>NC_091983.1:120262871-121476141 GCF_044704955.1 Pristiophorus japonicus | reverse complement strand
TGTCCATAGTTCAACACAAATACAGAATCATTGATTTCAATTTCGCGTGACACATTTGCGCTATCATGATATGTACTTTGTTGAAGCCGCCTGCTCTCCACCTGTTTGTGTAGATCAGGATAGACTAACGAGAGCCTTGTCTTAAGTGCCCTTTTCATGAGCAGTTCAGCGGGTGGAATCCCAGTGAGCGAGTGGGGTCTCGTGCGGTAACTAAACAGGACTCGGGATAGGTGATTCTGCAGTGAGCCTTCAGTTACCCTCTTCAAGCTCTGCTTGATTATTTGCACTGCTTTCTCTGCCTGACCGTTGGATGCTGGTTTGAATGGGGCAGATGTAACATGTTTGATCCCATTGCGGGTCATGAACTCTTTGAACTCGGCACTGGTGAAACATGGCCCGTTGTCGCTCACAAGGACATCAGGCAGGCCTTGCGTGGCAAACATGGCCCGGAGGCTTTTCAGTGGTGGCAGCGGATGTGCTTGCCGACATTATCTCATGTTCAATCCGTTTGGAATGCGCATCTACAACCACAAGGAACATTTTTCCCAAGAACTGGCCTGCATAGTCGACATGGACCCGAGACCACGGTTTGAAGGGCCAAGACCATAAACTTAGTGGCGCCTCCCTGGATGCATTGCTTAACTGTGAACATGTGTTACATTTGTGCATGCAGGACTCTAAGTCCGCATCGATACCGGGCCACCACACGTGGGATCTGGCTATCGCATTCATCATTACAATGCCTGGGTGAGTACTGTGGAGATCACGAATGAAAGTGTCCCTGCCCTTTTTGGGTACCACTACCCGATTACCCCACAGAAGGCCGTCTGCCTGTATAGACATTTCATCTTTGTGCCGGTGGTACGGCTTTATTTCTTCCTGCATTTCTAATGGAACACTGGACCAGCTCCCGTGAAGCACACAGTTTTTTTTTACTAAGGACAGTAAGGGGTCTTGGCTCGTCCAGGTTCTAATCTGTCCGGTGGTAACGGGTGATTGCTCACTCTCGAATACTTCCATTACCATGACTAAATTTGCAGGCTGTGCCATTTCCACCCCCTTGATGGGCAATGGCAGCCTACTGAGAGCATCGGCACAGTTTTCTGTGCCTGGCCTGTGGCGGATGGCGTAGTTGTATGCGGACAATGTGAGCATCCATCTCTGGATGCGGGCCGATGAATTCGTATTTATCTCCTTACTTTCAGAAAAGAGGGATATCAGTGGGTTATGGTCAGTTTCCAAATCAAATTTGAGCGCAAACAGATATTGATGCATTTTGTTTACCCCATAAACACACGCTAACGCTTCTTTTTCAATCATGCTGTAGGCCCTCTCAGCCTAGATAGACTTCTGGATGCATAAGCAACCAGTTGCAATTTCCCAGATTCATTAGCTTGTTGCAATGCACACCCGACACCGTATGACAACGCATCACATGCTAGTACCAAACGCTTACATGGATCAAACAACACAAGCAATTTGTTTGAGCATAAAAGTTTCCAAGCTTTCTCAAAGGCATTTTATTGACTTTTACCCCATACCCATTCGTCTCCTTTTTGCAATAAGGCGTGCAGTGGTTCTAACAGTAAGGTTGTTACATATGAATAAAGAGGCTGACCAGATACTGTGAGCTCAAGTAAAGTGTGACCTTAGGCTTTTATTGCAGGTCTCCAGAGTGCCTCTCCAGCCTGTGAGGCCTCCTTAAGTACAGGTGCTCCGAAGGGATTGTGGGATCCCTTGGGACTCCAGGGGATGAGCCTTCTGGTGGTTACACAAGGTATTTACAGATTTACATATATAACAATGGTTGTCTGGTTGGACAAGCAATAGGAAGCTTAGAAGTGCTCCATGCCAATAGTCTGCATGGTTTTAGTTGGTCCAACTGCAGTTCCTAATACTTCGCTCTTGCCAACTTGCACCTGAGCTCTCCGGACTTGTGTAAGTTAGATGTGTCCCTCAGGGAAAGACTGCACACTGCATATTGGAAAATTGAGACTCTGCTTGTGTAGATTTCTCAGTAGCTTGGATTGGAAATTGAGGATGAGTTTATACATGTCAGACAGCTGACCCAAAAAAACAGCAAATGTATACTTTCAAGCTTTTGAGACCGGTTCCATGTCAATAAAATCAACATAAATAAATATAGATATTATTTTACTGTAATTCTGCAGACTGATAAGAATTATGGTATTGAAGAGAATACTACAGGGGTATTGAGAAAATTTAAGATTTGGGACTTTGTTTCCTGAATGTAAAGGCATTGTGAGTAAAATGGAATTTTCTTCTATTTTTATTCAACTGTTACAATAAAGTCTTGTACATTCCACAGCTGAATAAACAAAATATTAAACATTTATACAAATTAAGCAACAATTTAGTTGGTTGATAAATGGGAACAGTTTTATTGCAGATGCATTGTTATTGGCTTGTTTAGTCCCATTACTGTTCATGGATCCAGATTGTACAGATAATTTGGTAGGAAAACACATGCACTCCTGATTTTACTTTGGGTTATTATTTTCTACAATATAGAGTCAATTAACCTGTTTTTCCTGAAAAACAGGTTAAAATAGGCTCTTAGTTGTAAGTTGTATATGAGAATTTGTTTCCATCATTTCACCCTGTAATTGAGCTAATTTGCTCTTACTCGCTCAGGCAATAGTCATTGTTGTCACTCATTACATTGAATGGGTAACCTGAACTGGCAATAAATACTCCATACACAATTTTACTGCATAAAAAGTGCAGATTATCACCAATGTTAAATTTACTCAAACACAAATAACATTAACAAAATTGAGAGGTAGATAAAAAAAATCCTAAATATAATTCTTAATAATAATCATTTACTCATCCAATAGCATGTCATATTATACATTTTCTTGAAAGGTTTGGCACCTTTTTGTTTTGTGGAGTTTTTACAACATGGAATTACAGAGGCACAGATGGAGGCCATTCGGCCAATCGTGCCTGTGACGGCTCTTCAAGCTGTCCAGTTAGTTCCACTCCCTTGCTCTTTCCCCATAGCCCTGTAAATTTTCCCCTCAGGCATTTTATCCAATTCCATTTTGAAACTTACGATTGAATCTGCTTCCACCATCCTTTCAGGCAGTGCATTCCATCTCACAATAACTCATTTGCGTAAAAATAGGTTTCCTCAAAAGTTTTTCCTCCTGTCACCTCTGATTCGTTTGCCAATCAGCTTAAATCTGTGTCCTCTGGTTACTGACCCTACTGCCACTGGACACAGTCTGCTTATTTACTCTGTCAAAACCGTTCATGATTATGAAAACCTCAATCAAATCTCAGCTTAACCTTCTCTGCACAAAGGATAACTACCTCAACTTCTCCAGTCTCTCCACAGAACTGAAGTCCCTCATCACTGGTACCATTCCAGTAAATTTCTGTACCCTCGCTAAGGCCTTGACATCCTGCAAAGTGTGGCACCCAAAATTGAACACAATATTCCAGCTGAGGCTTAACCGGTGTTTTATAAAGGTTTAGCATATCTTCCTTGCTTTTGTACTCTATGGGCTTCAAGCTCTGCATAAAGCCCTGTGCCAAGTTGATGCTCCTTGACATTGAGGACAGGCCTTCCGGCAGCGTTCCTAGTGCACCGAGCATTTTGGTGTGTACACCCATCAGCTATCTTCTGTAGCCTTGCCCATTGAAGTCATCATCTGAGTTCTCTGCAGCACAACTAGTGTGCGATCTCGCCCGAGCTGGCACCTGTGCTATCCTTTCCCCCTATCCGGCTCTCACCATGTCTCCTCTATCCTAGTCTCTAAATTATGTGTGGTGTCAGTATATGAGCTGGTGGCTGCGACTATGAAATCTAATGATGGTGTGTCTTCATCTTCACTGTCTTCTTGCTCTTCCTCCACTGCCTGGGCAGGTTGCAGTTCTTGAATATCTAAAAGGTAAATGGGACAAGGTTAGGGTTGTGATGAGGGGAGAGGGGAAAGTCAGAATTGCATGCTTACAATATCAGCAGCTTCTCTGTCAGAAGAGATTGTGGGATGAGGGAGAAGTGGGATGAGAGAAGAAGGATTAGGTATGTGGATACCCTCAACCTCAATGTCTTCAGCCCTGCCGGTGGCCACGGGCTCAACAGTGGCGCTTCCTATAATGGTCAGCACCGTCTCCTCCATGGGGTTTAGAAAATGCAGGCGCGACTCTCGCCGTCTGAATAGTTTCTGTTGCCTCCTTTTCCTGCAAGCGAGAGAGAGAAATGTATCAATGAGTATCGTTCAATCTGTGGGTGATGTGGCTGTCATGGTTGAATAGCTGGCAGTATGTGCAAGCTGTGAGATGTGGTGTGCGGCTTGCAACAGTACTAAGTGTGTGAGGGTGAGGTGAAACATATGAATATTAGGTGTGAGACCTGATTGATAGAGATTTTTGGTAGGTAAGTGATGGGGATGTGATGAATTGAGCAGTGGCTGAGGCTAGTGGTGCAGTTGGTAGGATATGGCATTTGAAGATGCATTCACAGATCTTGACAACTCGTGTGAGGTCATGAAACGTCCTCCTGCATTGTATCCATGTCTTGGAACTAAATTGGCATTGAGCTCCTCCACTTTCTCTTGCCACTGCCTTCTGAGCATGTGTCTAGAAGACCACCCGCCCCACTGAGGCTACAGGACATCTCTCCTCCATTTGACTTCTTCCACCAAGACCTCTAACACTGTGTCTGAAAAACATTGCAGCATCAGCCATTGTTGATTGTGGCACAGCACACTATTCCCAATGATCTCAGCATCTCCAGCAGTCACTGTACACCTACCCTTTAGGAGGTGCAGTCTAGCTTTAAGTAATGCAGGCTAGCTTTAAGTAGTGCGAGGAAGTGACCATATTAGGCGCTCTGCTTATGTGTGCAGCAAATGAACAGCGCATTTAACTCTGGCTGCATGCAGAAAACAGTATAATGAGCAGGCAGCACAAAGTTGGCGTGCTGCCTCCATTACAGTGAACAGGTGTGAGTTAACCGCGCATCGAGATCCCTGCACCTGTTTTCAGGTGCTATCCAATTTAACCCCCTTGGACTGTTAATAAAATCAAGGATCCCATCTGCTTTTTTAACAGCCTTCTCAGCTTGTCCTGCCACCTTCAAAGATCTGTGTACATACATGTCCAGGTCCCTCTGTTCCTGCACCCAATATGAAATTGTACCATTTAGTTTATATTGTCTCTCGTCATTATTCCTACCACAATGTATCACTTCACACATTGCTGTGTTTAATTTCATCTGCTATGTATTTGCCCACTTCACCAGTCTGTCTCTGTTCTCCTGACATCCGTTACAAACCTCTTCATTGTTTACCATGTTTCCGAGTTTTGTGTCATCTGCAAACTTTGAAATCATGCCCTGTATACCCATGTCCAAGTCATTAATATTTATCAAAAAGCTCAGTGCTCCTAATAGCAACCCCTGGAGAATACTATGGTATATTTCCCTCTAGTTTGAAAAATAATCGTTCACCATTACTCTCTGCTTTCTAACCTATAGCCAATTCCGCATCCACACTGTCACTGTCCCTTTAATCCCATGGGCTTCAATTTTGTTAACGTCTATCATGTGGTAATTTAGCAAACGCCTTTTGAAAGTCCATATACACAATATCAACCACCATACCCCCATCACCCTCTCCATTACTTCATCAATCAAGTTAGTCAAACACAATTTGCCTTAAAAAAAATCATTGCTGACTTTCCTTTATTAGCTCATACTTTTTTAAGTGCTAATTAATTTTTTCCTGGATTGTTGGCCTGAATTTTGCCAGCGCTCAGAGGTTAGGATCGGAATGGGTCAGCTCTCAAATTTGAAATGATTGACATTGGGTCGGGACCACGCAGTCAACCCACCTTCACGCTACTTTACCAGGTGTTGGGTAGTCAATGCTGAACAGACACGACACACAGTGGCGGGGAGGCAATTTAGGTCATTATGACCTTGTTAAAAGGCTATCAAACACAATTTTGAGGTCAGCTTACCATTTTTCCAGGTTTTCTACAAGGTTGCCGCTGCTCGGGATCATGTCAGGTAAAAACGTCGGGAGTCAACATGAATTCATTTCTTTACCTGACAGCTGCAATTGTGCTATAAAAGCTCCCATCTTGGCTGTTCACTTTCCAAGATCAGAATCTCTTGCTTACTGCATTTGGAAGGCAGATTGATCTTTATGCAGGTTGTAAGTCTTTGGAGCAATCTCTCTATCCAGTATCACCTCATTGGAACAACCTCTCTCACCATTGACAGATTGCTTCTGTCATCTCTACTTCACCTGCCATCGATTACATTACATTAGCATCTTTGCCCTTCAACTGATCTCACCATAGTCCTCAGAATACCACCACGATTATCCCCAACACCAGCAGCAATGGGCACACGAGCAGCACCAACAACAACACCAACCTTCTCCGCAATCAACTGGTGCTACACAGGGCATCAACACCTGACTACATTACTGCCAGGGATGGTCTCACCATGGCCAAATTTACTTCACTTGATGCTGCACACCTTGGCTGCCACATGATGCACCAGGTTGGCACCACCCCACATCAACACCATAAAGCATCTCCACAAAGTCGAAGCCATTCTTTTCAAACTCATTACCATTGTGGGGGGGGAGGGGGGGTACCGTTATGTCTCACCATTCACTGCAACTCACTCAGCCACTTCCAAAGGTGCACACAAATATGTCTAAGAACGCAAAGTATTGAAAGTAAACATTTCAATGTTTGACAACACATGAACATTGCATAAAACACATAAGCCCCTACCCTTGTGTGTAGTTAGTTGGTATGCTTGCACTAGGATGGGGGTGAGTGTGAGGGATGGCGAATGAGATGGGGATGTGATAATTTAGATAGAGAGGGATGGGTGGAGGTGCAAGGTAAGTTGGGATGAGAAGGATGTGCAGGAGTGGGGTGGGGAAGGCAGAGTGATGGGGATGTGATGAGTGGCACAGCAGGATGAGGTTGAGTGTGGCTATACAGTAACGTTTTGTGATCTACTGAGATCATTGAAAGGTTTACACCACTGCAGCCAGGTCCTCCTGACGACATCCCTGCTTGTGCCCTCCTGTGCAATGTGCAACCCGTAATGTATGCACCTGGGAGTATGCTCACAGGTTGGTAGGAGGTGGGTGGGGTGGATTGACCCATCCACCTCCACGGAGGTGTGTGGGGTTGCTGACCCATCCACCTCCATGGCACGAACCTGGTATTGCAGTACTTCCAGGAACGGTGCAGTGGCTCTCGGCCTTTTGGCTAAGAGCATTGGCGCAGAGTGATCCTTGATGTGTGCAAGGTGACCTCTGGCGTTTGTGATTTGACAAAGAATTGGAAAGATTGGTGGAGCTGTTGCATTGTGAGTGGCTTAGCCAGTCATGTGATGTTCACAAGACTCAATAAAATCCCAGCCAGTTGGGTTTGGGGGATCCACGATAAGGCAGCCTGGTGGATGAACTGGTAATGTGTAGTGTGATTGTTGAACCTTTTGCTAATAAACCAACTCGTTCTTAATAGCAATGTGTTGCTTTGAATTCTTAAGCAAAGAACCCATAAAGCAAATACATTACACAACGAGGCTGCGTTGGTCTCCTGGGGAGGTCTCTTCTGCCCATTGGAAGAGAAGAGAATCTCCCTGCGTGCTGTGACTCCCTCCACAAGCATTTGGAAGGAGCTATGGGAGAGCCTGGGTACAGCCCTGCACCTTTGTGCAGTGCTTGTCAGTGTTTGCAACACCTCAATGCTGTAGAACACTGACAGAACAACTGTCAAAATAAATTTGCGCATTGTCCCTTTAAGGAAACTGGCTGATGACGCCCCATCAAATGACATCATCAGACCCGCTTCCTTTTAATTGGCTGGGAATCTCGCTGGGCGGGCTTAACAAACCCAATCATTGTAAAATCACTTCTACAGAGCGGGATGGAGCCAGCAGCGGGTTGGGAACCCGATACGGACATTGCCTGCCTCGGGAGGTGAAATCACGACCATTTTGTCTCAAAGTTTCCCACCACTGACATTAGGCTGACTGGCTTGTAGTTTCTAGGTTTATCTCTCTCCCCTTTTTTGAACAGGGATGCAAATAGCCCATTCTCTCTTGCGCGAAAGTCCTCCCATGGACACGGAGGTTGACAGATCGGAAAAGCCGGTTTTTGGTGCATGTGCATTGCGCCCCGAAAACCGGCTTTTGCGAGGCCTCACCGGGTCCGTGTACCCTTCGTATGGACCCGGCGAGGCCGGAATTTTCGGCACTATGTCTTCGACCCCTCAACTACATCACGCCCCTCCAGTCCGATAATAGTTTATTTGATCAATACTGCCACCCCCTCCTTAATTTCCTTCCCTATCTTTCCTGAATATCTTGTAGCCAAGAATACTAAGGGGCCGAAATTGCCCCGCGCTGGGTTTGGGGTGGTAACTTTGAATAAACCGAAGTTTTATCGCCCACGCCAGGAAGACACATGTAGCTGTGGGATGACCATCTCCTGGACCGTGCGCTCCAGGAAATACTCAGCCTCCCGTATGCCCTGCAGTGACTCCAGCCACCCCTCAAGCTCAGAAACCCTGAACTTGATCTCAAGTAGCCAAAGGCACTTCCTGCACACATGGTTATCTAGGACACATGAAACGTCCTGGAGTTTCCACATGACACTGGAATTCGAGGCAACAGGTCTCAGCTGTTCCATCATTTTGCTAAAAAGTTTGCTTCAGGTTTTCATATATATATATATATAATATAATGTTATTAGTTTCATATTTTCTTACTTCTATTTATTATTTATTTATTATTTATGTGAACCAGAATTATTTAATGCAACTTGAATCCCTTTAATGTTGGTTACCTCTGCTTAGTTAATTTTAATTTTATCCCCTTAGGTTTAATTAATTATTTATATGTTTACATATTTACCATTGCCCTTTGGTTTAAATTACTTTGCACCTCCTTCCCCCTCTGCACTGAATTCCCCCTCTCACCAAATTCCCATCATCACTTTGTTTGGTAAGCCATTCCGTTTTGCTGATTCACCCTACTCTCATCAAGCTCTGTGCTTAAAGCTTTCAGACATCTTAATATTATGTTATTGAATTAATACACTGACAGGATGAACTTCGTGAGCCAGTCACTGGGACAAGTCTGATGGGCTTTCCTCTGACCATTTAAACTCTACTAAATGACTGACAGGGTAACAATAAAAATAAATAGAAGTCAGATTTTGGAAATGCATAAGTTTTACATGATCAGTTTATCAATTAAGAGTTACTAATAGCCCTTAACCTTGTTTTATAAGAAAGAAGTTAAAGCAATCAGTACAACACAAGTTAATGAATTAGAATCAATACAGTAAATATTTACCACTTAATTGCATCATGTAAGGACTGATTATAATACAAATGAGCAAAAAAGCTCATTTGATGGTAACACATTGTATAAATAATGAGTGGAAATTTCTGTCAGTTCAAGATTTACAATGCGATCAGTCTGTTTGTCTGACTGTCTATATCGATCTATCTATCTATCTATCTATCTATCTATCTATCTATCTATCGATCTATCTCTCTCACTCTTATCTCTCTATTGCTCTTATCTCTCTACCTCTATCTCTCTCTACCTCTATCTCTTTCTAGCTATCTCTCTCTTTCACTCTCTCTCTCTCTCTCATCATCATAGGCAATCCCTCGAAGTGAGGATGACTAGCTTCCATGCCAAAAAGGGATGAGTTCACAGGTGTTTCAATGAAGGACCTAATATTCAGATCCCGAACTACATCTTGGAGGGTGGAAGATGCCTGTGCTTGGATTTTTTTAATGTGTGGTGGCTATTGCACACCAGCCACCACACGGGCTTGACAGAGCTAGGTCTTGGTCCAGTGGCAAGTATTACCCAAGACGAACTGGAGACCAGCTCTGCTGCACAGACCTTGTGTGCACACATATCGCGGTGTGGGCTGGCCCGTGCTGCCCCTGGGCCCTCGCCTCTTCTGGGCCCCAGAATCATGCCTCTCCTGGGCCCCGGTCATGTCCATCGACAAACTCATGCCGCTCCTTCGCCCCTCCTGCTGTGCCTGCCCGCACTGCAATCAGCAACCTGACTTTGCAGCCATCGCCCTCCTACAGCAGCGCATGCTGCTCCCTGCAGTGGTCTGCCACCGCTCGCTGTAATGGCCCCGGCTGCTATCTCTCTTTTATCTCTCTTATCTCTCTATCGCTCTCTCTTATCTCTCTCAATCGATCTCTATCTCTATCTCTATCTCTATCTAGCTCTATCTCTATCTCTATCTCTCTATCTCCCTCTCTCTGTCTCTTTTTCTCTCTCTCTCTCTCTCTCTCTAACTCCCTCTCTCTCTATCTCTAACTCTCTCTCCCTATCTCTATCTCTATCTCTCTCTCCCTATTGTGTTCCTAACACAGACGAAACTGCACACAGGGAGGTTAAACTAACAGTGACCTCAGTCTTTATTAAGACAGTCAGAATGAGGAACAGGCCTTAGGGGCCGGCTTATATACAGTGCTCCCAAGGGATGCTGAGATGCGCTCCCTGGTGGCGGAATATGGGAGTGCATGCTTTACAGATACACAACATCACTCCCCCCGCCCAAAGTCAAAGTGAAAACTATTTACAAGGTGAGGCGGTCGGGAGCCTTTCTTTCCCTGGTGGATCGCCTCGGTACAAATGTCTGTTCTGGTGTGTTGGCTGTGCCCTCACTGGGCTGGTGTGTTGTTGGCCCTGCAGGGCTGCTGGGTGAGCCTGGCCTTGCTGGGCTGTTGGGTGTGATGGGTTCAATTTCCTGGTCCGGGGTCGTGTCGTTGATCCTTTGGGTGTGTGTTGTGGGCTCGAAAAAGGTGGTGTTCAGGGCAGTCTGTGAACCGCAGTCTTGTTTGGTCCAGGTGCTTTCTGCAAATTTATCCATTGTCTAGTTTGACTACAAACGCCTTACTCCCTTCTTTAGCTATCACCGTGCCCGTGGTCTGCTTGGGACCATGTCCATAGTTTAGAACATACACAGGGTCATTCAGATCAATTTCCCGTGACACAGTGGCGCGACCATTGTTTACATTTTGTTGCTGCCGCCTGCTCTCTAGCTGATTATGCAGGTTGGGGTGAATCATCGAGAGTCTGGTTTTAAGTGTCCTTTTCATGAGTAGCTCTGCTGGGGGCACCCCTGTGAGAGAGTTGGGTCTTGTGCGGTAGCTGAGCAGTACTCGGGACAGGCGGGTTTGGAGTGAGCCTTCTGTGACTCATTTAAGGCTCTGTTTGATTGTTTGTACTGCCCGCTCTGCCTGCCCATTGGAGGCTGGTTTAAACGGGGCTGAGGTGACATGTTTGATCCCATTGCGAGTCATGAATTCTTTAAATTCCGCACTAGTGAAACATGGCCTGTTGTCACTGACCAGTATGTCAGGCAGGCCGTGGGTGGCAAACATGGCCCTCAGGCTTTCAATGGTGGCGGTGGCGGTGCTTCACAAAATTATTTCACATTCAATCCATTTTGAAAAAGCATCCACCACCACCAGGAACATTTTACCGAGAAACGGGCCCGCATAATCGACATGGATCCTCGACCATGATCTGGAGGGCCAGGACCACAAATTTAGTGGTGCCTCTCTGGGCGTATTGCTCAACTGAGCACACATGCGGCATTGCCGCACGCAGGACTTTAAGTCAGAGTCGATACCGGGCCACCACACGTGGGATCTGGCTATCGCTTTCATCATTACTATACCTGGGTGTGTGCTGTGGAGATCCGAGATGAACGTCTCCCTGCCCTTTTTGGGTAGCACTATGCGGTTACCCCACAACAGGCAGTCTGCCTGAATGGACAGCTCTTCCTTTTGCCGCTGGAACGGCTTGATTAGCTCCTGCATTTCAACGAGGATGCTGGCCCAGATCCCATGCAGTATACAGTTTTTTACTACGGACAGCAGAGGATCTTGGCTGCTCCAAGTCCTAATCTGGCGGGCCGTGACAGGTGATTTATCATTTTCAAACGCTTCCATGACCATCAACAAGTCTGCAGGCTGCGCCACCATCAACAAGTTTGCAGGCTGCTCCATTTCCACGCCCATGGTGGGCAATTATAGCCAACTGAGAGCATCCGCACAGTTCTCAGTGCCTGGCCTAAGAACATAAGAACATAAGAATTAGGAACAGGAGTAGGCCATCTAGCCCCTCGAGCCTACTCCGCCATTCAACAAGATCATGGCTGATCTGGTCGTGGACTCAGCTCCACTTACCCCATAACCCTTAATTCCCTTATTGGTTAAAAATCTATCCAGCTTTGACTTGAAAACATTCAATGAGCTAGCCTCAACTGCTTCCTTGGGCAGAGAATTCCACAGATTCACAAACCTCTGGGAGAAGAAATTATTTCTCAACTCGGTTTTAAATTGGCTCCTCCGTATTTTGAGGCTGTGCCCCCTAGTTCTAGTCTTCCCTACCAGTGGAAACAACCTCGCTGCCTCGATCTTGTCTATCCCTTTCATGATTTTAAATGTTTCTATAATATCACCCCTCATCCTTCTGAACTCGAACGAGTAAAGACCCAGTCTACTCAATCTATCATCATAAGGTAACCCCCTCATTTCTGGAATCAGCCTAGTGAATCGTCTCTGTACCCCTTCCAAAGCTAGTATATCCTTCCTTAAGTAAGGCAACCAAAACTGCACGCAGTACTCCAGGTGCGGCCTTACCAATACCTTATACAGTTGCAGCAAGACCTCCCTGCTTTTGTACTCCATCCCTCTCGCAATGAAGGCCAACATTCCATTCGCCTTCCTGATTACCTGCTGCACCTGCAAACTAACTTTTTGGGATTCATGCACAAGGACCCCCAGGTCCCTCTGTACCACAGCATGTTGTAATTTCTCCCCATTCAAATAATATTCCCTTTTCCTGTTTTTTTTCCCAAGGTGGATGACCTCACACTTTCCGACATTGTATTCCATCTGCCAAACCTTAGCCCATTCGCTTAACCTATCTAAATCTCCTTGCAGCCTCTCTGAGTCCTCTACACAACCCGCTTTCCCACTAATCTTAGTGTCATCTGCAAATTTTGTTGCACTACACTCTGTCCCCTCTTCTAGGTCATCTATGTATATTGTAAACAGTTGTGGTCCCAGCACCGATCCCTATGGCACACCACTAACCACTGATTTCCAATCGGAAAAGGACCCATTTATCCCAACTCTGTGCTTTCTGTTCGCCAGCCAATTCTCTATCCATGCTAATACATTTCCTCGGACTCCACGTACCTTTATCTTCTGCAGTAACCTTTTGTGTGGCACCTTATCGAATTCCTTTTGGAAATCTAAATACACCACATCCATCGGTACACCTCTATCCACCATGCTCATTATATCCTCAAAGAATTCCAGTAAATTAGTTAAACATGATTTCCCCTTCATGAATCCATGCTGCGTCTGCTTGATTGCACTATTCCTATCTAGATGTCCCGCTATTTCTTCCTTAATGATAGCTTCAAGCATTTTCCCCACTATAGATGTTAAACTAACCGGCCTATAGTTACCTGCCTTTTGTCTGCCCCCTTTTTTAAACAGAGGCGTTACATTAGCTGCTTTCCAATCCGCTGGCACCTCCCCAGAGTCCAGAGAATTTTGGTAGATTATAACGAATGCATCTGCTATAACTTCCGCCATCTCTTTTAATACCCTGGGATGCATTTCATCAGGACCAGGGGACTTGTCTACCTTCAGTCCCATTAGCCTGTCCAGCACTACCCCCTTAGTGATAGTGATTGTCTCAAGGTCCTCCCTTCCCACATTCCTGTGGCCTGCAAATTTTGGCATGGTTTTTGTGTCTTCCACTGTGAAGACGAAAGCAAAATAATTGTTTAAGGTCTCAGCCATTTCCACATTTCCCATTATTAAATCCCCCTTTTCATCTTCTAAGGGACCAACATTTACTTTAGTCACTCTTTTCCGTTTTATATATCTATAAAAGCTTTTACTATCTGTTTTTATGTTTTGCGCAAGTTTACCTTCGTAATCTATCTTCCCTTTCTTTATTGCTTTTTTAGTCATTCTTTGCTGTTGCTTAAAATTTTCCCAATCCTCTAGTTTCCTACTAACCTTGGCCACCTTATACGCATTGGTCTTTGATTTGATACTTTCCTTTATTTCCTTGGTTATCCACGGCTGGTTATCCCTTCTCTTGCCGCCCTTCTTTTTCACTGGAATATATTTTTGTTGCGCACTATGAAAGAGCTCCTTAAAATTCCTCCACTGTTCCTCAATTGTGCCACCGTTTAGTCCTTGTTTCCAGTCTACTTTAGCCAACTCTGCCCTCATCCCACTGTAGTCCCCTTTGTTTAAGCATAGTACGCTCGTTTCTGACACAACTTCCTCATCCTCAATCTGTATTACAAATTCAACCATATTGTGATCACTCATTCCGAGAGGATCTTTTCCTAGGAGATCGTTTATTTTTCCTGTCTCATTACACAGGACCAGATCTAAGATGGCTTGCTCCCTTGTAGGTTCTGTTACATACTGTTCTAAGAAACAATCCCGTATGCATTCTATGAATTCCTCCTCCAGGCTACTCCATGCGATTTGATTTGACCAATTGATATGTAGGTTAAAATCCCCCATGACTACTGCCGTTCCTTTTTCACATGCCTCCATTATTCCCTTGATTATTGCCCGCCCCACCGTGAAGTTATTATTTGGGGGCCTATAAATGATGCCGACTAGTGACTTTTTCCCCTTACTATCTCTAATCTCCACCCACAATGATTCAACATTTTGTTCATTGGAGCCAATATCATCCCTCACAACTGCCCTGATATCATCTTTTATTAACAGAGCTACCCCACCTCCTTTCCCTTCTTGCCTATCTTTCTGAATCGTCAGATACACCTGTATGTTTAATTCCCAGTCTTGGCCACCCAGCAACCATGTTTCTGTAATAGCCACCAAATCATACCCATTTGTAATGATTTGTGCCGTCAACTCATTTACTTTATTTCGAATGCTGCGTGCATTTAGGTAGAGTGTTTTCATCTTAGTTTTTAAACCATGATTTTTAGTTTTGACCCCTCCTACAGCCCTTTTATATTCAGTGGCCCTTTTTGTTTCTTGCCTTTGGTTTCTCTGCCCTCCACTTTTACTCATCTCTTTTCTGTCTTTTGTTTTTGTCTCCTTTTTGTTTCCCTCTGTCTCCCTGTATTGGTTCCCATCCCCCTGCCATATTAGTTTAACTCCTCCCCAACAGCACTAGCAAACATTCCTCCTAGGACATTGGTTCCGGTCCTGCCCAGGTGCAGACCATCTGGTTTGTACTGGTCCCACCTCCCCCAGAACCTGTTCCAATGCCCCACGAATTTGAATCCCTCTCTGCTGCACCACTGCTCAAGCCACATATTCATCTGTGCTATCCTGCGATTCCTACTCTGAGTAGCACGTGGCACTGGTAGCAATCCCGAGATGACTACTTTTGAGGTCCTACTTTTTAATTTAGCACCTAGCTCCTTAAATTCGTCTCATAGGACCTCATCCCTTTTTTTACCTATGTCGTTGGTACCAATGTGCACCACGACAACTGGCTGTTCTCCCTTCCTTTTTAGAATGTCCTGCACTCGCTCGGAGACATCGTTGACCCTTGCACCAGGGAGGCAACATACCATCCTGGAGTCTCGGTTGCGGCCGCAGAAACACCTATCTATTCCCCCTTATGATTGAATCCCCTATCACTATCGCTCTCCCACTCTTTTTCCTGCCCTCCTGTGCAACAGAGCCAGCCACGGTGCCATGAACTTGGCTGCTGCTGCTCTCCCCTGATGAGTCATCTCCCTCAACAGCACTCAAAGCAGTGTATCTGTTTTGCAGGGGGATGACCAGATGGGACCCTTGCACTACCTTCTTTGTACTACTCTTCCTTTCACTAGCTGGCTGTGGATCCTTCTCATGCGGTAAGACCAACTCATTACACGTGCCACTTATGTCATTCTCAGCATCGTGGATGCTCCAGAGTGAATCCACCCTCAGCTCCAATTCCGCAACGCGGTCCGTCAGGAGATGGAGGCGGATACACTTCTCACACACGTAGTCGTCAGGGACACCGGAAGTGTCCCTGAGTTCCCACATGGTACAGGAGGAGCATAACACGTGACCAAGCTCTCCTGCCATGCCTTAACCCTTAGATACCCTTAAATTGGTAACAACAATGTTACAGTTTACTTACTGATATAAAAAATAAAAAGAAAAGCTACTCACCAATCACCAGCCAATCACTTACCCCCTTGGCTGTGACGTCACCTTTTGATGTCTTTCTCCTTTTTTGCCTTCTCTCCCGACTGTAGCTGCACAAGCTCGCCTTTATAGGGCGCTCCGACGCTGCTCCCGCCTCTCACCAACTGCCGCTGCCTGTGGAACACCCGCTGGGCCTTTATAGGCTGCTCCGACGCTGCTCCCGCCTCTCACCAACTGCCGCTGCCTGTGGAACACTCGCTGGGCCTTTATAGGCCGCTCCGACGCTGCTCCCGCCTCTCGCCAACTGCCGCTGCCTGTGGAACACCCGCTGGGCCTTTATAGGCCGCTCCGACGCTGCTCTCGCCTCTCGCCAACTGCCGCTGCCTGTGGAACACCCGCTGGGCCTTTTTAGGCCGCTCCGACGCTGCTCCCACCTCTCGCCTGTGGCGGATGGTACAGTTATATGCTGATAGCACAAGTGCCCACCTTTGTATGCGGGCTGAGGCATTAGTATTTATCCCCTTGTTTTCAGCGAACAAGGATATGAGGGGCTTGTGATCGGTTTCCAGCTCAAATTTGAGGCCAAACAGGTACTGATGCATTTTCTTTACGCCGAACACACGCTAATGCCTTTTTCTCAATCATGCTGTAAGCCCTCTCGGCCTTAGACAAGCTCCTGGAGGCATAGGCGACAGATTGCAACTTCCCCGCAACGTTAGCTTGTTGTAATACACACCCGACTCCATACAACGACGCATCACATGCTAACACAAGCCTTTTACACGGGTTATACAATACAAGCAGCTTGTTGGAGCATAAAATGTTTCTGGCTTTCTCAAAAGCAATTACTTGTTTTTTTCCCCATACCCAGTTCTCACCTTTACGCAATAACATATGTCGGGGCTCTAAAAGAGTGCTTAACCCCGGTAGGAAGTTAACAAAATAGTTAAGGAGTCCCAGGACCGACCGCAGCTCCGTGATGTTCTGTGGCCTGGGCGCATTCCTGATAGCCTCTGTCTTGGCATCTGTGTGCCGAATGCCATCCGCCGCGATCTTTCTCCCCAAAAACTCCATTTCTGTTGCCATGAATACGCATTTCGACCTCTTCAGCCGCAGCCCTACGCGATCCAGTCGCTGGAGGATCTCCTCCAGGTTTTTTAGGTGCTCAATGGTGTCCCGACCCATGACCAATATGTCATCGTGAAAAACCACCGTGCGTGGTACCGACTTGAGTCGGCTCTCCATGTTTCTCTGGAAGATCGCTGCAACCGACCAAATTCCAAACGGGCATCTGTTGTAGATGAGCAGTCCCTTGTGCGTGTTGATGCAGGTGAGGCCCTTCGAAGACTCCTCCAGCTCCTGCGTCATGTAGGCCGAAGTCAGGTCGAGCTTGGTGAACGTCTTACGTCCTGCCAGCGTCACAAATAGGCCGTCTTCCTTAGGTAGCGGGTATTGGTCCTGTAGCGAGAAACGATTAATAGTTACTTTATATTCGCCGCAAATCCTGACCGTGCCATCACTTTTGAGTACTGGAACAATCGGGCTGGCCCACTCGCTGAATTCCACTGGGAAAATGATGCCCTCATGTTGCAGCCTGTCCAGCTCGATTTCCACTCTCTCCCTCATCATGTGAGGTACCGCTCGTGCCTTGTGGTGAATGGGTCGTGCCTCTGGGACCAAGTGGATCCGCACCTTCACCCCGGAAGTTTCCAATGCCTGGCTCAAAAAGGGAAGGAAATTTGTTAAGAACCTGGATACATGAGGCCTCATCGAAATGTGATGGCGCTCGGATGTCATCCCAGTTCCAGCGGATTTTGCCCAGCCAGCTTCTTCCAAGCAGTGTTGGGCCATCACCCGGGACAATCCAGGTGGCAGTTCGTGCACCGTGCCCTCGCAGGTGACCTTGACCATGGCGCTGCCCAGGACAGTGATAAGCTTTTTGGTGTATGTTCTCAGTTTCGTGTGGATGGGGCTCAGGGCTGGTCTGAATGCCTTGTTGCACCACAGTCTCTCAAACATCTTTTTATTCATGATGGATTGGCTAGCACCAGTGTCCAGTTCCATGGCTACGGGTAAGCCATTCAATTTTACATTTAGCATTATAGGTGGACATTTCATCGAAAATGTGTGTACCCCATGTACTTCAGCATCTGCCTCCCCTCTCTGAGGCTCGAAATTGCTTTGATCTACCATGGACCGATCTTCCTCTGCCACATGGTGGTTAGCAGGTTTTCCAGATGTTGGAGGTGCCCCATTGTTCCACAGCTCTTGCAAACATACCCTTTGAAGCGGCATGAATAGGCTGAATGGAAGCCTCCACATCGCCAACAAGGTGTGAATTGCCTTGCATTCATACTTTGTTGCAGATTCTGAGTCATCTGGGTCACCTGAGGCCTGCTGGCAGTTGCAGACTCGTCGTTTCTGCCCTGTACATTTCTGCTCGCAAACACAGTTCCAGTTATTTTATGAACATTGTTAGCACTTGTGTGCTGAGAGATTTGTTTGGTGTTATCACTGGTGGACATAAACACCTGTGCTATCACAATGGCCTTACTGAGGGTCGGTTTCTCTACAGTCAAAAGTTTTCGTCGGATGGTCTCGTGGCCAGTGCCCAGTACAAAAAAGTCTCTGAGCATCTGCTGCAGGTAGCCATCAAACTCACATTGTCCTACAAGTCGCCTTACTTCGGCAACGTAGCTCGCCACTTACTGACCTTCAGATCGTTGGCACGTGTAGAACAGATACCTCACCATCAGCACACTTTCCCTCGGGTTAAGCTGCTCCAGAACCAGTGTACACAGCTCCTCATACGACTTATCTGTGGGTTTCACCGGAGCCAGAAGATTCTTCATGAGGCTGTAGGTCGGTGCCCAGCAGACTGTGAGGAGGATCGCTCTCCTTTTTGCAGCGCTTCCTTCTCCGTCCAGCTCGTTGGCTACAAAGTACTGGTCTAGCTGTTCAACATAGGCTTCCCAGTCCTCACCCTCTGAGAACTTCTCCAGAATGCCCACAGTTTGCTGCATCTTTGCGTTGGATTCGTATACTCGTTGCCAGTTATTTTGTTCCTAACACAGATGAGGCTGCACACAGGGAGGTTAAAGTAACAGTGACCTCAGTCTTTATTAAGACACTCCAAAGTGAGGAACAGGCCTTAGGGGCCGGCTTATATACAGTGCTCCCAAGTGATGGTGGGATCCCTTGAGACTTCAGGGGATGCACTCCCTGGTTGCGGAATATGGGAGTGCGTGCTTTACAGATACACAACACTCCCTATCTCTTTCTCTATCTCTCTCTCCATCTCCATCTCTCTATCTGTCTCTCTATCTCCATCTCTCTCTCCATCTCTCTCTCTGTCTCTCTCTCTCTATCTCTCTCATCTCCATCTCTATCTCTCTTATCTCTCATCTCTATCTCTCTTACCTCTATCTCTCTCTCTCATCTCTCTATCTCTATATATCTCTATTATCTATCTCTTCTCTCATCTATCTCTATCTATCTTTCTCTCTCTTTCTCTCTTTCTCTCTATCTCTCTCTCTCTTCTCTCTATCTCTCTCTCATCTCTCTATATCACTATCTCATCTCTTTCTCACTCTCTTATCTATCTCTCTTATCTCTCATCTAACTATCTCCATCTCTCTCTCTCTCTTATAAGAACATAAGAAAGAGGAGTAGGCCATACAGCCCCTCAAGCCTGCTCCGCCATTCAATAAGATCATGGCTGATCTGATCATGGACTCAGCTCCACTACTCCGCCTGCTCCCCATAACCCCTTATCCCCTTATCGTTTAAGAAACTGTCTATTTCTGTCTTAAATTTATTCAATGTCCCAGCTTCCACAGCTCTCTGAGGCAGTGAATTCCACAGATTTACAACCCTCTGAGAGAAGAAATTTCTCCTCATCTGTTTTAAATGGGCAGCCCTTTATTCTCAGATCGTGCCCTCTAGTTCTAGTCTCCCCCATCAGTGGAAACATCCTCTCTGCATCCACCTTGTCAAGCCCCCTCATAATCTTATACATTTCGATAAGATCACCTCTCATTCTTCTGAACTCCAATGAGTAGAGGCCCAACCTACTCAACCTTTCCTCATAAGTCAACCCCCTCATCCCCGGAATCAACCTACTGAACCTTCTCTGAACTGCCTCCAAAGCAAGTATATCCTTTCGTAAATATGGAACCAAAACTGCACGCAGTATTCCAGGTGTATATATACACAGATTTTCTGTTGTGTTGCTGGAGCCTGGTGAATGACTGCAATCTTTAGCTGCTAACCTGGCATGGCGCATTAAGGTCACTGCTCAATTATTCCCTCTGAAGAAGTGGTCTAAAGAGGTCTCTAGGTTAATTACGGAAAACTATTATTACTGTTGGACATTTCACTAGATTTGCAGCTGATTGGCTCTTCTCCTCCCGATGTCAAACTCCAGTGTATCTCAAGTTCATCAAAAATAACATGAAATATCTGGGTTTGTTTCTTTTTTTATATAATTTGTTTCTAAGATTGTAAATTGGCCCCGATTTTAACTCCAGGTGGATTACCCACTCAGGCCCGAGTGAAAATTACAGCCAAGTCTCAGTTATATTATTGGGCTGCAACATGCATATGTAACGAAGGACCCTGTTGGTTCTGGGCGCATGTCCTTGCTGCCTGCTCAGGAGAGCAGGTTAAAATTGCAGATGTTGCGATCATGACGGCTTTTGGACAGGTAAGAGCCAGGATGATTTTAAGTGCCCACCTGCCAGATTTCTGCTGAGCAAGTAGGGTTAAAATTGTCCAAGAGTAGCCTCTAAATTATAATGCCTGGAGTGTGACAGATGTAACCAAAATTTTAATATGAATAGAGAGAGATAGATAGAGAGAGATAGAAAGATAGAATTAAAGATAGAGAGAGAGAAAACGAGATATAAAGATAGATAAAGAGATAGATAAAGAAATAGATCGATAGATAGATCGATAGATAAATGAAAGATGGGGCCAAAATTGATGGCCCCACCACACACATTCCTCTTGTCGAACCGCCCAGTGCCACTTGCGTCATAGCCTGGTACGGGCAGGGGGGAGGAGCCGCTGGGAATCGTCCGCCGATGTCAGCGGACGGCCGATGCGCGGAAGTACACTCCCACCCGCCGAGATGCCATATAAATGCTGGGTGGGAATTGGCTGGAGTTGGTAGAAGGATGGTGGTGAACCGTTGAGTGTAGGCAGCTCTGTCCTCAATTTTAGTGAAACCTAACCTCAAGGTTAGTGAAATTTATTCAAATAATTTCTTTACAGGTACTTACCTGGATGGGGTCCCCTGAAGGTAGTCAGATGTTATTTTTTTGTTTTTGATGCTTTTTATTTTTAGTTCTTCGACCCTCTGTGAGCCCAACTCCATTCTTGGCGGCAAGCACATTTGCCGCCGAGAATGAGAGCTCCTGCCTGCTGCCGCCCAGATTGGCGGCGTACGTCACAGATTTGCCACGAGCCGATCTTCGAGGGACCTAGGTGATGTAAATCCCACCCAAAGAACCGTCAGGGACCTCGCCGGCCATCGGCGGTACTTTGGGCGGAACTTGGGCGGACGGAGGCCTTCATCAAATTCGGGCCCATAGGTAGATAGATGGAGAGATAGAGATAGAGAGAGAGAGAGAAATAGAGAAATAGAGAAAGAGAGAGAGATAGAGACAGATGGAGAGAGACAGATAGAGAGAGAGAGATAGAGAGAGATAGAGGTAGAGATATCGATAGATAGATAGATAGATAGATAGATAGATAGATAGATAGATAGATAGATAGATAGATAGATAGATAAGAGAGATAGATGGGAGGAAAAGCAATGTGTGAGGAGGACACAAAAACTCTGCAATAGGACATAGACAGGCTAAGCGAGTGGGCAAAAATTTGGCAGATGGAGTATAATGTTGGAAAGTGTGAGGTCATGCACTTTGGCAGAAAAAAATCAAAGAGCAAGTTATTACTTAATGGAGAAAGATTGCAAAGTGCCGCAGTACAGCGGGATCTGGGAGTACTTGTGCATGAAACACAAAAGGATAGTATACAGGTACAGCAAGTGATCAGGATGGCCAATGATATCTTGGCCTTTATTCCAAAGGGGATGGAGTATAAAAGCAGGGAAGTCTTACTACAGCTATACAGGGTATTGGTGAGGCCACACCTGGAATACTACGTGCAGTTTTGGTTTCCATATTTACGAAAGGATATACTTGCTTTGGAGGCAGTTCAGAGAAGGTTCAGTAGGTTGATTCCGGGATGAGGGGGTTGACTTATGAGAAAAGGTTGAGTAGGTTGGGCCTCTACTCATTGGAGTTCAGAAGAATGAGATGTGATCTTATCGAAATGTATAAGATTATGAGGGGGCTTGACAAGGTGGATACAGAGAGGATGTTTCCACTGGTGTGGGAGACTAGAACTAGAGGGCATGATCTTAGAATAAGGGGCAGCCCATTTAAAACTGAGATGAGGAGAAATTTCTTCTCTCAGAGGGTTGTAA
Source organism: Pristiophorus japonicus (assembly GCF_044704955.1). Lineage (NCBI taxonomy): Eukaryota > Metazoa > Chordata > Chondrichthyes > Pristiophoridae > Pristiophorus > Pristiophorus japonicus. The sequence goes on along the minus strand of NC_091983.1, from coordinate 121,453,427 downwards.
ATCTGTGGAATTCACTGCCTCAGAGAGCTGTGGAAGCTGGGACATTGAATAAATTTAAGACAGAAATAGACAGTTTCTTAAATGATAAGGGGATAAGGGGTTATGGGGAGTGGACAGGGAAGTGGAGCTGAGTCCATGATCAGATCAGCCATGATCTTATTGAATGGCGGAGCAGGCTTGAGGGGCCGTATGGCCTACTCCTGTTCCTATTTCTTATGTTCTTAGATTGTATATACTATCTATGAAAGATTAAAAATCTTAAACCTGTATGTATTTCCTCATCGTAGCCAGAGAATCACCTGCAATGGCTTCTCTTCCCGCCCCTGCATCGTTACCTCTGGTGCCCTCCAAGGATCTATCCTTGGCCCCTTCCTATTTTTCATCACCATGTTGCCCCTTGACGACATCATATAAAAACACTGCATCAGTTTTCACATGTACGCTGATGACACCCAGCTCCACCTCATTACCACTTCTCTTGACCCCTCCACAGTCTCTAAATTGTCAGACTGCTTGTCTGACATCCAGTTCTGGGCGAGCAGAAATTTTTTCCAATTGAATATCGGGAAGACCGAAGCCATTGTTTTTGGCCCCCGCATCTGAAAACTGCATTCCCTAGCCACTGACTCCATCCCTCTCCCCAACTTCTGTCTGAGGCTGAACCAGACTGTTCGCAACCTTGGTGTCATATTTGACCCTGAAATGAGCTTTCGACCAAATATCTGCAGCATAACTAAGACCACCTATTTCCACCTCCGTAACATTGTCTGCCTCCGCCCTTGCCCCAGCTCATCCACTGCTGAAGCCTTCATCCATGCATTTGTTACCTCAAGACTTGAATTTTCCAACGCAGTCCTGGCTGGCTTCCCACATTCTACCCTACGTAAACTAGTGATGATCCAAAGCTCAGCTGCCCTTGTCCTAACTCACACCAAGTCCCGCTCACTCATTACCCGTGTGCTCGCCGACCTGCATTGACTCCCGGTTAAGCAACACCTTGATTTCTAAATTCTGATCCTAATTTTCAAATCCCTTTATGGCCTCGCCCCTCCCTATCTCCGTAATCTCCTCCAGCCCCACAACCCCCCGTGATGTCTGGCCTCTTGAGCATCCCTGATTATAATCTCTCAACCATCGGTGGCCATGCCTTCTGTTGCCTTTGTCCTAAGCTCTGGAATTCCCTGTCTCAACCTCTCTGCCTCGTTATTTCTCTTTCCTCCTTTAGGATGCTCCTTAAAACCTACCTCTTTGACCAAGCTTTTGGTCACCTGCCCTGATTTCTCCTTATGTGGCTCAGTGTCAACTTTTTAAATCTCATAATACTCCTGTGAAATGCGTTGGAACGTTTCATTTCATTAAAGGCGCTAAATAAATACAAGTTGTTGTTGTTGTTGATGTTCCCCTCGGCCAGGAACATGGGAACTTCAGGCCTGGGAGTCCCCTCCACTGGCTTCATCATCCCCTGTGCAGCAGGCCTGGTTTCGGGCAGGCAGAGTCTCTGCTTCTTACGTGCTCCGTGAGAACTGCTGGGGAAGGCTGGGACCCAGAGTATCTGGGAACCTGCATAATTTGCAGCCCTTCTGCCAGAGTCATATCACAATTATATCAAGTTGTACCAAAAGACTCACAGATTTTTAGCCTGCATGCATTTTCTGTGATTCACTGTGAGCAATGCTACAGAAGATTCACTCGTACTAATATAAAACTTACGTCAAGCACGTTTTTTTGATCACACTTCAAGTTACAGGAACATCTGATTAATTTAAATGTCACATTTATGGCCCCAAGTTTCCACACGCGGCAAAACAGGCGCCCCTCCGAGCTGGGCGCCCGTTTTTCGTGCCGAAAACGGCGCCTGAAAAAAAACGCGGTATTCTCGAACGCCTTGCAGCTCGATGTCTGCTTGGCGCGGCACACAGGGGGCGGAGTCTACCACTCGCGCCGATTTTGTAAGTAGGAGGGGGCGGGTACAATTTAAATGAGTTTTTTTGGTGCCGGCAACCCTGCGCGTGCGTGTTAGAGCGTTCGCGCACGCGCAGTCTGAAGTAAACATTGGCACTCGGCCATTTTAAAAAGTGCTGCAGAAAAAGTGAAAATTTGTTTATTGAACCCTTGCAAAGGCTTGCATTTTAATTTTCTTGATATTTCTGTGTGTGAGGAAGTGCATTCTGTAATTAAAGATAGACTGTGATAAACGGGACACATGCACTTGTTTGAGACTATTCAAATTCTTTGTAGCTGTTCAATTTTTAACATTTTTTAATAAAACCACATTGCCCTTCCATGATCAGCACTGAGGCTTCTTCCAGCTTTCTCCCCCTGCCGTCGGTCGGGCTGGACGGCAAATGGCTGCCTCAAGCACTGAGGCTTCTTGCAGCTTTCTCCCCCTGCTGTCGGTCGGTCCCGACGGCAAACCGCTGCCTGAAAGGCCTGCCTGAAGCACTTTCACACAGGTAGGAACATGGTTTATTTAATCTTTTCTTTGCTTATAAATTTTTATTCAGGTTGGATTTATTTGTATAATATTTGGAAAAGTATAACTAAGGATTTATTGTAGAATTTAAAGACTTCCCTTCCCCCCTTCCCCCCCCACCTCGTTCCCGACGCCTAATTTGTAACCTGCGCCTGATTTTTTAATGTGTAGACAAGGTTTTTTTCAAGCCTACAAAAATCTTCACTTGCTCCATTCTCAGTTAGTTTGGAGTACGTTTTCACTGTGGAAACTTTCAAGACAGTGGCCGGACACGCCCCCTTTTGACTAGAACTGCAGAAAACTTAAATGTGGAGAATTCCGATTTCTAAGATACTCCGTTCTCCACCAGTTGCTCCTAAAAATCAGGAGCAAATCATGTGGAAACTTGCGGCCTATAGACCAGCAACCAATAATATTTGAACAGATTGAGAATCAACCGATCAAAATCAGAAAAAAGTCAGAATAACAGGTGTAATTTTCCGAATATGTGGTGATGGTGGAGAACTAGTTCGACCGCAACCTACAAGGTGAGTTTTTAAAATATACTTACCTGATAACAGGTGTGTCCCTCCCAACTCCATATTAAATTAATGCAGTTGCTCCCGCCCGCCAATCACCAATCAGCATCCCGGCTCAATTGTCCACCCTTCCTCACCGACTTGAAGGTCGCTGTGATGCCAGCAGTAATGCTAGCAGTGGCCCGATCTTCAATTACACTTTGCACAGCTCGCCGGCTCTATGGAAATGTGGCCCGTGGTCCAACTGTGGGCCTCACCGTTCAGGTGTAGGGATCGTACCTAAAATGGGCACATGGAATTTCTAGGCCCTAGTGATTGGGTTCTGCTCAGTTTCTAGGGCTTGTAATATATACCTGGGTTACCTGCCAATGTTTTGGTGGTTTAGAGCATGCTCAACTTTAATTTTCATCCTGTGTTTGCAATCTCTGATAATTAGCAGGCTGCTATTTTCACAGTGATTTCACACTGTTTCTGAGAGCCCAAGTTTCCAATATGTGCTGCTAGCTTTCTACTGGGAGTGTAAAGTCATAACATTACCACTTACATTTCCAGCAATAGGACTCCTTGCCTATGACGCTGGTTCATCAGGGTTATATTAAAAAGCGTACATTGGCGCACACTTCCCAGCTCCAAATTCTCACTATTTCATGATTTTGTCACACTTTTGTGTCAATTTAACACTTTGAATTGTTATTTGTGTTAATTTCTTGTGAATTTTTACGTTCAGGTTTATACTGGAAATTGTGTAAACTTAACAAGCATTTTTGCATCTCTCAGGTCCTCGGTATATATTGCAGAGAAACTCTTGTACTCCGACCAACTCTACTTCTCTGCTTTCTAAAAGGTCTCAGTTTTGCTTTTTAACTAAAAATAATGATATCAAAGTATTTTATAAAAACTAACAGGTGTCACGTGGTACTACTCATGATGAGCCATACGATTCACTATTTAATAAAAGGAATGTTCATGCTATGTTGAGTATAACATCTCCATCACTGATTTACAGAGATTAAATAACTCAAATTCTATTTTTATTCATGTATATTCTGGGATATTTTACTGGTGTTTTGGGGATTGAACTCCATAACTGTCCACAACTCTGCCCATTATTCTTAGAGAACTGTGAAGGTGTGGCCTTTAAATATTTTATACAGTCCCCATCGGTTCCTGGATGTGTATCCCTATCTCTGTCTCTATTTCTGTCCCTCTGACTGAGATTTTCTGAGGGGTTGGGTCAGCAGGCGTGATTGGTGGTGAGTCAGGTGGGAAAGTGTTTTTTTTCCCCAATGGGTCAGGACCCTGCTGTGAATCTGCCACCTCGTGCCTTTCCCAATGTTGGATCTGTCAGCACTGAACAGACCCGACATGCAGCGGCGGGTGACCCAATACAGGTAATTACGACCTTGTTAAGAGATCATTAAAAATATATTTGAGCTCACCTATTAACTTTAAGAGCTCACCCATGGGGTCATGGAGTGCTCCTGACAAGCTGAGCTAGGAGTTCAGTGACGACTGAATCAGCTGTTGAGTTGATAGCTTTAAATGTATAGTAGAAGCTCCCACCTTACAGAGAAATCTTCCCTCAGCCACCAACTTTTCCTCACTGCATTTCCATAACAGATTCACAATGCTACAAGTCTTTGCACAAGTCTCCATCCAGTCTGACTGTATTACCTCTCTCACCATTGACAGATTACTTCTGTCATCTCAAGTTCACCTGCCATCTATTACATCAGAATTGGTATGGTTTATACTATCTCACCTTGGTCCTCAGAATCAGACCACGATCAGTCCGAACACCAGCAGCACCAGGCACACCAGCAGCACCAACCTTCTCTGCAATCACCTGACTCTGCACAAGACAGAGGGCATCAGCGCCCGATCACATTGCTGCCTGGGAAGCTAGGGATGGCCTCACCATGGCCAGATTTACTTCACTTGACGCTGTACACCCTGGCTCCCACATGATGCGCCAGGTTGACACCACCCCACACCAACACCACAAAACATCTCTACAATGCCCAAGTCATTCCTTTCACACTCATCACCATTGCGGGGGATACTGTTATCTCTCACCATTTGCTACAACTCACTAAGCCACTTCCAAAGGTGCGCACATATCTGTCCAAGAACACAAAGTGTTGAAAATAAAGTTTCAATGTTTGACACCACATTAACGGAAACTTTAACTGAACATTGCATAAAACACCTAAGTGCCTACCCTTGTGTGTTGTCAGTTGGTATGATTGCACTAGGATGAGGGTGAGTATGAGGGGTGGCTAGTGATAATGGGATGTGATAAAATAGATAGAGATGGATGGGTGGAGTTGCAAGGTAAGTTGGTGTGAGAAGGATGTGCAGGAGTACGGTAGGGAAGGCAGGGTGATGAGGATGTGGTGTGAAGCACAGCAGGGTGAGGTTGAGTTTGGCTTTGTACTCAGGTTTTGTGGTCTACTGAGATCATTGAAACATTTGTGGTGCGGCACCAAGGTCTTCCTGACCACATCCCTGCTTGTGCCCTTCTCTGCAATGTGCAACCAGGCTGCGTTGGTCTCCTGGGGCAGTCTCTTCCGCCAATTGGAAGGGAAGAGGACCTCCCTGCATGCTGTGACTCCCTCCATAAGCATATGGAGGGAGTCACGGGAGAGCCTGGGTGCAGCCCTGTGCCTTTGTGCAATGTGTGTCAGTGTTTGCAGCATCTCAATGCTATAGAACACTGACAGCACAAATGTCAAATTAAAGTTGGCCATAGTCCCTTTAAGGAAACCGGTTGATGATGCGCCATCAAATGACATCACCAGACCGCTTCCTCTAATTGGCCGGGAAACGCGCTGGCTGGGCTTAGCAAGCCCCATCAAGGGAAATTAATTTTACACAGCGTTGTGGAGGAAGCAGCGGGGTCGGTATCTGGCACCAACGTCGCCCGCCCCGGACCTGCCTCTGTCGCTGTCATTCTCTCTCTCCATCAATTTCTCACAGCTATGAAAAATGCTGGCATTCTAATTATTAACTATCAATAAGACATAAATGATAATTAGAGGCTGCAATTCATTTGTTTTTATTTAAAAAAAACAAATGAAATAAGGAAAGGCACTCTATATATGCCTGTCTGACTCTCTGGAGATAATTTTAACCTCACCTTCTCGGCCACCTGTTTTCGATGTCACCCAACTTTACTTTCCATTGACTTCAATCAGATGGCCTGTAAAATGGGCAGTGATCTGATCCCATCAGTTTCCTGCTGGGCGAGTTCGGTTACATTTACCTCTTGTGTCTGATAACTGTTAGCAATTAGAAAGTTTTCATTTTCATTCAACATAACGGGTAATAATCAAGCTATTCTAACTATCAACACAATACGGATGATAATTAGAGACTGTTTAATTCAAAATGCAACTTAAAAAAAAAAATCTTGAATGAGGCAGGATTCACTTTTCACTGAGTGGAAAGCTGGCAGTAGTATATCGGCTGCCAGTTTTACACAACGCCCGATTTTGTTTTCTATTGACTTCAACGGAAACAAAAATCAGGCAGGGTGTAAAAAAGGGCGACCAATCTGTTTTCCATCCAGTGGTATAAATTAAAATTCACTAACCTGTCTCTGATCTTAATGCAATTTGTGAAATTGAAAGAACACAAAAGAAAAGCTACAACAGGGGTGTAATAAGTAGGTTTTTTTTCATAAACTCACTCTGGAAAAACATACAGCACCTCTATTTAAGAAAATACACAGCCTCGCTGTTTATAAAAACACTGAATATAAATTTCCCTTGAATAAAGATTGTGAAATTTTAGCATAAAGCTTTTCTTCAAACAATTTTGAAAAACTTGTGTGCAGAATCTGCTCGAAGCTAAGGAAAAATATCCTACCAGTACAGCTGAGTGAGCGATACTGATACATCCTGGGAAACACTGCACAATCCAAACTCAGCTCACAGAGTCATGGCTGTGGGCAAACTATTAAGTACAAATCTAGACATTTTGGGGGAGGATGTGGTCTTCAAGCAAAAATTGTAGTGAAACATAGAAACATAGAAAATAGGTGCAGAAGCAGGCCATTCGGCCCTTCGAGCCTGCACCGCCATTCAACAAGATCATGGCTGATCATTCCCTCAGTACCCCTTTCCTGCTTTCTCTCCATACCCCTTGATCCCCTTAGCCGTAAGGGCCATATCTAACTCTCTCTTGAATATATCCAATGAACTGGCATCAATAACTCTCTGCGGCAGGGAATTCCATAGGTTAACAACTCTCTGAGTGAAGAAGTTTCTTCTCATCTCAGTCCTAAATGGCCTACCCCTTATCCTAAGACTATGTCCCCTGGTTCTGGACTTCCCCAGCATCAGGAACATTCTTCCCGCATCTAACCTGTCCAGTCCCATCAGAATCTTATACGTTTCTTTGAGATCCCCTCTCATTCTTCTAAACTCCAGTGAATAAAGGCCTAGTTGATCCAGTCTCTCCTCCTATGACAGTCCAGCCATCCCTGGAATCAGTCTGGTGAACTTTCGTTGCACACCCTCAATAGCAAGAATGTCCTTCCTCAGATTAGGAGACCAAAACTGAACACAATATTCCAGGCCTCACTAAGGCCCTGTACAACTGTAGTAAGACCTCCCAGCTCCTGTATTCAAATCCCCCAGCAATGAAGGCCAACATACCATTTGCTTTCTTCATCGCCTGCTGTACCTGCATGCCCACTTTCAGTGACTGATGATCCATGACACCCAGGTCTCGTTGCACCTCCCCTTTTCCTAATCTGCCGCCATTCAGATAATATTCTGCCGTCTTGTTTTTGCCTCCAAAGTGGATAACCTCACATTTATCCACATTATACTGCATCTGCCATGTATTTACCCACTCGCCGAACCAGTCCAAGTCACCCTGCAGCCTCTTAGCGACCTCCTCACAGCACACACCACCACCCAGTTTAATGTCATCAGCAAACTTGGAGATATTACACTCAATTCTATCATCGAAATCATTAATATATATTGTAAAGAGCTGGGGTCCCAGCACTGAGCCCTGCGGTACTCCACTAGTCACTGCCTGCCATTCTGAAAAGGACCCGTTTATCCCGACTCTCTGCTTCCTGTCTGCCAACCAGTTCTCTATCCACGTCAGTACAATACCCCCAATACCATGTGCTTTGATTTTGCACGCCAATCTCTTGTGTGGGACCTTATCAAAAGCCTTTTGAAAGTCCAAATACACCGCATCCACCAGTTCTCCCTTGTCCACTCTACTAGTTACATCCTCAAAAAATTCCAGAAGATTTGTCAAGCATGATTTCCCTTTCATAAATCCATGCTGACTTGGACCGATCCTATCACTGCTTTCCAAATGCGCTGCTATTTCATCCTTAATGATTGATTCCAACATTTTCCCCATTACTGATGTCAGGCTAACCGGTCTATAATTACCCGTTTTCTCTCTTCCTCCTTTTTTAAAAAGTGGTGTTACGTTAGCAACCCTCCAGTCCATAGGAACTGATCCTGAGTCGATAGACTGCTGGAAAATTATCACCAATGCATCCACTATTTCTAGGCCCACTTCCTTAAGTACTCTGGGATGTAGATTATCAGGCCCTGGGGATTTATCGGCCTTCAATCCCGTCAATTTCCCTAACACAATTTCCCGCCTAATAAGGATATCCTTCAGTTCCTCCTTCTCACTGGACCCTCGGTCCCATAGTATATCCGGAAGGTTATTTGTTTCTTCCTTTGTGAAGACAGAACCGAAGTATTTGTTCAGTTGGTCTGCCATTTCTTTGTTTCCATTATAAATTCACCCGAATCCGACTGCAAGGGACCTACATTTGTCTTCACTAATCTTTTTCTCTTCACATATCTATAGAAGCTTTTGTAGTCAGTTTTTACATTTCTGGCAAGCTTCGTCTCGTACTCTATTTTCCCCTTCTTAATAAAACCCTTTGTTCTCCTTTGCTGAATTCTAAATTTCTCCCAGTCCTCTGGTTTGCTGCTTTTTCTGGCTAATTTGTATGCCTCTTCCTTGGTTTTAACACTATCCTTAATTTCCCTTGTTAGCCACGGTTGAGCCACCTTCCCCGTTTTATTTTTACTTAGACAGGGATGTACAATTGTTGAAGTTCATCCATATGATCTTTAAAGGTTTGCCATTGCCTATCCACCGTCAACCCTTTAAGTATCATTTGCCAGTCTAATCTAGCCAATTCGCACCTAATACTGTCAAAGTTAGCTTTCCTTAAGTTCAGGACCCTAGTTTCTGAATAAATTTTGTCACTCTCCATCTTAATAAAAAATTCTCCCATATTATGGTCACTCTTCCCCAAGGGGCCTCGCACAACAAAATTGCTAATTAGTCCCTTCTCACTACACATCGCCCAGTCTAGGATGGCCAGTCCTCTAGTTGGTTCCTCGACATATTGGTCTGGAAAACCATCCCTAATACACTCCAGGAAATCCTCCTCCACCGCATTGCTACCAGTTAGGTTAGCCCAATCAATATGTAGAGTAAAGTCGCCCATGACTACTGCTGTACCTTTATTGCACACATTCCTTATTTCTTGTTTGATGCTGTCCCCAACCTCACTACTACTATTCGGTGGCCTGTACACTAGCGTTTTCTTCCCTTTGGTATTCCGTAGCTCCACCCATACCGATTCCACATCATCCAAGCTAATGTCCTTCCTTACAATTGCATTAATTTCCTCTTTAACCAGCAACGCCACCCCGCCTCTTTTTCCTTTCTGTCTATCCTTCCTAAATGCTGAATACCCTTGGATGTTGAGTTCCCAGCCTTGGTCACCCTGGAGCTATGTTTCCGTGATGCCAATCACATCGTATCCGTTAACTGCTATCTGCGCAGTTAATTCGTCCACCTTATTCCGAATACTCCTCGCATTGAGGCACAGAGCCTTCAGGCTTGTCTTTTTAACACACTTTGACCCTTTAGAATTTTGCTGTAAAGTGGCCCTTTTTGATTTTTGCCTTGGGTTTCTCTGCCCTCCACTTTTACTATTCTCCTTTCTATCGTTTGCTTCTGTCTCCATTTTATTTCCCTCTCTCTCCCTGCCTAGGTTCCCATCTCCCTGCCAAATTAGTTTAACTCCTCCCCAACAACACTAGCAAACACTCCCTCTAGGTCATTGGTTCCGGTCCTGCCCAGGTGCAGACCGTCCGGTTTGTACTGGTCCCACCTCCCCCAGAACCGGTTCCAATGCCCCAGGAATTTGAATCCCTCCCTTCTGCACCACTGCTCAAGCCACGTATTCATCTGAGCTATCCTGCGATTCCTACTCTGACTAGCACATGGCACTGTTAGCAATCCTGAGATTACTACTTTTGAGGTCCTACTTTTTAATATAACTCCTAGCTCCCTAAATTCGTCTCGTAGGACCTCATCCCGTTTTTTACCTATATCGTTGGTACCTATGTGTACCACGACAACTGGCTGTTCACCCTCCCTTTTTAGAATGTTCTACACCTGCTCCGAGACATCCTTGAGCCTTGCACCAGGGAGACAACATACCATTCTGGAGTCTCGGTTGCGGCCGCAGAAATGTCTATCCATTCCCCTTACAATTGCATCCCCTATCACTATCGCTCTCCCACTCTTTTTACTGCCCTCCTGTGCAGCAGAGCCACCCACGGTGCTGCTGCTCCCCTCTGATGAGGCATCCCCCTCAACAATATCTAAAGTGGTGTATCTGTTTTGCAGGGGGATGACCGCAGGGGACCCCTGCACTACATTCCTTGCACTGCTCTTCCTGTTGGTCTTCCATTCCCTTTCTGGCATTATATCTTTTCCTGCGGTAAGACCAACTCGCTAAATGTGCTATTCACGTCATTCTGAGCATCGTGGATGCTCCAGAGTTCACCCACCCGCAGCTCCAGTACCGCAATGCGGTCCATCAGGAGCTGCAGGCAGATGCACTTCCCGCACACGTAGTCGTCAGTGACACCGGAAGCGACCCTGACTTCCCACATATTACAGGAGGAGCATAACACGTGTCCGAGCTCTCCTGCCATGACTTACCCTTAGATAAACTTAAATTGGCAACAACAGTGTTAAAGGTTACTTACTGATAAAGAACGAAAAAGAAAAACTACTTACCAATCACCAACCAATCACTTACCCCCTTGGCTGTGATGTCACCTTTCGATTTCTTTCTACTTCTTTCTACTACACAAGCACGCCTCTCCAACGAACTCCCCGAACTGCCGCCGCGTTGGGCCTTTTATAGGCCTGCCTCAGCGATCTCCTGCCTCTCCAATGAACTTCTTTTGAAGGTTTCAGAAGAAACAAAAGTCAACTCAAGTGATAAATGTAATCATAATATTGTGAAACATGCAATTGCTTAGCATTTTATATTCTAATGCAAAACTTTATTTTGGACATTAGAGTATTCACTTAATCAGGAAATAAATGGTGGATGAAAAATAATTTTAAAAAGACTTTCATAAAAGATTTTTAATAATGTTAAATTTTTTATTATCTGCATACTATGCAACTCATCATCAAATGGAAAGCAGGCCCTCTTAAGCAGATTTCCCTCCTCTTCCTCTGTAGATAAATGCAAAGCAGCTATTTTACAACTGTTGCTTCCTTATCATGCAATTACAGTTCCCATTATGGTGTCTAATATATTAATATTTTATTTCATCCTTTGTTTACTGCACATTTGTATTTGAAAAACACTTTATTGAAGCACAATCAATTTGATAACTTCCAACTATTTATTTTTAGAATCCTCATTTTTTTTCTTGCATCATTCACTTTTTAAATATGTTAATTCAAGATTATTTGCTTTAGCTGGAAGTCTATTTCACATACCCACTGCTCTATCGGGGGGAAAAAACCTCCTAATCTCATGAAAGGACATCGACATTTACTTTGTTTCTCTCTTCACAGATGTTGCCTGATCCGCTGAGTATTTCCAGCATTTTCTGTTTCTATTCCTAATCCTTGATGGTTGTTGACTTATGATCACAATTTACTGTTTTATACTCATAATGCAAATGTAATTGATCTGCATAATCTAAATAATCTTGTTCTCTCAAAATTATAACTTCCATTTTTGCTGCATGTTATGGTGAGAAATGAGTTTGTGATGGAAAAGTGTAAAAATTCCATTCAATTCAATCCATAAATAAAACAGAATCTAAAAATATTTGAATAAACTAAATTTAGATAACCCTGAATGGATTTGAGTTACTTAAACTCAATCTCACTTTGGATTTGTATATGGTTCAGCTGTCTCTCTATCTGGAGTCACAGTTAGAATGATCTTCTTGTCCATCCGTCAATTGGAGATTTCATCCTTTTCATCGTGTCCATTTGGATTATAAACCTGTCAAATTTAGGTGGATTTTCAATATATTAGAAATAATTAACACATTATTGCTGTTCTACTTCTAGATATTACTAATAGTAAAGAATTATAAAAACAAAATCAAAAATATTTAATTTCATGCTGAAAGATTTTAAATGAAACATCCATCAATCCAAGTCCAACATTTCTAATTAATGTTGTTTTCAAAATGGTATTTAAGGCTGCTGTTTGGGTTTTTGGCAGTGCTATCTAGGACAGATATTGTTACAGTGAATTCAGTCAAAATTGTGAAGTCCAGTACACAAGCTAGCAGGCCAATTACATGGTAGACGCTCATTATTGTCTTGACAAATGTCCCATCCTTTAGTCGTTTTTTTTAGAACAATCATGTAATTGTATCACTCATCCCATCTGTGCTAAACTGTATCACAATAATTTTGCTGCAGAAAATCTACCAAGTGCTGCAGCCTAGCTTTCATAGACTCCAATATTACTGCTGTCAAATATTTTTTGAAACAGGCTGTTACAGAATCTCATGCTGCCCAAAGCTACAGTATATGTATTGTGCAGTAAAAAACAAACAAGAAAGGCATTTTTGACACTTTCAAATCTGGTCTCAGAAAACCACATCTCAAGTATAACAGTAGTGTGCTAATTCATTGGAAGCCAAGCTGAGAGCTGTGAATAATACTTTTCAAAAGAGCTTTGAAGTGAAGCAATGCAGGAGAGAAAATGAAATCCCAGAAACCAGTTCTTGTCTATAAAGAAAATATTAACACAATTTTAGTAATGCCAATATATTTTGAGTCTGTTTGTTTCTGTGTTTTATGATTGAAATATTGCTCTATTATTAACTAACTTCATTGTGTAGTTATGAAGGTTGTTGTGCAATATGACAAGATTACTGTAATGAAACATATGTAATCTTTGCTGCAATTAGTCCAAGGACTATAAAATATATATTTGCATATTATTGCAGTGGAGCTTGTCATAAAAGCAATAGGGATGAAATTTCTCTTGCAACAAAAAGGCAAATGCTTATTTTTGTCTCCATAATTAATGATTCGCTAAGAAAGTTTTGGGGACATCTGGCTTTTAAACATGCGATTTCAGAGATTGTGATTTTATTCGAAGATAGTTAATTATTAAAAATAAACTATAGGGAATATGATCGCTAAATCCTGCACAACACCCACAGTGAATACAAAATATTGGCCCAAAATAACAAAGTGGCAAATAATCAAGAAGTGCTTTTTGGAGATGTGCAGCTCTGCTGTTCGGTTTTGCGAAAACGGCATCTAGCTCCCCATTCAAATTCATTGAGCAGCGTGAAGTTCCTGTTCTTGCACTGTTGCTATGGAGTAAATTGGCTGCAGAAAGTTAAGTCAAGTCATTTCAAGGCTAAGTACGCTTTTAATGACTCTTGCACTTACAACAGCTTGCAGCGAAAAATATTGTGGAAATTAAATGAGCAACGGCAAGTCTAACAGCGGGCGTCTTTCGTTGACTGGTTACAGGAATCTTTGGGCCAATGTATTGAAACATTTCAATATGAGGCTTATATTCATTAAAAAGCATATTCCCTCTTTTTCAACAAAGGATCAAGATTTCCTGTTTATGTATATGGGTTTATATATTTTACCTAAATCAGCACATTTCAAACTATACCACAGAACCCCCTCTAAAAGATACTGAAATTTGTCTGCTAATTGCAGGACCACATCAACACTGAATGAAATACAGCTTAATTCTTGCCTGCTAAAGGCATCAAGAAATGAGCTATATTATGAACACTGCCACTGCTTTATTTGGTGACATCTATATAAGATTAGTGCCATCATAAGATTTAGTATTGGTGATTATCATAAAATTAGCTGATACTTTAGATCAATCAACAGAATACAAATAATCATAAGCCACAGCATTAAATGTATTTTCAAGTATCACAAATCTTAGCATTAGTTGCGTTTCATTTAATTACAGTATAATAAAATAACTTTAATGTCCAGAATTACAACACAAACTAACTTTGCAGTCAATATCACAAGATAGCATTGTTATTCTAGATGTTAAATTTGTTCTTTGGAAATTGTTGGGTAGTAGCTGGTTGTGATGTTAGGTATTTTGCTCTGCAACCTAGTTTTCCCTCAGGAATACATCCATAGTGCATCATCTTTCATTGGGGTAATTTTAACTTTCGGTGATGGTGTAAAACAGTGATATCGGACAAGCTGCCTGTGAATAACAGACTGCCAATCTGATATCGCCCGTTTTACATCATCGCTGAAAGTTAAAATGATCTCCTCTAGGTTTTATTTCTTGGTCTCCATGTCCAGATTTACAAAAACATAAAATGTATCCCTTAATCCTATAGTTGGACTCACTGTCTGTTTTCCATTAAATAAGGAATTTCACTATCCATCTGATCAACAATTTCAGTTTCAACAATATATTGACAGCAGTTTAGACTTAGAGCTCTATCAAACAACTGTCTTTGAAGACCAGAGCATATCAACCTTAGAGGTAGCCCCTTTTTCATCGTACAGTACAATATTCAATTATTTTGATAACTTATTAAAATATTTATTCCTGATTATTATGAGAATGTCCAACATCAGGTAATACAATGATATTTGAAGAATCTTAGTTGTATTGCTTAAATCTTACTAAGTTCAATCCTTTATATGTCATGATACTCATCCACCTCTTAGAGTGGCAAAAATAAATTAGTACTAGGCTTTCAATTTATCCTTTCTCACTATCATCACTGGTGGGGGCCTGCCTTCAGGGTATAGAAGAGATAGTGAGTGGGTTAAGTATGACTGGGCCACTGAACAATTTTCTATTCTTTCTAGTGGTGCTGGTGGTAGGGGAGATAAAGCCACATAGCAGCTTGTTCATCACCAAAGTAGGATGCAAAGTATTCTCCTTAGGCTTATAGATCTTGGATTATGGCCTGAATTATTATCCTTCGTGGAACAGAATTTCAGCTATGTATGACATAATGTTTTAAATTGACTTATTGAACATGTGTAATTAATAGGGACTGGCTACATTTTACAATTTCACTTTACTTGCAGTGTGGTCTGGCTTTTAAACATGCAAGACAGGGACATATGATCAATATCATTTAATTGCTCCACATCTATCCAAATGGCGTAGTTTTTGATGTATACATCAGACTGAACATCATAATTGTACTGCCTATTATGCTCTTCAAAGTGAAGTATATTTTTTAACTGCCACATAATCTTATAGCATAAGAGAGGATACATTGGTATCTCTTGGTCTTTTGTTTTAATATTTAAACTTTGAAACCTCTAATCAGAGCCAAATTGGCAGCAATGATTTTTGCACATTCTGTTGTTGAATGAGATCAACTTCTGCTTCAGTGACTCTATGGGTCCAAATTTGCCCAGGAGTTGCTCTTTTTTTTGGAGCAACTTGATTTTTCTGGAGTATCTTAAAAATCCCCATGCTGCACATTTAATTTTCGCCAGTGTAATTGAGTTAGTTAGGATATTTTTAGTTTAGTTTTTTTTCAAAAGGGGGCATTACCAGCCACCTACGCCGTTTTGACCATTTAAGCCAGTTTGGACAGCTAATAGTTGCTCCAAACTAACTTAGGCCAGCGTATGTGGTCACATGTGGCCGCACAAAAAACCCTTGCGAAGAGTTAAGAAATCAGCACAGGTAGCCAGGGATGGGGGGGAAGGGAAGTGGAGAGGACCTTGCAAAGTACTGAACACAACAACTAATACAGATCTTGTACTGTAATTTTTGCATAACTTACACATTCCACTATTTAAAGCTTCATAAAACATGCACTTTTTAATATCATTTATATCAGAAGACAAAGGGTTTCATAAAACCATTTATGAATCAAATATTTTGCTAGCAGGGCTAAATTAATGCAAGTTGTTATCTTGTGTCATCATACGATCATGAAGTAGTGATCGTGGGTGGTGCAATGATAGGAGTAATACAACTGACCTTGTTGTCATCGGGTGAGGGAGCGGAAAATCAACTGGGGTTCCAGCTCCTGGTCACTATCCATTGAGCCTGCTGGAACTGTTCTATGAGTAGAGGTCAGGTGAAAAGTGTATAAGGCTGTGATGTCCCTCGTGGTCACATAGCCTGCCTTTCTCCGATTGTCAAGGCTCGGGCTTACACATGAATGAACGATGGTCACTTACGCAAGGTACCTGAGAGTGCCCATGCAGTTACTCCCCAATAAGGCACCCGTGGGTGCTGATGGAATGTTCCCAACAGGGTATCTACGGGCATCCATGCAGTTGTTCACTAAGAATTGGTGGGATTTTTAAAAAATTGACCTTCGCCATGATTACAACCAAACAAAAGCCATGACCAGATATTTGCTGGTACTGAGAGACCAAACCTAAGGAAAGTTTTCTCTGGTCATTCTCACCTCTTAGCAGCCAGTTGTATTGTGCCATTGACTGAGACTTTTTCTGAATCATTTAAAGGAACTCTCCTCCTTCCCCCCCACTCCCCCAATCAAAACTCTTCCCCCCTGATCAAAAGTCTCCCCACACCAACCTGTTTCTTGTAGCCCTCAGCACGGGAAGACAGCGGCCGGCCTGTGCGGCAAGCCACTGGGCCTGGGATAGGGGCAGGACGCATTGGGTCCCACGCTGCAGGCATGCATCATCACAATCATGGGAGGAGCTACTGCGCATGCGCGAATGCTCTACTGCGCATGCGGACAGCTGCCGGCACTCTTTTAGGTGCAGGGCCCTAGCTCCACCCCCCAATGAACTTGCCACGCCGTGCCAAGCCCAGGGAGAGATGGCAGAGGGGCCAGAATACGGGATATCTTTTCTGCGCCATTTTGAGCGCAGGAAGTCGGCACACCTCACGTAAGTGCGCTGAAAAAACCAGAGGGCCAAATTTGAGACCTATGAGTGGAGATAGAGGGTGCTGGACAGCACTCACAATTCCCGATCTCACTGGAGGTGAGTCAGACAACATGACTACAGAAAGAATTTTGCACTACGTGGCTCTTCACACCAAGTTATCTCACCAACTGAGAGATGCCACTGAGTACACAGTTTTATAATGATCAAACATTGAATGAAAAAGATTGCTCCTTATGTTACAGCCCAACAAAGCCCATTCCTTTCAAAGGCTTGGCATAACAGGGACAGCAGCGATCTGGAACTTAAGTTAGGTCACTTATTGTCCTATTTACACAGGGATTCCAGCCAGAAACAAGCAAAATGGGCATAATGCAATTCCTTTGGATGTTCCAATGGCTCCCTCAGGTTTGGAAAAGGAAGAACAGTTCATAAGTGATAAAGTAAGGCAGGTGTCATTACATTGTAGGCATTATGGATGCACCCATCCTTATCCCAGCACATGCATTTACAGACACATACAATCCAATCTAATGCCTCCATAGGTTTCCTGAATGCAGGCCATTACTGATGCCATCCACATGACCTTCTATCCAGTAGGATTTTAAAAAAAATGCCCGGGGAAGGCTGTGTTGAGGTCTGAAGATAAACGACTCCTTCCATTACTTTACTGATGATTGACCAGGTTATATTAATCTTGAATTTTGTGGATAAGACATAGGTGGGCAATCTTCCACACTGGCAGGTAGATGCCAGTCATAGTTGTACTGGAACAGATTGCCTAGGGGACCGGTTAGCTCTAGTGCAGGGCTCTTGAAAACTACAGCTGTGTTATTCTAAGCGGCAATAGCCTTTTCTGTGTCCAGTGCACTTAGCCATTTCTTATTGTTATGTGAAGTAAGCAAAATTGCCTGGATACATTACATAGGATATATGGCACAGAAATAGGCCATTCGGCCCAACCGGTCCGTGACGGTGTTTATGCTCCACTTGAACCTGATATCTATGTTGGTGGCGACCTTGGGAGGATGCTGAGCAGGATCATTCACTCGGCACTTTTGGCTGAAGACATTTGCAAACAGTTTCTTGCACTTATGCACTGGGTTCCATTCTGATTGAGAATGGGAATGTACATGGAACCTCCTGGTTTCTGTTAGGTTCCTCTTTTTTTTGCCACTACCACTTGTTCCTCCACAGTAGTGCATTTTGCCTCCTCATGCTCACTAATATCAACCTCTGGAAAGTGTTGAGTTTTGTTGGTGCTTTCACACTTTGATGAAAGGGATCCAGATTGCCATGTAGCTTTTCCTTAATATGGGCCACTGGCAGTGCTGACAGGTGTACAATGACGGACAAGAGATAAATGATTTAAATGGAAGTAAAAGTTGGTCGACATATAAAACAGGCTGCTGACTCACAAATCAAAATCTACCTCAATTTGTTTGGGTAGGGAACATAAAGCAAACTACGGCAGATGCTGGAAACGTGCTGTTTTACGGTCTCCTACACTGTTTATCTTAATTTAAAGTGCCTTAGCTATAGAAAATCTCTAAGAAATGTTGAAAGCTGACTGCAATTGTCAACTGTAGGTGTGAATAATTAAAATCAATCCTCATCTTTCTCAGCTGCCTCATTCTACATTCTTATTTCATCCTGCTGTGCCAGTTCTCATCCATGTTTATTGTTTCTCTGTGTGTTGCATTTGCAGCAAGTTATTGGATCAATTCAGGCTAAGTATATACTTAAGCAAATTTGTCTGATACTTGCAACTTATTTTGACAGGCATCAGTGGCTATCAACATATATGGGAAAAGCACTATTTTTTAGTTCCAGAAATAATTGTAATTTAAAAAAATATCTCATCTTTAAACCTCAGATTTTTTATTAGTGTATTTATAGGCTGGGAAATTCCACGGAGCTGCTCCCACTCAGTTGGTGCCACTTTGCTGGGTGTATGGTGGAAATCCTGTTTATTGTCCACTGCACTTCTGGCAAAGTAAAGCTGACAGAACAGGAGCAAATCTGAGAAATTTCTCAGCCAGTCTTTAAATTAAATTTACCGAGTTTTAGTGGAAGGGTAATGACCCCTGAACCATTTTGCTGACACCCATCACTACTCCTGCATATGCATCTGGATATAGAAACATAGAAAATAGGTGCAGGAGTAGGCCATTCGGCCCTTTGAGCCTGCACCACCATTCAATAAGATCATGGCTGATCATTCACCCTAGTACCCCTTTCCTGCTTTCTCTCCATACCCCTTGATCGCTTTAGCCGTAAGGGCCAAATCTAACTCCCTCTTGAATATATCCAATGAACTGGCATCAATAACTCTCTGCGGCAGGGAATTCCATCCCTGCCGCAGAGAGTTATTGATGCCAGTTCATTCTGTCTTTGCCACCTCTGCTTCACAAGACAGGATGTCACAGATTTTTACCATCTGCTGCAGCATGACCTGCAGACAATACTTAGAACAGAAACCGCTCTTTCATAGAAATGAAGGTACCACAGCATGAAGCTTTCAAGCTACCAGATTCTTCCAATCCATTCCACAACAGGAAGTTTATACTTCAGACATTTATCAAACAAGTGACAAATGCTGTGGTTTGCAAAGGGCAACACCTTCATCATTTTCCCTGTGAAAATGAGACATGAACTTGTCAGGGCATGTGATTTGAATGGCAACATTCCTTCATGTGCAAGGCATTGAAGATTGCACCCGTAGGCATCAGGACTCCTAATACCAACTCCATAATATATATTACAGCAAAGGTTTACATTTAGCATTCTGCTGGTATCTGACCACAGGAACATTATTATGTAGGTCAATGGTCATTATCCAGAAAGCAGCCATGGTTGTGTATCAGTCCATGGTGCCTTCATTGTTTTCAAGGAGAAAAACGGCTGAGGGAATGGACAGGTTAAGAAGTGGAAAATTGAGTAGTGGTATGTGGATGCATAATGCATTCAAAACAAAATGAGGGAGTTAGTATCATTAAACCTATATAGGGATATGATAGAGCACCAATAATGGAGGTGATGCTTAGGTTTGGACACATTGGAGCACTTAATATTCCTGATTATAAATTTTCAGGACATAAGAACATAAGAAATAGGAGCAGGAGTAGGCTATATGGCCCCTCGAGCCTGCTCCACCATTTAATACGATCTTGGCTGATCCGATCATGGACTCAGGTTCACTTTCCTGCCTGCTCCCCGTAACCCCTTATTCCTTTATCGGTTAAGAAAATGTCTATCTCTGTCTTAAATTTATTCAAGGCAGCGATTTCCACAGATTTACAACCCTCTGAGAAATTAATTTCTCCTCATCTCAGTTTTAAATGGGCGGCCCCATATTCTAAGATTATGTCTCCTAGTTCTAGTCTCCCCCATCAGTGGAAATATCCTCTTGTCAAGCCCCCTCACAATCTTATACGTTTCGATAAGATCACCTCTCAGTCTTCTGAATTCCAATGAGTAGAGGCCCAACCTATTCAACCTTTCCTCATAAATCAACCCTCACATCTCCGGAATCAACCTAGTGAACCTTCTCTGAACTGCCTCTAAAGCAAGTATATCCTTTCGTATATACGGAGACCAAAACTACACGCAGTGTTCCAGGTGTGGCCTCACCAATACCCTGTACAACTGCAGCAAGACTTCCCTGCTTTTATACTCCATCCCCTTTGCAATGAAGGCCAAGATTCCATTGGCCTTCCTGATCACTTGCTGTACCTGCATACTAACCTTTTGTGTTTCATGCACAAGTACCCCCAGGTCCCGCTGTACTGCAGCACTTTGCATTCTTTCTACATTTAAATAATAACTTGCTCTTTGATTTTTTTCTGCCAAAGTGCATGACTTCACACGTTCCAACATTATGCTCCATCTGCCAGATTTTTGCCTGCCAACTTTTTTTGGGTGGAATCATCAGAGTGGGCGAAACCAACACCCATAATATCGCCCAGCGTTACTTTCGGCACGTAATTAACGCCGAGATTCAATAATACTGACCGCCCACTTTTTTTTGTCGCAAAGATCACATTTGCCGAAACTAGTGCCCGGTATATCGCCCAGCTTCACTTTCAGCACCTCGCACACATCTCGCCCACAATATCGCTCGCTGAAAACACCGCTCTGAAAAAGTTGAATTGTTCTGAACTAATCACAGCGGTGTGGATGCCATTTTTAAAATCGCAGGTCGCGTCATTGAAAAGGTGCTTCAACTTTGGTGGAGTTTGGATTGACTCTGGAGTTCTCAGGTGAAGTGACCATCCGGATAGACATCTTTTCACACTGTGGACGATCGGGTTTTGCTGTAGGTGTTTTTTAGTGTGGAAATTTATTGCTTGTTAACAATCGGCTTTATATTTTTACTGGAATGGGGCCAACTATTTCTCAGCCTGCATCGATTACTATGCAAATGCTGCAGAGTGCAAATGTTACAACGTCTAATCTGCAGCATTATGTGCCCAATCTAAAACATGCCAGACTGAGGAGGAGGTCCAGACCATACACATCCCGCACTTACAGGGAGAAGCGGTCATACCTCGACTTATCCAAGAACACCTGTCTTCGGAGACTGCGCTTCCACCAAGTGGTTATCAGTGAAATATGCCAGCTCATCAGGGCAGATCTGCAGCCTGCCAGCACCTTCAGGACATCACTGTCAAGGTCAAGGTCACCACGGCACTGTCGTTCTACGTGTCCGGTTCCTTTCAGGCCTCTGTGGTCGATGTTTCCCCTCTGTCTCAGCATGCCACACATTGCTGCATTAGACAGGTAACGGAGCCCCTGTACACGTGTAGGATGGACTTTATCAGCTTCCCTATGATCACGGAGACACAGACTGACAGGGCTGGAGCATTCTACCGCATTGCTAAGTTCCCCAGGGTGCAGGGAGCAATGCAGTGTACTCACGTCGCCATGCGGGCATCTCTGAGGATCCAGAGGTATTTCACAACAGAAAAGGATTTCACTCCCTGAAGGTCCAACTAGTTGTCGACCACAACCAGATAATTATGACAGTGAATGCCAAATATCCGGGCAGCTTTGATGAGGCACACATCCTACGTGAGAGCGCTGTCTCTGACATGTTTACCAGTCAGGCACAAGGACAATGCTGGATGCTTGGTGACAAACAATATGGCCTCGCCACCTGGCTGATGACTCCTCCCCCCCCCCCCCCCCACCCCGGCATGACACCCACACCGAGGCCGAGAAGCGAGACAACGAGAAACACAGTGCCACACGCAATGTGGTCTAGAAAACAATTAGTGTGCTTAAGCAGTGCTTTAGATACCTAGAGCACTCAGGAGAGGAGCTACAATACAACCCTGATCAGGTAGCTCAATTCGTGGTTGTGTGCTCCATGCTGCACAACCTGGCTATCAGGAGGGGACAAGTATTGCCAGAAGGGACTGATGGTCCACCTCAGGAGAGAAAGGAAAAAGAGGACGAGGGTCTGGACACTGACCTCGGGCCAGACAATCAGGCTGGCTATGGAACCATGCCCACTCCCCCTTCCAGACCACAGGAAAGGGCCTGTGGTGGCTATATAGCTGCAGACTCTTGCGTCAAGAGCTCATAAATGAGTGATTTGCCTGAAAGAACGTTGCTGTTATTCACAAAGCTGACACACTGCTGTGTGTGCAGCTCAGACATCAATGGTGGGCATCAGCTTGGTGCCAGTTAAAGTTTAAGTTGATTAAAGTTAAGTGTAATTATATCCTTTCATGTTAAGGAATCATCAGTGTGTAACGGTCCAGCTATCTGAGACAATGCGCAACAAGGTTATGTTGAATAAAAAACATTTAATATGACCATTGGTCTGAAATTATAAGTATCACGGGCAAAAACACCCCACCACCAACCCCCCTTTTTCAAACAATGACATTAATCAAATGGTCAACATGTCCAGCAACACAAATGCAAACCAACAGGGTGGCCCCCTCCCCCCATACATTACAACAAATTGCATACACCGAGATGGAGATATAACAAAGCCATCACCTGCGGACATGCACCTCACTTTTCTTCCCCCGCCTCCCCTTCTTCTCTCCACTTCTACCCCTTCCCCTTCTTGCTCCACACCGCCTGGCCGAGGAACTCCTCAGGCTGTGTCTCATTGGGGTAGATTAATTCAGAGCCCGTGGGTTGCACGGATACGGAAGCAAGATCTTGCTCCTGCCTCTAATATGTCGTTGGCACTGTGGATGCGGAACCTAGGGATGGAGTGCCGTGCTCCGGGACCACTGGAAGGCCTGTTCCACGAGTGTTCCTGGCTATCGCCTCCAGGGCCTCCGCCATCCGCAGAACGTACTCCGTCATGGTGCCGGAGGTGCTGGCCAGGTGTTGGGATATGCCCCCCAATGCATTTAGGATCTGGTCACCTATGTCTACAGTCTTCCTGGACAACTGCACCATCCCTCCACTCTCATCTAGCGCTGCGCTCGTGGACCAGACCTGCCGCGTCCACGAAACCTCCGCGGGGTTGGGGACACCTGGGGTGGCCTATGGCGACGGGCTTGGGCCCGGTAGCTCCAGAGTGGATGTGGAAATGGCCGGAGGAGCATTAGATGGCCTTGGGGTGGAATGCCTTCTGGAGCCTGGCGATGCAGACTCCTCAAAGTCTGCGCTCTCATCCCTGTAGAACAGACCCAGCTTATTGACGGGCGGAAATTGGACCTCCTCAACACCAGATGTAGGATTGTCCGGCCCCGCACAAACACCTTCTGGCCTTTGTGGTCCTGCCTTGGGACGCGCTGCTGGCTGAGCTGCAAAACACAAATGAGGTTATTAGAGGAGAAGGGGGTGCTAAGGTCACAAGCTGAGTCCATCGCTACACACGGCATATGCATGACAAAAGCTCCACCGCTATCAAAATCATCACAGACATCACATTTCATGACCATCAACATACTCTGCATTGCAATGAGGCCACCATTATTTATAGGACAATTTTAGGAATCATCTATCATATATTATTGTTCGGATATGAGTGGGTGTGGCATCTATTGACTTTACATCACGCAATGGTGTAAGCTTTACTCACGTGACATCACTACAGGGTCTGCAGCTGCCTGTGTGGCTGTCCACGTGTGCTTTCCCACGAGTACGAGCACCCGTTCCTCAATGCCAGTGAGGTCGCTGGTGACTGGTGGCCCCCCCTCCACACGTTCGCCTCTGCTTGACCCTATTCGTCGAGAGCTTCTTCTGTAAAAGGTAACATGACGACATGGCATGAGATCATTGTGTAATATCATTGCTAGGTAATGTCACAGAGACTGATACAACACATAACCGACAGATGTAATCATGGTTATAATAATATTTATCATTCTTTATCTAAAGGTGTATACCGTGACCGCAGGCTTTTAGTACAACATTCCCGGTAAAAGTGAAAGACCTCACATCTGATTATAGTCACTCATGACTCTTACAAATTAAATTGTATAAATACATAAGTATGTGTAAATCAATGTAATACTTACTCTTACGATCCGACAAGGTCGTTCCATCGCTTTCGGCAATGGTTGCCCTCACGCACCCCGTTGGTCACTGACGAGACCACCTCTACTATCTCGGCCCATATCTTCTGATAGGCCTTTGGGGTGGGCTTCCCACGCCCTCCCTGGGCCAAATCACCCCAACGTGATTGGACCTCCTGCATGAGGGAGGCATTAGCCTCATCTGAGAAATTTCTCACTCTTTTGCACCCTCCAATGTGCTCCTCTCCCAGCTCACTGCTCTCGCCAGCATCAGTCTCCACAGCGTGCTGTATCGCCTCCTCTACTCCCTCCATTATAGGCACCAAATTCAGGAAAATATCTGGCTGATAACAGCTAAATCTTTTTGCACAATTTGCTATAAAGCTCGAAACTCTCCCTCCTTCCTCCCAAAGCAGCCACACTACACCCACACACGCCTTCACTCCCTCTCAGCTCCCTCTTTCTGCCTCCTCTTATGCACATGTAATGATGACCCTTGACCTTCTGAATCGTGGGAATCGAGCGTTGTCATGCCATTGCTAAGGACGGTGACACTTTACGGCAGAAGATCAGAGAGATTTAACGCTACCGCCCATTTCAGATCGCTCGCGGTAACGCCCAGTTTTTAAAATGGAGACTAGGGGCTAGAACCTCCACTTTTGAGCTTATCACCCAAACATGGGCGTTGTTTCCGGCGTGGGCATTAAAAAAGGGCTTTCAGATCGCCGGCTTCTCGCCCATTCTCAAAACACCGAGTTTACAATTTTGAAAATGGCCTTGGCAACAGCATGGCAACGCTCGATTCCCACGATTCAGGAGGTCCAGGGTCATCATGACATGCGCAGAAGAGGAGACGGAGAGAGAGGGAGCACAGAGGCACTGAAAGCTGTGGTGTGTGCTTCTTTGACTATTGTGGGAGGAACGAGGGAGATTCACCAGCAGCAAAAAGTCTATTAAGCACCAAGAACATAGTTGGCACCAAGTTTTTGTCCACCAAATAAGATACAACTTGGAAGGGATGGAGGAGGCCCTGGAGCTGGTAGCCAGAAACACTGGCGGCAGAGGGCTCCCAGTGGTCCCGGAGCGCGGCACTGCACCCCAAGGTGATGCACCCCCATTGCCAACCACACATGAGAGCCAGCAGCAACAACTTGCTTATGGCTCGGTACATGCTCCCACCTCGGGACCGTCCTCTCCCGTATCCGTCCAAGCAGCGCTTCGGCTGTCAGCATCCCCCACCCCCGCCACGAAGCATCGCTGAGGACCTCCTCGGCCAGGCAGCTTGGAATCAGGAGGATAAGGGTAAGGGGTAGAGGTGGGGAGGAGAAGCAGGGAGGGGGCGGGGGAGGAGGGTTGCTTTGTACAGAAATACTGATGATTTCAGACTTATGTTCGGTTTAAATATTTTTTATACAACAAAATGTTGCAGCACATTGGCTCAGATAGCTGCACCATTACACACGGGTGATCACTTAACATCAAAGGGTATAATCACACTTAACTTCAATTAACGTAAACTTTAACTGTCACCAAGGTGATGCCCACCATTGATGTATGACCTGCACACCCAGCAGTGTGTCAGCCTTGTAAATAACACCAACGTTCTTTCAGGCAAAGCGATCATTGATGAGCTCCTGACGTAAGGCTCTTGCAGCTATCATGTCACCATGGGCCCTTTCATGCGGTCTGGAGGGGGGCAGGGGCATGGCTTTAGCGTCAGCCTGATTGTCTGGCCCGATGTCAGCATCCACCTCCTCATCCTCCTCTTCCTCTCTCTGGTGAGGTGGACTGTCAGACTCATCAGGCAATTCTTGTCCCCTCCTGATAGCCAAGTTGTGTAGCATGGAACAGACCACCACGAATTGAGCTACCTGCTCAGGGTGGTATTGGAGCTCGCCTCCTGAGTTGTCCAGCCATCTGAAGTGCTGTTTCAGCACTCCAATGGTTTTCTCCACGATATTGCGAGTTGCTCTGTGGCTCTCGTTGTATTGCCTCTCGGCCTTGGTGTGGGTGTCATGCAGGGGAGGGGCCATAGCCTTTAGAAACATAGAAACATAGAAAATAGGTGCAGGAGTAGGCCATTCGGCCCTTCTAGCCTGCACCGCCATTCAATGAGTTCATGGCTGAACATTCAACTTCAGTACCCCATTCATGCTTTCTCGCCATACCCCTTGATCCCCCTAGCAGTAAGGACCTCATCTAACTCCTTTTTGAATATATTTAGTGAATTGGCCTCAACAACTTTCTGTGGTAGAGAATTCCACAGGTTCACCACTCTCTGGGTGAAGAAGTTCCTCCGCATCTCGGTCTTAAATGGCTTACCCCTTATCCTTAGACTGTGACCCCTGGTTCTGGACTTCCCCAACATTGGGAACATTCTTCCTGCATCTAACCTGTCTAACCCCGTCAGAATTTTATATGTTTCTATGAGGTCCCCTCTCATTCTTCTGAACTCCAGTGAATACAAGCCCAGTTGATCCAGTCTTTCTTGATAGGTCAGTCCCGCCATCCCGGGAATCAGTCTGGTGAACCTTCGCTGCACTCCCTCAATAGCAAGAATGTCCTTCCTCAGGTTAGGAGACCAAAACTGTACACAATACTCCAGGTGTGGCCTCACCAATGCCCTGTACAACTGTAGCAACACCTCCCTGCCCCTGTACTCAAATCCCCTTGCTATGAAGGCCAACATGCCATTTGCTTTCTTAACCGCCTGCTGCACCTGCATGCCAACCTTCAATGACTGATGTACCATGACACCCAGGTCTCTTTGCACCTCCCCTTTTCCTAATCTGTCACCATTCAGATAATAGTCTGTCTCTCTGTTTTTACCACCAAAGTGGATAACCTCACATTTATCCACATTATACTTCATCTGCCATGCATTTGCCCACTCAACTAACCTATCCAAGTCGCTCTGCAGCCTCACTGCATCCTCCTCGCAGCTCACACTGCCACCCAACTTAGTGTCATCCGCAAATTTGGAGATACTACATTTAATCCCCTCATCTAAATCATTAATGTACAGTGTAAACAGCTGGGGCCCCAGCACAGAACCTTGCGGTACCCCACTAGTCACTGCCTGCCATTCTGAAAAGTACCCATTTACTCCTACTCTTTGCTTCCTGTCTGACAACCAGTTCTCAATCCATGTCAGTACACTACCCCCAATCCCATGTGCTCTAACTTTGCACATCAATCTCTTGTGTGGGACCTTGTCGAACGCCTTCTGAAAATCCAAATATACCACATCAACTGGTTCTCCCTTATCCACTCTACTGGAAACATCCTCAAAAAATTCCAGAAGATTTGTCAAGCATGATTTCCCTTTCACAAATCCATGCTGACTTGGACCTATCATGTCACCTCTTTCCAAATGCACTGCTATGACATCCTTAATAATTGATTCCATCATTTTACCCACTACCGATGTCAGGCTGACCGGTCTATAATTCCCTGTTTTCTCTCTCCCTCCTTTTTTAAAAAGTGGGGTTACATTGGCTACCCTCCACTCCATAGGAACTGATCCAGAGTCAATGGAATGTTGGAAAATGACTGTCAACGCATCCACTATTTCCAAGGCCACCTCCTTAAGTACTCTGGGATGCAGTCCATCAGGCCCTGGGGATTTATCGGCCTTCAATCCCATCAATTTCCCCAACACAATTTCCCGGCTAATAAGGATTTCCCTCAGTTCCTCCTCCTTACTAGACCCCCCGACCCCTTTTATAACCGGAAGGTTGTTCGTGTCCTCCTTCGTGAATACCGAACCAAAGTACTTGTTCAATTGGTCCGCCATTTCTTTGTTCCCCGTTATGACTTCCCCTGATTCTGACTGCAGGGGACCTACGTTTGTCTTTACTAACCTTTTTCTCTTTACATATCTATAGAAACTTTTGCAATCCGTCTTAATGTTCCCTGCAAGCTTCTTCTCATACTCCATTTTCCCTGCCCTAATCAAACCCTTTGTCCTCCTCTGCTGAGTTCTAAATTTCTCCCAGTCCCCAGGTTCGCTGCTATTTCTGGCCAATTTGTATGCCACTTCCTTGGCTTTAATACTATCCCTGATTTCCCTTGATAGCCACGGTTGAGCCACCTTCCCTTTTTTATTTCTATGCCAGACAGGAATGTACAATTGTTGTAGTTCATCCATGCGGTCTCTAAATGTCTGCCATTGCCCATCCACAGTCAACCCCTTAAGTATCATTCGCCAATCCATCTCAGCCAATTCACGCCTCATACCTTCAAAGTTAGCCTTCTTTAAGTTCTGGACCATGGTCTCTGAATTAACTGTTTCATTCTCCATCCTAATGCAGAATTCCACCATATTATGGTCACTCTTCCCCAAGGGGCCTCGCACAACGAGATTGCTAATTAATCCTTTCTCATTACATAACACCCAGTCTAAGATGGCCTCCCCCCTAGTTGGTTCCTCGACATATTGGTCTAAAAAACCATCCCTTATGCACTCCAGAAAATCCTCCTCCACCGTATTGCTTCCAGTTTGGTTAGCCCAATCTATGTGCATATTAAAGTCACCCATTATAACTGCTGCACCTTTATTGCACGCACCCCTAATTTCCTGTTTGATGCCCTCCCCAACATCACTACTACTGTTTGGAGGTCTGTACACAACTCCCACTAACGTTTTTTGCCCTTTGGTGTTCTGCAACTCTACCCATATAGATTCCACATCATCCAAGCTAATGTCCTTCCTAACTATTGCCTTAATCTCCTCCTTAACCAGCAATGCTACCCCACCTCCTTTTCCTTTTATTCTATCCTTCCTGAATGTTGAATACCCCTGGATGTTGAGTTCCCAGCCCTGCTCATCCTGGAGCCACGTCTCCGTAATCCCAATCACATCATATTTGTTAACATCTATTTGCACAGTTAATTCATCCACCTTATTGCGGATACTCCTTGCATTAAGACACAAAGCCTTTAGGCTTGTTTTTTTAACACCCTCTGTCCTTTTAGAATTTTGCTGTACAATGGCCCTTTTTGTTCTTTGCCAAGCATCCAGCATTGACCTTGTGGCTCATTGTTAAACAAGTCAGGTACAGTGCTCTCACACAGGATGTGCGCATCACAGATGCTACCCAGAAATTGAGCATTCACTGCCAGTATAATTTTCTGCTGGTCGACAACCAGCTGGACATTCAGGGAGTGGAATCCTTTGTGGTTCCTGAAAACCTCAGCATCCTGAAAAGGTGCCCGCATCGCGGTATGCGAACAGTCTATTGCTCTCTGCACCTTAGGGAAGTTTGCAATGCTGGAGAAACCTAGAGCCCTCTCACTCTGTGCCTCCCTGGTCATAGGGAAGCTGATCAAGTCCCTCCTGCGTGCGTACAGGGCTTCAGTGAACTGTCTAATGCAGCGATGTGTGGCATGCTGAGAAAGTCCGCAAATGTCGCCAGCTGTGGCCTGAAAAGAATCCAAGGCATAGAACGACAGTGCCGTGGTGACTTTGACCTCGACGGACAGTGCAGTTCTGATGGTGCTGGCAGGCTGCAGGTCTGCCCTTTTCAGCTGGCATACCTCATTGATAATCTCTTTGTGGAAACGCAGTCTCCGAAGGCAGGTGGTGTCGGGCAAGTTGAGGTAAGAATGCTTCTCCTTGTACTTGCGGGGGGTGTAACGTCTGGTCCTCCTCATCTGTCTGTCACTTCGTACATTGGGCGCATAATGCAGTGCAGCGTTCCTTCAGCGATGTTGAGTCTGCTGCATGTATTTGGTCACCAAGAGAGGGTGAAAAAGGACAGGCCCCATTGCAGTAGCTCTCTGTTTTCCACCGATTGCTCACAAACAAGGAATGTCCTGACGAGCACACCTCTTCAATTCCAATCGGTCACAGTGTGGTCAAGATGTTTTTAGAGATGTTCGCATCAACTCCAACGACCTGCAGAGTACATCCGAACTCCGCCGAGGTTGAAGTTCAGCAGCCTTTTAAAGGACGCGACACGTGCTCTACAATATGGCATCCATAACGCTGTGATTCATTCCGGTTAGTTCCACTTTTTGTGGGCAGTTTTTTGAGCGAGCGATATTGTGGGCGAAATGTGTGCGAGGTGGTGAAATTGACGATGGGCGATCTCCATGGCCGCTAGTTTGGGTAAATATGCTCTTTACCACAAAAAACAGTCGCCGGGCGGTAATTTTGAATCTCGGCGTTAATTCCGTGCGGAAAGTAACGCTGGTCGATATTATGGCCGTTGAATTCGCCCATCCTGCTGATTCCGCCCCAAAAAATTGGGCGGGCGATAATATTTTTGCTCGGTGTTAACCACATGGAAAAAGTAACGCTCGGCGATAAGTTTCCGAAAAATGCCCACCAGTTTCCATTTTGTGCCAAAATGGGTGTTATACGTCATTTCAGTGATAAAATGGGCGTTAAGTGGGCGTTAAACAGGCAAAAAAAGTGGAGGTTCTAGCCCTAGGGGCTTTGAAAATGGGCAACAAGCCGGCGATCTGAAAACCTTTTTTTACCACCCATGCCGGAAATAATGCCCATTTTTGGGCGATCTGCACAAAAGTGTAAAATCTAGCCCTTGGTCTTTATTGAAACCAGCATGAATGCACAAATCTTTTCAGACTCATTTAATTTTCTTTCTTTTTACTATTAAAAAATCAGTATAAGAGCTCAGGTATTTCCATACTACACTATTCCAGTATGAGAGCGAGCTGCTGTTGAGGCATTACACTATTCATGGTACTCAGTAAGATAATGGGACTAAAGGCAATAAATCCCCTGGACCTGATGGCTTGCATCCTAAGGTCTGAAGAGAAGTAGCAGCAGGGATTGTGTATGCATTGGTTGTAATTTACCAAAATTCCCTGGATTCTGGGGAGGTTCCAGCAGATTGGAAAACTGCAAATGTAACGACCCTATTTAAAAAAGGAGGCAGACTAAAAGCAGGAAACTATAGACCAGTTAGCCTAACATCTGTGGTTGGGAAAATGTTGGAGTCCATTATTAAAGAAGCAGTAGCAGGACATTTGGAAAAGCAAAGTTCGGCCAGGCAGAGTCAGCATGGATTTATGAAGGAGAAGTCATGTTTGACACATTTGCTGGAATTCTTTGAGGATGTAACGAACAGGGTAGGTGGATAAGCGGGAACCAGTGGATGTGGTATATTTGGACTTTCAGAAGGCATTTGACAAGGTGCCACATAAAAGGATACTGCACAAAATAAAAATTCACGGGGTTGGTGGTAATATATTAGCATGGATAGAGGATGGCTAACTAACAGAAAACAGAGAGTCGGGATAAATGGTTCATTCTCTGGTTGGCAACCAGTAACTAGTGCTGTGCCTCAGAGATCAGTGCTGGGACCCCAACTATTTACAATCTATATTAACGACTTGGAAGAAGGGACTGAGTGTAACGTAGCCAAGTTTTCTGATGATATCATCATCATCGGCGGTCCCTCGAACGAGGATGACTTGCTTCCACGAGAGTTCACAGATGTTTCAATGAAGGACCCGATGTTCCAGTCCTGAACTCCAGTTGAGGGGGTGGAAGATGCCTGTGTGTGGATTTTTTTAACTTGTGGTGACCGTTGCACATCAGCCACCACACAGGCTTAACAGAGCTAGGCCTTTATCCAGTAGCAAGGATTAACCAGGACGATTGGAGACCTGCTCTGCTGCATAGACCTAGTGCGCATCCATATTGCAGTGTGGGCAGGTCCGTGCTGCCCTGGCCCCTCGGCTCTTCTGGGCCCCGTACCTCCGCCACAATGTTCCAGGGCCCACTGCTCCAGCTCTGTTAAAAGGATACAAAGATGGGAGGAAAAGCAATATGTGAGGAGGACACAAAAAATCTGCAGAAGGACATAGGCTAAGTGAGTGGGCGAAAATTTGGCAGATGGAGTATAATGTTGAAAAGTGTGAGGTCATGCAATTTGGCTGAAAAAAATCAAAGAGCAAGTTATTATTTAAATGGAGAAAGATTGCAAAGTGCTGCAGTAGAGCGGGATCTGGGGGTACTTGTGCATGAAACACAAAAGGATAGTATGCAGGTACAGCAAGTGATCAGGAAGGCCAATGGTACCTTGGCCTTTATTGTAAAGGGGATGGAGTATAAAAGCAGGGAAGTCTTGCTACAGTTATACAGGGTATTGGTGAGGCCACACCTGGAATACTGCGTGTAGTTTTGGTCTCCAAAGGATATACTTGCTTTAGAGGCAGTTCAGAGAAGGTTCACTAGGTTGATTTCAGAGAGGAGGGGGTTAATTTATGAGGAAAGGTTGAGTCAGTTGGGCCTCTACTCATTGGAGTTCAGAAGAATGAGAGGTGATCTTATCGAAACATATAAGATTATGAGGGGGCTCAACAAGGTGGATGCAGAGAGGATATTTCCACTGATGGGGGAGACCAGAACTAGAGGGCATGATCTTAGAATAAGGGGCCGCCCATTTAAAACAGAGATGAGGAGAAATTTCTTCTCTGAGGGTTGTAAATCTGTGGAAATCGCTGTCTCAGAGAGCTGTGGAAGCTGGGACATTGAATAAATTTATCACAGAAATAGACAGTTTCTTAAATGATAAGGGGTTATGGGGAGTGGGCAGGGAGGTGGAGCTGAGTCCATGATCAGATCAACCAGGTTCAAGGGGCTGTATTGCCTACTCCTGTTCCTATTTCTTATGGTCTGATGTTCTTATGTTCTTATGGCTGTAATAAATGCTTTATTCAATTTATTACCAAAAATACAAGTGAGTATCTTCCAGATCATTACAGATATGGCTGACTTACACATACACATTCTTCAATTTGTCTTTCCTGTGAAGATATCCTTACTTTAAAATCCTCTTTCCCAATTTACAACTGATGCTCAGCAGAAAGGTGTTTTAACTTTTAACTCACCGTGTGCTGGTCTCACCGACAGCCAAAAATAGCGAGGTGCCAAGTCATGTGAACCCTTGTTCCCACAGTGGGCAGATTGATGTCATGTAATTATGGTCTGGTACTTTTGGCCACAGTCGCACTTCGGGTCATCCCTCATCTTCCACTTGTGGAGCAGATGGCCATATTGTTCATGCCCTGTGTGGATTCGATTGAGTGCTGTCCACAGTTTTCAACGAAGGTCGATGCAAGCATTGTCTGCTGTTGGGTCAGTGATGAGTTGTTGCATATGTACCACAATTCTGTCCATCTAGATAGTGGGGTAATACCAGCTGAATGAATATTGGCTGCTGTTTCCCAGAAAGGCCGGTGGAATTTTAAGCACTTTCGTGGTGGGTTTTTCAAGTCTTCATAAATGGGAAGGTCGATGTTGCTCGTGATGTTTTCCATCTCGTGGAGCATGGTGGCACCATGTCGATTGGCAGGTGGGGTAATGCGAGACAGCACTGGGAACCACTTAGTTGGACTGGACTTAAGCGTCCCTGACACTGTCCTCATGGCGGTGTTTAGCTGTATGTCCGTGATCTTTTTGTTGCGGCTGCAGGACCATGACATAGAGCAGTATTCTGCAGCAGAGTAGACTAGGGCCACTGTTGAGGTGCAAAGTTTGCACCCCCCGCCTTCCCCCTCCCCACCATGACGCGTGTTTCCGGACCAGGTTCACTCTTATTTTTAATTTTAGACCGGTGTTGATGAGATGAAGCCGATAGGTGAGAGTCCTGTCTAGGGTGATGCCCAGATATTTTGGGTGGGGTTCATGGGTAAGTCGTCTTCCACAGAAGGAGATGTTGAGTTCTTTCCCAACAGCGTTGTTGTCCTGGTGGAAAGCCGATACAACTATCTTCTCTAGATTGGGAGGCACAGTTCCAGGTTGCTTGTGAGCCTCCTACTTGCTTCCTCTAGCGTTGATGCCTTCATCAGTAGTGCTATGTCATTGCCATAAGCGAACTATGTAGATGTACTAAACAAAGATATGAAATCATTGCTAGAGGTACCTGTAGAAAAGTAATTGACTTTGGAAAAATTAGCAGATTGCAAGATGAATAGGTTACTAGGCCCTGAGGGAATTCAGCCAAGGAAGTTGAAAGAAATCAGACAGGAGGCAGCAAATGCTCTAGCCACGATATTTTAATCCTCCTTAAAAATGCAAGTTTTGCAGTAGAGCTGGAGAAAAAAACAGTATAAAACCTTTATTCAAGAAGGGAGGGCAGAGCAAACTGGGTAACTGTAGACCAGCTAGTCTAATGTCAGCTGTAGCCTATCTGTTAGAATCTACAACTCAGGATAAAATTGATAAGCATTTAGAAATGCACGACTTATTAAGGGCAACCAGCAAGAATTTGTTAAAAAAAAGTTGGGCCAGATTTTGCTTTCAAAATACCGCTGAGGCTAATGATGCTCGCTGTTATTTATGCGTAAGTGGTACAGCATCTTAAGGTGAGGGACAGATGCGAGATTAATTGTGAATATCCAAAGTTTGCTGTCTGAGCTTCGCCACTCTGTCGTTAGCTTCTCAAAAACGGCATCTCTTCTGCCTCACCATTGAAATGCATTGAATAGCATGAAGTTGCTGTATTTGTGTGGTAGATACGAACTAAACTCGCAACAGAAAGTTAAGCCTTGTCATTTTAGTTCTTAGTACCCTTTTAATAATGTGATAAGTGTTAATTACTGCCAATCAACCTCTCTGTCACTGAAAATTAACTATTACAAACGTGGAGTCTCATTCCTTCAGATATTAATTGTTGATGGAGATATTAAGAATGTAAAAATTAAAAATTTTTGATGGTATTCTGTCCTTTTTTTTCTCTCTTATTCCAGTATTCCCTCTCTTCATTTCTCTTTCTGTACTTGATTTGACATTGAATTCACCCACTTTAATTTACACTTCCGTCTCAGTTCGTGTTGTTAATTTCACAATACTTTAATCTGATTGGCTAAGAAGATATACAGATGCTGTTCACTTAGGTCCAAGATGCCCGTTTTCCCTCGCTGCGACATATTTAGTTCATACTTTCAGCAACTTGCTCTGCAAAAATTTAAAAACTTAAACATGCAAAGGAATGTCGGACTAATGGCAGACGCCGTTAGATGCAAAATCTGGGTTGGTATGTTTGATAAAATTAAGAGAGTTTTTTGAAGAAGTGGCTGATTGCATAAGTAAAGGGAATACAATATATATATGGTGCATATGGATTTTCAGAAGGTTCTCAATAGCATATCTTACAAAACTTTGTCAGAAAAATTAATGAGGGAGAAATTCGGCATGTTCGCGACCCCAGTTAGCGCCTGGCTGAGACGCTAACGGGGCACTCAGGCAGTAGCGCAGCGGTGGGGTGAATCTCGCGACTCACAGATAATTCACCGGCCCCGTAGCATTGGCAATAACAGTTAGTGTTTCAGCACCTTTTGCCATGCAGATTGTGATGTCAGCGAGCATGCAACACTCACTGGGCGCCCGATCTGCAAACTTCAGTAGCGCTCCCCGCTTTACCTATTCACGTTGACCAGGGAGCAGAGGCGTGAACCAGCCGGCTGACGGTTGGTGGGGTGCTACTTAAGAGATGCACCCCAGCTGTCAAGAAACTTCCATTCCAAAGGTCAGTTAAAGGCAGGTAAAGGTTTCACAGCCAAATAGGGGATGGGTGACCAACAGGAAGAGCAGTGGAAGGAAGGTAGTGCAGGGGTCCCCTGCGGTCATCCCCCTGCAAAACAGATACGCTGCTTTGGGTACTGTTGAGGGGAATGACTCATCAGGGGAGAGCAGCAGTAGTCAAGTCCAGGGCACCGTGGGTGGCTCTGCTGCACAGGAGGGCAGGAAAAAGAGTGGGAGAGCTATAGTGATAGAGGATTCTATTTTAAGGGGAATGGATAGATGTTTCTGCGGCCGCAACCGAGACGCCAGGATGGTATGTTGCCTCCCAGCTGCAAGGGTCAAGGATGTCTCGGAGCGGGTGCAGGACATTTTGAAGGGGGAGGGTAAACAGCCAGATGTTGTGGTGCATATAGGTACCAATGATACAGGTAAAAAACAGAATGAGGTCCTACAAGATGAATTTAGGGAGCTAGGAGCTAAATTAAAAAGTAGGACCTCAAAAGTAGTAATCTCAGCATTGCTACCAGTACCACGTGCTAGTCAGAGTAGGAATCGCAGGATAGCTCAGATGAATACGTGGCTTGAGGAGTGGTGCAGAAGGGAGGGATTCAAATTCCTGGGACATTAGAACCGGTTCTGGGGGAGGTGGGACCAGTACAAACTGGATGGTCTGCACCTGGGCAGGTCCGGAACCAATGTTCCAGGGGGAGTGTTTGCTAGTGCTGTTGGGGAGGGGTTAAACTAATATGGCAGGGGGATGGGAACCTATGCTGGGAGACAGAGGGAAGTAGAATGGGGGCAGAAGCAAAAGCTAGAAAGAAGAAAAGTAAAAGTGGAGGACAGAGAAACCCAAAACAAAAAGCAAAAAGGGCCATATTACAGCAAAATCCTAAAGGGGCAAAGGGTGTTAAAAAGACAAGCCTGAAGGCTCTGTGTCTCAATGCGAGGAATATTCAGAATAAGGTGGACGAATAAACTGCACAGATAGCAGTTAACGGATATAATGTAATTGGCATCACAGAGACATGGCTCCAGGGTGACCAAGGCTGGGAACCCCACATCCAGGGGTATTCAACATTTCGGAAGGATAGACAGAAAGGAAAAATAGGTGGGGCGGCGTTGCTAGTTAAAGAGGAAATTAATGCAATAGTAAGGAAGGACATTAGCTTGGATGATGTGGAATCTGTATGGGTGGAGCTACGGAATACGAAAGGGCAGAAAACTCTAGTGGGAGTTGTGTACAGACCACCAAACACTAGTAATTAGGATGGGGACAGCATCAAACAAGAAATTAAGGATGCGTGCAATAAAGGTACAGCAGTTATCGTGGCAACTTTAATCTACATATTGACTGGGCTAACCAAACTGGTAGCAATGCGGTGGAGGAGGATTTCCTGGAATGGATTAGGGATGGTTTTCAAGACCAATATGTCGAGGAACTGGCCATCCAAAACTGGGTGATGTGTAATGAGAAAAGACTAATTAACAATCTTGTTGTGTGAGGCCCCTTGAGGAAGAGTGACCATAATATGGTAGAATTCTTTATTAAGATGGAGAATGACACAGTTAATTGAGAGACTAGGGTCCTGAACTTGGGGAAAGGTAACTTCGATGGTATGAGACGTGACTTGGCTAGAATAGACTGGCGAGTGATATTTAAAGGGTTAACGGTGGATAGGCAATGGCAAACATTTATAGATCACATGGATGAACTTCAACAATTGTACATCCCTGTCTGGAGTAAAAGTAAAACGGGGAAGGTGGCTCAACCGTGGCTAACAAGGGAAATTAAGGATAATGTTAAATCCAAGGAAGAAGCATATAAATTGGCCAGAAAAAGCAGCAAACCTGAGGACTGGGAGAAATTTAGAATTTAGCAGATGAGGACAAAGGGTTTAATTTGGAGGGGGAAAATAGAGTATGAGAGGAAGCTTGCTGGGAACATAAAAATTGACTGCAAAAGCTTCTATAGATATGTGAAGAGCAAAAGATTAGTGAAAACAAACGTAGGTCCCTTGCAGTCAGATTCAGGTGAATTTATATGGGGAAAAAAGAAATGGCAGACCAGTTAAACAAATACTTTGGTTCTGTTTTCACGAAGGAAGACACAAATAACCTTCCGGGAATACTAGGGGACCGAGGGTCTAGTGAGAAGGAGGAACTGAAGGATATCCTTATAAAGCGGCAAGTTGTGTTCGGAAAATTGATGGGATTGAAGGCCGCTAAATCCCCAGGCCTGATAGTCTGCATCTCAGAGTACTTAAGGAAGTGGCCATAGAAATAGTGGATGCATTGGTGATCATTTTCTAACAGTCTATCGATTCTGTATCAGTAGCTATAGATTGGAGGGTGGCTAATGTAACACCACTGTTTAAAATAGGAGGGAGAGAGAAAATGGGTAATTATTGACCGGTTGGCCTGACATCAGTAGTGGGGAAAATGCTGGAGTCAATCATTAAAGATGAAACAGCAGCGCATTTGGAAAGCAATGACAGGATCTGTCCAAGTCAGCATGGATTTATGAAAGGGAAATCATGCTTGAAAAATCTTCTGGAATTTTTTGAGGATGTAACTAGGAGAGTGGACAAGGGAGAACCAGTGGATGTGGTGTATTTGGACTTTCAAAAGGCTTTTAACAAGGTCCCACACAAGAGATTGGTGTGCAAAATCAAAGCACATGGCATTGGGGGTAATGTACTGATGTGGATAGAGAACTGGTTGGCAGACAGGAAGCAGAGAGTCGGGATAAACGGATCCTTTTCAGAATGGCAGGCAGTGACTAGTGGAGCACCGCAGGGCTCAGTGCTGGGATACCAGCTCTTTACAATATACATTAATGATTTAGATGAAGGAATTGAGTGTAATATCTCCAAGTTTGCAGATGACACTGGGTGGCGGTGTGAGCTATGAGGAGGACGCTAAAAGGCTGCAGGGTGACTTGGACAGGTTCGGTGAGTGGGCAAATGCATGGCAGATGCAGTATGATGTGGATAAATGTGAGGTTATCCACTTTGGGGACAAAAACACGAAAGCAGAATATTATCTGAATGGCGGCAGATTAGGAAAAGGGGAGGTGCAACGCGACCTGGGTGTCATGGTTCATCAGTCATTGAAAGTTGGCATGCAGTTACAGCAGGCGGTGAAGAAGGCAAATGGCATGTTGGCCTTCATAGCTAGGGGATTTGTGTATAGGAGCAGGGAGGTCTTACTGCAGTTGTACAGGGCCTTGGTGAAGCCTCACCTGGAATATTGTATTCAGTTTTTGTCTCCTAAGCCGAGGAAGGACATTCTTGCTATTGAGGGAGTGCAGCAAAGTTTCACCAGACTGATTCCCGGGATGGCGGGACTGACATATGAGGAGAGTCTGGATCAACTGGGTCTTTATACACTGGAGTTTAGAAGGATGAGAGGGGATCTCATAGAAACATATAAAATTCTAATGGGACTGGACAGGTTAGATCTGAGAAGAATGTTCCCGATGATGGCGAAGTCCAGAACCAGGGTACACAGTCTTAGGATAAGGGATAGGCCATTTAGGACTGAGATAAGGAGAAACTTCTTCACTCAGAGAGTTGTTAACCTGTGGAATTTCCTACCGCAGAGAGTTGTTGATGCCAGTTCATTGGATATATTCAAGAAGGATTTAGATATGGCCCTTAC
Source organism: Pristiophorus japonicus (assembly GCF_044704955.1). Lineage (NCBI taxonomy): Eukaryota > Metazoa > Chordata > Chondrichthyes > Pristiophoridae > Pristiophorus > Pristiophorus japonicus. Next base: position 121,413,593 of record NC_091983.1, on the reverse strand, counting down.
AGCTAAAGGGATGAAGAGGTATGGAGAGAAAGCAGGAAAGAGGTACTGAGGGAATGATCAGCCATGATCTATCTTATTGAATGGTGGTGCAGCCTCGAAGGGCTGAATGGCCTACTCCTGCACCTATTTTCTATGTTTCTATGTTATGAGTGGCAGAGAGCACCGGATGTATCTGCAGCCAAATAAAGGCTGCTTATTCCCTGGAGTGTTGTGTGCCATCAAAGGACTTTGCATTTCATCCCACAGCATATCACCATTCTGCACTCCCTGAATCATTGGAGGCTGGTGTTCCAGTTACCCTCCCTTTTAATGGCTGGAATGCATCTTTGCCAATGCTCACTCGCGTTTTCAAAACACATCATATTCGTTATCGCTTGGAGCTTAACGCCATTCACCTACGCCACTAGTGCCTGATATAGCGCTCACCTGCATTCTTTGAGCGCTGAGACTGAATTTAACAGGCAGCGAGATTGTTTAGCGCCTGTCTCTAAACTTCCAACTTCTCAGAAGTTAACGCATCAACCGGGGCGATATCGAATTTCTAGTCCCATATGTGTGGTGTAAATAAAGCATGGGTTGAATATTGGCTGGTGCACCAGAAGCAAGGAGTTAGGGTAAAGTGCTATTGCTCAGATTAGAAAAAGGTTTAGGAACAAAATAAATAAGAGCACCATTAGGCCATACGGCCCCTCGGGCCTGCTCTGCCATTCAATAAGATCATGACTGATCTTTGACCACAACTCTGCGATCCCAATATTCCTTGATTCCCTTACAATTCAAAAGTCTATTGATCTCAGCCTTGAATATACTTACTTAATGAGTATCCACAATCTTCTCAGGTAGAGAATTCCAAAGATTCACAACCCTCTGAGTGAAGAAATGTCTCCTCATCTCAGACCTGAATGGCTGACCCCTTATTATACCCCCTAGTTCTATAGGGCCCAAGTTTCGGCCTCAGTTGCTCCTGATTTTTTGGAGCAACTAGTGTAGAACGGAGTATCTTAGAAATTCAAATTCTCGGTATTTAGTTTGCTCCAGTTCTAGTCAGTTAGAACAGTTTCACTTTGGAACAGAACTTTTTTTTCAAAAGGGGGCATGTCCGGCCACTTACGCCTGTTTTTAAAGTTTCGTCAGTGAAAACTTACTCCAAACTAACTTAGAATGGAGTAAGTGAAGATTTTTGTACGCTCGAAAAAACCTTGTCTACACTTTAGAAAATCAGGCGTAGGTTACAAATCAGGCGTAGGGAATGGGGGGAGGGGGGTTTAAAGGGAAGTTTACAAACATTAAACACTTCAGTTTTACAAATAAAGAGCCATCATAAATAATAAATGATAAAAACATCAATAAATCAACCAATAAACCACCAAAAAAAATTTATGAGAAATAATTTTTTTTAAAATCATTCAATAAAACATTTTTTACTTACCGACTGCAGCACCGGGAGCCCTCCAACAGCGTGCTGGGATGCCCCCCCCAGCCCAGTGTGTCTCTGTCAGTGTCTCTATCTCTCTGTCTGTCTGTCTGTCTGTGTGTGTCTCTCACTCTCTGTCTGTCAGTGTCTGTGTTTCTGACAGCGAGGGGTGGAGGGGAGGGGGAGGGGGGGGTGGAGGGGAGGAGGGGTGATGGAGTGGGGAAGAGGGGGTGGGCAGGGAGGGGGTGACAAGTGAGGGAGGGGAGGGAGGGGAGGGGGTTGAGAAGGGAGGGAGGGAGGGGAGGGGGGTGAGAAGGGAGGGGGGGTGAGAAGGCAGGGAGGGGAGGGGGGGTGAGAAAGGAGGAAGGAGAGGGGGGGAAGAGAAGGAAGGGAGGGAGGAGGGGGGGTGAGAGAAGAGAGGGAAGAGAGAGAGGGAGAGATAAGGGAGAGAGAGAAAGAGAGAAAGAAAGGTGAGGGGGGCTGAACGGGCTGGGCCCAAGACTTCGAGTTTAGACTTACCGGATTGACAGGTAGGTGGCGTCAGGTCCGGGGGGTCAGGAGCGCGGATCGGGGGGAGCGCGGGTCGGGGTGGAGGGGAGGGGGGATCGGTCGGGGGGGGGTGCGGGGGAGATCGGTCGGTGGGGCGGGGGGAGATTGGTCGGGAGCGGAGGTCGGTCGGGGGGGCGGGGGGAGATCGGTCGGGAGCAGAGGTCGGTCGGGGAGGGGGGGGAGGTCAGGAGCGAGGGAAGCGGAGGTCGGGTCGGGGGGGGGGAGGCGGTCCAGTGGGGGGGGGTGGGAGCGGGAGTCAAGTCGGGTCCGGTCCGGTCCGGAGGAAGCAGGAGCTGGGCGTTTGAGGCAGCCTTATGCACGCAGCCCCAGTGAGGCCATTCGGCCAGGGCTATGGGCTGTGTGTTTCAGGCCCCTCCCACACAGTTTTGGGCGCCTGGAGCTACTGCACTTGCGCGCTCACTGTAGCGCGCATGTGCAGAGGTCCCGGCACTGTTTTCAGCGCAGGGACCTAGCTCCGCTCCCTACAGCTTGTGCTGCGCCGCGCCAGGGCCAGAGGACCAGCAGGAAGCCGGAGAATCTGGAAGCTTTTTTCAGGCGCACTTTGTGGCGCGAAAAACGGGCGTCCAGGTCGGGGCTGCGCCGTTCTAGGCGCGGCCCGAAACTTGAGCCCATACTCTCCAGCCACGGGAAACAGCCTCTCAGCATGTACCTTGTCAACCCCCTTCAGAATCTTGTATGTTTCAAGGAGATCACGTCTCATTCTTCTAAGAGAGTATATGCTCATTCTACTCAATCTCTTTTCATAGGACAACCTACTCATCCCAGGAATCAATCTAGTGAACTTTCGTTGTCACCCCCATTAAGGTTAGTATATCCTACCTGAAGTAAGGAGACCAAAGCTGTAAACAGTACTCCAGGTGTTGTCTCACCAAAGCCCTGTACAATTAATTGTAGCAGGACTTCCTTACACGTGTACTCTAACCCCCTTGCAATAAAGGCCAACATACATTTTGCCTTCCTAATTGTTTGCTGCACCTGCACGTTAACTTTCTGTGTTTTGTGTACAAGGACACTCAAATCCCTCTGAATACCTATATTTAATAGTTTCTTACCATTTAAAAAATGTTCTGTTTTTCTATTCTGGTTATCAAAGTGAATAACCTCAAATTTCCCCAGATTATACTCCATCTGCCACCTTCTTGCCCACTCAGTTAACCCGTCTATATTCCATTGCAGACATTTGTCCTCCTCACAGCTTACTTTCCTACATAGCTTTGAATCAGCAGTAAATCTGGATACATTACACTCAGTCCCTTCATCTAAGTCATTAATATAGATTGTAAATAGCTGAGGCCCCAACACTGATCCTTGTGGCACCTCACTAGTTACAGCCTGCCAACCTGAAAATGACCCGTTTATTCCTACTCTCTGTTTTATGTCCTTTAACCAATCCTCTATCCATGCTAATATATTACCCCCAACCACATGAGCCCTTATCGTGTGTAGCAACCTTTCATGTGGCACCTTATTGAATGTTTTTTGAAAATCCATTGGTTCTCGTTTATTGACCCTGCTAGTTATATGCTCAAAAAACTCTTAATAGATTTGTAAAACACGATTTCCCTTTCATAAAACAATGTTGACTCAGCCTAATCATATTATGATTTTTTGAGTGCCCTTATGCCACTTCCTTAATAATGGATTCCAACACTTTCTTGATGACTGATGTTGGGCTAACTGGCCTGTAATTCCCTCTTTTCTCTCTCCTTCCTTTCTTGAATAGCAGTGTTACATTTGCTGCCTTCCAATCCACTGGGACCGTTCTAGAATCTAGGGAATTTTGGAAGATCACAACCAATGCATCCACTATCCCTGCAGCCACCTCTTTTAGAACCCTAGGATGTAGGCCATCAGGTCCAAGTGATTTGTCGGCTTTTAGTCCCATTACTTACTCCAGTACTTTTTTTTTTACTGATAATTACTTTAAGTTCCTCAATCTCATTAGATCCTTGGTTCCCCACTATTTCTGTATGATTTTTTTCTGTCTTCTACTGTGAAACCAGATACAAAATATTTGTTAAACGTCTCTGGCATTTCCTTATTCCCCATTATAATTTCACGTGTCTCAGCCTCTAAGGGACCCATGCTTATTTTTACTACTCTCTTCCTTTTTATATATTGTTCAAGCTCTTGCAATCAGTTTTTATATTTCACTAGACTGACACTCCAGTGCAGTATTGAAGGAGTGCTGCACTGTTGGAGGTGCCATCTTTCGGATGAGACATTAAACCGAGGCCCAGTCTGCTCTCTCAGGTGGACGTAAAAGATCCTATGGCACTATTTCGAAAAAGAACAGGGGAGTTATCCTTGGTGTCCCAGCTAATATTTGCCTCTCAACCAACGTCCCTAAACCAGATTATCTGGTCATTATCACATTGTTATTAGTGTGACTTTGCTGGGGGAAAATTGGTTGCCATGTTTTCTATATTAGAACAGTGACTACACTTCAAAAAAGTACATCATTTGCTATAAAGTGCTTTGGGATATCCAGTGGTTGTGAAAGGTGCTATATAAATGCAAATATTTATTTCTTTTCTTCTTCTTGTTAATTGCTCTCATTCTATTTTCTTCCTCTTCGTCAATTTTTGGTCCTCCTTGGCTGATTTCTAAATCTCCCCCAATCATCATGCTTACTACTCCTCTTGGCAACATTATAAGCCTCCTTTGATGTAATACTATTCTTAACCTCTTTAGTTAGCCGCAGATGGATCATTTTTCCCATAGAGTTTTTAGTTCTCAATAGAATGTGTATTTTGTTGAGAATTATGAAATATTTGTTTAAATGTTCGCCATTGCTTATGTACCATCTTGCCTTTTAATTGAATTTCCCAATCTACCTTAGCCAACTCACAATTACATCTGTAATTGGCTTTATTTAAGTTCAGTACTCTAATTTTGGATTGAAGTATGTCACTCTTGAAATCAGTGTGAAACTCTATTATATTATAATCACTCTGCCCAAAAGCATCCCTTACTATGAGATTACTAATTAACCCTGTCTCATTACACAAGATACAATCTAAAATCGCACTTCCCTGGTTGGTTCCACACCATATTGTTCTCGGAGTCTATATGGTTATTGCATTATCTGTGTTACAAGCTCCTCTTATTTCTTGATTAATACTCTGTCTAAATGTATAGCTACTGTTAAGGAGCCTATAAACTACAACGCATCAGTATTTTCTGCGCCTTGTTATTTCTTGTCTCCACTCATACTGATTCTACTTCCTGCTCATATGAGCTAAGATCCTTCCTCACTATTGTCCTTATGTCATCCTTTATTATTCGTAAGTTTGAAGTGCTGTATCTCTTAGTGGCTACCTTTGCCTATAGCTCACCAACCTGACCCCGCCACACAGCACTGCCCCCCAATCATCAAGATCCATGGCGCGGCCCTGGACAACCTGGACCACTTCCCATACCTCGGGAGCCTATTATCAGCAAGCGCAGACATCGATGATGAGGTTCAACACCGCTTCCAGTGCGCCAGCGCAGCCTTTGGCTGCCTGAGGAAAAAAGTGTTTGAAGATCAGGCCCTCAAATCTGCCACCAAGCTCATGGTCTACAGATCTGTAGTGATACCCGCCCTCCTGTATGGCTCAGAGACGTGGACCATATACAGTAGACAACTCAAATCACTGGAGAAATACCACCAACAATGTCTCCGCAAGATCCTGCAAATCCCCTGGGAGGACAGATGCACCAACATTAGCATCCTCGATCATGCCAACATCCCCAGCATCAAAGCACTGACCACACTCGACCAGTTGGGTGGGCTACATCATTCGCATGCCTGGCTCGACTCCCAAAGCAAGCGCTCTACTTGGAACTCCTACATGGCAAGCGAGCCCAAGAGGAAACATTTCAAGGACAACCTGAAAGCCTCCTTGATCAAATGCAACATCCCCACCGACACCTGGGAATCCCTGGCCAAAGACCGCCGTAAGTGGAGGAAGTGCATCCGAGAGCACGAGAGCGCTGAGCACCTCGATTCTTGTCGACGAGAGCATGCAGAAAACAAGCGCAGGCAGCGGAAGGAGCTTGTGGCAAACCAGTCCCACCCACCCTTTCCTTCAATGACTGTCTGTCCCACCTGTGACAGAGACTGTAATTCCCATATTGGACTGTTCAGTCACCTAAGAACTCACTTTTAAAGTGGAAGCAAGTCTTCCTCGATTTCAAGGGACTGCCTATGATGATGATGATGTCATGCAGTGCTACCAGAGTGGCTGCAGCATGGTTGATGGAAGGCTGCTGAATTTCAGTGGAGGATACTGGCCTTGCTGGTCAACCTTGAGGAGCTGGTGGGTGGGAGTGTCAAATTGAGTGACGGTATTTCTTCTCCCTTCTTCTCCCACTTCTTGGTCAACTATGGCTGGGCAGGCTGGATTTCTTGGGTGTCTGAAATGAGGAAGGCACAAGGGCAGGGTTGTTGTGAGGGGAGGAGGGTAAAGCAAGAGATGCATGCTTACACCATGTGTACCAAGAGATTGTGAGATGAGGGGAATGTGAGATGGGAGTAGGAGGATAACATATAAGTATACCGGAATCTTGTATTCTTTCAGCCCCCCTGCTGTTGTCGGCGATCTGGTCCCACATCCTTTTTTCTGGAGAGCCTCCTGGCACTCTGTGGGTAGAGGACTTCTCTTCCAGTATTTACCTCCTGCACAAAGATAGAGTTCTGCCTCCAAGACCCTGAGTGTCATTTCCCAAGCCTGTTGAGCCATTTGCGTTCATCCTTAAATACTTTTAGTATTTTTTATGTGCAGAAGGCAGTTCAGCTTTCGGAGCTACAGGCTGCCTAGTTCTGAAGGATTTTAAAAATTTTTATATGCCGAAGGCAGTTCAGCTTTAGGAGCTAGACAATGCCTTGTTCAACTGATGTGAACTTTGGCCCACTGCTGAGCGCACAGTTTGTTAGCAGCACGTTAGTTGCTCGGCTGTGCGCTCCTGTCATGTTAATTAGCAGGCAGCACCAAATTGACGTGCTGCCTGTGCTTCCTTTACGTGCACAGGAACATCTCGCATAGAGTGCCCGCGCACATTTTTGGGCATTATCAAATTTAATTCCCTAGATTTTAATGTATGTAATTCAATAAGTAGATAAACGGATAATAAAGATCAGTAGCATTCTGGGTTTGATAAATAGGGACACAGAGTACAGGACTGAGTAAATCAATTATAATAACAATATATAAAACATGATTAAGGCAGAGTTCAAGTACTGTGTGATGTTTTGGGTGCCCACTGCAAAAAGGATATTGATGTCACAGAAAGTGTTCAACATAGATTCACCAAAATAATACCAGAAATGGTACACTAAGCTTATGAGGAAACATTTTATGATCCTCACAAGAACATGGAGGTGTACACTTGTCTCGCACTTCCTTCTGATACAAGAAAGTTTATTTCTGGTTTGCAGTCAGCTCCAAGGGATATTTGTGACTCTGTTAGCTCTTTTGCTGACCACCTTTCCTGGAGTTTGCATCTGTGCATTTACTGGAGAATAGTCTTCACCTCAAATAGGACCACCTTTTGTTGGATCTCCTGCTGTAGGACCTCCAAAGCATCAGCATTAAAGGGAACATTATTGCATGTTTATTCCTACCTATCATTCTGAATAATTTCTTAACTTTTTGTTGTGGCCACAACCTTTGCTTTAATGGTGAGCTGGAGCCCTTAAAGAGTTGCTGTCTAGCTGAATTTTACACTCTACATTTAAGTGTGTTACAGATCAAGCTCTCACCAAGTTTTTCACGTGAAAATAGTATATTGTAAGTTGGGACTTTCATCGCAACGTTTGGTGCAGCCTGCCATCTGAGCTGCCAGCGAAGGCGAGTCTGTGCCATGGACCACCTTGAGCCCATTTTTGCCATCTCAGTAAAAACAGGGCAACTATACTCGAACTGCCCTGCTACAAAATATTAAGACACAGTTGACAGTTAAAACCTTATGGTTTAGATTATAAATTTTCACCTATGAGTCATATCTATATATACCTTGCAGAGCTATTCAGTATTATTCTGAGATATTTGAATTACTAAAATATGTTGCACAGCCCTTGAGCAGTGCATCAGAGCACTATTATTATCTGAATAATGGTATCTTTTTTAATGACCTAGGAGCTTATGTGGTATTTTTTCTAAATGATTCTAAAGAGATGTTTCTGATTTTTGATCTCCCACTTTTAAATTATTGTAATAGTCACAATAAGATTCCATAAAGATTGTGGAAGCAAATCTGCGTGATATCTAAAACTAATTAGAAGATGATTTTATTTTGAATGATTGCCTAGGAGAATGGCATTTCTAATTTGACTATATCATACTATTCAGTGCTTTGAATTTAATTCTGGAGTACATTTGTGTCATAATATTATAGAGTGTATTTCTACAACCAAACATATCTGTGACACCAAAGCTGGAATATTTCCCTAATGGCAAGTGGATGGTAAAATTATCAATATCATAATATCTGACTTAAAAAACTTTTTTTGTGCTAGAAATGCTAATTACTCAGAAGCCAGAAAAATCTCCTTTAGTCCACAAGGAATTTAGTTGAAAGCTATTTGAATACATTCTCAGATGGATACTTCACCAATCAGTTCAAAAGGATGTAAAAATCTTTGAATAATCATATGTTCTACAGACACGAGAATTGGAAGCAATTTGCATTTGATAATTGGTTCATTTCATGTTCAAGAATATGGAAAAAATAGATTTGTTATCATTTGTGAAACTTGTTGATCTACATAAGTTGTGTCTCAACACTGTTGATCATAACTGCACTTGGCCAGTACCTCACCATTTTTGAGCCTTCATATATAGGGGTAGAAATTCTGCAATATGCAGACTCCGATGGGAATGGTACACAGTAGTGTTCCTGTTGAACACCACTTTTGGCTCCGAATGAATTATGCATGGTGAAGTCCAGTCTGCACAGTGAACAGCTGTTGGAAGCTCACGCCCATGAAGAAAGGATTTCAAAGTGTTGCTGCAGTAATTTAAAGGGCTGCAGCAATTAAATGTTGAAATGTTTTTCCTCTTCCAATCGCCACCCCCCCCACCCCCACCCCGCCACCCCCACCCTCTCCCCACAACATACTGCACTTACTGATAAAACTATGGCTATGGATGTAAATTTGGAATTGTAGCTATCAGACCATACAGTTTAATTAAAGGACCCAAGTTTCCATATGATTTGCGCCTGATTTTTAGGAGCAACTGATGGAGAACGGACTATCTTAGAAATCGCAATTCTCCACATTTTGTTTTCTGCAGTTCTAGTCAGGTAGAACAATTCTACTTTGGAACAGAATTTTTTCTTCAAAAGGGGGCGTGTCCGGCCACTGATGCCTGATTTCAAAGTTTCCACAGTGAAAACGTACTCCAAACTAAGTTAGAATGGAGCAAGTGAAGATTTTTGTAGAACTGAAAAAACCTGTTCTACACATTAAAAAATCAGGCGCAGGTTACAAATTAGGCATCCAGGACGAGGTGGGGGGGGAGGGGGGAAGGGAACTCATTAAATTCTACAATAAATCCTTATTTATACTTCTACAAATATTCTACAAATAAATCCAACCTGAATAAACATTTATAAGCAAAGAAAAGATTAAATAAACCATCTTCCTACCTGTGTGAAAGTGTTTCAGGCACGGAGAATGCTGCAGTCAGCCTGAGGCGCCCATTCTTCCCGCGGGGGGGGGGAGGGGAGAGGAGGCGCCCGTTCTTTCCCGCGGGGGGGGAGGAAGGCGCCTGTTCTTTCCCGCGGGGGGGGAGGCATCCGTTCTTCCCGCGGGGGGGGGGGAGGGGAGAGGAGGCGCCCGTTCTTTCCCGCGGGAGTGGGGGAGGCGCCCATTCTTTCCCGCGGGGGGGGGGGCGCCCGTTCTTCCCACGGGTGGGGGGGGAGGGGAGAGGAGGCGCCCGTTCTTTCCTGCGGGGGGGGGGCGCCCGTTCTTCCCGCGGGGGGGGTAGGAGGCGCCCGTTCTTCCCGCGGGGGGGAGGGGAGAGGAGGCGCCCGTTCTTTCCCGCGGGGTGGGGGGGAAGCGCCCGTTCTTCCCGTGGGGGGGGGAGGGGAGAGGAGGCACCCGTTCTTTCCCGCGGTGGGGGGGGCTGGAGGCGCCCGTTCTTCCCGTGGGGGGGGTAGGAGGCGCCTGTTCTTCCCGCGGGGGGGGGTAGGAGGCGCCCGTTCTTCCCGCGGGGCGGGGGGGGGGGGAGGGGAGTGGAGGCACCCGTTCCTCCCGCGGGGGGGCAGAGAGGAGGCACCCGTTCTTTCCCGCGGGGGGGGGGGCGGGGAGGAGGCGCCCGTTCTTCCCGCGGGGGCGGGGTGGGAAGGAGACAATGAGAAGGCTGCAAGTGCTGATGTGCTGATGGCAATGTGCTTTTATTAAAAAAATGTTCAAAGATTAAACAGCTACAAAGAACTACAAAAATGGCCGAGTGCCAATGTTTTTTTCACACTGAGCATGTGCGAACGCTCCAACGCACACGCGCAGCGTTGCCGGCAGGAAAAAAACTAATTTAAATAGTACCCGCCCCCTCCCACTTACAAAATCGGCGCAATTGTAGGCTCCGCCCCCCCTGGGCGCCGCACCAGGCAGACAAGGAGCTGCAGAACGCTCCAGAATTGCGATTTTTCTTTTTGCCGCCGTTTTAGGCGTGAAAAACGGGCGCCCAGCTCAGAGTGCCCGTTTTTTATCGTGTGGAAACTTGGGCCCATTGAGTGCACAAACAAGGAAAGTGAGTGTACAGATCTATTCGTCTTTAAAGAGTGAAAAATCATGAGGTTGTGAAGAGAGTAAACTAAGACATTTTACATTGTAATAGTGCAAAGTATTAAGCATCTTTTAATTACGTGAAATCATTTGTTTTGATTTTTAACTGAAGAGCAGTTTGTTTAGATTTAAATATTTTAAGGTTTTGAGGATTTTATTCCAAAGTGACTTCAGTAGTTTCCAAAAGCAGTGGTGAGCAAAATTTAAGGTCTTCCCGTGTGAGATACATTAACTAAAGAAATGAAAGAAATGTTTGAAATACAGGTCAATAAATCATTTCATATGACCTAACAGCAAGAATCTTAACGATGTAAACTATTTCTCGCCAACAGAAGGTTCCTGAAAATTATTAAGCAGGTTAGTGGACCATGGTCTTGAGGTGCTCATGTGTGGAATACTGAAGGGTACCCTTCCCAGAGAAGAGTTGTCCAAAATGTCTGGCAGGATTTGACTGATCGTGCAATTTTTGTCTGCAACACTTAGTGTATCTGGTTGCAAAGGTACAAAACATTGGCATACCTAAGAAAAGGTCCCAAGGTTAGGGTATAAAAGTGCCTGTCCCAGTGTGTAATCACAAAGGAGCCGAAATTGGTCACCAGTAAGGCCCACTCATTGTTTGGTGGTCCCCGGGCAGCACCTAGCTTTTTGGCGCCTGCTGCCACCGGGTTCTGCCGGGAGCCATTTTCCGCTGCGTTGTGTGGGTGGCAGCGGCAGCGGCAGGCAGCGGGAATCGGCAGGCGGCGGCATTAGTAGGTGGCAGGTGCAGGCCTCTCCACTCAGAGAACTTCGGCGGGCCTGCAACGCACATGCGCGAGACTTGGTGAGTTTATTTTTGTACACTTTTCACCCACCTGACGTCATTTCAGCCATGTTTGAAGCTGATGGGACATCTGCACATGCGCTTAAAGGCACAGCACTCTTACAGCTGTGAGTGGGAGAGGGGAGAGTGAGATGGAGATTCGAAAGGTAAGAGGCTGAGATGGAGAAGGGAGAGTCTGAGTTGGAGAGAGGAGAGTCTGGTAAATTGAGAGCCACAAAGTCTTGAGCAGCCATTCCTTTAATCATTGAGGATGAGTGGGCAAAAATCTGCAATGAAGATTGTCAAAACCAGGCCCAGAACTCCCTGGTTTAAGGAAGAGGAATTGGAGGAGCTAATAACAGAGGTGAAATGCAGGTATAAAGACCTCACCCCGGATTATTGTGGCAAGCCTCCACCACCCCAATGCCAACGCATTTGGTGGCAAGATCGCTGAGATCATGTCCGCAATGGGCAACATTGTGCGGGATGGGGACCAATGCAGGAAATGTTGGAACGATTTGGTGGCGGCGGCAAGAGTGAGTAAAAATTTATTGCCCCCCTCCTATCCAACTGAAAAAAGGTTGTGCGCAAGATGTGTGTGTGTGTGGGGGGCATCAGCAAAGGGGCTAAAGGCTGCAACGTTTTTTTGTGCAGAAAAAAATTGCATCCAAGGCAGCAAGAGTGCAATGGGAGGGGGCCCAGCAGAGGTGGTAGTATTGAACAGGCTGGAAGAGCGTGCTTTGGCATTGGTGGGTGACTGGCGCCATGCAACCATAAAGGTTGATGTAGATCCGATGCTACAGGATGGTAAGGTTATACTAATCTCCGGTGTGAGCCACGCTCATGGCATGAAAGATCATGCAATGTTAAGGCAATTGCGGTTTAACGCACACTTTGTTGCCCATTATGGGTATGCCCATGTAGAGATGGAACTCATTGCTGGCATAATATGAGATGGCACGGCTCACATGTCAGCTTGGCCAGCACCAACGCCTCCCCCCCTCCCCCCGCCCCCTCACAGACTAAAATGTTGTCCTCTACTTGCAGATGATGACTCGGACAGCACGGATCAAGGCACACCATCCATCTCTGGCATTCAGAGGAGTTGTCAGACCTCAGAATCTCCCACCCCGACGTTGTCCCCAGCACAGCGGCTCCTTCATCCCCCCCAACGCCCCCCCCCCGCCCCAGATCACCCATTTCCACCACTCCCACCTCCGCACCTAAACCCACCAGGAGCGAGAAACCAGCTGAAAATGCAGGACGGCTCTCTGCTATTCAGGAGATGGCCCAGCCATCATGGACGAGCATGCAGATAGGACGCGATAAGCTCCAGACCATGGCTGGGATCGCTGGCAGCATCACCACCTTCACCCAGCAGCATGATGACAGGATGGATCGGCTCATTACTGTGTTAGAGCGCTCAACTGAGGCTGTTGAGGTGATGAGGCAAGAGATAGCTTCTGGCCGCGTAGTGCAAGCCCCCGACCCCACACCCTCACGGCAGACAGATCCGGAGGAGCAGGAGATCCTGGCGCTTTGGTCACGCCCCCTACCTTCTCACCAAGACTCACACGTCTGCAGAGATCCCGCTGCCTTCCTGCATAAGCCTGTCAACCAGAGGCAGTGAGGGGCAGGGGAGCGGGATGCCATGGTGAGGATGGGGCGAGGAAGAGGAGCTTGGACATCACTTCAAGTGGGGGGGAAGAGAGGTGGTGGTGCCGGGTAGAGGGATGGATGTTGGTGGTGAAAATGTTACGAAATGTAATAATGTTATGTAACCTTTGTTATTGTGCACTTGTAAATACACTCACATTGTTGACCCTCTCTTGGTCAGTGTCTCATTTTAACGTCATGTGTGGTGCCTTGTGAGAAACACACATCTGTCCCTCAGGTAATCTGCTTTATCACGAATATTTTCCCATCCACATATGAGTGCACAGTATGATGGGCCCTGTCATCAGGCCATCGCAACTCGACAAGGAAGGGTCACCAATGCAGGAAGGCTGCCATTCAATTACACTCACTTTAGCTACTTGCAGGCCAGACCTTAAGGCTTGCACTTCAACCCTCTTTTTCCGAGGCCAAACATGGCGAGTGCTACCCCTGAGATGACATGGTAATCAATTACATTGCAGTACATTAAATGTATTTTCCCGTGTTCTATACCTCATGTAATGTTCTTCTGACTATCAGTTGCAGCAATGTTCCATTTCTTTATATCTTCTAACTCTCGCTTATTCGGCCTGACATAATCCCATACCATCTGCGCAGTCATAATATGTTCCGCATTAAATGCTCGCAAAACTCTTGGAGGGCATCTCCACTGAGCCTTTACCATCTTTCGTTTCTCATTGCCGCTTCCTCTACCACACCTTCCCTTCAATGGAGTCATAGGGAGAAACATATCTGAACTCTTTCTGTGCGGGTTAAGGTCCATCACATTACTCACTATGTGCTGTGAGGGTTATTCGATCTGTCAGATTTATTACATCTCTCACAATAGAGTTATGTCTGCACCACAATAAAGCATGCTGGGTTCAGGTATTTTGTGATTAAGCAGAACAGATTTTATTGAGTAGTTTCCTTGCAGTACAAAGAAATAAAACGTAACAAGGTGATAATGACAGTCTATTCATTGAAACCTCAACAGTAGGCCACTAAGTCACCGTGGCGCTTGTCTCTTGCTGTGTTCTATTGACCGTAGTCCTTCCTCAATTTCCTGTGAAATAGCGCTGCCCCTAAAGTCAAATAGCTGTAACTTTATACCCTTTTCCTCCCATACAAATGTTGTGAGGATCTGCAGCTGTCTCAGGCTTCCAATAAATCATTCTAAGTGTGTGCCTCTGACCTTCTATGTTATATGCAGTGCTGCCCTGAGATCTTTAGAAGGCCTCTGTCACAGAATTAATGAATGAGCTTGGCTGTACAAAATGTGACATGCTGCATACTTTTCAGTTATTGATAATTATTTGGCCTAGGCCATTGTGGTTCTAAATGAAGGTGTTTCAGCAAGGTTAAAAAAAAAAGTTTCCATCAGTTTAGACACATTTTAGTCGCTTTTATCACATACCAATTAAACATGAGCATGATCAATAAACCAAAGCAACATCCAGCAAACTTTTTTCTAGCGGTCCCAACTCATAATGCTGCAGCATCTGCATGATACCCACGATGTGCAGCGCTGCAGCACTCGGAGCCATTCTCCCTGCTGCCCGACTCACAGCCAGCTCAGACTTGCTTTTTGCCAGCCGTCCCTCTGGCCGGCGGCAGGTTGATCTGAGGCCATCATCCCTGACCAAAATGGGCGATTTCCAGCATCCGGCATGGGCAGGCGGCATGATGTCACACCGGCGGAACCCTTCACGACCAATCTCCCGCTGGAGGAATCGCCAAAAAAAAACATTTCCGGCGGAACCTCGGCAGCTGCGTGCGCAATTCCCACCAATTTCGGCCCCAAAGTGTTTTCAGAAGATGTTAATGTTTTACCGCATGCTCCTTCAAAAATTTTGTGCAGTCTTTTCAGCCTTTTAAATGCTTTTCATGTATGGCCATACAGCAGCATGGTACACATACAGAATGCAAGTTACATTTTTACATAATTATATTGAAATCTTAATGGCTTTTCACAGAACAAATCCTGCCAACACTCCATAGCCACATGATGATAATCTTTTCACAGACACACAGGAAAATTTGTAGGATACCATCAATGATCTAGTGCACTTTGTGAAATGTAGCAGTGTGCTGAAATTGGTAATAATGTCAGTTGCTGACAAGATCTGTAGGATAGCTACATTGATGTCATCAGGAACTTCCTGCATTGTGTGAAATGTAGAAATGTGCTGAAAATGGTTAATCATGTCAGGCAGCTATTCAATGGAAAAATAGGTAAAACTGTTGCGCAATGCATCAGTCATTTGCTTGATGCATTAATGAACACCAAATTGGCAGATACTGCAGATGATTCCTCTTCTAGCCTGAAAAGAGCTGGAGGCAAAACATTTCAGGGACCACATGAAATTGACTGCCACTGGCCGTGCAACTCTTACGGTAGAATTTGGCTGTATTGTTACAACAGATGGCAAGGCTCTTCAACAACCTCTGTGCCAAGACCCTGTGGAGGCAATTCCCTTTGGTCCTTGCCAGGTAGATGTGCCAGAATCTGCAGATATAGTTGGTGGTATAATGGTGGGTGCGAGCAGTTGGGCTATGATGATAACTGATCTTCCTGGTGTATTTACTTTAATATTTTTTATACATTGAGGCTTGAAAACATGTCATGAAAAAACATAAACATATTTACAGAAGAACGACCAGTTAAAAAAATAGTTGTGTATGCTTAAGGGCTTCCTTACCCCCCCAGAACTAGCCGCACCTCTCGCCAAGCTGTTCCAGAACAGCTCCAACACTGGCATCTACCTGACAATGTGGGAAATTGCCCAGGTATGTCCCTGTCCACAAAAAAGCAGGGCAAATCCAATCTGGCCAGTTACCGCCCTATCAGCCTACTCTCAATCATCAGCAAAGTGATGGAAGGTGTTGCCGACAATGCTATCAAGAAGCACTTACTCTCCAACAACCTGCTCACCGATGCTCAGTTTGGGATCTGCCAAGACTACTCTGCTCCAGACCTCATTACAGTCTTGGTCTAAACATGAACAAAAGAGCTGAATTCCAGAGGTGAGGTGGGAGTGATTGTCCTTGACATCAAGGTACCATTTGACTGAGAGTGGCGTCAAGGAGCCCTGGTAAAACTGAAGTCAACGGGAATCAACGAGAAAACTCTCCATTCGCTGGTGTCATACAAAGAACAAAGAAAGATGGTTGTGGTTGTTGGAGGTCAATCATCACAGCAGGAGTTCCTCGGGGCAGTGTCCTCGGCCCACCCATCTTCAGATGCTTCATCGATGACCTTCGCTCCATCGAAGTGTCAGAAGTGGGAATGTTCACTGATGACTGCACAGTGTTCAGTGCCGTTCACAACTCCTCAGGTAATGAAGCAGTCCATGCCTGCATGCAGCAAGACCTGGACAGTATTCAGACTTGGACTGATAAGTGGCAAGTACTATTCGCGCCACACAAGTGCCAGGGAATTACTATCTCCAGAAAGCGAGAGTCTAACCACCGCCCCTTGGCATTAAACGGCATTACCATTGCCGAATCCCCCACCATCAACATCCTGGGGGTTAGCATTGACCAGAAACTTAAATTGACCAGCCACATAAATACTGTGGCAACAAGAGCAGGTCAGAGGCTGAGTATTCTGGAACAAATGTCTCACATCCTAACTCCTCAAAGCCTTTCCACCATCTACAAGGTACAATCAGGAGTGTGATGGAATACTCACTGTGTTGTGTATCTGTAAACATGCACTCCCATGTTCCGCCACCAGGGAGCGCATTCCCCTGAAGTCCCAAGAGATCCCAGCATCCCTTGGGAGCACTGTATATAAGCCGGCCCCTAAGGCCTGTTCCTCACTCTGGAGTGTCTTAATAAAGACTGAGATCACTGTTACTTTAACCTCCCTGTGTACAGTCTGATCTGTGTTAGGAACACAATAACTGGCGATGAGTATACGAATCCAACGCAAAGATGCAGCAAACTGTGGGCATCCTGGTGAAGTTCTTGGAGGGTGAGGACTGGGAAGCCTATGTCGAACGACTAGACCTGTACTTTGTAGTCAACGAGCTGGACGAAGAAGGAAGCACTGCAAAAAGGAGAGCGGTCCTCCTCACGGTCTGCGGGGCATCGACCTACAGCCTCATGAAGAATCTTCTGGCTCCGGTGAAACCCACAGATAAGTCGTATGAGGAGCTGTGTATACTGGTTCGAGAGCATCTTAACCCGAGGGAGAGCGTGCTGATGGCGAGGTGTTGGTTCTACACGTGTCAGCGATCTGAAGGTCAGGAAGTGGCGAGCTACGTTGCTGAGCTAAAGCGACTTGCAGGACAATGTGAGTTTGATTGCTACCTGGAGCAGATGCTCAGAGAATCTTTTGTACTGGGCATTGGCCATGAGACTATCCTATGAAAACCTTTGACTGTAGAGACACCAATCCCCAGGAAGGCCATTGCGATAGCACAGGCGTTTATGTCCACCAGTGATTACACCAAACAAACCTCTCAGCACACAAGTGCTAGCAATGTTCATTAATTAATTGGAACTGTGGTTGCGAGCAGAAATGTACAGGGCAGAAACCACGAGTATGCAACTGCCAGCAAGCCTCAGGTGACCCAGATGACTCAGAGTCCGCAACAAAGGATGAATGCAAGGCAATTCACACCTTGTTGGTGTTGTGGAGGCTTCCATTCAGCCTATTCATGTTGCTTCAAAGGGTATGTTTGCAAGAGTTGTGGAACAATGGGGCACCTCCAACGAGCTTGCAGATGAGCTGTAAGTACTGCAAAACATGCGAACCACCACATGGCAGAGGAAGATTGGTCCATGGTGGATCAAAGCAATTTCAAGCCTCAGAGAGAGGAGGCAGATGCTGAAGTACACGGGGTGCACACATTTTTGACGAAATGTTCACCTATAATGCTAAATGTAAAATTGAATGGCTTACCCGTAGCCATGCAACTGGACACTGGCGCGAGCCAATCCATCATGAATAAAAAGATGTTTGAGAGACTGTGGTGCAACAAGGCACTCAGCCCAGCCCTGAGCCCCATCCACATGAAACTGAGAACGTACACCAAAGAGCTCATCACTGTCCTGGGCAGCGCCATGGTCAAGGTCACCCACGAGGGCACGGTGTACGAACTGCCACCTGGATTGTCCCGAGCGATGGCCCCACACTGCTTGGAAGGAGCTGGCTGGGCAAAATCCGCTGGAACTGGGATGACATCTGAGCGCTATCACATGTCGATGAGGCCTCATGTACCCAGGTTCTGAACAAATTTCCTTTCCTTTTTGAGCCAGGCATTGGAAACTTTTCCAGGGTGAAGGTGCGGATCGACTTGTTCCCAGAGCCACGACCCATTCACCACAAGGCGCGAGCGGTACCTCACATGATGAGGGAGAGAGTGGAAATCGAGCTGGACAGACTGCAACGCGAGGGCATCATCTCCCCAGTGGAATTCAGCGAGTGGGCCAGCCCGATTGTTCCAATACTCAAAAGTGATGGCACGGTCAGGATTTGCAGCGATTATAAAGTAACTATTAATTGTTTCTCGCAACAGGACCAAAACCTGCTACCGAAGGCAGACAACCTATTTGCAACGCTGGCAGGAGGCAAGACGTTCACCAAGCTCGACCTGACTTCGGCCTCCATGACGCAGGAGCTGGAGGAGTCTTCGAAGGGCCTCACCTGCATCAACACGCACAAGGGACTGTTCATCTCCAATAGATGCCTGTTTGGAATTCGGTCGGCTGCAGCGATCTTCCAGAGAAACATGGAGAGCCTACTCAAGTCGATACCACACACGGTGGTCTTTCAGGACGACATATTGGTCACGGGTCGGGACACCGCCGAGCACCTACAAAACCTGGAGGAGGTCCTCCAGCGACTGGATCGCGTAGGGCTGCGGCTGAAGAGGTCGAAATGCGTCTTCATGGCAACAGAACTGGAGTTTTTGGGGAGAAAGATCGCGGTAGACGGCATTCGGCCCACAGACGCCAAGACTGAGGCTATCAGGAACGCGCCCAGGCCACAGAACGTCACGGAGCTGCGTTCGTTCCTGGGACGCCTCAATTATTTTGGTACTCCCTACCGGGGTTAAGCACCCTCTTTGAGCCCCTACATGTGTTATTGTGTAAAGATGAGAACTGGGTATGGGGAAAAAAGCAAGTAATTGCTTTTGAGAAAGCCAGAAACATTTTATGCTCCAACAAGCTGCTTGTATTGTATAACCCGTGTAAAAGACTTGTGCTAGCATGTGATGCATCGTCGTACGGAGTCGGGTGTGTATTCCAACAAGCTAACGTTGCGGGGAAGTTGCAACCTGTCACCTATGCCTCCAGGAGCTTGTCTAAGGCCAAGAGGGCCGACAGCATGATTGAGAAAGAGAATTAGCGTGTGTGTTCGGGGTAAAGAAAATGCATCAGTACCTGTTTGGTCTCAAATTTGAGCTGGAAACCGATCACAAGCCCCTCACATCCCTGTTCGCTGAAAACAAGGGGATAAATTGAATGCCTCAGCCCACATACAAAGGTGGGCACTTGCGCTATCAGCGTATAACGATACTATCCGCCACAGGCCTGGCACCGAGAACTGTGCGGATGCTCTCAGTCGGCTACCATTGCCCACCACGGGGGTGGAAATGGCGCAGCCTGCAAACTTGTTGATGGTGGCGCAGCCCGCAGACTTGTTGATGGTCATGGAAGCGTTTGAAAATGATAAATCACTTGTCACGGCCCGCCAGATTAGGACTTGGACCAGCCAAGATTCTCTGCTGCCCGAATAAAAAACTGTGCACTGCATAGGAGCTGGGCCAGCATCGCTGTTGAAGTGCAAGAGCTAATCAAGCCATTCCAGCGGCGAAGGGACGAGCTGTCCATTCAGGCAGACTGCCTGTTGTGGGGTAACCGCTTAGTGCTATACCAAAAAGGGCAGGGAGACGTTCATCTCGTAATGATGAAAGCGATAGCCAGATCCCATGTGTGGTGGCCCGGCATCGACTCTGTCTTAAACTCCTGTGTACGGCAATTCAGCGTGTGTGCTCAGTTGAGTAATGCGCCCAGTGAGGCACCACTAAGTTTGTGGTCCTGGCCCTCCAGACCATGGTCGAGGATCCACGTCGACTAGTCGGGCCCATTTCTCAGTAGATTGTTCCTGTTGGTGGTGGATGCTTTTTCAAAATGGATTGAATGTGAAATAATGTCGGGAAGCACCACTACCGCCACCATTGAAAGCCTGAGTGCCATGTTTGCCACCCACGGCCTGCCTGACGTACTGGTCAGTGACAACGGGCCATGTTTCACCAGTGCCGAATTTAAAGAATTCATGACCTGCAATGGGATCAAACATGTCACCTCGGCCCCGTTTAAACCAGCCTCCAATGGGCAGGCAGAGCGGGCAGTACAAACAATCAAACAGAGCCTTAAACGAGTCACAGAAGGCTCACTCCAAACCTGCCTGTCCCGAGTACTGCTCAGCTACCGCACGAGACCCCACTCGCTGACAGGGATGCCCTCGGCTGAGCTACTCATGAAAAGGACACTTAAAATCAGACTCTCGCTGGTTCACCCCAACCTGCATGATCAGGTAGAGAACAGGCAGCAGCAACAAAATGTAAACGATGGTCGCGCCACTGTGTCACAGGAAATTGATCTGAATGACCCTGTGTATGTGCTAAACTATGGACATGGTCCCAAGTGGATCGCGGGCACGGTGATAGCTAAAGAAGGGAATAGGTTGTTTGTAGTCAAACTCGACAATGGACAAATTTGCAGAAAGCACCTGGACCAAACGAGGCTGCGATTCACAGACTGCCCTGAACAATCCACAGCAGACACCACCTTTTTCGAGCCCACAACACACATCCAAAGGATCAACGACACCACGCCGGACCAGGAAATCGAACCCATTATGCCCAGCAGCCCAGCAAGGCCAGGCTCACCCAGCAGCCCTGCAGGGCCAATAACACGCCAGCCCAGCGAAGCCACAGCCAACACACCAGAACAGACATTTGTACCGAGGCGGTCCACCCGGGAAAGAAAGGCTCCCGCCCGCCTCACCTTGTAAATAGTTTTCACTTTGACTTTGCGGGGGGAGTGATGCTGTGTATCTGTAAAGCATGTACACCCATGTTCTGCCACCAGGGAGCTCAATCCCCTGAAGTCCCAAGGGATCCAGCATCCCTTGAGAGCACTGTATATAAGCCAGCTTCTAAGGCCTGTTCCTTACGCTGGAGTGTCTTAATAAAGACTGAGGTCACTATTACTTTAACCTCCCTGTGTGCAGTCTCATCTGTGTTTGGAACACAATACACTGGATGAGTGGAGCTCTAACAACACTCAAGAAGCTCGACACCGTCCAGGACAGAGCAGCCCGCTTGATTGGCACTCCAACCACCACCTTAAACATTCACTCGCTCCACCACAGGTGCACAGTGGTTGCTGTCATGTTTGTAATCTTCATAGAACTGTAACCAATATGTAACAACACTGTACACTGGATACAACTGTGAAATACACACCTTGACCACAGGGGGTGAACTTGTGGGAGACACTCCTTACCTGGTCAGCCAGGTACTTAAAGGGAGGTTCCACGCAGGCTCAGCACTCCTTGGTCCCGGGAATAAAGATGCAGGTCATGAGTGACCTTGTCTGCAGTATATGCCTCGTGTGAATATGTTCTAGAGTTGAGAACTCTATATCTGGCGACGAGAAATGGGAATCACTGAACCACAAGGATGGCCACCGGTAGCACAGAGGAACGTTACTGTGTGGGTGAGGACTGGGATGATTTTGTGGAGCGACTCCAGCAGACCTTTGTCACAAAGGACTGGCGGGGAGTGGAAGCGGCTGACAAGCGGAGGGCGCCTCTACTGACAAGCTGTGGGACAAAAACGTACGCGCTGATGAAAGACCTGCTTGCACCTCTCAAGCCGGCCGACAAGTCCTTCGAAGAGCTCAGCCAGCTGATCAGCGAACATCTGAAACCGGCGAGCAGCGTACACATGGCCTGGCACCGGTTCTACACACACCGGCGTCGGGAAGGACAAAACATCTCGGACTTCGTTGCAGACCTGAGGCGCTCGGCCAGCTTCTGTAAGTTCACAGACGTCTGCAGGGGGGAGATGTTAAGGGATTTGTTCATTGAGGGCATTAGTCATGCCTGTATTTTCAGGAAGCTTATTGAGGACAAGGACTTGACTTTGGAAAGGGCAGCTTTGATAGCTCAGACCTTCTTGGCAGGGGAAGAGGAGACCAAGATAATTTATGCAAGCAGTCCTGGCTTTAACGTTGCGATGAACCAGGGAGTTAATGTTGTAAAAGTGATACAGAACCCCGCAGGCAGGCAAGGGCAATTCGACACCGCCCAGGCAACAACAGGTTCTAGGGTGGGACAGCAACAGAGACAATGGCAGGAGGATTGGCAGTTCACGCCATCAAGAGGAACAATGCGTCCCGTGATGGGACAATTGACACCCACTACCAGAGTGCTTAGAAGCAACCAAGGGGACAATAGTAACAGCCCCTATGTGAACAACAATCTCAGCCAATGCTGGAGATGTGGGGGTAGACATACTGTTAAAAGCTGCAAGTTCCAGCAGTTCACCTGCAGGAATTGTAATGCCAGAGGACATTTGGCTAGAATGTGCAAAAAGGCTGCAGCGAGGCTAATCTATGAAACAGAGGAATCAGACGAGGGGTCTGCAATGCAGGACAATGCCTGGGGCCAAGCCATGGATACTGAGGTTCAGAGGGTTCATGTGGCTGACGTCCGCAGCTCATACACTAAAACGCCACCCATGATGATGAAAGTTTTATTGAATGGCATCCCGTTGCACATGGAGCTGGATACGGGAGCCAGCCAGTCACTTATGAGCGTCCAACAATTTGAGAGACTATTGCCACACAGAGCTAGCAGGCCCAAACTGGAACGCATTTAACACGCAGCCAAGCACGTACACCAAAGAAATCATCCCAGTGCTGGGCAGTGCAAACTTGGTGGTAACACACAATGGATCACAGAACCGCCTGCCACTCTGGATTGTTCCAGGAAATGGCCCCGCACTTTTGGGAAGGAGCTGGCTAGCCTAGATGAACTGGAAATGGTGAGATGTGCACGCCATTTCATCTGTGGAGCAAAGTTCATGCTCGCAAGTTCTACAAAAATTCGGGTCACTCTTTCAACCCGGTGTCGGAACATTCAAGGGCACCAAAGTAGTGATACACATCACCCCGGATGCCAGACCAATGCACCACAAAGCCAGAGCGGTGCCGTATGTGATGCGTGAGAAAATTGAGAGTGAATTGGTCAGGCTGCTCAGAGAGAGCATAATTTCGCCCATTGAATTCAGTGACTGGGCAAGTCCCATCGTTCCTGTCCTTAAAGCGGATGACTCAGTCAGGATCTGTGGCGACTACAAAGCCACCATCAACCGAGTGTCGCTGCAGGACCAATACCCGCTCCCGAGAGCAGAGGACCTTTTGCCACATTGGCAGATGGCAAGCAGTTCACTAAGTTGGAACTCACTTCGGCCTACATGACTCAGGAACTGGCTGAAGAATCCAAGCTTCTGACCACCATCATGACGCACAAGGGACTATTCATCTACAACAGGTGCCCGTTTGGCATTCGTTCAGCGGCCGCAATCTTCCAGAGGAACATGGAAAGCTTGCTCAAATCCATTTCCGGCACAATCGTATTCCAAGATGAATCCTAATAACGGGTCGAGACACCGAGGAACACCTCCACAACCTGGAGGAGGTGCTACACCGACTAGACCGGGTAGATCTGCGGCTGAAAAAGGCCAAGTGTGTGTTTTTAGCCCCAGAGGTCGAGGTTTTGGGCAGGGGGGTTGCCGCAGACGGGATCCGGCCCACTGAATCAAAAGCGGAGGCGATCCGTCGTGCGCCCCGGCCCGGCAACACCTCGGAGTTGTGATCGTTCCTGGGACTTTTGAACTATTTCGGGAACTTCCTGCCTAACTTAAGCACTTTGTTGGAGCCGTTACATGTGCTCCTGTGTAAAGGTTGTGACTGGTTCTGGGGGGACTGTCAGGAACGGGCTTTCAACAGGGCGCGGAACCTGCTTTGTTCGAACAAACTGTTGACTTTGTATGACCTCTGTAAAAAAACTAGTTTTAACATGTGATGCATCATCATACGAGGTTGGGTGTGTGTTGTAGCAGGGAAATGATGACGGCCGACTACAACCGGTGGCTTTTGCCTCTAGGTCGCTCTCCCAGGCAGAGCTTGGGTACGGCATGGTCGAAAAGGAAGCACTCGCTTGCGTTTACGGTGTGAAAAAGATGCACCAGTATCTTTTCGGCAGATCATTCGAGTTAGAAACGGATCACAAGCCGTTAACATCCCTGTTGTCCGACAGCAAGGCTGTCAATGCCAATGCATCAGCTCGCATACAGCGATGGGCTCTCACGCTGGCTGCGTATGACTATACCATACGGCACCGGCCAGGCACTGAAAATTGCGCTGACGCGGTCAGCAGGCTTCCGCTGGCCACCACCGTGGGGGCAACGGAGCAAAGCGCTGAAATGATCATGGCCGTTGAGGTTTTTGACACCGCAGGCATCACAGCCCGCCAGATCAACCTCTGGACCAACAGGGACCCCCTCCTATCCATGATAAAGAAATATGTCCTGACTGGTGATTGGGTGCCCGCATACGGGCGTGCCCCGAGGAGGTCAGACCGTTTCAGAGACGGATGGATGAGCTCTCCATCCAAGCCGACTGCCTACTATGGGGCAGCCGGGTAGTCATGCCCCAGAAAGGAAGGGAAGCATTCATCAGGGAATTCCACAGCGAGAACCCAGGCATTGTGCTAATGAAGGCCATTGCCCGGTCACATGTATGGTGGCCAGGGATTAACTCAGACCTGGAACACTGGGTTCGCAGGTGCACGACGTGTGCCCAGCTGGGCAATGCCCCCAGGGAGGCCCCACGTGGCCCTGGCCCACCAGGCTATGGTCACGCATCCACGTGGACTATGCGGGGCCGTTCACGGGAAAAATGTTCTTGATTGTAGTCGATGCATACTCGAAATGGATCGAGTGCATCATATTAAACTCGTGGATGACATCCATCACCGTGGAGAGTCCGCGCATGGTTTTCGCGACCCACGGCTTGCTGGACATTCTGGTCAGCGACAATGGCCCGTGTTTCACCAGCCATGAATTCCAGGAATTTATGTCGGGTAATGGCATTAAACACGTTTGGATGGCACCGTTCAAGCCGGCTTCCAATGGCCAGTCAGAACGTGCGGTCCAAGTCATAAAACAAGGCATGCTCCGTATCCAGGGACCCTCTCTTCAGTACCGCCTATTGCGCCTCCTGCTGACCTATAGGTCCCGCCCGCACTCGCTCACGGAGTCCCGCCAGCGGAACTCTTCATGAAACGCACGCTCAAAACGCGGCTGTCCCTCATTCACCCAAGCCTGGCAGATATTGTTGAGGGCAAGCAGCAGTGCCAAACCGAGTGCCATGATCGAAACTCAAGGGGGAGGTGTATAGAAATGGATGACCCGGTATTTGTGCTTAACCTTGCACTAGGACCCAAGTGGCTTGAGGGCAACGTAATAGGTAAAGAGGGAAATAGGGTCATGGTGGTCAGACTAACCAATGGGTAGATATGCCGCAAACATCTGGACCAGGTAAAGAAAAGGTTCAGCATGGACACTGAGGAACCTGAAATAGACCATGGGATGTCAACCACACCACTGCCAGTGAATGTGCAACAAGGACATTCACCAGCATGCACAGTCCCTGCGGCCAGCCCGGACAGGCCGGAACCAACTCAGGCGACAGAGACACATGCCACGGCCCAACCACCAGAGCCACAACTGCGGCGCTCCACGAGAGAGCGTTAACCGCCTGAAAGACTCAATCTTTGACCCAAAGACATTGGCGGGGGAGAGGATGTCATGTTTGTCACCTTCACATAACTGTAACCAATATGTAACAACACTGTACACTGTGTACAACTGTGAAATACACACCTTGACCACAGGGGGTGAGCTTGTGGGAGACACTCCTTACCTGGTCAGCCAGGTACTTAAAGGGAGGTTCCACGCAGGCTCAGCACTCCTTGGTCCTGGGAATAAAGGTGCAGGTCATGAGTGACCTTGTCTGCAGTATATGCCTCGTGTGAATATGTTCTGGAGTTGAGAACTCTACAGTTGCAGTGTGTAACATCTACAAGATGCACTGCAGCAACTCACCAAGACTTCTTTGGCAGTACCTCCCAAATGTTTACCACCTAGAAGGACAAAGGCAGCAGGCATATGGTAATACCATCACCTGCAACCTCCCCTCAAAGTTACACATGATCCTGACTTGGAAATATATTGTCTTTCCTTCATCTTCGCTGGGTCAATATCTTAGAACTCTCTCCCTAACTGCACTGTTGGGTACCTTCGCCACAAGCACTGCAGCAATTCAAGGTATTGCATCACCACCACCTTCTCAAGGTCAATTAGGGATGGGCAATCAATGCTGGCCTTGCCAGTGATGCCCACATCCCATGAACAAATAAAAAAAAAAGAAAAATCGGGAGAGATGTAAAACACCTGCTGACTCGCTATCACTCATTTTACACTATCGCACAAAGTCAAGATCAACCACATTGTTTTTTTGTGGGTGATGTCTCTATGGTGAAAATAATATGTAGTTGTTTAGATGTCATTCCTCCTGACCAAAGAAGCTGGATTTTCCTGAACCTACCCGCCACTCTGACCGCGACTCAATTTCCTGGGTTTGGAGTCAGTAGATATTCATGTTAGATTCCCCACAGGATACTCATCACCAAGCGGATGCTCACTAAATTCCTCCAGGAAAATTAAGATGGTGCTGCAGTGGGACTACCCCAAAGTACCCAAAGAAGTTGGAGCCACATTAAAAGGACAATAGGGCCCCCAACAAACTGGAGCAGCCCACTGACTAAAGGCCTCAGCTGATATTGAGGCCCTCATCAGGTAAGTAATTGAATAGAGAGACCATTACTAAGTCCTCTCCCTCCATTTGCTGCATATGGGGATATTGCCATCACTACCATGGGCCTTCCAACATGGTTTAAGTGTCAATCTCAGGAAGCACTGCAAACAGGGGCAAATGAAATAGAAATGGCTTGGAAATCTGGGTCCCTTTCTGCTGGCATTTGCATGTGGTTAGTAGTGCAAGAATGGCCAGCGACATTCCTGGCAGGGGTGGGGAGAAGGAAACTCAACAATCTTAGGCCTCATGATCCAATTTTGCCCCTTTTCCCACCATTATTCTAACCAATTTTGGATCAGACAGCAGCAGAAAATTGAGCCCATAATGTATTTTTAACTGGAAAAGACCAGCTGGTTGTAATCAAGCCAGATGGACTATCTTCATTTGTGTTAACATGTTGTCTATAAATTGTTGGGGAGCACCAATGTTGTAATGAATAATTAAAAGAGAGTATTAGTTCCTAAGGATTTGTAGCGCAACACTTCCTGTGTGTCTAATAACTTTATATAATCTAGGAGACTTAATAATTTTTGCACTTTCTCAGCATAATGGGTTTTCTTCACACAGTAAAAATATTACATAGAATGTTTCCTGCTCTTCATTAAGCTCTATTCTTCCTCATTTGACTGCAGGTCCAAAATAATTACCATGAAATTCACACCAATTAGGCATGGACAATAATGGGTTCCTTTTCAAAAATATTACCGACTGTCTCTGTCAGCACTGCAGCATATGGCAAGTAGTATGGTCGTCTTGGTTAGCTAAATCATCATCTGATGATACAAGACTAAAATCTCTACAGGAGCAGTCATCCAGCTGAGAGTCTGAATTTTACCAAGTTGTTGGTAACCCTTCTCTGTCCTTGAGCAGAGTATTGGCTTTGTGCGAGTTTATTACATATATTTACATTAGCAACTGCATTTCTGAAGCCTTAAGTTTTTTTTTAACTGCACATAGGTTGGGCAAAACGATAATCAAGTATATTTATAAAGTCTAATATTCCTATAAAGTAAAAAAATGTAGTCTCCGATACTTTTCATCTAAAAGATAATTTAAAATGTGAGTGATTCCCAGCAGTTTTTTAAACTGAGCTTGAACTGCTGTTGGTGAATCCTGCTGTTATTCTGAGGTCATTTAAATAAAAGCTGTCTGTTGAATAACAATTTATTCTTTGGCCCTTTAATGTTTAGCTAACCTTTCTGTTTGCAGTGGCTTAAGTACCTGTGATTAGAATTATTCTCACCTATGCAACTACAAGTCATATTTTTATACAAAATGTTCTTTCAATTGCTGACAAAATAGAAGTATGCATATGAAATCAATACTGAGCCTGATTTTATATTTATGGTGAAAAGTTTGTCACGTTTAACAGCTTTTTACTACATTGCAAAGAAAACACTATTTGCCAGTGCTGTAAGTTGTGTCCAGAATCTTTGTGAAAGAGCAAGAAATTAGAATTATGAGGTATTTACTGCTTTAGTGTGATTATAATTTTGTATTTTTGTGGCCACTAGAATTGAATGTTCCTGAGGGCACTACACCACCAAGTATTAATTTAATATTTTAGAAAATCAAAATGTGGATTGACTCTTGTTTCTGATTAATGACAAATGTTCATATATAATAGAAATAAAAAAATAAAGTACTGAAGGTAATTTAAGAACATAAGAAATAGGAGCAGGAGTAGGCCATATGGTCCCTCGAGCCTGTTCCGCCATTCAATAAGATCATGGCTGATCTGATCTGATCAACTCCACTTTCCTGCCTGTTCACCAATCCTTGAATCCCCTATAGTTCAAAAATATGTCTATCTCCACTTTAAATATATTCAATGACCTAGCCTCCACAGCTCTCTGGCGTAGAGAATTCCAAACATTCACGACCCTCTGAGAGAAGAAATTCCTCCTCATCTCCATCTTAAATGGGCAAACTCTTATTCTGAAACTGTGCCCCCTAGTTGTAGATTCTGCCACGAAGGGAAACATCCTCTCAGCATCTACCCTATCAAGTCCTCTCAGAATCTTTTTTGTTTCAATAAGATCACCCCTTTATTATTGTTTTAGTCATCCTTTGTTGATTTCTAAAATGTTCCCAATCTTCTAGCCTACCACAAATCTTTGCAACATAGTATGCCTTTTCTGTCAAACATAAGAGTTTTTGCCAGTATTTTATGCAGCATGGACATATTACAAATAAAATTTAACACTGATTAATAGTACAGAAGGAAGAAAATATAACATATTGCTGGTGACAGTACTCACTTGGTAGTCTGTCGTATCCAACAAAGACGTTGATGTGCTAATCATCAATGGCATGTGTCTTCAAGTGGCTGTATAGGCCAATTCTGGATGCACATAGTCTCTTGCACGTCGGAAAAGGGAAGTTCGATGTGCCTGATGCTGACAGTACTGCCACCTAATGTCGTCTATCTCTAGTGTCCCACAGGCGTTGATATCGGCGTTCTTCGAAGGTCTGGCAGGCAGTCCTCGTGAGGGTTCGCCACTGGATTTTATTAGCTGCTGTATGCTCGAGGTCCTTTGGTCGGATGCCACAGTACTGGAGGTTAGCCTTGATGCAATCTTTGTAGCGCTTGCGGGGGCGCCCCTGGTGTCTTCGCCCTTCACAGAGCTCGGCATGAAGAAGCTGACGAGGGATCCTTGACTCATCCATGCAGATGACATGTCCAGCCTACCGGAACTGGGCTTGCATGATCATCACCTTGATGCTAGTTGATTGTGCTCTCTCCAGAACCTCAAAGTTTGACACCTGGTCTTGCCAGCATATGTGGAGTATAGATCTGAGACTGCGCATATGGAAAGCTTCCAACTTTTTGATGTGACACCTGTAGGGTGTCCAGGTCTCACATCCATAAAGGAGAGATGAGAGAACGACTGCTCTATACACCAACAGTTTAGTTGACAGTCGGATGTGGTGGTGACTCAACACCTTAGTGCGCAAGCGACCAAGTGCCCGGCTGGCTTTACAGATCCTTGTATCAATCTCCTTGTCCAAGGACCCATCACTTGATATGGTGCTGCCAAGGTACTTGAAGCTGTCCACTGACTTTAGTTGTATACTGCCGATGAAGACTGTGGGAGCAGGTGATGTGGTGCCAGGGGCAGGCTGGTAGAGAACCTCGGTTTTACTAAGGTTGATGGTTAGGCCAAACAATTCTGTTGCCTCAGCAAATTTGCTGAGTATGAATTGTAGGCCACTCTCCTTGTGTGCCATAAGGGCGCAGTCATCAGCAAAGAGTGCCTCTAGGTGAGTCATTTCCGTACTTTGGTCTTTGCAGCAAGGCAGCAGAGGTCGAACAGTGAACCATCTAATCGATATTTCAGGTAAACCCCAAACTCCAAGTCTTTTATGGCATAGTTCAAGTCACAGGTAAAGAATAGGTTGAACAGAACTGGAGTGAGTACACAACTTTGTTTCACTCCATTTGAGATGGCAAATGGGGCCGTGGTTGTGCCGTCTGAGAGCACTTCACTGTCATGTTGTCATGAAACAGCTCGATGATGTGGACAAACTTCCTTGGGCACCCAAGTTTCATCAAGATTGACCACAGCGCTGCTCTGTTGACAGTATCAAAGGCCTTGGTGAGGTCAATAAATACAGTGTACAGGTCCATGTTCTGCTCAATGCACTTCTCCTGCACTTGTCTGAGTGCAAAGATCATGTCCGCTGTGCTCCGACCAGGTCGAAAACCACATTGTGTTTCTGGAAGATTTACTTCTGAGACACTAGCTATGAGTCAATTCAATACAATGCAGGCGATGATCTTCCCAGCAACGGACAGAAGCGATATTCCCCTGTAGTTGCCACAGTCTGCTTTGTTGCCCTTGTTCTTATAGAGGGAAACTATCATAATGTCATGGAAGTCCTGTGGCATGTCTTCATCTTCCCAGATGCTAGTTATTATGTCATGAAAGGCCTCGAGAGTTGCTGGGCCTAGGCCTTGTAGATTTCGGCAGGGATTCCATCCTTTCCTGGAGCCTTTCCAGAACTCATCTGGTTGATGACTTTCTTTACTTCGTCCATGCTGGGAGGAAGATCAAGATCTTCTTTGATAGGTTGCTGGGGTATGGAGTCAAGTGCTTCTTCGTTCACTGTTGAAGGTCGATTAAGAAGATTACTGAAGTGTTCTCTCCACCTCTCATTTATGCCAGTCCTGTCTTTGATCAAAGTGCTGCCATCTGCTGAAAGGAGTGGAGTAGCGTTGGGTTTTGATGGTCCATAGACTGACTTGATGGCGCTGAAGAACATCTTTGTATTGTGAGTTTCAGCATAATGTTCCACTTCCTCTGCTTTCGTCTGCCACCATTTATCTTGCATCTGGCGAAGGTCTCTTTGTGCTTTGCTCTGCATGTGTCTGTAGCGGTCCCTCTTTGAAATTGAGGAAGGGTCATTTTGCTATTCTAGGTATGCTTTCTTCTTTTCATCCAGCGTCTTGCAGATCTCAACATTGTTTTCATCGAACCAGTCTTGGTGTACCTTCCTTTTAAGTCCAAGAGTTGTCTTTGCTGAGTCTGTCACCATCTGTTTGAGCATTGTCCACTTCTGTGTGGTGTTGCCGATAAGCGGTCCGTGAGACACCAGCCTGTTCTCGAGGGCATCCTGGAACTGCTCACGGTAGCACTGATGTTTCAGCCTACCTGTGTTAAAGGCACTTCTGCTCGGTTTTGGACGCTTGCGCTGAAGTGGAGCAATGTACAGTTGGAGAGTGGATCTGACTAGACGGTAATCTGTCCAGCATTCTGCTCCCCGCATGGCTCTTGTGATTTTTACATCCTTGATATCTCGCCTTCTTACAATGATATGGTCTATCATGTGCCATTGCTTAGACCTGGGGTGCATCCAAGTTGTTTTGTACTTGTCAGCCTGCCTGAATAGAGTATTTGTGATAGTCAAGTTGTTCTCCGCACACATACTCAAGAGGAGGAGGCCATTACTGTTTAATTTTCCTGTGCCGTGCTGTCCAATGACTCCCTTCCAGTGCTTGCTGTCTTTTCCAACTCGTGCGTTGAAATCACCCAGGATGATCAACTTGTCCCCAGCAGGTGTGGACCTGACCAGTCTGTCTAGATCTTCATAGAACCTCTCTTTCATCTCATTGGGGCTTGGAAGGGTGGGTGCATAGGCACTTATAATGGTGATGTGGCGCTTGGCATTCATAAGTCTTTCGTTAATCCCTTCAGGCAGATTCGGAAACTGTTGCATTAGAGAAGTCTTCACTGCTATGCCAACTCCGTGGATCCTATTCTCATTCTCTGCCTTGCCTTTCCAATAGAAGGTGTAGTGGCTACCTAGTTCACTCACGCAGCCCTCCTCTGCAAGTCTTGTCTCACTCAGAGCTGCTATATCGATGTTATAACGCTGCAGCTCTCTTGCAATAAGGGCAGTCCTTCTTTCCAGTCTTGTAGTGTCAGCTCTGTCTAAGAGTGTGCGAGCGTTCCATTGTCTGAGAAGAAGTTTTCTTGTGTTATGAATTTTTGACTGTTGCTGTATTTTCGACCGCAGAATGGGTTAAACTGCCAGCTGCGGTATACTGGCCAGTTAATGGAAGGGCAGGCAATGTTTGGGCCACCTTTTCTAGGCACCTCCCTTATAAAGGGTGAGCAGTGCTGTCCTAAAGAGGGTTGCTCAGTCGCCAGGGGTGCTGCCGGGTTCCTCTGCTGCCCTGGCTACAGAGTCAAACGACCACTTGCCCACAGGCCGCCTACGTGCAGGTTTGAGGCTACGACTCCCAGTGATCACCTCCACCTGTCACTTCGGCCTCTACCCAATCGCCGCAGGACTTGGTATGTTGGATGATGGTTAGCATATACCTGTGCATAGATGCTTTTAAAGTGGGAAGGCCGGTGCACAGGGGCGGTCCCACTCTCTCCTCTGCAGAAGCCGGGTTTCAGTGGCCCAAAAATTGGTACAACTGAAGACTTCGTTGGCTGCAGTGGATGGCCATGACGTCTTTCGTGCGCTGCCATGCCCTATACACTCCACAGTGCATTGCTGTTCCATCTTCATGGCCGTTGGATCAAACTTGTATTCCTTGGGGTGTCTGGGAGGGGTAGCACCTCTGACAGTGGACTTGTCGTGCTCTTCGGAGTAGTTCCTCTGCCTTGGTCCCCACCTGGCATCCAACTCTCATCTGTGGCTCCAAGTAGCGGTAGCATGCACAGTGGCCACACCCCGGTAAACTGCTTCGACAGACAGGCTAACCAAATGAGGGTAGCCGATGGGTATTATCCCTCGGTGACTTTCGGGACCTGCTCACCCCAGCATGTGAAGTCTGACAGCACTAATTGCACAATAAACCAACGCTGTTCCTGTTTGTACAATCTGAGATTTAAGAACATTCATTTATCCTCATGTCGTTATGTTTTCAAACCTTATTGTTTTTTTTACCTATTTGCAATATTGAAATATTAATGAGATGATATATTTTAAAATACTTCAATCAGAACAAATTTATGTTATAAAATGGTGGCTGATTTCAGGAATATAAATGAAGGAAGGTTAATTGCAGTTAGTCTCATTAAAGAAAGACCTGGATTTATATAGCGCCTTTCACGAACAGCGGATGTCTCAAAGTGCTTTACAGCCAATTAAGTACTTTTGGAGTGTAGTCACCGTTGTAATGTAGGCAATGCGGCAGCCAATTTAGGTACAGCAAGCTCCCACAAACAGCAATGTGATAATGACCAAATAATCTGTTTTTTTTGTTGTAATGTTGATTGAGCGATAAATATTGGCCAGGACATTGGGGATAACTCCCCTGCTCTTATTCGAAATAGTGCCATGGGATCTTTTACGTCCACTTGAGAGAGCAGGCGGGCCTTGGTTTAACGTCTCATCCGAAGACTGCACCTCCAGCAGTGCAGCACTCTCTCAGCATAGCACTGGAGTGTCAGCCTAGATTTTTTTTGTGCTCAAGACCCTGAAGTGGGAATTGTACCCACAACCTTCTGACTCAGAGGCGAGAGTGCTACACACTAGCCACACTTAAAAAAGGATGAGTCTTCCAGGTAACTTAAAAGTTTTCAAAGTAAAAAACAAATGGATAAGATTAATAAGTTAAATTGTTTACATTGATGAAAGTTTGAAAAATAGGTGAATTTATTATTACAAACTCATGGAACCAATAAAGTATTCTTTCAGGGAATCCTCTTACTGAGATTTTAGCTCTTTCATTGTTGAGAATTAAATTTTTAGGGAAAACAAAATTGTTGCAGTAGGAATGTGTAATATCAGGGCTTGCCTCAGTTGCACAATTGCCTTTTGAGCAGAAAGTTGTGGGTACAAGCTGCAGTATAGATGAAATCACATGATCTAGGTTGACATTTGGTGCAGCACTGCATTGTTGGAGGTGCTGCCTTTCAGGTTAGATATTACATTGATATCCTATCTGCCTGTTAAGGTGCATGTAAAAGATCCTAAAGTACTGAAGAAGAGTTAAAATAGATTATTTCGTCCTGTATTTATGGGACCTGGTGTGAAAAATTGGCTGCTGCATTTCCATACAAAACAACAGTTACTGCACTTAAAGCGATCCTGTGAGGATGGAATAAAATGCTATATCAATGACATTTCTTTCTTTATGATGATGAAGTCCACCTGTAATTGATTTTATTTTTGTGCTTTTGCAGTTCTCAAGTTGAAAAATTCAGAATTGAAGTAAATCACCTTTGAAAAAAATCTGTGCTGCATTCTGAATTTTTTTTTAGAAAACTATTTAAAAATCTAGATTAAATGTTTCGTTGGATGACAAAATAAATATTAAACTAATTCTATGATATTTTGCACTGAAGTACCGGGGCGTGTTTTACTGCAGGAAATGGAGTTAATGTCTGCCATGTGTTAATTTTTTGGTTGAATGCTTTATTTACCTTCTGTTCGTCAAGGTTGCATGTGGAAGTAGAACAATCCTCACTATAATTGCCAATATTCCAGGTGACAAAACTGAAGGACAGCACTGGATTTGTCATCGCTCCAGGGCACTAACACCATGTGAAAGCAATTCAGAAGTGTGATCTGTCACTAGAGAAAATAAGCAGTACTCTGAAATACCTGCTGTTATGTTGAACTAATTACATATGTACTGAGCCTAATGTACAATATTTAAGACAAAGATTCAATCAGCTCTTCCAAAAATACGACACGAACATAGTCTCATCACAGTGAATTTATATGAAAAGGCACAAAAATCCCTGAATTTTGTCACACCATACTGTACCACAGTTCATTGTAACATATCGATTTAAGGACAGCAATGCATCTTTTTACAAGATGAGAATTTTTGACAGATTTTCCCAGAGGATTTAGCTTGGCAGCTTTCTCCCCTGAAAGGAGGTCATTTCAAAACTACCTGTGGGATTAAAAGGTTAAAGTCTTAACTAATTTAAGAGACTGCAATGAATTAAGAAATAACCAATGGATTTGTGCATTTCTCTTCTGTTCAATAATAGTCAACATTACAGAAATAGTAAATGACCTATGCAGAAATTATATAAAATGGGGTCTAAATTCCTCAGTGTCCCAAACCGGGCTTAATTCAGATGACATTCTGTAAGATAGAAGCCCAAGGACCTAAGTAAATTTGTCTTCGGACCTTATAAAAATAAATCAAGCGCGCTGCGGATGCCAATGAGGTGCCCCAGCACAGTTCACCTGTCTGGTCCTTACAAATTGCGACCTGTGTGAAGGCCCAGAGATAAGTCCAGGGTGGAGATAGTCGGGAGAGGGGTAAGGGCCTGCAGTTGTTTTGTGGAACCAGGATGACCACTCCTGCTCCTTCCCACACAATAAAATACGAAATACTTTACAAGTTTTTTTGCCTTTTTCAAGCAGAATTCATCAATCCACTTAAGGACCGCTGGGAGATGGAGAATAAAAGCAGGGAAGTCTTGTTACAGTTGTACAGGGTATTGTTGAGGCCGCACCTGGAATACTGTGTGCAGTTTTGGTTTCCATATTTAAGAAAGGATATCCTTGCTTTGGAGGCAGTTCAGAGAAGGTTCATTAGGTTGATTCTGGAGAAGAGGGGTTTGACTTATGAGGATAGGTTGAGTAGGTTGGGCCTATGCTCATTGGAATTCAGCAGAATGAGAGGTGATCTTATTGAAACGTGTAAGATTATGAGGGGGCTTGACAAGGTGGATGCAGAGAGGATGTTTCCACTGATAGGGGAGACTAGAACTAGGGGGCATAGTAGAATAAGGGACCGCCCATTTAAAACTAAGATGAGGAGAAATTTCTTCTCTCGGAGGGTTGTAAATCTGTGGAATTCGCTGCCTCAGGGAGTTGTGGAAGCTGGGACATTGAATAAATTTAAGACAGAGACAGACAGTTTCTTAACCGATAAGGGAATAAGGGGTTATGAGGAGCGGGCAGGGAAGTGGACCTGAGTCCATGATCGGATCAGCCATGATCGTATTAAATAGCGGAACAGGCTCGAGGGGCCGTATGGCCATCTCCTGCTCCTATTTCTTATGTTATTATGGTTAGGGTGTTCAAGATTTTGGAAATGCCAGTCAGATCATTTAGAAGTCTGGACTTGAAATCAGCACAGCAGCCTCATTTTAATTTTAAAATGAGGTCTGCGCTCATTTCAGGCGGTCACTTAAAAAAAAAAGTCCCTGATCTATTTAGCATTGGCCCGAGCTCCCAAGTAGATTGGGCACAGGCTTCTGCACTGCTAAACTGATTATTATTGTGCCTGTTTTAGGCCCATAAAACAGGCATAGCAATGTTATATTTAGACCCCCATGTATGCTCACTCTAAAAACTGCAATGAATAAATAAAATTGAGAAATAGATAATTAAATAATGACATGACAAGTATTTAAACATTGAGCACTATTAGCTTAATTATACACATAGAAGTTGAAGTCACACCATCATACTTTCAATTATCTATTTGTCAATATTAATTTAATTTTATAAAATCAGAATAGCAAAACTAATGTATTTCTATGTATCAATTGTTTTACTGGAACATCTGAACTGATCACAGTCTAAAATGTATTTCATAAGAACATAGGAAATAGGAGCCGGAGTAGGCCATCTGGCTCCTCGAGCCTGCTCCGCCATTCAATAAGATCATGGCTGATCTGATCATGGACTCAGCTCCACTTCCCTGCCCGCTCCCCTTATTGCTCAAAAATCTGTCTATCTCTGCCTTAAATGTATTCAATGACCCAGCCTCCACAGCTCTCTGGGGCAGATAATTCGATAGATTTACAACCCTCTGAGAAAAGAAATTTCTCCTCATCTCAGTTTTAAATGGGCAGTCCCTTATTCTAAAACTATGTCCCCTAGTTTTAGTTTACCCTATGAGTGGAAATATCCTCTCTGTATCCAATTTGTCGAGCCCCCTCATTATCTTATAAGTTTCAATAAGATCACCTCTCATTCTTCTGAACTCCAATGTGTATAGGCCCAACCTACTCAACCTATAAGTCAACCCCCTCATCTCTGGAATCAACCTAGTGAACCTTCTCTCAACAGCCTCCAAGGCAAATATATCCTTCCTTAAATACGGAGACCAAAACTGTATGCAGTACTCTAGGTGTGGCCTCACCAATACTCTGTACAGTTGTAGCAGGCCTTCTCTGTTTTTATACTCTATCCCCCTTGCAATAAAGTCCAACATTCCATTTGCCTTTCTTATTACTTGCTGTACCTGCATACTCACTTATTGTGTTTCATTGACAAGGACCCCCAGGTCCCTCTGTACTACAGCACTTTGCAATTTTTCTCCATTTAAATTATAATTTGCTTTTCTATTTTTTCTGCCAAACTCGATAAACACACACATTTTCCCACATTGTACTCCATCTGCCAAATGTTTGCCCACTCACTTAGCCTGTCTATATCCCTTCGCAGATTTCTTGTGTCCTCCTCACAATGTGCTCTCTCACCCATCTTTATATCATCATCAAACTTGGCTACATTACGCTCGGTCCTTTCATCCAAGTCATTAATATAGATTGTAAATAGTTGAGGTTCCAGCACCGATCCCTGCGGCACCCCAATAGTTATTGTTTGCCAACATGAAAATTATCCTTTCATCCTGACTCTGTTTTCTGTTAGTTAGCCAATCCTCTATCCATACTAATATATTACCCCCAACCCCATGAATTTTTATCTTGTGCAGTAACTTTTTATGTGGCACCTTATCGAATGCCTTCTGGATATCCAAATATACCACATCCACTGGTTCCCCTTTATCCACCCTGTTCATTATATCCTCAAAGAACTCCAGAAAATTTGTCAAACATGATTTCCCTTTCATAAAACCATGCTGACTCTGCTTGAGTGAATTATGCTTTTCCAAATGTCCTGCGACTGCTTCCTTAATAATGGACTCCAGCATTTTCCCAACGACAGATGTTAGGCTAACCAGTCTATAGTTTCCTGCATTTTGTCTGCCTCCTTTTTTAAATAGGGGCCTTACATTTGTGGTTTTCCAATCTGCTGGGACTTCCCCAGAATCCAGGCAATTTTGGTAGATTACAACCAATGCATCTACGATCTCTGCTGCCACTTCTTTTAAGACGCAAGGATGTAAGCCATCAGGTCCAGGGGACTCGTCTGCCTTTAGTCCCATTACTTTATCTAGTACTACTTCATTAGTGATCGTGATAGTATTAAGTTCCTTCCTCCCTATAGCCCCTTGATTATCCACGATTTGGATGTTTTTAGTGTCTTCTACCATAAAGACCGATACAAAATATTTGTTCAACATCTCTGCCATTTCGTCTTTAACTTGTAATAGAACAGACAGCAATGGCAATGAGGGGACACAGGTACAAACTAGTAAAACGCAAAATTTGGATTGATGTCACAGGGTTCTTCTTCAAATTAAGGGAAAGCAATGGGTGGAATAGTGTTGAAAAAAAAACATGAAATGACTTCAGGTTTTGTGTCTCCATGACTCTATCAGTTATTTAAACCATTGGATGCCACAATTGGTATGGTAGTATCTGTCTGGATGAATGAAGTAGCTGTCTTTACCTGTCTTTATCTTGTACTCTTATGAAAGACTTCCTCACATACTAAGAATTCTAGGGACCAAAATTGCCCCTTTGCGCAAAGTGAGTTAGCGCCGCCTGCCGGCGCAAATGGAGCGGAAAGAGTTAGCGTAAACAAACAAATCCTATGACCCACGCGGAATTGCACCCAGGGTTCAGACGGCGAAAAGTGCTTTGCGCCACACCCCGCGATTAGCGCACCGATGTGGCGCGTGCATGCACGCCGATGACTTGCTGAGCACGGCGCTGAGCACATTTTTCTTCCTCAAAGAGGTCAATTCTGCACTGTGGCCGGCGCTGCAAAATGAACATCCAAGTTGAATTATGCACTCCAAACCCAGCGCAGGGAAATTTCGGCCCCCTAGTCTCATCTTCAAATGAACCCTTTTGATTAGCCTTCAATTTACTTTTGCTTGTAATCAAAAAGCCATATGAAAGATTTATCAGATACAATGGAGTCACTTTTATGTTTGGCCAGTGGGCAATGTGATTCAGGTGCCCACCCAAAGTCCCTGCCATGAGATCTGAGCCATTTTGATGGCTGCATCCAATTTCCATTGGACTGGCGAGCTGAGAGTGCTGCTCCAGGGCTCACAGGCAGCTCACCGGTTGGGGGACAGTGAGAATTTCGGTGGAACGGATGCGGAAACAAGCCTGGAAGGGGTGACAATTGCAGGATGGGTTGGTGGCTATCATGCTTCTCCTGGTCCCACAAAATTAAAAAAGACATTAAAAACGTGACCTTCCCCCAAGCAATCTACAATAGCCTCTTTAAAGATCACTGGTCAGGCAGCTTAACACCTGGTACCAATGAGTGGCGCATATGTGATGCACGCACCACTCATTGACATGCTCCACCCATTAGTATGGATTTATGGATTAGAAACTGGACTGAAACAATGACAATCAAGCTGCTGTACATAGAATTAAGATGTTCTTTGCACTTTTTAATTTGCACTTTGGCCAGGTAGAGATTTTTAATTACTATTCTAACTGTGGATGTGTTTTAAAAATGGTGTCGTTATCCTATGCATGATATAGGACCCGGATTAGCATATTTGACAGAGGCTTCCACCTGAAACAGTCAGGCGCCTGGGCCGCCCGTCCGGATGCCCCAAGAGCGCGTGGCAGGTGGGAAGTACAGCATCATTATTTTCTGGTCGCTACCACTTTATTCCCGGTGGATGGACGATTTAAAATCCTCCAGTCCTCTTGAGTCTGGCCTTCTGTGTATTTACCCCTCCGACCACTCCTCCCTCAAGTGGATGAATTGTCAGCTACCTTGGTCATACTCTTTGGAACTCCATCCCATAATCGCACCACCTCACTATCAACTTCCTCATTTTTAAAAGCTTTCTGAAAACACATCTCGACAGCAAAGCTTTCAGTCACCTATCCTAACTCTCCAATCAGGCTCAGGATATGCTTATTTTTTCCTCCCAGATGGGCCTTGGACATATTTCTACATTAATCACACCACTGAGTTGGATTTCTTGCTCCCAAATTACAAAAAATATATGGGTGCATTGCAGAGGAAAAACAGTCACTATTCCTTTGCTGCTATTTTATTTCTGAAAAACACTGCACCCAAACTGTTATGTATATAACCCTTGGCAACCTGTATCACACCACCACTAGAGGGCCTACCTGTTGTAGTCCCAAGAGATCCCAGCATCACTTGGGAGCACTGTATATAAGCAGGTCTCCCATGCTGTACCTGCACTCTGGAGTCTAACTAAAGGAGCTAAGGTCACACTTACTCATTGCATCCAGTACTCAGCTTCATCCTTTATTATGAGCATAATAATTGGCGACGAGGTAACTAACAACCTGGAGAAGTTCTCAGAAGGAGACAATTGTGGAGAGACTCGACCAATACTTCGTGGCCAACGAGCTGGAACGGGACGAAAACGCTGCCAAATGAAGGGCGATCCGCCTTACCGTCTATGGGGCAACAACCTATGGCCTCATGAAGAATATTTTAGCTGCGGTAAAACCAATAACCAAATCCTATGAAGAATTATGTACACTGGTCCGGGAGCACCTAAATCCGAAGGAAAGCGTTTTGATGGCACAGTATCGGTTCTACACGTGTCAATGATCGGGGGGCCAGGAAGTGGCGAGCTACGTCGCCAAACTAAGGCGCCTTGCAGGACATTGCGAATTTGATGGATTCCTTGAACAAATGCTAAGAGACTTTTTTTGCTTGGCATTGGCCATGAGATAATCCTTCACAAACTATTGACTGTTGAAACACCGAATCTGAGCAAAGCCATAACGATAGCCCAGGCATTTGTGTTCACCAGCGATCATAACAAACAAATTTTGAGGCATAAAGATGTTTCGGCTGGTAATGTGCACAAAGTAACGTCGTTTTTGAGCAGGATTATACATGGCAGAACATACACGTGGGCTGCTGCACGACCTCAGATGACCCAGAGTCCGCCATCAATCGTTAATGCGAGGTAGTTAACACCTTGTTGGTGTTGTGAAGGTGATCATCGGGCCCATCAATGCCACTTTAAGCATTATGTGTGCAACGGCTGCAGAACAATGGGACACCTCCAACGAATGTGCAGGCGAGCTGCAAACCCTGCAAACCACCATGTTGCAAAGGAAGATCGATCCATGGTGGATCAGGCTGAACCAGAGACTCGAACCGAAGAGGCAGAAGTGTACGGGGTACACACCTTCACCATGAAATGTCCACTGATTATGTTAAAAGTTGAACTGAACAAAATTCCAGTATGCATGGAACTGGACACAGGTGCGAGTCAGTCCATAATGAGCAAAAAGGCCTTCGACAGGCTGTGGTGCACCAAGGTAAACAGGCCCAAGCTCAGCCCCATTCACACCAAGGTAAGAACTTACACCAAAGAGCTGATCCCTGTAATTGGCACCGCAGAAGTCAAAGTCTCCTATGATGGAGCATTGCACGAACTCCCACGATAGATCGTGTCAAGGGATGGCCACACACTGTTCGGCAGAAGCTGGCTGGGAAAGATCCGCTGGAACTGGGACGACATCCAAGTGCTTTCATCCGTCGACGACTCCTCATGCGCCCAGGTTCTGAGCAGATTTCCATCGTTGTTCGAGCCAGGCATTGGAAGCTTCTCGGGGGCGAAAGTGCAGATCCACTTGGTTCCCAGTACATGACCCATCCACCATAAGGCACAGGCGGTACTGTATATGATGCGAGAGAAAGTGGAAATTGAGCTGGACAGGCTGCAGCGAGAAGGCATCATCGCGCCGGTGGAATTCAAAGAGTGGGCTAGTCCGATTGTCCCGGTACTCAAAGGTGACGGCACAATCAGAATTTGTGGGGTCCATAGAGTAACGATTAACCATTTTTCGCGACAGGACCAGTACCCGCTACCCAAGGCAGACGACCTATTTACGATCCTGGCTGGAGGAAAGACGTTCACCAAGTTGGACCTGACCTCGGCCTACATGACGCAGGAGCTGGAGGAATCTTCGAAAGGCCTCATCTGCATCAACACGCACAAAGGTCTGTTCATCTATAATAGATGCCTGTTTGGAATTCGTTCGGCCGCGGTAATTTTCCAACGGAACATGGAGAGCCTGCTAAAGTTGGTTCCACGCACCATGGTTTTCCAGGATGACATACTGGTCACAGGTCGGGACACCATCGAACACTTGAAGAATCTGGAAGAGGTTCTAAGTTGGCTAGATTGCGTAGGACTCAAGTTGAAACGCTCGAAGTGTGTTTTCCTGGCGCCAGAGGTCGAGTTCTTGGGAAGAAGAATTGGTGCAAACGGCATCAGACCCACCGACACCAAGACGGAGGCCATCAAGAATGCGCTGAGACCACAGAATGTGACGGAGCTGCGGTCGTTCCTGGGACTCCTCAATTATTTTGGTAATTGCCTACCCGGGTTAAGCACCTTGCTAGAACCCCTACATGTGCTACTGCGCAAGGAGATGACTGCGTATGTGGGAATTCACAAGAGGCTGCCTTTGAGAAAGCCAGAAATCTGTTATGTTCAAACAAACTGCTTGTTCTGTATAACCCATGTAAATGATAAGTGCTAACTTGTGATGATTTGCCATATGGGGTCGGGTGTGTGTTACAACAGGCTAACGAATCGGGGATTTTACAATCTGTTGCCTATGCGTTCAGGAGTCTGTCCAAGGCCAAAAGGGCCGACAGCATGATTGAAAAAGAAGCTCTGGCGTGTGTTTACAGGGTGAAAAAAATGCACCCGTATTTGTTTGATCTCAAATTTGAGCTAGAAACTGACCATAAGCTGCTCATATCGCTATTCTCAGAGAGCAAAGGGATTAACACCAATGTCTCTGCCCGCATCCAAAGATAGGCGCTCACGCTGTCACAGAGAACTGCGCTGATGCTCTCAGTTGGCTACCATTGCCCACCACCGGGGTGGAAATGGCACAGCCTGCAGACTTGCTCATGGTGATGGATGAATTCGAAAACAAAAAGTCCCCCCGTTACGGCCCACCAGGTCAGGACCTGGACCAGCCAGAATCCTTTACTGTCCCTGGTAAAAAAAAAACTCTGCCCTCCATGGGAGCTGGTACAGTGTCCCAGCAGAGATGCAGGAAGAGATTAAGCCATTTCACAGGTGCAAAGACGAAATGTCCTTACAGGCGGACTGTCTTTTGTGGGGTAATCACATGGTCTTGCCCAAGAAAGACAGAGAAACGTTCATCCGTGACCTACACAGCACCCACCCAGGCATTGTAATGATGAAAGCCATAGCCAGATCCCATGTGTGGTGGCCCGGCATCGACTCAGATTTAGAGTCATGTGTGTGCCAGTGCAACACTTGCTCTCAACTGAGCAATGCACCCAGAGAGGCACCGCTAAGTTTGTGGTCGTTACCCTCCAAACCGTGGTCTCGGATCCACGTTGACTATGCGGGCCCATTTCTAGGCAAAATGTTCTTGGTTGTTGTGGATGCTTGTTCAAAATGGATTGAATGTGTAATAATGTCTGTAAGCCTGTCCACCGCCACCATCGAAAGCCTACGAGCCATGTTTGCCACACACGGCCTGCCTGATGTCCTAGTCAGCGACAATAACCCATGTTTCACCAGTGCTGAATTAAAGGAATTCATGACCCCCAATGGGATCAAGCACGTCACATCTGCCCCGTTCAAGCCCGCATCCAATGGCCAGGCAGAATGGGCAGTTCAAACCATCAAGCAAATCTTGAAATGCGTGTCGGACGGCTCCCTGCAGACCCG
This sequence comes from Pristiophorus japonicus, assembly GCF_044704955.1. Lineage (NCBI taxonomy): Eukaryota > Metazoa > Chordata > Chondrichthyes > Pristiophoridae > Pristiophorus > Pristiophorus japonicus. The sequence continues at coordinate 121,369,150 of NC_091983.1, read as the reverse complement.
ACTGTCCCAAGTCCTGCTCAGCTACCGCACCAGACCCCACTCGCTTATTGGGGTTCCCCCAGCTGAGCTGCTCATGTAAAGGGCGCTCAAAACAAGGCTCTCTCTTGTCCACTCTGACCTCCATGATCACGTCGAGGACAGGGGGCATCAACAAAGCATATACACATGATCGCGCAAACTTGTCACGCGATATTGAGGTCAATGACCCTGTGTTTGTATTCAATTATGGACATGGTCCCAAATGGCTTGCTGGCACAGTCATAGCCAAAAAAGGGAGTAGGGTGTTTCAGGTCAAATTGGCTAATGGACTAACATGCAGAAAGCATTTGGACCAAACCAAATTGCGGTTCACCAACAGCTACGAGCAACCCGAAGAGGGCACCACCAACTTTGACCCTCCATCACACACACAAGTGGCAACTGACGTCACGGTTGACCACGAAACCGAACTCACCATCCCCAGCAGCCCGGCAAGGTTAGCTGCCCTGCAGCCCAGTGAAGAACCAACCAACTCACCCACACCTGCATTTGTACCGAGACGATCGACAAGGGAGCAAAAAACCCCAGATCGTCTCACCCTGTAAATAAGTGTACTATTGATTTTACGAGGGAGTGATGTTATGTATGTAACCCTTGGCAACCTGTATCACACCACCACCAGAGGGCCTACCTGTATATAAGCAGGCCTCCCACGCTGTACCTGCACTCTGGAGTATAATTAAAGGAGCTAAGGTCACACTTACTCATTGCATACAGTACTTAGTTTCATTCTTTATTATGAGCATAATACAAACCTTCTCCATAACTTTTATAGCAGGACAAATTCAGCATTTTTCTTGGGTGAAAAATTAATATTGAGTCAAATTTTGGATTGCGATCTCCCACACCCGATTTCCCTGGAACTGCACCAGTCGCCATGTTGGATCAGGCAAAATTTAGTTGTCACAGGAATCCACCTCTGAGCAGCGGGAGCCTCATTAAAATATTAAAATAAGGGTCCTATGACCCTTTCTTAAATTAAACTTTAGGAGTGCTGGGTTTATGGATTCCTAACCTTTCCCAATTTTCTTGGCACCAACCATTGGTAAACAGGCTACATCAATGATATTTAAAGAGATCCTTAGCTGTACTTGGTCAAGTGATTCGTTTGTGGTTTTAGGCTGTTAGTGCACTTGTCGTCCTCATTTGACTGTGTTTGCCTTATTTGTTTCCAGAACCTGAAGAAAACTAAATTTTAAGAGCTCCAGAACTATTTAAGTGCAGGTTGGTGAAAAATGGGTGTGTTGCTTGGGCTGCCATTAGGGCTGGAGGATGAAGACTATGAGAAGAAGCAAAGATGAGAGCAGAGAACTGCAGCTGCTGGTAGAAGAGAGCGAATGAGGGGAGGGAGCAGGAGGCCTTATACCATGTGGAATATCCACAACAGAATGTCCTGTCTCATTTTCATTGAGGAGCAGTGTGTCCAGCAGCTCTGCTTCACTAGGGAGGCAGTTATTGAGTTATGTCATCTGTTGCAGCACCAACTCCAGCCCAGCACCAGGTTATGTACATCACTGCCTGTGGCTGTAAAAGTAATTGTAACAGGCGACATTAGTAATATAAAAGTCATCTGAGTTTCCATCAAATCTGTCAGAACTGTCACCAGAGATTCTGTCACTGTGAGCCCTACTGCAGTGTTAATAGAGCTAGCCACATGCTCCATGGTTGACTGCATTGTTTCTATACCTTGCATGAATACTCCACACAAGGGACAATGGTTAGCAGTTAATGGCAAGGATGAGCAGAGACAGAAGATTGGCAGCTCAGAGCATCACCACTTTATCATGAAGAATGTATTTAGGAAGATATTTTGGTTTGAAGAGAAAAAGAGGGTAAGATGGCCAAACTCCATACAGAGTGTATCCTCCAGCCTTAACGGTTATAATCTCATGCCCACACTCTCTATTACTGCCACCTTCAATGGGAAGAGGACATGCTGGCCCTCCTCCTGCCCATGTCTGCTCCCTCTGATTGTGCAGGTGTATGTCCCGCAAGAATGCAAGAAAAAAGGAAGTGAGTTAGGTTGTGGCTTGGTGAAAGGTTATGAAGATGTGTATGCCAGGGTAGAATAGAGTTGTTGGTCCGTGAAAGGTGACACAGGTGTGGAGAAGTGAGGGCAGTAATTATGAATGCAGAGTATGCCACTAGCAGCAGAAGGAGGTCGAGCGAAGTATGCTTGACAGAGAATAATGGGAAGCAGGGAAGAGAAGGCTTATGAGTGCAAGGGTTAAGAAGAGATGCAAGTAGGAATTGTACCTTAGCAGGTCTGGTGAGATCCTTGAATTTCTTGCAGCATTGCAATCAGGTCCAATGCGCCATGCATTGATCTGCTCCGCCACCTCATTCCACTAGTGCTGGGCAACTTAGCTTAGTACCTTGCTGCTATCTGAAGGAAAGAGCAGCTCCCTTCTCCTGGTCACTTCCAAACAGCATTAGAAAAGAAGGTGGCACTTCCTGCAGCACCTTTGCTTGCCATTTCATCTGCACAAATTTAATCCAGTTGGCAGTCGCCACAGGGCACCTCCTATTTAAAAGGCACAGGCTGCCTTTAACTGGCATCACTGACACCTGATTTCTCACCCCACAGTCTGGAAGCTGCCAAAAAACAGCATGAGTAGCCTGCCAGCTCCCCAAGCTCACCCAGCATCATCGCGCCCTATACAAATATCACCCCTGGGGATCGGAACTCCCCACGGGGTCAGGGATTGGAACTCCCCTGGGGTCGGGACTTCCCCAGGGTCAGGGATTGGAACTCCCCCCTGGGGATCAAAACTCTCCCCTCTGGGAATTGGAATCCTGCCCCCAACCCCCTGGCTTCAGGCTCACACTCACCTGTACCTATCCGTGATGTCACATGCATGCTGTGTACTGCGTGTGGGGAAACCCGGACTTCCAAGATTACCGCGGTCTACCAGCGCCCCCCTGCCCCCACCCTGTTTCGGATGGGTCGGAAATATAAAAATTCCAGCCATGGTGTCTGCATCTGATTGTGTCGGAAGAGGGTGCAGCAATGTAATTTTCATGCAAATGGATAGGACTTTGGGATTATTATAGCAAAGGCTATTAGTGTTGAGAAATTATACTTTTTTGCACTCGGTGTTTTCATCAAGCACACCTAGATGAGTTATGAGTAAAGGGCTTCCTGCTCTATCCAATTGTGCACATTAATTCAGTGTTGCCCAGAGTGTCCTCTATCTCACCTGTGTAATATTGCTATTTTCTACACCAGTCATCCTTGTGGTCTTCCTCAGAGCCTGTCAATCGAATGATAATTGGCAATAAAATAATATTTCAAACTATCCAGGCTGATTTCATGTAAGACCCTTATATTCCAAGTCCCAGAGGTTAAAGGACAGTGTTCCAAATGAAAAAAGGAACTGCGGAAAAATAATTTCACAAAATCATGTACTGCTGCTTACGGCAAGGATTCAGAATTCATAATGATCTTGAGTCTATCCATGGGGACAATGGACAACTTAATAATGATCCACATGAATAAGTCTCTTCAAGAGTAATCTGCTGCTGACTTGTAGTCACAAGAAGCACATCAACAGTCTTAGTTGCTGACATTTAGAAGGCCACAAAAGACATTCAAGACACAAAATGAATCTCTCATATGTGATAAAGCTATTAAGAAAGGCTCAATGGGCAATGTTTGCAGGAAAAACTGATTGGCAAAAGTTTTGATATTGGGAGAGAGTAAAAGGAAAAGGTCATGGATTTACATCATTTCTGTCACAGCAACATCAAGGACATTTCAAAATGATTTAAATCAATCCATTATGTGTTTCTAAATAATAAACTTAAAGGAGTTGGTTGTTTTTGCATCTTTGTAACAGTTAGCTAAAGCGGTTTCAGGTTTTCATAAGTATTAGCACTAATATTACATTTATATCGTACGGGGGTTGGATTTCCGCAAGGATTGTTCCAATTGTTCACTGTAATTTCAGTGGATGATCTACGGAAAGTGCAGAAAAAAAAAAAGAAGTATTAACTTGTATTTTTGGGAGGTTACCACGGATGTTCCATCTAAGTTACAGTGGCCAATCAGAAGAACCCCAAGGAAATTCAACCCCTCTCTGAAATAGACCCTCTCATTTTATTCTTTCCAAAAAAAGTAAAGACCAGGATAATCTTTCCTCACACAAAGTTCCTTTAAGTACTGGGATAAACCATTTAACCCCTCCAATAACTGAATGTCCTTTTTGAAATAAACTTAAACATTCACACCGGCGCACCATGGCTGCAGTATGCACCATTTATAAGATGCACTGCAGCAACTCGCCAAGGCTTCTTCAACAGCACCTCCCAAACCTGCGACCTCTACTACCTAGAAAGACAAGGACAGCAGGTGCATGGGAACACCATCACCTCTAAGTTCCCCTCCAAGTCACACACCATCCTAACTTGCAAATATATTGCTGTTACTTCATCGTCGCTAGGTCAAAATCCTGGAACTCCATCCCTAACAGCACTATGGGAGTACCTTCACCTCACGGACTGCAGCGGTTCAAGAAGGCGACTCACACCACCTTCTCGAGGGCAATTAGGAATGGGCAATAAATGCTGGCCTTTCCAGCGATACCCACATCCCATGAATGGTTAAAGAAAAAGACCAAAACTGCATGTAATACTCCAGATGTGGTCTCACCAGGGACAAATACAGTTTTAAAATAATCTTCCTGGATTTATATGTTATACTCCAATGCAGCTGATGAAAATGCTGAAAAAGTGAAATAAGGAATTCAGAAACATTTTTTACTGATGCAATCATCATCACCTTTAAATACCATTCCCCAAGCGCCCAGCTTCCCTAACAACGCCTTCTACAGGTATCGGTGTTGTCGCCTGGCGATGCTGCAGGGGGCGTAACCGAAGTTTGAGTCCGGGGCGCTACCGGGGTGATGCGCAGCACAATGATGTCATGATCTCCGGGTGCAGGAGATCATGGTGCTAAGTGTTACTGCTACCGCAAACCTCGACGGGAATTTCGCAGGCGTTGGTACTCTCGACACACCTGGTCGCAAAGCCGATAGCGCCCCATTATCGCCTCCAGAAGCACTACCGGGAGGCGCAAAGGAGGTGAATTTCTAGCCCGAATAGTTTTGAAACATTGTACTAATGGGTTTTAGTGACTTGTCCATGAAAACCCCAAATCTCTCTTGCTTCAAGTATGTTCCTATTTAGAACATAATGCACATCAATCCTGCCTCTGCCTTACTTTCCCCATATTAAATTGCATCTGCAACTTCTCTGCTGATTGTCATCACTGGAAAAATGTCACTGAAGTCTATTGAGTTTTGATGAAAAAGACTTGTGCTGAGGAAAATAACTGATTTGTATATGTTGAAATTACGGTAAAAGAGATATTGCGTATTTGTTAATGTAAATTTAGTTATGATAAATGAGAACGAATGATTAATCTTAAAACAGATTTCTTTCATCTTTTGGGAGAAAATTATCAGGATTATGTTGGAGAATCTTATGTCACTGGTGCAATTGACTCAGGATTTTGTATTCTCAGTGGCAATTTACACGTGTCTGCAAATATAATTAAATGAATATTAAATATTCCTGAAAATTAGTTTTGCAATAGGTATTGAAAGGATATGCTTTGCATTTGGGCATATTGCAAGCTTTTCAATCTCATGGTTGATGGTTTCTGAATGGTGCAAGTAGAAGTATCTATTCAAAATTTATTGTTTTGAACCACATCAGCATTTTATAACCATGGCCATTTGTAATTTTTTTGCAGATGTTTGCAAGGAATTCTAAACCAAAAATAGTTTTACTGGGCCCTGTCCTTTTCCTCTCAGAATACTCCAGGTTGTCTTCAATGGATGCTGGGAAATTTAGTTGCCTTCAGCTACCATTAGAATTGAACATCTAATGTTGCTGAATAAATTGACAGTAAAATGTTTCATTGGGATTTTCTTTTTATTTCACACATTCCTCATGGGTAATCTGGAGTCCAGAGCACGGTTTAGCTGCTCAGATAGCCTGTCCCTTTAAAGCCTTTGCTCAAGTACTTCCTGTGGAGAAGTGGCATACGCATACAAATCTAGGTAATAATATCTGTTTAGAAACTCATGAGGTCAATCACAGGGCAATTGCTCAAGGGAAAGTACACAGGGAGTCACATAATTGGCATATTAGTTGAGAGCGGTATGAGCATGACTGCTTCAGGTAAGCAACAGTTATATTGGACCCAAATTTGGACCTCCGTTTTTTTCGGCACACTTACTTGAGGTGCGCCGACTTTCTGCTCTTAAAACGGCTCTGAAAATATATCACCGTATTCTCCCCACTCAGTGGACTGTCCTAGTGCTTGGCGTGGTGTGGCAATCACAGTGGGGGGTGGAGCTAGGGCTGTGCGGCTGAAAGAGTGCCGACGGGGGGGGGGGGGCGGTGGGTGGGGCTAGGGCCCAATGTGTGTAACAGTGCCGGCAGCGTTGCGCATGCGCAATGGGGATTAACATTGGCAATTAGTCATTTTTAAAGGGAAAGCCTTCTGATTGATTTTTTGGTGCCTGAAGGAATGCTGTGAGGAGTACTGTGGAGGAAATCAGCTGCTGGAATCAGTGAGTGCTCTGTGTTGCTGCTAAAGTTCCAGAAGGAGTACTGCATAGTTGAAAATCATTGCTGCATGCAAAATAAGGACTGTACATTTTGAAAAATCACTGAGTGTCAATTCAATACAGCAATGCAACAACATGCACCAATAACGAAGAATTTCTTGCATGATGAAGTGGAGATACTAGTTAATGTCATTGAGAACAGATGGCAAGAGCTGGATACCAGCAACAGAGGTCGCACAAAAGTGCCACCCAAAGAAATGAAGAAACGCTGGAACCAAGTTGCAGAAGATTACTGCACAGTGGTGAATATCACGAGATCTGGAAGCCAGTGTAAAAAGAAATGGCAGGACCTTAGTCAAGTAGTTAGTGTAAGTAATATTTTCATTTGTCAATGGAATTGCAATTGTAAATGTGACCATCTGAATATGTCCCACCCAGCAGAAAGACACCCTCTCTTAAAAAGTTATATTTTCATCTTTGCAGAAGAAATTGTCCTACAACAAAAGCGAAAGAACTCGAACGGGAGGAGGCATGCCAAATCTGCACCAACTGACACCCTTGGAAGAGAGGATCGCTGCTTTGATGAGTCCTACCTGGAGAAAAACAATCAGTACTGCACAAGCTGGGTCCACACACGAGGGAGAGGGTAAGTCCTGAAAATTCATCGTGGCCCTTCAAATCAATCTGCTGCCTGGCCTGCTACGTGTGAGCCTACTCGTGCCACCCATCCTGCCCCCTCCTGTGCTGCTAACCATTTGACTGTTCTGTTGTATTTTGCAGAACTTGAGGCCAATCCTGAAGATCCAGAAGAAGATTCAGACGCGTACGAGCCAGACCAACTTCGGGGGGGAGGGGGGAGTGGGTGGGCATGGAGATGTATGAAGGGGAGAATGTTGAACTTAATATGGTTGAGGCCATGGTACAGGACTTTGCGTTGCCAAACACTTCCATGAGTTCTGGTGCGACATTCTATGGTTTCAGCCCGTCCCCGTCCATGTATAGTGCTTTAAGTTCTGATGCGACATTCCAAGGTTTCCCAAGTTCCGAGGTTGCGGGTCGCAGTGCTGGTGGGATACAGCATGGAACACCCAGGGCCCCACCATCCGAGGTTGCGCCTCCCACTGGAGGGGTGCCGTGAGGCAGAACCAGGGTGAGGGGAAGGAGAAATCGACCACGCTCTCCTGAGATGCAGGATGCAGCAGATGTGGTTCAGATGATGGCATTGGGTGTGGAGACCAATGACCTTACCCGATCACTCGTGCACACCATCAGTGGGGTGGGTGATGAGGTAACGGGACTGTCGGGAGAAATAGCAGTAATGACACGGGAAATGAAGGAGGTAATTTCAGAGACAGTGGGAACGACGACGCAGGCCATCAGGGAGGGCATGTGTGAGGTAGCTGCTGCAATAAGGGAACACAGCCAGGCCAATCAACTGCCAGTCCCACTGCAATCCCCGCACCAACCTCTGTAGAGAGCCAAGCCAGGCACCCCTCCCCCCGCCTCCCTGCCCCGGCGACCGCCCAATGATGCAGTGCACATTCACCGAGATGTGGATGAGAGATGGATGCAGCCTTTCTTTGCTGCTGTTGTTGTTATTGTTGATGTTACTGTTGTACTGTTTTCAAATTGAAAGTTTTTTGTAAGTTATGTAAATTTACAAGTTTATAAGTGATCTTAAAGTTTTTAAGTGATCTTAGTGTGTAAATGTTCTCACATTTTGTAAGTTATTTAAATTTACAACTAAAAAGTGAACTTAAAGTTTTTAAGTGATCTTAGAATGTAAGTTTTTTCAAATTGATTCCCGGGACTGATTCCCGGGATGGCGGGACTGACCTATCAAGAAAGACTGGATCAACTGGGCTTGTATTCACTGGAGTTCAGAAGAATGAGAGGGGACCTCATAGAAACATATAAAATTCTGACGGGGTTAGACAGGTTAGATGCAGGAAGAATGTTCCCAATGTTGGGGAAGTCCAGAACCAGGGGTCACAGTCTAAGGATAAGGGGTAAGCCATTTAGGACCGAGATGCGGAGGAACTTCTTCACCCAGAGAGTGGTGAACCTGTGGAATTCTCTACCACAGAAAGTTGTTGAGGCCAATTCACTAAATATATTCAAAAAGGAGTTAGATGAGGTCCTTACTGCTAGGGGGATCAAGGGGTATGGCGAGAAAGCAGGAATGGGGTACTGAAGTTGAATGTTCAGCCATGAACTCATTGAATGGCGGTGCAGGCTAGAAGGGCCGAATGGCCTACTCCTGCACCTATTTTCTATGTTTCTATGTTTCTATGTTTTGTAGGTTTTGTAACCGTACAAATTTATAAGTGATCTTAAAGTTTTTAAGTGATCTTAAAGAGTCATATTAAAGTAAAGTTTGATACAAGAGTTATTTTATTACACTAAAGTGAAGTACATTGTAAACTTTTCAATAAAATATATTTTACATTAAAACTGAATCATGTTCCATTAACACAACACAACATTTAGTAACAACTGCAAAAAATAAACATGTCCATGAGGAACAGTTGTCGCTGAGCCCTCAGGCATCAGTAAAGCGTTCACGGATGAGCTGCTGGTGCAAGGCTCGAGCAATTGTTAAAGGAGCACGATGGCCCACCCTCCTTCGACATCATGCTCCAGCCTCAGGCACTTGCATGGTTTCCTGATCGTCATCAACATTCCCCTCCACCACCTCCTCCTTCTCATCACCTGCATCTTCCAAATCATTATCAGGCACTCTCACCTCAGGTGGGTCTTCTTCCACTATCAGCTGCTGCTGCCTCATGATGGCTAAGTTATGCAGCATGCAGCACACAACAGTGAACTGACTGATAATCTCAGGGGAATATTGCAAGTCGTCTCCGGAATGGTCCAGGTATCGGAAATGCTGTTTCAAGATGCCAATGGTCCTCTCGATGATGCTGCATGTCATAATGTGTGACATGTTGTATTAATGGTCAGCTTTCGTCCGGGTTACGTATAGGGGCGTCATGAGCCAGGTGGCCAGGCCAGACCCTTTGTCTCCCAGTAGCCAGCTCTGCCCTTCTTGCTGCTGCTCAAACATATCAGATATAACGCTGTCGCGTAGGATGAACACATCATGGGTGCTGCCAGGGTATCTTGCATCGACTGACATGATGCAATGCATGTCGTCACACACGAGCTGCACATTAATGGAGTGGAAGCCTTTTCTATTCCTGAACTGCTCGGCATCCTCCACAGGTGTTCGCAAGGCAATGTGGGTACAATCAATGCAGCCTTTGGGAAGCCAGAAACTCTTGAGAACCCCACAGCCCTGTCATGGATTGCTTGGGCGGTCATTGGGAACTTGATGAAGTCATTCCTCCGCGTGTACAGTGCAGCCGTGACCTGGCGAATGGAGACATGTATTGCATGTTGAGAGATGGCACATGCATCTCCAGTTGTAGCTTGAAATGATCCCGAGGCATTGAAGGAAAGTGCAGCTGTAACCTTCACTTCAACAGACAAGGCAGTCCACCTGCTGCTTCTCGGCTGTAAATCTGGTCTCAGTAACTCTCAGATCTCATGGACAACTTCTCTGCGGAAACGCAGCCTTCTGACACAATCTGCCTCACTCAGGACCAGGTACAAATGCCTGACTCAAAATTGCCGAGGTGGGTAAGGCCTCCTGCCCTACGGGCTCTAATGTTCCTGATGTGATGAGCTCTAATCAATTGTCTCCTACCTAGCACAATGATGTCGAAACATTGCAAAATCCGTGGCATTGATATTGCTGTACCCATACTTAAAGTAAAAGTTAAACTTTCAAAGGTCAAAGAAGGTGAAAAATGGCAGAACAGCAGAGTTTTGCACTTCTCCCTCTCCACCAAGGTATGTATATGAACCAACAAAGGTCTTTTGTTCTCTCCCCCTCCAGTTATGTGACTTCTCTCTCCCTCCTCGTCACCTCCCGCCAACACTCCCCCAGCCTGTTGCAGCCTGGTTCATTCCTGCAGCCTGTATGTTCTGCTGAGCCCAGCCCCCCTTTAAATTCCCTCCTGCAGCCTCCTTCTGCGAGCTCAACCTGCTGCATCTTGTGTGTGACCAGTTCACTGCTCTCCCGCCCAGGCTTCCCAGCCACCGCAACTATCCCCGGCCGAGTGGCCTTTCGCAAGACTTTCCGGGCTGAGTATGAAGGTAGTGTAGTGTATGGAGAAAGAGTCAGATTGAACACTGTGAGCTCAAAGTAAAGAGTGACCGTAGTCTTTTATTGCAGGTCTCCAGAGTGCCTCTTCAATCTGTGAAGCTTCCTTAAATACCTGTGCTCCCAAGGGATTATGAGATCCCTTGGGACTCCAGGGGGTGAGCCCTCTAGTGGCTGTACAGAGTAAATACAAGTTTACATATATAACAACACTCACCCCCCCCCCACCTCCAAAGTCAATAGTGTAACTATTTACAATGTGAGTCGATCTGGGACCCTTCTTGCCCTGGTTGATCGTCTCCGTGTGAAAGCTGGTGTTGTTGAATCATTTGTTGGGCCCTCGCTGGGCTGCTGTGCAGCTGGCCTTGCTGGGCTGCCTGGTGTGTTGGGCCCTGCTGGGTTGCTGTGGATGATGGGTTCTGCTTCGTGGTCAACTGTGGCGCTGGTTGCCACTGGTGTATATGTTGGGGGATCAAAAAAGGTAAGGTCCAAGGTGGATTGCTCAGGATAGTCTGTGAATCTGAGTTTGATTTGGTCCAAGTATTTCCGGTGAATGAGTCCAATTGAAAGATTGACCCGAAACACCCTGCTCCCCTCTTTGGCCACGACAGAGCCGGGAAGCCACTTGGGACCTTGTTTATAATTTAATACAAAAAAAGGATCATTGATTTCAATCTCACGTGACACATTTGCGCTATCATGGTATGCACTTTGTTGAAGCCACCTGCTCTCTACCTGTTCATGTAAATCAGGGTGAACTAACGAGAGCCTTGCCTTAAGTGCTCTTTTCATGAGCAGTTCAACAGGTGGGATCCCAGTGAGTGAGTGGAGTCTCATGCGGTAGCTAAACAGGACTCGGGATAGGAGAGTCTGCAGTAAGTCTTCAGTTACCCTCTTCAAGCCTTGCTTGATGGTTTGCACTGCTCTCTCTGCCTGACCATTGGATGCTGGTTTAAACGGGGTAGATGTGACATGTTTGATCCCGTTACGGAATTTTTTGAACTCAGCACTGGTAAAAAAATGGCTCACCAGGACATCGGGTGGGCCGTGTGTGGCAAACATGGCCCGCAGGCTTTCAGTAGTGGCAGCAGACGTGCTAGCCGACATTATCTCACATTCAATCCACTTGGAGTACGCGTCCACAACCACAAGGAATATTTTACCCAAGAACGGGCCTGCATAGTCGACGTGTACTCTAGACCATGGTTTGGAGGGCCATGACCATAAACTTAGCGGCGCCTCCCTGGGTACATTGCTTAACTGCGAGCATGTATTACATCTGTGAACGCTCGATACCGGGCCACCACACATGGGATCTGGCTATCGCTTTCATCATTACGATGCCTGGGTGGTACTGTGGAAGTCATTGATGAAGGTGTCTCTGCCCTTCTTGAGGACCACTACTCGATTGCCCCACAGAAGGCAATCTGCCTGTATAGGCCTTTCATCTTTGCGCTGCTGGAACGGCTTAATTTCTTCCAGCTTTTGACCAGAGATAATAAGGGGTCCTGGCTTGTTCAGGTTTTGATCTGCCGGGCAGTGACGGGTGATTGCTCACTCTCAAATGCTTCCATAACCATGGCTAGATCTGCGGGCTGTACCATTTCCACCCCCGTGGTGGGCAATGGCAGCCTACTGAGAGCATCGGCGCAGTTTTCTGTGCCTGGCCTCTGGCGGATGGTGTAGTTGTATGCGGATAACATGAGCGCCTATCTCTGGATGCGGGCCGATGTTTTGGTATTTATCCCTTTACTCTCGGAGAACAGGGATATAAGTGGCTTATGATCAGTTTCCAATTCGAATTTTAGCCCAAACAGGTATTGATGTATTTTCTTTACCCCATAAACACATGCTAATGCTTCTTTCTCAATCATGCTGTAGGCTCTTTCAGCCTTAGACAGACTCCTGGATGCAGAAGCAACCAATTGCAGTTTCCCAAAATCATTAACTTGTTGCAATACACACCCGATGCCATATGACGACGCATCACATGCTAGTACCAAACGCTTACATGGATCATACAACACAAGCAATTTGTTTTAGCATAACAATTTTCTCGCTTTTACAAAGGCATTTTCTTGGCTTTTGCGCCAAACCTATTTGTCCCCTTTTCGTAGTAAGACATGCAGTGGTTCTAATAATGTGCTGAGACCTGGTAAGAAGTTACCAAAGTAGTTCAAGAGTCCCAGAAACAACCGCAGCTCTGTCACGTTTTGTGGCCTCGGTGAGTTCTCGATTGCCTCCGTCTTCGCGTTGGTGGGCCTGATGCCGTCTGCCGCAAACCTCCTTCCCAGGAACTCCACTTCAGGTGCCAGTAAAATGCACTTCGAGCATTTTAACCTGAGCCCCATGCGGTTGAGTCAACTAAGAACCTCCTCCAGGTTCTGCAGATACTCGACTGTGTTCCGACCTGTGACCAAGATGTCGTCCTGGACGACCACGGTGTGCGGGACCGACTTCAGTAAGCTTTCCATGTTTCTCTGGAATATCGCCGCCACCGATCGGATTCCAAATGGGCATCTGTTATAAACAAAAAGATCTTTGTGCGTGTTGATGCAGGTGAGGGCCTTTGATGATTCCTCCAGTTTCTGCATCATGTAGGCTGAAGTCAGATCCAGCTTCATGAATGTCTTTCCTCCCGCCAGCGTTGCAAAGAGGTCGTCGGCCTTTGGTAGTGGGTATTGGTCCTGCAGGGAGAAACGATTGATAGTTAATTTATAATCGCCACAGATTCTGACGGTGCCGTCTCCCTTGAGGACTGGGACGATAGGACTGGCCCACTCGTTGAACTCGATCGGGGAAATGATGCCCTCTCTTTGAAGCCGGTCTAGCTCAATCTCTACTCTTTCTCTCATCATGTACGGTACTGCTCTCAACTTGTGATGGATGGGTCGCGCCCCCGGAATTAGATGGATTTGCACTTTTGCTCCTTGGAATTTCCCGATGCCTGGTTCGAACAGCGAAGGAGATTTGGGCACACGAGGTTTATCAGCGGGCGATAGCGCTCGGACGTCATCCCAGTTCCATCGTATCTTTCCCAGCCAGCTCCTGCCGAGCAGTGCCTGGTACCACCCAGAGTGGTAGCTTGTGCACGGCTCCATCGTAGGAGATCTTTACAGTAGCACTGCCGATTACAGAAATCAGTTCATTCGTGCAAGTTCTTAGTTTCATGCGAACTGGAGTTAAGACTGGTCTTGAGGCCTTGTTGCACCACAACCTTTCGAAAGTCTTTTTGCCCATGATGGACTGGCTCGCGCCCGTATCCAGCTCCATTGACACCGGGAGTCCATTTAGTTCAACATTCAGCATTATCGGGGGACAATTCGTGGTGAATGTGTGCACCCCATGTACCTCTGCCTCCTCGATCTGAGGCTTTGGTTCGTCGTGATCCTCCGTGAATCTGTCCTCCTCTGCAACATGATGGTTTGCAGGTTTAACAGGCTTTGCAGCTCACCTGCACACTTGTTGGAGGCGTCCCATTGTTCCACAGCCCTTTCAAACGTACTCTTTGAATCGGCATGAATGGAAACGATGATCACCCCCGCAGCGCCTACAAGGTGTTAATGGCCTTGCATTCATCACCCTTGATGGTGGACTCTGAGACATCTGCGGACGTGTAGCTGCAGGTATGTGTGACCTGCTCTGTACGTTACGATTCAAAAACAATACCACTTTGTTCACAGTACTTGTAGCAGCGTTTGTGTGCTGAGAGATTTGCTTCTTTTTGTCAGTGGTGGCAATGAACTCCTGGGTTATCGCTGTGGCCTTACTCAAGGTTGGGGTCTCTACAGTCAAAAGTTTGCGAAGTATGGTTTCGTGGCCAATGCCAAGTACGAAAATGTCTCTGAGCATGTGCACCAAATGTCCTTCAAATTCGCAATGTCCTGCAAGGCGTCTTAGCTCGGCGACATAACTTGCCACTTCCTGGCCTTCAAACCTTTTGCAGGTGTAGAACTGGTACCTCGCCATCAGAACGCTTTCCTTCGGGTTCAGATGCTCTCGAACCAGTGTGCACAAATCGTTGTATGATTTCTCCGTGGGTTTCGCTGGAGTGAGCAGAATCTTCATGAGGCCATACGTTGGTGCCCCACAGATGGTGAGGAGGATCGCCCTTCGTTTTGCAGCACTCTCTTCCCCATCTAGCTCGTTGGCCACGAAGTATTGGTCGAATCGCTCCACAAAAGTTTCCCAATCATCTCCCTCCGAGAATTTCTCCAGGATGCCCACTGTTCTCTGCATCTTTGAGTTCGCTATCTGTATCTCTTTGCCAGTTGTCGTGTCTCGAGAAAGAGTCAGACTGAACACTGTGAGCTCAAAGTAAAGTGTGACCTTAGTCTTTTATTGCAGGTCCCCAGAGAGCCTTTCCAACCTGTGAAGCCTCCTTAAATACCTGTGCTCCCAAGGGATTATGGGATCCCTTGGGACTCCAGGGGATGAGCCCTCTGGTGGCTGTACTGGGTAAATACAAGTCCACATATATAACATGTAGGACTTAAGTTTTATTATTTATTTATTTAAAAAAATTTATTATTGATGGTTTTTATGCTTCATGAATGTTGTTGAGAAGGTGTTAAGTGCTTTGCAAGGTCCTCTGTGCTTCCCTTCGCCCTCCCATCTCTGGCTACCTGCACTGATTTCTTAATTCTCCTCAATGGTTTTCTGTGTGGCCACAATTGGCCACATACACTGGCCTAAGTTAGTTTGGAGCAACTATTAGCTGTCCAAACTGGCTTAAATGGTCAAAACAGTTGTAGGTGGCTGTTAACCCCTACTTTTGAAAAAAAAAAACTAAAAAAAATCCTAACCAACTCACTTACACTGGTACAAATTAAATGTGCAGCATGGGTATTTTTAAGATAGTCCAGAAAAATCAATTTGCTCCAAAAAAAACGAGCAACCCCTGGGCAAATTGGGCCCATTAATTGGGAGATCTGGCTGCAAAGTCCTTAACGAGCTTTCAGCTGCGATATAGGGAAGAATTGGCTATGAAGGGTTTGTCCAAAGAGCAAGCACGGGCAATGCAATGCCAGCTCGGCAGCACCCACAGCCCTGCTGCACACTGCAACAAGAGCACAAGTGCAACGTATAGCAGTTGGGAATGGCAGGGTAAGCACACTTATCAGGGAGAGTTTCATGCATCCTGTGAAGCACTGGAACTGGAGATACTTGATGGCATAATTCCTAGCAGTTTATAAAACCAAATTATCAGCAATAATTCCATTTTGCTCACCACAGATGCTGCCTGGCCTGCTGAGTATTTTCAGCATTTTCTGTTTATATTTCAGATTACCAGCATCTGCAGTATTTTGCCTTAGCAATAATTCATTCTTGTCTCAGACGACTGGGTAATTATCATCTGTAGTTATGTCCTGTTACAAATTATAACATTTCCATAGTTTACCTTCTCATGGGAAATTGAAGAGAGATTAGGATATTGGGGGCTAAAAATTTAGTATAGCCCAATTTCAGGTGGTGACACCACCTGGTCGCTAACTTCAGTACGGGCGATGTTTACCGGCTCCAACTGAGATAATCATTATTAGCGCCCCAAGGAGGCACTAACCCTGATTCCTGGGGCACTATCATGGGAGCGTTGCTGAAGTTCTGGTGCTAGGTAGCCAACATCTTAACGCCTATAGGGGAGGTCAGCTGGACCACCCGAAAAGTGAAAGAAAAGCCAAGGCAGCTAAACAACAGTGCCCAGCAGCTAGGAGAGATGCAATACTGGAAATAAATTTTATTTTAACTGCTCACGTGCTCCCCCGTGGACATATCGCCCCGACAGCTTCTCCGTGATGCCTGCTTTCTCTATCGGAAGTAGCGCCAGACGCTACGGTAGGCAAAAGCAGTCAAGTTCGCGACCACGGCACTAAGGGGGCGTTGCACACTCATTGACGTCACCAAGTGGGTGGTGCTTGAATGTGCAACGTTAACTCTTAGCGCCGCTGGTACACCTCCACTGAAGGATGCGGGAGGTACTGCCAGCACGGCGCTCGGTCGGTAAGAGCTTAGCGGTCTGTTAGGATCTATTTTGGATGCTTATGGGTGGTGCTAAGCAAACATATTTTAACCCTGAGGATTTTATAATGGGAGCCATTGTTGCTGTTTCTTTGGCTAGAATTTTCTGGCATCTGTGCAGGTGGGATTGAAGGCCAGTCGGGAGTGAAAGTTGAAATAACTTTGGAGAGGGCACCATCATAGGGCTGCACCGTGCCAGAGGCAATACCCCCAACACAGGCTATACAGGCAGAGGATGAGCTTCCTCAATATGACTGAGCAGTAGTGCCAAAGTAGGTTCAGGCTATCACGCCAGGTCGTCACAGACATTTGCAGATTGCTGGAGCAATACCTGCAGCCTGGAGGAGTCACCAGTGCCCTCAACTTCTTTGTCTCAGGCTCCTTCCAGAGATCAGCAGCAGACATTTGTGGCATCTCGCAGTTGGCTGCTCATAGATGCATCACACAGGTCACTGATGCTCTGTTTGAAAGTCAGCCAATTATATCAACTTTGTCACTGATGAAACCAGTATTACTGAGCGGACGCTCGGCTTTGCTGCTCTGGCTGACTTCTTATGGCTGCAGGGCACCATCGACTGTACACATGCAGCCATCAGGGCACACCATCATTACCTAGGAGTCTATGTCAACTGCAAGGGCTTCCACTCCCTCAATGTGCAGCTGGTTTGCAACCATAGGAAGATCATCATGCATGTGTGTTCCCAATTCCCTGGCAGCTGCCATGAATCTTTCATACCGTGCCAGTCCACCCTCCCTCAGCTCTTTGTTTCTCCAAATAGACTTTCCGGCTGGTTGCTTCGAATCAAGGGCTATCCATTGAAGATATTGCTTATGACACCCTTGAGGAGACCAAGTACTGAGGTCGAGGAGAGATATAATGAAAGCCACATTTCCACCAGATGTGTAATAGAGCAGACAATAGGCATGCTGAAAATGCACTTGAGATGTCTTGACAGATCTGGAGGAGCCCTTCAGTATGCACCAGCCAGGGTCTCCAGAATCTTCATGGTCTGCTGTGCGCTGCACAACATAGTGCAGCAGCAAGGCTTAGTGCTGCATGAGGAGTAAGTCACTGAGCGCACAGCCTCTTAGGAAGAGGAGGATAAGGAAGAGGAGGATCAGCTGGAAGACGAGGAGGAGGAGCAGGAGGAAACTGCGGTCCAGATCCCACCAGCACCTGAGTACATTGCTCCCCGGGATGCCAGGAATGGCCTCATCATGGCCAGATTTAGTTAACTTCAGGCATTGCATCCATATGGCTGCCACATGCTGCGCCAGACTCACAACACCCCACAGCAACACCATAAAGCATCCCTACAATGACCAAGCCATTCCTTTCACACTGACTGCCATTGATGGAGGTAACGTTATGTCTTACCCCATTCACTCCAACTCACTAAGCCAATTCCAGAGTTGCAGACAGAATTGGCCATGGTGAAAATGGTGAAAATAATTATTTTTATCTGTGACATCAGGCTAAAAGAAGCTTAACACAAATGGTAATTTAAACAGCCAAGTGCTTACACTTGTGCATCTACTTACATGTGTTATCTTTATTTTACGTATGCCTCTACAAGGTGCTACCCTTGTTGCTTCAGTAGAGGTACAGGCAGCCTACTCACTTCCTTGCTGCGACTGCATAGACCCTCAGAGGCTGGAGGCTCCTGTGAGGAGTCATCTTCCGTTTCCTCATGGACAGTGGCTGGGGTGGGGGGGAGCTCTTGATGGACCTGTGAGAGAGTAAAGAGATGATTTAGAAATGTCATCTCAAGACTGGGTAATGATACCATTATGCTCATGATGAACATTCACTGGCTGCTGACATCAGTCCCAATATGAGTGACTGCTTTTTGGCATGTGGCTGTATGAGATGTAATTCTTTCACCAGGTTTCTGAGATGTCCCCCTCTCTCTGTCTCCCACCTCCAGTTGCTCTGCAACTCCTGATACTTCCTGGGCGACCTCCTCTGCTGCAGTTAAGGTGATCAATAATGGAGGGCCACCTCTGGTTCTCTCCCTCTCCCTCTTTTTGTGAGCTCTCTTTTGCAAGGAGGGAAAGAAGAGAAGTTTGAATGAGAGTGATGGAATGAGTGTAAGGAATGGATGGGTTACATCTTTAGAGGGTGACTATGATGGAGTGGGGTGCCAATGCCAAATGGCCTCCTTGTGTTATTAGTTGCTATGATTGCATTAGGATGAGGATGATTGTGAGGGGTGGTTAGTTAGATGGGAATGTAATAATGTAAATAGAGAGAGAGGGATGGGTGTACATGCAAGATATGTTGGTGTGGGTAATAATGTGCTGGAGCAGGCTTGGGAAGACAGAGTGATGGGAATGTAATGGGAGGCACAGCAGGATGAAGTTAAGTGTGGCTTTGCACGCACCTTTCCTGATCTAAGTTTCCAGCACTGCACCCAGGTCCTCCTTACATTATCCCTGCTGTTCACCTCCTCTGCAATCTCCAACCAGGCTCTTTTGGTCTGCTGGAGAGGTCTCTTCCGCCCATCTGAAGGGAAGAGGACCTCCCTGCGTGCTCTGACTTTGTCCACAAGAATATAGAGGGAGTCATCTGAGAACCTAGGTGCAGCTCTCTACCTCTGTGCAGTCATAATTCCAAGTCTTTACAACACTCTAATGCCCCAGTACAGTGCCTACACAATCCTAGATGAACCTTCGAATGCAGTGTGGTCATGGCTCCTTTAAATATCGTGGCTGAAAACGTGTCATTGATGACGTTGTCAGACTCGCACCATTTAATAGGGCTGGATAACGCGCAGGGCTACCTAAATAGGTGCCATTCAGGGAAAGTCGATCTCAGGAGTGCAATGAAATGAGGAACGTGATCGCGACCTGCCACGGCGACCAACTGCACCCGACTCGCTCATGCACAGAAAATTTCGGTCTTTGTCTTTGTGCTTTGAAACTTGTAAATAAAACACATACACAGACACTGGCCTAGAAAGTGGTCTGAGACTGACCATAGCCTGCGATATGAGAGTACAGCAGCTGAGCATTTACATTTTCCTTATTCTTTCTTTATCAAATAGTAATAATGAGGTTGATTTTAGTGCGGTGCGCAGACTGGATAAGGCATTTGCTCCAACCACCCAATGACGTCAGTGGGAGTTCCGATCAATATTGGTGGTCGGTCTTCAATGAATTAGAACAGATGAGCTTTCAACACTAATCGCATTGCTTATAGACAGCTCAACATTTAGGAGTGGAGTAAATGCGACAAGTCAGATACTCATGAGCCTGCTGGAGTATCTTTCAGTGGGAGAAATGGAAGCATCAGGAGTTAACTGGAACAGAAGAATTCAGTGACAGGGAAATTTTATCAGCATTGAACAAATGAGTGATGCAGCTATAGGTGGTACAGAGCTGAGAAGAGAGTAAGAAGAGATGTGAGTAGGAATCATAACTTAGCAGCTCTGGTGAGATCCTTGAATTTCTTGCGGCATTGCAGCCAGACCAGTTTTGAGCTTCCTCTAAATGTAGCTACAGATAGAATCCGTTTAAGTAGCGCTGTAAGTGGCTGACACCCATACTCTTTGTGGGCAGTTTGAAGATGTATCGATGGCGGCGCTGATGGATTTAAAATGCTATTGATGGTCCTAAAAACATTACTTGACCCCTATTTGAACATTTTAATTAGGTCCCGGCTTTTTCCGCATGAGACGAACTGCCTAAATCAAGGTCCACCCAAAAATCAACACAGGTGAACCCCAGCAGTTGTTTTTTCCTGAATTTCATCTCGCCCTGTTTACAAGCAAAAATTGTACCTAGCGTATGGTTCATTCAGTACTGTCCTATGTAAGTCATAAGATCCTGATTTGCAATTTAAATGGACCTATTGCCTGACACAGGCAGGCACTGTGACTGACCAGCGGTAAGATTGCAGTGGCTGCAGTGATGGCGGGAACAAGGCAGTCGGTCATTCCCCAACATTTCTAGGGCACTGTCTCTCCGTTTCCAGCAGGTAGGGTGTATCAAAATCTATCCTTGTGCCAAGAAGTACTTTCTGACATCAGTCCTGAACTTGCCTTTTCCCATGTCTTGCAGTCATGATTTAACTTGGATTGACTCTTGGAATTAACTTCCTTCCAGATCAGCCATGATCTAATTGAATGATGGAACAGGCTCAAGGGGCTGAATGGCCTATTTCTGTTCATATGTTCCTATTTGGTATCTCATTTACCTCTGTAAAGTCATCTCTTATTTGCGTTCTTACATCCACAAATTTAATATTAAAAGTGTAGTAATTTGAATAGTGTAAACAGCAGGGAACAGAACAGATATTTGCAGAACTTCAATAATTACTGTAGTCTGCTCAACTATCAGTGGCTGTGCCTTCAGCTGCCTGGGACCTTAGCTCTGGAATTCCCTCCCTAAACCTCTCCGTCGCTCTACCTCTCTTTTCTCCTTTAAGACGCTCCTTAAAACCTACCTCTTTGACAAAGCTTTTGGTCATCTGCTATAATTTCTTATTTGGCTCGGTGTCAAATTTATTTGTTTTGTCTTATAACACTGCTGTGAAGCAGCTTGGAATGTTTTACTACGTTAAAGGTGCTAGACAAAATAAAAGTAGTTGTTGTGGTCCAGACAGAATCTTTTTCATTTGCCATTATTTTTTCCATTCTATTTTTGAAGCCAGTTTTCATTAACTGGCTAATTTGCCATGAATTGCGGACGCTTTTATTGTCTTAAAAAGCTGCCAATGTCATAATGTATCTGAAAAATACAATTAAATTATAATCAGCATTCCTGGTGCCTTCTTACTGCTTCTTTTATTCATTTTAATTATCCTCAATTAGCTTTTGTGTGACTTCCAGTCCTCACTAATTTTGATGTCTTACATCGTGAAAATAAGCAGGCGGAGATAACTTTCATAATCAATACCCCTTTCCAGTCTAGGCAGGTATACACTTTTCGATTTCAAAGCTATGATAATCAGTTTTTCCTTGAGGAAATCCAGGAGAGAGTAGCGGGAGGGCAGATTGTTCACCTGAACCCAGAGTACCTGTCTCTGATGGCATTTACTGTTCAGTAACAACAGCTCTCTCATTCTGGCTGTTGGAAAGGTAAAGTACAGGCTGCATTGGTCAGCAACAGCCTGTCTGCTGCAGCGTAACCTCATACTGCATTGCTCCTGAGAAATATCCAAGATCTGAGTAAGGCCTCTGCTGTCCCACTGGTACAGGCACCTGGAGATGAGCGCATAACTTACTGTTTGGCAAAAGAACCAGAAGCGACATGAGCAAAACCTTTTTAGGCAACGAGTGGTTAGGATTTGGAATGCACTGCCTGATATGATGGTGGAAACAGGGTGGTGGAAAATTCAATACTATCCTTCAAAAGGGAATTGGATAAATACTGAAGGAGAAAAAATTTCAGGGATATGGGGAAAGAGTGGGGGAGTGGAACTAACTGGATTGCTATTTGAAAGAACCAGCGCTAACTCGATGGACTGAATGGCATCCTTCTGTACTGTACTAGTCTATGATCTGATTTGAATTGTTGGAGCTCAGTGGTTGAAGTCACAGCACAGCAGCACATACTAATCCTCCAGCAACCCTCGAACATCGCCACATGATCGCTGCTCTGATCCCCACCAAAAGGCAGCATGAATGATGCCAGATTTTCATCGTTGGCGACTGTGCCTTCAGGTGCCTAGTCTAAGCTCTGTAATTCCCTCCCTAAATCTCTCCCCCTCTCTTCTCCTTCAAGATGCTCCTTAAAACCTATGGTAACCTGCTCTACTGGCCCAGAAATTCCTCTGGCGGTCTTCCCCCAGGCAACTGCCTCCTCGTTGGATATTTTTTATGAATTTACCTGGTGGTCTAGGAGGCGCCCTGACTTCCGATGGGGAGGCCTTCTCCTCCCGCGCTGCGAAGCGCACTGCCGTGCAGAGGGTCCCGACGCAGAACATGCAGTCATGTGTGACTGCTCAGCCAATCAGGTAAGTATTTCACAGGTGCCCATTAATAGCACTGAGACTCGCGTATCTACGAGTTCTCAGTGCTATTAATGGGAACAAAAGCAATCACACAAAATAATAAAAAAATAAAAAACAGCCCGCACATATTTAAAATTAATTGAAATTAAAGTTATAATGTCTTATAAAAATAAAATATTTTCCCGATTTTTAAAAATAAACTTACTGTAGTGGAGAGGGTTTTTAAGAATGGAATGTGTTTTTATAACTTAATTTTAAAATGTTTTTGTCTATTTTTAAACACTTGAGCCTGTAAAAGTAGGCTTTTTCAGGTGCAAGATTTTTGAGGACATTTGCTGGGCAAGACATCCATAAATATCGGAAATCTTGCCCTGCAAATGTCCTCGTTCCCGATCTGCGGATGATCTGTCAAGCTAGAAACTTGACAGATCGAAAAAGCCGGTTTTCAGTGCATGCGCATTGTGCGCTGAAAATCGTTTTTTCCGATGCCTTCCCGGGTCCGTAGAAACTTCGTATGGAACCGGGACATCGGAATTCCAGCACCATTATCTCCTTATATAGCTCAGTGTCAAATTTTGTGAAGTGCCTCGGGATGTTTTACTATGTTAAAGGTTCGATATAAATACATATTGTTGTTATTGAAGAAAGATGAAACTAAAAATACAGTGAAAAAGGAGAAAGCCAAACGGGGAAATAAAAACCTTTTACCTCAAATGCAATATGGGAAAAATTTCTATTTCAAACTCACTTACTTGGAAGTAGCAGTCAGAATTGTGAGATGGAGCTGGGAGGACTAGGGCTTGGAATTCATACATGGTAGAATGATCCAACCACAGGTGAGTAGCAAAATAATTCCTGGAGCTCCACCAAGCGCAGTGGGGCAGGTCATGTTGGCTGCTGGATGCTGCAATGAGACAAAGTACTTGTAATGTAATAATGTTTTAATTGGAATCTCACTTATTTACTCACTTTGTTCTGAAAACAGTCAATTGAGGCAAAGCTATTTTGCACCAGACATGAATGGATTTGTGTCTATAACATCTATTATGAGATCATCAGTCCATGGTCACACAGGTTCCATTGTATCTTTTGATTATTCAATAGCAACCTCAAATGCCTACAAAACTTTAACTCAAGTGATCTGAGTTCTCACTGCAGCGAATGTCTTATAGGATATTCCTGGAGAACAGGATTGCTCCTAAAGATAAATATATTTGGCAGCTTTCTACTAGTTCAGAAGTTCTTCATATTCCATCACTGTTGAAGTTAACAAACACATCAAGCCCCGATGAAGCTCGAGACAACATCACATATAAGTTTTGTGCTATGGTTGCTAGCCCAGGTTCACAATTAAAGTTAGCATCTTGCATTATTTGCTGCCTTTTTATTTCTACTTTGAGTAAAGATTGACAAATCGTAGTGTGAGCCACACTTGGTCTGATAGAATGGCACTATTTCCTTTATCAGAAGATTGAGATGGACATTCTGGACCCAATTTGAAGCTTGCCTGCCCGACTGAAATGGAACAGGAAAACAGTTAAAATTACAAAAATCTGCTCACTGTCCTGTTCCAGTCTTGGACTGACTGACAGGTCTTGGTTTTCACAGAGCAAATTAATTCCATTCCAAACCGATTTCCAATCGGGTCTGCCAATTCAGTGGAAAACTCTCTGGTGAGAATTAAAATACGCTAGGTTTGTTTTTAGTTGAAGCGGGTGAGTTGTAACCTGATGCAAAAGTTCATCTGATCAAAACTGACCCACAGCTTAAATTAGAGCCTACATGTGAGTTCCAGTAAGCTCACTCGGAGTAATAAGATCTTTTTGTTTAACCCTGCAGTCAGAATCAGGGGAAGTCATAACGGGGAACAAAGAAATGGCAGACCAATTGAACAAGTACTTTGGTTCGGTATTCACTAAGGAGGACACAAACAACCTTCCGGATATAAAAGGGGTCAGAGGGTCTAGTAAGAAGGAGGAACTGAGGGAAATCCTTATTAGTCGGGAAATTGTGTCGGGGAAATTGATGGGATTGAAGGCCGATAAATCCCCAGGGCCTGATGGTCTGCATCCCAGAGTAATTAAGGAGGTGGCCTTGGAAATAGCGGATGCATTGACAGTCATTTTCCAACATTCCATAGACTCTGGATCAGTTCCTATGGAGTGGAGGGTAGCCAGTGTAACCCCACTTTTTAAAAAAGGAGGGAGAGATAAAACAGGGAATTATAGACCGGTCAGCCTGACATCGGTAGTGGGTAAAATGATGGAATCAATTGTTAAGGATGTCACAGCAGCGCATTTGGAAAGAGGTGACATGATAGGTCCAAGTCAGCATGGATTTGTGAAAGGGAAATCATGCTTGACAAATCTTCTGGAATTTTTTGAGGATGTTTCCAGTAGAGTAGACAAGAGAGAACCAGTTGATGTGGTGTATTTAGACTTTCAGAAGGCTTTCGACAAGGTCCCACACAAGAGATTAATGTGCAAAGTTAAAGCACATGGGATTGTGCTGACATGGATTGAGAACTGGTTGGCAGACAGGAAGCAAAGAGTAGGAATAAATGGGTACTTTTCAGAATGGCAGGCAGTGACTAGTGGGGTACAACAAGGTTCTGTGCTGAGACCCCAGCTGTTTACATTGGACACTAATGATTTAGACGAGGGGATTTTGCGGATGACACTAAGTTGGGTGGCACTGTGAGCTGCGAGGAGGATGCTATGAGGCTGCAGAGTGACTTGGATAGGTTAGGTTAGTGGGCAAATGCATGGCAGATGAAGTATAATGTGGATAAATGTGAGGTTATCCACTTTGGTGGTAAAAACAGAGAGACAGACTATTATCTGAATGGTGACAGATTCGGAAAAGGGGAGGCACAACGAGACCTGGGTGTCATGGTACATCAGTTATTGAAGGTTGGCATGCAGGTACAGCAGGCAGTTAAGAAAGCAAATGGCATGTTGGCCTTCATAGCGAGGGGATTTGAGTACAGGGGCAGGGAGGTGTTACTACAGTTGTACAGGGCCTTGGTGAGGCCACACCTGGAGTATTGTGTACAGTTTTGGTCTCCTACCTTGAGGAAGGACATTCTTGCTATTGAGGGAGTGCAGCGAAGGTTCACCAGACTGATTCCCGGGATGGCGGGACTGACATATCAAGAAAGACTGGATCAACTGGGCTTGTATTCACTGGAGTTCAGAAGAATGAGAGGGGATCTCATAGAAACTTTTAAAATTCTGACGGGTTTAGACAGGTTAGATGCAGGAAGAATGTTCCCAATGTTGGGGAAGTCCAGAACCAGGGGTCACAGCCTAAGGATAAGGGGTAAGCCATTTAGGACCGAGATGAGGAGAAACTTCTTCACCCAGAGAGTGGTGAATCTGTGGAATTCTCTACCACAGAAAGTTGTTGAGGCCAATTCACTAAATATATTCAAAAAGGAGTTAGATATAGTCCTTACCACTAGGGGGATCAAGGGGTATGGCGAGAAAGCAGGAATGGGGTACTGAAGTTGCATGTTCAGCCATGAACTCATTGAATGGCGGTGCAGGCTCGAAGGGCCGAATGGTCTACTCCTGCACCTATTTTCTATGTTTCTAATACTGCATTAAAAGCTATGGGGCTAGAAATCCGTGGCTGCCATGTGTGTTGCCCGTGTAACCACGGCTTCAGGTTAATGGCCGCTGAAAAAGGACAAAGCACTACAGGTGAAACATTTGCGCAGGGGGATTAAAGATTTTTAACCCAGCACTAACCTACCATGTAATGCCTTCCTAGTGACATTAGTGCAGGCATGGGAGTGAAAGTTCCCATCCAGGAGTTCCAGCTTCCAACAGCCTCTGGAAGTGAGGCAATAGTGTTTGCTTGGCATTGTGGGAAATTAAAAGGACAATGGATTAAAACCTTCTGAACTAATAATGATAAAAATTAATGGAAAAAATACAGTTTTTAGCCCTTACTGCCATTTAAAAAAATGAACATTAAAAAGAAATCCCAAATGGGAGTCTTCAGTTCTTAAAACTGAATTCCCGTCCAAACCTCAAAAAAATGGGAAAAGAGCTTCAGCACTCACACAAATTGCTCAGCAAACCAGGAAAGGGGCACCCAGGGCCTCGCACGCAGCATTCCAGCTTTGTGCAGGGGGTTAACACTGCAAGAGGAGTCTTCTACCCACACAGGCCAGGAGGCCCTCCAGAAAGAACGATGTGGGTGTACATCACTGAAGCTGTCACTGCCAGCCGTGTCGCCCCCAACACCTGGCTCCAGTGCCCAAAGAGGCTTCATGACCGCAGACCATTAGTCAGTGAATGCATCTTTAAAAGCCATCTCCTACCAACTGTACTACTAGCCTCACATACTGATCAATTAACGAATCCCCCGCCCAGTCACTCACCTACCAACAATCTGTACCAATCACAATCTCCGATTCCGAGCCTCACCTCGTCTGCTTGGAGGAGACGATGCAAGGGCATGGCTAAGCCATTGGCCAGCAGTGGGGCAGAAAGGATATAAGACGCTGGTACCCTCATACATTATCCTCCTTATGGCATGCACCTCTTGCTTTCCTGCCCTCCACTCACCGCAACGCCACTCTTGTGTGTTCCTCATTTCACACATCCAAGAAATGCAACTTTCCCAGCCAGTGGTTGGCCAAGAAGAGGGAGAGGAGAATAAACATAAGAACATAAAAAATAGGAGCAGGAGTAGGCCATACGGCCCCTCGAGCCTGCTCAGCCATTTAATACGATCATGGCTGATCCGATCATGGACTTAGGTCCACTTCCCTGCACGCTCTCCATAATCCCTTATTCCCTTATCGTTTAAGAAATTGTCTATTTCTGTCTTAAATTTATTCAATGTCCCAGCTTCCATTTCTCTCTGAGACAGTGAATTCCACAGATCCACAACCCTCTGAGAGAAGAAATTTCTCTTCATCTCAGTTTTAAATAGACAGCCCCTTATTCTAGGATTATGCCCTCTCGTTCTAGTCTCCCCTATCAGTGGAAACATCCTCTCTGCATCCACCTTGTCAAGCCCCCTCATAATCTTATACGTTTCGATAAGATCACCTCTCATTCTTCTGAATTCCAATGAGTAGAGGCCCAACCTACTCAACCTTTCCTCATAAGTCAACACCCTCATCCCCGGAATCAATCTAGTGAACCCTCTCTGAACTGCCTCCAAAGCAAGTATATCCTTTCGTAAATATGGAAACCAAAACTGCACGCAGTATTCCAGATGTAGCCTCACCAACAGCCTGTGCATCTGTAGCAAGACTTCCTAGCTTTTATAGAAACATAGAAACATAGAAACTAGGTGCAGGAGCAGGCCATTCAGCCCTTCTAGCCTGCACCGCCATTCAATGAGTTCATGGCTGAATATGAAACTTCAGTACCCCCTTCCTGCTTTCTCGCCATACCCCTTGATCCCCCGAGTAGTAAGGACTTAATCAAACTCCCTTTTGAATATATTCAGTGAATTGGCCTCAACTACTTTCTGTGGTAGAGAATTCCACAGGTTCACCACTCTCTGGGTGAAGAAGTTTCTCCTCATCTCGGTCCTAAATGGCTTACCCCTTATCCTTAGACTGTGACCCCTGGTTCTGGACTTCCCCAACATTGGGAACATTCTTCCTGCATCTAACCTGTCTAAACCCGTCAGAATTTTAAACGTTTCTATGAGGTCCCCTCTCATTCTTCTGAACTCCAGTGAATACAAGCCCAGTTGATCCAGTCTTTCTTGATAGGTCAGTCCCACCATCCCGGGAATCAGTCTGGTGAATC
The DNA here is from genome assembly GCF_044704955.1 of Pristiophorus japonicus. NCBI lineage: Eukaryota > Metazoa > Chordata > Chondrichthyes > Pristiophoridae > Pristiophorus > Pristiophorus japonicus. The sequence continues at coordinate 121,340,611 of NC_091983.1, read as the reverse complement.
TGCGCTGCACTCCCTCAATAGCAAGAATGTCCTTCCTCAAATTAGGAGACCAAAACTGTACACAATACTCCAGGTGTGGCCTCACCAAGGCCCTGTACAACTGTAGCAACACCTCCCTGCCCCTGTACTCAAATCCCCTCGCTATGAAGGCCAACATGCCATTTGCTTTCTTAACCGCCTGCTGAACCTGCATGCCAACCTTCAATGACTGATGTACCATGACACCCAGGTCTCGTTGCACCTTCCCTTTTCCTAATCTGTCACCATTCAGATAATAGTCTGTCTCTCTGTTTTTACCACCAAAGTGGATAACCTCACATTTATCCACATTATACTTCATCTGCCATGCATTTGCCCACTCACCTAACCTATCCAAGTCACTCTGCAGCCTCATAGCATCCTCCTCGCAGCTCACACTGTCACCCAACTTAGTGTCATCCGCAAATTTGGAGATACTACATTTAATCCCCTCGTCTAAATCATTGATGTACAATGTAAACAGCTGGGGCCCCAGCACAGAACCTTGCGGTACCCCACTAGTCACTGCCTGCCATTCTGAAAAGTACCCATTTACTCCTACTCTTTGCTTCCTGTCTGACAACCAGTTCTCAATCCACGTCAGCACACTACCCCCAATCCCATGTGCTTTAACTTTGCACATTAATCTCTTGTGTGGGACCTTGTCGAAAGCCTTCTGAAAGTCCAAATATACCACATCAACTGGTTCTCCTTTGTCCACTTTACTGGAAACATCCTCAAAAAATTCCAGAAGATTTGTCAAGCATGATTTCCCTTTCACAAATCCATGCTGACTTGGACCTATCATGTCACCATATTCCAAATGCGCTGCTATGACATCCTTAATAATTGATTCTATCATTTTACCCACTACTGAGGTCAGGCTGATCGGTCTATAATTCCCTGTTTTCTCTCTCCCTCCTTTTTTAAAAAGTGGGGTTACATTGGCTACCCTCCACTCGATAGGAACTGATCCAGAGTCAATGGAATGTTGGAAAATGACTGTCAATGCATCCGCTATTTCCAAGGCCACCTCCTTAAGTACTCTGGGATGCAGTCCATCAGGCCCTGGGGATTTATCGGCCTTCAATCCCATCAATTTCCCCAATAAAATTTTCCGACTAATAAAGATTTCCCTCAGTTCCTCCTCCTTACTAGACCCTCTGACCCCTTTTATATCCGGAAGGTTGTTTGTGTCCTCCTTAGTGAATACTGAACCAAAGTACTTGTTCAATTGGTCTGCCATTTCTTTGTTCCCCGTTATAACTTCCCCTGAATCTGACTGCAGGGGACCTACGTTTGTCTTTACTAACCTTTTTCTCTTTACATACCTATAGAAACTTTTGCAATCCGCCTTAATGTTCCCTGCAAGCTTCTTCTCGTATTCCATTTTCCCTGCCCTAATCAAACCCTTTGTCCTCCTCTGCTGAGTTCTAAATTTCTCCCAGTCCCCAGGTTCGCTGCTATTTCTGGCCAATTTGTTTGCCACTTCCTTGGCTTTAATACTATCCCTGATTTCCCTAGATAGCCACGGTTGAGCCACCTTCCCTTTTTTATTTTTACGCCAGACAGGAATGTACAATTGTTGTAGTTCATCCATGCGGTCTCTAAATGTCTGCCATTGCCCATCCACAGTCAACCCCTTAAGTATCATTTGCCAATCTATCCTAGCCAATTCACGCCTCATACCTTCAAAGTTACCCTTCTTTAAGTTCTGGACCATGGTCTCTGAATTAACTGTATCATTCTCCATCCTAATGCAGAATTCCACCATATTATGGTCACTCTTCCCCAAGGGGCCTCGCACAATGAGATTGCTAATTAGTCCTCTCTCATTACACAACACCCAGTCTAAGATGGCCTCCCCCCTATTTGGTTCCTCGACATATTGGTCTAGAAAACCATCCCTTATGCACTCCAGGAAATCCTCCTCCACTGTATTGCTTCCAGTTTGGCTAGCCCAATCTATGTGCATATTAAAGTCACCCATTATAACTGCTGCACCTTTATTGTATGCACCCCTAATTTCCTGTTTGATGCCCTCCCCAACATCACTACTACTGTTTGGAGGTCTGTACACAACTCCCACTAATGTTTTTTGCCCTTTGGTGTTCTGCAGCTCTACCCATATAGATTCCACATCATCCAAGCTAATGTCTTTCCTAACTATTGCATTAATCTCCTCTTTAACCAGCAATGCTACCCCACCTCCTTTTCTTTTTATTCTATCCTTCGGGAATGTTGAATACCCCTGGATTTTGAGTTCCCAGCCCTGATCATCCTGGAGCCACGTCTCCGTAATCCCAATCACATCATATTTGTTAACATCTATTTGCACAGTTAATTCATCCACCTTATTGCGTATACTCCTTGCATTAAGACACAAAGCCTTCATCCCTTTGCAATAAAGGCCAAGATTCCATTGGCCTTCCTGATCAATTGCTGTACCTGCATACTATCCTTTTGTGTTTCATGCACAAGTACACATGAAGAAGAAGAAGAAGAAAAACCATCACTCGATTTGACACTCTCAACCACCAGCTCCTCAAGGTTAACCAACAAGGCCATTTTCAGTGTCCGCCACTGAAAGTCAGCAGCCTTCCACCAGCCAAGCTGCAGCCACTGGGGTAGCACTGCATGAATAGGCAAAGGCATACACAAGATAATCACTAAGAGAATGCATCAAGGTGATGAGTTGATTTCTTGATGTCACATTTGATGGATAGATGTATAAAGTTGGATTGGAAAATTTGCTTTGTGATCGCTTTTATTTCAGCAATGTAGCCTAGAGAATTCTGTGATGGTCAGTAATAGAGGGAAGGTAAGGTGTGGGACTAATGTTCAAAGGGAATGTGGGTTGTGGTTACTGGTACCAAAGGCGGATGATTCCATCCCGGATCTCCCAGCCAGAAAGGGGCTGTCTGGATTGCATCTTTCCTTCTGCTTCCTCCTTTTCGGCTTCCTCCGCTTCTGCATCTTCCTCTTCTGTTTCCTCCTCTTTGGCTTCTTTGGCTTCTGTTTCTTCCTATTCTGCATCATCCTCTTCCCTCTGCGAACTGATGCTGTAAATCTGAAATTACAGCATAAAACACTGGAAATACTCAGCAGTTCAGGCAGCAACTTGACCTGAGACGGGAACTCTGTTTCTCTCACCAATGATATTGTCTGACCTGCTGAGTATTTGCAGCATTTTCTATCTTCTCGGAGGCTTTCCTTTACCATTGGGTACCTTGCAAGTGTCCAGCAGCACTCCCTACACACTTTTAACATCTATTGCAGCAAGCCACTACTTCAATAAATTCAAAATTACCCAGTCCAAAAGCTTAAATGCGAACTTACCTGAAAGATGTGTGCGTCCCTTTAAGAGGAGCTGACGGCGCCTCTATCAGGCTGCTGCACGTTAGGCTTAGGACCCAGTGCTGAACTCAGCGCAAAAGTCCAAGTTTACCACGGTGACGTTACCTCTCCCTCATTTTATGGGGTTTTGATAGAGCACATAGGGTCAAGGTTCCCTCATTTTAATGTGCAGGGTGATGGATCTTACCGGCAGCATTGCTGGGCCTTGAAAAACGAAGGATGCCGCCGGACCCACCACCAGCTGACGAAAGAGTGGCAGCCTCCCTTTTTTTGATATTTTTTTTGCCAGTACGGGTGCTGTAAAGCCCCCGAATTTATAACCCATTAACTTTTAAGATGATGCTAAACTGTTGTACATTTCCTGTGCAACTTATCAAGAATGAAAGAACTGAAGTTTGGAACTAGCACACCTTATGTGTGAAGTACCATTTCAAACAATATACACAATAATTACCTTTCTGCAAACCTTCATTTATATAGCAGCTTCAGAAAAACTTCCCAATGCACTTAATCTTTCATTATACCAAAGAAGGAGTTGATGATAATGGAATACCAAACAGATGCTTATGCTTTAATAATGCTTAATGATGTTTATGCTTCCTGCCGAAGATCCTATTCTGCTGTTAGGGTTCTTTGAGTGGAGTGAACATCCATGATGCAGAGGTTAGCTGTGGTCTCTTAGGAGCCATCCCACCACACAGTATTTCTCCTCCTTCCAATAATGCAGCCACTGTGGATGCTGCTTACTGATGCATCATGATTTTTTCTAGATAATGGCTATTGTATAATTATACTTCTGCAGCCAAACAGCATCTGTACATTAATTGAGTGTCGGCCATAAGGTTGATATGTGACACCCTGCTGCACGCATGGGTGCCATTTGCAACACCTTGCAATCAAGGGGTGCCTACTACCTGGTGAAAACTCTATCCAGATAATGCCACCTTTCTACAAGGAAAGTAATCGAGATGTTCCCTCTTGTAAAGAATATCTGTCACTTACTTGACACAGGTGTGCATGGGAAACTGCCTGAAGTGTCATATCTCCTGAGGATGGTTTGGAAGGATTTGAACTTATTAGAGCTTCATGGTGTGGTAGTCTTCTTCTACAGGAAAAGATCTTCATGTCCCAGATATTGTCTGCAGGTCATCATGTAGGAGAAGGCACAGCTAAGTTGTAGCCTGTCTTGTGAAATGAAAGTGTTGAGGACAAGTTTCCTCTGAAGTGTTCAGGTAAAAGCGAAGGGGTCAACAAACACATGTCCCAGGGCATGATGTGTGTGAACAGAATGCCTCTGGTGGTGTCATTGCACACACTTTTGGTGGGTCCTAATGAAATCCTCTTTCTCATCTGAAGCATTCAGCACATTCATAAACCAGCATGGACAGGAGCATCGGCAGTAGGAAAGCATGGAAGTTCGTGGCGGACTTGCGATGAATGATCGGAGCGGAGGAGTGATGAGGCATCGTGGCTGAGATCTAGTGGGTGATTGTGACGGAGGTTCGGCAAATGTTTAGTGCGGAGGAGCGGCGAATGAGGGTACGGGGCCCAGAAGAGGCGAGAGCCTGTAAGTGGTTTCCCTTTGGTGTTTTTGAAGCACCCCCACTTTACAATAGTTCTAACACTGGGAGTGATTACTGTACTGAACAGATGAATGAGTCAGGGATGGGTACCTTGGTTCGAGTACCGGGAATGATTTTATTAAAGTTAAAACACACACCTGCACCCAGTAAAGCCACACACACCCTTGTGTGTAAAACAAACAAATGCATTACAATACACAGTCTGGCCTATCTAAACAGGCCCCTAACGCAAAGTACCCATATCTAAAACACTCCTGCTCGGATTCAAAATTGCACCATTAAATCTGCCCAACAGAAATGTGCGTACGCTTATGATCCTTGCAAAAACCTCCCCACTAAAACCGCTAAAGCTTGGTTGGGACACACGACATCCTTTCACACTATGCGGTGGTCTTAAAAATCCGTGCGCTGGGATAAATGCTCACCAATTAGCCCTGCTTCTCCCGATGAGGCATATCTTCTGGGTCCGTACCAAACTGTGGTATTCAAGTCCAGTCTCAAGATCAGCCTCCCAGTCAAAGTAGCGATGCTCTCATGGCTCGTTTAGTGGTGGTTTCTTCTCTCCGTTCCAGATAGAGTGCTCGGTCCTTGTGTGTTGCAAGCAGGCGTAGAAGAGGGGAGAGAGAGAGATGGTTTCCAACTGCCGTTCTCTTATACCTGCAAGATTGCTTAAAGTCCAACTGTCCTTCCCGCCTGAGGCTGTCCAACTGAAAAGCAAGTCACATCTCCAGCCTGTCTCTTTGTTACTGGGGCTCTTCCTGTGGATCTGGTTTCGAAAAGTCTGGCTGGCCACATTGTTTCCTTTGTCTTTTGATGGCCTGAAACCCCGGCCACTTTACTTAATATCTCACTGATGGGTTCCCATTCCATGACAAAAGGCGCCCATCAATCATGATGTTCCTGCTTTCAGCCATTCTCATTCCTGCTCAGCTGATGTGTATTCAAGTTAAAACATATTTGGACTTTCCCAGGTTAGCTCTTCCGCTGTACAGTGAATGTGTCCCAGCAAAGTTCAAAACTTATAAGTCCAAAAGTTTGCGCCGATGTTTTTGCCAAATCTTACAAGCCCAGGGGCAGCATGGGCCAGCCCACACTGCGATATGTGTGCGCACTAGGTCCGTGCAGCAGAGCAGGTCTCCAGTTGTCTGGTTAACCCTTGCCACTGGATAAAGGTCTAGCTCTGTCAAGCCAGTGTGGTGACTGGTGTGTAACGGTCATCACATGTTAAAGAAATCCATCTTCCATCCCCTCAATTGGAGTTCAGGACTGGAACATCGGGTCCTACATCTGTGAACATGTGGAAGCAAGGCATCCTCGTTTGAGGGACCGCCTATGAAGAAACCAGCAAGAAATTTTGCTGAGCATTTTGTATGATGCCAGTAGAATGCCTGCAGCAGTTAGGAATACTAAAGGAAAGCACCGGCAGCATGTCAAATTGGCAGAATTCCCTGCAAAACAACTAATGCATGGGAAGATTTTATCCAGAAAACATGATCAAAGCCTTTGTCTGACCATGACCCCTATCGACCTGCAGGAAATCTGCAGGCCCCAGGATTCCTGTTGAATCCTTCTCAACTGTGCAAGCAGATCACCGTGGGTGATCTCTGTATCCTGTCAGAAGTTTGGCAAAAGACCGGGGCTAGAAATTGATCTTTTGGTCTTTCGCTAAAAATACCGCTATTTTTTAAAGGGGTAAACTTGGCAACAAAATGCACCTGATGGTAAAAATTAGCGTTGCACGACGATTCGCAGTGGAAATCATGATCCTTGCCAACTTTAGCCCGAGGCCAATTACTGCTTAAAAAGTCAAGCCTTGGGAGGAGGGGGAAACACACAAAAAAAATTACACAAAAAATAAAAAATCACAAAACCTTCACAAGACACTTATCTAATGGAGCACTGGAAAAGAAATTAAAAATAAAAATTTTAACTTTCTTTTTTTGCAGGTCTTCATACTTATCGCTGTTTCTGGGGCTGCAATGCATGTTTTTCTTGGGCGTTTTTTTTCTTCCCAACTACAGGTGCACCGAATGGCTAATTTTAAACGGTCACATTTTTTTTGCGTTCCACAATGCCGGTCTGCTTTTCAGAGGTAATTCAAAACCGCTTGTGTACAACTTTGGCCAATTTAGGTGAATACCTGTTACCGTCAAAAAAGGCAAAATATCGCCGACAAAACAGATGCAAGGCTGCTCAATTTCTAGCACAAAATATCCATAATTATTCATTTAAATGATGCTCACATTCACATCATGGCCTCATCTTGGCTTCATAAATTGGCCACTGGGAAATAAAGCAGGTCTTGAATTGAATGCAAGTCTGAGTATCTGACTTGCTGCCTGAGAGTCTTGAAAAAGGTACTAGAAAGGCTGTCTGAACTTAAAGTTGGTAAGTCACCAGGACCATCCTAGGTTGCTGAGGGAGGTTAAGGATGTACTGGCCATAAGCTTCTAATCCTCTTTAGATATGGGGCTGGTGCCAGAGGACTGGAGAATTGCAAATGTTACACCCTTGTTCAAAAAAGGGTGTATGAATCAACCCAGCAACTGCAGGCCAGTCAGTTTAACTTCGGTAGTGGGGAAGTTTAGGGAAATGATAAACAGGGATAAAGTTAACAGTGACTTGGACAAGTGTGGATTAATTAAGGAAAGCCAGCAAGGATTTGTTAAAGGTAAATCGTGTTTAACCAACTTGATCGCATTTTTTGATGAGATAACAGAGAGGGTTGATGAGGGTAATGCGGTTGATGTTGTGTACATAGATTTCCAAAAACCATTTGATAAAGTGTCACATAATAGGCTTGCCAGCAAAGATGAAGCCCATGGAATAAAAGGGACAGTGGCCGCATGGATACAATGGCTAAGTGACAGGAAACAGAGAGTAATGGTGACCGGTTATTTTTCAGACTGGAGGAAGGTATACATTGGTGTTCACGAAGAGTTGGTATGAGGACTACTGTTTGTCTTGATATATATTAATGACTTGGACCTTGGAATACAGGGCACAATTTCAAAATTTGCAGATGACACAAAACTTGGAAGTATAGTGAACAGTGAGGAGGATAGTGATAGACTTCAAGAAGGCACAGAGAGACTGATAGAATGGGCAGACAAGTGGCAGATGAAATTTAACACAGAAAAGTGTGAAGTGATACATTTTGGTAGAAAGAATGAGAGGAAATATAAAATAAAGGATACAATCCTAAAGGGGTGCATGAACAGAGAGACCTGGGGTATATGTCACAAATTGTTGAAGATGGCAGGGCAGGTTGCGAAAGTAGTTAAAAAAACGCATATGGGATACTGGGCTTCGTAAATAGAGGCTTAGAGTACAAAAGCAAGGATGTTATGATGAACCTTTTTCAAACACTGGTTCAGCCTCAACTGGAGTATTGTGTCCAATTCTGGGCACCGCACTTTAGGAAGGATGTGAAGGCCTTAGAGAAGGTGCAGAAAAGATTTACGAGAATAATTCCAGGGATGAGGGACTTCAGTTACATGGATAGACTAGAGAAGCTGCAGTTGTGCTCCTTAGAGCAGAGAAGGTTGAGAGGAGATTTGATAGAAGTGTTTAAAATCATGAGGAGTCTAGGCATAGCAGATAGAGAGAAACTGTTCCCATTGACGGAAGGGTCGAGAACCAAAGGACACAGATTCAAGTTGATTGGCAAAAGAACCAAAGACGACAGGAGGAAAAGCTTTTTTACCCAACGAGCGGTTAGGATCTGGAATGCACTGCCTGAAAGTGTGGTGGAGGCAGACTCAATCGTGGCTTGCAAAAGGGAATTGGATAAGTACCTGAAGGAAAAAAATTGCCGAGCTATGGGTAAACGGTGTGGGATAGCCGGCACGTGCTGAATGGCCTCCTATGTGCTGTAACCATTCTCTGATTCTAAGTCGCTGCACCCCTTTCCAAGTGTTGGAAAATCTACCCTCAAGTCTTCAGACTTCCATGCCAACACATAGGGGCCGAAATTCATCAGCCCTCCGCCCGTTGCTGCCGACTGCCGCCCACTCCCGCCGACATTCCTCCTGCAGATCCACCCAGTGCCACTTTGGAGGTGGCCTGGAGCGGGTGGGAGGGGAGAGCCGCTGGGAACCGCCCGCTGACGTCAGTGGACAGCCGAGTGGCGCAACTAAGCTCCCGCCCGCTGTGGGCGGGAGTCTACGGGACTCAGCGGCAGAATGGGGGTGGATTGCTGGCTGCAGGCTGGTCTGTCTCCGACGGTAAGTCTGAAGAACCTGAAAAAAAGGTAAGTGAACATTTTTAAAACATTTTCAACAGCAACTTACCTGCATGGGGTCTCCTGAAGGTCTGCGGATAGTTTTTGTGTTTTTTATTTGTGTTTTTTTTTCAGGTCTTCGACCCTCCGTGGGCCCGACTCCATTCTCGGCTGCACTTGGGCGGCAAGCTCCTCTGCCGCCGTGAATGTGACCTCCCACCCGCTGCCGCCCAGATTGGCCGCGTACGTCTTCCATTTGCCGCCCAAAGTACCATCCAGTACCTCAGCGGCCATCGGCGGCATTTTGGGCGGCACTTGGGCGGGCGGATGCCTTGCTGAAAATCGACCCCATAGGGTCACTCCTTCACAGGAAGTTCCATGTCAATTCCCCCCATCATGCTGCTACCTGCAGGTAGCGTGCATCAACTCAACCCCTTACATAATGGTCTATTTGTTACCATTGGTATTAATGAAGCTCTGTCACTTTAAACACTCAAAGTGGACCTGATGAGGGCAGCCTGTAGTTCTACATAATGTATGGCTGTCAGTGCTCATAAGGTGAAGCAATACTTTTTGTAAGAAACTGCTGCACAAATTGGATACATGTAGGAAGCATGCTGGGAATTGGATAACCCCAGCCTAAAGCAGTTGTGTCAATGGAAAGACAAGAGAGAAATGTCCAAGGAAATGCAAGTGTTAAAGTCCAGGAGAAAAAAAATAAAATGTAAATCTAAGCACTCTCCTGAATATAAAATTCCAGCCAAATCTCAATAGAAAGGGGCCATTAACAAAATGGGTGATAATAAATGTTTGTCTCTATCACCACGATTTACAAGCAAGCTGAAAATCAAATGTAGAATGGTTAGTTCACTTCTCTGCCTTGATTGAATGGGACCTTATCCAGCTTTAGAATCAAGTAGTACCATATCTGGTAAAGAACTAGTTGGTTATACGAGTAAAAATCTCTCTGCACTGCTCCAATCTTAGAGGAACACTTCCTTCAGTGCCACTGTGACATTTCCACTCCTCTTAACTCAGGTTCGAGAGGGGAAAGGACAATATCCTTACCTTCTGTGCCAGCCAATCCCCAGCTAACTTTATTAGATGGCGACTATAAAGTATTGAAAGCTCAATAATTAATTTCAATTGATAAATCAAGTAATCAAAAAGATAACAAGGATGCCTTTTAAATTAGTAAGTGCATGCTATTTGTAAGTCATAATTGATGCTTAAGCTTTAGGCATTGGCTTATATTAAACCTTTTTTATGATGGAAAGGTTTAGTGCATGTCATTTTTATAATTTTCTGAGCTGGCTCAACACTTCTGCCAATTGGGAAGAATACAATTTCAATGCAGTAATAGTAGCCTTGTTCAGCTGACTACATACTGCACTCATTGTAATTCAACAATAGCTCTCCACATATGTAGAAGTACAGTTATATGCATGCAGCTACATTTCTATTTTACTCTCAAATGCTGACTATTAACATACATATAAATGTTAAACACAATAGATTAATGTGATTCTTCTATTTAACAGTGGTTTATGCATTGCCTATGACTAAATGACACTGTTTCAAAAAGGTTGTTCACTGTTACACAATTCCACATATGATGGATTTTTTCCCAAAACTTTAATTACCATCCAACTGATGCCATGAAACTTGGCCACTGAAAGAACACATATGCAGTATAATCAATGTTAGGTTTACTAGCTGACATAACGGCCTGGTATTTTGGCAGGCCAGGATCTCTGCCTGCTGCCCTGACCTCACCGTAATCTCAATCCAATGGCTGAGGGGCCATTAAAAATGCACATTAGTTTTGGTGCAGTGTGGGAATCTGCGCTGAGAGAAATCTGTTGATGCAAAGCCAGAGAATTCTGGCCACTGCAGCACCTGAATTGCGGAGGCAATTTAATTGAGGCAGGAGAGCCCCGGAGATAAAGAACATAATTTTTTTAGGTCGCGGACTTGGCTGATCCTTCTTCTGGTGCTCCCTTGTGTTGGTGAAGGCAGCAGAGACAAACAGGAAAATGAGGCAGCTTACCCGACCTCGCTTGTGTATACATATATAATGTAGAAAACTTAAAATATGACCAGCTGGGGAACGAGTAGGAAACTTAAATTTGGGTCGGGACGTGGTGGGATGGTGGGCAGGGAGCCTGGTTTGCCGCACGCTCCTTCCGCTGCCTGTGCTTGATTTCTGCATGCTCTCGGCGACGATACTCGAGGAGCTCAGTGTCCTCCCGCGTGCACTTCCTCCACTTAGGGTGATCTTTGGCCAGGGACTCCCAGGTGTCAGTGGGGATGTTGCACTTTATCAGGGAGGCTTTGAGGATGTCCTTGTAACGTTTCCTCTGCCCGCCTTTGGCTTGTTTGCCGTGGACGAGTTCCGAGTAGAGCGCTTACTTTTGGAGTCTCGTGTCTGGCATGTGAACTATGTGGCCCCCCCCAGCGGAGCTGATCAAGTGTGGTCAGTGCTTCAATGCTGGGGATGTTGGCCTGGATGAGGACGCTGATGTTTGTGCGTCTGTCCTCCCAGGGGATTTGTAGGATTTTGCGGATACATCGCTGGTGGTATTTCTCCAGCGATTTGAGGTGTCTACTGTACATGGACCACGTCTCTGAGCCATACAGGAGGGCGGGTATTACCATGGCCCTGTAGACCATGAGCTTGGTGACAGTGTTGAGGGTCTGGTCTTCAAACACTCTTTTCCTCAGCCAGCCAAAGGCTGCACTGGCGCACTGAAGGCGGCATTGGATCTCATCGTCAATGCCTGCTCTTGTTGATAGGAGGCTCCCGAGATAAGGGAAGTGGTCCACATTGTCCAGGGCCGCGCCGTGGATCTTGATGTCTGGGGGGCCAGTGCTGTGCGGCGAGGACAGGCTGGTGGTGGACCGTTGTCTTCCTGATATTTAGCGTAAGGCCCATGCTTTCATACGCCTCAGTAAATACGTCGACTATGTCCTGGAGTTCAGCCTCTGTGTGCGCACAGACGCAGGCATCGTTCACGTACTGTAGCTCGATGACAGAGATTGGAGTGGTCTTGGACCTGGCCTGGAGACGGCGAAGGTTGAACAGCGTCCCACTGTAGTTTAGCTCTATAGTTTAGTTCCACTGCAGCAGAGAACTTGTCAACTGTGAGGTGGAGCATGGCAGTGAGGAAAATTGAGAAGAGGGTTGGGGTGATGATGCAGCCCTGCTTGACCCCGGTCCGGACGTGGATTGGATCTGTAATGGATCTATTGGTAAGGATCATGGCTTACATGTCGTCATGGAGCAGGCGGAGGATGGTGACTTACTTTTGGGGGCATCCGAAATGGAGGAGGACGCTCCATAGACCCTCGCGGTTGACAGTGTCAAAGGCCTTTGTAAGGTTGAAGAAGGCCATGTATAAGGGCTGATGCTGTTCCCTGCATGCACTTGGGAAAGGCTAATAAGGAAAGGGTATACACATTAAGCAGTAGGCCACTTAGAAGTGTAGATGAACAAAGGAACCTTGGAGTGCTTGTCCACAGATCGCTGAAAGTAGCAGGCCAGGTGGATAAGGTGGTTAAGAAGGCATATGGAATGCTTGCCTTTATTGGCCAAGGCATAGAATACAAGAGCAGGGAGGTTATGCTTAAATCATATAATACTCTGATTAGGCCACAGCTGGAATACTGCGTGCAGTTCTGGTCACCGTATTATAGGAAGGATATGATTACACTGGAGAGGGTGCAAAGGAGATTTACTAGAATGCTGTCTGGAATGGAGAATCTTAGGTATGAGGACAGATTGGATATGTTGAGTTTGTTCTCATTGGAACAGAGGAGGCTGAGAGGAGACCTCATTGAGGTATATAAAATTTTGAGTGGCCTCGATATAGTGGATAGCAAGGGCCCATTTCCCTTGCATAGAGGCCCTGATCTGCGGGAGGCAGGTCGGGGCCATAAAAGGAGTGCCGTGCGGAGGCCCAGGAACAGCGTTCAGGCATACCACTTCAGGGAGCAGCACGAGCTGCGACGGTAGTGAAGAGTGACGTCATCAAGGTCCAGGTCAGTGACTGGAGCGTGGGCAAATGCAGCAGGAGCGGCAAGGACGTGGCGAAGGAGCGGCGAGAGACTGTAGAGGGATGTGATCGGGGCCCAGGAGAGGCGTGAGTTCGGGGCCAGGGGCCCAGGGGCAGCATGGGCCTGCCCACTCTGCGATATGTGTGCACACTAGGTCCGTGCAGCAGAGCAGGTCTCCAGTCATCTTGGGTAATCCTTGCCACTGGACCAAGACCTAGATCTGTCAAGCTGGTGTGCCACGGTCACCACATGTTAAAAAAATTCACGCACAGGCTTCTTCCACCCTTCAGGATGTAATTCAGGACCTGGAACTTTAGGTCCTTCATAGAAATACATATGAACTTATCCTTTTTTGGTGTGGAAGCAAGTCATCCTCATTTCGAGGGTCTGCCTATGATGATTTCCCTTGATGGAGGGGTCAATAAAGAGGGGGCATAGTTTTAAAGTGGTTGGTGAAAGGTTCAGAGGGAATTTGAGGGGAAGCTTCTTCGCGTAGGGAGTTGTGGGGGTCTGGAACTCACTGCCTGGAAGGGTGGTGGATGCAGAATCCCTCACCACATTTAAAACGTGGTTGGATGGGCACTTGAAGTGCTGTAACCTGCAGGGTTACAGACCTAGAGCTGGTAAGTTGGATTAGACTGGATAACCTCTTGTTGGCTGGCACAGATACGATGGTAAGTACTGCAGGGAATTGAATACGGCCAGGGTGATCTCTTGGACTAGTTTTGATCGCCTGGATGGGTCGGAGAGGAATTTTCCCAGATTTTTTTCTCCAATTGGCCTGGGTTTTTATCTGGTTTTGTGCCACTCCCAGAAGATCGCATGGCTCCGGTTGAGGTGCAGTGATAGAATGTTGCAGTGCAGTTGTGTGGGGCGGACTGGTTGGGCTTGATGCTCTTTACCTTTCCGCCATTATTCATTGTTCATAGGTTTATATGTAACCTTCAGGGCTGCTGACCGAGGGCCGTGTGGCTCTTTGTTAGCCGGCGCGGACACGATGGGCCGAAATGGCCTCCTTCTGCACTGTAGATTTCTATGTTTCTATGTTTCTACCACATCCACTGGTTCCCCCTTATTCACCCTGCTCGTTACATCCTAAAAGAACTCTAGCAAATTTGTCAAACATGATTTCCGTTTCATAAAACCATGCTGACTCTGCTTGATTGAATCGTGCTTTTCCAAAAGACCTGCTACTGCTTCCTTAAGTACTGCTTCCAGCACTTTCCCAATGACAGATGTTAGGCTAACTGGTGTATAGTTTCCTGCTTTTTTTCTGCCTCCTTTTTTAAATAGGGGCTTTCCATTTACGGCTTTCCAATCTGCTGGGACCACTCCAGAATCCAGGGAATTTTGGTAGATTATAACCAATGCATCCACTATCTCTGCAGCCACTTCTTTTGAGACCCGAGGATGTAAGCCCGGTAACTTGTCCGCCTTTAGTCCCTTTATTTTACCGAGTACTACTTCTCTAGTGATTGTGATTGTATTAAGTTCCTCCCTCCCTATAACCCCTTGCTTATTCACTATTGGGATGTTTTTAGTGTCTTCTACCACGAAGACCGATACAAAATATTTGTTCATTGTCTCTGCCATTTCCCTGTTCTCCATTATTAATTCCCCAGTCTCATCCTCTGGGGGACCAACATTTACTTTAGCCACTCTTTTCCTTTTTATATACCTGTAACAACCCTTACTATCTGTTTTTATATTCCGTGCTAGTTTACTTTCATAATCTATCTCTCTCTCTCTTTGACATTTTTTTAATCGTTCTTTGCTGACTTTTAAAAGTTTCCCAATCCTCTGGCCTCCCACATTATATGTCCTTGTTTTCAATTTGATACCATCCCTTATTTCCTTAGTTAGTTATGGATGGTTATCCCTTCTCTTACAGTCTTTCCTTCTCATTGGGATATATTTTTGTTGCGAGTTATGAAATATATCCTAAAACTTTCTCATCCTCCAACTGAATTTGAAATTCAACCATGTTATGGTCACTCATTCCTAGAGGATCCTTTACTATGAGATTGTTTATTAATCCTGTCTCATTACACAGTACCAGATCTAGGACAGCCTGCTCCCTAGTTGGTTCTGCAACATACTGTTCAAGGAAACTCTCCCGGATACACTCTATGAACTCTTCCTCAAGGCTACCCTGGCCAATTTGCTTTGTCCAATCAATATGAAGGTTAAAATCGCCCATGATTATTGCCGTTCCTTTTTTCCAAGCCTCCATTATTTCTGGATTCTCCTCCGTCCAACAGTGTAGCTACTGTTAGGGGGCCTATAGACTTCGCCTACCAGCGACTTTTTCCCCTTATTATTCCTTATCTCTACCTAAACTGATTCAACATTTTGATCTTCTGAGACAATATTTTTTCGCACTAACGCACTGATCTCATCCTTTATTAACAGTGCCACCTCCTTTTCCTTTCCGTCTGTCCTTCCAAATTGTCAAAAATCCCTGAATATTAATTCCCAGTCCAGGTCACCTTGCAATCACGTCTCTGTAATGGCTATCAGATCATACCCATTTGTATCTATTTGTGCCGTCAACTCATCTATTTTGTTACGAATGCTATGTGCACTCAGATAAAGAGCTTTTAAATTAGTTTACCATTTTTTCCTGCTTTGACACCACTTTCTGATTCACCTTTATGTTTATATATTCTGTCCCTTCCTGGCACGCTCTGGTTTTCAATTCCTCCAGTGCTACCCTGCTCTATTGCTTCTTCTTATTCTTTGACTTTAAACATTTTCGCTCACCAGAATCCCCCCCCCACTAATTAGGTTGAAGCCCTCACTACAGCCCTAGTTATTTGGTTCGCCAGGACCCTAGTCCCAGCATGGTCTAAGTGGAGCCCGTCCCAATGGAACAGCTCCCTCTTACCCCAGTATTGGTGCCAGTGTCCCACGAACCAAAACCCCTTTCTCCCACACCAGACTTTGAGCCACGTGTTTAACTCTCTGGTCTTATTTACCCTATGTAAATTTGCACGTGGCTCAGGCCATAATCCAGAGATTATTACCTTTGTGGTTCTGCTTTTTAATTTACCCCTAGCTGCTCATACTCTTTCAGCAGAACTTCTTTCTTTGTCCTATCTATGTCTTTGTTACCCAGGTGGACCACGACAACTGGATCTTCCCCCTCCCACTCCAAGTTCCTCTCCAGCCCAGAGGAAATGTCCTTAACCCTGACACTGGGTAGGTAACACAGCCTTCGGGACTCACACTCTAGCCTGCAGAGAATAGTATCTATCCCCCTAATGATACTGTCCCCTACCACTACAACATTTCTTTTTACTCCCCCAACTTGAATGGCCCCCTGTACCATGGTGCTGTGGTCAGTTTGCTCATCCACCCTGCAGTCCCTGCTCTCGTCCACACAGGGAGTAAGAACCTCATGCCTGTTGGAGCATTGTAAAGGCTGAGGCTCCTCCATTACTACCTCCTGAGCCCCCATACCTGCCTCGCTTGTAGTCACATCCTCCTGTCCCTGATCATGGATCAAATTTGAATTAATTAATCTAAGGGGTGTGACTGCCTCCTGAAACACAGCATCCAGGTAACCCTCTCCCTCCCTGATATGTCGCAGTGTCTGCAGCTCGGACATCAGCTCATCAACATGGAGCCGAAGTTCCTTGAGCTGCATGACACTTACTGCAGATGTGGTCGGGGTGGATCTCATTGGGGTCAACCAGCTCCCAGATGCAGCAGCAGTAACACATCGCCTGCCCTGCCATCCCTAATGTATTTAGGTCATTAAGCTTTCAAGTTTTGTTTTTAGTCCCAGCTCTTAATGCAAACCAATACCTCAGAAAAGAGAGAAAAAGAGAGAATAACTCACCAATCAATCACTTCCCTTCTTTCCTGTGACATCACAATTTGATTTTGGTTTCTTCTACTTTTTGTCTTCAGGTCAGTTGGTGCTGCTTGGGCGGAGCTGCTTGGTGGAGTGCCGCTGGGCTGCTCCTCTCGCGCTGTTTGGTGGAGTGCTGCTCGGGTCAGGTCTCGCGCTGTTTTAAGGCTGCCACTGGGCTGCTCCTCTTGCGCTGTACCAGGGCTCATTAGGTGCCAGAGAAGTGTCAAATAATCATTATTATAGATACATCCTATCTGTGTGTTTTTTTGTTATTCCTGCCAATACAAAATCATCCATTTAATAACTGACCCTATCCAGAATTTTGTTAGCAAGTTATGAATAATGCAGAAAAAATGGATGATCAACAATTTTCAAAAAAAGATTAAATATCAGGGGGTATTTTGTGATCTGGTGCTCTCAGCAGTAGTGGCACCTACAGATAGCACATTTCAGGAATTCACAGGTGCAAAGCCTGTGATTTTCTCACCATTAAAATTAATGGACAGAAAATTACGGACTGCATGCATTTATTTCCCAAAGTTGTGTCTTCCTGGAGTAGTGCTCCCTGCTAGGATTGCCAAATAATGGATTGATTCCTAAAGTTCATATAGATTCAGCATCTATCAGTTGGAAAGTGTTCCAAATTGCTGATTTGCAGAAAACTATCTATATCCAATGAATAGCAGTTTATGTATCTCAAAACTGCATGCCTATATGCCATGTATGGATATAAGTAGAAATGTAATTCAGGCTGCAATTGAATTCATGGGTCACGATTTCCCCTACCTGGGTGGGTCCGTGGCGGGCAAGGTCGATGTCGGGTCCCGGCTCCGCTGCTGCTGTCCAAAATGATTTTCCCCGATTGGGCTTGTTAAGCCCGCCAAGTGGGTTTGCCGCCAATTGAAGGAAGCGAGCCTGATGGCATCATTTAATGACGCGTCACCAGCCAGTTTCCTTAAAGGGACCATGCGCAAATTTAATTGACATTTGTGCTGTCTGTGTTCTACAGCATTGAGGTGCTCCAAACACTGACAAGCACTGCACAAAGGTGCACGGCTGCACCCAGGCTCTCCCCTATGGAGGGAGTCACAGAATGCAGGGAGTTCATCTTCCCTTCCCATGGGTAGAAGAGACACCAACGCAGCCTGGTTGCACATCGTACAAGAGGACACAATGCAGGGATGTCGTCAAGAGGACCTGGCTGCAGTGGCGTAAACCTTTCAATGATCTTAGTCGATCACAAAACGTTACTGCAAAGCCACACTGAACCTCATTCTGTTGTGCCACTCATCACATCCTCATCATTCTGCTTCCCCTACCCTACTCCTGCATATCCTTACTCACACCAACTTACCTTGCACCTCCACCCATCCCTCTCTATCTGCACAATCACTTCTCCATCTCACTAGCCAACCCTCACACTCACCCTCATCCTAGTCCAAGCATACCAACTAACAACACACAAGGGTAGGCACTTGGGTGTTTTAGCCAATGTTCATGTGAAGTTTCTGTTAATGTGCTGTCAAACATTGAAATCTTTATTTTCAACACTTGGCCTTCTTGGATAGATTTGTGTGAACCTTTGGAAGTGGCTTAGTGAGTTGCAGTGAATGGTGAGACATAATGATACCCCCCACAATGGTGATGAGTATGAAAGGAATGGCTTGGACATTGTAGGGATGCTTTATGGTGCTTGAGTGGGGTGGTGCCAACCTGGCGCATCATGTGTCAGCCAGGGTGTACAGCGTCAAGTGAAGTCAATCTAGCCATGGTGAGGCCATCCCTGGCATCCCGGGCAGCAATGTGGTCGGGTGCTAATGCTCTGTGCACTGTGCAGCATCAGGTGATTGCAGAGAAGGTTGGTGTTGTTATTGGTGATGCTGGTGTTGAGACTGATCATGGTGGGATTCTGAGGACCAAGGTGAGATAGTATAAACCATACCAATTCTGATGTAATAGATGGCAGGTGAACTTGAGATGACAGAAGCAATCTGTTAATGGTGATAGAGGTTGTTCCAATGAGGTGATACTGAATACAGAGTTTGTGCCAAACACTTGCAACCTGCATAAAGCTTAATCTGTGTTCCAGAATGCAGTAAGCAACAGCTTCTTTTCTGAACTTTGAAAATGAACAGCTGTGAGATGGGAGCTTGTGTAGCACATTTGCAGCTGTCAATCATAGAATCATAGAAACTTAAAGCCTTGAAGGAGGCCATTTCGGCCCATTGTGTTCGTGCCGGACAACAAATGAGCATAATCCCACTTTCCAGCTCTAGGTCCGTAGCCCTGCAGGTTACAGCATTTCAAGTGCACATCCAAGTACTTTTTAAATGTGGTGAGGGTTTCTGCCTCTACTACCCATTCAGGCACCCTCTGGGTGAAGAAATTTCCCCTCAAATCCCGTCTAAACCTTCTACCAATTACTTTAAATCTATGCTCCCTGGTTGTTGACCCCTTTGCTAAGAAAAATAGGCCCTTTCTATCCACTATATCCAGGCCCCTCATAATTTTATACATCTCAATGAGGTCTCCCTCAGCCTTCTCTGTTCCAAGGAAAACAAACCCAGCCTATCCAATCTGTCCTCGTAGCTAAGGTTCTCCACTCCCAGCAACATCCTCATAAATCTCCTCTGTACCCTTTCCAGTGCCATCACATCCTTCCCGTAATGCGATGACCAGAACTGCACCAGTACACCAGCTATGGCCGAACTAGTGTTTTAGTTAGTAATGACATGATTCCATGGCCATTGAACTCCTAACCTGCTTACCTGACATGATTCCCGAGTAGCGTGGACACCATAGCGACCTCATAAAATGTATAAAGGGAGCTCAAAATAGTTCTTAATGGGCTGTTAACAAGGTCATAATGACCTGATTTGCCTCCCCTGCCGCTGCGTGTTGGATCGGTTAAGCGCTGACAGACGCAACATCTGGGAAAGGAGCGTGACGCCAACCCACTGTCACAATTAAACATTTTCCGATCTGACCCGCCACCGGATGCACCAGCTGACCCCCCCCTGGAAAATTCCCCCCATGATGTTTGGTGAGATACAGTGCTGGGTGGTAAAATGACAACACAAGGTTCATATCCTTTTTACTGATATCTTGGTTGCATGCCCCGAGCCTTGTTATTGGCTGACCTAGAGGGCTATGTCTGTTGAATAAGAACAATTGTGCTTAGATGCTAGTGAAAGGGTTCTCACAAGGGTTGATTGTTAAAGTTGCTTAAAGGGGCAAGAGACTTCTGATCATGAGAAAATCAAAATAAAGCAAGCAAAAAATCAAAATAGATGAAGGAAGCAAGCAAAAGAATGCAGGAAGATATGGAAAAATAGAAAAAAAGGTCTAAACATAAATTTATTTTCATCATTTGTCCCTGCCACATTTTCTTTTAAAATATTTTTTAAAATTAATTAGATTTTTAAAATATACTCCTAGTTCTGTTGGTATACCAAGTATTGTGTTGAGATAGGGCAAGATATTGCAATTGTTCAGGGGCAGGGTGGACTGCCGAGGTCAGGAGGAGTCTTGTGAATGGTGAGAACAATCCAAAGGAAAAAATAACGTTTAAAAGCGCACAGCATTGGCCTAAAGTCCAGGGAATAACCTAGAGTGACCATATTTTTTAAACCAAATCCGAGGACACACCGGGTGTGTTAGTGTGAATGTACACCGCTTGGTTCTACCCCGGGGTATTTCAAATTACACTACTGGGTCTGGATGATGTCTTTCGGTATCACGATCCCACGGTCCAAGTGTATTCCCAGCACCTTCTTAATTCCTGGCCGTCACGTGGGACTAAAGTCCTCTTAATTCAGGCTCAGGCTAGGTGTTTGGGATATTGGACCGTCTCCCCATGTTGATCAACCAGCATCCACCTTCCACACCTTTATAATAAAAATTATTTTTTTTTATACTCACCCGGGTTTCTCCAAGTGCGTTCAGCGATTCCGGGAAATCCTGCCGACTACGCCACTGTTAGTGTGAATGTTTTCTCAGAAGAATCACTCAACACTCAGAGTCGGTTCCAACGCTGTCGCGGCCTTTATTAACGCTTAGCGGGGAGGAAATCACAAGACTGAGTCCAGGCTTCTCTCCACAGAACAAAGGGTTACATGCACTTTTATATGTTTCACAATAGTTACAAACAGTTTACTACAGTTACACAGCCCATCACGGCTGGACACAAGCCAATCACAATGATTTTAGATTACATATAGGTTCTTTTAACCCAATAGAATTCCCCTGGTGCCTCAGGAACCATATGTTCGGTAATTGTCAGCTCGGGCTGATTGATGACTTTGTTACAGGAGATAGGTTCTCTCCCTATTTCTTTCTTCTTGGGGAATTAATTGGTTTATGACCTTGTTTACAGGAGATGGGTTCTCTCCTCATTATTCTTATCCTGCATCCAAGGCATTCCTATAGTGGGCCTCACAGGGTTATTGCTCGGTCATTGAACATTCAACAGTTCACAGCTTGACTACCTGATTTCCCATCATGCCTGGGCAGCCATTTTATGTGTGGCCACTTTAAACTTATATGCGTTTAGATATATCTAGCAGGTGCCTAATGCCTAGTGTTCTGGTATATTCTAAAGGTGCCTACCTCCTACAACAACTCCCCCTTTCGGTAAAGGGACTAGTCCTAGTCCCCTTTTAACCGACCGTTCTACCTTTATTAGATTTTTGTGCACGGCCCGGTACTCCCTGCCTCAACGTGCTGGCCAGTCACGCGGTTTCAGGAGTCCCGGTTGCTTAAATCAAATTGACAAAGGCTAAATCCTCCTGCCCCCTTATCAAACAGGCTTGTTTAGTATCCGGGGAACGGTGATTTGTCCGTCTTCGCTGTGCGTGGTGTCTGCATGCCTGGCAGGCCATTATGCCCCATGTTATCGCTAAGATCAATTGTATCCCAACCAGTATGTGTGAAATTATTCGAATCCATGGGTGGATGTTCACATTTATTTCACAGTCCCAGATCTTTCTGCACCAACTCTGACTTTGTAAGTCTACATCGATATCTTCTTCCAGTACTTTGATTTTAGTTTGCAGTTGGTGATAGAGTTTTACGGATTGACCCACTCTGAGCCTCAACTCTCGTAATACTTCGGTTAGATGTGGGATAGGGACCTGATCTGGCTCATCATAATCCTGTAAATGATCATGGAACTGATCGGTTACCTCAATAACTTCGGACCTCCGGCGCCTAACCTGTGTGATATGCGCTTGCCCGATCGCGACAGGTCGTAGTGGTGTAAAGCAAAAGTTTGGCTGTGGTATAGGGCACTGCAGGTTATTATACTGGTATGAACGCTCTGTGGTAGAGACGCAGTACCTTCCCTTCCCTCCGTAGCCTGCCCTCGCGAAGTGCATGTGTGCGGGCACTATTTCTAGTACACACCCGTCGGTTCGGTTAAACCCGCACTCGTCTAGCTCCCCTCGGCCCACCGGGTGAGGGCATACTGTGATTTCCCCCTTTTGCTTGCAATCTGCTAGGGAAATTCCGGTAAGTATGTTGTTTCGACGAACGGCAGAGGTGGTGGTCAGGTAGTAGCGTATGGAGACATTTTCCCGTATTACTCCGATATTCTCTAGTTGGTATAGGGGGAACGGCCCTGAGTCCGGCGAGGCTATAGGGATCATCAGGACTATCCCTATCCCGGTAGTCCTACCCATCTGGCAATCTGGAATTGCTGGGTATACTCGGGTCAGTCCCTTCAGAGTACAATTATCCAGTGTCCCCCTTTGGTTAGCCAACTGAGCTAAATGTGAACTGTCTATCCAATTGGGTACTTCCCCGCGTTGGATCTGGTCGAGATTGTGGCGGATCTGTCCCATCATCCACAGACCATAAGCGTGACAGAGTTGCCCCTGTCTTTGTTTTTTTGTATCTTCTTTTTCTCTATCAATGAGGTGATTGATGGTTTTGGCGTGAGCTTCCAGGACTGAGATGCCATCCAACTGGATTTCGGCACCCTCCTTTCCTAGGTTGGCTTGGTCTTCCTGGTTTTGCTCCACCCTCTCTAATAACCCCTTCATCACCCCTCTAAGCTGTTCCACCCTCTCATTTAACCCTTGTATATCTATCGAGTTCACTACGGAGGTCCCTGTATTGAAAATGGTAGCAACATCATTAACTATTTCCCTCTTCATCCTGGGGGCTAACCCCTGTCCCCGGAACCTACTGGCACCCATTGCATCGGCAGCCTGCTGCCTTACAACTTTACTTAATACATTGTACATTTTCCTTGACTGTTCGGTACAGTATTCTGGCATCTGGATGCCTGAAATATTGATCAGAACAAGCACAATTTCATGTTTAACATTATCATACAACAGTTCCCCCTCATTGTACATTACAATCCCATTCTCTGGTCCCTTAGTAGTTATGGGACAAGGCAGTTCCTTGGGCAATGTAGTGGTTTTTATGGGGCGCGGTGTTGGAGGGGGTGAGAAACATACATACAATGATATTGCAGCCGCCCCCGCCTCCTCGTAATACCCACACAGCCCCATTCCCTTCTTGCGGATGACCGATTGCTGGGATTGTCCCGGAGGCGCGCAAATTATGCCGAAAGTACATTCATCGGGCCCTTTGACATCCCTCCGTTTAATGCATCTGCTCCTTATACCCGTGGAGCACTGTACACATACTCTTATTCTTATTAGGATTCTTATTAGGATTCACTTGTAACCATGCATTAAAATAAGTCCTGTCCTTGCTCCAGTCCTTGGCTGCTGGGATGCACATTCCATCCGTTAAATTAAACAAGACTCCATAGTTCATGTAGTTGTTTATTTCCAACGTGCTCTGCTGTCCGTCGGTGTTGCCCAAGGTACGTGCATGTCACAGGGCTATCCATATTATGAGTAGCGCCATTCGTATTCCCATTCCGGGAATTATCTGTAATTTTAAACAGACGGCCTGGTCGTCACCAGGGGTTAAGTATTTTGCTCTACGAGTGTCCCTGTCACCTTGCAGAATCAGAAGCACAAGGTTATAATCGAACCATTTCGAGTTGAATCTGTGGGGTGTGTGCCAGTGTCTTTACCCACTTAAATATTACCCAAACTCCTATGACCAAGGCCAAAGCTATTCCTCCGAACATCGTTGTCTGCTTTACCGTTAGGTTGGGTTTGTGGACTGCACCTACCCACCGTGGGGTACATTGGCTCTATTGCCATAGGTGATGGTGCTATGGCTGCGCACTGCACTATCCGTCTAGTCCCGTTATCTCTTCCAGCCTGTTTATCTTAGCTTTTAACTCTTCAATTACATAAGCTAGTTCTGTTTTTATTTTTGTTTCCTCTGTTAGGTGAGTCTTTTTTTTTTCCATTAAGAAATCCAAATTAATAATGTTCAGTATAAAACGGCTCTCAATGGAAAGGGTTAACTCCTTTCCAGGTTTGTAAGAAGACCTGATGTCATTACGTGACTTCACGTAATCATCTGAAAAAAAAAGTCTTTGTGCCTTCAAAACTGACTTCGAAATTAGGAATCCGTTAAACAGCATAAATCATTAGAGTAAACTCCAATGTTTTCTTCACTTCTAATTCAAGTACTTGCCAAATAATTTTTTTTTTAATTTTGTTTTTTTTTCTCTCTCAGCACAAAATCTAAACGTCTGTGCCAGTTCCATTTTCTATAAGAATTTAAGAATTCAGTAAGATTCTCTAATTCCCAGTTTTTTTTTCTCTGTGCTGAGTTCGCATAGCTTAGATCTTCAAAACCCTCCTGCTTGTTTAGACTGTTCGGGACTTTTCTTGATAAACACTGTCCATTTTGGAAATCTTTTCAAACTGCATTGAAACTTTCTCATAATGTTGAGTGTTTTTTTACCTCTTCAAAAAAAATGTTTCTTTTTCTAATTCAACCAATATCTTTTTCACAACAAACATCAACTAGTATTTAGTAAGTTATGTCTTTTTCCATTTAGTCCATTACATTTTTTTTTTCTTTCTTCAAATTAGGTCTTGTATTTTACACGGAGGGTTCGTAACTCCATAAAGTTGTTAATTTAAAATCATTTGTTTACTTTCAAAGTGGCGTCTTTATCTTTTTCTTTTTCTCCATAACTGGAATGGAGTCCAGCTTTGAGAGTTTGAGGGCTGCCTTTCGTTATCTCAAAATGCTCCAGTTTCAAAGTCGTTACTAAAGCTTGCTGTTTTTAACATTTTCCAAAAGTCCCTTTTACACCTTCGCAGATAGCTCGCCACTCGCCCAGAAGTTTGACCTGGTCAGATTTAATTTAATAATTTTTTTTTTTGAATCCACCTCAGTATTTTTTGTGCCTTCTCTGAATATCTCAAAATCCCAATTCAACCTTTGTAATTTCAATCTTTATTTAAAACTTTTTTTTTTGCTAGAAGCTCTTTTTTTTAAAGCATTCTTTATCTCATTCCGAGACTAAATTTATGTCTTTCAACTCAATCAATCATTGCATGTTTTCTTTGGCAAGTAAGTGAGCGTGTCAAATCTTTTGCTCAACAAACCTATCCTTTATACATTTGTTTACTTTCCTAGCTCCGTAACTTATCATCCGAATAAATCCACACCTGCGTTTCTAACTTAAATGTCTTAAAACTTCCCACATACAGGACAACACTACAAAGGGTTAGCTAAAATAAACAGACACTTGCATTCCTCTTCCAACCAGGCTTTCAGAAACATGACAACATAAAAATTCATTCCGCAGTCACAAAATCACACAGGCACTTCTCATTTAAAACAGACGTTCACAAAAGTCTCTTCTTTCCTATTAATCTTTTTTTTTTCTTTGGCCGGCTCTATTCCTCTTCCATACTTCACTTAAGACAATCACCGTCAGTTTTTTAAAATCTTAGTTTCCTATGTTAATTTACATGGGCTCGCAGTATCAAGACCACAGCCTTTTTTTCTTTTTGACTTTCCGTTCCTTCTCCCACCATTCCCTTTGCTTTGCTGGTAGTTCCTGAAGATTCCACCCTGAGCTAATCATTTTTTTTTTCGATTAGCTTCTTTTGTTTTTCCGCCAGGTGGCGGGTAAGTGACCCTTCTGGTCCCCACTCGAGGTTACTTGTTTTCATGGCCATTCCTGGGTAGGACTAGTACCGTTAGGAATCTACTCTCAGAGGTCCGCTTTCTTTCTAGCGCGACTTGTCGTAAACTGTCTCTTGGCTACTGTCAGGTCACAAGTTCTGCTGTTACACAAACTTATACAATTCTTAAAAACGCGTTTAAGCAATTCCCGCAGTGCTCTACGTATCCTTAACGACTACCTACCACCGCTCGGCCCGTTGGTCCGACCCTGTTCACAGGTTTGGATTCCGTTAGCCGCTGTACACCGCTTGGTTCTACCCCGGGGTATTTCAAATTACACTACTGGGTCTGGATGATGTCTTTCGGTATCACGATCCCACGGTCCAAGTGTATTCCCAGCACCTTCTTAATTCCTGGCCGTCACGTGGGACTAAAGTCCTCTTAATTCAGGCTCAGGCTAGGTGTTTGGGATATTGGACCGTCTCCCCATGTTGATCAACCAGCATCCACCTTCCACACCTTTATAATAAAAATTATTTTTTTTTATACTCACCCGGGTTTCTCCAAGTGCGTTCAGCGATTCCGGGAAATCCTGCCGACTACGCCACTGTTAGTGTGAATGTTTTCTCAGAAGAATCACTCAACACTCAGAGTCGGTTCCAACGCTGTCGCGGCCTTTATTAACGCTTAGCGGGGAGGAAATCACAAGACTGAGCCCAGGCTTCTCTCCACAGAACAAAGGGTTACATGCACTTTTATATGTTTCACAATAGTTACAAACAGTTTACTACAGTTACACAGCCCATCACGGCTGGACACAAGCCAATCACAATGATTTTAGATTACATATAGGTTCTTTTAACCCAATAGAATTCCCCTGGTGCCTCAGGAACCATATGTTCGGTAATTGTCAGCTCGGGCTGATTGATGACTTTGTTACAGGAGATAGGTTCTCTCCCTATTTCTTTCTTCTTGGGGAATTAATTGGTTTATGACCTTGTTTACAGGAGATGGGTTCTCTCCTCATTATTCTTATCCCGCATCCAAGGCATTCCTATAGTGGGCCTCACAGGGTTATTGCTCGGTCATTGAACATTCAGCAGTTCACAGCTTGACTACCTGATTTCCCATCATGCCTGGGCAGCCATTTTATGTGTGGCCACTTTAAACTTATATGCGTTTAGATATATCTAGCAGGTGCCTAATGCCTAGTGTTCTGGTATATTCTAAAGGTGCCTACCTCCTACAACAACTCCCCCTTTCGGTAAAGGGACTAGTCCTAGTCCCCTTTTAACCGACCGTTCTACCTTTATTAGATTTTTGTGCACGGCCCGGTACTCCCTGCCTCAACGTGCTGGCCAGTCACGCGGTTTCAGGAGTCCCGGTTGCTTAAATCAAATTGACAAAGGCTAAATCCTCCTGCCCCCTTATCAAACAGGCTTGTTTAGTATCCGGGGAACGGTGATTTGTCCGTCTTCGCTGTGCGTGGTGTCTGCATGCCTGGCAGGCCATTATGCCCCATGTTATCGCTAAGATCAATTGTATCCCAACCAGTATGTGTGAAATTATTCGAATCCATGGGTGGATGTTCACATTTATTTCACAGTCCCAGATCTTTCTGCACCAACTCTGACTTTGTAAGTCTACATCGATATCTTCTTCCAGTACTTTGATTTTAGTTTGCAGTTGGTGATAGAGTTTTACGGATTGACCCACTCTGAGCCTCAACTCTCGTAATACTTCGGTTAGATGTGGGATAGGGACCTGATCTGGCTCATCATAATCCTGTAAATGATCATGGAACTGATCGGTTACCTCAATAACTTCGGACCTCCGGCGCCTAACCTGTGTGATATGCGCTTGCCCGATCGCGACAGGTCGTAGTGGTGTAAAGCAAAAGTTTGGCTGTGGTATAGGGCACTGCAGGTCATTATACTGGTATGAACGCTCTGTGGTAGAGACGCAGTACCTTCCCTTCCCTCCGTAGCCTGCCCTCGCGAAGTGCATGTGTGCGGGCACTATTTCTAGTACACACCCGTCGGTTCGGTTAAACCCGCACTCGTCTAGCTCCCCTCGGCCCACCGGGTGAGGGCATACTGTGATTTCCCCCTTTTGCTTGCAATCTGCTAGGGAAATTCCGGTAAGTATGTTGTTTCGACGAACGGCAGAGGTGGTGGTCAGGTAGTAGCGTATGGAGACATTTTCCCGTATTACTCCGATATTCTCTAGTTGGTATAGGGGGAACGGCCCTGAGTCCGGCGAGGCTATAGGGATCATCAGGACTATCCCTATCCCGGTAGTCCTACCCATCTGGCAATCTGGAATTGCTGGGTATACTCGGGTCAGTCCCTTCAGAGTACAATTATCCAGTGTCCCCCTTTGGTTAGCCAACTGAGCTAAATGTGAACTGTCTATCCAATTGGGTACTTCCCCGCGTTGGATCTGGTCGAGATTGTGGCGGATCTGTCCCATCATCCACAGACCATAAGCGTGACAGAGTTGCCCCTGTCTTTGTTTTTTTGTATCTTCTTTTTCTCTATCAATGAGGTGATTGATGGTTTTGGCGTGAGCTTCCAGGACTGAGATGCCATCCAACTGGATTTCGGCACCCTCCTTTCCTAGGTTGGCTTGGTCTTCCTGGTTTTGCTCCACCCTCTCTAATAACCCCTTCATCACCCCTCTAAGCTGTTCCACCCTCTCATTTAACCCTTGTATATCTATCGAGTTCACTACGGAGGTCCCTGTATTGAAAACGGTAGCAACATCATTAACTATTTCCCTCTTCATCCTGGGGGCTAACCCCTGTCCCCGGAACCTACTGGCACCCATTGCATCGGCAGCCTGCTGCCTTACAACTTTACTTAATACATTGTACATTTTCCTTGACTGTTCGGTACAGTATTCTGGCATCTGGATGCCTGAAATATTGATCAGAACAAGCACAATTTCATGTTTAACATTATCATACAACAGTTCCCCCTCATTGTACATTACAATCCCATTCTCTGGTCCCTTAGTAGTTATGGGACAAGGCAGTTCCTTGGGCAATGTAGTGGTTTTTATGGGGCGCGGTGTTGGAGGGGGTGAGAAACATACATACAATGATATTGCAGCCGCCCCCGCCTCCTCGTAATACCCACACAGCCCCATTCCCTTCTTGCGGATGACCGATTGCTGGGATTGTCCCGGAGGCGCGCAAATTATGCCGAAAGTACATTCATCGGGCCCTTTGACATCCCTCCGTTTAATGCATCTGCTCCTTATACCCGTGGAGCACTGTACACATACTCTTATTCTTATTAGGATTCTTATTAGGATTCACTTGTAACCATGCATTAAAATAAGTCCTGTCCTTGCTCCAGTCCTTGGCTGCTGGGATGCACATTCCATCCGTTAAATTAAACAAGACTCCATAGTTCATGTAGTTGTTTATTTCCAACGTGCTCTGCTGTCCGTCGGTGTTGCCCAAGGTACGTGCATGTCACAGGGCTATCCATATTATGAGTAGCGCCATTCGTATTCCCATTCCGGGAATTATCTGTAATTTTAAACAGACGGCCTGGTCGTCACCAGGGGTTAAGTATTTTGCTCTACGAGTGTCCCTGTCACCTTGCAAAATCAGAAGCACAAGGTTATAATCGAACCATTTCGAGTTGAATCTGTGGGGTGTGTGCCAGTGTCTTTACCCACTTAAATATTACCCAAACTCCTATGACCAAGGCCAAAGCTATTCCTCCGAACATCGTTGTCTGCTTTACCGTTAGGTTGGGTTTGTGGACTGCACCTACCCACCGTGGGGTACATTGGCTCTATTGCCATAGGTGATGGTGCTATGGCTGCGCACTGCACTATCCGTCTAGTCCCGTTATCTCTTCCAGCCTGTTTATCTTAGCTTTTAACTCTTCAATTACATAAGCTAGTTCTGTTTTTATTTTTGTTTTCTCTGTTAGGTGAGTCTTTTTTTTTTCCATTAAGAAATCCAAATTAATAATGTTCAGTATAAAACGGCTCTCAATGGAAAGGGTTAACTCCTTTCCAGGTTTGTAAGAAGACCTGATGTCATTACGTGACTTCACGTAATCATCTGAAAAAAAAAGTCTTTGTGCCTTCAAAACTGACTTCGAAATTAGGAATCCGTTAAACAGCATAAATCATTAGAGTAAACTCCAATGTTTTCTTCACTTCTAATTCAAGTACTTGCCAAATAATTTTTTTTTTAATTTTGTTTTTTTTTCTCTCTCAGCACAAAATCTAAACGTCTGTGCCAGTTCCATTTTCTATAAGAATTTAAGAATTCAGTAAGATTCTCTAATTCCCAGTTTTTTTTTCTCTGTGCTGAGTTCGCATAGCTTAGATCTTCAAAACCCTCCTGCTTGTTTAGACTGTTCGGGACTTTTCTTGATAAACACTGTCCATTTTGGAAATCTTTTCAAACTGCATTGAAACTTTCTCATAATGTTGAGTGTTTTTTTACCTCTTCAAAAAAAATGTTTCTTTTTCTAATTCAACCAATATCTTTTTCACAACAAACATCAACTAGTATTTAGTAAGTTATGTCTTTTTCCATTTAGTCCATTACATTTTTTTTTTCTTTCTTCAAATTAGGTCTTGTATTTTACACGGAGGGTTCGTAACTCCATAAAGTTGTTAATTTAAAATCATTTGTTTACTTTCAAAGTGGCGTCTTTATCTTTTTCTTTTTCTCCATAACTGGAATGGAGTCCAGCTTTGAGAGTTTGAGGGCTGCCTTTCGTTATCTCAAAATGCTCCAGTTTCAAAGTCGTTACTAAAGCTTGCTGTTTTTAACATTTTCCAAAAGTCCCTTTTACACCTTCGCAGATAGCTCGCCACTCGCCCAGAAGTTTGACCTGGTCAGATTTAATTTAATAATTTTTTTTTTTGAATCCACCTCAGTATTTTTTGTGCCTTCTCTGAATATCTCAAAATCCCAATTCAACCTTTGTAATTTCAATCTTTATTTAAAACTTTTTTTTTTGCTAGAAGCTCTTTTTTTTAAAGCATTCTTTATCTCATTCCGAGACTAAATTTATGTCTTTCAACTCAATCAATCATTGCATGTTTTCTTTGGCAAGTAAGTGAGCGTGTCAAATCTTTTGCTCAACAAACCTATCCTTTATACATTTGTTTACTTTCCTAGCTCCGTAACTTATCATCCGAATAAATCCACACCTGCGTTTCTAACTTAAATGTCTTAAAACTTCCCACATACAGGACAACACTACAAAGGGTTAGCTAAAATAAACAGACACTTGCATTCCTCTTCCAACCAGGCTTTCAGAAACATGACAACATAAAAATTCATTCCGCAGTCACAAAATCACACAGGCACTTCTCATTTAAAACAGACGTTCACAAAAGTCTCTTCTTTCCTATTAATCTTTTTTTTTTCTTTGGCCGGCTCTATTCCTCTTCCATACTTCACTTAAGACAATCACCGTCAGTTTTTTTAAATCTTAGTTTCCTATGTTAATTTACATGGGCTCGCAGTATCAAGACCACAGCCTTTTTTTCTTTTTGACTTTCCGTTCCTTCTCCCACCATTCCCTTTGCTTTGCTGGTAGTTCCTGAAGATTCCACCCTGAGCTAATCATTTTTTTTTTCGATTAGCTTCTTTTGTTTTTCCGCCAGGTGGCGGGTAAGTGACCCTTCTGGTCCCCACTCGAGGTTACTTGTTTTCATGGCCATTCCTGGGTAGGACTAGTACCGTTAGGAATCTACTCTCAGAGGTCCGCTTTCTTTCTAGCGCGACTTGTCGTAAACTGTCTCTTGGCTACTGTCAGGTCACAAGTTCTGCTGTTACACAAACTTATACAATTCTTAAAAACGCGTTTAAGCAATTCCCGCAGTGCTCTACGTATCCTTAACGACTACCTACCACCGCTCGGCCCGTTGGTCCGACCCTGTTCACAGGTTTGGATTCCGTTAGCCGCTGTACACCGCTTGGTTCTACCCCGGGGTATTTCAAATTACACTACTGGGTCTGGATGATGTCTTTCGGTATCACGATCCCACGGTCCAAGTGTATTCCCAGCACCTTCTTAATTCCTGGCCGTCACGTGGGACTAAAGTCCTCTTAATTCAGGCTCAGGCTAGGTGTTTGGGATATTGGACCGTCTCCCCATGTTGATCAACCAGCATCCACCTTCCACACCTTTATAATAAAAATTTTTTTTTTTTATACTCACCCGGGTTTCTCCAAGTGCGTTCAGCGATTCCGGGAAATCCTGCCGACTACGCCACTGTTAGTGTGAATGTTTTCTCAGAAGAATCACTCAACACTCAGAGTCGGTTCCAACGCTGTCGCGGCCTTTATTAACGCTTAGCGGGGAGGAAATCACAAGACTGAGCCCAGGCTTCTCTCCACAGAACAAAGGGTTACATGCACTTTTATATGTTTCACAATAGTTACAAACAGTTTACTACAGTTACACAGCCCATCACGGCTGGACACAAGCCAATCACAATGATTTTAGATTACATATAGGTTCTTTTAACCCAATAGAATTCCCCTGGTGCCTCAGGAACCATATGTTCGGTAATTGTCAGCTCGGGCTGATTGATGACTTTGTTACAGGAGATAGGTTCTCTCCCTATTTCTTTCTTCTTGGGGAATTAATTGGTTTATGACCTTGTTTACAGGAGATGGGTTCTCTCCTCATTATTCTTATCCTGCATCCAAGGCATTCCTATAGTGGGCCTCACAGGGTTATTGCTCGGTCATTGAACATTCAGCAGTTCACAGCTTGACTACCTGATTTCCCATCATGCCTGGGCAGCCATTTTATGTGTGGCCACTTTAAACTTATATGCGTTTAGATATATCTAGCAGGTGCCTAATGCCTAGTGTTCTGGTATATTCTAAAGGTGCCTACCTCCTACAACAACTCCCCCTTTCGGTAAAGGGACTAGTCCTAGTCCCCTTTTAACCGACCGTTCTACCTTTATTAGATTTTTGTGCACGGCCCGGTACTCCCTGCCTCAACGTGCTGGCCAGTCACGCGGTTTCAGGAGTCCCGGTTGCTTAAATCAAATTGACAAAGGCTAAATCCTCCTGCCCCCTTATCAAACAGGCTTGTTTAGTATCCGGGGAACGGTGATTTGTCCGTCTTCGCTGTGCGTGGTGTCTGCATGCCTGGCAGGCCATTATGCCCCATGTTATCGCTAAGATCAATTGTATCCCAACCAGTATGTGTGAAATTATTCGAATCCATGGGTGGATGTTCACATTTATTTCACAGTCCCAGATCTTTCTGCACCAACTCTGACTTTGTAAGTCTACATCGATATCTTCTTCCAGTACTTTGATTTTAGTTTGCAGTTGGTGATAGAGTTTTACGGATTGACCCACTCTGAGCCTCAACTCTCGTAATACTTCGGTTAGATGTGGGATAGGGACCTGATCTGGCTCATCATAATCCTGTAAATGATCATGGAACTGATCGGTTACCTCAATAACTTCGGACCTCCGGCGCCTAACCTGTGTGATATGCGCTTGCCCGATCGCGACAGGTCGTAGTGGTGTAAAGCAAAAGTTTGGCTGTGGTATAGGGCACTGCAGGTTATTATACTGGTATGAACGCTCTGTGGTAGAGACGCAGTACCTTCCCTTCCCTCCGTAGCCTGCCCTCGCGAAGTGCATGTGTGCGGGCACTATTTCTAGTACACACCCGTCGGTTCGGTTAAACCCGCACTCGTCTAGCTCCCCTCGGCCCACCGGGTGAGGGCATACTGTGATTTCCCCCTTTTGCTTGCAATCTGCTAGGGAAATTCCAGTAAGTATGTTGTTTCGACGAACGGCAGAGGTGGTGGTCAGGTAGTAGCGTATGGAGACATTTTCCCGTATTACTCCGATATTCTCTAGTTGGTATAGGGGGAACGGCCCTGAGTCCGGCGAGGCTATAGGGATCATCAGGACTATCCCTATCCCGGTAGTCCTACCCATCTGGCAATCTGGAATTGCTGGGTATACTCGGGTCAGTCCCTTCAGAGTACAATTATCCAGTGTCCCCCTTTGGTTAGCCAACTGAGCTAAATGTGAACTGTCTATCCAATTGGGTACTTCCCCGCGTTGGATCTGGTCGAGATTGTGGCGGATCTGTCCCATCATCCACAGACCATAAGCGTGACAGAGTTGCCCCTGTCTTTGTTTTTTTGTATCTTCTTTTTCTCTATCAATGAGGTGATTGATGGTTTTGGCGTGAGCTTCCAGGACTGAGATGCCATCCAACTGGATTTCGGCACCCTCCTTTCCTAGGTTGGCTTGGTCTTCCTGGTTTTGCTCCACCCTCTCTAATAACCCCTTCATCACCCCTCTAAGCTGTTCCACCCTCTCATTTAACCCTTGTATATCTATCGAGTTCACTACGGAGGTCCCTGTATTGAAAACGGTAGCAACATCATTAACTATTTCCCTCTTCATCCTGGGGGCTAACCCCTGTCCCCGGAACCTACTGGCACCCATTGCATCGGCAGCCTGCTGCCTTACAACTTTACTTAATACATTGTACATTTTCCTTGACTGTTCGGTACAGTATTCTGGCATCTGGATGCCTGAAATATTGATCAGAACAAGCACAATTTCATGTTTAACATTATCATACAACAGTTCCCCCTCATTGTACATTACAATCCCATTCTCTGGTCCCTTAGTAGTTATGGGACAAGGCAGTTCCTTGGGCAATGTAGTGGTTTTTATGGGGCGCGGTGTTGGAGGGGGTGAGAAACATACATACAATGATATTGCAGCCGCCCCCGCCTCCTCGTAATACCCACACAGCCCCATTCCCTTCTTGCGGATGACCGATTGCTGGGATTGTCCCGGAGGCGCGCAAATTATGCCGAAAGTACATTCATCGGGCCCTTTGACATCCCTCCGTTTAATGCATCTGCTCCTTATACCCGTGGAGCACTGTACACATACTCTTATTCTTATTAGGATTCTTATTAGGATTCACTTGTAACCATGCATTAAAATAAGTCCTGTCCTTGCTCCAGTCCTTGGCTGCTGGGATGCACATTCCATCCGTTAAATTAAACAAGACTCCATAGTTCATGTAGTTGTTTATTTCCAACGTGCTCTGCTGTCCGTCGGTGTTGCCCAAGGTACGTGCATGTCACAGGGCTATCCATATTATGAGTAGCGCCATTCGTATTCCCATTCCGGGAATTATCTGTAATTTTAAACAGACGGCCTGGTCGTCACCAGGGGTTAAGTATTTTGCTCTACGAGTGTCCCTGTCACCTTGCAAAATCAGAAGCACAAGGTTATAATCGAACCATTTCGAGTTGAATCTGTGGGGTGTGTGCCAGTGTCTTTACCCACTTAAATATTACCCAAACTCCTATGACCAAGGCCAAAGCTATTCCTCCGAACATCGTTGTCTGCTTTACCGTTAGGTTGGGTTTGTGGACTGCACCTACCCACCGTGGGGTACATTGGCTCTATTGCCATAGGTGATGGTGCTATGGCTGCGCACTGCACTATCCGTCTAGTCCCGTTATCTCTTCCAGCCTGTTTATCTTAGCTTTTAACTCTTCAATTACATAAGCTAGTTCTGTTTTTATTTTTGTTTCCTCTGTTAGGTGAGTCTTTTTTTTTTCCATTAAGAAATCCAAATTAATAATGTTCAGTATAAAACGGCTCTCAATGGAAAGGGTTAACTCCTTTCCAGGTTTGTAAGAAGACCTGATGTCATTACGTGACTTCACGTAATCATCTGAAAAAAAAAGTCTTTGTGCCTTCAAAACTGACTTCGAAATTAGGAATCCGTTAAACAGCATAAATCATTAGAGTAAACTCCAATGTTTTCTTCACTTCTAATTCAAGTACTTGCCAAATAATTTTTTTTTTAATTTTGTTTTTTTTTCTCTCTCAGCACAAAATCTAAACGTCTGTGCCAGTTCCATTTTCTATAAGAATTTAAGAATTCAGTAAGATTCTCTAATTCCCAGTTTTTTTTTCTCTGTGCTGAGTTCGCATAGCTTAGATCTTCAAAACCCTCCTGCTTGTTTAGACTGTTCGGGACTTTTCTTGATAAACACTGTCCATTTTGGAAATCTTTTCAAACTGCATTGAAACTTTCTCATAATGTTGAGTGTTTTTTTACCTCTTCAAAAAAAATGTTTCTTTTTCTAATTCAACCAATATCTTTTTCACAACAAACATCAACTAGTATTTAGTAAGTTATGTCTTTTTCCATTTAGTCCATTACATTTTTTTTTTCTTTCTTCAAATTAGGTCTTGTATTTTACACGGAGGGTTCGTAACTCCATAAAGTTGTTAATTTAAAATCATTTGTTTACTTTCAAAGTGGCGTCTTTATCTTTTTCTTTTTCTCCATAACTGGAATGGAGTCCAGCTTTGAGAGTTTGAGGGCTGCCTTTCGTTATCTGAAAATGCTCCAGTTTCAAAGTCGTTACTAAAGCTTGCTGTTTTTAACATTTTCCAAAAGTCCCTTTTACACCTTCGCAGATAGCTCGCCACTCGCCCAGAAGTTTGACCTGGTCAGATTTAATTTAATAATTTTTTTTTTTGAATCCACCTCAGTATTTTTTGTGCCTTCTCTGAATATCTCAAAATCCCAATTCAACCTTTGTAATTTCAATCTTTATTTAAAACTTTTTTTTTTGCTAGAAGCTCTTTTTTTTAAAGCATTCTTTATCTCATTCCGAGACTAAATTTATGTCTTTCAACTCAATCAATCATTGCATGTTTTCTTTGGCAAGTAAGTGAGCGTGTCAAATCTTTTGCTCAACAAACCTATCCTTTATACATTTGTTTACTTTCCTAGCTCCGTAACTTATCATCCGAATAAATCCACACCTGCGTTTCTAACTTAAATGTCTTAAAACTTCCCACATACAGGACAACACTACAAAGGGTTAGCTAAAATAAACAGACACTTGCATTCCTCTTCCAACCAGGCTTTCAGAAACATGACAACATAAAAATTCATTCCGCAGTCACAAAATCACACAGGCACTTCTCATTTAAAACAGACGTTCACAAAAGTCTCTTCTTTCCTATTAATCTTTTTTTTTTCTTTGGCCGGCTCTATTCCTCTTCCATACTTCACTTAAGACAATCACCGTCAGTTTTTTAAAATCTTAGTTTCCTATGTTAATTTACATGGGCTCGCAGTATCAAGACCACAGCCTTTTTTTCTTTTTGACTTTCCGTTCCTTCTCCCACCATTCCCTTTGCTTTGCTGGTAGTTCCTGAAGATTCCACCCTGAGCTAATCATTTTTTTTTTCGATTAGCTTCTTTTGTTTTTCCGCCAGGTGGCGGGTAAGTGACCCTTCTGGTCCCCACTCGAGGTTACTTGTTTTCATGGCCATTCCTGGGTAGGACTAGTACCGTTAGGAATCTACTCTCAGAGGTCCGCTTTCTTTCTAGCGCGACTTGTCGTAAACTGTCTCTTGGCTACTGTCAGGTCACAAGTTCTGCTGTTACACAAACTTATACAATTCTTAAAAACGCGTTTAAGCAATTCCCGCAGTGCTCTACGTATCCTTAACGACTACCTACCACCGCTCGGCCCGTTGGTCCGACCCTGTTCACAGGTTTGGATTCCGTTAGCCGCTGTACACCGCTTGGTTCTACCCCGGGGTATTTCAAATTACACTACTGGGTCTGGATGATGTCTTTCGGTATCACGATCCCACGGTCCAAGTGTATTCCCAGCACCTTCTTAATTCCTGGCCGTCACGTGGGACTAAAGTCCTCTTAATTCAGGCTCAGGCTAGGTGTTTGGGATATTGGACCGTCTCCCCATGTTGATCAACCAGCATCCACCTTCCACACCTTTATAATAAAAATTTTTTTTTTTTATACTCACCCGGGTTTCTCCAAGTGCGTTCAGCGATTCCGGGAAATCCTGCCGACTACGCCACTGTTAGTGTGAATGTTTTCTCAGAAGAATCACTCAACACTCAGAGTCGGTTCCAACGCTGTCGCGGCCTTTATTAACGCTTAGCGGGGAGGAAATCACAAGACTGAGCCCAGGCTTCTCTCCACAGAACAAAGGGTTACATGCACTTTTATATGTTTCACAATAGTTACAAACAGTTTACTACAGTTACACAGCCCATCACGGCTGGACACAAGCCAATCACAATGATTTTAGATTACATATAGGTTCTTTTAACCCAATAGAATTCCCCTGGTGCCTCAGGAACCATATGTTCGGTAATTGTCAGCTCGGGCTGATTGATGACTTTGTTACAGGAGATAGGTTCTCTCCCTATTTCTTTCTTCTTGGGGAATTAATTGGTTTATGACCTTGTTTACAGGAGATGGGTTCTCTCCTCATTATTCTTATCCTGCATCCAAGGCATTCCTATAGTGGGCCTCACAGGGTTATTGCTCGGTCATTGAACATTCAGCAGTTCACAGCTTGACTACCTGATTTCCCATCATGCCTGGGCAGCCATTTTATGTGTGGCCACTTTAAACTTATATGCGTTTAGATATATCTAGCAGGTGCCTAATGCCTAGTGTTCTGGTATATTCTAAAGGTGCCTACCTCCTACAACAACTCCCCCTTTCGGTAAAGGGACTAGTCCTAGTCCCCTTTTAACCGACCGTTCTACCTTTATTAGATTTTTGTGCACGGCCCGGTACTCCCTGCCTCAACGTGCTGGCCAGTCACGCGGTTTCAGGAGTCCCGGTTGCTTAAATCAAATTGACAAAGGCTAAATCCTCCTGCCCCCTTATCAAACAGGCTTGTTTAGTATCCGGGGAACGGTGATTTGTCCGTCTTCGCTGTGCGTGGTGTCTGCATGCCTGGCAGGCCATTATGCCCCATGTTATCGCTAAGATCAATTGTATCCCAACCAGTATGTGTGAAATTATTCGAATCCATGGGTGGATGTTCACATTTATTTCACAGTCCCAGATCTTTCTGCACCAACTCTGACTTTGTAAGTCTACATCGATATCTTCTTCCAGTACTTTGATTTTAGTTTGCAGTTGGTGATAGAGTTTTACGGATTGACCCACTCTGAGCCTCAACTCTCGTAATACTTCGGTTAGATGTGGGATAGGGACCTGATCTGGCTCATCATAATCCTGTAAATGATCATGGAACTGATCGGTTACCTCAATAACTTCGGACCTCCGGCGCCTAACCTGTGTGATATGCGCTTGCCCGATCGCGACAGGTCGTAGTGGTGTAAAGCAAAAGTTTGGCTGTGGTATAGGGCACTGCAGGTCATTATACTGGTATGAACGCTCTGTGGTAGAGACGCAGTACCTTCCCTTCCCTCCGTAGCCTGCCCTCGCGAAGTGCATGTGTGCGGGCACTATTTCTAGTACACACCCGTCGGTTCGGTTAAACCCGCACTCGTCTAGCTCCCCTCGGCCCACCGGGTGAGGGCATACTGTGATTTCCCCCTTTTGCTTGCAATCTGCTAGGGAAATTCCGGTAAGTATGTTGTTTCGACGAACGGCAGAGGTGGTGGTCAGGTAGTAGCGTATGGAGACATTTTCCCGTATTACTCCGATATTCTCTAGTTGGTATAGGGGGAACGGCCCTGAGTCCGGCGAGGCTATAGGGATCATCAGGACTATCCCTATCCCGGTAGTCCTACCCATCTGGCAATCTGGAATTGCTGGGTATACTCGGGTCAGTCCCTTCAGAGTACAATTATCCAGTGTCCCCCTTTGGTTAGCCAACTGAGCTAAATGTGAACTGTCTATCCAATTGGGTACTTCCCCGCGTTGGATCTGGTCGAGATTGTGGCGGATCTGTCCCATCATCCACAGACCATAAGCGTGACAGAGTTGCCCCTGTCTTTGTTTTTTTGTATCTTCTTTTTCTCTATCAATGAGGTGATTGATGGTTTTGGCGTGAGCTTCCAGGACTGAGATGCCATCCAACTGGATTTCGGCACCCTCCTTTCCTAGGTTGGCTTGGTCTTCCTGGTTTTGCTCCACCCTCTCTAATAACCCCTTCATCACCCCTCTAAGCTGTTCCACCCTCTCATTTAACCCTTGTATATCTATCGAGTTCACTACGGAGGTCCCTGTATTGAAAACGGTAGCAACATCATTAACTATTTCCCTCTTCATCCTGGGGGCTAACCCCTGTCCCCGGAACCTACTGGCACCCATTGCATCGGCAGCCTGCTGCCTTACAACTTTACTTAATACATTGTACATTTTCCTTGACTGTTCGGTACAGTATTCTGGCATCTGGATGCCTGAAATATTGATCAGAACAAGCACAATTTCATGTTTAACATTATCATACAACAGTTCCCCCTCATTGTACATTACAATCCCATTCTCTGGTCCCTTAGTAGTTATGGGACAAGGCAGTTCCTTGGGCAATGTAGTGGTTTTTATGGGGCGCGGTGTTGGAGGGGGTGAGAAACATACATACAATGATATTGCAGCCGCCCCCGCCTCCTCGTAATACCCACACAGCCCCATTCCCTTCTTGCGGATGACCGATTGCTGGGATTGTCCCGGAGGCGCGCAAATTATGCCGAAAGTACATTCATCGGGCCCTTTGACATCCCTCCGTTTAATGCATCTGCTCCTTATACCCGTGGAGCACTGTACACATACTCTTATTCTTATTAGGATTCTTATTAGGATTCACTTGTAACCATGCATTAAAATAAGTCCTGTCCTTGCTCCAGTCCTTGGCTGCTGGGATGCACATTCCATCCGTTAAATTAAACAAGACTCCATAGTTCATGTAGTTGTTTATTTCCAACGTGCTCTGCTGTCCGTCGGTGTTGCCCAAGGTACGTGCATGTCACAGGGCTATCCATATTATGAGTAGCGCCATTCGTATTCCCATTCCGGGAATTATCTGTAATTTTAAACAGACGGCCTGGTCGTCACCAGGGGTTAAGTATTTTGCTCTACGAGTGTCCCTGTCACCTTGCAAAATCAGAAGCACAAGGTTATAATCGAACCATTTCGAGTTGAATCTGTGGGGTGTGTGCCAGTGTCTTTACCCACTTAAATATTACCCAAACTCCTATGACCAAGGCCAAAGCTATTCCTCCGAACATCGTTGTCTGCTTTACCGTTAGGTTGGGTTTGTGGACTGCACCTACCCACCGTGGGGTACATTGGCTCTATTGCCATAGGTGATGGTGCTATGGCTGCGCACTGCACTATCCGTCTAGTCCCGTTATCTCTTCCAGCCTGTTTATCTTAGCTTTTAACTCTTCAATTACATAAGCTAGTTCTGTTTTTATTTTTGTTTCCTCTGTTAGGTGAGTCTTTTTTTTTTCCATTAAGAAATCCAAATTAATAATGTTCAGTATAAAACGGCTCTCAATGGAAAGGGTTAACTCCTTTCCAGGTTTGTAAGAAGACCTGATGTCATTACGTGACTTCACGTAATCATCTGAAAAAAAAAGTCTTTGTGCCTTCAAAACTGACTTCGAAATTAGGAATCCGTTAAACAGCATAAATCATTAGAGTAAACTCCAATGTTTTCTTCACTTCTAATTCAAGTACTTGCCAAATAATTTTTTTTTTAATTTTGTTTTTTTTTCTCTCTCAGCACAAAATCTAAACGTCTGTGCCAGTTCCATTTTCTATAAGAATTTAAGAATTCAGTAAGATTCTCTAATTCCCAGTTTTTTTTTCTCTGTGCTGAGTTCGCATAGCTTAGATCTTCAAAACCCTCCTGCTTGTTTAGACTGTTCGGGACTTTTCTTGATAAACACTGTCCATTTTGGAAATCTTTTCAAACTGCATTGAAACTTTCTCATAATGTTGAGTGTTTTTTTACCTCTTCAAAAAAAATGTTTCTTTTTCTAATTCAACCAATATCTTTTTCACAACAAACATCAACTAGTATTTAGTAAGTTATGTCTTTTTCCATTTAGTCCATTACATTTTTTTTTTCTTTCTTCAAATTAGGTCTTGTATTTTACACGGAGGGTTCGTAACTCCATAAAGTTGTTAATTTAAAATCATTTGTTTACTTTCAAAGTGGCGTCTTTATCTTTTTCTTTTTCTCCATAACTGGAATGGAGTCCAGCTTTGAGAGTTTGAGGGCTGCCTTTCGTTATCTCAAAATGCTCCAGTTTCAAAGTCGTTACTAAAGCTTGCTGTTTTTAACATTTTCCAAAAGTCCCTTTTACACCTTCGCAGATAGCTCGCCACTCGCCCAGAAGTTTGACCTGGTCAGATTTAATTTAATAATTTTTTTTTTTGAATCCACCTCAGTATTTTTTGTGCCTTCTCTGAATATCTCAAAATCCCAATTCAACCTTTGTAATTTCAATCTTTATTTAAAACTTTTTTTTTTGCTAGAAGCTCTTTTTTTTAAAGCATTCTTTATCTCATTCCGAGACTAAATTTATGTCTTTCAACTCAATCAATCATTGCATGTTTTCTTTGGCAAGTAAGTGAGCGTGTCAAATCTTTTGCTCAACAAACCTATCCTTTATACATTTGTTTACTTTCCTAGCTCCGTAACTTATCATCCGAATAAATCCACACCTGCGTTTCTAACTTAAATGTCTTAAAACTTCCCACATACAGGACAACACTACAAAGGGTTAGCTAAAATAAACAGACACTTGCATTCCTCTTCCAACCAGGCTTTCAGAAACATGACAACATAAAAATTCATTCCGCAGTCACAAAATCACACAGGCACTTCTCATTTAAAACAGACGTTCACAAAAGTCTCTTCTTTCCTATTAATCTTTTTTTTTTCTTTGGCCGGCTCTATTCCTCTTCCATACTTCACTTAAGACAATCACCGTCAGTTTTTTTAAATCTTAGTTTCCTATGT
Source organism: Pristiophorus japonicus (assembly GCF_044704955.1). Taxonomy (NCBI): domain Eukaryota; kingdom Metazoa; phylum Chordata; class Chondrichthyes; family Pristiophoridae; genus Pristiophorus; species Pristiophorus japonicus. Next base: position 121,297,701 of record NC_091983.1, on the reverse strand, counting down.
TAATTTACATGGGCTCGCAGTATCAAGACCACAGCCTTTTTTTCTTTTTGACTTTCCGTTCCTTCTCCCACCATTCCCTTTGCTTTGCTGGTAGTTCCTGAAGATTCCACCCTGAGCTAATCATTTTTTTTTTCGATTAGCTTCTTTTGTTTTTCCGCCAGGTGGCGGGTAAGTGACCCTTCTGGTCCCCACTCGAGGTTACTTGTTTTCATGGCCATTCCTGGGTAGGACTAGTACCGTTAGGAATCTACTCTCAGAGGTCCGCTTTCTTTCTAGCGCGACTTGTCGTAAACTGTCTCTTGGCTACTGTCAGGTCACAAGTTCTGCTGTTACACAAACTTATACAATTCTTAAAAACGCGTTTAAGCAATTCCCGCAGTGCTCTACGTATCCTTAACGACTACCTACCACCGCTCGGCCCGTTGGTCCGACCCTGTTCACAGGTTTGGATTCCGTTAGCCGCTGTACACCGCTTGGTTCTACCCCGGGGTATTTCAAATTACACTACTGGGTCTGGATGATGTCTTTCGGTATCACGATCCCACGGTCCAAGTGTATTCCCAGCACCTTCTTAATTCCTGGCCGTCACGTGGGACTAAAGTCCTCTTAATTCAGGCTCAGGCTAGGTGTTTGGGATATTGGACCGTCTCCCCATGTTGATCAACCAGCATCCACCTTCCACACCTTTATAATAAAAATTATTTTTTTTTATACTCACCCGGGTTTCTCCAAGTGCGTTCAGCGATTCCGGGAAATCCTGCCGACTACGCCACTGTTAGTGTGAATGTTTTCTCAGAAGAATCACTCAACACTCAGAGTCGGTTCCAACGCTGTCGCGGCCTTTATTAACGCTTAGCGGGGAGGAAATCACAAGACTGAGCCCAGGCTTCTCTCCACAGAACAAAGGGTTACATGCACTTTTATATGTTTCACAATAGTTACAAACAGTTTACTACAGTTACACAGCCCATCACGGCTGGACACAAGCCAATCACAATGATTTTAGATTACATATAGGTTCTTTTAACCCAATAGAATTCCCCTGGTGCCTCAGGAACCATATGTTCGGTAATTGTCAGCTCGGGCTGATTGATGACTTTGTTACAGGAGATAGGTTCTCTCCCTATTTCTTTCTTCTTGGGGAATTAATTGGTTTATGACCTTGTTTACAGGAGATGGGTTCTCTCCTCATTATTCTTATCCCGCATCCAAGGCATTCCTATAGTGGGCCTCACAGGGTTATTGCTCGGTCATTGAACATTCAGCAGTTCACAGCTTGACTACCTGATTTCCCATCATGCCTGGGCAGCCATTTTATGTGTGGCCACTTTAAACTTATATGCGTTTAGATATATCTAGCAGGTGCCTAATGCCTAGTGTTCTGGTATATTCTAAAGGTGCCTACCTCCTACAACAACTCCCCCTTTCGGTAAAGGGACTAGTCCTAGTCCCCTTTTAACCGACCGTTCTACCTTTATTAGATTTTTGTGCACGGCCCGGTACTCCCTGCCTCAACGTGCTGGCCAGTCACGCGGTTTCAGGAGTCCCGGTTGCTTAAATCAAATTGACAAAGGCTAAATCCTCCTGCCCCCTTATCAAACAGGCTTGTTTAGTATCCGGGGAACGGTGATTTGTCCGTCTTCGCTGTGCGTGGTGTCTGCATGCCTGGCAGGCCATTATGCCCCATGTTATCGCTAAGATCAATTGTATCCCAACCAGTATGTGTGAAATTATTCGAATCCATGGGTGGATGTTCACATTTATTTCACAGTCCCAGATCTTTCTGCACCAACTCTGACTTTGTAAGTCTACATCGATATCTTCTTCCAGTACTTTGATTTTAGTTTGCAGTTGGTGATAGAGTTTTACGGATTGACCCACTCTGAGCCTCAACTCTCGTAATACTTCGGTTAGATGTGGGATAGGGACCTGATCTGGCTCATCATAATCCTGTAAATGATCATGGAACTGATCGGTTACCTCAATAACTTCGGACCTCCGGCGCCTAACCTGTGTGATATGCGCTTGCCCGATCGCGACAGGTCGTAGTGGTGTAAAGCAAAAGTTTGGCTGTGGTATAGGGCACTGCAGGTCATTATACTGGTATGAACGCTCTGTGGTAGAGACGCAGTACCTTCCCTTCCCTCCGTAGCCTGCCCTCGCGAAGTGCATGTGTGCGGGCACTATTTCTAGTACACACCCGTCGGTTCGGTTAAACCCGCACTCGTCTAGCTCCCCTCGGCCCACCGGGTGAGGGCATACTGTGATTTCCCCCTTTTGCTTGCAATCTGCTAGGGAAATTCCGGTAAGTATGTTGTTTCGACGAACGGCAGAGGTGGTGGTCAGGTAGTAGCGTATGGAGACATTTTCCCGTATTACTCCGATATTCTCTAGTTGGTATAGGGGGAACGGCCCTGAGTCCGGCGAGGCTATAGGGATCATCAGGACTATCCCTATCCCGGTAGTCCTACCCATCTGGCAATCTGGAATTGCTGGGTATACTCGGGTCAGTCCCTTCAGAGTACAATTATCCAGTGTCCCCCTTTGGTTAGCCAACTGAGCTAAATGTGAACTGTCTATCCAATTGGGTACTTCCCCGCGTTGGATCTGGTCGAGATTGTGGCGGATCTGTCCCATCATCCACAGACCATAAGCGTGACAGAGTTGCCCCTGTCTTTGTTTTTTTGTATCTTCTTTTTCTCTATCAATGAGGTGATTGATGGTTTTGGCGTGAGCTTCCAGGACTGAGATGCCATCCAACTGGATTTCGGCACCCTCCTTTCCTAGGTTGGCTTGGTCTTCCTGGTTTTGCTCCACCCTCTCTAATAACCCCTTCATCACCCCTCTAAGCTGTTCCACCCTCTCATTTAACCCTTGTATATCTATCGAGTTCACTACGGAGGTCCCTGTATTGAAAACGGTAGCAACATCATTAACTATTTCCCTCTTCATCCTGGGGGCTAACCCCTGTCCCCGGAACCTACTGGCACCCATTGCATCGGCAGCCTGCTGCCTTACAACTTTACTTAATACATTGTACATTTTCCTTGACTGTTCGGTACAGTATTCTGGCATCTGGATGCCTGAAATATTGATCAGAACAAGCACAATTTCATGTTTAACATTATCATACAACAGTTCCCCCTCATTGTACATTACAATCCCATTCTCTGGTCCCTTAGTAGTTATGGGACAAGGCAGTTCCTTGGGCAATGTAGTGGTTTTTATGGGGCGCGGTGTTGGAGGGGGTGAGAAACATACATACAATGATATTGCAGCCGCCCCCGCCTCCTCGTAATACCCACACAGCCCCATTCCCTTCTTGCGGATGACCGATTGCTGGGATTGTCCCGGAGGCGCGCAAATTATGCCGAAAGTACATTCATCGGGCCCTTTGACATCCCTCCGTTTAATGCATCTGCTCCTTATACCCGTGGAGCACTGTACACATACTCTTATTCTTATTAGGATTCTTATTAGGATTCACTTGTAACCATGCATTAAAATAAGTCCTGTCCTTGCTCCAGTCCTTGGCTGCTGGGATGCACATTCCATCCGTTAAATTAAACAAGACTCCATAGTTCATGTAGTTGTTTATTTCCAACGTGCTCTGCTGTCCGTCGGTGTTGCCCAAGGTACGTGCATGTCACAGGGCTATCCATATTATGAGTAGCGCCATTCGTATTCCCATTCCGGGAATTATCTGTAATTTTAAACAGACGGCCTGGTCGTCACCAGGGGTTAAGTATTTTGCTCTACGAGTGTCCCTGTCACCTTGCAAAATCAGAAGCACAAGGTTATAATCGAACCATTTCGAGTTGAATCTGTGGGGTGTGTGCCAGTGTCTTTACCCACTTAAATATTACCCAAACTCCTATGACCAAGGCCAAAGCTATTCCTCCGAACATCGTTGTCTGCTTTACCGTTAGGTTGGGTTTGTGGACTGCACCTACCCACCGTGGGGTACATTGGCTCTATTGCCATAGGTGATGGTGCTATGGCTGCGCACTGCACTATCCGTCTAGTCCCGTTATCTCTTCCAGCCTGTTTATCTTAGCTTTTAACTCTTCAATTACATAAGCTAGTTCTGTTTTTATTTTTGTTTCCTCTGTTAGGTGAGTCTTTTTTTTTTCCATTAAGAAATCCAAATTAATAATGTTCAGTATAAAACGGCTCTCAATGGAAAGGGTTAACTCCTTTCCAGGTTTGTAAGAAGACCTGATGTCATTACGTGACTTCACGTAATCATCTGAAAAAAAAAGTCTTTGTGCCTTCAAAACTGACTTCGAAATTAGGAATCCGTTAAACAGCATAAATCATTAGAGTAAACTCCAATGTTTTCTTCACTTCTAATTCAAGTACTTGCCAAATAATTTTTTTTTTAATTTTGTTTTTTTTTCTCTCTCAGCACAAAATCTAAACGTCTGTGCCAGTTCCATTTTCTATAAGAATTTAAGAATTCAGTAAGATTCTCTAATTCCCAGTTTTTTTTTCTCTGTGCTGAGTTCGCATAGCTTAGATCTTCAAAACCCTCCTGCTTGTTTAGACTGTTCGGGACTTTTCTTGATAAACACTGTCCATTTTGGAAATCTTTTCAAACTGCATTGAAACTTTCTCATAATGTTGAGTGTTTTTTTACCTCTTCAAAAAAAATGTTTCTTTTTCTAATTCAACCAATATCTTTTTCACAACAAACATCAACTAGTATTTAGTAAGTTATGTCTTTTTCCATTTAGTCCATTACATTTTTTTTTTCTTTCTTCAAATTAGGTCTTGTATTTTACACGGAGGGTTCGTAACTCCATAAAGTTGTTAATTTAAAATCATTTGTTTACTTTCAAAGTGGCGTCTTTATCTTTTTCTTTTTCTCCATAACTGGAATGGAGTCCAGCTTTGAGAGTTTGAGGGCTGCCTTTCGTTATCTCAAAATGCTCCAGTTTCAAAGTCGTTACTAAAGCTTGCTGTTTTTAACATTTTCCAAAAGTCCCTTTTACACCTTCGCAGATAGCTCGCCACTCGCCCAGAAGTTTGACCTGGTCAGATTTAATTTAATAATTTTTTTTTTTGAATCCACCTCAGTATTTTTTGTGCCTTCTCTGAATATCTCAAAATCCCAATTCAACCTTTGTAATTTCAATCTTTATTTAAAACTTTTTTTTTTGCTAGAAGCTCTTTTTTTTAAAGCATTCTTTATCTCATTCCGAGACTAAATTTATGTCTTTCAACTCAATCAATCATTGCATGTTTTCTTTGGCAAGTAAGTGAGCGTGTCAAATCTTTTGCTCAACAAACCTATCCTTTATACATTTGTTTACTTTCCTAGCTCCGTAACTTATCATCCGAATAAATCCACACCTGCGTTTCTAACTTAAATGTCTTAAAACTTCCCACATACAGGACAACACTACAAAGGGTTAGCTAAAATAAACAGACACTTGCATTCCTCTTCCAACCAGGCTTTCAGAAACATGACAACATAAAAATTCATTCCGCAGTCACAAAATCACACAGGCACTTCTCATTTAAAACAGACGTTCACAAAAGTCTCTTCTTTCCTATTAATCTTTTTTTTTTCTTTGGCCGGCTCTATTCCTCTTCCATACTTCACTTAAGACAATCACCGTCAGTTTTTTTAAATCTTAGTTTCCTATGTTAATTTACATGGGCTCGCAGTATCAAGACCACAGCCTTTTTTTCTTTTTGACTTTCCGTTCCTTCTCCCACCATTCCCTTTGCTTTGCTGGTAGTTCCTGAAGATTCCACCCTGAGCTAATCATTTTTTTTTTCGATTAGCTTCTTTTGTTTTTCCGCCAGGTGGCGGGTAAGTGACCCTTCTGGTCCCCACTCGAGGTTACTTGTTTTCATGGCCATTCCTGGGTAGGACTAGTACCGTTAGGAATCTACTCTCAGAGGTCCGCTTTCTTTCTAGCGCGACTTGTCGTAAACTGTCTCTTGGCTACTGTCAGGTCACAAGTTCTGCTGTTACACAAACTTATACAATTCTTAAAAACGCGTTTAAGCAATTCCCGCAGTGCTCTACGTATCCTTAACGACTACCTACCACCGCTCGGCCCGTTGGTCCGACCCTGTTCACAGGTTTGGATTCCGTTAGCCGCTGTACACCGCTTGGTTCTACCCCGGGGTATTTCAAATTACACTACTGGGTCTGGATGATGTCTTTCGGTATCACGATCCCACGGTCCAAGTGTATTCCCAGCACCTTCTTAATTCCTGGCCGTCACGTGGGACTAAAGTCCTCTTAATTCAGGCTCAGGCTAGGTGTTTGGGATATTGGACCGTCTCCCCATGTTGATCAACCAGCATCCACCTTCCACACCTTTATAATAAAAATTATTTTTTTTTATACTCACCCGGGTTTCTCCAAGTGCGTTCAGCGATTCCGGGAAATCCTGCCGACTACGCCACTGTTAGTGTGAATGTTTTCTCAGAAGAATCACTCAACACTCAGAGTCGGTTCCAACGCTGTCGCGGCCTTTATTAACGCTTAACGGGGAGGAAATCACAAGACTGAGCCCAGGCTTCTCTCCACAGAACAAAGGGTTACATGCACTTTTATATGTTTCACAATAGTTACAAACAGTTTACTACAGTTACACAGCCCATCACGGCTGGACACAAGCCAATCACAATGATTTTAGATTACATATAGGTTCTTTTAACCCAATAGAATTCCCCTGGTGCCTCAGGAACCATATGTTCGGTAATTGTCAGCTCGGGCTGATTGATGACTTTGTTACAGGAGATAGGTTCTCTCCCTATTTCTTTCTTCTTGGGGAATTAATTGGTTTATGACCTTGTTTACAGGAGATGGGTTCTCTCCTCATTATTCTTATCCCGCATCCAAGGCATTCCTATAGTGGGCCTCACAGGGTTATTGCTCGGTCATTGAACATTCAGCAGTTCACAGCTTGACTACCTGATTTCCCATCATGCCTGGGCAGCCATTTTATGTGTGGCCACTTTAAACTTATATGCGTTTAGATATATCTAGCAGGTGCCTAATGCCTAGTGTTCTGGTATATTCTAAAGGTGCCTACCTCCTACAACAACTCCCCCTTTCGGTAAAGGGACTAGTCCTAGTCCCCTTTTAACCGACCGTTCTACCTTTATTAGATTTTTGTGCACGGCCCGGTACTCCCTGCCTCAACGTGCTGGCCAGTCACGCGGTTTCAGGAGTCCCGGTTGCTTAAATCAAATTGACAAAGGCTAAATCCTCCTGCCCCCTTATCAAACAGGCTTGTTTAGTATCCGGGGAACGGTGATTTGTCCGTCTTCGCTGTGCGTGGTGTCTGCATGCCTGGCAGGCCATTATGCCCCATGTTATCGCTAAGATCAATTGTATCCCAACCAGTATGTGTGAAATTATTCGAATCCATGGGTGGATGTTCACATTTATTTCACAGTCCCAGATCTTTCTGCACCAACTCTGACTTTGTAAGTCTACATCGATATCTTCTTCCAGTACTTTGATTTTAGTTTGCAGTTGGTGATAGAGTTTTACGGATTGACCCACTCTGAGCCTCAACTCTCGTAATACTTCGGTTAGATGTGGGATAGGGACCTGATCTGGCTCATCATAATCCTGTAAATGATCATGGAACTGATCGGTTACCTCAATAACTTCGGACCTCCGGCGCCTAACCTGTGTGATATGCGCTTGCCCGATCGCGACAGGTCGTAGTGGTGTAAAGCAAAAGTTTGGCTGTGGTATAGGGCACTGCAGGTCATTATACTGGTATGAACGCTCTGTGGTAGAGACGCAGTACCTTCCCTTCCCTCCGTAGCCTGCCCTCGCGAAGTGCATGTGTGCGGGCACTATTTCTAGTACACACCCGTCGGTTCGGTTAAACCCGCACTCGTCTAGCTCCCCTCGGCCCACCGGGTGAGGGCATACTGTGATTTCCCCCTTTTGCTTGCAATCTGCTAGGGAAATTCCGGTAAGTATGTTGTTTCGACGAACGGCAGAGGTGGTGGTCAGGTAGTAGCGTATGGAGACATTTTCCCGTATTACTCCGATATTCTCTAGTTGGTATAGGGGGAACGGCCCTGAGTCCGGCGAGGCTATAGGGATCATCAGGACTATCCCTATCCCGGTAGTCCTACCCATCTGGCAATCTGGAATTGCTGGGTATACTCGGGTCAGTCCCTTCAGAGTACAATTATCCAGTGTCCCCCTTTGGTTAGCCAACTGAGCTAAATGTGAACTGTCTATCCAATTGGGTACTTCCCCGCGTTGGATCTGGTCGAGATTGTGGCGGATCTGTCCCATCATCCACAGACCATAAGCGTGACAGAGTTGCCCCTGTCTTTGTTTTTTTGTATCTTCTTTTTCTCTATCAATGAGGTGATTGATGGTTTTGGCGTGAGCTTCCAGGACTGAGATGCCATCCAACTGGATTTCGGCACCCTCCTTTCCTAGGTTGGCTTGGTCTTCCTGGTTTTGCTCCACCCTCTCTAATAACCCCTTCATCACCCCTCTAAGCTGTTCCACCCTCTCATTTAACCCTTGTATATCTATCGAGTTCACTACGGAGGTCCCTGTATTGAAAACGGTAGCAACATCATTAACTATTTCCCTCTTCATCCTGGGGGCTAACCCCTGTCCCCGGAACCTACTGGCACCCATTGCATCGGCAGCCTGCTGCCTTACAACTTTACTTAATACATTGTACATTTTCCTTGACTGTTCGGTACAGTATTCTGGCATCTGGATGCCTGAAATATTGATCAGAACAAGCACAATTTCATGTTTAACATTATCATACAACAGTTCCCCCTCATTGTACATTACAATCCCATTCTCTGGTCCCTTAGTAGTTATGGGACAAGGCAGTTCCTTGGGCAATGTAGTGGTTTTTATGGGGCGCGGTGTTGGAGGGGGTGAGAAACATACATACAATGATATTGCAGCCGCCCCCGCCTCCTCGTAATACCCACACAGCCCCATTCCCTTCTTGCGGATGACCGATTGCTGGGATTGTCCCGGAGGCGCGCAAATTATGCCGAAAGTACATTCATCGGGCCCTTTGACATCCCTCCGTTTAATGCATCTGCTCCTTATACCCGTGGAGCACTGTACACATACTCTTATTCTTATTAGGATTCTTATTAGGATTCACTTGTAACCATGCATTAAAATAAGTCCTGTCCTTGCTCCAGTCCTTGGCTGCTGGGATGCACATTCCATCCGTTAAATTAAACAAGACTCCATAGTTCATGTAGTTGTTTATTTCCAACGTGCTCTGCTGTCCGTCGGTGTTGCCCAAGGTACGTGCATGTCACAGGGCTATCCATATTATGAGTAGCGCCATTCGTATTCCCATTCCGGGAATTATCTGTAATTTTAAACAGACGGCCTGGTCGTCACCAGGGGTTAAGTATTTTGCTCTACGAGTGTCCCTGTCACCTTGCAAAATCAGAAGCACAAGGTTATAATCGAACCATTTCGAGTTGAATCTGTGGGGTGTGTGCCAGTGTCTTTACCCACTTAAATATTACCCAAACTCCTATGACCAAGGCCAAAGCTATTCCTCCGAACATCGTTGTCTGCTTTACCGTTAGGTTGGGTTTGTGGACTGCACCTACCCACCGTGGGGTACATTGGCTCTATTGCCATAGGTGATGGTGCTATGGCTGCGCACTGCACTATCCGTCTAGTCCCGTTATCTCTTCCAGCCTGTTTATCTTAGCTTTTAACTCTTCAATTACATAAGCTAGTTCTGTTTTTATTTTTGTTTCCTCTGTTAGGTGAGTCTTTTTTTTTTCCATTAAGAAATCCAAATTAATAATGTTCAGTATAAAACGGCTCTCAATGGAAAGGGTTAACTCCTTTCCAGGTTTGTAAGAAGACCTGATGTCATTAATTAAATGCAGTATCTCCAAATTTGCGGATGATACTAAGTTGGGTGGCAGTGTGAGCTGCGAGGAGGATGCTATTAGGCTGCAGAGTGACTTGGATAGGTTAGGTGAGTGGGCAAATGCATGGCAGATGAAGTATAATGTGGATAAATGTGAGGTTATCCACTTTGGTGGTAAAAACAGAGAGACAGACTATTATCTGAATGGTGACAGATTAGGAAAAGGGAAGGTGCAACGAGACCTGGGTGTCATGGTACATCAGTCATTGAAGGTTGGCATGCAGGTACAGCAGGCGGTTAAGAAAGCAAATGGCATGTTGGCCTTCATAGCGAGGGGATTTGAATACAGGGGCAGGGAGGTGTTGCTACAGTTGTACAGGGCCTTGGTGAGGCCACACCTGGAGTATTGTGTACAGTTTTGGTCTCCTAACTTGAGGAAGGACATTCTTGCTATTGAGGGAGTGCAGCGAAGGTTCACCAGACTGATTCCCGGGATGGCGGGACTGACCTATCAAGAAAGATTGGATCAATTGGGCTTGTATTCACTGGAGTTCAGAAGAATGAGAGGGGACCTCATAGAAACGTTTAAAATTCTGACGGGTTTAGACAGGTTAGATGCAGAAAGAATGTTCCCAATGTTGGGGAAGTCCAGAACCAGGGGTCACAGTCTGAGGATAAGGGGTAAGCCATTTAGGACCGAGATGAGGAGAAACTTCTTCACCCAGAGAGTGGTGAACCTGTGGAATTCTCTACCACAGAAAGTAGTTGAGGCCAATTCACTAAATATATTCAAAAGGGAGTTAGATGAAGTCCTTACTACTCGGGGGATCAAGGGTTATGGCGAGAAAGCAGGAAGGGGGTACTGAAGTTTCATGTTCAGCCATGAACTCATTGAATGGCGGTGCAGGCTAGAAGGGCTGAATGGCCTGCTCCTGCACCTATTTTCTATGTTTCTATGTTTCTATTACGTGACTTCACGTAATCATCTGAAAAAAAAAGTCTTTGTGCCTTCAAAACTGACTTCGAAATTAGGAATCCGTTAAACAGCATAAATCATTAGAGTAAACTCCAATGTTTTCTTCACTTCTAATTCAAGTACTTGCCAAATAATTTTTTTTTTAATTTTGTTTTTTTTTCTCTCTCAGCACAAAATCTAAACGTCTGTGCCAGTTCCATTTTCTATAAGAATTTAAGAATTCAGTAAGATTCTCTAATTCCCAGTTTTTTTTTCTCTGTGCTGAGTTCGCATAGCTTAGATCTTCAAAACCCTCCTGCTTGTTTAGACTGTTCGGGACTTTTCTTGATAAACACTGTCCATTTTGGAAATCTTTTCAAACTGCATTGAAACTTTCTCATAATGTTGAGTGTTTTTTTACCTCTTCAAAAAAAATGTTTCTTTTTCTAATTCAACCAATATCTTTTTCACAACAAACATCAACTAGTATTTAGTAAGTTATGTCTTTTTCCATTTAGTCCATTACATTTTTTTTTTCTTTCTTCAAATTAGGTCTTGTATTTTACACGGAGGGTTCGTAACTCCATAAAGTTGTTAATTTAAAATCATTTGTTTACTTTCAAAGTGGCGTCTTTATCTTTTTCTTTTTCTCCATAACTGGAATGGAGTCCAGCTTTGAGAGTTTGAGGGCTGCCTTTCGTTATCTCAAAATGCTCCAGTTTCAAAGTCGTTACTAAAGCTTGCTGTTTTTAACATTTTCCAAAAGTCCCTTTTACACCTTCGCAGATAGCTCGCCACTCGCCCAGAAGTTTGACCTGGTCAGATTTAATTTAATAATTTTTTTTTTTGAATCCACCTCAGTATTTTTTGTGCCTTCTCTGAATATCTCAAAATCCCAATTCAACCTTTGTAATTTCAATCTTTATTTAAAACTTTTTTTTTTGCTAGAAGCTCTTTTTTTTAAAGCATTCTTTATCTCATTCCGAGACTAAATTTATGTCTTTCAACTCAATCAATCATTGCATGTTTTCTTTGGCAAGTAAGTGAGCGTGTCAAATCTTTTGCTCAACAAACCTATCCTTTATACATTTGTTTACTTTCCTAGCTCCGTAACTTATCATCCGAATAAATCCACACCTGCGTTTCTAACTTAAATGTCTTAAAACTTCCCACATACAGGACAACACTACAAAGGGTTAGCTAAAATAAACAGACACTTGCATTCCTCTTCCAACCAGGCTTTCAGAAACATGACAACATAAAAATTCATTCCGCAGTCACAAAATCACACAGGCACTTCTCATTTAAAACAGACGTTCACAAAAGTCTCTTCTTTCCTATTAATCTTTTTTTTTTCTTTGGCCGGCTCTATTCCTCTTCCATACTTCACTTAAGACAATCACCGTCAGTTTTTTTAAATCTTAGTTTCCTATGTTAATTTACATGGGCTCGCAGTATCAAGACCACAGCCTTTTTTTCTTTTTGACTTTCCGTTCCTTCTCCCACCATTCCCTTTGCTTTGCTGGTAGTTCCTGAAGATTCCACCCTGAGCTAATCATTTTTTTTTTCGATTAGCTTCTTTTGTTTTTCCGCCAGGTGGCGGGTAAGTGACCCTTCTGGTCCCCACTCGAGGTTACTTGTTTTCATGGCCATTCCTGGGTAGGACTAGTACCGTTAGGAATCTACTCTCAGAGGTCCGCTTTCTTTCTAGCGCGACTTGTCGTAAACTGTCTCTTGGCTACTGTCAGGTCACAAGTTCTGCTGTTACACAAACTTATACAATTCTTAAAAACGCGTTTAAGCAATTCCCGCAGTGCTCTACGTATCCTTAACGACTACCTACCACCGCTCGGCCCGTTGGTCCGACCCTGTTCACAGGTTTGGATTCCGTTAGCCGCTGTACACCGCTTGGTTCTACCCCGGGGTATTTCAAATTACACTACTGGGTCTGGATGATGTCTTTCGGTATCACGATCCCACGGTCCAAGTGTATTCCCAGCACCTTCTTAATTCCTGGCCGTCACGTGGGACTAAAGTCCTCTTAATTCAGGCTCAGGCTAGGTGTTTGGGATATTGGACCGTCTCCCCATGTTGATCAACCAGCATCCACCTTCCACACCTTTATAATAAAAATTATTTTTTTTTATACTCACCCGGGTTTCTCCAAGTGCGTTCAGCGATTCCGGGAAATCCTGCCGACTACGCCACTGTTAGTGTGAATGTTTTCTCAGAAGAATCACTCAACACTCAGAGTCGGTTCCAACGCTGTCGCGGCCTTTATTAACGCTTAGCGGGGAGGAAATCACAAGACTGAGTCCAGGCTTCTCTCCACAGAACAAAGGGTTACATGCACTTTTATATGTTTCACAACAGTTACAAACAGTTTACTACAGTTACACAGCCCATCACGGCTGGACACAAGCCAATCACAACGATCATAGATTACATATAGGTTCTTTTAACCCAATAGAATTCCCCTGGTGCCTCAGGAACAATATGTTCGGTTATTGTCAGCTCGGGCTGATTGATGACTTTATTACAGGAGATAGGTTCTCTCCCTATTTCTTTCTTCTTGGGGAATTAATTGGTTTATAACCTTGTTTACAGGAGATGGATTCTCTCCTCATTATTCTTATCCTGCATCCAAGGCATTCCTATAGTGGGCCTCACAGGGTTATTGCTCGGTCATTGAACATTCAACAGTTCACAGCTTGACTACCTGATTTCCCATCATTCCTGGGCAGCCATTTTATGTGTGGCCACTTTAAACTTATATGCGTTTAGCTATATCTAGCAGGTGCCTAATGCCTAGTGTTCTGGTATATTCTAAAGGTGCCTACCTCCTATAACAACGTGGGAGCACAACAAAGTAGCCAGGATGCGCTTCAAGAAAACCGGCATGATGACTTTTTTGCTTCTGCTAGTGAAATACATGTAGAGGCAACTTAATTTTCACTTTACATCGAATCTCTAATCTGTGTGTGTTCTGGCAATAGTGCTGCACCATCTGTACTCGTTCTCGAATACCCTAACTTTTAATTTCTCAATTTTATATCTGTTCCAAACAGACACAGATTTTCCATATAAGGTATGAAACACTGTCTGTCTCAGAGGGTTTCAGAAACCTCTTCCCCATGGAAGAATTTAGAGCTTGACTTACTAATCTCTGAGGTAAAGTAAATTCACTCGCTCACCAACTCTCACCGTGCCCTCTGCTTCTCCCGCGCATTTTAAAGGTTCTGCCCTCTGGCAAGTCACTATTGGCCAAAACACGGGGGTCAAGTAATTAAAGTGCAAGGCGGCCCAAGCTATCGATGGGGCCTTTTCTCTGCCATGCTGCATTGTGGGAAAAAAGAAGAAAAGAAAGACTTGCATTTATATAACGCCTTTCATGACCACCGGATGTCTGAAAGCGCATTACAGCCAATGAAGTATTTTTGGAGTGTAGCCACTGGTGTAATGTAGGAAACATGGCAGCCAAATTACACACAGCAAGCTCCCACAAACAGCAATCTGTTAATAACCAGATAGTGTGCTTTTGTTATGTTGATTGAGGGATAAATATTGGCCAATACACCAGGGAGAACTCCTCTACTCTTTTTCGAAATAGTGCCATGGGATCTTTTATGTCCACCTGAGAGAGCAGACGGGACCTCGGTTTAACGACTCATCCAAAAGACGGCACCTCCGACTGCGCAGCACTCCTTCAGTACCTCTGACAGTGTAGCACTCCCTCAGTACTGCACTGGAATGTCAACCTAGATATTTGTGCTTATGTTCTTGGAGTGGGATTTGAACCCACAACCTTCTGACTGAGAGGCGAGAGTGCTACCCACTGTGCCACCTACTGTGCCACAGGGAAGGCACTGCCGCCATACTCTCCTGCATTCACAACCGAATCCTAGAATCCGTTCCTGAGCTCAAACTGGGCGTGAACGGGAAGAAAAGCTCCCCCCCGGGATTTCCACATTTGTGTTAAAAAAAGATTGAATTTTTCCAGTTTACCCAAAAATAAAGTTAAAATCTAATGCATGCCAATCAGTGGACCAATGAATATGGCTCTATTTGGGGACGAGTTTCCTGAACTGGGAATTCTTCCAGGGACCTTGTTTGCCGAGGGACCCAGTACCTAATCCGGGGACTGCCCCAGATAACGGGGACATATAGTCAGCCTAGCATAACCTATTGGAATTCCCAGAGCAACAAGGACATCTCTACCAATATCTTCCTAAATTAATGCTCCAAAAGGGATTGCATGATTGAACAGCGCGTCCCTTCTGCACCCACATCGCATGTTTATTGATTAACTTGGAGCAAGCACAAATCAGGAATACTGACTTTAAATCTGCTTTTCCGCTCCCTCAGTGCCTGGCATGAGCTTGTGTACAGCCCCTTAATTTGAAAACTTTTCAGTTCAGCAGAACTGGCAAATTGCATCACTTGTGTTATGAATTATAAAAGTTCTAATTTATGTCATCTGCATTATAGAATAAATATACAGGAATTAATTTCCTTGCTTTCAGCACATTAGCTGAGTATAAACAGCGCATCAAAATATTTTAGTGAAGAAATTAGGTTGCAGTTGGTTCCATTGCCTGTGCACCTTCCCCGAGCCTTCCCATGATCCTCCTTTTGTGTCCCGACTGGCCTCATTTGTGTATGTCAAAGTGACAGCCAGTGGCATGGCAGCTGTGAGTTTCCTCATTTTACACTGCAATTGTACTCCGGGTAAGTTAGGCTGAGATTTATGCAATGCAATAGCTGTCAGGATCACCTGATCAAGGTTTAAGTGAGTTTGTGAGATTGAAGTATTTGGAACTTTTATACAGTGACATCTGCAAACACTTTTTGAAACTTTATTTTTACATATTTCTGTACAAAAATTTGCACTTGCTTCTGATTGCCTCTCAATTATGGATAAGCTCACTGGAAGAATTTTGGACCCTTGGCATCCGTAGTCAGGGCAGTTAATGAGCAGGTGTGGCTTTTCCTATGGACATAGTACTCGATGCCATTATCATGGAGGAGGAGAAGCAGCATAGAATGGTGTAAACGTGAATCCAGCACCATTCAAGGAGGATGTAGTCCACCTGATATTACACCCCTCCTCCCTATCTTCAAAGAATATACAGGCAGCACAGCTCATATCAGGACCTTTGAGGATCTCCAAATAAAACGGGTATGCTTTACCAAAGAGGCAATAAGGCACCTATGCAACATGCTGCAAGAAGACCTGTGGCCATGCGCATCTCCCTACACTGCTCTCTCAGTGGCTCTGAGGGTCACCACTGCCTTTAACTTCTACAGCACAGGGTCATTTTAAGTTGCCATTTGGAACCTCTAATATCAGCTGGGGAACATTACAGGCATGCATTTGTTAGTTGTCATGTATGCAACTGTCATTGTAATCCATGTATAAACTGATCTAAGTTGTACACCGTGAGAACACTGACCACTAGGTGGTGAACTTGTGGGCGACACTCCTAACCTGGACTTTCACGTAGATAAGGGGAAGCTCCACCCACCTTCTTTACTTCAGTGCTGGCTAATAAAGATTACTGGTCACAGAGTGACCTTCTCTCGAGTATGGGCCTCGTGTGCATTTATGCTGTATAGTAAGGACATATTATTGGCGACGAGAAACTGGGATTTAAACCACGCGAGCATGGCCACTAGCAGCACAGATGAGAGGTACTGTGTGGGTGATGATTGGGACAATTTTATTGAGAGACTACAGCAAAGTTTCGTCACTAAGGAATGGCTGGGACAGGATTCGGCCGACAAACGCAGGGCTCATCTCCTGACGGTTTGTGGATCAAGGACGTACTCCCTGATGAAGGACCTTCTAGCGCCAGGGAAGCCGGCGGACAAGACTTTTGAAGAGCTCAGTAAGTTGATCGGGGAACACTTTAAACCGGCAAGCAGCATGCACATGGCGAGACCCCGATTTTACACGCACCGGCGGCGAGAACGGCAAAGCGTTCCAGAATTCGTGGCAGACCTTCAGCGACTGGCGAGCCTATGTAAGTTCACAGATGCATGCAGAGCGGAGATGCTGCGAGACTTTTTTTATTGAGGGCATCGGGCATGCTGGGGTTTTTAGGAAACTGATTGAGACCAAAGACTTGACCCTGGAAACGGCGGCTTTGATGGCCCAGACATTTATCTCAGGGGAGGAAGAGACCAGAATGATGTTTGACAAAAATCTTGGTTTAAATGCAGCAAATGGACAGGGAGTCAACATTGTTAACGCGGCACACAGTTCTCCAGGCAGACAGGGGCAATCGGACATGCCCGAGCATGTAGTCGAACCCAAAGGGGGAATTCAACAGAGACAATGGCTAGCTGAACAGCGATTCATGCCATCGCAAGGGACAATGCGGCCAGTAATGGAGCCATCAACACCTGTCAATGGTGCGCTTAAGGACAGTTACAGAGACAGTCAGAGATGATCGACTGGTAATGGACCTTTTGTTTCCAACAACGGCTCATGTTGGAGGTGTGGAGGCAAACACCCAGCCAGAGCTTGCAGGTATCAGCAATATACCTGCAGAAACTGCAACGTCAGCGGTCACTTGGCGTGTATGTGCAGGAAGCCTGCAGCCAGGTTGATGTGCGAGGAGGACGGGCCCGATGTAAGACCTACGAGGCCAAATGGACACTGGGGGAAATCGTTGGAAGCTGAAGTTCAGCGAGTTCATGTGGAGCACGTATACAGTTCATACAGCAGAACGCTACCGATAATGATGAAAGTGCTCCTCAATGGCATCCCAGTATCAATGGAGCGAAACACGGAGGCCAGCCAGTCCCTGATGAGTATCAAACAGTTCGACAAGTTGTGGGCGTCCAAGGCCAGGAGGCCAAAATTATTGCACTGCTACAGACATATACAAAGGAGATCATTCTTCTAGGTAGCGCCATGGTAGTCGTGACCCACAAAGATTCGGAGAACAGGTTGCCACTCTGGATTGTCCCAGGGGACAGTCCCGCACTGCTGGGGAGGAGTTGGCTTGCTGTCATGAACTGGAAATGGGGCGATGTCAATGCAATTTCTTCTGTGGAGCGAGTATCATGCTCACAGGTCCTGGACAAATTTGATTCATTATTTCAACCCGGCATTGGCACTTTCATGGGGACCAAGGTAGTGATTCACATAAACCCGGACGCCAGGCCAGTACACCACAAGGCCAGAGCGGTGCCGTACGTGATGCGGGAAAAGATAGAAGGCGAATTGGACCACCTGCTGAGGGAAGGCATCATCTCACCAGTCGAATTCAGTGACTGGGCGAGCCCAATCGTGCCGGTGCTCAAGGCGGATGGGTCAGTCAGGATATATGGTGATTACAAGGCCACCATCAATCGGGTGTCACTCCAAGATCAGTACCCGCTACCAAGAGCGGAGGACCTCTTTGCAACGCTATCCGGTGGCAAACCTTTTTCAAAATTGGACCTGACCTCAGCTTACATGACCCAGGAGCTGGCGAGTGAGTTGAAGCAGCTGATCATCATCACGACACACAAGGGGTTGTTTGAGTATAACAGATGCCCGTTCGGGATTCGTTCGACCGCTGCGATCTTTCAACGAAATATGGAAAGCCTCCTCAAGTCGATTCCAAGGATGGTGGTTTTTCACGATGACATCCTCATCACAGGTTGCGATACTGAAGAACACTTCCACAACCTGGAGGAGGTGCAACACAGACTGGACCGGGTAGGTCTGCGACTGAAAAAGGCAAAGTGCATCTTCCTAGCTCCAGAGGTAGAATTCCTGGAGATGAGGGTCGCAGCAGACGGGATCAGCCCTACTGCGTCCAAGACGGAAGCGATCCAGAGAGCAACCAGACCCCATAACACAACGGAGCTGCGTTCGTTCCTGGGCCTCCTGAACTATTTTGGTAACTTTCTTCCCAAATTGAGCACGCTGTTAGAGCCGCTACACATGCTCCTATGCAAAAGTCGTGAATGGGTCTGAGGGGACAGCCAGGAAAGGGCTTTTGATAGAGCACGCAATTTGTTATGCTCCAACAACCTGTCAATGCTATATGACCCATGTAAGAAACTTGTTTTAACGTGCGATGCGTCGTCCTGTGGGTCGGGTGTGTGTTGCAGCATGTTAATGCCAAGGGTCAGTTATAGCCGGTAGCTTATGCCTCCAGAAGTCTGTCCCAGGCAGAAAGGGGCGACAGGATGGAAGAAAAGGAAGTGCTTGCATGTGTATATGCAGTAAAAAAAATGCACCAGTACCTGTTTGGCAGGAAATTTGAGCTGGAGACAGATCACAAACCCCAACGTCCCTTTTGGCCATCAACAAGGCCATAAATGCAAATGTGTCGGCCAGCATACAGAGGTGGGCACTCACGTTAGCTGCCTATGACTATACAATTCGGCACAGACCGGGCACTGAAAACTATGCCGATGCACTCAGTAGGCTCCCACTAGCCACCACCGAGGGGGCAACCTAGCATGCTGCTGAGATGGTCATGGCTGTTGAAGCTTTCGAAAGCGAAGGCTCACCCGTGACTGCCCGTCAGATCAAAGTCTGGACAAATAGAGACCTGCTACTGTCTTCAGTCAAGAAATGTGTCCTGAATGGGGACTGGGCAGCCACGTACGGGGCATGCCCTGAGGAATTTAAACCATTTCACAGGCGCAAGGATGAACTCTCGATTCAGGCCGATTGCCTACTATGGGGAAACCGAGTAGTCATGCCCCAGATGGGCAGAGAGGTGTTCATCAGAGAACTCCACAATGAGCACCCGGGCATTGTCATGATGAAGGCAGTTGCCAGGTCACACGTTTGGTGGCCAGGGATAGATGCAGACCTGGAACTTTGTGTTCGCAGGTGCAACACGTGTGCACAGCTGGGCAATGCGCCTATGGAAGCCCCCCTTAGCCCCTGGTCCTGGCCCGCCAAGCCATGGTCACGCATCCATGTGGACGACGCAGGTCCTTTCATGGGAAAAATGTTTTTGGTTGTAGTAGACGCCTACTCCAAATGGATCGAGTATGACATTCTTAATTCAAGCACATCCTCTGCCACGGTAGAAAGTCTACAGGCAATGTTCGCCGCCCATGGCCTACCGGACATCTTGGTCAGCGACAGTGGCCCGTGCTTTACATGCATTGAATTCCAGGACTTCATGGCAGGAAATGGTATCAACCACGTCAGAACGGCACCGTTCAAGCCGGCCTCAAACGGCCAGGCGGAACGAGCAGTGCAGATAATCAAACAGGGGATGCTCAGAATCCAATGGGGTTCCCTACAAAGCCGCTTATCACGCCTCCTGTTGGCTAATAGATCCCGACCACACTTGCTCACAGGGGTTCCACCCGCAGAGCTGCTAATGAAAAGGATGCTCAAAACCAGGTGACTACCATGACAGGAATGCGAGGGCGCGATGTATTGATGTCAATCACCGTGTCTTTGTCCTCAACTACGCTGCAGGGCCCAAATGGCTCGCAGACACTGTGATTGCCAAAGAAGGGAATAGGAATCTGGTAGTTAAACTTACCAATGGACAAATCTGACGCAAACACGTGAGTCAAACAAAAAGGATGTTCAGCAACCACATAGAAGAAGCAGAGGAAGAAAAGATGTAGAGTTCACTCCACCACAGGTGACCGAACACCGGAACCAAGTGGAGGAGAGCCCAATCACTGTCCGGATAGGCCTGATGCACCGCAAACAACAGACACTCAGGCCAGCGCCCAACAACCGGAGCCCCAACTCGGGCGCTCTACAAGGGAACGTAAACCACCAGAGAGACTTAACCTGTGATCCCAATAAGACTTTGAGGCGGAGGTGATGTCATGTATTCAACTGTCATTGTAACCCATGTATAAACTGACCTAAGTTGTACACCGTGAGGACACTGACCACTAGGTGGTGAACTTGTGGGAGATACTCCTAACCTGGACTTTCAGGTATAAAAGGGGAAGCTCAACCCTCCTCCTTCACTTCAGTGCTGGCTAATAAAGGTTACTGGTCACAGAGTGACCTTCTCTCAAGTATGGGCCTCGTGTGCATTTATACTGTATAGTAAGGACATATTATTAGTTATTAAAACCCTTTACATCAAAGCAGGTCAAGTCATAAGCTTTAGCACCACAACAACACTGCAGAATAATAGGACCAATCAGTATTACGGGATTGCTGGCTTTCCTAAGGTGCCGGGTTCAATTGATGGCACCCACATTGCATTGACAGAACACCAACTCAGCTACCTCAACATGAAGAGATCCCACTCCCTCAGTGTTCAGATTGTGACAACAATCAGACGATCCTCCATGTCAATGCCTGATATGCAGGGAGTTGCCAAGATGTCTTTATCCTTCTTCATTCAATCCTCCTAAACCTCTTCAGTGAAGAGAATCAGATATACAAATTGTAATATTTGTCCTTAATCTTTTACATTCTTGGTGATTGTGATTTGCATAATCCATGCTGTGTTCTTTTCAATTTTTGAGCAGCTTGCAATGCTGCTTTTACTAAAATATTGAATAAAAAGAACTTCTAAAAGCAGCTCGATTGGAGCAGTAGATTTACAAGTGCTTTATTTAACTTAGCGATTGTAAGCTTATTAGAAGAAAAAATTACTTTTTTTACAGTTAGACGTTGATCTCCAAAAACTCATATTTCCACCTCACCACCCCTCCGCCCCCTCTCCCCCGAAGAAAATATAATTCTCTGATGTCTTATTTTAGTAATTCATTCTATCATCCAATTGTCGTTTGCTGGTAATAGGTTCATATTGCTGTCTTAATAAATTGCCTTAGGGTAAAGGTTCCTATGGCAACCATAATAATTTTATGTCGCCTATCATTCCGTGTCAAAAACATTCAGTTGATGAAGCTAGGTTGGACAATATAATTTTCACAACATATTCTGTATCAAAACAATATATCAAAAAACTGATGAGCTGTAGTATCTATCTGACACTTCTCTTCCAAACATGTTGCCATAAAGATTTGGAGATGTTTATGCAAATAAACACTTCAAAGGTTAATTGTGTAAATTTGGACTATTTTTAAATTCCATGCTGTGTTCCAGAATTTCTAGTAACCACAGTTTTTGGATTCTTGTACAAATATTATGATAGAAAATGCTGAAAACAGTCAATGTATCAGTCAGCATCCAGAACAGATGAGTTATTGTTTCAGCTGTGGAACCTTCCTTAAAACTGAAAGATTTTATAAATGAACAGTATGCTGAAAAGGAATAGAACAAAGGAAATGGAGGGATACATAAAGAAATAGAATGACCTATATAGTGTTTAACAGGAAAATGTGAGACTGTTAAATACCTGAGGTGATATCAATACCTGAAATGTTATCAATACGAGGCAATAGGAAATATAATGAGAAAAATTAAAGAAATAAAATATATTTTTGAGTCATAGAGAATGTTTGAGTATCTAAGGCAGTGAGAGGTAAGGCAGGTAAACGTGGAAGTTTGAGCAGAGAGTACACCATGGTGCGAGGATAAGAAAAGAATGAAAACAGGACTTCCAAAACGGGAATTTGGCTCCAGTGGGAATTCAACAGAGAGTAGCGATAGTGTGACTATTTTCTCTGAGCCGAAAAAGTGATACATGGCATGAGCTTTTTGTAATCAGAACAAAAAAAAACACTCACAAGTAGCCCCCCTTAAGAGGAGCGCACCACTAATACAAGTAGACTAGTTAAACTAAAAATACATGCATAAAGTGTTAAATTAGGGTTTGTTTTACAATGTGTTCAGCGGTGACCACTGATCGCAGCATGATCTTGTTCCAAGATCACCTGGGTGTACACAAGGCTTCGGAAGAGCGGCAAGCAGAAGGAACAACCATCTCCTTCGATCCTGCGCAGCCTGGACCCATGGGTGGTGGTTTTTGCTAGGCCGAAGAATAAGCCCAGTCTGAAAATCTGCTCACCCTTCTGCATACCGGGTTACGAACGATGAGGTGTTTGGAGTACAATTAAACCAATGTTTGAGGAGTAACCCCTTCAGGAAATGAAAAAGGACCGAAACCTCTGCCACTCTATGGGCCAAAATTTGGCCCACCTGTTTTTTCTCGGCGCACTCACGTGAGATGCGCCGACTTCCGAGGATCAAAACGGCGCCAAAAAGATGTCCCCAGATTCTGGCCCCTCTGTCAACTCTCCTGGGGCTTGGCGCAGCGTAGCGAGTCCATTGGGGGGTGGAGCTAGGGCCCTGCGCCTAAAAGAGTGCCGGCAGCTGTCCGCATGCGCAGTAGAGCATTCGCACATGTGCAGTAGCCCCTCCCATGATGATGATGATGCATGCTGCAGCATGGGATCCAACGTGTCCTGCCTCTATCCCGGGCCAAGTGGCCTGCCGCACAGGCTGACCCGTTGCCTTCCCATGCTGAGGCTACAAGAAACAGGTTGGTGCGGGAAGACTTTTGATCGGGGGCAGGGGAAAGAGTTTTGATCGGGAGGATGGGGGGTGGGGAAGGAGGAGAGTTTTGATCTGGGGGGAAGGAGAGAGGAGAGTTTTGATGGGGTGGGATGGTGGAGGAGGAGAGTTTTGATCCTGGGGGGAGGAGAGAGGAGATTTTTTATGGGTGGGGTGGGGGGAGGGAAGAGAGGACAGTTTTGATTGGGGGGAGGGGGAAAAAAGGAGAGTTTTGATGGGAGGGCGGGAAAGAAAGGAGAGTTTTGATGGGGGGGTTGAAGAGAGGAGAGTTTTGATGGGGGGGAGGGGGGGGAGAGGAGAGTTTTGATGGGAGGTGGGGGTGATGAGATTGTGATAACTGTGTAGCTAGTAATTTTAATGAGTTTACTCAAGATTTTCCTTAACCCTGTTGATGAAAGTACCTTCCTATGAGCAGGAGGTACTTCTATTTTTTATTTGGATATTTTGAAAAAATTGTGTAAATATGTTTTGCCTCTACTTTTATTTTTGTAGTTTGACCTTCCATGAATGCTTCTGTTGTATAGTAAGTAAATTAACTTTTCAAAGTTTGTCATATGATATCCTGTACAGCTGTTTGATCCTATTCACATTCTTTAGTCAAGTCATTAAGTACCTACCTGCGCTGATTTCTTAACTTTCCACAAGGGTTTTCTGAGTGGCCACAAGTTGCCACGTACGCTGGCCTGTTAGTTTGGAGCAACTATTAGCTGTCCAAACTGGCTTAAATGGCTAAAACGAGCGTAGGTGGATGGTAACGCCCCCTTTTGAACAAAACTAAACTAAACTAAAAAAAATCCTAACTAACTTACACTGGCGCAAATTGAATGTGCAAAATGGGTATTTTTAAGATAATCCAGAAAAATCAAGTTGCTCCAAAAAAAACGGAGCAACTCCTGGGCAATTTTGGGCCAAATATGTGGAGGATCACTGCCTCCTAGCCACAAAATAGCCTTGGTGTTGCCTCTGCTGATGACGGTGGAATGGTCTTTGTTGTCAGCGTGTTGGGGGGGGGAGGTGGGGGGAAGCAATGGTGGCAGTGCCAGCCTTGGCTGCCCTAGGTTTCTTGGCAACCTGTATGGTGAGGCAATTCTTGTGAATATGCCCCATCTCCTTGACATCAACATGTGGTACATTGGACAAAATGATCCTTTGTGCGGCCTTCGCGTACATTTTGGAGGCTGCGACCAGAGCCGTATGATTGATAACTTTGGCCAATGCTTTACCACATGCCTGCATGTCATGTTAGGTTGTCAATGGCCCTTCACACCATGTTTCCCTGTTGAACAAACAAAACAGGGTGGAAGTAGTAGTCACCATTGCCCACTCTCTGCTGGAGCCTGTTTTTTTTTGTGGATTGCATGTTGTGCTAGACTGGAATCCTGATTATATTAAGTAATTGATTTATGTAAGGAAAGAAGTGCTGATCTTTCTCAACTTACTCAAAGATCTCTACACATAAGTTTCTTAATTTGAATCTGGGTGGTCAAGCCAAATTCTGTTAAGCCAAATTCTGTTAAATGGCCAACCGGTAATTGTTACTCAGCAAAGAAGCAAAGGAGAAGGCTTTGTGGCCCCAGTAAGCAAAAGGGAGGTGTTCATACCAGAACAGGAGTGGCATCGACTGCAAGGAAAGGGAAGAGGAGTATCTTCACTCACGGAGGCAAACCAGCTAGGTAGCACAGTAACAAAATCATCACGCAAATAGTTCACGTATTTTAGGCAATGGAATGTTGTTCTTTTTTTAACTCAGTCTGTCACACACACCCCCAGTTCTGCCTTCACCTCTTTTCTTTCTCCTCTCTAGGGCTGCAGCAGCAACAAATGAAAGCAGGGGCATTAAAGTTCCCATTTTAATTGGAGAGCATGGCTTCCTGCAGAATAAAAAGAGTTAACAGAAAATGTGTAAACTGTTACTTGGACATTTCTTTTTCTGAGGTGTAATTTTATTGCACAGATTAGATACTTATCTCTTGTGAACCATAAGTGTGTGCTAAACACGCTAATTTTTACCACAGTAATTTGTAGCAAATTGTCTTTCCAGTTCACATTGTGGAAACTTTTCATATAGTGTGTTTGCAGGAGCTGGTGAATTTTTGCTTTCATCAAGATGAGCAATAAAAGTTAATTTCCAACTCTTATAACAATTTATTGCCAATTATTGCTGAATTACTGGCAGTTTTGTGCTATAGACATATGCCCACTAGGCTTTAAACTGTCCAAGTTCATTTTCCTTACAACTATACAAGTAATTTTCTCAGTTTGCACTGGCAGGAGAGAATCTCATCCACTGGTAGCACATATCAGAAACTCATGGGGATACTACCTACAATGTTATGATTATGCACAACTGGATGTACAAGGGTTCCTGCTGCCAGCGCAAACTCAGATAATCAAACCCAGGATCCAAAAGTGTAAGGACAGTGTTCCGCTTCCTGTGCCACCCAACAAATTGTAATTTTTGTTTAATGGTAAATAGTATAATAATAATAGTCGAAGAACTGTAAACCCTTCCTAGCCACTAACTGTTTGCTTTCAAAACCCTCCTCTAATCGCTTTTCCTTTACTGTTCCTTCACCTCTGCCCAACCCACTCCATTTTCCCTTCCCAACTCCTACTTGGCACGGCCTGATGTATTACTTCTTTGAGATGTCTTCCTGCATGTGAGGAGCACTAAGAAAATGCAAATTGTAATTGCAATTAGCAAAGTACTTATCAATATCCTTATACAAAATCAGGCTCTGTTTATTTGTGGCACAGTTGCACCCTGGGCAGCAGAAGGGAGGGCTGATCGTGCCTATTTTTGCAAGACATAGAAACATAGAAAATAGGTGCAGGAGCAGACCATTCGGCCCTTCGAGCCTGCACCGCAATTCAATATGATCATGGCTGATCATGCAATCTCAGTACCCCACCCCTGCCTTCTCTCTATACCCCCTGATCCCTTTAGCCGTAAGGGCCACATCTAACTCCCTGGACTCAACAATTTTCTGTGGCAGAGAATTCCACAGGTTCATAACTCTCTGGGTGAAAAAGTTTTTCCTCATCTCGGTCCTATATGGCTTACTCCTTATCTTTAGACTATGACCCCTGGTACTGGACTTCCCCAACATCGGGAACATTCTACCTGCATCTAACCTGTCCAGTCCCATCAGAATTTTATAAGTTTCGATGAGATCCCCTCTCATTCTTCGACATTACAGTCAGTATAAGCCGAGCCGATCCAGTCTTTCCTCAAATGTCAGTTCAGCCATCCCGGGAATCAGTCTGGTGAACCTTCGCTGCAGTCCCTCAATAGCAAGCACGTTCTTCCTCAAATTAGGAGATGAAAACTGCACACAATACTCAAGGTGTGGTCTCACCAAAGCCCTGTACAACTGCAGTAAGACCTCCCTGCTCCTATACTCAAATCTCCTCGCTATGAAGGCCAGCCTGCCATTTGCTTTCTTTACTGCCTGCTGTACCTGCATGCCTACCTTCAATGACTGATGTACCATGACGCCCAGGTCTCTTTGCATCTCCCCTTTTACTGATCTGACACTATTCAGATAATAATCTGCCTTCCTGTTTTTGCCACCAAAGTGGATAACCTCTCATTTATCCACATTATACTGCATCTGACATTCATTTGCCCATTCACCTAACCTGTCCATGTCCCCTGCAGCCTCTTAGCATCCTCCTCGCAGCTGGCACTGCCATTCAGCTTAGTGTCATCTGCAAACTTGGAGATATTACCTTCAATTCCTTCATCTAAATCATTAATGTATATTGTAAATAGATGGGGTCCCAACACTGAACCCTGCGGCACCCCACTAGTCACTGCCTGCCATTCTAAAAAGAACACGTTTATTCCCACTCTTTGCTTCCTGCCTGCCAACCAGTTCTCTATCCACGTCAATACATTACACCCAATACCATGTGCCTTAATTTTGCACACTAATCTCTTGTGTGGGACCTTGTCAAAAGCCTTTTGAAAGTCCAAATACACCACAAATACTGGTTTTCCCTTATCCACTCTACTAGTTACATCCTCAGAAAACTGTAGAAGATTTGTCAAGCATGATTTCACTTTCATATATCCATGCTGACTTGGACCGATCCTGTCACTGTTTTCCAGATGCGCTGCTATTACATCTTTAATAATTGATTCCAGCATTTTCCCCACCACCGATGTCAGGCTAACCAGTCTAAAATTCCCTGTTTTCTCTCTCCCTCCTTTTTGAAAAAGTGGTGTTACATCAGCTACCCTCCAATCCATAGGAACTGATCCAGAGTCCATGGAATGTTGGAAAATGACCACCAATGCATCTACTATTTCTAGGGCCACTTCCTTAAGTACTCTGAGATGCAGACTATCAGGCCCTGGGGATTTATCGGCCTTCAGTCCCTTCAATTTCCCTAACACCATTTCCTAACTGATAAGGATTTCCCTCAGTTCCCCTTCTCGATAGACTCTCATTCCGCTAGTATTTTCGTGAGGTTAGTCGTGTCTTCCTTAGTGAAGACAGAACCAAAGTATTTGTTCAATTTGTCTGCCATTTCCTTGTTCCCCATTATGAATTCACCTGATTCTGACTGCAAGGGACCTACATTAGTCTTCACTAATCTTTTTCTCTTCACATTTCTATAGAAGCTTTTGCAGTCAGTTTTTTTGTTCCCTGCAAGCTTCCTCTCATATTCTATTCCCCCCCTCCACCTAATTAAACCCTTAGTCTTCCTCTGCTGAATTCTAAGTTTCTCCCAGTCCTCAGGTTTGCTGCTTTTTCTGGCCAATTTATATGCCTCTTCCTTGGATTTAACACTTTCCCTAATTTCCCTTGTTAGCCATGGTTGAGCCACCTCCTCTTTTTTATTCAAGCCCCTCCCTCTTAAATAGGCTCCCAGTACATGCAAAATAAAAACACTTTTCAAAATGTCTGCCAAAGCGATTCCAATTCTTCCAACTTTGTTGACTGCAACTTAAACTGTGGCTGTATTTGCCCTGATTCTGCAAAAATATGCCTTTGCCAAATCTCGCTTTACAGCAAAAGTTAACAATGTAGAGTGAAAAATGAATTTGCATTTTAGTACCACTATCTGTTTGTTCCAATAAAACATGCATTTCTCAAAATTAGGCATGCTAAAATTAGGAACATGATGTAGGAGCTTAATTTTCCAATCTGCACCAATGAGCCTCCACACTATGAGTAGGACCCCTTAGAATTGGGGCTAATCTCTTTTCTCCTTCAGCTAACTTCTGTCATTAATAAATTTCACCCATCATAATATCACAATTAAATTAGTGAATACTTAAGCTGCCTCACAGAAGTTGCTATATTGGACATAAAACACAATATTCAAATCACTTTTAACATCATGCAAAATAAATATTGATTTTTATATAGCTGTATTATAATATTATGCACTTAAGTACATTTTCCAAGGCTTCAGTGGCAGCATGTAGTCATGCTCAAGACTCAACAGAAGATCTAACTAGAGTCTTGTGCAAGAAGATTTTTGTACTGAAATGTCCTTGCTTTGTATCCTAGTGCTCTACTTGCCTTTGCAATAGCATCACGACAATGGTTGTAGACCTTCACAGACTCATGTACTGTAACATCCAGCTCCTTTTCATAAGAACATAAGAACATAAGAATTAGGAGCAGGAGTAGGCCATTCGACCCCTCGAGCCTGCACTGCCATTCAATAAGATCATGGTTGATCTTCTACCTCAACGCCACTTTTCCTGCACAACGGACTTAAATTCTGTACCAAGCATTCTATATACATGCTTGGCGTTAGCCCCAACCACACGTATGACATAGCATTTATCAATATTAAATGACATCTGCCAGATGTGTGCTTATTCCCCCAATCCATCAAGATCAGATTGTAATCTATTTTTTCTCATCTCGGGTCCGAACACTAGCATAGAATTTTATGGCATCCACAAACTTGCAGACAGTACCGACAACACTATTGTTTATTATTAATATATGATCATTAATATAGATCAGTGGTTTCAACATGGATTCTTGCAGGACTCCACAAGTAACCAGTCTTCACCCAAAACCACTTCCATTAATAATAATCCTCTGCTTGCGAGAATGCAACCTGACCCCATGCAATCCAGGATCTGACCTGCTATCTCACATAACTCTCTCTTATAAAGTAACCTTGAGGGCCCAAGTTTCCACACGATAAAAAATGGGCGCCCCTCTGAGCTGGTCGTCCGTTTTTCGCGCCTAAAACGGCGCCGGAAAAAAAACGCGCGATTCTGGAGCGCTTTGCAGTTCCTTGTCTGTTTGGCGCGGCACCCAGGGGGGCGGAGCCTACACTCGCGCCGATTTTGTAAGTGGGAAGGGGCAGGTACTATTTAAATTAGTTTTTTTCCTGCCAGCAACGCTGCACATGCGCGTTGGAGTGTTCGCGCATGCGCAGTGTGAAGGAAACATTGGTACTCGGCCATTTTTGTAGTTCTTTGTAGCTGTTTAATTTTTGAACATTTTTTAATAAAAGCACATTGCCATCAGCACATCAGCACATCAGCACTTGCAGCCTTCTCACTGTCTCCTTCCCCCCTCCCCCGCGGGAAGAACGGGCACCTCCTCCCCCACCCGCGGGAAAGAACGGGCGCCTCCTCCCCCCCCCGCGGGGAAGAACGGGCGCCTCCTCCCCCGCTCCCCCCCCCGCGGGAAGAATGGGCGCCTCCTCCCCCCCCACGGGAAGAACGGGCGCCTCCTCTCCCACCCGCGAGAAAGAACGGGCGCCTCCATCCCCCCCGCCCCTCCGCGGGGAGAACGGGCGCCTCCTCCCCCACCCGCGGGAAAGAACGGGCGCCTCCTCCCCCCGCCGCGGGAAGAACGGGTGCCTCCTCCCCCCGCCGCGGGAAGAACGGGCGCCTCCTCCCCCCGCCGCGGGAAGAACGGGCGCATCCTCCCCCCCCCCCCCCGAGGGAAGAACGGGCGCCTCAGGCTGACTGCAGCATTCTCCGTGCCTGAAACACTTTCACACAGGTAGGAAGATGGTTTATTTAATCTTTTCTTTGCTTATAAATGTTTATTCAGGTTGGATTTATTTGTATAATATTTGTAGAAGTATAAATAACGATTTATTGTAGAATTTAATGACTTCCCTTCCCCCCCCCCCCCCCCCCACCTCGTTCTGGACGCCTAATTTTTTAATGTGTAGAACAGGTTTTTTCAGTTCTACAAAAATCTTCACTTGCTCCATTCTAACTTAGTTTGGAGTACGTTTTCACTGTGGAAACTTTGAAATCAGGCGTCAGTGGCCGGACACGCCCCCTTTTGAAGAAAAAATTCTGTTCCAAAGTAGAACTGTTCTACCTGACTAGAACTGCAGAAAAAAAAAATGTGGAGAATTGCAATTTCTAAGATAGTCCGTTCTCCACCAGTTGCTCCTAAAAATCAGTTGCAAATCATGTGGAAACTTGGGCCCATTGTGTGGCACCTTTTCAAAAAGCTTTCTGAAAATCCAAATAAATAATGTTGGCAGAGTGAACTTCATCCACCAACAAAGATCCCCGCTTAAAAAAAATTCACTAGGCTGATGAGATGTGACTTTCTCTTCCAGATGCCATGTTGGGTGTCTCTAATAATGCCGACTCTTGTCCAGCTGGTTAAGTAGGATTTATCCAATGGCCCCTGTTATGGATGTAAACCTGTAAATACCATATTTAAGCACCAGAGCGCTTATCCCCTGGAGTCCCAAGGGATCCCACAATCCCTTGGGAGCACCTGTATATAAGGCCTCATAGGCTGGAGAGACACTCTGAGATCTGTAATAAAGGACTACGGTCGCACCTTACTTTGAGCTTGCAGTATCTAGTCTGACTCTTTATTCAAGACATAACAACTGGCAATGTGATACAGATGACGAACCCCACCGCAACAATGCATAAAACTGTGGGCATCCTGGAGAAATTTTCAGAGGGAGATGATTGGGAAACCTTTGTGGAGCGACTCGATCAATACTTCATGGCCAACGAGCTGGAAGGAAAAGTGAACGCTGCTAAACGAAGGGCGATCCTCCTCACCATTTGCGGGGCACCAACGTATGGCCTCCATGAAAAACCTGCTCGCTCCAGTGAAACCCACAGACAAGTCGTACGATGAGTTGTGCACACTGGTCCAGGAGCATCTAAACCCGAAGGAAAGCATTCTGATGGCGAGGTATTAGTTCTACACGTACAAGAGGTCTGAAGGCCAGGAAGTGGCAAGCTACGTCGCCAAGCTAAGGCGTCTTGCAGGGCATTGCGAATTTGAAGGACACTTGGAGCACATGCTCAGGGACTTCTTTGTACTTGGCATTGGATATGAAGTAATACTTCGCAAACTTTTGACTTTAGAGACCCCAACCTTGAGTAAGGCCATAGCGATAGCCCAAGCGTTTATCGCCACCACTGACAATACGAAACAAATTTCTCAGCACACTAGTGCTGCTGCAAGTTCTGTGAACAAAGTAACATTGTTTTCGAATCGAAATGTAGATGGCAGGACTTACACGCCTGCAGCTGCATGTTCGCAGATGACTCAGAGTCCACCATCAAGGGTGGTGAATACAAGGCCATTAACACCTTGTTGGTGCTGCGGGGGTGATCATCGTTTCCATTCATGCCACTTCAAAGGATATGTTTGCAAGGGCTGTGGAACAATGGGGCACCTCCAACGCATGTGCAGGCGAGCTGCAAACCCTGCTAATCCTGCAAACCACCATGTTGCAGAGGAGGACAGATCTACTGCGGATCACGATGAACCAGAGCCTCAGACCGAGGAGGCAGAGGTATATGGGGTGCACACATTTAGCACAAAGTGTCCCCCGATAATGCTGAAGGTTGAATGAAATGGACACCCGGTGTCCATGGAGCTGGACCCAGGCGCAAGCCAGTCCATAATGAGCAAAAAGACTTTCAATAAATTGTGGTGCATCAAGAACTCAAGGCCAGTCCTGACTCCTATTCGTACTAAACTGAGAACGTATACAAAGGAACAGATTCCCGTAATTGCCGGTGCTACCGTAAAGATCTCCTGCAATGGAGAGGTGCCCAAGTTACCATTCTAGGTGGTACCGGGCAATGGCCTCACACTGTTTGGCAGGAGCTGGCTGGGAAAGACACGCTGGAACTGGGACGACGTCCGAGCGCTTTCGTCCATCGATGACATCTCATGTGCCCAGGTTCTAAGCAAGTTCCCCTCACTGTTTGAACCAGGCATCAGGAAGTTCCAAGGAGCAAAAGTGTAGATCCATCTGATTCCGGGGGCGCGAACCATCCATCACAAGGCGAGAGCGATACCTTACATGATGAGAGAGAGGGTGGAGATCGAGCTGGACAGGCTGCAACGAGAGGGCATCATTTCGCCGATCGAATTCAATGAGTGGGCCAGCCCGATTGTCCCAGTCCTCAAGGGAGACGGCACCTTCAGAATCTGTGTTGATTACAAAGTAACTATCAATCGTTTCTCACTGCAGGATCAATATCTGCTACCAAAGGCAGACGGCCTATTTGCGACGCTGGCGGGAGGTAAAACGTTCATGAAGCTGGACTTGACCTCGGCCTACATGACACAGGAGCTGGACGAATCTTCGAAAGGCCTCAACTGCATTAACACGCACACAAAGGTCCCTTCATTTACAACAGATGCCTGTTTGGGATTCGATCGGCCGCGGCGATATTCCAGACGAACATGGAACGCTTGCTGAAGTCGGTCCCGTGCACCGTGGTCTTCCAGGACGACATCTTGGTTACAGGTCGGGACACCGTCGAGCACCTGCAGAACCTGGAGGAGGTTCTTCGTCAGCTTAATCATGTGGGGCTCAGGCTAAAATGTTCGAAGTGCATTTTCCAGGCACCTAAAGTGGAGTTCCTGGGGAGAAGAATCGCGGCGGACGGCATCAGGTCCACCGATTCGAAGACGGAGGCAATCAAGAACGCACAGAGACCACAGAACGTGATGGAGCTGCGGTCGTTTCTAGGATATAGAAACATAGAAACATAGAAAATAGGTGCAGGAGTAGGCCATTCGGTCCTTCAAGCCTGCACCACCATTCAATAAGATCATGGCTGATCATTCCCTCAGTACCCCTTTCCTGCTTTCTCTCCATACCCCTTGATCCCGTTAGCCGTAAGGGCCATATCTAACTCCCTCTTGAATATATCCAATGAACTGGCATCAACAACGCTCTGTGGGAGGGAATTCCACAGGTTAACAAATCTCTGAGTGAAGAAGTTTCTCCTCATCTCAGTCCTAAATGGCCTACCCCTTATCCTAAGACTGTGTCCCCTGATTCTGGACTTCCCCAACATCGGAAACATTCTTCCCACATCTAACCTGTCCAGTCCCGTCAGAATCCTATATATTTCTATGAGATCCCCTCTCATCCTTCTAAACTCCAGTGTATAAAGGCCCAGTTGATCCAGTTTCTCCTCATATGTCAGTTCCCATCCCGGGAATCAGTCTGGTGAACCTTCGCTGCAATAGCAAGAACGTCCTTCCTCAGCTTAGGAGACCAAAACTGAACACAATATTCCAGGTGAGGCCTCACCAAGGTCCTGTACAACTGCAGTAAGACCTCCCTGCTCCTATACTCAAATCCCCTCGCGATGAAGGCCAACATACCATTTGCCTTCTTCACTGCCTGCTGTACCTGCATGCCAAAAATTTCAATGACTGATGAACCATGACACCCAGGTCTCATTGCACCTCCCCTTTTCCTAATCTGCCGCCATTCAGATAATATTCTGCCTTCGTGTTTTTGCCCCCAAAGTGGATAACCACATTTATCCACATTATACTACATCTGCCATGCATTTTCCCACTCACCTAACCTGTCTAAGTCACCCTGCAGCCTCTTAGCGTCCTCCTCACAGCTCACACCGCCACCAAGTTTTGTGTCATCTGCAAACTTGGAGATATTACACTCAATTCCTTCAGTTATATCATTAATGTATATTGTAAAGAGCTGGGGTCCCAGCACTGAGCCCTGCGGCACTCCACTAGTCACTGCCTGCCATTCTGAAAAGGACCTGTTTATCCCGACTCTCTGCTTCCTGTCTGCCAACCAGTTCTCTATCTGCCAACCAGTTCTCTATCCACGTCAGTACATTACCCCCAATACCATGTGCTTTGATTTTGCACACCAATCTCTTGTGTGGGAGCTTGTCAAAAGCCTTTTGAAAGTCCAACTACACCACATCCACTGGTTCTCCCTTGTCCACTCTACTAGTTACATCCTCAAAAAATTCCAGAAGATTTGTCAAGCATGATTTCCCTTTCATAAATCCATGCTGACTTGGACCGATCCTGTCACTGCTTTTCAAATGCACTGCTATTTCATCTTTAATAATTGATTCCAACAATTTCCCCACTACCGATGGCAGGCTAACCTGTCTATAATTACCCATTTTCTCTCTCCCTCCTATTTTAAACAGTGGTGTTACATTAGCTACCCTCCAGTCCATAGGAACTGATCCCGAGTCGATAGACTGTTGGAAAATGATCACCAATGCATCCACTATTTCTACGGCCACTTCCTTAAGTACTCTGGAATGCAGACTATCAGGCCCCGGGGATTTATTGGCCTTCAATCTCATCAATTTCCCTAACACAATTTCCCGCTTTATAAGGATATCCTTCATTTCCTCCTTCTCACTAGACACTCGTTCCCCTAGTATTTCCCGAAGGTTATTTGTGTCTTCCTTCATGAAAACAGAACCAAATTATTTGTTTAACTGGTCCACCATTTCTTTGTTCCCCATTATAAATTCACCTGAATCTGACTGCAAGGGACCTACGTTTGTCTTCACTTAACTTTTTCTCTTCACATATCTATAGAAGCTTTTGCAGTCAGTTTTTATGTTGCCAGCAAGCTTCCTCTCATACTTGTATTTTCCCCCTCCTAATTAAACCCTTTGTCCTCCTCTGCTGTATTACAAAATTCTTCCAGTCCTCAGGTTTGCTGCTTTTTCTGGCCAATTTATATGCCTCTTCCTTGGATTTAACACTATCCTTAATTTCTCTTGTTAGCGACTGTTGAGCCACCTTCCCGGTTTTATTTTTACTCCAGACAGGGATGTACAATTGTTGAAGTTCATCCATGTGATCTTTAAATGTTTGCCATTGCCTATCCATCGTCAACCCTTTAAGAATCACCTCCCAGTCTATTCTAGCCAATTCACGTCTCATAGTATCGAAGTTACCTTTCCTGAAGTTCAGGACCCTAGTCTCTGATTTAACTGTGTCACTCTCCATCTTAATAAAGAATTCTACCATATTATGCTCATTCTTCCCCAAGGGGCCTCGCATAACAATATTGTTAATTAGTCGATTCTCATTACACATCACCCAGTCTAGGATGGCCAGCCCTCTAGTTGGTTCCTCGACATATTGGTCTAGAAAACCATCCCTAATACACTCCAGGAAATCTTCCTCCACCGCATTGGTACCAGTTTGGTTAGCCCAGTCAATATGTAGATTAATGTCGCCCATGATAACTGCTGTACCTTTATTGCACGCGTCCCTAATTTCTTGTTTGATGCTGTCCCCATCCTTACTACTACTGTTTGGTGGTCTGTACACAACACCCACTAGCGTTTTTTGCCATTTGGTATTCCGTAGCTCCACCCATACAGATTCCATATCATCCAAGCTAATGTCCTTCCTTACTATTGCATTAATTTCCTCTGTAACCAGCAACGCCACCCCACCTCCTTTTCCTTTCTGTCTTTCCTTCCTAAATGTTGAACACCCCTGGATGTTGAGTTCCCAGACTTGGTCACCCTGTGATGCCAATTACATCATATCCGTTAACTGCTATCAGCGCAGTTAATTCCTCCTTATTCTGAATACTCCTCGCATTGATGCACAGAGCCTTCAGGCTTGTCTTTTTAACACCTTTTGTCCCTTTAGGATTTTGCTGTAATGTGGCCCTTTTTGCTTTTGCCTTGGGTTTCTCTGCCCTCCACTTTTACTTTTCTTCTTTCTACCTTTTGCTTCTGCTCCCATTCTACTTCCTTCTGTTTCCCAGCATAGGTTCCCCTCCCCCTGCCATATTAGTTAATTCCTCCCCAACAGCACTAGCAAACACTCCCCCTAGGACATTGGTTCTGGTCCTGCCCAGATGCAGACCATCCAGTTTGTATTGGTCCCACCTCCCCCAGAACAGATTCCAATGTCCCAGGAATTTGAATCCCTCCCTTCTGCACCACTCCTCAAGCTACGCATTCATCTGTGCTATCCTGCAATTCCTACTCTGACTAGCAAGTGGCACTGTAGCAATCCTGAGATTACTACTTTTGAGGTCCTACTTTTTAATTTAGCTCCTAGCTCCCTAAACTCATCTTGTAGGACCTCATCCAGTTTTTTACCTTTCTCATTGGTACTCATATGCACCACGACAATTGGCTGTTTACCCTCCCTCTTCAAAATGCCCTGCACCCGCACCGAGACATCCTTGACCCTTGCACCAGGGAGCCAACATGCCATCCTGAAGTCTCGGTTGTGGCCACAGAAACGTCTACCTATTCCCCTTACAATAAAATCCTCTATCACAATAGCTCTCCCACTCTTTTTCCTGCCCTTCTGTGGAGCAGAGCCACCCACGGTGCCATGGACTTGCCTGCTGCTACCCTCCCCTGATGAATCATCCCCCTCAACAGTACCCAAAACGATGTATCTGTTTTGCAGGGGGATGACCGCAGGGGACCCCTGCACTACCCTTCTTCCACTGCTCTTCCTGTTGGTCACCCGTTCCCTATCTGGCTGTGTACCCTTTTCTTGCGGTGTGACAAACTCGCTAACCGTTCTATTCACGTCATCCTCAGCATCGCGGATGCTCAGGAGTAAATCCACCCGCAGCTCCAGTGCCACAATGCAGTCTGTCAGGAGCTGCAGGTGGATGCTGTTCCCGCACATGTAGTCGTCAGGGACACTGGAAGCACCCCTAACTTCCTACATATTACAGGCGGAGCATAACACGTGTCCGAGCTCTCCTGCCATGACTTAACCCCTAGATTAACTTAGTTTGGCAACAACAATGTTAAAAGGTTACTTACTGATAAAGGAAAAAAAAAGAAAAAAGATAAACGACTCACCAATCACCAACCAATCACTTACCCCCTTGGCTGTGACGTCACCTTTCTATTTCTTTCTACTTTTTTGCCATCTCTCCCTGCTGCAGCTGCACCGACTGGCCTCTTGTAGGCCTCCCGACTCGACGCTGCTCCTCCTTCTCACTCTCCCGCTCCCCGACTGCTGCTGATGGGCCTCTTGTAGGCCTCCCGACTTGACGCTGCTCCGCCTCCTCCAAACTCCCGCTCCCCGACTGATGGGCCTCTTGTCGGCCTCCCGACTCGACGCTGCTCCTCCTCCTCGCTCTCCCGCTCCCCGACTCCTGAACTATTTTGGCAACTTCTTTCCGGTTCTTAGCACATTGTTAGAACCCCTGCACTTTTTACTGCATAAAGGAGATGAATGGGTTTGGGGTAAAATCCAAGAAAATGCCTTTGAGAAAGCTAGAAAGCTGTTATGTTCAAACAAGTTGCTTGTGTTGTACGATCCATGTAAGCGTTTGGTACTAGCATGTGATGCGTCGCCGAACGGGGTCGGGTGTGTATTGCAACAAACTAATGAATTTGGGAAGTTGCAATCGGTTGCTTATGCATCCAGAAGTCTGTCTAAGGCTAAGAGGGCCTACAGTATGATCGAAAAAGAAGCGTTGGCGTGTGTTTACGGGGTAAAGAAAATGCATCAATATCTGCTCGGGCTCAAATTGAATTGGAAACTGACCATAAGCCGCTTATATTCCTTTTCTGAAAGTAAGGGGATAAATATGAATGCATCGGCCCGCATCCAGAGTTGTCCGCATACAACTACACCATGCGCCACAAGCCAGGCACAGAAAACAGTGCCGATGCTCTCAGCAGGCTGCCATTGCCCACCACAGGGGTGGAAATGGCACAGCCTGCAGATTTAACTCTGGTAATGGAAGCATTCGAGAGTGAGCAATCACCTGTTACCGCCCGACAGATTAGAACCTGGACGAGCCAGAACCACTTACTATCCTTCGTAAAAAACTGTGTGCTCCATGGGAGTTGGTCTAGTGTCCTGTTAGAGATGCAGGAAGAAATAGAGCCATACCAGCGGCGCAAAGATGAAATGTCTATCCAGGCAGACTGCCCCCTATGGGGTAATCGGGTAGTGGTGCCAAAAAAGGGCTGGGACACTTTCATTACTGATCACCACAGCACCCACCCAGGCATCATAATGAAGAAAGCGATAGTCAGATCCCACATGTGGTGGCCCGGTATCGATACAGACTTAGAGTCCTGTGTGCACAAATGTAATACATGTTCCCAGTTAAGCAATGCACCCAGGGAGGCACCACTAAGTTTATGGTCCTGGCCCTCCAAACCGTGGTCTAGGGTCCATGTCGACTATGCAGGCCCATTCTTGGGAAAAATGTTTTTAGTGGTTGTAGATGCGTACTCCAAATGGATTGAATGTGTGATCAAGTCGGTAAACACCATTGAAAGCCTACGGGCCATGTTTGCCATGCACGGCCTGCCTGATGTCCTTGTAAGTGACAATGGACCGTGCTTTACCAGTGCCAAATTCAAGGAGTTCATGACCTGCAATGGGATCAAACATGTCACGTCTGCCCCATTTAAACCAGCGTCCAACAGTCAGGCAGAATGAGCAGTTCAAACAATCAAGCAGACCTTGAAAAGGTAACTGAACGCTCACTACAGAATCGCTTTGCTTAGTTAGCGCACAAGATCCCACTTGCTCACTGGGGTTCCTCCCGCTGAACTGCTCATGAAAAGGGCACGTAAGACAAGGCTGTTGTTAGTCCACTCTGATCTACACAAACAGTTCGGGAGCAACCAGCTTCAACAGAATACATATGATAGCGCAAATGTGTCACGCGAAATTGAAATAAATGATCCTGTATTTGTGTTGAACTATGGACAAGGTCCCATGTGGCTTGCTGGCACTGTTTTGGCCAAAGAAGGGAGCAGGGAGTTTGTGGTCAAATTCTCAAATGGACTCACCTGCAGAAAAAACTTGGACCAAACCAAACTCAGATTCATGGTCTATCCAGAACAACCCACAATAGATTCTACATTTTTCGACCCTCCAACACACACACAAGTGGCAACCGACCCAGTGGTGGACCACGAAGCAGAACCCATCACTCGCAGCAGCCCAGCAAGACTCACCATCCCCAGCAGCCCAGCAAGGCCAGCTGCACAGCAGCCCAGCGAAGGCCCAACAAACGACTCACCAACACCATCATTTGCGCCGAGACGATCAACCAGGGAAAGGAAGGCCCCACATTGTAAATAGTTACACTATTGACTTGGGGGGAGTGTTGTTAATCTATAAATACCATGTCTAACCACCAGAGGGCTTATCCCCTGGAGTCCCAAGGGATCCCACAATCCCTTGGGAGCACCTGTTTATAATGATGCCTCACAGGCTGGAGAGACACTCTGAGACCTGTAATAAAGGACTACGGTCACACCTTACTTTGAGCTTGCAGTATCTGGTCTGACTCTTTATTCAAGGCACAACAGTCCCTTCTAACATCTTTCAAATAAGCTAATAGGCTGGATTTTCGTGGGGTTTGCAAATGGTTTTTTGCCGCGTTTTGATTATCCACGTCGAAAAAGCGGGCGCTCAGCTGTTTCTTGCCTGATCACGATCCTCGGCTCGTTTTTTGCCGCGGTGCTTGGAGCTACCGGCGAGGAGAGCTGCGCCGGGCAGTAACGACTCGGATCGTGATCACGTACAAGTTTCGAGACTCACTAGACCCGTACAACACGCGCTGATGACTGCCAGGGAAAACACGGCGGTCCAGCCCTGCCAAGCAATAAGTTGGAAAACCTGTCAAAAAGGTAAGTTGATGTTTTTATTTTTTTATATATTTGCAGCAATTTGTGAAGTAAGAGTGCTGATAATGTTTTTTTTAATTTTGGGGGGTGGGTTTTCCCCCCTCCCAAGGCCTCTCTTGGAGCACCCCCGGCACACACTAAAGTTGGCGAGGATCCCGTTTTTGCATCCCAAAAATAGTGCAATGCCTCCCTTTGCACTACGCCCTCGGCGGGAAGTCAGCCAGCAAAAATAAAAACAAGGCGGCTGCGGCAGTGCACCCTCCCCCTTGAAGGTTCACCGTGCTGCCGTACCGCACACACACAGTACAAGAAAAAGCTGTCGGGGTGGAGCAAAGATTTTTGCAGGTAAATTTGGGGGCGGAATGTGCTGGAGGTGCGGGAGATCAGCGGTGCGCACTTTGATAATGCGCTTGCAGCGGTTGGCAACTGTGGGGCGGAAGTGGGGATCGGCCGAAAAATCCCCGAGCTGAATTTGGGTCATGGTGGCCAATCGACTGCAACGCATGGCCACCGCAAAATGGTGGTAACATAGAAACATAGAAAATAGGAGCAGTAGTAGGCCATTTGGCCCTTCGAGCCTGCACCACCATTCAATATGATCATGGCTGATCCTCTATCAACACCATATTCCTGCTTTCTCCCCATACCCCTTGATGCCTTTTGTGTCTAGAAATCTATCTATCTCCTTCTTAAATATATTCAGTGACTTGGCCTCCATAATCTTCTGTGATAGAGAATTCCACAGGTTCACCACCCTCTGAGTGAAGAAATTTCTCCTCATCTCAGTCCTAAATTTCCTGGCTTGTATCCTGAGATGGTGACCCCTTGTTCTAGACTTCCCAGCCAAGTGAAACATCGTCCCTGCATTCAGTCTGTCCAGCCCCGTCAGAATTTTATACGTTTCAATGAGATCCCCTCTCATTCTTCTAAACTCTC
This sequence comes from Pristiophorus japonicus, assembly GCF_044704955.1. Classification (NCBI taxonomy): domain Eukaryota; kingdom Metazoa; phylum Chordata; class Chondrichthyes; family Pristiophoridae; genus Pristiophorus; species Pristiophorus japonicus. Next base: position 121,256,623 of record NC_091983.1, on the reverse strand, counting down.
GTGAATACAGGCCTAGTCGATTCAATCTCTCCTCATATGACAGTCCTGCCATCCCAGAAATCAGTCTGGTGAACCTTCGCTGCACTCCCTCTATGGCAAGTATATCCTTAGGTAAGGAGACCAAAACTGCACACAATACTCCAGGTGCAGTCTCACCATGGCCCTGTATAACTGTAGTAAGACATCCCTGCTCCTGTACTCAAATCGTCTTGCAATGAAGGCCAATATATCATTTGCCTTCCTAGCTGCTTGCTGCACCTGCATGTTTGCTTTCAATGACTTGTGTACAAGGACACGCAGGTCCCTTTGTACATCAACAGTTGCCAAGCTATCACCATTGAAATAATACTTTGTCTTTATGTTTTTCCGACCATCTATCCACATTATACTGCATCTGCCATGTGTTTGCCCCCTCACTCACTCAACCTATCTAAATTGCCTTGCAGCGTCTTTGCATCCTCCTCACAACTCACAATCCCACCTAGTTTTGTGTCATCAGTAAACTTGAAAATATTACATTTGGTTCCCTCATCCAAATCATTTATATATATTGTGAATAGCTGGGGCCCAAGCACTGATCCCTGTGGTACCCCACTAGTCACTGCCCGCCACCCCGAAAAAGATCCGTTTATTCCTACTCTCTGTTTCCTGTCAGTTAACCAATTTTCAATCCATGCTAATACATTACCCCCAATCCTATGTGCTTTAATTTTGCACACTAACCTCTTATGTGGAACTTTATCAAAGGCCTTCTGAAAATCCAAATACATTACATCCACTGATTCTCCCTCATCTAATCTATCAGTTACATCCTCAAAAAACTCTTGTAGATTTTCCTTTCATAAATCCATGTTGACTTTGTCTAATCCCATTGATATTTTCTAAGAGTCCTGTTATCACATCCTTTATAATAGACTCTAGCATTTTCTCTACTAGCGATGTTCGGCTAACCGGTCTGTAGTTCTCTGTTTTCTCTCTCCTTTTTTAAATAGTGGGGTTACATTTGCCACCCTCCAATCTGCAGGAACTATTCCATAATCTATAGAATTTTGGAAGATGACAACCAATGCATCTACTATTTCCATGGCCACCTCTTTTAATACTCTGGGATGCAGATTATCAGGCCTTGGAGATTTATCTGCTCTCAGTCCCATTAGTTTCTCTGGCACTATTTTCTCACTAATAATCATTTCCTTTAATTCCTCTTGCTCACTAGACCCTTGGTTCCCTAGCATTTCTGGAACATTATTTATGTCCTCTTCCATGAAGACAGAACCAAAGTATTTATTTAATTGTTCTGCCATTTCTTTGTTCCCCATTATAAATTCTCCCGTTTCTGACTGTAAATGACCTACATTTGTCTTCGCTAATCTTTTCCTCTTTACGTACTTGTAGAAACTTTTGCAGTCAGTTTTTATGTTCCTGCAAGTTTACTCTCATACTCTATTTTTCCCCTCTTAATCAATCTCTTGGTCCTTATTTGCTGAATTCTAAACTGCTTCCAATCACCAGGCTTGCTACTTTTTCTGGCAACTTTGTATGACTCCTCTTTGGATCTAATACTATCCTTAATTTCTTTTGTTACTTTTCCTTTGGTGTTTTTGCATTGGAAAGAATGTCTAACTGTTGTAATTTATGCATTCGTTCCTTAAATGTTAGCCATTGCCTAACCACCTTCATGCCTTTTACTGAATCTTCCCAATCTATCATAGCCAATTTATTCCTCATTCCTTTGTAGTTTCCTTTGTTTAGATTTAAGACCCTGGTTTGAGATTGGACTACTTCATTTTCCATATTAATAAAGAATTCAATCATGTTATGGTCACTCTTCCCTAAAGGACCCCGCACAACAAGACTATTAATTAACCCCTTCTCACTGCACAATGCCCAATCTAGGATAGCCTGTTCCATAGTAGGCTCCTCAATGTACTGGTCTAAAAAAAACACTCCAGAATTCAGCCTCCACAGTATTATTACTAATTTGGTTTGGCCAGTCTATATGTAGATTAAAGTCACCTACGATTACTGTAGTACCCTTGTTACATGCATCTCTTATTTCCTGTTTGATGCTGCTCCCTACATTACCATTGCTGTTTGGAGGCCTATAGACAATTCCCACCCATGTTTTCTGCCCCTTGGTGCTCCTTTCCTCCACCCAGACTGATTCTACATCTTGATTTTCTGAGCCAATATCCTTTCTCACTATTGCTCTGATTTCATCCTTTTTGCCTGTCCTTCCTAAATATCGAATATCCTTGGATATTCAGTTCCCAACCCTGGTCACCCTGCAACCATGTCTCCGTAATTGCAACTATATCATATCCATTTACATTTATTTGCACTGTTAATTCATCTACCTTATTACGAATGCTTTGTACATTCAGATACAGTGCTTTTAGATTTGTCTTTTTAACATTATTCGATATCTTAACATTTTTTTGTACTATAGCCCTATTTGTCTTATCGCTATTTTTTCTTACCTGGACCCTTTTTGTTCGTGCACTCTTTTGTTTGTATGCTCTGTCCCTTCCTGACATAATCTGGTTATCCTTACCACAATCACTTTCCTGCATTGCTTCCTTTTCTTTTCGCTTTAGCATTCTAAATTTCTCTCCACTGGGACCCTCCTTATCCGGACCCTGAATTTCGGCCATTTAGTGTCAGCCAGTGACAGAGTTGGTAGGTTAGGTCAGAAGGTTGTGAGTTCAAGTCCCACTCCAGAGACTTGTGCACAAAAATCTAGGCTGATCCTCTGGTACAAATGTCTCATCCGAAAGATGGCACTTGTCTGCTCTCTCAGGTGGATGTAAAAGATCCCATGGCACTATTTTGAAGAAGAGCAGGGGAGTTATCACTGGTGTCTCTGCCCAATATGTATCCCTCAATCAACATCACTAAAATAGATTAACTGGTCATTGTCACATTGCTGTTTCTGGGAACTTGCTGTGTGCTAATTGGCTGCCTCGTTTACTACATTACATTCGTGACTACACTTCAAAATGTACTTCATTGGATGTAAAGTGCTTTGGGATGTCTGGTGGTAGTGAAAGGTGCTATACAAATGCAAATCTTTCTTTTTTTCTATACAGCACCTTTCATAACTTCAGGAGTACCAAAGTGGGACAGCATATTTATTAGTCATCTCTCACCAGCAGAAAAGTTGATGAAGTTGCTAGTGATGCATATGGAGTATTTGTAACTTGGCTACTGTCGGTATGAACTGCAAACTGCCGAGCATGGCAGAAGCCACATTTTGAAACGAGCCAGTTGCATAACAGGTTAATGTAATGGTTACCTTCACTGCTACAGTAAGTGCAATCTGAGCAGGGTATCTGCAAGAGGGTCTAGATTTTCATTAGTGCTGCCTTAGTTGACAGGCTTCCCAAGCAGCCATTGCTGCTCTCCTCTTCTACCTCCATGATATGAATTAGAAATAGTGAAATCCCCATAGCAAACTCCATTTTGCTGCCTTCAGAACTTAAATGCCAAATTGTCCTTGCTGATAATCCTCTTCCGGAGAACTTGAAGTTGACATTGAAGAAGAAAATGGCAAGAATTTTCCAGATGGATGTAGGTAACCCTAAGTTATAGGTGAAAACTATTTCTTATCACAAAGCTACTACAATATCATGAAATGTTACAGCATAGAACGAGGTCATTCGGCCCATCGTGCCTGTGCCTGCTCTTTGAAAAAGCTATCCATTAGTCCCACTTCCCTGCTCTTTCCCCACAAACCTGTAAATGTTTCCTTTTCAAGTATTTAGTCAATTCCCTTATGAAAGTTACTATTGAATCTGCTTCCACCATCCTTTCAGGCAGTGCATTCCAGATCATCATAACGCGCTGTGTAAAAAAAATTCTCCTCTAGTTCTTTTGCCAATTATCTTTAAATATGTGCCCTTTTGTTACTGATCCTCCTGCAAGTGGAAACAGTTTCTCCCTATTTGCTCCATCAAAACCCCATAAAATGAGGGAGAGGTGACGTCACCGTGGCGAACTTGGACTTTTGCGCTGAGTTCACCATATAAACCTAGGATGCAGCAGCCTGATAGAGGCACTAACAGCACCTCTTAAAGGGACAAACACATCTTTCAGGTAAGTTTGCATTTAAGCTTTTGAACTGCGTTTTTTTTATTTTATTAAAGTTGTGACGCTGCAATAGATGTTAAAAGTTTTTTTAAGTGTTTAGGGAATGAAGCTGGATGCTTGTAAAGCCTCAGATAGTAAAGGAAGGCCTCTGAGAAGACAGAAAATGGTGCAAATACTCAACAGTTCAGGCAACAACTGTAGTGAGAGAAACAGAGTTCACGTCTCATGTCAAGATGCTGCCTGACCCGCAGAGTATTTCCAGCATTTAATGCTGTTATTTCAGATTTATAGCATCTGCTCACAGAGGGGAGAGGATGATGTGAAAGAGGAGGAAGCCGAAGAGGAGGAAACAGAAAAGGAGGAAGCAGAAGTAAGGATACAACCCAGGCAGAGACTTTCTGGCCGGAATATCAGGATGGAATCATCCGCCTATGGTTGGGTGTGTGAAATGAGGAAGGCACAAGGGTGGAGTTGTGCTGAGGGGGTGCCAGAAGGAGGATAACATATGAGGATACCAGCATCATGTATCTTTTCAGCCCCACCGCTGGCCAAATTCTTAGCCATGCCCCTGCAAAGAATGGCCTGCACTGTCTCTTCAAGGGAGTGAGGTGAAGCTAGGAATGGGAGATGTGCCTCATGATTGGTACAGATTGATGGTAGGTGAGTGATTGGGGGGAGGGGACAGGTAGTCGTGCAAGACCTTGGGTGCTCCTTCCCTGGTCTGCTGAGCCATTTGACCTCGTGCTGAAGTACTTTTCCCATTTTTTGACACGCAGAGGTGAATTCAGCTTTAAGAGCTGAAGAATCCCATTTGGGAATTCTTTTTAAAATGTTAATTTTTTAAAAAGACAGTGAGGACTGTAAACTGCATTTTTTAACTTCATTTTATTTTTATTACTTCAGAAGGCATTGCCCTTTTAATTTCCCACAATGCCTGGCGAACTCATTACCCTGCTTCCAGAGGCTGTTGGAACATCGAACGCCACTTCTGGACGGCAACTTCGATTCCTACGCTGCACTAATGTCACCAGGAAGCATTTCCTTACACAAAACTATTTTCTCTTACTGGTAGGGGGATACTGCTCTTTATTTAGTTAGATTCATGTTCCTCTCAATTGGAGAGAGGGGGTGGTTAAAGGGTTACCTTCGCTGCTCAATGGAGTGGTGAATGTAATATCCCAGAACCATTTTGGCTTTTGATTGGAGGGCGGGGGTGATGCTGCACTGTCCAGAGGTCAGTTTGGTTGGCCAGTGGGGGAAGGGTTTACTGTGCTGTTGGAGGTGGGAATATTTCCATTTCAATTATAAGGTTATGAAGTACAATGACTTGAGCACAGGAAAACTGCTGACACATAATCGACAAAAACCTGCTTTACAGTGGCCTTGGGTATGATATATAAAGGGTGATCGCCCAAACAAATGCTTTCACAAATGACCTAAATACTGGGAAATGGATGATGTAAATGCTTTCTGCAGTAGAGCATCTTAAATAGCAAAAGGATTCATTATAAATGGTAGGCACATGATCTCTACTAATTAAACAGTTGGTCTGTGGCAGCTCGTTTTTTCCATCCCAGTGAAGTATGGGCATTTTGGGATTTGCTTACAGATTTATTTCTCTGGGCAGTTCCTATTAGCTTTGCATTGCAATGGTCATCATCAAATAGATGAAGCCAGTGTCCAGAACGCAATGTTTGTCTTCATTTCCATTTGCTTCTCCTGGTCAAGATTCTGCCATTTCACAATATGGGACTCAAAATTTAGTCGATGGAGCCAGTTTTCACTTGTTTCGCTTATTGTTAACGGGGTGGGTAATTTTCACACCAGTGAAGCAGCTGGTGTCATTTTAAAAGAGACCAATTGCTGGGCACTCGAAGCGCCTGTCTGCTTCTGGCGGTAGACCCATTTACTTATGCAAATCAAGATCCTACCACTCTCAATGCCATTTTAGGTTGGAAATGGATGGAGCATGCATCGTGCATACTATAATCATTTCCATGAGTGATACAGGAGGCGTGGCTCAATAAAGGTAACTTTGATGGTATTTCTTTGAGGCGCAGAAAAGCAGAAGTGCTCCTCCAGACCCCACAAATGAATCTGGGCCGCTGCAGCTCCAGAATCCTCCCCATTCCCCCATCACAATCGCAACCCTTCCTCCCCACCCCCTCCCCCCGTCCCAACTGGTGGCTGAGGCAGCCCAATATTGACTAACCTTAATCTGGCAAGCTGCAATCTGAAGCCCATTTGAAGCCCACAGCTTGCTGGCCTGATTTAAATTAGGCCGTAGCTTCAGAATTGTAGCTGTCTCTTCGCCGCATGTATGGGTGGTTGCCGCGCTCAGCTGATTGGTCGCCCAAAAGTCAAAATCAACCCCTGTGTGTCATTAGCTTCTCATTCAAATAAAATTTCGACTGGTTCTTGTAAAATACCACGGCTGAGTGAAAAACTGCAATTCTTCACCAAGCTGAAAACTTGATAATATAGCTGTCTGTACTGAGATTAGCAGTCAGATCAGGAAAGAGAAAAATAATTAATATATATTAACCCAATCAATCTGTAGGCATTCTGGAGCACACTTCCCAATTAGGCAGGCAGCAGTGGAGCAGAAGGCTCATAAATTAGGTTGACATATCAATACACTGGATTTTGCCTTGTGTTCCCTCTCCATGTGGGGCTTTGTTTAATGCGTCCCAAACATGAGAATGGGCAGGAGTCTCCCAGACTGGGAGTGACCTTGGCTGCAGCCTGCAATCCATTGGATGGTTGGTACTCCAGGTTAAACAAAATGTGCCTGCTGACAGAACTAGAACCAGCCTGGGGCTTCAAGCTTGAGCCTTGGCTTGGACCCCTAAAAAAACTTGCCCACTTTCTAGCCTGATCGATTTCCTTCACAAGGAAACCAGACCTTTTGAAATTTCTTATTTTGGTCAGTGTTCCTGGGCCTATCTATGTGAGTGCTGGGTTCCAACCATTTTTCCTGCCACTCCTCCTGTTCAGATAGTACAGGTGCTTGGCTGCAAAATGTTAATTAGGGAAGTCCCCCCAACCCCCAAAGGACTGGAACCAAGACTGAGAGCTGCTTATGTTGCTTTTTAATTTTTTTTGAACTTTCAATGATGACCTGTTGGAGCCAAACCCTCCACCTGCCACAAGCATGGCTATTGGCAGCGGAAGGGACACTACCAGGGAAGGGGACTGCCTACATTGGGAAAGGTGGAAGTGGGGGGGTGGTGGGGCGTAGAGTTCCAGGCTGGGATTGAGGCTGAATTCCCAAAGAAAATTAACAATTAAATGCAGACACCTTAGAGAGGAGGCTGTTGGGGGCAATCTCACTTTTTTCTGAGGGAGCCCTGATACCTTCCCAGAGCAAGCACCACCTCCTAGACGTTCACCAAGTCGTCCAGTCGCCCTACATTGTCATAAAAATCAGCGAACCTTCCCTTGACCCTTGTAGTGGTCAGTAGCGGAGACTCCAATGGGAGCATTTTGGTAGATTTTTGAGACCATACTCCAGTAATGGTCCTCTTGTGAACTAAGCATTTAGCCCGGAGAACAATCCAGAAAGTATCTTCTATTTGATATTTGTAGTGAAATCATAAACTCAAATATAATGAATGTGTTTGCAATTTTACTATTAATAGCAAACGGACGGAACTTAGTTGAATATAGTTATGACTTTGCAATCAGACGAAATCTTCCTCCAAGGAGTTTATGTTTATCAAGAGTATTAATATATCCTCAGAGCTTCTCCTGCTCCGCTACCATAATTTGTGGCAGACGTGTGGTGGCGCTGTGGCAGAAAGTCTGAAAAAATTCAGGAGCTATGGATAGTTTAAGGGCTACATAATGGTGACGTAGTTGGAGCATTAATACTTTGAATATCTTAAAAGGTTTGTGGTGAGGATTTTTGGCACTGCGGCATTAATTATTTCTTTACAAATTTGGATCATTTATGTATTTGGAGGAGTAAGAGTTGGAGCAAAGGAAGGATGCCCTGCAAGATTTCACCATTTCAAGATTTCAAGATTTGAAGATTTGTATATGGAGAACGAGTCAGACTGAACACTGTGAGCTCAAAAAAATCAGCGAACCTTCCCTTGACCCTTGTAGTGGTCAGTAGCGGAGACTCCAATGGGAGCATTTTGGTAGATTTTTGAGACCATACTCCAGTAATGGTCCTCTTGTGAACTAAGCATTTAGCCCGGAGAACAATCCAGAAAGTATCTTCTATTTGATATTTGTAGTGAAATCATAAACTCAAATATAATGAATGTGTTTGCAATTTTACTATTAATAGCAAACGGACGGAACTTAGTTGAATATAGTTATGACTTTGCAATCAGACGAAATCTTCCTCCAAGGAGTTTATGTTTATCAAGAGTATTAATATATCCTCAGAGCTTCTCCTGCTCCGCTACCATAATTTGTGGCAGACGTGTGGTGGCGCTGTGGCAGAAAGTCTGAAAAAATTCAGGAGCTATGGATAGTTTAAGGGCTACATAATGGTGACGTAGTTGGAGCATTAATACTTTGAATATCTTAAAAGGTTTGTGGTGAGGATTTTTGGCACTGCGGCATTAATTATTTCTTTACAAATTTGGATCATTTATGTATTTGGAGGAGTAAGAGTTGGAGCAAAGGAAGGATGCCCTGCAAGATTTCACCATTTCAAGATTTCAAGATTTGAAGATTTGTATATGGAGAACGAGTCAGACTGAACACTGTGAGCTCAAAGTAAAGTGTGACCCTAGTCTTTTATTGCAGGTCTCCAGAGTGCCTCTCTAACCTATGAAGCCTCCTTAAATACCTGTGCTCCCAAGGGATTATGAGATCCCTTGGGACTCCAGGGGATGAGCCCTCTGGTGGCTGTACAGAGTAAATACAAGCCCACATATATAACAACACTCCCCCCCGCAAAGTCAATGGTGTAACTATTTACAATGTGAGTTGATCTGGGGCCCTTCTTGCCCTGGTTGATCATCTCGCTGTGAAAGCTGGTGTTGTTGAATCATGTGTTAGGCCTCGCTGGGCTGCTGTGCAGCTGGCCTTCCTGGGCTGCCTGGTGTGTTGGGCCCTGCAGGGCTGCTGTGGATGATGGGTTCTGCTTCGTGGTCAACCATGGTGCCGGTTGCCACTGGTGTGTATGTTGGGGGAATCAAAAAAGGCAGGGTCAAAGGTGGGTTGCTCAGGATAGTCCGTTAATCTGAGTTTGATTTGGTCCAAGTGTTTCCGGTGAATGAGTCCATTTGAAAGTTTGACCCGAAACACCCTGCTCCCCTCTTTGGCCACGACAGTGTCGGGAAGCCACTTGGGACCTTGTCCATAATTTAACACAAATACAGGGTCATTGATTTGAATCTCGCGTGACACATTTGCGCTATCATGGTATGCACTTTGTTGAAGCCACCTGCTCTCTACCTGTTCATGTAGATCAAGGTGAACTAACGAGAGCCTTGTCTTAAGTGCTCTTTTCGTGAGCAGTTCAGCAGGTGGGATCCCAGTGAGTGAGTGTGGTCTCGTGCGGTAGTTAAGCAGGACTCGGGATCGGCGAGTCTGCAGTGAGCCTTCAGTTACCCTCTTCAAGCCTTGTTTGATGGTTTGCACTGCTCTCTCTGCCTGACCAATGGACGCTGGTTTAAACAGGGCAGATGTGATATGTTTGATCCTGTTACGGGTCATGAATTCTTTGAACTCAGCACTGGTAAAACATAGCCCGTTGTCGCTCACCAGGACATCGGGTAAGCCGTGTGTAGCAAACATGGCCCGCAGGCTTTCAGTAGTGGCAGCGGACGTGCTAGCCGACATTATCTCACATTCAATCCACTTGGAGTACGCGTCTACAACCACAAGGAACATTTTACCCAAGAACGGGCCTGCATAGTCGACATGGACTCTGGACCACGGTTTGGAGGGCCAAGACGATGAACTTAACGGCGCCTCCCTGGGTACATTGTACTGCGAGCATGTATTACATCTGTGAACGCAGGACTCTTAAGTCTGCATCGATACCAGGCCACCACACATGGGATCTGGCTATCGCTTTCATCATTATGATGCCTGAGTGGGTACTGTGGAGGTCATTGATGAAGGTATCTCTGCCCTTCTTGGGGACCACTACTCGATTGACCGACAGAAGGCAGTCTGCCTGTATAGACATTTCATCTTTGCGCAGCTGGAACAGCTTTATCTCTTCCTGGGACACTGGACCAGCTCCCTTGAAGCACACAGCTTTTGACTAGAGATAATAAGGGGTAATGGTTGTCCAGGTTTTGATCTGCCGGGCAGTGACAGGTGATCGCTCACTCTCAAATGCTTCCATAACCATGGCTAGATCTGCGGGCTGAGCCATTTCCACTACCGTAGTGGGCAATGGCAGCCTACTGAGAGCATCGGCGCAGTTTTCTGTGCCTGGCCTGTGGCGGATGGCATAGTTGTATGCGGACAACGTGAGCGCCCATCTCTGGATGCGGGCCAATGCGTTGGTATTTATCCCTTTACTGTCGGAAAGCAGGGATATAAGTGGCTTACGGTCAGTTTCCAATTCGAATTTTAGCCCAAACAGGTATTGATGCATTTTCTTTACACCATAGACACACGCTAACGCTTCTTTTTGAATCATGCTGTAGGCTCTCTCAACTTTAGACAGACTCCTGGATTCATAAGCAACCGGTTGCAGTTTCCCGAAATCATTAGCTTGTTGCAATACACACCCGAAACTATATGACGACGCATCACATGCTAGTACCAAACGCTTGCATGGATCATACAACACAAGCAATTTGTTTGAGCATAACAATTTTCTCGCTTTTACAAAGGCATTTTCTTGGCTTTTGCCCCAAACCCATTCGCCCCCTTTTCGTAGTAAGACATGTTCCAGCAGGCAGGACTCTACACACCCATCTTTACCCTCAAATCTACATTTACAGATAGAGGTGCACTTACATTGATTTGTTAGAGAACTATGTCTTAATTTGCTAAAATTTACCAGAAAACACTGACTTGCGCTGTATCCTGGAATCTCACCTCCAGCCAAAATCCATCACAGACACAGTACGACCAGTGGCTAGCAATATTAATTCAGTGCTGAACCTATATGCCTCAGGGTCATTCCAACCACAGGGATCTTCAGCAACATCAGCCAATCAGTAGTCACAGATGTGTCAAGCAAGAAGTTCATATCTGTTTACAAGAGCAAGTAACTTCATTTGTTTCTCTTGGACAACTGGCACAAGTATGAGAGGACACTGCATATGTTCCTAGTAGCCGGACTTCCCATAGTCCAGTAGACTATTGATGGCACTAATATGTGGTCCTTTTGGCTTGTGCACACAAAGCTGAACCACTAGAGCTACCATTTCATCAATATGCAGCTTGTGTGTTACCATCAGCACAGGATTATGCAGCAGCCATGAGAGTTTTTATAAAATCAATCCACAATGCCACCAGAAGGTGATCCGCAAGGCTAAATACAAGGATGTGATCCTGCCAAAATTCGGTTGTGATCGCGGCAAAAACTGGAGAAATGTGGTCATAAGGCCTATGTGCTGCCCTCACCACCACTACCTCGATTTCCTTCATGAGGACTGCCACTGACCACCCGTTTCCTGCCTACTGCATGTGGGAGGGCATGTTCCAACCTCCCCCCACCATCTGTTGAAAGATACCCCACTGGGTAGGGCAGAGGGAAACAGCACAGTCGCAAGTGTAGCAGATATTATCCCATGCTCCCAATGGAAAGTGCTGACCAGCTACATTATTAAGAAATGTGGAAAAGGGATTATTGATTTTGCACCAGTGTGACTGGCGAGTTCTTGTAGCCCAATTATGCCCAGTTCAAAATAATATTATATAGGTGAACCATGTCATTGTGGCTCTGGGATGTTGCAACATGTGGAATGAGGTTGCTATCTACCTCTTGGGGATGACATGTCTCCTTATTAACTGGTGGTGGAGCAGGAACAGCTGCAAGGAAATTCTGGGCCATGATTTTTACATCAATCAGTAACACATTCCACAGATTTACAATGCTCTGTATAAAAAATGTTCTCCTGCTCTCTGACATAAATGACTTATATTTAGGGCCCGAAATTGGTGGACATCCTGCAAATAGCAATCTCCCCCCGAGAAGCAATCTCCCCCCCAAGAAGCAATCGCCCCCCCAAAGAACCGACCCTCCCCCCCCCCACATACCTGCACAGCTCTCTCAGGCCGGCAGTCTCAGTTGATTCTGGTCTGTGTCTCTCTCGAGGGGCGGAGCTTCGCAGCAGCATGTGCGTGTGCAGAACTCGGGACCCAAAGATTCCCAAGTGAAATGGACTTACCACCCGCACACCGCCGGCTGCACTCCGCTCCGCCCGCTGCACTCCGCTCAACATACTGCCGAGAAAAAACTGATGAAAATCGTGCACACTCCGCCCCAGCGATACCCGGCGGTATGAAACAACATACCACTGCATACTGCCGAGAAATGGGCGAACGACCAATTTCGGCCCCTTAATCTTATATTTATGTCCCCATAACCACTAGAAATTGTCAATTGCTATCTAACCTGTCTTATCCTTGCATAATTTTAATCACTCATAATCTCCTCAGTTCTAACAAGAACATCATCAGTTTTGCAAGTCCATCTTTGTATTTGTATTTCCTCATTTTCCTCATGCCATGCAGAATCCAAGTGAACCTATAAGTTGTCTTTTGCCTCGACATCCCTCTTATTGTGTAGAGCCTAAAACAGCAAACAGTACTACAACTATGGTCTTATATGTAGGGCTAGAAATTCAGCAGGTTTGCGCCCATTTATCGCCATGGCGAAGCTGAAAAAGTAATTTTTTTTTTACACTAAACGAGTCGCACAAAATTTAGCACCCGATCAGAAAATTCGGCTGCAGTTTTGTGCCAGCGTTACAAATTAGCACTGGTCCTTTTTTTTTTGCCATTATTATGACATCAATCAGCGTGCAATGCTGCGCTATCGTCGGCGGCGCAAAATTCACCGATATCGTCATTTTTTATGGCCGGCCTAAAAACATGCCCGGAAAAAATCAAGTCTTACCAGGTCGGACCCACGACGCTCTTGTCGCTAACGGCGCCATCTTGAAAAATGGAGCAAAAGTTCATGCATAAAAGGATTTGGAGGGAAGGCTGCGTTTTACAGAGTGAGCTTTATGTTACGTCATAGTTCGTTTTTAAGGATATTTAAAGAAATTTAAAAGAATGGGGTCTACAATATCTCTGCCATTATTACTGGCTGCTTTTTCTATGCAGCATCGAGCTGGAAGAAGGCTTATTCAAGAGCATTTTGAGCATAATCGAAAAGTTTGCATACGTATGGGGGCCTTACCCCCCCCATGAGTTTACAAGGAACAGCACTCATACCTGCAGCTGTCTGACGCACAGTGCGTTCGAAGGCTGCGCTTCCGAAAAGAGGTAGTCACCGAGATATGCCAGCTCATAAAGGCAGACCTACAGCCTACCAGCGCCAACAGGACTGCACTACCCATCGAGGTGAAGGTGACTGCGGCATTTGCCTTCTATGCCTCTGGCTCCTTTCAGGCATCGGCAGAGGGCATATGCTCCATCTTGCAGCATGTTACACATCACTGCATTTGTACACACATGGGATGGACTTTATAAACTTCCCAATGACCAAGGAGACACAGAGTGAGAGGGCTGTAGGTTTTGCATGAATTGCTGGCTTCTCCAAGGTTCAGGGTGCCATTGACTGTATGCACATCACCCGGCGAACACCTTTGGAAGATCCAGAGGTTTACTGAAACTGAAAGGGATTCCAATCCCTGTATGTACAGATCATCTGTGACCATACTCAGCGCATCATGGCAGTAAATGCCCAATTTCCAGGGAGCAACCATGATGCTTTCATCTTGCGTGAGATCATTATTTCATACCTGTTTGAGCGTCAGCCACAAGGCCAGAGCTGGAAGCTGGGGGATAAAGGTTGTGGCCTCGCCACCTAGCTCATGACCCTCCTCCAGAACCCTCAGACACAAGCTGAGCATCGCTATAATGACAGCCAATATAGCCACAAAACATCGTTGAAAAGACAATTGGAGTGTTTAAGCAGCGCTTCCAGAATTTCCTCCTCCCGTGGAGGTTCCTCGTCCTCGGTGTCTTCGTGGTGCCCCTGCTGCACCCCCACACCAAAGGCTGAGGTGCGGACTTCCATTGGTGTACTTAGCGCCTCCTCATCTGGAAATAGAAAACAACAGATGAGTGGTTAGCAGCAGGGGAGGGGACAGGGTGACACGAGGAACGTCACATAACACAGGCTCATTTGAAGGACCGGCACTACTGCATTATATGTAGCCCAGAGACACTGCATGACATTGCCCCAACCCTAGTCTACAGATACTACATCACATCGCTCCAACCTTAGTCGATAGACACTGCATCACATCGTTCCAACCCCAGCCACAGACACTGCATCACATCGCCCCAACCCTAGCCCACAGACACTACATCATATTGCCCCAAACCAGCCCAAGTGTGCAGGACTTACCCTCACTATCGAATTGGGTGTCAGCACCTTCATGGGTTGTTGACCTCCCTGAGGCTCTGATGATAGCTACCACGTGCTCCTCCAGGTCCGTTAACGGATGTGTCTGTGGTGGACCATCGCCTGTGCGTTGCTGCTCCTGGTGGTTATTGTTATGTATGCAACACCTGCTAACCAACATTCTACCACCACCAGAGGGCGCATCTGTTGGAATCCCAATGGATCCAAGCATCCCTTGGGAGCACTGTATATAAGCCGGCCTCCCATGCTGTGCCAGCAATCTGGAGTCAGAATAAAGAGACTAAGGTCACACTTACTCAAGTCTATAGTACTCAGTCACATTGCTTTATTTGAGACATAACAACTGGCGATGAGTAATAGATAACGAACCATCACGTGAAAATGCAGAGAATTGTTGGTATCCTGGAGAAATTCTCAGAAGGTGACTATTGGGAAGCCTTCGTGGAGCGACTCGACCAATACTTCGTGGTCAACGAGCTGGAAGGGAATGACAATGCTGCCAAACGAAGGGCGATCCTCCTCACTGTCTGCGGGGCAACAACCTATGGCCTCATGAAGAATCTTCTTGCTCCGGTGAAATCAACAACCAAATCGTATGAAGAACTGTGTACATTGGTCTGGGAGCACCTAAATCCGAAGGAGAGCATTCTGATGGCAAGGTATCGATTTTATACATGTCAATGGTCTGAAGGCCAGGAAGTAGCGAGCTCCATCGCCGGAACTAAGGTGCCTTGCAGGACATTGCGAATTCGGTGGATTCCTTGAGCAAATGCTAAGAGACTTTTTTGTGCTTGGCATTGGCCATGAGGTTATCCGTCGCAAACTACTGACTGTTGAAACATTGAACTTGAGCAAAGCCATAACGATAGCCCAGACATTTATGTCCACCAGCGATACAGCATAAAGATGTTTCGGCAAGTACTGTACACAAAGTAACATCGTTTTCAGGCAGGATTGAATATGGCAGAATGTACACGCCTACAGCTGCACGAACTCAGATGCCTCAGAGTCCGTCATCAAGTGTGAATGCAAGGCAATTAACACCTTGTTGGTGCTGCGGAGGTGATCATCGAGACCATCAATGCCGCTTCAAACACTATGCGTGCAAAGGCTGTGGAACAATGGGACACCTCCAGCGAGTGTGCAGATGAGCTGTAAACCCTGCAAACCACCACGTTGCAGAGTAAGACTGATCCATGGCAGATCAAACTGAACTAGAGACTCAAACCGAGGAGGCAGAAGTGTACGGGGTACACACCTTCGCCACGAAATGTCCCCCGAACATGTTAAAAGTTGAACTGAACGGAATTCCAGTATCCATGGAATTGGACATGGTGCGAGTCAGTCTATCATGAGCAAAAAGGCCTTCGAGAGGCTGTGGTGCAACAAGGCACAAAGGCCCAAGCTGAGCCCGATTCATACCAAGCTGAGAACTTAAACTAAAGAGCTAATCCCTGTAATTGGCAGTGCAGCAGTAAAAGTCTCCTATGATGGAGCGGTGCACGAACTACCACTATGGATTGTACCAGGAGATGGCGCTACACTGTTCGGCAGAAGCTGGCTGGGAAAAATCCGCTGGAACTGGGATGACATCCGAGCGCTTTCGTCCATCGACGACGCCTCATGTGCCCAGGTTTTGAGCAAATTCCCATCGTTGTTTGAGCCAGGCATCGGAAATTTCTCTGGGGCAAAGGTGCAGATCCACTTGGTTCCCGGTACACGACCCATCCACCACAAGGCACGTGCGGTGCCATACATGATGAGAAAGAAAGTGGAGATCGAGCTGGACAGGCTGCAATGAGTGGACCAGTTCGATTGTTCCAGTTCTCAAGGACGCTGGCACGGTCAGAATTTGCGGGGACTATAAAGTAACGATTAGCCATTTTTTGCGACAGGACCAGTACCCGCTACCCAAGGTAGACGACCTATTTGTGATGCAGGCATGAGGGAAGACGTTCACCAAGTTGGACCTGACCTCGGCCTACATGACGCAGGAGCTGGCGGAATCTTCGAAAGGCCTCACCTGCATCAACACGCACAAAGGTCTGTTCATCTATAACAGATGCTGTTTGGGATTCGATCGGCTGCAGCTAATTTTCAAAGGAACATGGAGAGTTTGTTAATGTCGGTTCCGCGCACCATGGTCTTCCAGGACGACATATTGATTACAGGTCGTGACACCATTGAACACTTGCAGAACCTGGAAGAGGTTCTAAGTCGGCTAGATCATGTGGGACTCAGGTTGAACCGCTCGAAGTGTGTTTTCCTGGTGCCAGAGGTCGAGATCTTAGGGAGAAGAGTCGCAGCAGACGGCATCAAACCCACCGACGCCAAGACAGAGTCCATCAAGAAAGCGCCGAGAACACAGAACGTGACCGAGCTGCAGTCATTCCTGGGACTCCTCAATTATTTTGGTAATATCCTACTCGGGTTAAGCACCTTGCTAGAACCTCTACATGTATTGCTACGCAAGGGAGATGACTGGGTATGGGGGAAATCACAAGAGATTCCTCTTGAGAAGGCCAGAAATCTGTTACGTTCCAACAAACTGCTTGTTCTGTATGACTCATGTAAACGTTTGGACGGAAGGTAGTGCAGGGGTCCCCTGCGGTCATCCCCCTGCAAAACAGATACACCGCTTTGGGTACTGTTGAGGGGGATGGCTCATCAGAGGAGAGCAGCAGCAGCCAAGTTCATGGCACCATAGGTGGCTCTGCTGCACAGGAGGGCAGGAAAAAGAGTGGGAGAGCTTTTGTGATGGGGGATTCTATTGGAAGGGGAATAGATAGACGTTTCCGGGGCCGCAACCGAGACTCCAGGATGGTATGTTGCCTCCCTGGTGCAAGGGTCAAGGATGTCTCGGAGCGGGTGCAGGACATTTTGAAAAGGGAGGGTGAACAGCCAGTTATCATGGTGCATATAGGTACCAATGATATAGGTAAAAAAACAGGATGAGGTCCTACAAGATGAATTTAAGGAGCTAGGAGCTAAATTAAAAAGTAGGATCTCAAAAGTAGTAATCTCAGGATTACTACCAGTGCCACATGCTGGCAAGAGTAGGAATCGCAGGATAGCTGAGATGAATACGTGGCTTGAGGAGTGGTGCAGAAGGGAGGGATTCAAATTCCTGGACATTGGAACCGGTTCTGGGGGAGGTGGGACCAGTACAAACTGGATGGTCTGCACCTGGGCAGGACCGGAACCAATGACCTAGGGGGAGTGTTTGCAAGTGCTGTTGGGGAGGGGTTAAACTATTATGGCAGGGGGGTGGGAACCTATGCAGGGAGACAGAGGGAAGTAGAATGGGGGCAAAAGCAAAAGATAGAAAGAAGAAAAGTAAAAGTGGAGGGCAGGGAAACCCAAGGCAAAAAGCAAAAAGGGCCACATTACAGCAAAATTCTAAAGGGGCAAAAGTGTTAATAAGACAAGCCTGAAGGCTCTGTGCCTCAATGCGAGGAATATTCGGAATAAGGTGGACGAATTAACTGCGCAGATAGCAGTTAACGGATATGATGTAATTGGCATCACGGAGACATGGCTCCAGGGTGACCAAGGCTGGGAACTCAACATACAAGGGTATTCAACATTTAGGAAGGACAGACAGAAAGGAAAAGGAGATGGGGTGGCATTGCTGGTTAAAGAGGAAATTAATGCGACAATAAGGAAGGACATTGGTTTGGATGATGTGGAATCAGTATGGGTGGAGCTATGGGATACCAAAGGGCAGAAAACACTCGTGGAGTTGTGTACAGGCCACCAAACAGTAGTAGTGAGGTTGGGGACAGCATCAAACAAGAAATTAGGGATGCGTGCAATAAAGGTACAGCAGTTATCATGGGCGACTTTAATCTAAATATTGATTGGGCTAACCAAACTGGTAGCAATGCAGTGGAGGAGAATTTCCTGGAGAATATTAGGCACGGTTTCCCAGACCAATATGTCGAGGATCCAACTCGAGGGCTAGCCATCCTGGACTTGGTGATGTGTAATGAGAAAGGACAAATTAACAATCTTGTTGTGCGAGGTCCCTTGGGGAAAAATTACCATAATATGGTAGAATTCTTTATTAAAATGGAGAGTGACACAGTTAATTCAGAGACTAGTGTACTGAACTTAAGGAAAGGTAACTTCGATGGTATGAAATGTGAATTGGCTAGAATAGACTGGTGAGTGATATTTAATGGGTTGACGGTGGATAGGCAATGGCAAACATTTAAAGATCACATGGATGAACTTCAACATTTGTACATCCCTGTCTGGAGTAAAAATAAAACAGGGAAGGTGGCTCAACCGTGGCTAACAAGGGAAATTAAGAATAGTGTTAAAGCCAAGGAAGAATCATATAAATTGGCCAGAAAAAGCAGCAAACTTGAGGACTGGGAGAATTTTGTAATACAGCAGAGGACGACAAAGGGTTTAATTAGGAGGGGGAAAAGAGAGTATGCGAGGAAGCTTGCTGGCAACATAAAAACTGACTGCAAAAGCTTCTATAGCTATGTGAAGAGAAAAAGATTAGTGAAAACAAACATAGGTCCCTTGCAGTCAGATTCAGGTGAATTTATAATGGGGAACAAAGAAATGGCAGACCAATTGAACAAATACTTTGGTTCTGTCTTCCGGAAATATTAGGGGACCGAGGGTCTAGTGGGATGGAGGAGCTGAAGGAAATCCTTATTAGGCAGGAAATTGTATTCGGGAAATTGATGGGATTAAAGGCCGATAAATCCCCGGGGCCTGATAGTCTGCATCCCAGAATATTTAAGGAAGTAGTCATGGAAATAGTGGATGCATTGGTGATCATTTTCCAACAGTCTATCGATTCTGGATCGGTTCCTATGGACTGGAGGATAGCTAATGTAACATCACTTTTTAAGAAAGGAGAGAGAGAGAAAGCGGGTAATTATAGACCAGTAAGCCTGACATCAGTAGTGGGGAAAATGTTGGAATCAATTATTAAAGATGAAATTGCAGCACATTTGGAAAGTAGCAACGGGATCAGTCCAAGTCAGCATGGATTTATGAAAGGAAAATCCTGCTTGACAAATCTTCTAGAATTTTTTGAGGATGTAATTTGTAGAGTGGACAAGGGAGAACCAGTGGATGTGGTGTATTTGGACTTTCAAAAAGCTTTTGACAAGGTCCCACACAAGAGATTGGTGTGCAAAATTAAAGCACATGGTATTGGGGGGTAATATACTGACGTGGATAGAGAACTGGTTGGCACACAGGAAGCAGAGAGTCGGGATAAACGGGTCCTATTCAGAATGGCAGGCAGTGACTAGTGGGGTGCCGCAGGGCTCAGTGCTGGGCCCCCAGCTATTTACAATATACATTAATGTTTTGGATGAGAGAATTGAGTGTAATATCTCCAAGTTTTCAGATGACACTAAGCTGGGTGGCAATGTTAACTGTGAGGAGGACGCTAAAAGGCTGCAGGGTGACTTGGACAGGTTAGGTGAGTGGGCAAACGTGTGGCAGATGCAGTATAATGTGGATAAATGTGAAGTTATCCACTTTGGTGGCAAAAGCACAAAGGCAGAATATTATCAGAATGACGACAGATTCGGAAAAGGGGAGGTGCAAGGAGACCTGGGTGTCATGGTACATCAGTCATTGAAAGTTGGCATGCAGGTACAGCAGGCGATGAAGAAGGCAAATGGTATGTTGGCCTTCATAGCTAGAGGATTTGAGTATAGGAGCAGGGAGGTCTTACTGCAGTTGTACAGGGCCTTGGTGAAGCCTCACTTGGAATTTTGTGTTCAGTTTTGGTCTCCTAATCTGAGGAAGGACATTCTTGCTATTGAGGGAGTGCAACGAAGGTTCACCAGACTGATTCCCGGGATGGCGGGACTGACATATGAGGAGAGACTGGATCGACGGGGCCTTTATTCACTGGAGCTTAGAAGGATGAGAGGGGATCTCATAGAAACATATAAAATTTTGACGGGACTAGACAGGTTAGATGCAGGAAGAATGTTCCCGATGTTGGGAAAGTCCAGGACCTGGGGACATAGTCTATAAGGGGTAAGCCATTTAGGACTGAGATGTGGAGAAACTTCTTCACTCAGAGAGTTGTTAACCTGTGGAGTTCCTACCGCAGAGAGTTGTTGATGCCAGTTCATTGGACATATTCAAGAGGGAGTTAGATATGGCCCTTACGGCTAAAGGGATCAAGGGACATGGAGAGATAGCAGGAAAGGGGTACTGAGGTGAATGATCAGCCATGATCTTATTGAATGGTGGTGCAGGCTCGAAGGGCCAAATGGCCTACTCCTGCATCTATTTTCTATGTTTCTCTCTTTCACACACAAGTGGCAACCAACATCACGGTTGACCACAAAGCTGAACTCATCATCCTCAGCATCCCAGCAAGGCCAGCTGTGCAGTAGCCCAGCGAAGGCACAACCAACTCACCTGCACCTGTGTTTGTACCGAGACAATGGACTAGGGAGCGGAAAGCCCCAGATCGTCTCACCCTGTAAATATGTGTACTATTGACTTTGGAGGGGAGTGATGTTATGTATGCAACACCTTGTAACCAGCATTCTACTGCCACCAGAGCACTTATCTGTTGGCATCCCAAGAGATCCCAGCATCCTTTGTGAGCTCTGTATATAAGCAGGCCTCCCATGATGTGCCAGCACTGTGGAATAAAGAGACTAAGGTCACACTTATTCAAGTCTTCAATTCTCAGTCACATTGCTTTATTTGAGACATAACAGTTATGTGACAACTTTGCCTGCAAAGATGACAATAGGAATGGTTTCCAAAGAGTTCATCTGCACTTGTGGCACGCACAGATAGCCATCAAAGCACTTATATCATACTGTGTGCATTTAATACAGTCCTCTGTTTAATGGCCCTGGTAGTTACACGTGGTTCATGAGGAATACATCAAAGTGCAGAAACATCTTTTAAGTTGTCAAAAAGCTGTCTTACTAATGTGTAATGATCATTCATGGCAAATAAGGTGCAACACTAAGCCTACATATACCATCACGTGTCAGATTTACAATTTAAGTAGTGCATGAATAAAAGTATTACTTACTCTGACAACTCTGCAATGGTCATTGAACATTTCCCTACATTAGTGAATTCTTGGTGTTATCGACTGAGGAGACCTCCTCAGCCATGCTGGTCCACAATCGCCTTTGCACAGCACCGCTCCTATTAAATTCCCCCCATCTGGTTTGCACAGCTGCAATCAAGGTCTCATTTCCTTCATAGCTAAACTTTTGGGCTCCCTGCCTGCTGAAGTCCCCTTCCATGGCAGCTGCTTGGTCTGTAAAAAGTACCTGCTTCAGCCCTGGATGTACTGCACATGCGCGGGCGCACCCTGACAGCTAACTAGAATCTCAGGAAGAACAAAAAAAAACGGGAAAAACAAATTTGCGCAGGCACAGATGATCCGTTTTTTTTTCATTGCAAGTTTCGGCTCCGGCGCACAAATTCTATCGTGCAAGGCTGGATTTAGCGTTATCGCTATTGTTTGCCGAATTTTGCGACTTCTAGCGATAACGCTAACCCGGCATTAAAAACAAATAACTCCACAATTATCGCCCAAAAATGGGCGAAATCGTTAATAGTCAAATTTCTAGCCCAAAGAGTTACCATCACATCTTGAACTTTAGATTCTATACCTCTCTATAAAATTCAATATTACAATAGCCATTTTATGGCTTTCTCCACTCGAGGTATTGCTTTACTGTCCTGTCTGAAGTCCCTCTGTTCACTCAACCTTAACCCATTCAAAGTATGATTACTTTTCTTTTACCCACATGTACCACCACCTTTACTGATATTAAATTCCATTGCCCATTCCACTATCTTATCAATATACCCTTGCAGTTTCCTTTGGCCCTCAGAATTAGTTATGATGTCTCCTATTTGAGTATTATCTGCAAATGTGGACACCACTCCTCGCACTAAATCCAAATAATATACAAAGTAAACAGAAGTGATCCCAGAAAAGAGGCCTGTGTGACACTGTTATCTCTTCCATCTGTGCTGACAAACTGCCCTTAACTCCTACTCTCTGTTTCCTCTCTTCTAATCTGTTTTTAATCCAAATTTTCTACCCTTCCCCTAATTTAGCCAATCCCAGCTCAGAAAGAATCTTCAGCTCAATCGTTAATCAACAAATTTGGCATTCTGCTTAAATTACATTTGTGCACAATGTTTTTTTTAATAACTTGTATTCAACTGCGAGACTGCATCAAATAAGAAAATGTAGTTTCAATTTACCAGATATCTAGAACAGTGAGGTAGATGTTTGATCCTTTGGAATGATTTTGGGGATCTTTGCATTCTTTCCCCATACTTCCTATTGTTGTAGAGCACCTTAATTATGTAATTTCAATTTTGGGGCTGTAAAATCCAGACTTGTCCCCAAACCTTTTCACATCACTGATTCTCTTTCTACTAACATGTGGTGTTCAACAAATTTTGCCGAATTTGGCTTCATTTTAGGTACCGAGATCTGTGTTTATGACCTTCCTTCAAGCATTGTTAATATTTTGTATATATTAAAATTGTTTTACTGGAATAGATAATTCTGGTTCAAATAAATGTGGTTCCAATTATTACCTGCTGGACTCCATTTTGTAAAGTTACTGTCAGCATTGTATGATATCACGTTGATAGACTTTTGTTAGTATCTGTTGTACCTAACATGTTGGAACATTTGTGCTGAATAATTAATAGTATGGTATCTTATCTATATAAATGATATCTAATTAAGTCTCAACTTACCAGTACCACTAAACTAAGGTGTTGATTTGTGGGAATTGTTCCTTTCATGCTTGGATGGTAATTGTGTCATCATCAATGGCAGTCCCTCAAAATCAAGAAAGACTTGCTTCCACTCTAATTGTGAGTTCTCAGGTGACTGTACAGTCCAATATGGGAATTACAGTCTCTGTAACAGGTTGAAGGAAAGGGTGGTGGAGAGTCTGGTTTGCCGCACGCTCCTTCCGATGTCTGTGTTTGGTTTCTGTATGCTCTCGGCGACGAGACTCGGTGTTCAGCGCCCTCCCGGATGCTCTTCCTCCACTTATAGCGGTCTTGAGCCGGGATTCCCATCTGGGGCTTGCTTGCTGTGTAGGAGTTCCGAGTAGAGCCCTTGCTTAGGGAGTCTCGTGTTGGGCATGCGGACAATGTGGCCCACCCAATGAAGCTGATCGAATGTGGTCAGTGCTTCGATGCTGAGGATGTTGGCTTAAAAAAGAACACAGATGTTGGCATTAAAATCCTCCCAGTGGATTTGTATCAAGGATTTTAATGCCTGCAAGCAAAGTAATCACCCCAAAGTTATTTTTACTGAAAAATGAGCTGACTTTTCAATTCTGTTACACTTTGTCCAATTTCATAAATATATTATAGCATTCATTCTTCATTTATAAGTATAATTGCATACACACATTACAATAGACAGCCTTTCTGGACCTTAATAAAAGTAACAAACACAAGACTTTTAATTATATACAGATGTTTGTTACACATTCAATAAGCTTTACAATGTATTTTTTCAATTTCCACTTTTCTATTGTGGCTAGCAGACTTGGCCATCAGGCACAGAAACTATTATTTTAATGCTTGGAGATAATGATCCTGAAATGTCACTGAGATCCAATGACATTACATTCGTACCCCTGTATCTCAGAGGAGTGAGTGGTGTAAGTGTTCATGTTATTTGAGCAATCATTACATATGGTTTCTTTTCAAAATTGTTCAATTAGCTATATATTATAAAGCAGGTTAGTTTTGAGTGACTTGTTGATTCACACTGTACTAATCTATAACAGAATAGATTTGGTAAGGGCTGAGGGTCAATCTTTTTAAAATTCCATTCTTTGAACCTGCTTTGAAATGTTTATTTAGTTTTGATTTGTCTTTCCGATTACTTGACCCCTTAGTTGTCTTTACTTCAGTATCTTTGATTGAAGGTTTTTGTATTTTTGATCGGTGTAATTGTATTGAAACCTGCAATGGCAGTAAACATTTGACACAGCACTCTGGCTCACACAGCCTAGGCACTGTCTCGTAATGCACCTCACTGGTCACTCTGTGTCCTTAATCATCACTTCCCAACCACAGAAACAATATAATTGCATTTTGCAGAACTGATACTCTGTAGACAGAAAGGTGGAGCTGCTGGCAGGTGTTCAAAGTTCAACCGAAAAGTCCAAAATAAAGCCTTGAGTTGCAACCAGAAATGATGAGAAATTGGCTGACAGCATGAATTCAGTATAGACACATACTTTCAAGTCTGGATGACTCTTGACTGCTAGGAGGTAGCATTGAGTGAGACAAACTGTCCTCGGCTTTCACATCCGAATGGTGATTGATCTATACCTCAGTGATTCAGTTCTTGCTGTGCTTATTAGACAGTGCACAGACTTCCTTGGAATCTAGCCAGCAGATCCATGAACAAGGAGACTTCTTGTGCCTTTGTTTATAATGTAAAACATTTTAAAAGATTATTTATTATAAAAGGAGTTGCTTTATATATAATAAGCAAACTCCATGACATTTCAAAGTTTACACTAAGTTCCCAGTGCCAAGTCTGCTCTCCACAATAGAAAAATGGAAGTTGAAAATATACATTGTAAAACTTGTTATTTGAAGAATAAGAAACTTAAAGCTGAGCAATATATCTTTATTTTTTGGAAAAGAATATTAGTAGTAGTCCATCAATGAAAAAAGCCTGCATATATCAAACATAAAGCAGTGATTGCCCTCCTTCTGTTTTGTAAATGACCACGATAGTATTATGTATGGAGTCACAGTGAAACCCTCTAGCTATATTATAAACTGATATATAGTTTTTATGGGCCCAAATTTGGCCCACCCATTTTTTCGGCGCCCTCACGTGAGATGCGCCAAAAAGATGTCAGCCGGATTCTGGCCCCACTGTCGACTCTCCCTGGGCTTGGCGTAGCGCAGTGAATCCATTGGGGGGCGGAGCTAGGACCCTGCACGTAAAAGAGTGCCGGCAGCTGTCCGCATGCACAGTAGAGCGCGCGCGCATGTGCAGTAGCTTCTCCCATGATGATGATGATGCGTGCTGCAACGGATGCGTCCCACTTCTATCCCGGGCCGAGTGGCCTGCCACACAGGCCGGCCCACTGCCTTCCCGTGCTGAGGCTACAAGAAACAGGTTGGTACAGGGAAACTTTTGATCGGGGCTGGTGGGGGGGAGGGAAGGAGGAGAGTTTTGATCCGGGGGGGAGGAGAGAGGAGAGTTTTGATGGGGGGGGGAGGGGGGGAGGGGATGAGAGGAGAGTTTTGATGGGAAGGGGAGGAGGGAGGAGTGTTATGTTGGGGGTGGAAGAGAGGAGAATTTTGATGGGGGTGGGAAAGAGAGGAGAGTTTTGATGGGGGGAGAGGAGAGTTTTGATGGGGGGGGGTGGGGAGGGTGTGATAACTGTGTAGCCAATAATTTTAATGAGCTTACTCAAGACTTTCCTTAACCCTGTTGATGAAAATACTTTCCTACGAGCAGGAGGTACTTCGAATTTTTGTTCAGATATTTTGAAAAAATTATGTAAGTATGTTTTGTCTCTTTACTTCTTTTATTTTTGTAGTATAAGCTTCCGTGAATGCTTCTGTTGTATAGTAAATTAACTTTGTGAAGTTTGTCAGTCCTATATAGCTGTTTGATCCGATTCGCATTCTTTAGTCAAGACATAAGTACCTACCTGCGCTGATTTCTTAACTTTCCGCAAGGGTTTTCTGTGCGGCCACAAGTGGCCACATACGCTGGCCTAAGTTAGTTTGGAGCAACTATTAGCTGTCCAAACTGGCTTAAATGGCCAAAACGG
Source organism: Pristiophorus japonicus (assembly GCF_044704955.1). Classification (NCBI taxonomy): domain Eukaryota; kingdom Metazoa; phylum Chordata; class Chondrichthyes; family Pristiophoridae; genus Pristiophorus; species Pristiophorus japonicus. The sequence goes on along the minus strand of NC_091983.1, from coordinate 121,230,178 downwards.
GCATAGGTGGCTGGTAATGCCCCCTTTTGAACAAAACTAAACTGAACTAAAAAAATCCTAACGAACTCACTTACACTGGCACAAATTGAATGTGCAAAATGGGGATTTTTAAGATACTCCAGAAAAATCAAGTTGCTCCAAAAAAACACAGCAACTCCTGGGCAATTTTGGGCCCTATATCGCTACTGTACAGGACCGTGTGAATCAGTGATCAGTGAATCTTTGTTTGGATCTGACAGGGTCACCTGCAGTCATTCTTCAGGCATCATTAGGACTGATTTTGAAAAGTGAACTGTTCTGATTAAATAAATAGCTAATACTATATGAAGAGTTATTTCTGAATCTACAGACTAATCTGGCTGTTGGCAGGAGACTAACATAATGTATAGCATAGACTGATTTGGTGTAAAATTCATTCATTAATTTCACAGGCTGGTCACTTAATATAAAGTGTGTAATTTGAATGTTAAACTCTACTGATGTAACTGCGCTGCTGTGGTTTATGAAAACTATACCTATATTTTACCACATTATTTATCAATTACATAGATTTGCATACAAGATTATTTGTGAGTTAAACAACACAAATTTGTGTCCCCTCACTTTATTGGCAATTAAGAATGCCAGAAACATGGAAATACTCACGTTATGCCCTTGACATTTAATATTTTTTCTTGAATAGAATCTTTTTATGAATTAGTTAATTAGTTAATCAGCACTTATGCCCCAGTAAGCAGAGATGAGAATTTTGATCTCCAAATACTTGTTGACATCCAGTGTAATATTCGAGTCTGATGCGAGTGGTGCAGCAACTCCTCACCACAACCAGCCAGTGCACCTGGCAGGTAGTTCTGAGTACCTCCCTGTCCACGTTTAAAAAGGGTCGTTGTTACAGAAACAACCCAGAGTGCAATCTGCTGGGTGTAGAAGCAGTGGAAGAAATGGGTTGCCTCATGTGCAGCACGGAAGAAAAAGAAGAATCAGCGATCACAATGTGATTTGCACCTGAATTTTTTATGTGTATCATAATTAAAGACTTTAGGCACAAAGTTGCCCCTTTTTTAGAGGCCCGTTAATGCCTCTGGGAGGCGCTAACAGGACACAAAATACTTTTTGCCTTGGGAGGGGGGGGGCACCCGGGAAATTGCGCTATCATAGCATCGCTGCGCCCCACAGGTAGCGCCCCGGTCTGCCACGCAACCGCCGATGACGTCATCACTGTGCGCGGTGACCCTTCACTACCCCGCACCGACCCTTTGTTGCCCCATGAGGGAAGTTGCTCTGTCGCCCTGTAGGTGACATCTCCTCACGGGGCAGGATTTAAAGGGGAGGGTGCCAGCGCCCCACGCCGCCATCTTTATTGGTTTGCCAACTCTCTGGTCGGCTACAGTATATGATGCCTAGCATGGTCCAGGCCGTCATGGTGCAGCCCGGCACTCCGTTTTGGGTGCTGGGCTGCTGGCCCAGTCCCACGCTGCCCTGGTGGCCTAGTGGAAGCCATCAGAGGCCTTGCAGAGTGCGCAGCAGCCCTCCCCTTTAAGCGAACAGGAGGGGCGTTGAAGTGTATCAGCACTCGGCGAAGCATCCGCATAGCGCTGCCGTCTTCATCCCAGTAGTGCCCTGGGACCTGCCCCAAAGGAAGAGGAGCGTGCGAGATTGTGCCACACTTCCTTTGAGGTACAGTAAACCAAATTCAGCGGCGGGGGCGGGACTCCTGCGCCGGACGCAAAAAGTCCCGGTCCCAGTTGGTTACCGTCCCCAATTGGGGCGCATGGCAATTTCGCCCCCTATGGCCGATAATTTCCTCAGAGCTTCTCCCATGTCACTACTATTACTTCACCAGAAGTGCAGCAGAAGGTTTTTTTTGGTAAAGTAATGGCTTGCTTTCTAACTGGAAGAGTACAGCTAACCCAACTGGTGCAACTGGAACCTTCTGCATTACCTAGACTCGCTGACTCCAATATCTTTCCCAAGCCCTCTCTCCCAAGTCTCCTTCTCTCCTGTTCATTGTCTTCCTGTCATTTACTCATACACTGGGGGTAGATTTTAACTATTGAATGCCTGATTGGTGGAGCACACCAGCCAGCCATCCAATAGTTCTGATGGGCGGCCCAGTCTATTTAAAGGGCTGGGCCTCATTACCATATGTCGGTGGGCTGCCTGTTGAAAAACAAACGCCCTGTAACAGCCCGCCGGTGCAAGGAGGTTGGTCCAGAGGGAGGGGGTGGTTGGGAGGGGGATCTATTCCCAGGAGGAGAGGGAACCTGGTGCAGCAGCGGCCCAGGATATTTTTGTGGAGCCCGGATGAGCACTCTTTTTCCAGCCTCAGAAAAAAAATGTGAGAACTCATCTGTTGATCTCCTCTTCAGCTGGACTGGCAGCTAATACTATGCTGAGTGTGCACAATGCATCTCTATGTACTATGTACAGCATCAACCCTCGATTTGCATATTAAAAGGGCCTAAGACCCAACTCAGATGGTCACTCCAGCAGTCTGCTTGCAGTTACTTCCATAGTCCCTGGTTAATCATTATTAAAGGCCAATCAAACAAACTCCAGTAGGTTTGTCTAATGAATAATACTTAGCTCCAGACATGAATGCAAATGCTGAAGTCCAGAGGAAAGGTGAGAGTAGCCACCCTCAACATCAAGGCAGTGTTCGACCAAATATGGCACCAAAAAGCTCTAGCAAAACAGAAGTTAATGAAAACCATCCAGTGTATGCAGTCATACCTGGTGAAAAGGAAGATGGTTGTGGTTGCTGGAGGTCAGTCATCATAGCTCCAGGATATCATTGCAGGAATTCATCAGAAAATCATCCTTTGCCCAACCATCTTTTGCTGCTTCATCAATGACCTTTACTCAGATATAAGATCAGTAGTGAAGCTGATTACTAACAATTTCACAGTGTTCAGCACCATTCCAACTACTCCATGTCAGTCTACAAAAGGATCTGAGTAACATCCAGGCTAGGGCTGACATGTAGCAAATAACATCATGCCACATAAGTGCCAGGTAATTATCATCTCAAATATGAGAAAGCCATCTCCCTTGACCTTCAGTGGCACCACAATCTATGAGCCACCCTACCTTGGAATCACCATTAACCAGAAACTTAACTGGATTAGCCATGTCAAAACCATGGCTACAACAGTAGGGGAGAGGCTCGGTGCTCTGCAATCAGTGGCTCACCTTCTAACTAATCAAAGTTTTTCCACAGGGCTCAAGTCAGGAGTGTGATGGAATGCTCACAACTGGCCTGCATGAGTGCAGCCACAACAGGACTCAAGAAGCTCAACACCATCTAGGACAGAACAGTTTGCTTGATCAGTGCCCCTGCCATTGGATGCAATATCCATCCCCTCCACCAGCAGCGAACTGTGCTTGCAGTATGTACTATCGCCAAGATGCACTGCAGCAACTCACCAAGGTTACTTTCACAGCACCTCCTCCTGCGTTCTCTACCACCAAAAAGGACAAGAGAAGCAATGTCATGTGAACGCCATCACCTTCATGTTCCATTCCAAGTCACACATCATCCTGACTTGGACATATGTCATCATTCTTTCATTAAATGAGTTGCCATGAAGACAAATTACTTTCAAGATTTTGTAAAGCCATTTCCACTTTAAATACTTACCTTGTTCGCAAAAGAACCATATGCAAAGAACCCAAGTGAATCACTCTTCATTTGCACTAAGGTCAGAAGTGGCAGATTAATTAAGCATCTCATTGCCAATGATTTCACTTGAATTTGTTAACTTGTTATACTGTAATTAAAAATGAAACTAGTTTATTATGATTTTGCTGCTTTCAGCACTAAAACCGCTCTTCTTTTTAAAATTAATTTTGTTTTAATATCCTGAGAATTGCCACTTCATTAAAAACTTATTTTTCACTTTTGCATCTGACAGTAGTTCTAATTTGCATTCTATTTCAATTGACAGTGTGACCTATTATCAGTGTTACAGTTTCTACTTTGTTCAAAAACTGGTTAGTAACTCTTTTTACACGACCTTTAATCAAAATGGCAGGAGCACAATTTTTAAATGACCAATTTCACGCAAAAAGATTTCATTCGAAGAGCAGCAGAAAAAGTAGCCAATTACAACAAATCTGTAATATTGGTATTTTAAAACTTCTCAAGCAGCTAATGAGCACTTAACTGATATAAATGACAAAAAAGTTTGTAAATTCATTTGTGGATTATGCAAAATTGTTAAAAAATAGCTGCGCGACAGGGTTGTAAATTCGGTTTCTATAGAGAAATGGATATAACTTTTTGGTGGGTAAGGAGGCATGGGGGAAAGCTATGTGGAGATATGTGACCAAGCAGGTGGTTGGTCTTGTTCAGAGGACTTGTTAGGGAGCTCCGTGGCTCAGAAAATTACAAAGGTAAGGCAAAAATAATTTCAACAAAAGCTGTTAACACATGTGATTTGTGTTAAGCAGACACTTGCCTCCATGCACACAGCAGCGAAAACTAGTATGGATGGGTTGGATGTATGGTTGTTTGCACTACAGTTCTCCAATTGCGACCTCCATAATGTAGATCATAGATTGTAGGAGCATTCTTTGTGAATGTTTCCACTGCTGCTACGGATGGAGTCCAAACTCCAAGAAATAGTCAGGACGAATTTCAACTTTCATGGAGAGCAGTTACAGATAATCCTGAGAGATATATTGGGAGACCTTTGGCTCAGTGTTCTATGTTCAGAACTCTCAATGAGCTTTGTGAGAAGACGGCTCCCAAAAATCGCATGTATGAAGAAATCCAGGATCAGTAACCGTGCTGGATCACAATGTAATCCAGCACAAGTCACTCTAATACCAGAGAGCCCTCAGGGACTTGAGAAAAGAAGATAATGGCAGTGTTGACCATCAATTTGTGTCATTAGATCTCCACCCCCACTATACTGCCTCGGGATTTTCAGAGCTTCTCCAATTGAACATGATTGGGCACAACTGTGCCTGCAGTTGTTGCACGCCTACCATGAAGATGGAACGAGCATTTTGGTTGCCTGTCTCACTTTCCTCCAACTTTGCCTATAGGGAACCCAAATGTAGAGGCATCCAATAAAACCTGCTGGCAGGGCTTCTGTGGACTGGAGGTTCAGCACTGAGTCTAGGGACAGCCCGTAGGTACTGAAGGCACAACAATACCTAAGATATCTGTTCTTTCCCCTCTAGAATCATCTTCAGGCCTTTTGGCTGCTGCCCTGCAACAACACTCCTGTTTCAATCCCAAATCCCATCTCAAGGCCCAGAGACAAAATTGGTCCTATACTTTTCTCATATTTTTTTTCACTAGAGAAATGTCAGTCCTAATGTTTCACTTATATTGAAAGAGAAATTTTTTTTTTAAAGTTTGGTGGCAGAGCAAAAATCCTGACCGTGATATTTCTTTGGTGGAACAATAGGCAATTTGAACAAAATGAGAACATCTAAAAGGGAAATTTTAAAATGAGGAGGGAAATGAAGAGTCTACTGAAAATAATTACTGCAATTTAGATTAAAAAAACGAAGAAGCAACTAGAAAAATAGAGTATTCTGCCTACTTTATTGAAACCTCTACCATTTTGATTTAGGCCTACCATTTGTCCACCTCTACACATCACTTTGTCCATAATTATTTCAAACATTGTAAAATGATATATTGGGCACACCATTATAAATGTTACATCCAATATGTTTACACCATATGACAAAGCATATATTGCTCTTGATCTGCAAAGACGTGTACAATGCTGTAACATATGCTCCATATTTGACAGTAACTTGCATATTAAGTGAACATTTGAACTGAAAATTGCCTTAGTATAGGTAATAAAAAATACAATTTAGGCATTAATGGTTCTGTAATTTGTCCTTAGTTAAAATAAAGAGTAGATTTTCAAATCTATTTAAAATGAATCTGCAGTCATGGTTGGAGCAATGTGTCTGCTATGACCAACACCAGAGCAAATGCTATGAAATACTAGTTATACCAACGCACATTTTAAGTATGTAAGTGCTTCTTCAGGATTTTGTCATGTAACTTGCTTATGACGAAATACAATCTTCACTGTACACATTGCAAAAAGTGGCTACAGTAAAGTTGCAGGTTTATCTTTTGATGAACTGTGTAGCTATGTTTTCATTGACTGTGCATGGCCATTCCATGGCTCTTTATCAATTGGCCAAACATGCTGTTCTAACAAAATGAGACCACTATATGAAGGTTGGATCCTACTGGTGGAAAACCAATGGGAGACAGTACTATAGAACAAAAGAACTTGCTGACACCCTCTCCCTCCCCCCCCACCCCCGCCACCGCCCATTGAAAACATCTGACCCAACCTTTGTGTCCCCAACAATCAATCTGCATCTTTAAGACTTAAAAAAAACAGGTTCTGCACACCCATAACCCTATTCATCATCAACTTTCAATTGTTTCCGATCCCTAGGATACCCTCATATTAATTTTCAAATCCTTCCATTCTCTTGCACTACATCCCAACTTTACTATTCCAACTTCGATGTATTTTGTAACTTCCCCTCTCCCAAACTTGTAGCAGAGCCTTCAGTCTATCACTGCCTTGCAGTCAATTCTCTCCCGAAACCACTCCATCTTACCATATCTCTCCCCACAATCAAAAGTGTCTTCAAAACTATCTTAATCATAGTTTGCTCCATCATCCCCCAACCTTCCTCACAAACTCCTACTTGGTATCCCTGTTTTTTTTCAAAAGTGCTAGGTTAACAGCTCTGACTAATTACAAGTTGTTGTTGATAGTGCTACTTGCGGCGTGGCATGGCACGTTGCCTGCCTCTGAAGATATTGCTCTACCTGTTACCTGCCAGTCAGTAGCTGGCTGCGCAGTGGTGTGCACAGGAGCTGGGCGTAGTACTTCTCCAGCCTGACCCCCTCGTCCAACAGCTTGTCCAGGACCGTGATTCGGATCTGGGAACTGTGATACCAGATGTCATTCCAGCCATAATCGGCGGCCAGAATGAAGCATTGTGCAGCTGGGAAGTGTAGGAAACAGCCTCACCAATACCCTGTACAACTGCAGCAAGACTTCCCTGCTTTTATATTCCATTCCCTTTGCAATAAAGGCCAAAATTCGATTTGCCTTCCTGATCACTTGCTGTACCTGCATACTATCCTTTTGTGTTTCATGCACAAGTACCCCCAGGTCCCCCTGCACTGCAGCACTTTGCAATCTTTCTCCATTTAAATAGTAACTTGCTCTTTGATTCTTTCTGCCAAAGTACATGACCTCACACTTTCCATCATTATACTCCATCTGCCAAATTTTTTCCCACTCACTTAGCCTGTCTATGTCCTTTTGCAGATTTTTTGTGTCCTCCTCACACGTTACTTTTCCTCCCATCTTTGTATCGGCAGCAAACTTGGCTACGTTTCACTCGGGCCCTTCTCCCAAGTCGTTAATAAAGATTGTAAATAGTAACTGATTGCCAACCAGAGAATGAACCATTTATCCTGACTCTCTGTTTTCTGTTAGTTAGCCAATCCTCTATCCATGCTAATATATTACCCCCAACCCCATGAAATTTTATCTTGTGCAGTAACCTTTTATGTGGTACCTTGTCAAATGCCTTCTGGAAGTCCAAATACACCACATCCACTGGTTCCCCTTTATCCACCCTGTTTGTTACATCCTCAAAGAATTGCAGAACATTTGTCAAACATGACTTCCCCTTCATAAATCCATGCTGACTCTATGTGACCGAATTTTGCTTTTCCAAGTGACCTGTTACTGCTTCTTTAATAATGAACTCCAACATTTTCCCAACCACAGATGTTAGGCTAACTGGTCTATAGTTTCCTGCTTTTTGTCTGCCTCCTTTTTTAAATAGGGGCGTTACATTTGCAGTTTTCCAATCTGCTGGGACATCCCCAGAATCCAGGGAATTTTGGTAAATTACAAACAAAGCATCCACAATCCCTGCCGCTACTTCTCTTAAGACTCTAGGATGCAAGCCATCAAGTCCAGGGGATTTATCTGCCTTTAGTATCATTATCTTTCTGAGTTCCACCTCCTTTGTGATTGTGATTATGTTAAGTTCCTCCCCCCTATAGCCCCTTGACTATCTACTGTTGGAATATTGTTAGTGTCCTCTACTGTAAAGACTGATACAAAATATTTGTTCAGAATTTCTGCCATCTTCATGTTACCCATTACTAATTCCCCGGTCTCGTCCTCTAAGGGACCAACATTTACTTTAGCCACTCTTTTCCTTTTTATATAGCTATAGAAACTCTTGCTATCTGTTTTTATATTTCATAGTCTATCTTTCCTTTTTTAATCATTTTTTTAGTCATTCTTTGCTGGCTTTTAAAAGCTTCCCAATCTTCTGTCCTCCCACTTGCATTGGCCACTTTGTATGCCCTTGTTTTTAATTGGGTACCGTCCTTTATTTCTTTAGTTAGCCATGGATGGCTACCTTTTCTCTTACACCCTTTCCTCCTCACTGGAATGTATTTTTCTTGAGAGTTGCGAAATATCTCCTTAAATGTACACCACTGTTCATCAACCATCCTATACTTTAATCTATTTTCCCAGTCCACTTTACCCAACTCTGGCCTCATACCTTCATAGTCTCCCTTGGTATGCTGGTTAGAGATCCAACTTTCTCACCCTCCATCTGAATTTGAAATTCAATCATGCTATGATCACTCATTCCAAGGGGATCCTTTACTCGGAGATTGTTTATTAATCCTGTCTCATTACACAGGACCTGATATAAGATAGTCTGTTACATACTGCTCAAAGAACCTGTCCCTGATGCACTCTATGAACTCTTCCTCAAGGCTACCCTGACCAATTTGATTTGTCCAATCAATATGGAGGTTGAAATCACCCACGATTATTGCTGTTCCCTTTTTACAAGCCCCCACTATTTCCTGGTTTATGCTCCGCCCAACAGAGTTGCTACTGTTAAGACAGGTCACAGGCTGGAGCATGGCATTCAAAGATTGTAGCGCTGGTGTCAAATCAGCATTACACACTGACTGATGTCATAATCTGCCTGCTCTGAATGCTACCAGCCGTCAGAAGTGTGTGTGTGCATCTCGGATTCCATTTTCCACTGTTATGAGTCCATGTAGCAGCTACAAAATCTTTCCCCCAGCACCTTTTAGTGTTTTCTACGACTTTTACCGTTTTTATTCGTGGCTACGTTTGTGCAAAATGAAGGAAGAATGGAAAATATAGTCCAATATTTTGTAGCATCAATTATACTATGGAATGTTTTCTATACTTACTTTCAACTACAAATTGTCTAATACATTTTCAGTGAGTATTCTTACAAATATGTACAGATAGATGTATCTAGCAGTAAATAGTGCAATATTAAAAAAACAGTTAGAAATGGTAAGAGATATTTTAAACTGATAATACTTGTGTAGGTTCAGCCATTCTTTAATGTCAAATACATTAGGAAATGAAGAATTTCCAACTAAATGTAGTGTAATGAGCATGAAACAGATTGTTGAGTTAATGATTTAATATTTACTTAATTATAAAGATCAGACTTGATTATACAGTGACAGCAGCAGCAAACTAAATAATTAAATGTGCCACATGGACAAATGGTATTTCACACATTTTACTCCTAAGATATGTTCTATTTATATGTTATTTTTGAATAATAACCCATTAAAAATATGTTTTTAAGACTATTCTATTTAAATAGCAAACAATTAACTGTACATTGATAGCCCATACATTAGAGAGATTGCTTCTCAATTAGATTGTCACATGTTCCATAATTGCTTGTTATTTAAAAGTACTTACCTTAGGTGAATTTGTGAGATCCAGGCAAGACATTTGGATAGAGTACAGAGCAGAACATGGCAATTTTTCTGATGGAAAGCTGCCATGGACCTAATTGCAGAAGGAGACTGATGATGTAGCGAAATCTTAACATCCAGCCCCAGACAGGTGAAGGAAAATGTGGTGTGGTGAGTAGGTTAGAAGAAGAAAAACAAATTGGAAACATATAGCAAAACCTATACTGCAGCACTGAAAATCCTTATTTAAAAAGCTAATTCCAAATGATCTATTTTCTCTTTTTCCATGGGACACAATGGTCCGTGTGGTCATTGGGGGCGGAGGGCAGTATGTCAGAGTGGAATTGTGAAGATGCCAGGGCTGATGAGTATTCTGGAGTTTTACTGGAGTAACTTTGGAGGGGGTGTAGTCAGAGAGTAGAATGCTGCATCAGGAGATGAAATGAGTGTAGGTTGTGAGAGATCAGTTTGACAATGGTCTCTGGAAAGAGTGATTTTTAGTGAGCCAAATAGCCTTTTCCACATGTACTTAAAATAAAATAAAGTAGCATTTATCTTTGATCTGTTAAATTGAATTGAATTTTAGCTCACTGAAGGATTTTGGACTTGTTGGATATGGACTTTTAAGTAAGGCCTATGAAGCAGGAACTGTTAGGGCAATCTTCACCTGGAAACCGTGAGATGGATAAAGAAATGTACTTGAAACCTTAGAATAGCAAGGTGAATACTTCGTAAAAGAGCATAATAGGTTAAAGTATGAATAGCAAATGAAGGATAACCCATGCGCAGTCAATACAATTGCGTCAAAATTACCCGAAGACTATTTTGCGATTGAAAGCCTACCGAGGAATGGATTTGTTAATATTAAAAAACCACTGAAGTAAACGACTATGTTAAACTTGGTCAAAATCAGAGTGCATGACAGACTTTGCTTACTGTCCAGGATGTTGAAGAGAAAAGTATCATGGATTTTATTATTGCTTCAAAATGCCTGGGAAGACTGCCTGTTTTGTCTGTAGGCAAGGACAAGGGACAGATAAGCAGTGAATAACCAGGTTAGAAGCTGTCTGCTGAAACTGTGAGAAGACAGTTGAAAGATGTCATGTATGTACTTTTGGGATCACTAGCCACTAGATGGCATCACTGTTGGAGGTGCATGCAGCCCAAGTATAAAATGCCAGCCATTTTGTATATTAGTCACTTTGGGCCTTAATTAAGTAGAGCCAAGGTCATACCTCTTGGAGTTAAATAATACTCAGTCTAACAGTTATCGCATACACAACATTTGGCGACGAGGCAACAAGAACCACTGCATGCAAAAATGAGCACAATTGGATTGTTGGAGCAATTCGTGAAAGGAGAAGATTGGGCAGACTTTGTGAGCCATTTGAGCCAGTTCTTCATGGCCAAGAAAATGGAGGAGGTCGGCGACGCAGATTGGCGCCGGGCGATGTTCCTCACGGTTTGCGGTCCAAAAATTTATGGTCTGATAAAGAGTCCAACAGAGAAGATGTATGAAGAATTGTGTACACTGGTACAGGACCACCTTAAGCCAGACGAAGGTACCATCATCTCGAGATACAGATTTTGCACACACGTTCGCTCAGAGGGCCAGAATGCGGCGGAATTTGTTGCTGACCTGAGACGTCTAACGGGACCGTGTAAGTTCGGGGCTGTGTTGGCAGACATGCTGCGGGACTTCTTTGTAATTGGCATCAACCACAAGGTGATCCTGCGTAAACTACTGGCGGTGGAGACGTTGGACTTGAACAGGGCCATCACAATCGCTCAGTCATGCATGATGAGGGATAGAAGCCTAAAGCAGATATCAGTGAAAAATCAAAACTCAGTAAGTACTGTAAATATGATTGATTCGGCGTTCAGCAGAGACACATGGCAGGGCCTACCCGACTGCGTACGCGAAACCTGTGGCTGCCTAAAGTCTGCCAACGGGAATGCATCTGATTTCTTCGTGTTGGTGTTGTGGGGGAAATCACGGGCACCGGCAGTGCCACAATTAAAGTGTCATATGACGGTGCGGTTCACGAGTTACCGCTATGGATTGTCCCAGGCAATGGCCCAGTGCTGTTCGGCAGGAACTGGCTTGAAAAAAATCAGATGCGATTGGAACGACATCAAGGCATTGTCGTCAGAGAAAGATACATGTGTCCAAGTACTGAGCAAGTTCCCGTCACTGTTCAAACCAGGCATTGGCAACTTCACGGGAGCCAAGGTGCAGATCCACGTGGACTCGGATGCAAGACCCGTCCATCATAAAGCTCGGGCAGTTCCGTATATGATGAAGGAGAAGGTCAAAATTGATCTGGACAGACTCCCGTGTGAATGGACCATATCACCGGTTGAATTTAATGAATGGGCCAGCCCCATTGTTCCTGTGCTGAAAAGTGATGGTACAGTCAGAATCTGTGGAGACTACAATGCTACGATCAACAGAGTTTTGAAACAGGATCAGTACCTGTTACCGAAAGCTGATGACTTGTTTGCAATGCTAGCCAGGGGGAAGTCGTTCACCCAACTGGATTTGACGTCGGCCTACATGACACGTCGAAATGTCGAAGAGACTTACGTGCATGAACACGCATAAAGGACTGTTTATTTATCACAGGTACCCCTTTGGAATTTGCTCGACTGCAGCAATATTTCAGAGGAACATGGAGAGTCTACTGAAGTCCATTCCCAGAACTGTTATGTTCCAAGATGACATCCTGATCACAGGTCGTGACTCCGAGGAACATCCAAACAACCTGGAAGAGGTTCTACATCGTCTGGACAAAGTGGGACTCAGACTGAAACGCTCGAAGTGCGTCTTCATGGCACCAGAGGTCGAATTCCGAGGGAAGAAAATTGCTGCTGACGGCATCAGGCCCACGGAGGCGAAAACCAAGGCCATCAAGAATGCACCCAAGCCGCAGAATGTGACGGAGCTGCGTTCGTTCCTGGGTCTACTCAACTACTTCAGTAACTTCCTACCTAAATTGAGCATCTTATTAGAACCACTGCACATGTTGCTAAGAAAAGGCGACAACTGGGTATGGGGTGCATCTCAAGACAGAGCTTTTGAGAAAGCCACTAATCTGCTTTGCTCTAACAAGCTGCTGGTACATTATGACCCATGTAAATGTTTAGTATTGGCCTGTGATGCTTCGTCATATGGAATTGGTTGCGTACTCCAAGAAGCTAATGAGTCAGGTAAAGTTCAACCAGTCGCGCATGCTTCAAAAAGTTTGTCGAAAGCGGAAAGAGCCCACAGCATGGTCGAGAAAGAAGCACTAGCCTGTGTGTATGGAGTTAATAAGATGCATCAGTACCTGTTTGGTCTTCGGTTTGAACTGGAGACAGATCACAAGCCGCTCATTTCACAGTTCTCTGAAAACAAAGATATCAATACCAATACTTCATCCCGCATCCAGAGGTGGGCGCTGACACTATCCGCTTATGATTATGTCAGTCGCCATAGAACTGGCACCGAGAATGGTGCCGATGCTTTGAGCCGTCTGCAGTTGCCCACACCAGAGATGGAAATGCCTCAACCGGCGGACCTATTGTTAGTTATGGATGCTTTTGAGAGTGAAGGAACCTTTGTCACGGCTCAACAAGTTAAGACCTGGACCAGCCAGGACCCGATTTTATCGGTGGAGAAGAGTTGCATCCTCAAAGATGATTGGACTGCCGTACCCAAGCAAATGTGCGAGGAGACCAAACCTTACATTTGTCACAAAGACGAACTGTCTATTCAGTCGGATTGTATACTGTGGGGCAATCGTGTTGTTATGCCCAAGAAAGGGAGAGAGAAATTTGTACGTGAGCTACATAGCACACATCCCGGCATTGTAATGATGAAAGCCATCTGCAGATCTCATGTATGGTGGCCGGTAATTGACTCTGAGCTGGAATCATGTGTGCATCAGTTGAATACTTCCATGCAGCTCAGCAAAGCACCAGCGGAATCGCTGCTGAGTCTGTGGTCGTGGCCGTCCAAACCATGGTCCAGGATCCACATAGACTTTGCAGATTCCTTCCTGAGGAAGATGTTTTTAGTTATGGTGGATGCATATTCAAAGTGGATAGAGTGTATAATCATGTCATCCAGCACATCCACAGCTACCATTGAGAATCTCAGTGTCACGTTCGCGACACATGGTCTGCCTGACATCGTTGTTAGCGACAATGGATCGTGCTTCACCAGTCAGGAGTTTCAAGAGTTCATGAAACTCAATGGTATCAAACATGTAAGGTCAGCACCGTTCAAACCTGCATCCAATGAGCAAGTACAAAGTGCTGTCCAAATCATAAAGCAGAGTATGAAGTGAATAACCCAATGGTCACTGCAGACCCGCCTGTCATGCATACTGCTGAGTTACAGGACAAGACCACACACGCTTACCAGGATCTCGCCTGCTGAACTAATGATGAATAGAGGTCTTAAGACCAAGCTATCTCTTGTACACCCTGACTTGAATAATCATGTTGACAGTAGAAGACAAAGTCAGCAAGGGTATCATGATAGCGCAGCTGTGTCATGTGATATTTCCGTAAATGATCCTGTATATGTTCTGAATTATGGTGAGGGTCCTAAGTGAATTGCTGGTACTGTCATGGTCAAGGAGGGCAGCAGAGTATTTATTGTCAAGCTCAAAAATGGACAAACATGCAGGAAACATATGGATCAGACAAAGCTGCGGCACAGAGACAAACCAGAATAGTCGGAGGAAGAGACAATCGACGACCAACCAACCTACTCCCAGTCATCAGAGGACTCAGTGATCATCAGTGAATTGGGACTTTCAACCACTGACATGTTCAATGAAAATGGACTTTCAATCTCTGACATGGCCATTGCCACTCCCACCAGGTCAGCCACCCAGCCATCAGTCACAACAGACTCTGAACACTCACCCAAGGCTGGAGTTGGACTGAGACGGTCAACCCGGGAGCGTAAAACACCGGACCGTCTCAATTTGTAACAGACTGTGTTACGATCTCAGCGGGGGGTATTGTCATGTATTGAACAAGTACTTTGGTTCAGTATTCACTAAGGAGGACACAAACAACCTTCCGGATATAAAAGGGGTCAGAGGGTCTCGTAAGAAGGAGGAACTGAGGGAAATCCTTATTAGTCAGGAAATTGTGTTGGGGAAATTGATGGGATTGAAGGCCGATAAATCCCCAGGGCCTGATGCACTGCATCCCAGAGTACTTAAGGAAGTGACCTTGGAAATAGCGGATGCATTGACAGTGGAGGGTAGCCAATGTAACCCCACTTTTTAAAAAAGGAGGGAGAGAGAAAACAGGGAATTATAGACCGGTCAGCCTGACATCGGTAGTGGGTAAAATGATGGAATCAATTATTAAGGATGTCATAGCAGCGCATTTGGAAAGAGGTGACATGATAGGTCCAAGTCAGCATGGATTTGTGAAAGGGAAATCATGCTTGACATATCTTCTAGAATTTTTTGAGGATGTTTCCAGTAGAGTGGACAAGGGAGAACCAGTTGATGTGGTGTATTTGGACTTTCAGAAGGCTTTCGACAAGGTCCCACATAAGAGATTAATGTGCAAAGTTAAAGCACATGGGATTGGTGGTAGTGTGCTGATGTGGATTGAGAACTGGTTGGCAGACAGGAAGCAAAGATTAGGAGTAAATGGGTACTTTTCAGAATGGCAGGCAGTGACTGGTGGGGTACCACAAGGTTCTGTGCTGGGGCCCCAGCTGTTTACATTGTACATTAATGATTTAGACGAGGGGATTAAATATAATATCTCCACATTTGCGGTGGCAGTGTGAGCTGCGAGGAGGATGCTATGAGGCTGCAGACTGACTTGGATAGGTTAGGTGAGTGGATAAATGCATGGCAGATGAAGTTTAATGTGGATAAATGTGAGGTTATCCACTTTGGTGGTAAAAACAGAGCGACAGACTATTATCTAAATGGTGACAGATTAGGAAAAGGGGAGGTGCAACGAGACCTGGGTGTCATGGTACATCAGTCTTTGAAAGTTGGCATGCAGGTACAGCAGGCGGTTAAGAAAGCAAATGGCATGTTGGCCTTCATAGCGAGGGGATTTGAGTACAGGGGCAGGGAGGTGTTACTATAGTTGTACAGAGCCTTGGTGAGGCCACACCTGGAGTATTGTGTACAGTTTTGGTCTCCTAACTTGAGGAAGACATTCTTGCTATTGAGGGAGCGTAGCAAAGGTTCACCAGACTGATTCCCAGGATGGCGGGACTGACATATCAAGAAAGACTGGATCAACTGGGCTTGTATTCACTGGAGTTCAGAAGAATGAGAGGGGATCTCATAGAAACGTTTAAAATTCTGACGGGTTTAGACAGGTTCGATGCAGGAAGAATGTTCCCAATGTTGGGGAAGTCCAGAACCAGGGATCACAGTCTAAGGATAAGGCGTAAGCCATTTAGGACCGAGATGAGGAGAAACTTCTTCACCCAGAGAGTGGTGAACCTGTGGAATTCTCTACCACAGAAAGTTGTTGAGGCCAATTCACTAAATCTATTCAAAAAGGAGTTAGATGTAGTCCTTACTACTAGGGGAATCAAGGGGTATGGCAAGAAAGCAGGAATGGGATACTGAAGTTGCATGTTCAGCCATGAACTCATTGAATGCCGGTGCAGGCTCGAAGAGCCGAATGGCCTACTCCTGCACCTATTTTCTATGTTTCTATGTTTCTATTTACTTTTGGGATCACTCACCACTAGATGGCATCACTGTTGGAGGCCATTGAGCTGCATGCATGTGTGTGCAGCCCAAGTATAAAAGGCCAGCTATTTTGTATATTAGTCACTTTGGGCCGTAATAAAGCAGAGTCAAGGTCATACCTCTTGGAGTTAAACAGTACTTAGTCTAACAGTTATTGCATACACAACAAAAGAAAGGGGGAAAAAACAAGTTAATTTATAGTTGCTCTGCTCAGTAACAGACTTTGCGGGGAGGGGGTTATAAAACACAGGCTTACAATTATTTTAGGAGATCACAAGAAGCACTTTATAGAAGAAGATGTTGAATAAAAATTAACCCTTAAGCTCCTGAAACAGACAAACTGATCATTCTGAGATTTGAGTTGCACTCCTTAGATAAGGTTGTATGGCATTTTTATCGGAAAACTGTCATGTCTTAATGTCAATAAGATTATATAGAATGTTTTAAACCATTCTAAAGGGTTTCAGATTTTTACCTCTTGTATCCTAAAGAGTTAACGCCTGTCCATCATGTCAGCTGTGGCTCACTGCGTAGCACACTTGACTCTGAGTCAGAAGGTTGTGGGTTTAAGTCCCATTCCAGGAACTGGAGCACATAAATCTAGGCTGACACTCCAGTGCAGTGATGAGGAAGCGCTGCACTGTCAGAGGTGAATCTTTCAGATGAGACGTTAAACTGAGGTCCCGCCTGTCCTCTCAGGTGGATGTAAAAGATCCCACTGCACTATTTCAAAGAAGAGCAGGGGAGTTATCCCCAGTGTCCTGGCCAATATTTATCCCTCAATCAGCATAACCACAACAGATTATCTGGTCATTATCACATTGCTGTTTGTGGGAGTTTGCTGTGTGCAAGCTGGCTGCCGCGTTTCCCACCTTACAACAGTGAATACACTCCAAAAGTACTTCATTGGCTGTAAAGCACTTTGAGACGTCCAGTGGTCGTGAAAGGTGCCATATAAATCCAAGTCTTTGTTACTTTAGAAGATATGAAATAGGAACAGGAGTAGGCCCAATGACCCCTCAAGCCTGCTCCGCCATTCAATAAGATCATGGCTGATCTTTGACCTCAACTCCAATTTCCCACCTGATCTTCATCTCCATTGATTCCCTTAGACTCTAAAAAGCTATCTATTTTAGTCTTGAATATATTCAGAGACTCAGCATCCATAGCCCTCTGACGCAGAGAATTCCAAAGATTCACAATTCTTTGAGTGAAAAAATTCCTCCTCATCTCTGTCTCAAATGGCCGACCACTTATCCTGAGACTGTGCCCCCTAGTTCTAGACACTCCAGCCAGGGGTAACAACCTCTCAGCATTTACCCTGTCAATCCTCCACAGAATCTTATATGTTTCAATGCGATCACCTCTCATTCTTCTAAATTCCAGGTCCATTCTACACAAACTCTCATCATAAGACAGTCCTCTCATCCCAGGAATCAATCTAGTGAACCTCCGTTGTACCGCCTCCAAGGCAAGTATATCCTTCCTTAGATAAGGTGACCAAAACTGTGCACATTACTCCAGGTGTACATTTGTAGCAAGTCTTCCTTACTCTTATACCCCAACCCCTTTGCAATAAAGGATAACATACCATTTTCCTTCCTTATTGCTTGCTGCACCTGCATGCTAGCGTTCTGTGTTTCTTGCACAAGGACACCCAAATCTCTCTGAACACTAACATTTAAAAGTTTCTCACCATTTCAAAAATATTCTGTTTTCTATTCTTCCTACCAAAGTGAATAACCTCACATTTCCCCACATTATACTCCATCTGCCACCTTACTGCCTACTCACTTAGTCTACTTATATCCCTTTGCAGATGCTTTGTGTTCTCCTCACAGCTTACTGTCGTACCTAGCTTTGTATCATCAGCAAACTTGGATACATTACGCTCGGTCCCTTCATCTAGGTCATTAATATAGATTGTAAATAGCCCCAGTACTGATCCTTGCAGCACCCCATTAGTTACAGCCTGCCAACCTGAAAAGACCCAGTTATCCCTGCACTCTGTTTTCTGTCCATTAACCAATCCTCTATCCATGCTAATACATTACCTCCAATCCCATGAGAGCTTATCTTGTGTAATAATTTTCTATGTAGCATCTTTTCAAATGCCTTTTGGAAATCCAAATATACGACATCCACTGGTTCCCCTATATCAACCCTGCTAGTTACATCCCCATAATAATTTCTCCTGCCTCAGCCTCGAAGGGACCAATGTTTACTTTTGCTACTCTCTTCCTTTTTACATACTTGTAGAAGCTCTAACAATCTGTTTTTAGATTTCCTGCTAGTTTTCTTTCATAGTCTATTTTTTTCTTTTTTATCAATTTTTGGTCATTCTTTGTTGGTTTCTGAAACTCTCCCAATCCTTCGCAACATTATAAGCTTCTTCTTTCAATCTTCTACTATCCTTAACTTCTTTAGTTAACCACAGATGGATCACTTTTCCTGTGTAGTTTTGGTTTCTCAATGGAATATATTTCTGTTGAGAATTATGAAATATTTCTTTAAAATGTTAGCCACTGTTTATCTATGCCATACCTTTTAATCTATGTTTCCAATCTACCTTAGCCAACTCGCCCTTCATACCTATGTAATTGGCTTAATTTAAGTTTAGGACTCTAGTTTCAGTCTTAGGCAAGTCACTCTCAAATGTAAAATGTAACGTGAAATTCTATCGTATTATGATCACTCTGTTCCAGAGGATCCTTTATTATGAATTTGCTAATTAACTATGTCTCATTACACAATACAAGATCTAAAATAGCCTGTTCCCTGGTTGGTTCCATGACGTATTCTAGGAAACTGTCCTGAATGCATTCCATGAACTCGGCCTCCAAGACTATCTTTGGCAATTTGATTTGTCCTGCCTATATGAAGATTAATGTCCCCCACCATTATTGCATTATCTTTGTTACAAGCTCCTACTATTTCTTGATTAATATTCTGTCCAATGGTATAGCTACTAGTAGGGGGCCTATATACTATTCCCACCAGTGTTTTCTGCCCCTTCCTTATTATTCCTTAGCTCCACCCATACTGATTCTACTTCCTGATCTTCCAAGCCAAGATGCTTTCTCTCTACTATCCTTATGTCATTCTTTATTATCAGGCTAACCCCCTCCTTTACCATTCTGCCTGTCTTTTCGAAACGTCAAGTACCCTGGAACATTTTGTTCCCAACCTCGGTCACCTTGCAACCATGTCTCTGTAATGGCTATTAGATCAAACCCATTTATCTCTATCGATCTTGTTACAAATGCTCTGTGCATTCAGATAAAGAGCCTTTAATTTAATTTTTATCCATTATTCTCTGCTTTGACCCGATCCTCTGCTGCATTGTTACCGTTAAACTCTCTGTCCCCTCCTGTCACACTCTTGAGTTTTCTCTTTAGATATCTAAATTTCCCCTCACCTGACCCCTCGCTGCCCATGCCCCCCACCCCCCAACTCCCCGCATTTTTAAGTTAAAGCCCTGTCTACAGCCCTAGTTGTTTGATTCACCAGGACTGGTTTAAGTGGAGCCCGTCCCGACAGAACAGCTCCCTCTTTTCCCAGTACTGGTGCCAGTGCTCCATGAATTGAAACCCTTTATTTGAGGTGATGTAATTTTTTTTTATTTTGGCAGCATCATTTACTTTCTGGTCAAGTACTACATGCAATAAATATAAACCTGGGCTCCCCTATGTTTCTCTGACAATATATTGTCAAATTAAGTGTATAAGCCACACCTCCATGCTTGTTGTTCTATTGTCGCAGTTTAGGTGAGAAATTTATAATTACAGATTTACAAACAAATTAACCATAATATTGGGGAGTGCAACTTGCACGCTTAATTTTTTTGGTGTTACTGAAGAATTGTACCACACTGAACTGCTGTGATATTTACATTTTCCATACTTTATCCTATTTATATTTTACTGAGTCAACTAGTGCTGAATCTGGGGCAGTTTTTATACTGCAGACTTGCATCCACTGGGAACTGGATGGAGTCCATCACACTGATTTCACTTATGACTTTCATTCCATCTGTCTGTGTTGTATTCAAACTGCTGTAAAAGGACATTTGGCTAATCATTCCTCTAATGGCATTTTAAGAAAAGATTAATCATCGTTGTCTGCTGAACGTCTATTTAAACAGGACATTTGAAACAATGCAAAGTCACTCTTTTACTGGCAGTTTTAATTCAGATTCCGGCAGACTGGTATCCATAAGCTAAATCACTTTTCTTTAATCGAGCAGAAGACTAACCCAGTTTTCCATGAGGCCAGATAAGGGTGCCGATTTAGCAGTGTAAATGTTGGGATCCAGCTTATGAATGCTGGACTTCCGGAATCCAAATTAAAACAATGGCAAGTTAAAATTTGAACCATAAGAGACGCCGAGCGAGCTTCAGATTGTGTTTCAATGTTAGTAAGTGTGAGTTGATACATTTGTTGAAAAAAATAGCAGTGGTACTTAGGGGCTGAAATTGCCCCCCTGCTTAAGGTCCATTATCGCCTCTAAGAAAAGATTTTGGGGCGATAAGGCCTTTCTGACCAGGGGCAGGCGGATGGGCTGACCCATCAGAAATTGCCACTAGGCCGGGGGTGACGGAAGCGGGGTTTCGCCCTGTCGGGCATGCGCCGCCCCTTACCACCCGGCAACAACCCTTTTACGCCCTGCAAGGGAAATTGCCCCGCAGGAGCAGAACGGAGTGGCCGCCAGTCGGTGCCCCCGAAAGCTTTTCCCGGTTGGATGCTGCCAGTGGCTGGGCGGTGCGTCCGCCCTTAAAGGGGAGGATGCTCCGCCGTGGCCGCCATTTTATTTTAATTGTCGGCTGACTCTAAAGTCTGCCCGACAATGGCGGCCACGGGTTCGGCCAGGCCACCAACAGGCAGACCGACACCCCCTCTTGGGTACTGGGCCGCTGGCCGAGCCAAAGCCCTCCCTGGTGGCCCAGTGGGCACCACTAAAGTGGCTGCAGAGCTCGCAGTGGCCCTGAAGGGGAGGGAGATTGCTAAGTGTCAGCGCGACGCGGCATGTCCGCATCGCGCTGACGTGCTCAGCGCGCGCTGATGACACCGCCCGCATTTCACCCCACTCCCAACCCACTTCCGCCCCGCAGCTGCCTGAAACAATGCCCCGGCGAAATCGCACACGAAAAGAGGGCAAAATCTCTCTATTCTCTGCCCCAAGGATTAGGGCGGAGAATAATCAGTTAATTCAAATGATCTGCCTCATTTGGGCCGGGGTACATTTCATGCCCTTATATTCTGAATGGAAGTAAGTTCAGTGCTGTGGAAGAGCAGAGGGATTTGGGGAACAGGTTCACAGGACATTAAAGGCAGCACTTCACGTTGATAATACAGCTTTAAAAAAAAAGCTAATGAAATTCTGGTTTCATTAAAAGAGATATAAGCCCTAAATTTAACTCGGGGCGGGAATCGGTGGGAGCCGAAGCAAGCAGCGATCCATCCACTCAACCCCTCTCGAGTGTGAGACCTGGGAGGTTTTAAAAGGTTCATTGTGGGTCAGAAGGAGTTGGAGCAGCCTGACCCCATAAGGACACTTTAAAAATTAAAATCAATTGAATTTACCTGGACCTCCCGTGGCCACGATCCTGCCTGCTGCTAACCTTTGCTGGCGAGTTTGAGATTCTGTGGGCCTTAGTTGGGCACACAGTTAAAATGGGTTGCATATCCAATG
This sequence comes from Pristiophorus japonicus, assembly GCF_044704955.1. Lineage (NCBI taxonomy): Eukaryota > Metazoa > Chordata > Chondrichthyes > Pristiophoridae > Pristiophorus > Pristiophorus japonicus. The sequence continues at coordinate 121,207,950 of NC_091983.1, read as the reverse complement.
ATGTCTTCTGGATGCAACTTCACCATTTAAATTAGTCCCCTGCCCCACTGGTTGAATGGCTTCCCCCTGCCTGAATTCAGACACATTAAGATGGTAATGGGTCGGGAATGCGGTGCAAATCCCATTGACCATCCCCCGCCCAACTCGCCCCGCCCTCTTAACTCCCCCATCTGTAATGTTCCTGCTAGGCGGAAGGGTTTAAATACAGGCCTATAGAATATAAACAGCAAGAGACCATGCTGAGTCTATATCTGTCATGTATGTAACCTTCATGTAACTGTAACCTTCATGTAACAACAATGTACACTGTATACACCTAAGAAATGCACACCTTGACCACAGGGGGTGAACTTGTGGGAGAAACTCTCACCTGGTCATCCAGGTATATAAAGGGAGGTCCCACGCAGGGTCATCACTTCTTGGTCCTGTGAATAAAGGTACAGGTCACAGAGTGACCTTGTCTCCAGTATGTGCCTCGTGTTGATTCACAGTAGACACAACATTTGGCGACGAGAAACGGGAATCAACGACTCACAAGAATGGCCACCGGTAGCACAGAGGAACGGTACTGTATTGGTGAGCACTGGGCCGATTTCGTTGAGAGGCTCCAGCAGAGCTTTGTCACGAAGGACTGGCTGGGAGATGCAGCGGCTGGCAAGCGAAGGGCGCATCTACTGACCAGTTGTGGGCCTAAGACGTACGCGCTGATGAAAGACCGGCTCGCACCCGAGAAGCCAGCGGATAAGACCTTTGAGGAAACTGATCAGCAAACTGATTGGCGAGCACCTCAAACTGGCGAGCAGTATACACATGGCCCGACACCAATTCTATACGCACCGACGTCGGGAAGGGCAGAGCATACTGGACTTCATTGCGGACCTTCGGCCCTTGGCCAGTCTCTTTAAATTCACAGACACCTGCAGGGGGGAGATGTTACGGGATTTCTTCATTGAGGGCATTGGTCATGTCGGGATTTTTAGGAAGCTAATTGAGACCAAGGACTTGACCTTGGAAGCAGCGGCGTTGATGGCTCAAACCTTCATGGCAGGGGAGGAGGAAACCAAGATCATATACATACGCAACCCTGCTCCCAACGTGGCGATGGAGCAGGGAGTTAACATGGCAAACGCGACACAGAACCCCACAGGCAGGCAAGGGCAATTCGACACCAACCAGGCAGTCACAGACTTGAGGGTGGGTCTTCAACACAGACAATGGCAGGTTGAACGGACATTTACACCATCACAAGGGACAATACGTCCCAGGGTGGAGCCATTGACATCCACTAACAGACTGCTCAAGAGTAATCAAAGAGACAATCAGAGAGGAATGCCTGGTAACAGCTCTTTTGTTCACAAAAATCTCAGCTCCTGCTGGAGGTGCGGGGGAAGACATGCTGCGAAAACCTGCAGGTTTCAACAATTTATCTGCAGAAATTGTAACTTCAGTTGTCATTTAGCCAGAATGTGCAGGAAGCCCTCAGCAAGGCTGTTTGACGAAGTGGATGAACCATAAGAGAGGTCTGCAAGGCAGGGTTATGCTTGGGACACAGCAATGGACGCTGAAGTTCAGTGGGTTCAGGTGGCAAACATCCACAGCTCATACACAAAAACGCCACCTATGATGGATGATGAGAGTACTGTTAAACGGCATCCTGGTACACATGGAGCTGGACACAGGAGCCAGCCAGTCACTTATGAGTGTCCAACAATTCGAGAAACATAGAAACATAGAAAATAGGTGCAGGAGTAGGCCATTCAGCCCTTCGAGCCTGCACACCATTCAATAAGCTCATGGCTGATCCTTCATCTCAGTACCCCTTTCCCACTTTCTTTCCATACCCCTTGATCCCTTTAGCCATAATGGCCATATCTAACTCCCTCTTGAATACATCCAATGAACTGGCATCAACAACTCTCTGCAGCAGGGAATTCCGCAGGTTAACAACTCTCTGAGTGAAGAAGTTTCTCCTCATCTCAGTCCTAAATGGCCTACCCCTTATCCTAAGACTGTGTCCCCTGGTTCTGGACTTCCCCAACATCGGGAACATTCTTCCTGAATCGAACCTGTCCAGTCCTGTCAGAATCTTATACGTTTCTATGAGGTCCCCTCCCATCCTTCTAAACTCCAGTGTATAAAGGCCCAGTTGATCCAGTCTCTCCTCATATGTCAGTCCAGCCATCCCTGGAATCAGTCTGGTGAACCTTCGTTGCACTCCCTCAATAGCAAGACCGTCCTTCCTCAGATTAGGAGACCAAAATTGAACACAATATTCCAGGTGAGGCCTCACCAAGTCCCTGTACAATTGCAGTAAGACCTCCCTGCTCCTATACTCAAATCCCCTAGCTATGAAGGCCAACATGCCATTTGCCTTCTTCACCGCCTGCTGTACCTGCATGCCAACTTTCAATGACTGATGTACCATGACACCCAGGTCTCGTTGCACCTCCCCTTTTCCTAATCTGCCGCCATTCAGATAATATTCTGCCTTCGTGTTTTTGCCCCCAAAGTGGATAACCTCACATTTATCCACATGATACTGCATCTGCCATGCATTTGCCCACTCTCCTAACCTGTCCAAGTCAACCTGCAGCCTCTTAGCATCCTCCTCATAGCTCACACCGCCACCCAGTTTAGTGTCATCTGCAAACTTGGAGATATTACACTCAATTCCTTCATCTAAATCATTGATGTATATTGTAAAGAGCTGGGGTCCCAGAACTGAGCCCTGCGGCACTCCACTAGTCACTGCCTCCCATTCCGAAAAGGACCCGTTTATCCCGACTCTCTGCTTCCTGTCTGCCAACCAATTCTCTATCCAGGCCAGTACATTACCCCCAATACCATGTGCTTTGATTTTGCACACCAATCTCTTGTGCGGGACCTTATCAAAAGCCTTCTGAAAGTCCAAATACACCACATCCACTGGTTCTCCCTTGTCCACTCTGCTAGTTATATCCTCAAAAAATTTCAGAAGATTCGTCAAGCATGATTTCCCTTTCATAAACCAATGCTGACTTGATCCGATCCTGTCACCACTTTCCAAATGTCGTCCTTCATGATCGATTCCAACATTTTCCCCACTACTGATGTCAAGCTAACCGGTCTCTAATTACCCATTTTCTCTCTCCCTCCTTTTTTAAAAAGTGGTGTTACATTAGCTACCCTCCAGTCCATAGGAACTGATCCCGAGTCGATATACTGTTGGAAAATGATCACCAATGCATCCACTATTTCTAGGGCCACTTTCTTAAGTACTCTGGGATGCAGACAATCAGGCCCCGGGGATTTATCGGCCTTCAATCCCATCAATTTCCCCAACACAATTTCCTGTCTAATTAGGATATGCTTCAATTCCTCCTTCTCACTATACCCTTGGTCTCCTAGTATTTCCGGAAGGTTATTTGTGTCTTCGTGAAGACAGAATCAAAGTATTTGTTCAATTCGTCTGCCATTTCTTTGTTACCCATTATAAATTCACCTGAATCTGACTGCAAGGGACCTATGTTTGTCTTCACTACTCTTTTTCTCTTCACATATCTATAGAAGCTTTTGCAGTCAGTTTTTATGTTCCCGGCAAGCTTACTCTCATACTCTATTTCCCCCCTCCTAATTAAACCCTTTGTCCTCCTCTGCTGAATTCTAAATTTCTCCCAGTCCTCTGGTTTGCTGCTTTTTCTCGCCAATTTATATGCCTCTTCCTTGGATCTAACACGATCCTTAATTTCCCTTATTAGCCACGGTTGAGCCACCTTCCCCGTTTTATTTTTACTCCAGACAGAGATGTGCAATTGTTGAAGTTCATCCATGTGATCTATAAATGTTTGCCATTGCCTATCCACCGTCAACCCTTTAAGTATCATTTGCCAGTCTATTCTAGCCAATTCACGCCTCATGCCGTCGAAGTTACCTTTCCTTAAGTTCAGGACCCTAGTCTCTGAATTAACAGTGTCACTCTCCATCTTAATGAAGAATTCTACCATATTATGGTCACTCTTCCCCAAGGGACCTCGCACAACAAGATTGCTAATTAGTCCTTTCTCATTACACATCAGCCAGTCTAGGATGGCCAGCTCTCTAGTTGGTTCCTCGACATATTGGTCTAGAAAACCATCCCTAATACACTCCAGGAAATCCTCCTTCACCGCATTTCTACCAGTTTGGTTAGCCCAATCTATATGTAAATTAAAGTCGCCCATGATAACCTTTATTGCACACATTTCTTATTTCTTGTTTGATGCTGTCCCCAACCTCACTACTACTGTTTGGTGGCCTGTACACAACTCCCAGCAGCGTTTTCTGCCCTTTGGTATTCCGTAGCTCCACCCATACCAATTCCACATCATCCAAACCAATGTCCTTCGTTATTATTGAATTAATTTCCTCTTTAACCAGCAACGCCACCCCATCTCCTTTTCCTTTCTGTCTATCCTGCCTAAATGTTGAATACCCCTGGATGTTGAGTTCCCAGCATTGGTCAACCTGGAGCCATGTCTCCGTGATGCCAACTACATCATATCCATTAACTGCAATCTGCGCAGTTAATCCGTCCACCTTATTCCGAATACTCCTCGCATTGAGGTACAGAGCCCTCAGGCTTGTCTTTTTAACACACTTTGCCCCTTTAGAATTTTGCTGTAATGTGGCCCTTTTTGTTTTTTTGCCTTGGGTTTTTCTGCCCTCCACTTTTAATATTCTCCTTTCTATCTTTTGCCTCTGATAGATCCTTACTACACAGTATAAATGCACACGAGGCCCATGCTTGAGAGAAGGTCAGTCTGTGACCTGTCCTTTATTCCTTAGCACTCAAAGTAATGAAGGTGGGTGGAGCTTCCCCTTTTGTACCTGAAGGCCCAGGTTAGGAGTGTCTCCCACTGAGTGGTCATTGTTCTCACAGTGTACAACTTAGGTCAGATTATACATGGGTTACAATGCTAGTTGAATACATGACATCACCTCCCCCCCAAAGTCTTATTGGGATCACAGGTTGAGTCTCTCTGGTGGTTTACACTCTCTTGTAGAGCGCCTGAGTTGGGGCTCCGGTTGTTGGGCGCTGGCCTGAGTGTCTGCTGTTTGCGGTGCCTCAGGCCTATCCACACTGCCCACAGTGATTGGGCTCTCCTCCCTTTGGTTCCGGTGTTCTGTCACCTGTGGTGGAGTGAACTCTACATAGTGTTCTTCCTCTGCTTCTTCTATGGGGTTGCTGAACCTCCTTTTAGTTTGATCAACGTGTTTGCGGCAGATTTGTCCATTGGCAAGTTTAACTACCAGAATCCTATTTCCCTCTTTGGCAATCACAGTGCTTGCGAGCCATTTGGTCCCTGCAGCGCAGTTGAGGACAAAAACAAGATCATTTACATCAATACATCGCGCCCTCGCATTCCTGTCATGATAGTCATATTGTGGCTGGCGCCTGCTCTCGACAATTGCTTTCATGGTGGGGTGTGTAAGGGATAGCCGGATTTTGAGCATCCTTTTCATTAGCAGCTCTGCGGGTAGAACCCCTGTGAGCGAGTGTGGTCGGGATCTATAGGCCAACAGGAGGCGTGATAAGCGCCTTTGTAGGGAACCCCCTTGGATTCTGAGCATCCCCTGTTTGATTATCTGCACTGCTCGTTCTGCCTGGCCGTTTGAGGCCGGCTTGAACGGTGCCGTTCTGACATGGTTAATTCCATTGCCTGCCATGAAGTCCTGGAATTCAGTGCTTGTGAAGCACGGGCCATTGTCGCTGCCAAGACGTCCGGTAGACCGTGGGCGGCGAACATTGCCCGTAGACTTTCTACCGTGGCAGAGGATGTGCTTGAATTTAAAATGTCACATTCGATCCATTTGGAGTAGGCGTCTACTACAACCAAAAACATTTTTCCCATGAAAGGACCTGCTTCGTCCACATGGATGCGTGACCAAGGCTTGGCGGGCCATGGCCAGGGGCTAAGGGGGGCTTCCCTGGGCGCATTGCCCAGCTGGGCACACGTGTTGCACCTGCGAACACAAAGTTCCAGATCTGCATCTATCCCTGGCCACCAAACGTGTGACCTGGCAATTGCCTTCATCATGACAATGCCCGGGTGCTCATTTTGGAGTTCTCTGATGAATACCTCTCTGCCCATCTGGGGCATGACTACGCGGTTTCCCCACAGTAGGCAATCAGCCTGAATCGAGAGTTCATCCCTGCACCTGTGAAATGGTTTAAACTCCTCAGGGCATGTCCGGTATGTGGCTGCCCAGTGCCCATTCAGGACACATTTCTTGACTCAAGACAATAGCGGGTCTCTATTTGTCCAGACTTTAATCTGACGGCTGTCACGCGTGAGCCTTCGCTTCCGAAAGCTTCAACAGCCATGACCATCTCAGCAGCATGCTCGGTAGCCATTTCAGTGGTGGCTCGTGGGAGCCTGCTGAGTGCATCGGTGCAGTTTTTGGTGCCCGGTTTGTGCCGAATTGTAGTCATAGGCGGCTAACGTGAGTGCCCATCTCTGTATGCGGGCCGATGCGTTTGCATTTATGGCCTTGTTGTCGGCCAAAAGGGATGTTAGGGGTTTGTGATCTGTCTCCAGCTCAAATTTCCTGCCAAACAGGTACTGGTGCATTTTCTTTACCGCATATACACATGCGAGCGCCTCCTTTTCTACCATCCCGTAACCCCTTTCTGCCTGGCACAGACTCCTGGAGGCAGAAGCTACCAGCTGTAACTGACCCTTGACATTGACATGCTGCAACATACACCCGACACCATAGGATGATGCATCGCACGTTAACACAAGTTTCTTACATGGGTCGTATAGTGTTAACAGAGTGTTAGAACATAACAAATTGCGTGCTCTATTAAAAGCCCTTTCCTGGTTGTCCCCCCAGACCCATTCGCGACCTTTGCGTAGGAGCACGTGTAGCGGCTCTAGCAGCGTGCTCAATTTGGGAAGAATGTTACCAAAATAGTTCAGGAGCCCCAGGAACAAAGGCAGCTCCGTCGTGTTACGGGGTCTGGGTTCTCTCTGGATCGCTTCCGTCTTGGACGCAGTCGGGCTGATCCCGTCTGCTGCTACCCTCATCCCCAGGAATTCTACCTCTTGAGCTCGGAAGATGCACTTCGCCTTTTTCAGTCGCAGCCCTACCCGGTCCAGTCTGCGTAGCATCTCCTTCAGGTTGTGGAGGCGTTCTTCAGTATTGTAACCCGTGATGAGGTTTTCGTCCTGAAAAACCACCATCCCTGGAATCGACTTGAGGAGACTTTCCATATTTCGTTGGAAGATCGCGGCGGCCGAGCGAATCCCGGACGGACATCTGTTGTACTCAAACACCCGCTTGTGTGTCGTGATGGTGATCAGCTTCTTCGACTCACTCGCCAGCTCCTGGGTCATGTAAGTTGAGGTCAGGTCCAATTTTGAAAAAACGTTGCCACCGGATAGCGTCGCAAAGAAGTCCTCCGCTCTCGGTAGCGGGTACTGGTCTTGCAGTGACATCCGATTGATGGTGGCTTTGTAATCACCACATATCCTGACTGACCCATCCGCCTTGAGCACCGGCACAATCAGGCTCGCCCAGTCACTGAATTCGACTGGCGAGATGATGCCTTCCCTCAGCAGGTGGTCCAGTTCGCCTTCTATCTTTTCCCGCATCATGTACGGCACCGCTCTGGCCTTGTGGTGTACTGGCCTGGCGTCTGGGTTTATGTGAATCACTACCTTGGCCCCCATGAAAGTGCCGATGCCAGGTTGAAATAGTGAGTCAAATTTGTCCAGGACCTGTGAGCATGATACTCGCTCCACAGAGGAGATTGCATTGACATCGCCCCATTTCCAGTTCATGACAGCAAGCCAACTCCTCCCCAGTAGTGCAGGACCGTCCCCTGGGACAATCCAGAGTGGGAACTTATTCTCTGAATCTTTGTGGGTCACGACTACCATGGCGCTGCCGAGCACCGGAATGATCTGCTTTGTGTAAGTCCATAGCTGTGCGTCAATCAGCGATAATTTTGGCCTCCTGGCCTTGGACGCCCACAACTTTTCGAACTGTTTGATACCCATCAGGGACTGGCTGACCCCCGTGTCTAGCTCCATTGATACTGGGATGCCATTGAGGAGCATTTTCATCATTATCGGTGGCGTCCTGGTGTATGAACTGTATATGTGCTCCACATGAACTCGCTGAACTTCAGCTTCTAGCGATTTCCCCCAGCGTTCATTTCTGCAATTTCTGCAGGTATTTTGCTCATCTCTGCAAACTTCGGCTGAGTGTGTGCCTCCATGCCTCCAACATGAGCTGTTGTTGGAAACAAAAGGTTCCTTGCCAGTCGATCGTCCCTGACTGCCCCTGTTATTGTCCTTGAGTGCACCATTAATGTTGATGGCCCCATTACTGGCCGCATTGTCCCTTGCAATGGCGTGAATCGCCGCTCAACTTGCCATTATCTCTGTCAAACTTCCCCTCTGGGTTCGTCTACATGTTGGGGCATGCCCGATTGCCCCTGTCTGCCTGGAGAACTGTGTGCTGCTTTAACAATGTTGAATCTCTGTCCCAACCATTCCTTAACACAGTACCTCTCGTCTGTTCTGCTCGTGGCCATGCTCGCATGGTTTAAATCCCAGTTTCTCGTCGCCATTGATAGATCCTTACTATACAGTATAAATGCACACGAGGTCCATGCTTGAGAGAAGGTCAGTCTGTGACCTGTCCTTTATTCCTTAGCTCGCAAAGTGATGAAGGTGGGTGGAGCTTCCCCATTTGTACCTGAAGGCCCAGGTTAGGAGTGTCTCCCACCTAGTGGTCATTGTTCTCACAGTGTACAACTTAGGTCAGATTATACATGGGTTACAATGCTAGTTGAATTCATGACAGCCTCTGTCTCCCTTTTATTTCTCTTTGCCTCTCTGCATAGGTTCCCATCCCCCTGCCATATTAATTTAACTCCTCCCCAACAGCACTAGCAAACACTCCCCCGAGGACATTGGTTCCGGTCCTGCCCAGGTGCAGACCGTCCAGTTTGTACTGGTCCCACCTCCCCCAGAACTGGTTCCAATGTCCCAGGAATTTGAATCCCTCCCTTCTGCACCACTCCTCAAGCCACGTATTCTTCTGAGCTATCCTGCGATTCCTACTCTGACTAGCACGTGGCATTGGCAGCAATCCTGAGATTATTACTTTTGAGGTCCTACTTTTTAATTGAGCTCCTAGCTCCCTAAATTCGTCTCGTAGAACCTCAAACCATTTTTTACCTTATTCGTTGGTACCTATATGCACCATGACAACTGGCTGTTCACCCTCCCTTTTCAGAATGTCCTTCACCCGCTCCGAGACATCCTTGCTCCTTGCACCAGGGAGGCAACATACCATCCTGGAGTCTCGGTTGCGGCCGCAGAAACGCCTATCTATTCCCCTTACAATTGAATCCCCTATCACTATCGCTCTCCCACTCTTTTTCCTGTCCTCCTGTGCAGCAGAGCCACCCACCATGCCATGAACTTGGCTGCTGCTGCCCTCCCCTGATGAGTCATCCCCCTCAACAGTACCCAAAGCGGTGTATCTGTTTTGCAGGGGAATGACCGCAGGGGACCCCTGCACTACCTTCCTTGCACTGCTCTTCCTGTTGGTCCCCTGTCCCCTATCTGGCTGTGTATCCTTTACCTGTGGTATGACCAACTCACTAAACGTGCTATTCACGTCATTCTCAGCATCGTGGATGCTCCAGAGTTCATCCACCCACAGCTCCAGTGCCGCAATGCGATCTGTCAGAATCTATAGGCGGATGCACTTCCCACACACGTAGTCGTCAGCGACAGCGGAAGCGTCCCTGCGTTCCCACATAGTACAGGAGGCGCATAACACGTGTCCGAGCTCTCCTGCCATGACTTAACCCTTAGTTTAACCGAATTAGGCAACAACAATATGAAAAGGTTACTGACTGATAAAGAAAGAAGAAGAAAAACTAGTTACCAATCACCAGCCAATCACTTACCCCCTTGGCTGTGACGTCACCTTTCGATTTTTTTCTACTTTTTTGCCTTCTCACTCTGCTGCAGCTGCACAAGCTCGCCTTTTTATAGGCCTCAGCGATGCACCTCCTGAGCCTCTCCATGCACCTGGAACTCCCGCGCCTCCTCACCGACGCATTGGGCCTTTTTATAGGCCTCAGCGACGCACCTCCCAAGCCTCTCCACACACCTGGAACACCTGAGCCTCCTCCGATGCGTTGGGCCTATGGCCACTCAGAGCTAGCAGACCCAAACTAGAACGCATTGACACGCAATTACGTACGTACACCACAGAGATCATCCCAGTGCTAGGCAGTGCAATGTTGGTGGTCACACATAATGGATCAGAGAACCAGCTGCCACTCTGGATTGGCCCGGGAAATGGTCCCGCGCTTTTGGGGAGGAGCTGGCTAGCCGAGATGAACTGGAAATGGGGGGATGTGCACGCCATTTCATCTGTAGAGTGAAGTTCATGCTCACAGGTCCTACAGAAATTTGAGTCACTATTTCAACCTGGTGTCCGGAGTTTCAAAGGTACCAAAGTAGTAATACGCATCACCCCGGACGCTAGACCAGTGCACTACAAAGCCAGAGCTGTGCCGTATGTGATATGGGAGAAAATTGAGAGTGAGTTGGACAGGTTGCTAAGAGTGGGCATAATTTTGCCCGTTGAACTCAGCGATTGGGCCCTGTCCTAAAAACGGATGGCTCAGTCAGGATCTGTGGCGACTACAAGGCCACTATCAACCGAGTGTCACTACAAGACCAATACCCGCTTCCAAGAGCGGAGGATCTTTTTGCCACGCTGGCAGGGGGCAAGCTGTTCACCAAGTTGGACCTCACTTCGGCCTACATGACCCAGGAACTGGCCGAAGAATCCAAGCTACTGACCACCATCACCACGCACAAGGGGCTGTTTGTCTACAACAGGTGTCAGCTTGGCATTCGTTCAGCAGCCGCTATCTTTCAAAGGAACATGGAAAGCCTGCTCAAATCCATCCTGGAACAATCGTATTTCAGGATGACATCCTTATCACGGGTCGAGACACAGAGGAACAGCTCCACAACCTGGAGGAGGTGCTACGCCGACTGGACCGGGTAGGCCTGTAACTAAAGAAATCCAAGTGTGTGTTTTTGGCCCCAGAGGTCGAGTTTTTGGGCAGGAGGGTTGCCGCAGACGGGATCCGGCCTACTGAATCCAAAACGGAGGCGATTCATCGTGCTCCCAAGCCCGGCAACACATCGGAGTTGCGTTCATTTCGGGAACTTGCCGAACTTAGGCACATTGTTGGAGCTGCTACACTTGCTTCTGTGTAAGGGTTGCGATTGGTTTTGGGGGGACTGTCAGGAACGGGCTTTCAATCGGGCGCAGAACCTGCTTTGTTCTAATAAGCTGTTGACCCTGTACAACCCCTGTAAGAAATTAGTTTTGACATGCGATGCATCATCCTATGGTGTTGGGTGCGTGTTGCAGCAGAGTAATGATGAGGGCCAACTTCAACCTGTGGCTTATGCCTCCAGGTCGTTCTCCCAAGCAGAAAGGGGATATGGGATGGTTGAAAAGGAAGCACTCACATGTGTCTACGGGGTGAAAAAGATGCACCAGTACCTTTTTGGCAGAAGGTTCGAGTTAGAAACGGGCCACAAGCCGTTAACATCCCTGCTGTCCGACAGCAAAGCTGTCAATGCCAATGCGTCAGCTCGCATACAGCGATGGGCTCTCACGCTGGCTGCGTATGACTACACCATACGGCACCGGCCAGGCACTGAAAATTGCGCTAACGCGCTCAGCAGGCTTCCACTGGTCACCACTGAGGGGGCAGCGGAGCAAAGTGCTGAGATGGTCATGGCCGTCGATGCTTTGGACAACGCAGGCTCCCCCATCACAGCCCGCCAGATCAAAACATGGACAAACAGTGATCCGCTCCTATCCTTGATTAAGAAATGTGTCCTGACTGGGGATTGGGCACCCGCACACGGAGCATGTCCTGAAGAGGTCAGACCGTTTCACAGACGGATGGATGAACTCTCCATCCAAGCCGACTTTCTACTATGGGGCAGCCGGGTAGTCATGCCCCAGAAGGGAAGGGAAGCATTCATCAGGGAACTCCACAGCGAGCACCCAGGCATTGTGCTAATGAAGGCCATTGCCCAGTCACATGTATGGTGGCCGGGAATTGATGCAGACCTGGAACACTGTGTTCACAGGTGCACGACGTGTGCCCAGCTGGGCAATGCCCCCAGGGAGGCTCCACTCAGCCCGTGGCCCTGGCCCACCAAGCCATGGTCATGTATTCACGTCGACTACGCGGGCCCGTTCATGGGGAAAATGTTCCTCATTGTTGTTGATGCGTACTCGAAATGGATCGAGTGCATCATATTGAATTCGTGCACGACATCCACCAAAGTGGAGACTCTGTGTGCGGTCTTTGCGACCCACAGCTTGCCGGACATCCTGGTTAGCGACAACGGCCCATGTTTCACTAGCTATGAATTCCGGGAGTTCATGTCGTGTAATGGCATCAAACATGTCAGGACAGCACCGTTCAAGCCGGCTTCCAATGGCCAGGCGGAACGTGCGGCCCAAATCATAAAACAAGGCATGCTCCGGATTCAAGGACCCTCTCTTCAATGCCGCCAATCGTGCCTCCTGCTGGCCTACAGGTCCCGACCGCATTTGCTCACGGAAGTGCCGTCCATGGAACTTCTCATGAAACGTACACTTAAAAACTCGCCTGTCCCTCATTCACCCAGTCCTGTCAGACATTGTTGAGGCAAGCGCCAGTCCCAAAATAAGTGCCATGACCGTAACTCAAAGGGGAGATGTATAGAAATCGATGACCCTGTATTTGTTCTTAATCACGCTTTGGGGCCCAAGTGGCTTGAGGGTACTGTAATTGGTAAAGAGGGGAATAGGGTCATAGTGGTCAGACTTAACAATGGACAGATATGCCGCAAGCATCTGGACCAAGTAAAAAAAAGGTTCAGCATGGACACTGAGGAACCTGAGGAAAATCATGAGATGCCGCCCACACCACTGCCAGTGAACGAACAACAAGAACCTTCAGCAGCATGCACAGTCCCTGCGACCAGCCCAGACGAGCCGGAATCACCACAGGTGACAAAGATGCATGTCAAGGCTCAACAACCAGAGCCCCAACTGCGGCACTCCAAGAGAGAGCGTCGACCGCCTGAAAGACTCAATCTTTGACCCAAAGACGTTGGGGGGGGAGGTGATGTCATGTATGTAACCTTCATGTAACTGTAACCTTCATGTAACAACACTGTACACTGTATACACCTAAGAAATGCACACCTTGACCACAGGGTGAACTTGTGGGAGACACTCCTCACCTGGTCATCCAGGTATATAAAGGGAGGTCCCACGCAGGGTCATCACTTCTTGATCCTGTGAATAAAGGTACAGGTCACAGAGTGACCTTGTCTCCGGTATGTGCCTCGTGATTCACAGTAGAGTGTAAGGACACAACAATATCAAGCCTAAATAGACTACTGTATGCAGTATTGGACTCTACACAATAAGAAGGATATTGAGATTTTAAGGATGGTGCAACACAAATTCACTAGAATTCTGCCTCGTCTGAAGACATACAAATATAAAGAAAGATTTTTTTCATGAGAACAATACAGATTTTCATAGAATCATAGAATAGTACAGCACAGAAGGAGGCCATTCGGTCCATCGAGTCTGTACCGGCTTTTTCGAAGAGCAATCCAGTTCATCTCACTCACCTGCTCTTTACCTATATCCCTCCAATGTTTTTCTCATTCATGTATTCATCCAATTCCCTTTTGAAGGCTACTATTGAATCTGTATCGACCACCCTATCAAGTGGTTCATTCCAAATCGTAACCACTCATTGTGTAAATGTTTTTTTTCTCATGTCGCCTCTGGTTCTTTTGCATATCATCTTGAATCTGTATCCTCTTGTTACTGACCCTTCAGCTATTGGAAACAGTTTCTTTTTATTTACTCTATTAAACCATTCATGATTTTAAACATCTCTATCAAATCTCCTCTTAGCAATCTCTGCTCAAAGGAGAACAACTCCAGCTTCTCCAGTTTTCTGTATAAGAGTGATACCTTATCCCTGGAACCTTTCTAGTAAATCTCTTCTCTACCCTCTCCAAAACTTTCACGTCCTCCCTAAAGTGTCGTGCCCAGAATTGGCTGAACTAATGTTTTATATAGATTTAGCATAACCTCCTGCCTCTAATTCTAACGCCCAGGTTCCACTGTGATTTATTACCTGTGTTATGTATGTAGTAAGTCGATAAACTGAATACTGTAAACTAACACTGGTACAAACCTGGCTCTGCTTTTTCTGGGCCCAAAGTGATTACATTACATGCTGACTTGCCTTTTATACCTGGGCCGCACGCACGTGCATGCAGCCCAATGACCTCCGACAGTGGCACCACCTGGTGGCTAGTAAACCCAAGCATACATACATGACAATATCCCCCTTTAAGATATTAGTAACAGTCGTTTTACAAATTGAGACGGTCCGGGGCTTTCCGCTCCCGAGTTGATCGTCTCAGTTCAACTCCAGCCTTGGGCAAGTGTTCTGAGTCTGTTATGACTGGGGGCTGGGTAGCCGATCTGATGGGAGTGGTACTGACCACGTCAGGGATTGAAAGTCCAGATTCATTGATGACAGCGGAGTCCTCTGATGACTGAGGGTAGGTTGGTTGGTCACTGATTGTGTCTTCCTCAGACTGTTCCGGTTCATCCGTGTGCCGCAGCTTTATCTGATCAATATGTTTCCCGCATGTTTGCCCATTCTTGAGCTTGATGATAAATACTCTTACCCTCCTTGGCCGTAACAGTACCGGTGATCCACTTGGGACCTTGACCATAATTTAGTACATACACAGGATCGTTAACAGAAATGTCGCGTGACACGGCAGCGTGATCATGATACCACTGCTGACTTTGATGTCTATATTCAACAAGTCAGGGTGGACAAGAGAGAGCTTGGTCTTGAGACCGGTAAATGTGTGGGGTCTTGTCCTGTACCTAAGCAATATGCATGACAAGCAAGTCTGCAGTGAACTTTGAGTTACACGTTTCATACTCTGCTTGATGGTTTGGTCAGCACGCTCTGCTTGACCATTAGATGCGGGTTTGAAGGGTGCTGACCTCACATGTTTGATAACATTTGAGTTTCATGAACTTTTGAAACTCCAGACTAATGAAGCAAGGTCCGTTGTCGCTTACAACAATGTCGGGCAGACCATGAGTGACAAACATGACACGAAGGCTCTCAATGGTAGCTGTGGATGTACTGGATGACATAATTATACACTCTATCCACTTGGAATATGAATCCACCACAATTAAAAACATATTTCCCAGGAAGGAACCTGCAAAGTCGATGTGGGTCCTGGACCATGGTTTAGACAGCCACGACCACAGATTCAGCGGCGATTCCGCTGGTGCTTTACTTAGCTGCATGCAAGTGTTGCACTGATGTACACATGATTCCAGATCAGAGTCAATTCCAGGCCACCATACATGAGACCTGGCAATGGCTTTCATTATGACAATACCGGGATGAGTGCTATGTAGGTCATGTACAAATTTCTCTCTCTCTTTCTTAGGCATAACAACACAATTACCCCATAGTAAACAATCAGACTGAATGGATAATTCGACTTTGCAACGGTTGCAAGGTTTGGTTTCATCATCCATTTGCTTGGGTATGGCAGATCGATCACCACTAAGGACACAACGTTTCACAACCGATAATATCGGGTCCTGGCTGGTCCAGGTCTTAACTTGTTGAGCCGTGACAGGGGTTCCTTCATTTTCAAAAGCATCCATAACTAACAGTAGGTCGGCATCTCCACCTCCGATGTGGGCAACGGCAGACAGCTCAGTGCGTCGGCACAGTTCTCGGTGCCAGGTCTATGGTGACTGACATAATCATAGGCAGATAATGTCAGCACCCACCTCTGGATGCGGGATGATGCATTGGTATTGATACCTTTGTTTTCTGAAAACAATGAAATGAGTGGCTTGTGATCTGTTTCCAGTTCAAACCGAAGACTAAACAGGTACTGATGCATCATTTTAACTCCAATACACACAGGCTAATTCTTCTTTTTCTACCATGCTATAGGCTCTTTCCGCCTTTGACAAACTATTAGAAGCATACGCAACACATTGTAGTTTACCCGACTCATTAGCTTGCTGGAGCACGCAACCAACTCCACATGATGAAGCATCACAGGCCAATACTAGACGCTTACAAGGATCGTAATGTACCAACAGCTTGTTGGAGCAAAGCAGATTAGTAGTTTTCTCAAAGCTCTTTCTTGAGACGCACCCCAAACCCATTTGTTGCCTTTTCTTTGCAGCATGTGCAGTGGCTCTAATGAAGTGCTCAATCTAGGTAGGAAATTACCGAAGTTGAGTAGACCAAGGAACGAATGCAGCTCCACCATATTCTGAGGCTTGGAATTTTCCTCCCCAGGAATTTGACTTCCGGTGCCATGATGACACACTTCGAACGTTTCAGTCTGAGTCCCACTTTCTCCAGATGATGTAGAACCTCTTCCAGGTTGTTTGGATGTTCGGCGGTGTCATGACCTGTGACCAAGATGTAATCTTGGAGCATGACGGTTCTAGGGATGGACTTCAGTAGCCTCTCCATGTTCTTCTGAAATATGGCTGCAGCCAAGCAAATTCCGAAAGGACACCTGCTGTAGATAAACAGTTCTTTGAGTGTTGATGCACGTAAGTTTCTTCGACGTCTTGACCAGCTACTGTGTCATGTAGGCCGACATCAGATCCAGTTCATGTACAGAACCGCCCGAGCTTTATGATGGATGGGTCTTGCATCCGAGTCTACGTGAATCTGCACCTTGGCTCCTGTGAAATTGCCGATGCCTGGTTCAAACAGCGAGGGGAACTTGCTCAGCACTTGAGCACATGTGGTATCCTCCTCAGACGACACGCTTTGATATCGTTCCAATTCCATTTGATTTTTTTCTAGCCAATTCCTGCCGAACAGCTTTGGACCATTGCCTGGAACAATCCATAATGGTAAATCATGAACCGCACCATCATACGACACCTTGACTACTGCACTGCCAAGCACCATTATGAGTTCTTTAGTGTACGTACGCAACTTGGCATTGACTGGACTCAGCTTAGGCCTCACAGCTTTAGTATCCCACAGCTTGTCAAATGTCCTCTGGCTCATTATTGATTGATTCGCAGCCATGTCCAATTCCATTGGTACCGGCACGCCATTAAGTTTCACATTAATCATTATCGGTTGGCTCTTTATTAGGAACGAATACAGTCCACACACTTCATCCTCTGATATTTCAGATTGCATATCTGGATCCGCGCTATACTGGTCATCATCCTCCACATGGTGTGTCGCAGCACGCTTGCTCAGTTGTGGACACATGCGCTGGAGATGTCCCAGTCTCAAACAGCCTTTACAAATGTACTGTTTAAAGCGACACTGATGAGGCTGATTGCCCCCACAACGCCCACGTGGTGAAATCGGATTAATTCCTGTTGGTGGACTTTGGGCAGCCACAGATTTCGCATACGCAGTCGAGTAGGCCCTGCCATATGCAGCTCTGCCAAATGACAATACAATCTTGTTTACAGTACTTGCCGAGTTCTGATTTTTCGATGATATCTGATGGTCTTGCTCAAATCCAGCGAGGTCTCTGCCGCCAGTAGCTTACGCAGGATCACCTCGTGGTTGATGCCAATTACAAAGAAGTCCCGCAGCATGTCTCCCAATGCGTTTTCGAACTTACACGGTCCAGCTAGACGTCTTAGGTTGGCAATGAATTCCGACACATCCTGGCCCTCAGACCGAACGTGCTTGTAGAATCAATATCATGAGATGATGATGCCTTCTTCTGGTTTGAGATGGTCACGTACCAGAGCACACAATTCCTCATCGTCCTTTTCTGTTGGACTTGCAGGCGAGAGAAGATTCTTTGAGTCCAAAGGTTTTCGGACCGCAAACCATGAGGAAGACTGCTCTGTGCCTAACAGCGTCAGTGGGTTCCTCCATTTTATTGGCCACGAAGTACTGGTCCAGGCGAGCTACAAAATCTGCCCAGTCCTCTCCCTCCACGAATCTCTCCAGAATTCCAATTGTGCTCATTTTTGCATGCGAAGGTTCTTAAGCTACCTTGTTGCCAAATGTTATGTATGTAATAACTCAATAGACTGAATACTGTAAACTAACACAGGTACAAACCTGGCTCTGCTTTATTATGGCCCAAAGTGAATACATTACATGACGTCTTGCCTTTTATACCTGGGCCGCACACATGTGCATACAGCCCAATGACCTCCGACAGTGGCACCACTTGGTAACTAGTAACCCCAAGCATACATACATGACAACCTGCTTTGTTAACTTGTCCCAAAGATTTGTGTACAAATACCCTAGATATCTCTGTTCTTGCAGCCCTTTTAAAATTGTACCATTTAGCTTGTATTCCATTCTTCGTACCAAAATATATCACCCCACTTTTCTGTATTGAACTTCACCTGCCATGTGCCTGCCCATTCCACCAGCCTGTCTATGTCCTCTTATGAAGGCCTCAATTTTCCCCAGTGATTTGCACCGTTTTTTTGGAGCAGGCTGCTCTTTTTGGCCTCAGTTGAAAAACCAGTTTCCCCAATCAATTTGCACCAGTGTAAGTCAGTTCGTTAGGATTTTTTTAGGTCAGTTCTTTTTTCAGCCATAGGTGGCATAACCAGCCACCTACGCCAATTAGGGAAGTTTGGCCAGCTGAGAGTTACTCCAGTTCTGCTTAGGCCAGCGTACGTGGCCTCTGCTGAAAAACCTTCCCTAGAATTAAGGAAATCGGCGCAGGTAAGGAAATCGGCGCAGCAGCTGCCCGGACACATTAAAAGAATTGAAAAAGACATAGCAGCAACTTACCTCTAACCCCGCCCGAAGGCTGTTCGGTCGAGAGAGAAAGAAAGAAAGAAAGAGAGAGAGAGGTAAGTTGCTGCGAGGTATATTTTAATGTGGTGGGAGCTGGCTGTAAGTTTCAGCTCGCATTTTGTCCTTGGTTACCATGGCAGCCCAACATTTTTGGCGCAGATCAAGGCTCCACCCCCAAAACCAAAGGTTGGGAAGAAATCCAATGGGGAAACTTAGAATTTTTTTTTGGCATACTTAGGCCCCAAAAAATCGTGCGTAACTCTTCAAGTACGCCAAAAAAATGCTTTGGGGAACTTTGAGCGAAAGTCTATTATTATCTTCTTCACTGTTTACTATACTTCCAAGTTTCATATCATCTGCAAATTTCAAAATTATGCCCTGTACTTCCAAGTCCAATTCATTAATGTATATCAAAAATGGCAGTGGTCCTAATACTGAACCCTGGGGACCACCACTATATACTTTATGGGGCAATACGATAGAAGTGTTTAAAATTGTGAAAGGGTAAGACAATATAGATAGAAGCAGACTTTTCCAGTAGTTGAGAGGCGTCTATAATGAGGAGCCATAGGTGCAAAATTAAATATAAGAGATTTAGAAAAGAGAACAAGAGAAACATTTTTACATAGAGGGTTGTGAGCTTGTGGTATTAATTTTCAGGGTTAGTTATTGAGGCAGCAACGATGTCAACATTCAAGATTAGGTTAGATAGGTAAAGGAAAGGGGATAAAGGAATAAGGGAGCAAAGCGGGTAAATATGATTTGAACCGTTTATTCGTGTGGATGATAAATGCCGATATGGACTGATTGGACCGAGTGTATTGTAATATATATTTCTGTGTCTGCTAGTTTCTAGGTTGACATTAATGCTACTTATCCTGTTCACAAATTTGTGCCTGTGACTACTTCTAAACAAGGTCACCCTCTGGCTACATGCCTTGCACTTGAGATTATTATTCATCTCATTTATACTACCCAGGGATAGTTTATAAGACTTTAAAAGGGAATTTTATTCTCATAATCTATAAGCCTAAGATTTGTGGAGGTAGGACTCCTAACCCATGGGAAATATATTTGTTCCAATGTTCAATTTTTGCAAGTTTCCAACTGAAAATGCATTGTAGTCACAAATCTGCACGAGGCACAATTGAGGATACATTAGAAGTCACAGTTGCTCTTCCAGGTTCACAATCCCTATAGAAATCAGTTATTGGCCTGGAAATCCCGGCCTCCCCGGGTCTGAACTGAGTGTTTACGGACCCAGGAAGGTAGCGCAAAAGCCGATTTTCAGCACACAATGCGCATGCACTGAAAACCGTTTTTTCCGATCTGTTAAGCTGGAGCTTATGTTCTTATGTTCTTATGTTCTTATTAATGTTGGGGAAGTCCAGAACCAGGGGTCACAGTCTAGGGATGGGGGGTGGGCCATTTGGGACCGAGATGAGGAGAAACTTCTTCACCCAGAGAGTGATGAACCTGTGGAATTCTCTACCACAGAAAGTTGTTGAGGCCAATTCACTAAATAAATTCAAAAAGGAGTTAGATGTAGTCCTTACTACTTGGGGGGTCAAGGGGTATGACGAGAAAGCAGGAATGGGGTACTAAAGTTGCATGTTCAGCCATGAACTCATTGAATGGCGGTGCAGGCTCGAAGGGCCGAATGGCCGACTTCTGCACCTATTTTCTATGTTTCTATGTTTCTGTCCAACGCGTATCGGGAACGAGGACATTTGCAAGGGCAAGTTTGCGGTATTTACCCATATCTTGCCCAGCAGATGTCCTCAAAACTCTTGCGCCTAATAAAAGCAGGTGCATAGCCTACTTTTAGAGGTGTAAGAGTTTTAAAACATACAAAAAATATAATTAAATTAAATTAAAAAACATATTTTATTGTTAAAAACCCTGTTCACTGAGGTAAGTTTATTTTTAACCCGAATTACAAAACTTTTTTAAAAATCGGAAAAATATATATTTTTTCTAAGGCATTTCTTAACTTTAATTTCAATTAATTTTAATTATGTGAGATGTGCTTTTTTTTATTATGGTGTTTAGTGTGTTTGTTTTTTTTCTCATTGATAGCAATGATAACTCGTAGATACGGAGTTCTATTAATGAGAAAGCTGTGGAATACTGTACCTTCTGCCTGGGTACCTGGAGGAGAGGAGCGCCCTTCGCAGCACGGGAAGAGGAGGCCTCTTCAACGGAATCCCACACTCCTCCCAGACCATCAGGTAGATTCGTAGAAATTGTTCAGGTCGGAGGCATCCGTCCACAGGAAGCCTCCGACCGCAATTTCTGGACCAATAAGTAACCTGTGGCCAGTGCAGGATCCCTGCCTCTTGCTATCTAACTAAAGCAAGACCAAAAATACCTTGATAGAAAAAAGTAACACATTATGATGAGGTGGATCTTTTTTATTGTAAAGTTTTGTAATAAAGCTAAAAATATAAAAGAGGGAACATCATACAGTACCCCAGTGAGTAGGATGGGGCAACAGAGCATATACCCCACAAATTTTATACATGCCATCTATACTGAGATTTGCCATCTAAATATGAAAAAGTTTCAGGGGCAGCAAAAATTATGGTTTCTGAGAGGAATTGGACAATGACAAATCACTTGCCATACCTAATGGGAACTGAGTTTGAATCTAGCCATGACTACTGGGAAGAAAGCGTTGTTACTCTTGGGTGTGAGGATGCATTCACACATTGTGTCACTGTGAAGTGGTTTCTGCTTCAGAGGCATCACACCTCAAAATGTCATATTCAGAAAGTCACACCTCAGCTTATCACACATATATACAACAAAAATGAATGACTGACTGAAATATTCACTTCTGATTAAGTTCAAACAAATATCTGATTGACCATCAAAAAGTAACGAAACTTATCGACAAAGAATGAGTAACCAGCAGAGTACCAAGCAATCAAATCTTTTAATTTTTTTCAAAGCTACAAACTGATCAAATAGTTCAAATAATTTCTAAGCACTGTTTATGCACACCATTTTCCTCCTTCACACAGATGAGCATTTAAAGCTGGAAGTAATAACATTAATAACATAACCAATACACCCAAAATTACATCCATTCTTGTGCACTTTTCTACTCGAGATAAATGAAAGCACTTTTCATGGAACACAACATGGTTTCTGTATTTTTAGATTATAAAATCAACATAAGAATGACTGTACTCATGATTTTTTTTTAGTTGCCATAGTAGCAACATTTAATTTTTGTATGTACAAGTATTCAATATGTAATTAATTTGTTTTGTACCCTGGAGGCAGCTCTGCAAAACATTGGTGAATATCATGACTTTTTTTTCAATTTAATGTCTTGCAAAACACCAATCATAAGAACATAACATAAGAATTAGGAACAGGAGTAGGCCATCTAGCCCCTCGAGCCTGCTCCGCCATTCAATAAGATCATGGCTGATCTGGTCGTGGACTCAGCTCCACTTACCCGCCCTCTCCCCGTAACCCTTAATTCCCTTATTGCTTAAAAATCTATCTATCTTTGACTTGAAAACATTCAATGAGCCAGCCTCAACTGCTTCCTTGGGCAGAGAATTCCACAGAATCACAGCCCTCTGGGAGAAGAAATTCTTTCTCAACTCGGTTTTAAATTGGCTCCTCCGTATTTTGAGGCTGTGCCCCCTAGTTCTAGTCTCCCCGACCAGTGGAAACAACCTCTCTGCCTCTATCTTGTCTATCCCTTTCATGATTTTAAATGTTTCTATAAGATCACCCCTCATCCTTCTGAACTCCAAGGAGTAAAGACCCAGTCTACTCAATCTATCATCATAAGTTAACCCCCTCATTTCTCGAATCAGCCTAGTGAATCGTCTCTGTACCCCTTCCAAAGCTAGTATATCCTTCCTTAAGTAAGGTGACCAAAACTGCACGCAGTAGAACTTACTCATTACTGATTTATATATGATTAAATTATTTGGGGATGACTTAAAGTATATAAAGTCATTCATCGTTTAGTTTGAAGATGGGTAGCTTTCGTGGCCCAGCTGGAAGGCATCATGCAGTTTCTTATGCATGGATCTTGATGTGTGTAGTCTCTGCAGTTTTCCCGTTGTTGATCCGCAAGACATCTCCAAGCTGCAATTGTCCATGTTAAAATAAAAGCAAGAATTCGAGCATGAGAAGGACTCAAGTTGGTTTGCAGATTAACCAGAAATCATTTTCAGGCAATCAGTGGTTTAAAAGGGTACAATTCAAGTAAATAATAAATGATAAATCTAACATGAAATACCTGACATGCACAGAATGGAAGGAAATTCCATTCCCTTGGGCTGACCAATTCAGTAATATTTCGACTGTTACACTATGATGTTGAAAAAAACATTTAAAGTATTGATTTGGACAAGTTAGGTGAGTGGGCAAATGCATGGCAGATGCAGTATAATGTGGATAAATGTGAGGTTATCCATTTTGGGGGCAAAAACACAAAGACAGAATAGTATCTGAATAACGGCAGATTAGGAAAAGGGGAGGTGGGTGTCATGGTTCATCAGTCATTGCAAGTTGGCATGCAGGTACAGCAGGCGGTGAAGAAGGCAAATGGTATATTGGCCTTCATAGCTAGGGGATTTAAGTATAGGAGCAGGGAGGTCTTACTGCAGTTGTACAGGGCCTTAGTGAGGCCTCACCTGGAATATTGTGTTCAGTTTTGGTCTCCTAATCTGAGGAAGGACGTTCTTGCTATTGAGGGAGTGCAGCGAAGGTTCACCAGACTGATTCCAGGGATGGCTGGACTATCATATGAGGAGAGACTGGATCAACTGGGCCTTTATTCACTGGAGTTTAGAAAGATGAGAGGGGATCTCATAGAAATGTATAAGATTCTGACGGGACTGGACAGTTTAGATGCGGGAAGAATGTTCCCAGTGTTGGGGAAGTCCAGAATCAGGGGACATAGTCTTAGGATAAAGGATAGGCCATTCAGGACTGAGATGAGGTGAAACTTCTTCACTCAGAGAGTTGTTAACCTGTCGAATTCCCTGCCGCAGGGAGTTGTTGATGCCAGTTCATTGGATATATTCAAGAGGGAGTTAGATATAACCCTTACGGCTAAGGGGATCAAGGGGTATGAAGAGAAAGCAGGAAAGGGGTATAGAGGTGAATGATCAGCCATGATCCTTTTGAATGGCGGTGCAGGCTCGAAGGGCCGAATGGCCTACTCCTGCACCTAGTTTCTATGTTTCTATAAAAGCAGGGAAGTCTTGCTACATCTATACAGGTGAGCCCACACCTGGAATACTGCGTACAGTTTTGGTTTCCATATTTACGAAAGGATACACTTGCTTTGGAGGCAGTTCAGAGAAGGTTCACTCAGTTGATTCCGGAGATGAGGGGGTTGACTTATGAGGAAAGGTTGAGTAGGTTGGGCCTCTACTCATTGGAATTCAGAAGAATGAGATGTGATCTTATCGAAACGTATAAGATTATTAGAGATCTTGACAAGGTGGATGCAGGGAGGATGTTTTCACTGATAGGAGAGACTAGAACTAGGGAGCATAATCTTTAGAATAAAGGGCCGCCCATTTAAAACTGAGATGAGGAGGAATTTCTTCTCTCAGAGGATTGTAAATCTGTGGAATTTGCTGCCTCAGAGAGCTGTGGAAGCTGGGACATTGAATAATTTTAAGACAGAGATAGACAGTTTCTTAACCGATAAGGAATTAAGGGGTTATGGGGAGCGGGCAGGGAAATGGACCTTAGTCCATGATCAGATCAGCCATGATCGTATTATATGGCGGAGCAGGCTCGAGGGGCCACACGGCCTACTCCTACTCATGTTCTTATGTTCTTATCCCCAGGAACTCTTTTAATGTCAGATTGTGATTCTCACAGGAAAACAAGAGATGACATCAGACTTTGGCAAAAGATAGGGCCAAATGAAAAGGTCCATACTGAAAGCCATTGTCAACACAAGAACAACTTGCATTTATATAGCACCTTTAATGTAGTAAAATGTCCCATGGTGCTTCACAAGAGTGTAATCGGACAAAAAATTGACACCGAGCCAAAGAAGGAGACATTGGGCCCGAAATTCAGTACCGCTGGAAAGCTGGTGCTCCCCCACCTTTTTTTCGTGGCTCGGCCACCCCATATTCAGCTCTAAAAGGAATTAAATGGGTTCCAACGCTAATTAATCCTTCCAAGATGAATTTTTCAGCAGTGTGGCTGTCTTACTTTGAGTGTTATGACCACTGAGAAATTCAACATGCAGGTAAGGGTTTCTAATGAGCCAGCTGCGGCCAGGGTTTGCAGTAAGGCCCTGAGGGGGAAGGAGTTTGGAAGGAAGTTGGAAGGATGGCTGGTGTAAGAGGTTCAGGGAGAGCCAACAGGTTCACTGATCTGGAGCTGGAGACCCTGATGGATGGTGTGGAGGACAGAAGAAGAATGCTGTTTCCTGACGTGGGGAGACCTGGCAGACCTCCAGTACATAATCCATGGAGGGAGATTGCAGGGGGGCTGTCGGGCACCTCCATATATGTAAGGACACACCCTTCCAGGAGGGTGCTGGCCAGTCTGCACCCGGCCCTTCCAGGCCCATTGGTGTTCCAGTGCGTACTAGAAGGATAGTTGTAGGTCCCAGACAACAACCACAGCAGCCTTCCCGGACCGATGATGCAGCCACTAGGATGACAGTTAGGCGTAGTGTTAGGGTAGTCATGCATAACAGGTATTATAGTGAGATGCACAGGGACAAAAATGATTACAGTATTATTATATTGTTCTTTATGTTCTATTTTTGCAGTGATTTAGATAATTTGATAAATCTTTATTTTTGGCACAAAGATCTGGCCAGATGTTTCATTTGGGAGTGGGCAATTCTGCGTTAAGGCATTTAGTGTTTGGGTTAGGGCCATTGAAAGTGGGACCTGAAGGATCATGTGTGGATGGGATTATCTGAAGCGAGCAGCTATGAGACGCAGCTGCACCTCCCTTTCAGGGTTGCAATGGGGACAATGCCTCCTAGCTCTGGGGTGACGGGAATCCTCTTCCCCCTCCTTCTCCTCCCCCTCAGGTGGTACTGCTAGCTCGACCTTCAGTGGATGTCCCCTCATGATAGCCATGTTGTGCAGCATGCAGCAGATCACGACGATTATGGAGATCCATTGAGGAGAGGTACTGCAAGGTGCCACCAGAGCGTTCTAGGTATCGGAACCTCTGCTTACAGATGCCTATGCACTGCTCGATGATGCACCTGGTGGCACAATAAGCATCATTGTATGCATGCTCTGGCACTGTCCTGGGGTTACGCAGTGGCGTGTGCAGCCAAGTGGACAGGGGATATCCCTTGTCCCCAAGCAGCCAACCATAATCCTGATTCGGACCGGTGAAAACAGTGGGCACACTGGTCTGGCGCAGAATGAACGAATCATGGCTGCTACCTTGGTACCTCGCATCAACTGTCAGGATCCAATGCTGGTGGTCACACACGAGCTGCATTCAGTGAGTGGAAGCCTTTGCGGTTCACAAAAGATCTCAGGGTGATGATGTGGCACCCTCAGCCTAACGTGTGTGCAGTCAATGGCACCCTGCATCCTCGGGAAGCCTGCCATTCAGGCAGATCCGGCCTGTCGCTCCACCTGTTTGTCCCTTGTCATCGGGAAGGAGATGTACTGGACCCTTCACCTGTACAATGCATCTGTGACCTGCTGGATCCACCGATGTGTCAAGAATTGTGAGATGTTGCCAATGTCTGCAGTGGCAGACTGCAAAGACCTTGTGGCATAAAAATTCAAGGCGATGGTAACCTTGGTCTCCACAGTGAGGGCGGTCCTAAGCCTTGTTTGAAGCTACAGATCTTCTTGCAGAGGTCCCTGAGTACTTCTTTCTGGAATCATAGTCTTCAACAGGCATTGCTCATCACTGAACTGGAGGAAGGAGAACTGAGGGCTGTAAACCCTTTGAAGGTATGGCCTCCTTCCCCAATATCTGCGTTGGCCACCTCCCCTGGAAGCTGCCTGCTGGCCATCTCCCTGGTCCTCCTCATTCTCGGGCTCCTCTGGAGGCTCTTGCTGGAAAGGTTCTTCTCCCAATATTTGGAGGGCGGGGGGGCGGGGGGTGGTCAGCACCCCTCACCCGTCGCCTGGTGCCATCTCTCTCCTGGCTACGCTCTCAAGCTGCAGGTCTGCGCACATCTGCACGCCCTTCTCTCTGTTGTGTAGTCATGGCTGCTGCCTCCCTTGCCCGCTGTCTCTCTGCACGGTGCCGATGGCGACGCCTTCTCCTGCATGCCGCCCTGCTTCTATGTACCAGGTGTCGCCCTCTCAACACTCCTCCCATACTCAGGGTGAGCCCTGCCAAGCAGGTCTCTGCAGAACACAATGAGGCCTTCAGGCCTCCGCTGAAGAGTCAGACCTGAAAGTCCTCCAAAAGTCTGTCAAAACCTCCGGGCAGCACTCAGCAGGTTTAATGGAGCCAAAACAATTACTAAAACTATTTCCCTACCAAACGGACCCGATCGCGGCAAAATTCCAGCGGTGTCACGTTCGTGCACCGACTGGAAAACCTCACGGGGGCACTGCCTGAAGAAGTCCTCGGTTTTTGTTGTTGAATATCGCGGGCGTGGCCGTTTTTCAGTGGCACGCCCGCTGATGACCTCACTGTGACACTAGCTCCTTTAGCGCGGCTTCATCCCGCCGATTCCGGCAGAAGTGCGCACTGCCCAAACACCCCCCCGAGCTGAATATGGCTCGGGGAGGGAAAAACACCCGACCGCGGCAGCCGATTGATTTTTTCGATCGGCTGTCCAAACCCCACCTTAGCCGTCCCTTCAGGGACAGTGCATTTCGGCCCCATTAAGTCAGGTTACCAAAAGCTTGGTCAAAGAAGTAGAGCCTTAAAGGTGGAGAGGCAAAGAGGTTTGGGTAGGGAATTCCAGTGCTCGGGGTCTAGACGACTGAAAGCATGACCACCGATGGTGGGGTGAAGGACGTGAGGGATGCACAAGAAGACGGCGTTGGAGGAACATGGAGTTCCCAGCGGGTTGTAGGCAATGTTCCCTTTAATTTTCTTTTGGGTCTGTGGCTCATTCAAAATACCGTGCATCCGTGGTTTTAATTATTTAAAAGCTGGTGAGCCGGTTGCGTGGGAGCTGCAAAGCAAAGGGAAAATTGGTTGTAGGGCAGGAGGTGGTTACAAATATCGGGTGGGACAAGGCCATGAAAGATTTGAACATAAGGATGAACATTTTTAAATTGAGGCATTGATGGACTGGGAACCAACATAGGTCAGAGAGCATAAGGGTGATGGGTGAACAGGACATGGTGTGAGTTAGGACACAGGTAGCAGTTTTGGATAAGATCAAGTAGATGGAGGGTGGAAGTTGGGAGACCAGCGAGGAGAGCAGAAACTGAATAACATCACACCACAAACCTGTTTTTTTTTCTAATTTGCCAAAAATCTAAAACCCAAACCCAACCTGCCACGACCCGCCAAATCCCGTTTAACTGTGGCGAGTTTGGTGCTTTCTCAGTTCCCTCTGGGAAATGGTTTGGTGAAAGTATTTCTTGTTAGAGACTTATTTGTACAGTTCGGAGGTCTTCACGCACAGAACATCAGGACAGGTGGCTCCATGGCTGCTTTAGATTGGACTTTGGACAAGGAAGACAATCCGCATCAGCACAGGGAGGTGGACAACAGGGAGGGGAGCAACAGAGGGCTCTAGTTCACTGTAGGCACGACCCACCTAACCAGTTTTATGAACAGAGTCTCTTGACCTCTCGTAAGACAGTGCTTCCAGAAGTTGAGATTGTCACGCCAGGTGGTGGCAGACATTGGCAGCGCCCTTGGCAGTAAAAGTCACCACTGCCTCAAATCTTTGCCTCTGGCTGCTTCCAAGATGCTAGCATAAATATATTGAGGGTCTCTCAGTGGACTGCACATAAAAGCGTAAGGCAGGTGACAGATGGATTGTTTGCCAGTTATGTAAACTTCCCCTGTGATGAAAATAGCCAGAATGAGCGGGCACTTGGATTCACGTCTCTGGCTCGCTTCCCAAAGGTACAGGGTGCCATCGATTGTACACACGTGACAATCCGAGCACCTTCAGATCAACCAAGAGTATTCATGGAGGTTCATGCAGGTTTGCACGAGATTCCTTGTGAGCTGCCACGATGCTTTCATACTCCGACATGTTCAGACCTGGAACCAGCCTTAAAGGCAACAAAGGATACCTCTTTCAAACCTGGTTGATGACACCTCTGAGGAATCTCACCAATAAACGGCAAGAGTGTTACAATGACAGCCACATGCCGACCAGATGTGTTATTGAGCCATCAACATGCTCAAGGTGTGCTTCAGGTGCCTAGACAGGTCTGGAGCCACCCTTCAGTACTCATCAGCGAGGGGCTCTAGAAAAATAGTTGTATGCTGTGTTCTGTATAACATGGCGCAGCAGCGAGGACGAGTGTTGGAGGAGGAACAAACCATTCATTGCTTATCATCTGATGAGGACTCCAATGGAATAGAGGATGAGGAGGAACAGGAGGAATATGAAGAGGGGGCACCTATCGCCAGACCTGCCACTCACATTGCTGCTCAGGATGCCAGGGATTCGCTAATAGCTTGAAAGTTCAGTTAGTCACTCATACTGGACCAAAGTAACTATCACATTTCCCCTGCCCCCGCCTCCCACTTAGGCAGTCCTATAACCACCCAGTGCACATCTACCAAGTGGTACCCATCCATTCATGTCTTCACAATTTCAACAAGCAACTGAAAAGGTGAGTAGACACCCAACAAGCATGAATGGGCAACATAGGAAAATGCAAAATAATACATTTTATATGAGTTGATTTAAAAAAGGAAACTTAATAACATAACATTTTCACAAACACCCATGTACAGACCCTTCTTGAACGACAATGATTTTCTTTTTCCTACCGGTCCTACTTGGTACAACCCCTGTGACTTCAGCAGAGGTAGAGGCAGGCTACTCATATCCCTGCTCTGACTGGTTAGATGCTCTTGGCTGATGACCTCTGAGTGTTGGAGCCTGTGATGCCATGCCAAAGACTGCTCCACCCGCACCTGTGCAGGGTCAGAGTAGGCAGCATTTGGGTACTAATTAAACAGTTGCAATGGGTGAGAGGTGGGAGCGCTTTGAATTGATTTCCCACTTCCATGTCCCATTTTGCCATCATCCATCTTCTGGATCAGCTGCACCTTACTCCTTCCCCTCCGCAGGGTGAAGATCCGTCATCCTCTTTAAGGCGAAAGACATGTTGGCATCCAAAGTCTGCACGTCACTGCTCATGGTTTGCATGGACTCATTTGATTGCCGCGATTGAAGTTGCACAGAGGAGGCCACTCTATCCATGGAACTCTATGACCTGTGACATCAATTCACAAATGTTTGAGCTAAACTCATCCACCCTCTCTACTGTGGATAGTGTTCATGACAGGACTGTGCGTACCTCACAAATTTGCTGCTGTCCTTCAATGATTATCATTTTCATTGATGGCCCCTGGGGTTCAGCATCTGTGTCCACCTCCAGAGCTTGGAGAAGGCTGATGCAAACTCTCCACAGCTGTCCTTGCCACCACTCTTTACTCGTGCTCACTTGTGAACTGTGACATGCCAGGTGTAAACTCAACTAACTGTCTAGCAGAACCCACCGAAGTACAATTATCTGCACGAGTGCCTGGTAAGCATATGTCCTGTGATGATGCACCCGAAGAGGAATATGCTCCTCTGAGGAATCGTCATCAGAAAAATCCACGGAGTACTGTTCTACACGTGAAGGCCCTGGAGGAGAGAAGAGATGGATATGAATTCGTACGATCAATGTAAAAATGTTGCTACTTAGCAAAATCAAGATGATCTTATTTCTCTCGGTGCTGAAATCAGATCTGTATGATTGAGTCTTGTATGAGATGTGGTTCAGAGATATTTAATTCTGTCACCAGGCAGCTGCAAAGTGCCAGTCACTCCACCTCTGACAGTCTGGGACGCAGATATGCCACTGATCTCCATTAGTGGTGGTTGTGTACAGACGACCAAACAGTAGCAGGGAGGTTGGGGATGGCATCAAACAGGAAACTAGGGACGCGTGCAATAAGGGTACAGCAGTTATCATGGGTGACTTTAACCTACATGTTGATTGGGCTAACCAAACTGGCAGCGTGGGGAGGCCAGCAAAAGGCCCAACAGTCGTCGGGAGCCAGCGGGACATCGAGGAGGCGGAGCGGCAGCAGGGAGAGAAGGCAAGAAAGAAGTAGAAAGAAATTGAAGGGTGACGTCACAGCCAAGGGGGTAAGTGATTGGCTGGTGATTGGTGAGTAGTTTTTCTTTTTCTTTTTCTTTATCAGTAAGTAACCTTTAGCATTGTTGTTGCCAAATTAAGTTAATCTATGTGTTAAGTCATGGCAGGAGAGCTTGGACACGTGTTATTGCTCCTCCTGTGCTATAGAAACATAGAAAATAGGTGCAGGAGTAGGCCATTCGGCCCTTCTAGCCTGCACCGCCATTCAATGAGTTCATGGCTGAACGTGCAACTTCAGTACCCCATTCCTGCTTTCTCGCCATACCCCTTGATCCCCCTAGTAGTAAGGACTTCATCTAACTCCATCTAACTGTGGGAAGGCAGTGATGCTTCCAGTGTCCCTGACGACTACATGTGCAGGAAGTGTATCCGGCTGCAGCACCTGACAGGCCGCAATGCGGCACTGGAGCTGCGGGTAGAATTACTCGTGAGCATCTGCGATGCTGAGGATGTCGTGAATAGCACATTTAGTGAGTTGGCCACACTGCAGGTAAAGGGTACACAGCCAGATAGGGGATGGGTGACCAACAGGAAGAGCAGTGGAAGGAAGGTAGTGCAGGGGTCCACTGAGGTCATCCCCCTGTAACACAGATACACCGCTTTGGGTATTGTTGAGGGGGATGACTCATCAGGGGAGAGCAGCAGCAGCTAAGTTCATGGCACCATGGGTGGCTCTGCTGCACAGGAGGGCAGGAAAAAAAGTGGGAGAGCTATAGTGGTAGGGGATTCTATTGTAAGGGGAATAGACAGACGTTTCTGCGGCTGCAATCGGGACTCCAGAATGGTATGTTGCCTCCCTGGTGCAAGGGTCAAAGATGTCTCGGAGCGGCTGCAGGACATTTTGAAGGGAGAGGGTGAACAGCCAGTTGTCGTGGTGCATATAGGTACCAACGATATAGGTAAAAAATGGGATGAGGTCCTACAGGATGAATTTAGGGAGCGAGGAGCTAAATTAAAAAGTAGAACCTCAAAAGTAGTTATCTCAGGATTGCTACCACTGCCACGTGCTAGTCAGAGTAGGAATCGCAGGAGAGCTCAGATGAATCCGTGGCTTGAGGAGTGGTGCAAAAGGGAAGGATTCAAATTCCTGGGACATTGGAACCAGTTCTGGGGGAGATGGGACCAGCACAAACCGGACGGTCTGCACCTGGGCAGGACCGGAACCAATGTCCTAGGGAGAGTATTTGCTAGTGCTGTTGGGGAGGAGTAAAACTAATATGGCAGGGGGATGGGAACCTATGCAGGGAGACAGAGGGAAGTAGAAGGGGGGCAGAAGCATAAGATAGAAAGAAGAAAAGTAAAAGTGGAGGGCAGAGAAATCCAAGGCAAAAAGCAAAAAGAGCCACATTACAGCAAAATTCTAAAGAGGCAAAGTGTGTTAAAAAGACAAGTCTGAAGGCTCTGTGCCTCAATGCAAGGAGTATTCGGAATAAGGTGGACGAATTAACTGCGCACATAGCAGTTAACAGATATGATGTAATTGGCATCACGGAGACAGGGGTCCAGGGTGACCAAGGCTGGGAACTCAACATCCAGGGGTATTCAACATTCAGGAAGGATAGACAGAAAGGAAAAGGAGGTGGGGTGGCATTGCTGGTTAAAGAGGAAATTTAAGAAATAGTAAGGAAGGACATTAGCTTCGGTGATGTGGAATCAATATGGGTGGAGCTGCGGAATACCAAAGGGCAGAAAACGCTAGTGGGAGTTGTGTACAGACCACCAAACAGTAGTAGTGAGGTTGGGGACAGCATCAAACAAGAAATTAGGGATGCGTGCAATAAAGGTACAGCAGTTATCATGGGCGACTTTAATCTACATATAGATTGGGCTAACCAAACTGGTAGCACTACAGTAGAGGATTTCCTGGAGTGCATTAGGGATGGTTTTCTCGACCAATATGTCGAGGAACCAACGAGAGGGCTGGCCATCCTAGACTGGCTGATGTGTAATGAGAAAGGACTAATTAGCAATTTTGTTGTGCGAGGCCCCTTGGGGAAGAGTGACCATAATATGGTAGAATTCTTTATGAGGATGGAGAGTGACACAGTTAATTCAGAGACTAGGGTCCTGAACTTAAGGAAAGGTAACTTCAATGGTATGAGATGTGAATTGGCTAGAATAGACTGGCGATTGATACTTAAAGGGTTGACGCTGGATAGGCAATGGCAAACATTTAAAGATCTCATGGATGAACTTCAACAATTGTACATCCCTGTCTGGAGTAAAAATAAAACGGGGAAGGTGGCTCAACCGTGGCTAACAAAGGAAATTAAGGATAGTGTTAAATCTAAGGAAGAGGCATATCAATTGGCCAGAAAAAGCAGCAAACCTGAGGACTGGGAGAATTTTATAATACAGCAGAGGAGGACAAAGTGTTTAATTAGGAGGGGGAAAATAGAGTATGAGAGGAAGCTTGCTGGCAACATAAAAACTGACTGCAAAAGCTTCTATAGCTATGTGAAGAGAAAAAGATTAGTGAAGACAAACATAGATCCCTTGCAGTCAGATTCAGATGAATTCATAATGGGGAACAAAGAAATGGCGGACCAGTTAAACAAGTACTTTGGTTCTGTCTTCACGAAGGAAGACACAAATAACCTTCCAGAAATACTAGGGGACCAAGGGTCTAGTGAGAAGGAGGAACTGAAGGAAATCCTTATTAGGCGGGAAATTGTGTTAGGGAAATTGATGGGATTAAAGACCGATAAATGCCCGGGGCCTGATAGGCTGCATCCCAGAGTTCTTAAGGAAGTAGCCCTAGAAATAGTGGATGTATTGGTGATCATTTTCCAACAGTCTATTGACTCTGGATCAGTTCCTATGGACTGGAGGATAGCTAATGTAACACCACTTTGTAAGAAAGAAGGGAGAAAACGGGTAATTATAGACCGGTTAGCCTGACATCAGTAGTGGGGAAAATGTTGGTAGAATTTTTCATTAAAATGGAGAGTGACATAGTTAATTCAGAGACTAGGGCCCTGAACTTAAAGAAAGGAAACTTCGATGGTATGAGATATGAATTGACTAGGATATACTGGCGAATGATACTTAAAGGGTTGATGGTGGATAGGCAATGGCAGAAATTTAAAGATCACATGGATGGATTACAACAATTGTATATCCCTGTCTGGCGTAAAAATAAAACAGGAAGTGTGGCTCAACCGTGGCTAACGAGGGAAATTAGGGATAGTGTTAAATCCAAGGAAGAGGCATATAAATTGGCCAGAAAAAGCAGCAAACCTGAGGACTGGGAAAAATTTAGAATTCAGCAGAGGAGGACTAAGGGTTTAATTGGGAGAGGGAAAATAGAGTATGAGAGGAAGCTTGCTGGCAACATAAAAACTGACTGCAAAAGCTTCTATAGATATGTGAAGAAAAAAAGATTAGTGAAAACAAACAGGTCTCTTGCAGTCAGAATCAGGTGAATTCATAATGGGGAACAAGGAAATGGAAGACCAATTGAACAAATACTTTGGTTCTGTTTTCACTAAAGAATACACGAATAACCTCCCAAAAATACTAGGGGAATGAAGTTCTAGCAGGAAGGAGGAACTGAGAGAAATCCTTATTAGCCAGGAAATGGTGTTAGGGAAACTGATTGGACTGAAGGCTGATAAATCCACAGGGCATGATAGTTGCTTCCCAGAGTACTTAAGGAAGTGGCCCTAGAAATAGTAGATGCAATCATGGTCATTTTCCAAAAGCTAATGTAACCCCACTTTTTAAAAAAGGAGGGAGAGAGAAAACAGGGAATTATAGACCGGTTAGCCTGACATCGGTAATGGGGAAAATGCTGGAATCAATTATTAAAGATATAATAGCAGTGTATTTGGAAAACAGTGACAGGATCAGTCCAAGTCAGCATGGATTTATGAAAGGGAAATCATGTTTGACAAATCTTCTTGAGTTTTTTGAGGATGTAACTAGTAGAGTGGATAAGGGAGAACCAGTGGATGTGGTGTATTTGGACTTTCAAAAGGCTTTTGACAAGGTCCCACACAAGAGATTAGTGTGCAAAATTAAGGCACGTGGTATTGGTGGTAATGTATTGACGTGGATAGAGAACTGGTTGGCAGACAGGAAGCAAAGAGTGGGAATAAACAGGTCCTTTTCAGAATGGCAGATAGTGACTAGTGGGATGCCGCAAGGTTCAGTGTTGGGACCCCAGCTATTTACAATACACATTAATGATTTATACGAAGGAATTGAATGTAATATCTCCAAGTTTGCACTAATCTGGGTGGCAATGTGAGCTGTGAGGAGGACGCTAAAAGGCTGCAGGGTGACTTGGACAGATTAGGTGAATGGGCAAATGCATGGCAGATGCAGTATAATGTAGATGAATGTGAGGTTATCAACTTTGGTGGCAAAAACAGGAAGGCAGATTATTATCTGAATGGTGATAGATTACTAAAAGGGGAGGTGCAGCGAGACCTGGGTGTCATGGTACATCAGTCATTGAACGTAGGCATGTAGGTACTGTAAGGGGTTCTCATGAAGTGTTGTTGTGCCTTGGGTGTCTCTCTCTGGGCTTCTGCCCTCACAGCTTATGCCTGGCCTGTGAGGTAGCCTGAGTGCTGCAAGAGCACCCCTGGAGAGACTGTGTCCACAGCTTTTGAAGGAGGTTTTTGAGACTCGTGCATCCCCACAGCTTATGCCTAGCCTGTGAGGCACCTGTGAGTGTCAAACACTCCTGACCCCTTCTTCCCTAGCCTGTGACACACAGTTGAGCGTTTTCGAGGCGCTCCTAGCTTCCCTTACACTGTTCTGACATAAGACTCACGATCAGGAGATGTGTAGGCCCTTGGGTTGTTTTGGGTTCCCTGGTTTCTGAAGGTCTGCATAATTTTCCTCCAATTCAGTTTTTCTAACCGACTCAAGGTTTGAGTAGGTGTTGATTGGGTTGGCCTCCTGTAGCCATTGTGTAGGCCCTTGGTTTGTTTTGGATTCCCTAGTTTTCTGAAGGTCTGCATAATTTCCTTCCATAGTGTAAACATGGGGAAGACAATAGTATGAGTCAGTTCCACAGTTTTCGAGCAAGTGCTCTCCCATTGGCTTGAAAGCCCCATGCTTCGGGCTGACTCTGTCCCACCATTGGCCCTCCGGTGTCCTCCCCCGTCCAATCACTGCTCTGCCAAGGTCAAACCGTCTTGGTTTCAATTTACAGTACAGAGTGATCCCACAGCCCTTTTCCTTCTGGGTAAAATGAGGGGGTTTTCGTCCTCCCCTACATAATCCCCCATCTGACACAGTCAGACACCACTCGAGTATGTCAAAGTTCAGGGTGGTGAGAAAACCCTTGGTCTCCCAAATTGCACAACTTTCCCCAGTTTAACTCTAAACTGATCCCGTCGATATATATCGTAATTCCTTTTAACACTGTACAAAACACAAAATCCAACAGGTTACAATATACGACAGCAATATCCATATATATACTTAAGGTTACAGCAGTAATTGTACATTGAGTCTCATTTCAGTCTTAACCGTAAAACAAAGAAACCTGCCCTGCAAACTCCCCAGGGGCCATGTATGAAAACGCAGTCATCCCTGGGAATAACAAAAACCGCCTAAGTGTCGCGGTCAAGCTTTGTTTACACGCCTTGAGTGTTTAGCAACGGCTCTCCTGTCTGTGTAGTAGCCTGAGGAACTGCTTTCTTTTTCTTTTTCTCCTGAGCTTATAGCTTGTAACTCACAGATAAGCTACAATCAGGAGTTGGCCGATTACTAAGGCATGCAATCCCACCCGGATCCACGCAGGTATGTCTGCCCGTATCCCCAAATCCCACCATGCTGGGGGTTTAATCTGGGCAATCTCCCCTGCTAGAATTTCAGTTTTCTGCTCCATGGTGTAAAAATGATTTTGAGACAAATCCACTGCCTGGAGGAGGGCTGTAAATTTCTCAGGTAGTGGGGCAATGGGATAGCCAAAATGGGCGACATATTGTTGTAGGTGGCTGAGGTTGTTTTGTACTGTGAGGTGAATCGTGGAAGGTTCAGGGATGGGTGTGATTCTGGTGTGTGCCACTTGAACCTCTGCCTTGGGTTTAAAGCAAAAGCTGCTGTACAGTATTGGACACCACCTTCCCGGTCCGTGTTCATACCGTTGGGCACTTG
Organism: Pristiophorus japonicus; assembly: GCF_044704955.1. Lineage (NCBI taxonomy): Eukaryota > Metazoa > Chordata > Chondrichthyes > Pristiophoridae > Pristiophorus > Pristiophorus japonicus. Next base: position 121,170,606 of record NC_091983.1, on the reverse strand, counting down.
TGGTGACACAATATGTCCCACCGCCTACATATGCTACCTGTGGAGGCATGTGGTTAGGGGCCATTACCTCCATTGTGCAATTGATAGGCTCTGCCCCAGCAGTGCTGACCCCACATTGTGGCCTTGCAAACGCATTCAAGTGCTGGGGGCACAGGATTACCTGTGCTCCCCTGCTCCGACAACCCAAGAGGTCTGTACCTGTCACAGTGTGCTCCCACATTGTGACATAAGGTGGGACCTCTTGGTATCGAACATGCACCCCTCCACGAATGACTCCCACATTCTCCACTCGGTACAGAGGTGCTGGTCGTGGGGACGCCCCCATCACGGGCATCCTGACCACCACACCCATGATGGCATGGTTTGACTTTCCACAGTCCACTGGTACCGGGTAGGCTTCCAACGCTACACGGAGTTGGCAAGGACTCAAAACATTATCATAAGGGTGCAGTGCTGCTAAGTGCTGGTTGCTGATCCAGGAGGGGACCTGTCCCTGTCTCAGGTCCTCGAGGTTGCTCCGTCCCTCTCCCAGCAACCAGGCCCCATAGAGCACGCACACCTCATTTTGGGCGGCTTGATCGGAGGCGTTTCTATCCTCCCGAATCAAGGCGTTTACAGCCCTGGCCTGTGCCTCCAATTGAGAGATAATCTCCTTTAAGTGAACTGTCATTTCAGTGGAGCGCAGATCCCACTACAGTATTCTCGTCCCCCAGGACTTTGCGCAGCTGATTCTTTAACCCATTTATCTGGCGGGCCAGCTGCATGTTATCCAAACTGTTTATGACGGACGCCCCGGTGTTAAACCCCGTGAAAATGTAATTTAAAGTGCCACGCCTCTGCCTGCCCGGTTCGGCCCTATCCCACTGTTTATACAAATCTGTCACTCTCACTCTGGAAGTGGCCACAGTGATCTCCGGGCAGGGGCTGGAGGCCTCTCTGTAGGTAAAGTCCTTATGGTTGGAGTACTTGGTGGAGTTCGATCCCAACCACCCAGGCCATCTCCCCTCGTGGGAGTAGATGACCCGGCCATCCGCCGCCGGAGTCCCTTCTCCTGTGGTCACTGTCGGCGCTCTGCCTCCGGAGCATCCGAAAACCAGGGAGTTCTCGGTGTCCCCTCGGTGCCCGGTGCAGATCCTTAGCGATACCAGTATCACTAACGTCCAGTAGGGAGTGTTGACATCTGAAAGGCAAGGAGAACATAGCCTTGCCTTGAGAGACCTCTCCAGGCTCAGCCCACTTAACATGTTCCGAACAAAAAATGCTGTACCCAACCGTCACTGCCTTACCTAAACACATATACACACAACACAAAGTAACAAAACAGGAAGGGAAAATATATACACTGCCACCCGTCCCCGGGTGGCCAGGCTACATCCTGTCACTGTACAGGCGTCGTCGACCACTCGGCTGACCGTACCCTGGGGACCAGGATGCCCTCCGCTGAGGGGCTCGTATAGTCCCCCTTAATGAGTCTTGTGCTGCCCTCCAAGGCCTTCCCGAGCCCTGGATAATCGGTGGGAGACCCTTGCTAGTGCAACAGAGCACCCTCCCTGTTGTCTTTCGCCTTCTCGGTCTGGGGCGGGGAGCGAAGTAAACAGGGGACCACGGTGCCCTGGGCTGTGGCACTCTGTTACTCCTCCTTACTGTCGGTGCAGAGTCCCACGTTATGGGCTGCAATGCTATCTCCTCCACCTCTTGGGCTAGTCCCAGCTGATCCACCATGGGAGGTTCAGCTTCCCCTAGGACCTTGCTAATGGTGGAGCCTTTCTCCCTACTTCTGTTAGTGGGCTGGAAACCTCTACCCAGTGGTGGGATAGCCTTACTGGAGCAGTGAACCATCCCCGGCTGTAGAGCTTTGGGGCCCGCTGCCTCCTCCGGAGCCTCCAAATCCACCAGTGCCTGATTCCCCTCCCTTGCTCGTCCCCTCTGTTTTTTACCTCTTTTGGGGTCAAACAATTTACACTGATTAATGTGATACCACTTCACCCGGCGAGTGACCATAGGGCTAGCCTTGTCGACTATGCTGTATGGTCCCATATACAATGGTTCAAATACCCCGACCCGGGCGAAGCTTCTCCCCATCACCTGGTCGCCCACCTCCCAATCATGGTGACTGCGGGGTTCCAGCAGCAGCCGATTGGCACGGTGCTGTTTACCCATGTTGTTGGCTGCCTGCCAGTAAATCTGTTGAAGCTGTTCAAACAGATTCCTGACGAAGCGGTCCCGGTTCACCTCTCGAAGCTGCCCTTCGGTGAGAACCGGCGCCAACACATGCTCTGGGATTCTCATGATCCGGCCAGTCATCAGCTCATGGGGTGAGTACTCTGTGCTCTTTGACTGACTGGCCTGGATTCCCATGAGGACCAACGGTAAGACCTCCACCCACTTGTTCGGTGAGTCTCCCGTCTCCTTGCGCAGCCTTTCCTTTAGGGTCCGGTTCAGGCGTTCTACGGGCCTGAGGACTGAGGGTTGTAGGCGACATGCCATTTGGCTCTTATCCCCAGCACCTTTAGGGTGGCCTGCATCACCTTGCCGGTGAAGTGGCTTCCCCGGTCGGACTCCACGATTTGAGGTAGACCCCACCGAGAGAACACTTCACTCCCCAGGATTTTTGCAGTCCCCACCGCGGTAGCTGTTCGGCAAGGGAAGGCTTTCACCCACTTGGAAAACACATCCACCAGGACGAGGCAGTATTTATAACCTCCCTGGGCGGCCGGTAGGGGTCCGATGTAGTCGATCTGGATCGACTGCCATGGTCCCTCTACCCGCCTGACGTGTCCCATAGACACTTTGTTTTTTGAGGGTCTGGGTTGTTTGCAGCACAAACCAGACAGCCCGCACAGAAGTTGCAGACGTCTTCCCGGAGGCCTGGCCACCACCCTGCCTTTTCTACCCGTTGCCAGGTAGATTCCAGCCCAGGGTGTCCCGCACCGGGACCCTCATGGGCCAGCTGAAGGAATTCCCTCCGGTGTTGTGGCGGCACTACCCATTTGTCCCCTTTAAACAACATGCCTTCCCGCACAGCAATATCTGCAGCACTGTATGGGCCCTCCGCCTTTTCCTCCTTTTTGATCGCAGCCAAGGCAGCCTTCAGGACCGGATCCTGCATCTGGACTACTTTAAGGTCCGGGGCCGCAAGCCCCTACGCTCCCTTGTGTCCCTGGCTTGCTTCTTGCTGCTGCTATCCTGCCTGCCTCATGGGCGATCTGTGTGAGCACCTTCCCTTGCCAGCAGGTCTGCCTGCTGGTTACCTTCCCCCCGTGACTCAGTTTTGGAGTGGGCCTTTACCTTCTGGATATATACATCCCCGGTTTCTCCCACTGCAGCCACGATCTTTTCTAGCAGGGGTTTGGTCACAAGGGGCTTCCCATCCGCAGAGGTGTACCCCCGGCGTGACCAAATCGCCAGATACTCTGTACACGAATTGCAAGTGAACATGCTGTCCGAGCAAATCGTGTATGGGGTAGGGAATTCCTCGGGGTGTGTGACCACATACATCACCGCCAAGAGTTCCGCCTGCTGGGCGCTCAGGGTGCATGGGAGTTTAAGAGCCAAGGCAATCCCTGCCTTGGGATCCCAAACTCCGCAGCCCGTGAGTCTTGTACCCGTCAACACTGAACTGGAGCCATCAACGTAGATCTCGCGGCCTGTGGAGTGTATCTCTGCCCGAAATCCAAAGTTGATGTCCCATACCCCCTCCACAGAGCATCTATGCGGCTGCCCTGGATAGATTAAATTTGCTGCGAGCCTGGGCTCGCAGAGGCCCTTGACCTTTAAAGTCATTTGGGAGAGGAGGAGGGTCCAGCGAGTGATTCTAGCACTGCTCACTGTCCCGTCCTTAATCCTCCCGTCCAACAGCATCTACGTCGGGGTATGATGGGTGAGGAGTGTAATGGGGGATATTCCGGTAAAGATCTGAGCTCTCTTTACTGCCCAGTGGATGGCAAGCAAGTGCCTCTCACAATTGGAGTATCCCTTTTCTACCTCCGTGAGGGCCCTGGAGGAGTACACCACTGGTCTCAGCTGACCGTTTCGCCCCTGGAGCAACACTGCACTTAAGCTGTCGCCACTGGCTGCCATCTCCAGGAAGAATTCCTCCCCCCACCAATTGCCCCTTGGGCTGATGCTACCTGCAGGTGTCTCTTAAGATGGACAAATGCTGCCTCACAGCCCTCGTCCCATTCCCACTCGACCCCCTTATGTAGAAGTCTGAACAGAGGGGCGGCAGTGGCTGCATAGTCCTCGATGAAGTCCCTACAATAGCCAGTGATTCCCAGGAAAGACCTTATCCCCGACACATCCCTAGGGACAGGGAGTTCCTGCACTGCCTTTCTTCTAGCCTCATCAATGGCCCTTTCTCCTGCCCTTATCGTCAGGCCCAGGAATTTTACCTCTCCTAGACCTATCTGGGCTTTCTTGGGGTTAACTTTAAAACCCCCTTCCTTCAGTAAGACCAGCAGTTCGGCCAGCAGTGGACCGTGTTCCTCACTGCTGTCTGTGAACAACAACAGGTCGTCCACATACTGGACCAGCTGGTGTGGTTGGCTGAAGCCTTTTAAGCAGTTCGCCATGCATTGGTGAAAGATACTGGGACTATTATGAAAGCCCTGTGGGAGGCAGCTCCATGTATACTGCTGTTCCCGGAAGGTGAAGGCAAACTTGTATTGGTCTTCCCTCTGTACAGGGATAGACCCGAACCCGTTGGATATGTCCAACACTGTGAATGTGGTTGCGGATGCAGGGATTTCCCCTATCAGATCCGCAACCGCCGCTACTGTGGGAGCACAAGCTGGGATGTTTTTATTGAGCACCCTATAATCCACCATAGCCCTCCTAGAATTGTCCGGTTTCCTAACCGGCCAAAGCGAGGAGTTGACATGGGTGGCTATGGGTCTCAAAACACCCTGCTCGACAAGCGAGCTTAAAGCTGTCTCCAAGTCTGCTTCTGCCTCTCGGGGAAAGCCATATTGCTTTTGCGGGCGGGACATGGGATCCCCATCTATTCTAACCTCCACTCCTGTGACTCTCCCACAATCGTGTTTATGGGTGGCAAATGCTGCAAGATTTGCTTGCACATAGGCCCGGTACTCGGCTGGGGTGTTACCGACTAGAACCTCCAGGTCGTAACCCCCTTTTGGCTTCATTGTACACCGAGTCCCTTTTCCCTGTTTCTTATCAATAACCATGACTTCTCCCTCTGCTCCCGTGCCCACTATGCCCCACAGACAGTGATTCCTCAAGTCTACTAGGAACTGGCGAGCGATGATGAAATCAGCCCCCAAGATCCCTTTCCCCACCTGCTCCCAGTTCATCAGGACGCACTTTCATTGTGTTTGGAGTGTTCCTAAACGAACTGCGAGCGGGACTGAGAAAAACCCAGCCTTCTCATTTCCTGTGAACCCAACTAGTTGATACGGCACCCCGTTTGATAGAGGTGAGGTTGCGGGGTCCTCCGAATGGACTATCGTGCTGGAAGCACCAGTGTCCAAAAGGTAAGTACCCAATACATCCTCAACCTCCATCTTGACCCAGGATCGTCCCCAGGGGTCGTATTCTCGTGGGCACAGGTATGCAGGCTAGGTCTGGGCTAGTCACGGCCTCTGTACTGGCAGGGTTGCTAGTGCTTCCCTGCCTGTTGCCGTTGCTACCTTCCCAGTCCCGTCCAGCGCTGTCCTCACTGCAGCTACTATCTCGTCAAGGGATGGTGAGGAGCTCCCTCCACTTCCCCCACTCTGGGCGGCTCCTGAAGGACTCCTCCCCCCATAACTCTTTACTGGGCTCCTGCAATCCCTTTTAAAATGCCCAGCTTTCCCGCACCCGTAGCACGCTCCCTCCTTATCAGACGAGCGGCCACCCTCCTGGTGCCATTCCCTTTTGGGAATCGAGTTGGGTTTTACTTCATTTACCCGACCTTTGGAGGTTTTCTCCTCCTCCCTGCCTCCATTCCGTTGGACCAGTGCCAGTTGCCTGACCACTGCTTCCTCGGTGAGGTTGGGGTCCCGGGAATCGAACCACAGTTCTGCCCTGGCCTTGAGCCGGGACAAGGAGTTTGCCACCAGCATCCTCAGCCAGCGGCCAGTCTGTACCGCAGAAAGATTCATCCGGTTGAGGAGCTCTCCACAGGCTGTGTGGTATACCACCCACAGCTTTTCCTCAAACGCCTGCGGAGTTTCCCCTGCGAGCTGCCTTATCCTTTCGACCCGTTCGAAAGGACTGCCGTCATCGAAGCCCATAGCCTCAAGGACGGCCCTCTGGACCTCAGTAAATGTGCACTGCCCCCTCCGGCATTCTGCCGGTAGGGCCTGGTACAATTTGCTGTCCAGAGAGAAGAGCAGCAGCTTGGCTGTCTCTTCCTCGTCGCACCCATTAATTTCCCCTGCCTGCATCACCTCCATGAAGTGGATAGACGGGTCCCCACTGCGAGTGAGTTTGACCAAATGGGCCACCATGGCCCTGAGTGATTGAACTCCAAGGGGAATAATAAAGTCGCTCTCCAGCGCTCCCTGACCTTGGCCACCTCCCTATGGAGGACCGTACTTGCGCTGCCTGACCGGGCACATCCACCCTGGTTCAGGATCTTTCTGCGCTCGTCCCTCTACCTCCGGCTGTCGCACCATACCCGGTGCAGCAGACAGTGCCTGGTCGCCTGATCCAGCCTTTAACTGACCTTCGGCGGGAGCCTCACATCCCTGTTGCCGAGCGGGACACATTGGTCCTGCCCCCAGCCCTGGGTATGCTCCTACCTGCGCGCCCCGCTTCTCCTGGTACCCCACCGGACAAACCACCGTGCCTCAGGAGGTGGTCGGGTGTCCCTTGCCTTTGGATTCTCCTCTACCCCCCAATACTCTCCTTTGTCCCCTGTGGACCCTCCAGGTCCTATCAGGGCGACCATCCCCTTTGCCTGGGATAGAGCGTGGGTGAGAGTTTTAATCCTCTCCTGGCAGGGACCGTGATCTGCAAACTCACTGCTACTGGCCATTTTATAGGCTGCCTGTACGTCTTTTAATTTATTCTCTAGTTCCCAAATTTTCTGGGTGTACCGAGAGTTCTGTTCCCAGAGGGACCCCTCACTACCCTTGGCCTCAGTGACCTGACACTGAAGATAGTCCCGGCTATTTTGGAAGGTCTCCTCCAACTGCCGGTTCCTTTGCTGCTACTCAGCTAATTCGGCCAGCAGGTTGTCCCCAACCGCGCCCGGATAGCAGAGAGTTCCTCTGATTTCTGAAGACTCTGTTCCAAGTCCTTCACCCGCTGGTCGAGCTTTCGGACTTGGCGGGTGAAGCAGATCAGCGAGATGGCCTTTTTCACCCTGTGGTTGTGGTCCTTCCCTGCTGTCCACTGAGCAGCAGCATCCACTGGGCGCTCTGCCCGTGTGAGGGCTTGCACCCAAGGTTTGGTGAGGTTCACTTGCCAAAAATGTATGAGGAAATTCTCTCCTCCATTTTAGTTTCCTCTCTTATCACCTCATCTGTTATATTAACATCTCCTGTTTGCTTATGTCCTGCCGTGGTCACCATGTTCTGTAAGGGGTTCTCGGGGAGTGTTGTTGTGCCTTGGGTGTCTGTCTCTGGCTTCTGCCCTCACAGCTTATGCCTGGCCTGTGAGGTAGCCTGAGTGCTGCAAGAGCACCCCTGGAGAGACTGTGTCCACAGCTGATGAAGGGGGTTTTTGAGAGTCGTGGGTCCCCACAGCTTATGCTTAGCCTGTGAGGCACCTGTGAGTGTCAAACACTCCTAACCCCTTCTTCCCTAGCCTGTGACACACAGTTGAGCGTTTTCGAGGTGCTCCTAGCTTCCATTACACTGTTCTGACATAAGACTCACGATCAGGAGATGTAATACAATAGAACTGAGACAAGGTGATTCCAAGAGGAACTTAGGCTTCCAATTTATTTGACAAAGTGTATCTCAACAAACAGCAATACACCAACAAAACAATCGCCATGAACCCCACTAAACGGACGCAACAAAAATCTTTACACAAGTTTAGCAGTACAATGCCCAACCTCCCACCTTTCCTGGCCTAACTGAGTCGGGAGTTCCGGGGACCAGAGGTTATACTCACTACTGTGCCTTCTGCAGGCTAGTGGTTTGTTTCTTCTATCTTCGGTGTCTTCGGACACTGGTTTTCCTTCAGTGTCAAGAGGCTTGCTGGTTGTTGGATCACGAGGGCAGGGAACCACACACACTACGTCAGAAACCCCTTTTTATAGCCAGATTATCCAGTCCACCTCTCCTGCTGAAATCGATCCTTCCCATTGGTGGGCTTTGTGATTTTGAAAAATGCAGCAGTTTTAGATTATTGCGGGTTTTTTCCACTGATGTTAACCTTCTCAAGGTTTGAGTGAGTGTTGATTGCGTTGGCCTCCTGTAGCCATTGTGTAGGCCCTTGGGTTGTTTTGGGTTCCCTGGTTTTTGAAGGTCTGCATAATTTTCCTCCGATTCAGTTTTTCTAACCTACTCAAGGTTTGAGTAGGTGTTGATTGGGTTGGCCTCCTGTAGCCATTGTATAGGCCCTTGGTTTGTTTTGGGTTCCCTAGTTTTCTGAAGGTCTGCATAATTTCCTTCCATAGTGTAAACATGGGGAAGACAATAGCCCGATAATGGCTATGAGTCAGTCCCACAGTTTTCGAGCAAGTGCTTGAAAGCCCCATGCTTCGGGCTGACTCTGTCCCACCATTGGCCCTCCGGTGTCCTCCCCCGTCCAATCACTGCTCTGCCAAGGTCAAACCGTCTCGGTTTCAATTCACAGCACAGACCGATCCCACAGCCCTTTTCCTTCTGGGTAAAATGAGGGGGTTTACGTCCTCCCCTACAGTACAGCAGGCAGTAAAGAAAGCAAATGGCATGCTTGCCTTCATAGCGAGAGGATTTGAGTATAGGAGCAGGGAGGTCTTACTGCCATTGTACAGGGCCTTGGTGAGACCACACCTTGAGTATTGTGTGCAGTTTTGGTCTCTTAATCTGAGGTAGGACGTGCTTGCTATTGAGGGAGTGCAGCAAAGGTTCACCAGACTAATGTCCGGGTTGGCAAGACTGACATATGAAGAAGGACTGGATCAAATGGGCTTATATTCACTGTAATTTAGAAGAATGAGAGGGGATCTCATAGAAACATATAAAATTAAGATAGGACTGGACAGGTTAGATGCCAGAAGAATGTTCCCAATGTTGGGGAAGTCCAGAACCAGGGGTCACAGTCTAAGGAGAAGGGGTAAGCTATTTAGGTCCGAGATGAGGAGAAACTTTTTCACCCAGATAGTTGTGAACCTGTGGAATTCTCTACCACAGAAAGTTGTTGAGTCCAGTTGATTGGATATATTCAAGAGGGAGTTAGATGTGGCTCTTATGGCTAAGGGGATCAGGGGGTATGGAGAGAAAGCAGGAATGGGGTACTGAAGTTGCATGATCAGCCATGATCATATTGAATGGCGGTGCAGGCTCGAAGGGCCGATTGGCCTGCTCCTGCAGCTATCTTCTATATTTCTATGTTTCTATGATGGTGCTGCGGAGGAGAAGATTGATTAAATAGCATCATCTGAGGAACCTCAGAGCACGTTGGATGATGGGCAGGAGGCCTTACCCACATTGGCTATATCGAGACAGGTGTTCATACCTGGACCTGAGTGATGCAGACTGTTTGAGAAGGCTGCATTTCCACAAAGAAATTGAACTCGTGATCTGTGCGTTAATAAATGCAGACCTGCCCCGTAGAAGCATCAGGGAGACTGCTTTGTCAGTTGAAGTAAAGAATACAGCTGCACTTTGATATATGCATCTGGATCATTCCAGGCAACAACTGTGGATGTGTGCGCCATTTCTTAACATGCAACACATATCTGCATTCGGCAGGTGACTGCTGCACTATATGCCCGGAGGAATGAGTACCTAAGGTTCCCCATGACCACCCAGTTAATGCATGACAGGGCTGGGGCTTCTCCTGGATTGCTGGCTTCCACAATGTACAGGGCTGCATTGATTGTACCCACATCGCCTTGCAAGCACCTTTGGAGGATTCCAAGATGTACAGGAACAGAAAAGGCTTCCACTCCATGAACGTGCAGCTCGTCTGTGATGAAATGCATTGCATCATGGCAGTTGATACGAGATACCCTGGGAGCATCCATGGTGCTTTCATCCTACGCGAGAGCGTTGTATCTGCCATGTTTCAGCAACAGGCAGAAGGGCTAAGCTGGCTGCTGGGAGACAAACTGAACGGCCTCACCACCTGACTCATGACACCCTTACGCATAACCCGGACGGAAGCTGAGCGGGAATACAACATGTCGCACATTGTGATGCGCAGCATAATAGAGAGGACCATTGGCATCTTGAAACAGTGTTTCCGATGCCTGGACCATTCCGGAGGCTACTTGCACTACTCCCCTGAGATTGTCGGTCAGTTCACTGTTGTCTGCTGTATGCTGCACAACTTAGCCATCATGAGGCAGCAGCAGCTGGTAGTAGAACTCCCACCTGAGGTGAGAGTAGCTGATGATGAGGAGGAAGATGCAGATGATGAGGAGGAGGAGGACGAGGAGGACAAGGAAGCCATGCAACTACCTGAACCCGGAGCTCAACGGCAGAGGAGGGCGGGCCGTCATGCTACTTTAACGATTGCTCGAGCCTTGTGCCAGCAGCTCATCCATGAACGCTTTGCTGCCTGAAGGCTCAGCGCCAACTGTTCCAAATGGATCATGTTTACTGTTTGGACCTGTTCCATAATATTGTGTTGTGTTAATAATGGAACAAATAATGGAAATGATTCAATTGTAATTTAAAATATTTTTTATTCAAAATATTAACACTTGTTTGTACTTAACTTAACTGTAATAAAAAATATTCTTGTATCAATCTTTAAACTATTCAGTTAAGATCACTTACAAATTTTAAGATCACTTCCAAAATTTTAAACTTGTAAATTTACATCACTAACAAAATACTTTTAATTTGAGAACAGTTACAACAGTAACAACAATAATAATAATAACAACAGCAGCAGCAAAGAAAGGTGGCACCCATCTCTCCTGCACCTTATTCTGAGACCGCCTGCTGCGCTTGGTCTTGGTGACTCCACCCCTGCCCGCTGGCAGTGGCGCAGCGTTTCTCGGGTTGGTACCAATCTTATTCTTTTGAGCATCTCGGGTGATGCGCACTTCTTTTTTGGGGGGCGTGGGCAGACGGTAATGTGGAAGGCCCAGCTTGGGCATCTTCAGAGGTTGGTCTGGGGATTAGAGTGGGAGTGACAGTTGATTCCATCAATGGCTGTGGGGTCTGGGCGTGTTCCCTTATTGCAGCAACTAACTCCGACATTCCTTCCCTCTTGTGCCCCGACAGCGTCTCAACTACCTCTGACATTACCTCCCTCATGTTCACCAACAGTGTATCAGCTACCTGCGATATTCCATCCCTCATGTTCACCAACAATGTATCAGCTACCTGCGACATTCCATCCCTAATGTGCTCGGACAGTGTTCCTATTTCTCGCGAGTGTTATTACTTCTCCCAACAGTCCCAAGGACCTGCAGCCTTGGACAGCTTGAAACCATGAAATGTTCCAACACTCACACTACTCAGGAAAGTGGCTGGTACCTCAATGGGCGGCACCAGCACCTCCTCCAGAGTAGGGGAGTCATCCATCCCTTCCACCTCCCCCTCACCCCCATTCTCTTGCTCTGTAAGGTCGGATTGGAAGATGTTCTCCTCTTCAGGCTCATCTGTGTCTGAATCTTCTTCTGCATCAGCTTCAACCTCGTCAGTGTTAGCCTCAAGTTCTGCAAAATATAACAGAACAGACAAATGGTTAGCAGCAGAGGAGGGGGCAGGGTGGGTGGCATGAGTAGGTTCACACAGCATAGGCAGCAGGCTCATTTGAAGGACCACGATGAATGATAGCACATTGCATCAACCAAAGGAAGACATGAATAACCTCCCGAGGGTCAGCGAGAAGGAGGAACTGAGAGAACTGAGTTAAATCCTTATTAATCAGGAAATGGTGTTAGGGTAATTGGTGGGATTGAAGGCTGATTAATCCCTAGGGCCTGATAGTCTGCATCCCAGAGTACTTAAGGAAGTGGCCCTAAAAATAGTAGATGCAGTGGTGGTTGCTTTTCTCCAGGCAGGACCCATCAAAGCAGCGACCCTCTCTTCCATGGGTGTCAGTGGCTGAAGATTTGCGGGTCTCCTCCTGTTAGAGTACTGTTTGTTGTGGGCCATCTTCCTCTGCAAAGATGAAAATATAACTTTTTAGAGAGGATGTCTTTCTGCTGGATGGGACATACAGATGGTCACATTTACAATTGCAATTCCAGTGAATAAATGAAAATATTACTTACACTAACTGCTTGATCAAGGTCCTGCCCTTCTTTTTGCACTGGCTTCCGGCCCTGGGGTGGTCACCATTGCACAGTAATTTTGTGAAAGTTGGTTCCAGTGTTTCTTCATTTCTTTTGGTGAAACATTTATGTGACCTCTGCTGGTGTCCAGCTCCTACCATCTGGCCTCAATTATACACACCAGGGCCTCCACTTCGTCATGTGAGAAATTCTTGGTCCTTGCGCTGTGTTGCATATTGCAGCTCTGATTTTTTCCACTCAGAATAAAGGTTCTCACACACAACTGGCTCTTCAAAAATGGCTGAATGCAGACCGGGAGCTGTACTGGGCATGCGCGCCCATACCAGTTTTGTAGATAGGTCATTTTTTGGGGGCGCAGACCTTAGGCTCCACCCGCTCCCCCCCCCGCAAAGCTAAAGGACAGGTTGCACAGCACCAAATTCAAAAATTACAACGGGGAAACTTTCAACTTTTGTTTTTGGCGTAGTCGGGCCCCCAAAAAACGGGCATGACAGTTCAAATACGCCAAAAAAAACGGCATTGGGGAAAATTGAGCCCTATATCTCCAGGCCAGTTAATTTTGGGATGGTTGAAATCCCCCATGATAATCCTATGCTTTTTACTCATTTCCCTAATTTGTTTGCATATCTCTTCTGTTGTGTATGGAGAGAGAGTCAGATTGAACACTGTGAGTTCAAAGTAAAGTGTGACCTTAGTCTTCGATTGCAGGTCTCCAGAGTGCCTCTCCAACCTGTGAAACCTCCTTAAATACCTGTGCTCCCAAGGGATTATGGGATCCCTTTGGACTCCAGGGGATGAGTCCTCTGGTGGCTGTACAGAGTAAATACAAGTCCACATACCTAACAACACTTCCCCCTCCCAAAGCCAATAGTGTAACTACTTACAATGTGAGTCGATCTGGGGCCCTTGCCCTGGTTGATCATCTCGGTGTGAAAGCTGGTGTTGTTGAATCATTTGTTGGGCCCTCGCTGGGCTGCTGTGCAGCTGGCCTTGCTGGGCTGCCTGGTGTGTTGGGTCCTGCAGGGCTGCTGTGGATGATGGGTTCTCCTTCGTGGTCAACCGTGGTGCCGGTTGCCACTGATGTGTATGTTGGGGGATCAAAAAAGGTAGGGTCCAAGGTGGGTTGCTCAGGATAGTCCGTGAATCTGAGTTCCCGGTGATTGAGTCCATTTGAAAGTTTGACCCGAAACACCCTGCTCCCCTCTTTGGCCACGACAGTGCCGGAAGCCACTTGGGACCTTGTCCATAATTTAATACAAATACAGGATCATTGATTTCAATCTCGTGTGACACATTTGCTCTATCATGGTATGCACTTTGTTGAAGCCAATTGCTCTCGACCTGTTCATGTAGATCAGGATGAACTAATGAGAGTCTTGTCTTAAGTGCTCTTTTCATGAGCAGTTCAGCAGGTGGGATCCCAGTGAGTGAGTGGGGTCTCATGCGGTAGCTAAGCAGGACTCTGGACAGGCGAGGCTGCAGTGAGCCTTCAGTTACCCTTTTCAAGCCTTGCTTGATGGTTTGCACTGCTCTCTCTGCCTGACCATTGGATGCTGGTTTAAATGGGGCAGATGTGACATGTTTGATCCCATTACGGTGCATGAATTCATTGAACTCAGCACTGGTAAAACATGGCCCGTTGTCGCTCACCAGGACATCCGGTAGGTCCTGTGTGGCAAACATGGCCCGCAGGCTTTCAGTAGTGGCAGCGGACGTGCTAGCCGACATTATCTCACATTCGATCCACTTGGAGTACGCGTCTACAACCACCAGGAACATTTTACCCAAGAACGGGCCTGCATAGTCGATGTGTACCCTAGACCATGGTTTGGAGGGCCAAGACCATAAACTTAGCGGCGCCTCCCTGGATACATTGCTTAACTACGAGCATGTATTACATCCGTGAACGCAGGACTCTAAGTCCGCATTGATACCTGGTCATCACACGTGGGATCTGGCTATTGCTTTCATCATTATGATGCCTGGGTGGGTACTGTGGAGGTCTTTGATGAAGGTGTTTCTGCCCTTCTTGGAGACCACTACTCGATTGCCCCACAGAAGGCAGTCTGCCTGTAAAGACATTTCATCTTTGCGCCGCAGGAACGGCTTTATCTCTTCCTGCATTTCCACTGGGACACTGGACCAGCTCCTGTGAAGCACACAGCTTTTGACTAGAGATAATAAGGGGTCTTGGCTTGTCCAGGTTTTGATCTGCCGCGCAGTGATGGGTGATTGCTCACTCTCAAAACCTTCCATAACCATGGCTAGATCTGCGGGCTGCGCAATTTCCACCCCTGTGGTGGGCAAAGGCAGCCTACTGAGAGCATCGGTGCAGTTTTCTGTGCCTGGCCTGTGGCAGATGGCGTAGTTATATGCGGACAACGTGAGCACCCATCTCTGGATGCGGGCCAATGTGTTGGTATTTATCCCTTTACTCTCGGAAAACATAGAAACATAGAAACATAGAAAACATAGAACAGTGATATAAGTGGCGTATGGTCAGTTTCCAATTCGAATTTTAGCCCAAACAGGTATTGATGCATTTTCTTTACCCCATAGACACACGCTAATGCTTCTTTTTCAATCATGCTGTAGTCTCTCTCAGCCTTAGGCCGACTCCTGGATGCATAAGCAACCGGTTGCCGTTTCCTGAAATCATTAGCTTGTTGCAATACACACCTGATGCCATATGACGACACATCACATGCTAGCACCAAACGCTTACATGGATCATACAACATAAACAATTTGTTTGAGCATAACAATTTTCTCGCTTTTACAAAGGCATTTTCTTGGCTTTTGCCCCAAACCCATTCGCCCCCTTTTCGTAGCAAGACATGCAGTGGTTCTAGCATTGTGATGAGACCCGGTAAGTAGTTACCAAAGTAGTTCAAGAGTCCCAGAAATGACCGCAGTTCCGTCACGTTCTGTGGCCTCGGTGCGTTCTCGATTGCCTTCGTCTTCATGTTGGTGGGCCTGATGCTGTCCGCCGCATTCCTCCTTCCCAAGAACTCCACTTCAGGTGCCAGAAAAACGCTCTTCGAGCGTTTTAACCTGAGCCCCACTCGGTTGAGTCGACTAAGAATCTCCTCCAGATTCTGCAGGTGCTTGACTGTTTCCAACCTATGACCAAGATGTCGTCCTGGAAGACCACGGTGTGCGGGACCGACTTCAGTAAACTTTCTATGTTTCTCAGGAATATCGCCGCCGTTAATTGGATTGCAAACAGGCATCTGGTATAAACAAAAAAGACCTTTGTACGTGTTTATGCAGGTGAGAGCCTTCGATGATTCCTCCAGTTCCTACGTCATGTTAGATGCAGCTTCGTGAACGTCTTTCCTCCCGCCAGCATTGCAAAGAGGTCATCGGCTTTTGGTAGTGGGTATTGGTCCTGCAGGGAGAAACGATTGATAGTTACTTTGTAATCGCCACAGATTCTGACGGTGCCTTCTCCCTTGAGGACTGGGACGATAGGACTGGCCCCACTCGCTGAACTGGATCGGTGAAATTATGCCCTCTCTTTGCAGCCTGTCTAGCTCGATCTCTACCCTTTCTCTCATCATGTACGGTACTGCTCTCGCCTTGTGATGGATGGGTCGCGCCCCCGGAATTAGGTGGATCTGTACTTTTGCTCCTTGGAATTTCCCGATGCCTGGTTCGAACAGCGAAGGAAATTTGTTTAAGACCTGGGCACATGAAATGTCATCAGCAGGCACCAACGCTCGGACGTCGTCCCAGTTCCAGCGTTTCTTTCCCAGCCAGCTCCTGCCGATGACAGGAATCAGTTATTTCGTGTTTCATGGAGTTAAGACTTGCTTTGAGGCCTTGTTGCACCACAACCTTTCGAAAGTCTTTTTGCCCATGATGGACTGGCACGCACCCGTCTCCAGCTCCATTGACACCGGGAGTCCATTTAGTTCAACATTCAGCATTATCGGGGGACAAATCATGGTAAATGTAAGCACCCCATGTACCTCTGCCTCCTCGATCTGATGCTCTCGGTCGTCGTGATCCTGCGTGGATCTGTCCTCCTCTGCAACATGGTGGTTTGCAGGTTTAACAGACTTTGCATCTCGCCTGCACACTCATTGCAGGTGTCCCATTGTTCCACAGCCCTTGCAAACGTACTCTTTGAATCGGCATGAATGCAAATGATGATCACCCCCGCAGCGCCAACAAAATGTTAATGGCGTTGCATTCATCACCCTTGATGGTGGACTCTGAGTCATCTGCGGACGTGCAGCTGCAGGTATGTGTGACCTGCCCTGTACGTTACGATTCGAAAACAACATCACTTTGTTCACACTTTGTTCACTTGCAGCAGCACCTGTGTGCTGAGAGATTTGCCTCGTATTGTCACTGGTGGCAATGAACGTCTGGGTTATCGCTATGGCCTTACTCAAGGTTGGGGTCTCTACAGACAAAAGTTTGCGAAGTATGGTTTCGTGGCCAATGCCAAGTACGAAAATGTCTCTGAGCATGTGCTCCAAATGTCCTTCAAATTCGCAATATCCTGCAATGCGTCTTAGCTCGACGACATAACTCATCACTTCCTCGCCTTCAGATCTTTTGTCGGTGTAGAACCGGATTCCTCGCCATCAGAACGCTTTCCTTCGGGTTCAAATGCTCCCGGACCAGTGTGCACAAATCGTCGTACGATTTCTCCATGGTTTTCACTGGAGTGAGCACATTCTTCATGAGGCCATACGTTGGTACCCCACAGACGGTGAAGCATAGAAACATAGAAAATAGGTGCAGGAGTAGGCCATTCGGCCCTTCGAGCCTGCACCACCATTCAATAAGATCATGGCTGATCATTCACCTAAGTACCCCTTTCCTGCTTTGTCTCCATACCCCTTGATCCCTTTAGCTGTAAGGGCCATATCTAACTCCCTCTTGAATATATCCAATGAACTGGCATCAACAACTCTCTGCGGTAGGAAATTCCACGGGTTAACAACTCTCTGAGTGAAGAAGTTTCTCGTTATCTCAGTCCTAAATGGCCTACCTCTTATCCTAAGACTGTGTCCCCTGGTTCTGGACTTCCCCAACATCGGGAACAATCTTCCTGCATCTAACCTGTCCAGTCAGAATTTTATATGTTTTAATGAGATCCCCTCTCATCCTTCTAAACTCCAGTGAATACAGGCCCAATCGATCCAGTCTCTCCTCATATGTCAGTCCTGCCATCCCGGGAATCAGCCTAGTGAACCTTCGCTGCACTCCCTCAATAGCAAGAACATCCTTCCTCAGATTAGGAGACCAAAACTGAACATAATATTCCAGGTGAGGCCTCACTAAGGCATTGTACAACTGCAGTAAGATCTCCCTGGTCCTGTACTTGAATCCCCTAGCTATGAAGGCCAACATACCATTTGCCTTCTTCACCGTCTGCTGTACCTGCATGCCAACTTTCAATGACTGATGTACCATGACACCCAGGTCTCGTTGCACCTCTCCTTTTTCCTAATCTGCCGCCATTCAGATAATATTCTGCCTTTGTGTTTTTGCCACCAAAGTGAATAACCTCACATTTATCCACATTATACTGCATCTGCCATGCGTTTGCTCACTCACCTAACTGTCCAAGTCCCCCTGCAGCCTTTTAGCGTCCTCCTCACAGCTCACACTGCCACCCAGGTTAGTGTCATCTGAAAACTTGGAGATATTACACTCAATTCCCTCATCCAAATCATTAATGTATATTGTAAATAGCTAGGGTCCCAGCAGCGAGCCCTGCTGCACCCCACTAGTCATTGCCTGCCATTCTGAAAAAGTCCCGTTTATCCCGAATCTCTGCTTCCTGTCTGCCAACCAGTTCTCTATCCATGTCAGTACATTACCCCCAATACCATGTGCTTTCATTCTGCACACCAATCTCTTGTGTTGCACCTTGTCAAAAGCCTTGTGAAAGTCCAAATACATTTGGTTCTCCCTTGTCCACTCTATCAGTTACATCCTCAAAAAATTCTAGAAGATTTGTCGAGCAGGATTTCCCTTTCATAAATCCATGCTGACTTGGACCGATCCCGTCACTGCTTTCCAAATATGCTGCTATTTCATCTGTAATAATTGATTCCAACATTTTCCCCACTGCTAATATCAGGCTAACCGGTCTATAATTACCCATTTTCTCTCTCCCTCCTTTGTTAAAAAGTGGTGTTACATTAGCTACCCTCCAATCCATAGGAACCGATCGAGACTCGATGGACTGTTGGAAAATGATCACCAATGCATCCACGATTTCTAGGGCCACTTCCTTAAGTACTCTGGAATGCAGACTATCAGGTCCCTGGGATTTATCGGCCTTCAATCCTGTCAATTTCCCTGACACAATTTCCTGCCTAATAAGGATTTCCTTCAATTCCCCCTTCTCACTAGACCCTCGGTTCCCTAGTATTCCCGGAAGGTTATTTGTATCTTCCTTCGTGAAGACAGAACCAAAGTATTTGTTTAACTGGTCCGCCATTTCCTTGTTCCCCATTATAAATTCACCTGAATCTGACTGCAAGGGACCTACATTTGTCTTCACTAATCTTTTTCTCTTCACATATCTTTAGAAGCTTTTGCAGTCAGTTTTTATGTTCCCAGCAAGCTTCCTCTCATACTCTATTTTCCCCCTGCTAATTAAACTCTTTGTCCTCCTCTGCTGTATTATAAAATTATCCTAATCCTCAGGTTTGCTGCTTTTTCTGGCCAATTTATATGCTTCTTCCTTGGATTTAACACGATCCTTAATTTCCCTTGTTAGCCACGGTTGAGCCACCTTCCCCATTTTATTTTTACTCCAGACAGGGATGTACAATTGTTGAAGTTCATCCATGTGATCTTTAAATGTTTGCCATTGCCTATCCAGCGTCAACCCTTTAATTATCACTCACCAGTCTATTCGAGCCAATTCATGTCTCATACCATCTAAGTTACCTTTCCTTAAGTTCAGGACCCTAGTCTCTGAATTAACTGCGTCACTCTCCATCTTCAGAAAAATTCTACCATATTATGGTCACTCTTCCCCAATGGGCCTCGCACAACAAGATTGCTAATTAGTCCTTTCTCATTACACATCAGCCAGTCTAGGATGGCCAACCCTCTAGTTGGTTCCTCGACATATTGGTCGAGAAAACCATCCCTAATAAACTGTCGGAAATCCTCCTCCACCACATTGCTACCAGTTTGGTTAGCCCAATCTATATGTAGATTAAAGTCGCCCATGATCACTGCTGTACCTTTATTGCATGCATCCCTAATTTCTTGTTTGATGCTGTCCCCAACCTCATTACTACTGTTTGGTGGTCTGTACATAATTCACACTAGCGTTTTCTGTCCTTTGGTATCCCGTAGCTCCACCCATACTGATTCCACATCATCCAAGCTAATGTCCTTCCTTACTATTGCATTAATTTCCTCTTTAACCAGCAACACCACCCCACCTCATTTTCCTTTCTGTCTATCCTTCCTAAATGTTGAATACTCCTGGATGTTGAGTTCCCAGCCTTGGTCTCCCTGGAGCCATGTTTCCATGATGCCAATTATATCATATCCGTTAACTGCTAACTGCGCAGTTAATTTGTTCACCTTGTTCCGAATACTTCTCGCATTGAGGCACAGAGCCTTCAGGCTTGTCTTTTTAACACACTTTGCCCCTTTAGAATTTTGCTGTAATGTGGCCCTTTTTATTTTTTGCCTTGGATTTCTCTGCCCTCCACTTTTACTTTTCTTCTTTCTATCTTATGCTTCTGCCCCCCTTCTACTTCCCTCTGTCTCCCTGCATAGGTTCCCATCCCCCTGCCATATTAGTTTAACCCCTCCCCAACAGCACTAGCAAACACTCCCCTTAGGACATTGGTTCCGGTCCTGCCCAGGTGCAGACTGTCCGGTTTGTACTGGTCACACCTCCCCCAGAACTGGTTCCAATGTCCCAGAATTTGAATCCCTCCCGTCTGCACCACTCCTCAAGCCACGTATTCATCTGAGTTATCCTGCGATTCCTACTCTGACTAGCACATGGCATTGGTAGCAATCCTGAGATTACTACTTTTGAGGTTCTACTTTTTAATGTAGCTCCTAGCTCCCTAAATTCGTCTTGTAGGACCTCATCCCATTCTTTACCTATATCGTTGGTACCTATATGCACCACGACAACTGGCTGTTCACCCTCCCCCTTCAAAGTGCCCTGTACCCGCTCCGAGACTTCCTTGACCCTTGCACCAGGGAGGCAACATACTATCCTGGAGTCTCGGTTGCGGCCGCAGAAACATCTATCTATTCCCCTTACAATAGAATCCACTACCACTATAACTCTTCCACTCATTTTCCTGCCCTCCTGCACAGCAGAGCCACCCACGGTGCCATGAACCTGGCTGCTGCTGCTCTCCCCTGATGAGTCATCCCCCTCAACAGTACACTAAGTGTTGTATCTGTTTTGCAGGGGGATGACCCCACTTCTCTTCCTGTTGGTCACCCATCCTCTATCTGGCTGTGTACCCTTTACCTGCAGTGTGGCCAACTCACTAAACGTGCAATTCATGACATCCTCAGCATTGCGGATGCTCCAGAGTAAATCCACCCGCAGCTCCAGTGCCGCAATGCGGTCTGTCAGGTGCTGCAGACAGATGTACTTCCCACACATGTAGTTGTCAGCGACACTGGAAGCGTCCCTGAGTTCCCACATAGCGCAGGAGGAGCATGACACATGTCCGAGCTCTCCTGCCATGACTTAACCCTTAGATTAACTTAATTTGGCAACAACAATGCTCAAAGGTTACTTACTGAAAAAGAAAAGAAAAAGAAAAAAGAAAAACTATTCACCAATCACCAGCCAATCACTTATACCCCTTGGCTGTGACGTCACCCTTTTATTTATTTCTACATTTTGCCTACTCTCCCTGCTGCAGCTGCACCAGCTGGCCTCCTCGACGCTCCTGTTGGGTCTTGTGTAGGCCTCACGAACTGCCACTCCGCCTACCAATTCCTCGCTGGCCTCTTTGACGCTCCTGTTGGGCCTTTTGGAAGATCGGCCTTCGTTTGGCAGTGCTCTCTTTCCCATCTAGCTCATTGGCCACAAAGTATTGGTCAAGTCGCTCCACAAAAGTTTCCCAATCATCTCCCTCCAAAAATTTCTCCAGAATGCCCACTGCTCTCTGCATCTTTGAGTTTGCTATCTGTATCTCATTGCCAGTTGTTGTGTATGGAGAGATAGTCAGACTGAACACTGTGAGCTCAAAGTAAAGTGTGACCTTAGTCTTTTATTGCAGGTCTCCAGAGTGCCTCTCCAACCTCTGAAGCCTCCTTAAATACTTGTGCTCCCAAGGGATTATGGGATCCCTTGGGACTGCAGGGGATGAGCCCTCTGGTGGCTGTACAGAGTAAATACAAGTCCACATATATAACATCTTCCTCAACCTCCCTTCCACTCTTGGGTGGTCTGTAGGTTACCCCTATTGGTATAATTGATCCTTTATTATCTTTTATCTCTAGCCAAATAGATTCTATTTCTGTCTTACTGATGTCTGCATCACTTTTTTCCACTGCTATTATGTTATCTCTAATAAGTATAGTTCCTCCACTTCCCTTTTTTCCCTCTCTATCTTTTCTGGATATGTTACACTGTGCAATGTTTAATTTCCAGTCCTGATTTTTCTGTAATCATGCCGCAGTAATCCCTACTGTATCTGGTTGCTCCCAACGTATTATTGCCTCCAGTTCCCCTGTTTTACTCTGGACACTGTGTGCATTGCTGTACAGACAGTTTATCTCATTTTTAATGGAAGTTGTTCTCGCTTTATTTTTAACCATATTTTTATACTCCTGTTCTGTAACTCTATTTATACCCTGGCATTTGGAAATGTTGAGAGAGCTTCATGGTCTTATCTTGTTCTGGACCACTAGTGGTGTTGACAGGCTGATCTTCCAAGCCTACAATAAAAGAAAAGGATTAATTGTTAGAATGTTCGCTCCAAGACACACCTTCAAATAGAGTTTGCATTGTAAGATACTGTGTGTGATATTCGTATGGTTGTGTTTGAGTTAGAACAAGACCAGATAGTAGTAGCTCTGAGCTCAGGGAAGCCTCTTCCTGCACCTTCATGTGGTATAACTAGACTTCTAAAAGACACTTGACAAAGTTCAACACAAAAGACTATTAATTGAACTCAAAGTATTATGGATTCAGGACAAACATTGGGAAAGAGAAAGTAATTGGCTGCAGGTAGAACACAATGAAATACAATGTAAGAGTTTTCCTCTTTGCCGATTTTTGGTGCCCAGGAGGATTAACGGCCAATTTTTTTGTGCCTGATTACGCCGGGAAAAAAAGTTGGAACTTTTGCCAAAGTAAAATTTCATTTTGGTGCTACGGTATCCGAAGTTAAATCTGGGGGTGGAGCTTTAAGTCTGCACCAAAAGCTGAGGTTGCCAGGGTATTGAGAGACGCACTGAGGGAGGTTGCCAGGGTTGCAGCAGGGAGGCCATTCGGCCCAGGGTTGCAGCGGGGGGTGGGGGGGGCCAATCGGCTCGGGGTTGCATTGGGGGCGGGGGGGGCATTCAGCCCAGGGTTGCAGCGGGGGTGGCCAATCGGCCCGGGGTTGCAGTGGGGCTGGGAGCGGGGGGGCCATTTGGCCCAGGTTTACAGCGGGGCGGGGGCTATTCAGCCCGGAGTTGAAGCGATGGGGCCAATCGGCCCAGGGTTGCAGTGGGGCCGGGAGCTGGGTGTGGGGGGGGGGGGGGGTCGCCATTCGGCCCGGGGTTGCAGCGGGAACGGGGTCCTTTCAGCCCAGGATTACAGGGAGCGGGGGGCCAACATCAAAACAAGTAAATAATCTTTAATGTAAAGCGATGCAAGGAACGTACTAAACAAGATCATTATAAACTATCTTCATGAACAAGATTGAACTGCAAAGGAACAACTCCGATACAGACCTGAGTGCCGATTTCCTTAACTTAATATAGGGTTTTTCTGATCGGTACTTAAGGCCACTCAGAGCCGTCCTGAAAACAAATCGGTGTTGGGGAAAATTGCTTAAACGGCCAAATACAGCGCGGAAATCAGTTTTCACCCAGACCCACGCCAAGAAATCTGGTGTACAAAAAATCTGGTGCTGACAGTCGCCGGCAGTGTACTAACTTTGAGGAAATTTGAAAAATCAAGATTGCTCCAATAAAATCAGCAGATGCCAAAAAAATGACGCCCACTGGTGGCGCAAATTGAGCCCTTTAAGTCTCATTGTTGGGACCACTGCTGTTTCTAATTTACCTAAATGACTTGGATCAATAATCTCAATGCAATGTGGTCAAATTTTCAAATGATGCCAAACTAGGAAAGCTGATGTATTTGGAGAAGGTAACTCAGAAATTACAGAATGAATTAGAATGTGGACAGAAAAATAGTGAATGATATTTATAGTAGCCAAATATAATGTAGTGCACATAGGAAGAAAATAAAGCAACAAATATACTCGACGAATAGTGTTGAAATAGTAAACATGGAAGCCAAAAGAGATCTTCCGTCCACCTGTTACAGGGAAAATGACAAGCATAAACTTCCTGAGCCAGAGATTCATGGTCCTGGCCATGGATGGGGACCTCGCTTAGTAGTGACGGCTGGTACTCCAAGTAAGGTGTGATGTGCTGGCTTCCACCAGGGCACATTTTGACCCCGTCACTGGTAAATGGCCTGGATCCTTGGAGACGAGATTTTCGACCCTGGATCAACCTGGGGGCCAAATGGAGCCCCATGTAAATGAGATGGCCTCCCACTGACCCAGCAAACTCCACCTAGGGTCAGAATTGGTTGGCTTAATGAGCTGCAATTCCAGTGCAACTACTGAGTTCGCAGCTCGTGAGATTTCAAGGCAAGATATTTGATGAAAGTTCTTCATGTGAAGATTGTATAGAAGCTAAGATTTCACACAAAGGTAAATTTTGTTAATCTCAGTCTCTGCATTTGAAATAACTTGAGTGGAAGCTGTTGCTTGGAACAAACAGCAAATCCATAAGATTACTAATGTAATAAAAAGATCCGAACCATTCAGTGAGACGCATCTCGTGTGTTGCTGTTGCAAAAGAAGTAGATTACATTCAGAGAAACTTGAAGTCCTTGTGGAACTAGATAATGACTTATCTTTTTCACCTATATACAGTACCTTATATTTGTCCACATTAAAATCTTCCATTTTTAACCCAGTTATTTAAATTTTCCAGATCACCTTGAGTACTATGGGCTAGGTTGTCACTTCGGTACTGAGAGAATGCTGCTTTTCAAAGGCTTTGTCCGTCAGAAAAGATGGTAAATGGAATCTCTATTGGTCTGATCATGTGGATATCAAAAATGCCATGGCACTATTGCAAAAAGTCTTAAGCTCACCCAATATACTGGCCAATATTCTTCCCTCACCCACCATCACGGTATTGTGGATCAGCCGCATGTTATAGAAACCACCGAAATCTGATTCCCATTTGCAAAATCGTCACAGGCTGGATTTCGGTGGGAACGTGATAGTAAGTGCTGTACCATGATATTCAGGCCACTATTCTGTTTTCATCTGAAAACCGGCTGAAAGTTGCCTCCATGGTTATTGAAATTACACTTGGTGCAAGAGAAGGAAACATTTTTAGTGGTGTACAATGCACAGTAGATGAGTTGCAACAGCAGTGCTCTTTCCTACATTACAACAATGGGGCTGAAATTGCGGTCAGAGGCTTCCCGCGGGCAATTGCCTCCAACCTGAAACATTTCTAAGAAATTACCTGCTGGTCCGGGAGGAGCCTGCAATTCTATTGGGGAGGCCTTCACTTCCCGCGCTGCGAAGCACGCTCCCGTCCGGAGGGTTCCCACGCAGAAGATGCAGTCACGTGTGACTACTCAGCCAATCAGGTACTGTATCTATGAGTTCTCATTGCTATTAATGGGAAAAAAGAAAAAACATTAATAAAAATAAAAAACAGACCTCACAAAATTAAAATTAATTGAAATTAAAGTTAATAAATGCCTTAGAAAGAAACAATATTTTTCCAATTTTTTTTCAAATTTTTGTAGTTTGGGTTAAAAATAAACTTACCTTAGTGGACAGAGTTTTTAAACAATAAAATGTGTTTATTTAATTTAATTTAATTATATTTGTGTATGTTTTTAAACACTTACGCCTGTAAAAATAGGCTATGCACCTGCTTTTTCAGGCGCAAGAAATTTGAGGACATTTGCTGGGCAAAATATGGGTAAATACCGCAGTCTTGCTCTTGCAAATGTCCTCGCTCCAGAGATGCGGATCATCAGTCAAGCTCCAGCTTGACAGATCGGAAAAGCCGGTTTTCAGCGCATGCGCATTGTGAGCTGTAAACCGGATTTTTCGAGGTCTTCCCGGGTCCGTAGAAACTTCGTACGGACCTGGGGAGGCCAGGATTTCCAGACCAATGACTACACTTCAAAAGGACATAATTGTCGGTAAAGCACTCTGAGATGTCCTGAGATCGTTAAAGGTGCTATATAAATGCAAGTCTTTCTTTTACTGTGGTATAGATTAACATCACACTTTTACCATCTGATCTCAGAGGCACATTGCTCTTTGTGTCACAGAATATTTTACAGGACCCAGGCTTGCAACTTAAGTATATTGGCATTCTAACTCCTTTTAAAAAAAAAATAGCATGACCGTGACAAAATCTCGGTGCATTTCCCAAGTTGGTTTCTGAGTTCCTTTTTCAATTAGATAACGAAATGTTATTTTAAAATTTGCAGTTTCATAAATTGATGATCTTGTTTCGTTTACTGAAATCTATTTGCAAAAACACAAAGCATTTGTAGATATTGTTGCTTTGCGCCTTGTTACACTGCATTAACCTCTCGCTTAATTAAAAATATTATGTAGTGCTATTTGAATCAGCTTCAGAACTGGACCATATAATTCTTCTTGACAACTAACCAGATACCCATATCTTGGACTTTAATAAGGTACAAGCCGTAACTATTAATCGTCATCAAATAAATAATAGCCTAACTCATGCACATTATTTATTGGAGGTTCAAATTGCAAAATAGTTTCATAACTTTCCATCTGTTCTGTGAAAATCTAAGGGTGACTTCTCTCAGTTAACCTGAAACATTAATAAAGATTTATTTACAATGCAGAAGTAGAGTAAATGGTTACAAGGAACAGCTGAAGTTTCAGCAATTTCCATTGAGACAGCCAGTCAAAGTAAATTATTGTAATCATTGTGAATAAACCATGTACACATAAGCGAGAGAGAAATGCATTGTACTCGGTCATGCTTTTTATTTTGATGGCCATTTGTTACACCTGGCTGTTGTCTGCCATTATAATGAATTTGACAGCATTAACAATTGAAGATTCAAACTTAGAAGTCACAGAAGTCAGGAATTACTCATAAATCATCACCATACCTTTGTATCCTGTACATCTTTCTTTTATTTTGTTGATAATAGTCTTGTGTACTTTTTTCTATACCGGTGAATGAGAATACACCTCTTCTTAAATCACACTATCTGTGCTGCAGTTGATGGCTTATTATTTGATTCTTTTTCCAATAACTGAGAAGATCCACAAAGCTCGATTTTGTCCACATTGTCTTCCTTCCTTATATCAATGACTTCCTCCACTTGGTATCCAGTCCTATCTATTATTTTGTTGATGATTACACTCTAGTCGTTAACTTCTGTCAGACTGCAAACCCTCAATTGCACAAAACCTCCAGTTTTGCATTGCAGTGAATAAATCACTACAATTTATCCTTTCACAATTCTAGCCAAGTGTTATCAGTTGTTATCTTTGATGGTTCTAAGCTTAGTACTTCTTCATCTATCTTCAGCCATCAACATTCTTTGTCTCACTATGTTCTCGGTCCTTGGGTGCAACTCCCACATCTATTTGCTTAAGTCAACAAGCTTTATTTTCACAATGACATTTTTCTCTCTCAATAATTCTTAACTCACTATAAAGCCCACATCTGTCCAACACTGAAAGATTGCTC
This sequence comes from Pristiophorus japonicus, assembly GCF_044704955.1. Lineage (NCBI taxonomy): Eukaryota > Metazoa > Chordata > Chondrichthyes > Pristiophoridae > Pristiophorus > Pristiophorus japonicus. The sequence continues at coordinate 121,143,269 of NC_091983.1, read as the reverse complement.
CCATGTGTTCTTCTAGCATCTCCTTTGCACTCATGCCAGGATACAAGAAAATTCTTATAATTTCAGAGGCAATCTCTGTCAACTCTCGCCCTCAACTTCTCTGTCTCTCACAAATGTTCTTATCTTTAGCTATTTTATCAATACCTCTGTGATCTGTACTCTCCTCTGAACTATCCTCTCCAAATACACGGGTCCTATGGCAAGCTAACAGCATTGAATAATGAGTCTTTTGAATACATTAAGGGCTGGATTTAGCTCAGAGGCGGGGAGGAAGCAGGGGGGCTGCTTTGAGATCTGGAAGAATGGTTCTCCTTCAGATCCTACCATATTTAACGGCAGGACCTGATTAGTATTTTCTTTGTCTCCATTTCCCGGCTGCAGCAAGATCGGGGCAAAGGGTAGCTCGGGGACTGGCTCCCCGGAGGGCGAGTTCGCACACAAGTTCTGCTACAAATGACTCAGAAGATGACCTCGATGGGGCGATCTTCAGAAGAAGTGTGATAAACATACACACGGAAATGCTAGGCGCAATAGCAAGCCCACCAGAGAGCCTCTTGGCAATGTCAAGGATCATGGAGGAGTCCAGCTCCAACATTGGATGGGGCTATGTGCAGAGCTTTGAGCCCATGATTTCCAGGATGGAAATGATGGATAACTCCAAGAGAGATCTTGTGGATCCAGCCATGATGCTGCGTGTGATGGGCAATATCACAACTTAAATTGCAGCATGGGCGAAAGTGACCCAACGTCAGTGCTGCAGTGGAAGCGCAGTCTGCTCTCCTGCAGGCTCAGCTTTCAAGTGATGGGTGAAGATTGTTGGTAGGCAAGTGATGGGGGCGTGGTGCATTCAGCAGTCTGTGAGGTTTGTGGAGCAGATGGTGGGATACAGCATTTGTTGAAGCCTTCACTCACCTTGGCTGGCCGTGTGAGGTCATTACATTTTTTTTGGCACTGGATCCACATCCTTGGGACCACACTGGTGGCCATGACTGAGTTAACTATCTCCTCCCAGAGCCTTCTGCAAGTGGGTTTGGATGACTTCCTGTCACTCTGCAGGAACAGTACAGCCTGCCTTCTTTGAACGGCCACGACCAAGGCCTCCAGCATGAATTTTGTGTGCTTTCAACGGGCGCAGAGAAATAGTGCTGGCCCTTGACACCGCCTATTTTCAGGCCTAATTCAATTTCTAGGCCAGTGATCACAATATGATTAGGTTTATAGTAGTTATGGCAAAAGACGATCAAATGTGGAAATACTCAACTGGAGGTGGGTTAAATTCAGTGAGATGACAGAGATCTGGCCCAGGTGAATTGGAATCAAAGATTAGCAGGTGAAACAGTCAATGAGCAATGGGAGGCCTTCAAAGTGGAGATAGTTCAGATACAGACGAGACACATTCCCATGAGGTGGAAAGGAAGGGCATTCTAGGCATTAGATAAGGTGCCACACAAAAGGTTACTGCAGAAGATAAAGGTATGCGGAGTCAGAGGAAATGTATTAGCATGGATAGAGAATTGGCTGGCTAACAGAAAGCAGAGAGTCGGGATAAATGGGTCCTTTTCAGGTTGGAAATTGGTGGTTAGTGGTGTGCCACAGGGATCGATGCTGGGACCACAACTATTTACAATATACATAGATGACCTGGAAGAGGGGACAGAGTGTAGTGTAACAAAATTTGCAGATGACACAAAGATTAGTGGGAAAGCAGGTTGTGTAGAGGACACATAGAGGCTGCAAAGAGACTTAGATAGGTTGAGCGAATGGGCTAAGGTTTGGCAGATGGAATACAATGTCGGAAAATGTGAGGTCATCCACCTTGGAAAAAAAAAACAGTAAAAGGGAATATTATTTGAATGGGGAGAAATTACAACATGCTGCAATGCAGAGGGACCTGGGGGTCCTTGTGCATGAATCCCAAAAAGTTAGTTTACAGGTGCAGCAGATAATCGGGAAGGCGAATGGAATGTTGGCCTTCATTGCGAGAGAGATGGAGTACAAAAGCAGGGAGGTCCTGCTGCAACTGTACAGGGTATTGGTGAGGCTGCACCTGGAGTACTGCGTGCAGTTTTGGTCACCTTACTTAAGGAAGGATATACTAGCTTTGGAGGGGGTACAGAGATGATTCACTAGGTTGATACCGGAGATGAGGGGGTTACGTTATGATGATAGATTGAGTAGACTGGGTCTTTACTCGTTGGAGTTCAGAAGGATGAGGGGTGATCTTATAGAAACATTTAAAATCATGAAAGGGATAGACAAGATAGAGGCAGAGAGGTTGTTTCCACTGGTCGGGGAGACTAGAACTAGGGGGCACAGCCTCAAAATACGGGGGAGCCAATTTAAAACCGAGTTGAGAAGGAATTTCTTCTCCCAGAGGGTTGTGAATCTGTTAAATTCTCTGCCCAAGGAAGCAGTTGAGGCTAGCTCATTGAATGTATTCAAATCACAGATTGATAGATTTTTAACCAATAAGGGAATTAAGGGTTATGGGGAGCGGGCAGGTAAGTGGAGCTGAGTCCACGGCGATCTTGTTGAATGGCGGAGCAGGCTCGAGAGGCTAGATGGCCTACTCCTGTTCCTAATTCTTATGTTCTTATGTCCCTGGATAATTAAAGATATTTGAAACAGACAAAGGAGGTGTATGATAAATGTCAGGCTCATAAAAGATTAGAGAATCATGCTGAATACAGAAAGCACAGCGGAGAACTGATGAAAGAAATAAGAAGGGCAAAGAGAGAGTATGAGAATAGATTAGCAGGTAACATAAAAGGGAACCCAAAAGTCACTTATAAACATATAAATAGTAAAAGGTTAGTCAAAGGAAGGATCGGGCCGATTAAAGACCAAAAAGGAGATTTTATAGAGGCAGAAGGTATGGTTGAGATACTAAATGAGTACTTTACCGTCTTCACTAAAGATGAGGATGCTGCCAATTTCATAGTAAAGGAAGAAAAATTGGATAGGATAAAAATGGATAAAAAGGAGGGGGGTGAAATTCCGTTCCGCTTCATTTGGGTGCAGTAACATCCGGGAGCAGGACATTGTGCACCAGATACGGAAGCCCTGCCCCGCTCGAAAAAGTCAGTTTTTTTGCCCCTGAAAGGAGCTGGAGCGCAAAAGAACGCGCTCCACTTTCTTAGTGGGGCAGATGGGTCGGGGTAGGGCTGGCGCGTAGGAGGGGCTCTTCCCATTATTAAAGGGAAGGGCCAAAGCTGCAAACTCTGCAGTGAAAAAACGGGCCTCCCTCGTCCACCGGGGAGTGGGGGTACCATGCCAACAGCCTAGCACTCAAGCACTCTGGCTGAGCGATCACAGCACGGTGACATCCCCGTGCACAGTGACCCATTGTAGAGGAAGCACTGAGAGAAGCAAGGACACAGAATATATTCTGGATGGGCGACTTCAGTGTCCACCACCAAGAGTGACAGGTAATACCACCACTGTCCCAATTGACCAAGTCCGAAAGGCCACAATTGCCTGACTCGGTCTGTGTCAGGTGGTGAGAGAATCAACAGGAGAAAGTAACCTGCTTGACCCTATTCTCATCAACTTACAGATATGTCTGTCCATGATAGCATGAGATGCAAATAACATATTTCCTGCCATTTGCACGTTAGTAGCAATAAATGCCAATACTTTCCAAGCGTCCAGTGTTCCTATGGGCTATGACAAGTTAAAATTTCTTTCTAAATGGTTAACAATGCAAATTCATGCTGCATTACAAAAAATTATAATCTTCAGCTGCCAGGACTAGCCACGCTACACTGTGGCAAGGTACAACAATTCTCCTCTCCTGCACTTGAAGTGGGGATCGCCAGACAGCATAAACTGCCCCAGTGCCTGCCGAAATGATAATGAGCATGATCCTGTGAAATTGGCGGGAGCACAGTGTAGCTATAAGAACATAAGAAATAGGAGCAGGATTAGGCCACATGGCCCCTCGAGCCTGCTCTGCCATTTAATAACATCATGGCTGATCTGATCATGGACTCAGCTCCACTTCCCTGCCTGTTCCCCTTATTCCCTTTATTCCCTTATTGCTCAAAAATCCGTCTATCTCCGCCTTAAATATATTCATTGACCCAGCCTCCACAGCTCTTTGAGGCAGAGAATTCCATAGATTTACAACCCCCTGAGAGAAGAAATTCCTCTTCATCTCAGTTTTAAATGGGCGGCACCTTATTCTGAGACTATGTCCCCTAGATTTAGTTTCCCCTTTGAGTGGAAATATCCTCTCTGCATCCACCTTGTCGAACCCCCTCATTATCTTATATGTTTTGATAAGATCACGTCTCATTCTTCTGAACTCCAATGATTATAGGCACAACACACTCAACCTATCTTCATAAGTCAACCCCCTCATCTCTGGAATCAATCTGGTGAACCTTCTCTGAACAGCCTCCAATGCAAGTATATCCTTCCTTAAATATGGAGACCAAATCTGTACGCAGTACTCTAGGTGTGGCCTCACCAATATCCTATACAGTTGTAGCAGGCCTTCTCTGCTTTTATACTCTATTCCCCTTGCAATAAAGGCCACATTCCATTTGCCTTCCTGATTACTTGCTATATCTGCATACTAACTTTTTGTGTTTCATGCATAGGGACCCCCAGGTCCGTCTGTACTGCAACACTTTGCAATTTTTCTCCATTTAAAGTATAGTTTGCTTTTCTATTTTTACTGCCAAAGTGGGTAACCTCACATTTTCCCACATTATACTCCATCTGCCAAATTTTTGCCCATTCACTTCGCCTGCCTATATCCCTTTGCATAATTTTTGTGTCCTCCTCACAATTTCCTTTCCCACCCATCTTTGTATTATCAGCAAATTTGGCTACATTACACTCGGTCCCTTCATCCAAGTCATTAATATAGATTGTAAATAGTTGAAGCCCCAGCACCAATCCCTGCAGCACCCCACAAGTTACTGCTTGCCAAACGGAAAATGACCCATTCATCCCGACTCTCTGTCTTCTGTTAGTTAGCCAATCCTCTATCCATGCTAATATATTACCCCCAAATCCATGAACTTTTATCTTGTGCAGTGACCTTTTATGTCATCATCATCATCATTGGCAGTCCCTCAGAATCGGGGAAGACTTGCTTCCATTCCTGAAGTGAGTTCTTTGGTGGCTGAACAGTCCAATATGAGAGCCACAGTCTCTGTAACAGGTGGGATAGATAGTCATTGAGGGAAGGGATTGTAAGGGGTGGTTTGCAGGGGGTCAGCTTTCCCTTCTGACCTTATATGAGCGGTTCCAAATCGCTCCCACACCCTTGGTTCTAGACACTGGAATTATGAAGGGACTGTGACAGACTTGGACAGACAATCGGTTTCAAGGTAGGAAGCAGGTATGGCTTTATTGTGTTCAAAAAGAAGTAAAAAGGCCCACCTTTAATAACAGACACGTAATATTAATACCAATACACACTGAGGGGTACAACACATTGAATAAAATGTCAAATTACAGCCTGTGGGGAAAAGAATACAGCTTAAACTCTAAATGGGGCAAAGAGGAGAATGCAAATACACTTACACAAGTTATCCCAGCCTCCCCCCTCCCAATTTCCCCTAACTAACTAAGTGATAGCTCTGGGGATTCAGGGGCTATGCTCACCAATCCCTTTAGACAGTTGTCGGTGAATCACGGTTTCGGGGTTCGCTGCACTTGGCCTTCTAGGTGAGCCGCACCCCGGACGGAGGAGAGGACTTCGGACTGCGTAGTCTTCGGTTGGGGTGCGTTCGTTGATGCGGTAAGTTGCGTTTTGGATGTATGTGGTAAGTACCCACTTTCTTTGGTTAGGAATAGTTTTAGTTAGTCCCTTTTGGTAATTTCTCACCCGTTGGGTCGTTCAGAAGTAGTTGTAGAGTGGTTGTCAATTTGTTTCCTGACAACCTTCCGTTTCGTGGGCCTCATGCTCGGTCAGTTCCTGATGAGTTCTGGTAGTTTCCTTCACTTCCATTTCTTCACTGTAGAGGAAGCAGGCTGCTTGTGTCTGTGTCTGTGTTCCAGTCTGTGTCCTTGTTCGAGTCTGTGTGAGTTTGAGTCTGTGTTCTGTTAGTTTTTCCTTGTAAAACTGGGGGATAGATATATCCCAAAAAAGCTTTCTTATCTCCCCCTGCCGAATCTTGCCCAGCTCTTTGTTTCGATTGTCCAGCCCAGCTAATTGAAACTTGATTAAGTGGTTTTAATCTGGCGTTAATAGGCTTTTCGAAGTTGATCAGCTCTCGTCCATTGTGCTAGTCTGGCCTGAGCCAGATATTTCTATGCCTGTTGAAAAGGTGTTGGAATATGTATGTGACATTTAGATCCTCTGGGTCGGGTGACACTGTTTCTTCCATTGTTTGAATGCTAATGTTTTCTGGGGCAAGTTTTCAAGAGTAAACAGTTCCCAGACAATTTGATTAGCTCCAATATCCAAACTGGTCCTTTAGAGATGGACTCCACCCCTTTTCTTGCCAACCCAACATCCATCTTTTAAAAATCTCAAATTTGATTAAAGTTCGTAGTTTCTTCCATGTGCACTTTAGGATTTCAAACTTTCTGGTAGATAGTTCCAAATTAAATTCCCTTTCCTATGAGTCCAAACACTGGCGGGGGTGGGGGGGGGGGGGGGGGGGGGGGGGTGGTTCTCCATGAATGCATTTTAAAAGTCCAGAAAGGGGTTCTTCTCCTCTGCAGGGGAAAGGTACCAGGAATCTTTGCGAAATATTGGTAAATTCTACAGGATGGGTGGGACTGGTTTGCCGCACGCTCTTTCCGCTGTCTGCGCTTGATTTCTGCATGCTCTCGGCGTTGAGACTCAAGGTGCTCAGCGCCCTCTCAGATGCACTTCCTCCACTTAGGGTAGTCTTGGGCCAGGGACACCCAGGTGTCAGTGGGGATGTCGCACTTTATCAGGGAGGCTTTGAGGGTGTACTTGTAGCGTTTCCGCTGCCCACCTTTGGGCCGTTTGCCATGAGGGAGCTCCGAGTAGAGCACTTGCTTTAGGAGTCTCGTGTCTGGCATGCGGACTGTGTGGCCTGCCCAGCAGAGCTGATCGAGTGTGGTCAGTGCTTCAATGCTGGGGATGTTAACCTGAATGAGGACGCTGATGTTGATGCGCCTGTCCTCCCATGGAATTTGTACGATCTTGCGGAGACATCGTTGGTGATATTTCTCCAGCAACTTGAGATGTCTACTGTACATGGTCCATGTCTCTGAGCCATACAGGAGGGCAGTTATTACTAAAGACCTGTAGTCCATGAACTTGGTGGCAGTTCTGAGAACCTGGTTTTCAAATACTCTTTTCCTCAGGCAGCCGAAGGCTGCACTGGCGCATTGGAGGCGGTGTTGAATCTCGTCGTCGATCCTGCTCTTGTTGATAGGAGGCTTCTGAGATATGGGAAGTGGTCCACGATGTCCAGGGCCGCACTGTGGATCTTGATGACTGCTTTGGGTACTGTTGAGGGGGATGACTCACCAGGGGAGGGCAGCAGCAGCCAAGTTCATGGCACCGTGGGTGGCTCTGCTGCACAGGAGGGCAGGAAAAAGAGTGGGAGAGCTATAGTGATAGGGGATTCAATTGTAAGGGGAATAGATAAACGTTTCTGCGGCCACAATCGAGACTCCAGTACGGTATGTTGCTTCCCTGGTGCAAGGGTCAAGGATGTCTCAGAGCGGGTGCAGTGCATTCTGAAAAGTGAGGGTGAGCAGCCAGTTATCGTGGTACATATAGGTACCAACGATATAGGTAACAAAAGGGATGAGGTCTTACACGGCGAATTTAGGGAGCTCGGAGCTAAATTAAAAAGTAGGACCTCAAAAGTAGTAATCTCAGGATTGCTACCAGTGCCACGTGCTAGTCAGAGTAGGAATCGCAGGACAGCTCAGATGAATACGTGGCTTGAGGAGTGGTGCAGCCGGGAGGGATTCAAATTCCTGGGACATTGGAACCAGTTCTGGGGGAGGTGGGACGAGTACAAACCGGACGGTCTGCACCTGGGCAGGACAGGAACCAATGTCCTTGGGAGAGTGTTTGCTAGTGGTGTTGGGGAGGAGTTAAACTAATACGGCAGGGGGATGGGAACTTATGCAGGGAGACAGAGGGAAGTAGAATGGGGGCAGAAGCAAAAGATAGAAAGAGGAAAAGTAAAAGTGGAGGGCAGAGAAACCCAAGGCAAAAAGCAAAAAGGGCCACATTACAGCAAAATTCTAAAGGGGCAAAGTGTGTTAGGAAGACAAGCCTGAAGGCTCTGTGCCTCAGTGCGAGGAGTATTCGGAATAAGGTGGACAAATTAACTGTGCAGATAGCAGTTAACGGGTATGATGTAATTGGCATCACGGAGACATGGCTCCAGGATGACCAAGGCTGGGAACTCAACATCCAGGGGTATTCAACATTTAGGAAGGATGGACAGAAAGGAAAAGGAGGCGGGGTGGCATTGCTGGTTGAAGAGGAAATTAATGCAATAGGAAGAAAGGACATTAGCTTGGATTATGTGGAATCGGTAATGGGTGGAGCTACGGAATACCAAGGGGCAGAAAACGTTAGTTGTGTACAGACCACCAAACAGCAGTAGTAAGGTTGGGGACAGCATCAAACAAGAAATAAGAGATACATGCAATAAAGGTACAGCAGTTAACATTGGTGACTTTAATCTGCATATTGATTGGGCGAACCAAACTGCTAGCAATGCGGTAGAGGAGGATTTCCTGAAGTGTATTAGGGATGGTTTTCAAGACCAATATGGCGAGGAACCAACCAGGGAACTGGCCATCCTAGACTGGTTGATGTGTAATGAGAAAGGACTATTTAGCAATCTTGTTGGAAACATAGAAACATAGAAAATAGGTGCAGGAGTAGGCCATTCGGCCCTTCGAGCCTGCACCGCCATTCAATGAGTTCATGGCTGAACATGCAACTTCAGTACCCCATTCCTGCTTTCTTGCCATACCCCTTGATCCCACTAGTAGTAAGGACTACATCTAACTCCTTTTTGAATTGTTTAGTGAATTGGCCTCAACAACTTTCTGTGGTAGAGAATTCCACAGGTTCACCACTTTCTGGGTGAAGAAGTTTCTCCTCATCTCGATCCTAAATGGCTTACCCCTTATCCTTAGACTGTGACCCCTGGTTCTGGACTTCCCCAACATTGGGAACATTCTTCCTGCATCTAACCTGTCTAAACCCGTCAGAATTTTAAACGTTTCTATGAGATCCCCTCTCATTCTTCTGAACTTCAATGAATACAAGCCCAGTTGATCCAGTCTTTCTTGATATGTCAGTCCTGCCATCCGGGAATCAGTCTGGTGAACCTTCGCTGCACTCCCTCAATAGCAAGAATGTCCTTCCTCAAGTTAGGAGACCACAAATGTACACAATACTTCAAGTGTGGCCTCACCAAGGCCCTGTACGACTGTAGTAACACTTCCCTGCCCCTGTACTCAAATCCCCTCGCTATGAAGGCCAACATGCCATTTGCTTTCTTAACCGCCTGCTGTACCTGCATGCCAACCTTCAATGTCTGATGTACCATGACACCCAGGTCTCATTGCACCTCCCCTTTTCCTAATCTGTCACCATTCAGATAATAGTCTGTCTCTCTGTTTTTACCACCTAAGTGGATAACCTCAGAGTCTATGGAATGTTGGAAAATGACTGTCAATGCATCCGCTATTTCCAAGGCCACGTCCTTAAGTACTCTGGGATGCAGTCCATCAGGCCCTGGGGATTTATCGGCCTTCAATCCCATCAATTTCCCCAACACAATTTCCCGACTAATAAGGATTTCCCTCAGTTCCTCCTTCTTACTAGATCCTCTGACCCCTTTTATATCCGGAAGGTTGTTTGTGTCCTCCTTAGTGAATACCGAACCAAAGTACTTGTTCAATTGGTCTGCCATTTCTTTGTTCCCCGTTATGACTTCCCCTGATTCTGACTGCAGGGGACCTACGTTTGTCTTTACTAACCTTTTTCTCTTTACATATCTATAGAAGCTTTTGTAGTCCGTCTTAATGTTCCCTGCAAGCTTCCTCTCGTACTCTATTTTCCCTGCCCTAATCAAACCCTTTGTCCTCCTCTGCTGAGTTCTAAATTTCTCCCAGTCCCCAGGTTCACTGCTATTTCTGGCCAATTTGTATGCCACTTCCTTGGCTTTAATACTATCCTCGATTTCCCTTGATAGCCACGGTTGAGCCACCTTCCCTTTTTTATTTTTGCGCCAGACAGGGATGTACAATTGTTGTAGTTCATCCATGCGGTCTCTAAATGTCTGCCATTGCCAAACCACTGTCAACCCCTTAAGTATCATTCGCCAATCTATCCTAGCCAATTCACGCCTCATACCTTCAAAGTTACCCTTCTTTAAGTTCTGGACCATGGTCTCTGAATTAACTGTTTCATTCTCCATCCTCATGTAGAATTCCACCATATTATGGTCACTCTTCCCCAAGGGGCCTTGCACAATGAGATTGCTAATTAATCCTCTCATTACACAACACCCAGTCTAAGATGGCCTCATCCCTATTTGGTTCCTTGACATATTGGTCTAGATAACCATCCCTTATGCACTCCAGGAAATCCTCCTCCACCGTATTGCTTCCAGTTTGGTCAGCCCAATCTATATGCATATTAAAGTCACCCATTATAACTGCTGCACCTTTATTGCATGCACCCCTAATTTCATGTTTGATGCCCTCCCCAACATCACTACTATTGTTTGGAGGTCTGTACACAACTCCCACTAATGTTTTTTACCTTTTGGTGTTCTGCAGCTCCACCCATATAGATTTCACATCATCCAAGCTAATGTTTTCCTAACTATTGCATTAATCTCCTCTTTAACCAGCAATGCTACCCCACCTCCTTTTCCTTTTATTTTATCCTTCCTGAATGTTAAATACCCTTGGATGTTGAGTTCCCAGCCCTGATCATCCTGAAGCCACGTCTCTGTAATCCCAATCTCATCATATCTGTTAACATCTATTTGCACAGTTAATTCATCCACCTTATTACGGATACTCCTTGCATTAAGACACAAAGCCTTCAGGCTTGTTTTTTAAACACACTTTGTCCTTTTAGAATTATGATGTAGTGTGGCCCTTTTTGTTTCTTGCCTTTGTTTACTCGGACTTCCACTATTGCTTTTTACCTTTCTACCATCTGTTTCTGACTCCATATTACTTCGCCCTGTCTCGCTGCATAGGTTCCCATCCCCCTGCCATATTAGCTTAAACACACCCGAACTGCATTAGAAAATGTTACCCCGAGGACATCAGTTCCAGTCCTGCCGAAGTGCAGACCGTCCCTTTTGTACAGGTCCCACTTCCCCCAGAACTGGTTCCAATGTACCAGGAATTTGAATCCCTCCCTCTTGCACCACTGCTCAAACCACATATTTATTCTAACTATCCTGCTCCCTCTACTCTGATTTGCACGTGGCACTGGTAGCAATCCAGAGATTACTACCTTTGAGGTCCTACTTTTTAATTTAACCCCTTGCTCCCTAAATTCAGCTTGTAGGACCTCTTCCCACTTCTTACCTATATCGTTGGTACCTACATGTACCACAACAACTGGCTGTTCATCCTCCCTCTCCAGAATGCTCTGCAGCCGCTCTGAGACATCCTTAACCCTTGCACCAGGGAGGCAACATACTATCCTGGAGTCTCGGTTGCCGTCGCAGAAACTCCTATCTATTCCCCTTACAATAGAATCCCCTATCACTTTCGCTCTCCCACTCTTTTTCCCGCCCTTCTGTGCAGCAGAGCCACCCATGGTGCCATGAACCTGGCTGCTCGTGCCTTCTGCTGGTATGTCATCTCCCCCAACAGTATCCAAAATGGTATATCTGTTTTGCAGGGAGATGACCGCAAGGGACTCCTGCACTACCTTCCTGCTCTTGCCTTGTCTCGTGGTCACCCATTCACTTTCTGTCCTAACCCTTACCTGCAGTGTGACCAACTCACTAAGTGTGCTATCCACAACATTCTCAGCATCGTGCACGCTCCAGAGTGAGCCCATCCGCAGCTCCAGTGCCATCATGCGGTCTGTCAGGAGCTGCAGCTGGACACACTTCCCGCACACATAGTAGTCAGGGACACTTCCAGTGTCCCTGATTTCCCACATAGCACAGGAGGAGCATAACACGGGTCCGAGCTCTCCTGCCATGACTTAACCCTTAAATTAATTTACTTACTAAAATTCACTTAAACACCAAACAGCTACTTAGTAGTTCGCTGCCAATTAAACCAATCTAAAAATCAGTATAAAAGAGAGTTATACTTACCAGTCGAACAGCCAACCACTTACCAGCTTGGCTGTGACGTCACCTCTCGATTTCGCACCCCTCTATCTTTGTCTGCAGCTGGTTGGGCTGGTCTCTGGGCCTCCGTCTCCTACTCTCGCACTCCTTATCAGCTGCTCTAGTGTCAGCGCTGGTAGGAAAAACAGGACAAAACAGCACCTGCCACCCCCGCTTGCCCGAACTCACTCACTTACCAGACCCCTTGGGGAAGAGTGACCATAATATGGTTGAATTCTATATTAGGATGGAGAGTGACACAGTTAATTCAGAAACTAGGGTCCTGAACTTAAGGAAAGGTAACTTTGATGGTTTGAGGCATTAATTGGCTAGAGTAGAGTGGCAAATGATACTTAAAGGATTGACGGTGGATAGGCAATGGTAAACATTTAAAGCTCACATGGATGAACTTCAGCAATTGTACATCCCTGTCTGGAGTAAAAATAAAATGGGGAAGGTAGGCTCAACTGTGGCTAACAAGGGAAATTAAGGATAGTGTTAAATCCAAGGAAGAGGCATATAAATTGGCCAGAAAAAGCAGCAAACCAGAGAACTTGGAGAAATTTAGAATTCAGCAGAGGAGGAAAAAGGGTTTAATTAAGAGGGGGAAAATAGAGTTCGAGAAGAAGCTTGCAGCAAACATAAAAACTGACTGCAAAAGCTTCTATAGATATGTGAAGAGAAAAAGAGTAGTGAAGACAAATGTAGGTCGCTTGCATTCAGATTCAGGTGAATTTATAATGGAGAACAAAGAAACGGCAGACCAATTGAACACATACTTTGGTTCTGTCTTCACGAAGGAAGACACAAATAACCTTCCGAAACTACTAGGGGATCGAGGGTCTAGTGAAAAGAAGGAACTGAAGGAAATCCTAATTGGGCGGGAAATTATATTCGGGAAATTGATGGGATTGAAGGCCGATAAATCCCCGAGGCCTGATAGTCTGCATCCCAGAGTACTTAAGGAAGTGGCCCGAGAAATAGTGGATGCATTGGTGATCATTTTCCAACAGTCTATCGACTCGGGATCAGTTCCTATGGACTGGAGGGTAGCTAATGTAACACCACTTTTTAAAAAGGGAGGGAGAGAGAAAGCGGGTAATTATAGACCAGTTAGCCTTACATCAGTGGTGGGAAAAATGTTGGAATCAATTATTAAGGATGAAATAGCAGCGCATTTGGAAAGCAGTGACAGGATCGGTTCAAGTCAGCATGGAGTTATGAAAGGGAAATCATGCTTGACAAATCTTCTGGTATTTTTTGAGGATGCAACTAGTAGAATGGACAAGGGAGAACCAGTGGATGTGGTGTATTTGGACTTTCAAAAGGGTTTTGACAAGGTCCCACGTAAGAGATTGGTGTGCAAAATCAAAGCACATGGTATTAGGGGTAATATACTGACGTGGATAGAGAACTGGTTGGCAGACAGGAAGCAGAGAGTCGGGAAAAACGGGTCCTTTTCAGAATGGCAGGCAGTGACTATTGGAGTGCCGCAGGGCTCAGTGCTGAAACCCCAGCTCTTTACAATATACATCAATGATTTGGATGAAGGAATTGAGTGTAATATCTCCAAGTTTGCAGATGACACTAAACTGGGTGGCAGTGTGTGCTGTGAGGGGGACGCTAAGAGACTGCAGGGTGACTTAGACAGATTAAATGTGTCATGTTTGTAACCTTCACATAACTGTAAACTTTATGTAACAACACTGTACACTGTATACACCTGAGTAATGCACACCTTGACCACAGGGGGTGAACTTGTGGGAGACACTCCTCACCTGGTCATCCAGGTATATTAAGGGAGGTCCCCCACAGGGTCAGCACTTCTTGGTCCTGGGAATAAAGGTTCAGGTCACATAGTGACCTTGTCTGCAGTAAATGCCTCGTGTGATTCTATCGTAAGGTGTAAGGACACCACATTTGACGACGAGAAATGGGAATCACCGACCCACAAGGATGGCCACCGGTAGCACAGAGGAACGGTACTGTGTTGGTGAGGACTGGGACGATTTTGTTGAGAGGCTCCAGCAGAGCTTTGTCATGAAGGACTAGCTGGGAGAGGAAGCGGCTGGCAAGCGGAGGACGCATATACTGATTAGATGTGGATCCAAGACATATGCGCTGATGAAAGACCTGCTCGCACCCGAGAAGCCGGCGGACAAGCCCTTTGCAGAGCTCAGCACTCTGATCGGTGAGCACCTCAAACCAGCGAGCAGTATACACATGGCCCGGCACCGGTTCTACACATACTGGCGTCGGGAGGGACAAAGCATATCGGACTTCGTTGCAGACCTTCGGCATTTGGCCAGCCTCTGTATGTTCACAGACGCCTGCAGGGGGAAGATGTTAAGGGATTTCTTCATTGAGAGCATTGGTCATGCCGGGATTTTCAGGAAGCTTATTGAGACCAAGGACTTGACTTTGGAAAGGGCAAAGTTGATAGCTCAGACCTTCATGGCAGGGGAAGAGGAGACCAAGATAATTTACGCGCGCAGCCCTGGTTCCAACGTGGCAATGGACCAGAGAGTTAACATTGTAAATGAGATTCAGAATCCCACAGGCAGGCAAGGGCAATTCGACACCGCCCAGGCAGCAACAGATTCTAGGGTGGGCCAGCAACAGAGATAATGGCAGGAGAATCGGCAATTCACGTCATCACAAGGGACAATGCGTCCCGGGATGGGACCATTAACACTCAGCAACAGAGTGCTCATAAGTAATCAAAGAGACAATCAGAGAGGAATGCCTGTTAACAGTTCCTTTGTTCACAACAATCTCAGTTCATGCTGGAGGTGCGGTGGCAGACATGCGGCGAAAACCTGTAGGTTTCAGCAATTTATCTGCAGAAACTGTAACTTCAGTGGACATCTGGCCAGAATGTGTAGAAAGCCCATAGTGAGGCTAGTCTACGAGATAGAGGAACCAGACGATGGGTCAGCAAGGCAGGGTGATGCTTGGGGCAAAGCTATAGATGCTGAAGTCCAGCAGGTACATGTGGCAAATGTCCACAACTTGTATACCAAAGCGCCACTATGATCATGAAAGTTCTATTAAATGGCATCCCGGTACGCATGGAGCTGGACACAGGAGCCAGCCAGTCACTTGTGCCCAACAATTTGAAAAACTATGGCCACTCAAAGCCAAACTGGAACGCATTGACACGCAGTTACGGACGTACACCAGAGAGCTCATCCCAGTACTAGGCAGTGGAATCTATATGGGTAGAGCTGCAGAACACCAAAGGGCAAAAAACGTTAGTGGGAGTTGTGTACAGACCTCCAAACAGTAGTAGTGATGTTGGGGCGGGCATCAAACAGGAAATTAGGGGTGCGTGCAATAAAGGTGCAGCAGTTATAATGGGTGACTTTAATATGCATATAGATTGGGCTAACCAAACTGGAAGCAATACGGTGGAGGAGGATTTTCTGGAGTGCATAAGGGATGGTTTTTTAGACCAATATGTCGAGGAACCAACTAGGGGGGAGGCCATCTTAGACTGGGTGTTATGTAATGAGAAAGGATTAATTAGCAATCTCGTTGTGCGAGGCCCCTTGGGGAAGAGTGACCATAATATGGTGGAATTCTGCATTAGGATGGAGAATGAAACAGTTAATTCAGAGACCATGGTCCAGAACTTAAAGAAGGCTAACTTTGAAGGTATGAGGCGTGAATTGGCTGAGATGGATTGGCGAATGATACTTAAGGGGTTGACTGTGGATGGGCAATGGCAGACATTTAGAGACCGCATGGGTGAACTACAACTATTGTACATTCCTGTCTGGCATAGAAATAAAAAAGGGAAGGTGGCTCAACCGTGGCTATCAAGGGAAATCAGGGATAGTATTAAAGCCAAGGAAGTGGCATACAAATTGGCCAGAAATAGCAGCGAACCTGGGGACTGGGAGAAATTTAGAACTCAGCAGAGGAGGACAAAGGGTTTGATTAGGGCAGGAAAAATGGAGTATGAGAAGAAGCTTGCAGGGAACATTAAGACGGATTGCAAAAGTTTCTATAGATATGTAAAGAGAAAAAGGTTAGTAAAGACAAATGTAGGTCCCCTGCAGTCAGAATCAGGGGAAGTCATAACGGGGAACAAAGAAATGGCGGACCAATTGAACAAGTACTTTGGTTCGGTATTCACGAAGGAGGACACGAACAACCTTCCGGTTATAAAAGGGGTCGGGGGGTCTAGTAAGGAGGAGGAACTGAGGGAAATCCTTATTAGCCGGGAAATTGTGTTGGGGAAATTGATGGGATTGAAGGCCGATAAATCCCCAGGGCCTGATGGACTGCATCCCAGAGTACTTAAGGAGGTGGCCTTGGAAATAGTGGATGCGTTGACAGTCATTTTCCAACATTCCATTGACTCTGGATCAGTTCCTATGGAGTGGAGGGTAGCCAATGTAACCCCACTTTTTAAAAAAGGAGGGAGAGAGAAAACAGGGAATTATAGACCGGTCAGCCTGACATCGGTAGTGGGTAAAATGATGGAATCAATTATTAAGGATGTCATAGCAGTGCATTTGGAAAGAAGTGACATGATAGGTCCAAGTCAGCATGGATTTGTGAAAGGGAAATCATGCTTGACAAATCTTCTGGAATTTTTTGAGGATGTTTCCAGTAGAGTGGATAAGGGAGAACCAGTTGATGTGGTATATTTGGACTTTCAGAAGGCGTTCGACAAGGTCCCACACAAGAGATTGATGTGCAAAGTTAGAGCACATGGGATTGGGGGTAGTGTACTGACATGGATTGAGAACTGGTTGTCAGACAGGAAGCAAAGAGTAGGAGTAAATGGGTACTTTTCAGAATGGCAGGCAGTGACTAGTGGGGTACCGCAAGGTTCTGTGCTGGGGCCCCAGCTGTTTACACTGTACATTAATGATTTAGATGAGGGGATTAAATGTAGTATCTCCAAATTTGCGGATGACACTAAGTTGGGTGGCAGTGTGAGCTGCGAGGAGGATGCTGTGAGGCTGCAGAGCGACTTGGATAGGTTAGGTGAGTGGGCAAATGCATGGCAGATGAAGTATAATGTGGATAAATGTGAGGTTATCCACTTTGGTGGTAAAAACAGAGAGACAGACTATTATCTGAATGGTGACAGATTAGGAAAAGGGGAGGTGCAAAGAGACCTGGGTGTCATGGTACATCAGTCATTGAAGGTTGGCATGCAGGTGCAGCAGGCGGTTAAGAAAGCAAATAGCATGTTGGCCTTCATAGCAAGGGGATTTGAGTACAGGGGCAGGGAGGTGTTGCTACAGTTGTACAGGGCATTGGTGAGGCCACACCTGGAGTATTGTGTACAGTTTTGGTCTCCTAACCTGAGGAAGGACATTCTTGCTATTGAGGGAGTGCAGCGAAGGTTCACCAGACTGATTCCCGGGATGGCGGGACTGACCTATCAAGAAAGACTGGATCAACTGGGCTTGTATTCACTGGAGTTCAGAAGAATGAGAGGGGACCTCATAGAAACATATAAAATTCTGACGGGGTTAGACAGGTTAGATGCAGGAAGAATGTTCCCAATGTTGGGGAAGTCCAGAACCAGGGGTCACAGTCTAAGGATAAGGGGTAAGCCATTTAGGACCGAGATGCGGAGGAACTTCTTCACCCAGAGAGTGGTGAACCTGTGGAATTCTCTACCACAGAAAGTTGTTGAGGCCAATTCACTAAATATATTCAAAAAGGAGTTAGATGAGGTCCTTACTGCTAGGGGGATCAAGGGGTATGGCGAGAAAGCAGGAATGGGGTACTGAAGTTGAATGTTCAGCCATGAACTCATTGAATGGCGGTGCAGGCTAGAAGGGCCGAATGGCCTACTCCTGCACCTATTTTCTATGTTTCTATGTTTCTAAACTTGGTGGTCACACACAATGGATCGGAGAACCGGCTGCCACTCTGGATTGTCCCGGGGAATGGTCCCGCGCTCTTGGGGAGGAGCTGGTTAGCCGAGATGAACTGGAAATGGGGGGATGTGCACGCCATTTCATCTGTGGAGCGAAGTTCATGCTCACAGGTCCTACAGAAATTCGAGCCACTTTTTCAACCAGGGCACCAAAGTCGTGATACGCATCACCCCGGATGTCAGACCAGTGCACCACAAAGCCAGAGCTGTGCTGTACGTGATGTGTGAGAGAATTGAGAGTGAGTTGGACAGGCTGCTAAGAGAGGGCATAATTTCGCCTGTTGAATTCAGTGACTGGGCAAGCCCCATCGTTCCTGTCCTTAAAGTGGATGGCTCGGTCAGGATTTGTGGCGACAACAAGGCCACCATCAACCGAGTGTCACTACAGGACCAATACCTGCTTCCGAGAGCGGAGGATCTTTTTGCCACGCTGGCAGGTGGCAAGCTGTTCACCAAGTTGGACCTCACTTCAGCCTACATGACTCAGGAACTGGCTGAAGAATCCAAGCTTCTGACCACCATCACTACGCACAAGGGGCTATTCGTTTACAACAGGTGTTCGTTTGGCATTCGTTCAGCGGCCGCTATCTTCCAGAGGAACATGGAAAGCTTGCTTAAATCCATCCCTGGAACAATCGTATTCCAAAATGACATCCTAATCACGGGTCAAGACACCGAGGAACACCTCCACAACCTGGAGGAGGTGCTACGCCGACTGGACCGGGTAGGCTTGCGACTAAAGAAACCCAAGTGTGTGGTTTTGGCCCCAGAGGTCGAGTTTTTGGGCAGGAGGGTTGCTATAGACGGGATCCGGCCCACCGAATCCAAAACGGAAGCTATCCGTCGTGCGCCCAGACCCGGCAACACATCGGAGTTGCGGTCATTTCTGTAACTATTGAACTACTTCTGGAACTTTCTGCCGAACTTAAGCACATTGTTGGAGCCGCTGCACGTGCTCCTGCGTAAGGGTTGTGAATGGTTTTGGGGGGACTGTCAAGAACGGGCTTTCAATCGGGCGCGCAATCTGCTTTGTTCTAACCAGCTGTTGACCTTGTACAACCCCTGTAAGAAACTGGTTTTAACATGTGATGCATCATCCTATGGGGTTGGGTGCGTATTGCAGCAGAGTAATGATGAGGGCCAACTCCAATCTGTGGCTTATGCCTCCAGGTCGCTCTCCCAAGCAGAAAGGGGATATGGGATGGTTGAAAAGGAAGCAATCGCATGTGTCTACAGGGTGAAAAAGATGCACCAGTACCTTTTCGGCAGAAGGTTCGAGTTAGAAACGGACCACAAACTGTGAACATCCCTGTTTTCCGACAGCAAAGCTGTCAATGCCAATGCGTCAGCTCACATACAGCGGTGTGCCCTCACGCTGGCTGTGTATGAGTACACCATACGACACCGTCCAGGCACCGAAAATTGCACTGACGCGCTCAGCAGGCTCCCACTGGCGACCACCGAGGGGGCGTCGGAGCAAAGCGTGGAGATGGTCATGGCCGTTGAGACTTTCGACGCCGCAGGCTCCCCCATCACAGCCCGCCAGATCAAAATCTGGACCAACAGAGATCCCCTCCTATCCCTGATAAAGAAATGTGTCCTGACTGGGGACACGGAGTGTGCCCCGAGGAGGTCAGGCTATTTCACAGATGGATGGACGAGCTTTCCATCCAAGCCGACTGCCTGCTAAGAGGCAGCCGGGTAGTCATGCCCCAGAAAGGAAGGGAAGCATTCATCAGGGAACTCCACAGCAAGCACCCAGGCATCATGCTAATGAAGGCCATTGCCCGGTCACATGTATGGTGGCTGGGAATTGACTCAGACCTGGAACACTGGGTTCGCAGGTGCACGACGTGTGCTCAGCTGGGAAATGCCCCGCTCAGCCCGTTGCCCTGGCCCACCAGGCCATGGTCACGTATTCACATAGACAACGCGGGCCTGTTCATGGGAAAAATGTTCCTGATTGTTATCGATGCATACTCAAAATGGATCGAGTGCATCATATTGAATTCGTGCACGACATCCACCACCGTGGAGAGTCTGCGTACGGTCTTTGCGACCACGGCTTGCCGGACATCCTGGTTAGCGATAATGGCTCGTGTTTTACTAGCTATGAATTCCAGGAGTTTATGTTGGGTAATGGTATCAAACACGTCAGGAAAGCACCGTTCAAGCCGGCTTCCAATGGCCAGGCGGAATGTGCGGTCCAAATCATAAAACAGGGCATGCTCTGGATTCAAGGACCCTCCCTTCAATACCGTTTATCCCGCCTCCTGCTGGCCTATAGGTCCCGCCCGCATTCACTGACGGGAGTCCCGCCCGCGCAACTACTCATGGAACGCACGCTTAAAACGCGGCTGTCCCTCATTCACCCAGCCCTGTCAGACATTGTTGAGGGCAAGCACCAGTCCCAAATCGAGTGCCATGATCACAACTCAGTGGGGAGATGCATAGAAATCGATGACCCTGTATTCGTTCTCAATCATGCTTTGGGACCCAAGTGGCTTGATGGTACTGTAATTGGCAAAGAGGGGAATAGGGTCATAGTGGTCAGACTTAACAATGGGCAGATATGCGGCAAACATCTGGACCAAGTAAAGAAAAGGTTCAGCATGGACACTGAGGAAGATCATGAGATGTCACCCACACCACTGCCAGTGAATGAGCAACAAGAACCTTCAGCAGCATGCACAGTCCCTGCAGCCAGCCCGGACAGGCTGGAATCACCTGAGGCGACAGAGAAGCATGCCAAGGCCCAACTACCAGAGCCCTAACTGCGGCTCTCCACGAGAGAGCGTCGACCTGAAAGACGCAATCTTTGACGCAAAGACATTGGGGGGAGGTGATGTCATGTTTGTAACCTTCACATAATTGTAACCTTTATGTAACAACACTGTACACTGTATACACCTGAGTAATGCACACCTTGACCACAGGTGGTGAACATGTGCGAGACGCTCCTCACCTGGTCATCCAGATATATAAAGGGAGGTCCCACGCAGAGTCAGCACTTCTTGGTTCTGGGAATAAAGGTTCAGGTCACGTAGTGACCTTGTCTGCAGTACATGATTCTATAGTAAGGTGTAAGGACACCACAAGGTGAGTGGGCAAATGCATGGCAGATGCAGTATAATGTGGATAAACGTGAGGTTATCCACTTTGGGGGCAAAAACACGAAGACAGAATATTATCTGAATGGTGGCAGATTAGGAAAAGGGGAGGTGCAACGAGACCTGGGTGTCATGGTTCATCAGTCATTGAAAGTTGGCATACAGGTACAGCAGGCGGTAAAGAAGGCAAATGGTATGTTGGCCTTCATAGCTAGGGGATTTGAGTATAGGAGCAGGGAGGTCTTACTGCAGTTGTACAGGGCCTTGGTGAGGCCTCACCTGGAATATTGTGTTCAGTTTTGGTCTCCTAATCTGAGGAAGGACCTTCTTGCTATTGAGGGAGTGCAGCGAAGTTTCACTAGACTGATTCCTGAGATGGCCGGACTGACATATGAGGAGAGACTGGATCAACTGGGCCTTTATATATTGGAGTTTAGACGGATGAGAGGGGATCTCATAGAAACATACAAGATTCTGACGGGACGGGACAAGTTAGATGCGGGTAGATTGTTCCCGATGTTGGGGAAGTCCAGAACCAGGGGACACAGTCTTAGGATAAGAGGTAGGCCATTTAAGACTGAGATGAGGAGAAACTTCTTCACTCAGAGAGTTGTTAACCTGTGGAATTTCCTGCTGCAGAGAGTTGTTGATGCCAGTTCATTGGAAATATTCAAGAGGGAGTTAGATATGGCCCTTACAGCTAAAGGGATCAAGGGGTATGAAGAGAAAGCAGGAAAGGTGTACTGAGGGAATGATCAGCCATGATCTTATCGAATGGTGGTGCAGGCTCGAAGGGCCGAATGGCCTACTCCTGCACCTATTTTCTATGTTTCTCTGTTCCACAATGTACTGTTCAAGGAAACTATTCCGGATACACTCTATGAACTCTTCGTCAAGGCTACCCTGGCCAATTTGCTTTGACCAATCAATATGAAGGTTAAAATCGCCCATGATTATTGCCGTTCCTTTTTTACAAGCCTCCATTATTTCTTGATTTATACTCCGTCCAACAGTGTAGCTACTGTTAGGTGGCCTATAATCTACTCCTACCAGCGACTTTTTCCCCTTATTATTCCTTATCTCCACCCAAACTGATTCAAAATCTTGATCTTCTGAGCCAATATTGTTTCTCACTAACGTACTGATCGCATCCTTTATTAACAGTGCTACCCCACCTCCTTTTCCTTTCTGTCTGCCCTTTTGAATTGTTAAATACCCCTGAATATTTAGTTCCCAGTATTGGATTGATGGACAATCCTGCAGAAGATTTGCTTCTATTGTGGCTGTGATGATTCACCCCAATATATTTATAGTATTAAAAATGCATAGAAATGTCAAGTAAAGTTTATACCAAGTTAATCTTCTCTGTTGTTTCGATGTCCAGGCAAAAGACAAAGGTAGATACCACAAAGGGACTTAGCCATGTTATTCATAAAATCTTTATTAAACTACATATGGGTCCAATACATGTGGGTGAGGTGTGTGTTGATAAGTGGGACCCATACTGTGCCTGGAACCAGTCCTCTTTAGTAGATAGCATTTATTTAGGAAACAGATGCAGAAACATTAGGTTATCTAGTTTGCCTTCTGTTTGCTATAAGCAGATAAAGATGTGGGGATAGACCATTAATTATGGAAGGTGTAACATTAGGCAGGTACACAGTGAGAGTGACAGATTTATTTTCTAATTCTTTAGAAATTACCTACATTATGCTTTATATTCTAATTGAATTCTGTTGAGATTTTATGGCATTCATTTTAGGTACAAAATCATACTGTGTGTAACAATCTATTTCACTTTTTATTCTTAATTTAGAATGTATCTAATTCATCAATGATGGCAATTCTTGCTTGGTTTACGAATGGATGAACAGACAAAGCAGTTGGTCTCTTGAGATTAGCCTGTTCCTGAGCAGCTTATGAAAGTGACAGAACTGTAACATATATAGAAATTGAACTTTGTTCACCGTGCCAAATGAAAGTAATAAACATCATAATGTGAAATTAAAACTATGTAATAGAGGAATGTTTCTTTATTTCATTGTTCACTGGAGCAGGGGTAGTTCAGCAGTGCAGGCTCCTGCTCAATAGGGACCATACGATCAATGCCATAAACCGGATCTTACACAAAACACAGTTACTTGGCCAGCTTTGATCCGAGATATGTGCAAGTGAAAGATAGCTGATGAAAACACCATTTAACCAACCCTGAAACCATTGACTTTTCATTGGTTCATTAGCAATACTGGCATTACCGCTCTGCTGTGTTAATCAGCCAAAAGACAAACATTGCAAAATGATTAAGCTCAGCTTCCAGAATTTAGTAACTGCTTCTGCTAATATGATATTTTAATGGCATTTGTGAATAAATAATCTAACTTGTGCTGTATCCAAAAAAGCAAAATACAAAACTAAACATACAGTCATACATAATCAATACAATTACTGGCCATGAGACTGGTATAATTTTGAAAGCTATTAAGATAATGATCCAGATTTTGTGGTCAGCGGCAATTGAATGGCGCCAGCCGTACATTACACTTACACTTGCCCACAGACCTTTGCAGTACAACTTGCGGTAATTAGAGAACCAAAATTCTATAGGGCACCTGGAACCTGTGTGAGCAGGGCAGGGACCTGTGTGAGCAGTGCAGAGCAATGTGTGTCTCCTTCACAATCATATTGGAGAATCCTGACTGAAACACGCAGGCTTGGATATTAACAGGGGCAGGTTGCGATGGCACGGGGGGGAGCGGAACTTCGGATGGGAAACTCTGAAGTCCGGGTTTCCCTGCATGCTGTGGAGTTCACAGCGTGTGTCTTTTATCCTTGACAGGTTCCCCGCCCAGAATTCAGCCTGATTGACAGGCTTAGCTTCCAGTCGAGCAGGGGGGGAGGACTCCGGAGCAGACCCTAGGAGCAGGTAGGCCCAACATCCCACCCGGGGGTTTGGGAGGTACGATCCTGGACCCAGAGTGTGGGGCGGGGGGAGTCTGATCTTGGAGGGAGGCGGGGGGGAGCACTCTTGCTCCTCAAGCAGTGCTGCAAAGGCATTTGCTTTCTCCCTGAAGGTGACATTTCTTCAGCTGCCGGGTTTCCCGAGGCCTTGGGAAACCCGGCCAGCCATTGTTAAACGTGCATATCAGGCTAAATCTGAGGCTACCAGCCTCATTAAAATTTTTTAATTGTCTACCCGACTCTTGGGAGAGTGGGTTGGCTGCCCGCCGATTGTCCCGCCTGTTAAATCTGGAAGTGGGTGGGTTGGAGGCATTTGAGCTGATCCCAACCCACCCGTTTTTGCGGTTTAAAACTCACTATGCTGAGACTAAATCTGGAAGTGTAAATCAGAATATTTAATTCAATGCCAAATCATTTACCCAAAATGAAATAGAGAGGGGGAAAGAAAAATGGGAATGGAGGGAGAGATAAGAGTCAGGAAGAAAAAGTAAAAACTAAATTATTTTAATTTTTACATTTAAAAAAAAATCTCCAACAATAATTAAAATCTATGGAAATGAGACCAATGTTCCCTGTAATTCTTTTGGCTCGCATAGCCCCTTTAACAGGCTGCACGGCCCATTCATAATTCTGCGCATGCATGGTTATTTCAATTTCAAACCCGGCTCACCGGCTGCGTGGAGCTCAAGGGAATGTTGAATGAGACTCCACACTTTTCAAAGCTTTGGTGAGACCACACCTGGAGTACTGTGCTCAGTGTCTAAGAAAGGAAATACTTGCCTGAGAGGCGGAGCAATGAAGGTTTGCTAGATTGATTCCTGGGATGAGAGGTTGTTTGGCAGTAATTAAGACTTACCATGTTTTAAAAATTCACTTACACTTGAATGGACAAGCCCTAACTTTTTCTGGCATGTTTAGTGGCCAAGTACCACAACTTCACTCCCTCCATGTCTTTTAATGCCGACTGTCTTGCCAAGATACTGTTATAGCGAAGCTTGTTGAGGGACGGGGCAACTCGAACAGCAAGTTTCTGATTTCCACATTTTACTGCACATGTGCAGATGGTAGATTTTACTGTCGGATTTACTCTATAATAACAGTGAGCACTGATAGTGTTATGTATGTAATAACTCGATAGATTGAATCCTGTAAACTAGCACAGGTACAAACCTGGCTCTGCTTTATTTGAGCCCAAAGTGATTACATTACATGATGGCTTGCCTTTTATACCTGGGCCGCACACACTTGCGTACAGACCAATGACCTCTGACAGCAGCGTCACCTGGTGGCTAGTAACCCCAAGCATACATATATGACAATATCCCCCTTTAAGATATTAGTAACAGTCGTTTTACAAATTGAGACGGTCCGGGGCTTTCCGCTCCCGAGTTGATCATCTCAGTTCAACTCCAGCCTTGGCCGAGCGTTCTGAGTCTGTTATGACTGGGGGCTGGGTAGCCGATCTGCTGGGAGTAGCAATGACCACGTCAGGGATTGAAAGTCCAGATTCATTGATGACAGCGGAGTCCTCTGATGACTGAGGGTAGGTTGGTTGGTCACTGATTGTGTCTTCCTCAGACTGTTCCGGTTCATCCATGTGCCGCAGCTTTATCTGATCAACATGTTTCCTGCATGTTAAGCTTGACGATAAACACTCTTTTACCCTCCTTGACCGTAACAGTACTGGTGATCCACTTGGGATCTTGACCATAATTTAGTACATACACAGGATTGTTAACAGAAATGTCGGGTGACACAGCAGCGTGATCATGATACCACTGCTGACTTTGACGTCTGTATTCAACATGATCATTCAAGTCAGGGTGGACAAGAGAGAGATTGGTCTTGAGACCTCTCTTCATCAATGGTTCAGCAGGGGGGACCCCAGTAAGCGTGTGGGGTCTTGTCCTGTAACTAAGCAATATGCATGACAAGCGAGTCTGCAGTGAACCTTGAGTTACACATTTCATACTCTGCTTGATGGTTTGGATAGCACGCTCTGCTTGACCATTAGATGCGGATTTGAATGATGCTGACATCGCATGTTTGATACCATTGAGTTTCATTAACTTTTGAAGCTTGAGACTAGTGAAGCAAGGTCCGTTGTCGCTTACAACGATATCGGGCAGACCATGAGTGGCAAACATGGCACGAAGGCGCTCAATGGTAGCTGTGGATGTACTGGATGACATGATTAGACTGACGAATGATACTTAAAGGGTTGATAGTGGATGGGCAATTGCAAACAAAGATCACACGGATGAACTTCAACAATTGTACATCCCTGTCTGGAGTAAAAATAAAACGGGGAAGGTGGCTCAACCGTGGCTAACAAGTGAAATTAAGGATTGTGTTAAATCCAAGGAAGAGGCATAGAAATTGGCCAGAAAAAGCAGAAACCTGAGGACTGGGAGAAATTTAGAATTCAACAGAGGAGGATAAAGGGTTTAATTAGGAGGGGGAAAATAGAGTATGAGAGGAAGCTTGCCGGGAACATAAAAACTGACTGCAAAGGCTTCTATAGATATGTGAAGAGAAAAAGATTAGTGAAGACAAATGTTGGTCCCTTGCAGTCAGAATCAGGTGAATTTATAATGGGGAAAAAAGAAATGGCAGACCAATTGAACAAACACTTTGATTCTGTCTTCATGAAGGAAAACACAAATAACCTTCCGGAAATACTGGGGGATCGAGGGTCGAGCGAGAAGGAGGAACTGAAGGAAATCCTTATTAGTCAGGAAATTGTGTTAGGGAGATTGATGGGATTGAAGGCCGATAAACCCCCAGGGCTTGATAGTCTGCATCCCCGAGTACTTAAGGAAGTGGCCCTAGAAATAGTGGATGCATTGGTGATCATTTTCCAACAGTCTATCGACTCTGGATCAGTTTCTATTGGTGGAGGGTAGCTAATGTAACACCACTTTTTAAAAAAGGAGGGAGAGAGAAAACGGAAAATTATAGACTGGTTAGTCTGACATCTGTAGTGGGGAAAATGTTGAAATCAATTATTAAAGATGAAATAACAGCGCATTTGGAAAGCAGTGACAGGATTGGTCCAAGTCAGCATGGATTTATGAAAGGGAAATCAGGCTTGACAAATCTTCTAGAATTTTTTGAGGATGTAACTAGTAGAGTGGACAAGGGAGAACCAGTGGATGTGGTGTATTTGGACTTTCAAAAGGCTTTTGACAAGGTCCCGCACAAGAGGTTGGTGTACAAAATCAAAGCGCATGGTATTGGGGGTAATGTACTGACGTGGATAGAGAACTGGTTGGCAGACAGGAAGCAGCGAGTCGGGATAAACAGGTCCTTTTCAGAGTGGCAGGCAGTTACTAGTGGGGTGCCGTAGGGCTCAGTGCTGGGACCCCAGCTCTTTACAATATACATTAACGATTTGGATGAAGGAATAGTGTAATATCTCCAAGTTTGCGCATGACACTAAACTGGGTGGCAGTGTGAGCTGTGAGGAGGGTGCGAAGAGGCTGCAGAGTGAATTGGACAGAATAGGCTTAGTGGGCAAGTATATGGCAGATGCAGTATAATGTGGATAAATGTGAGGTTATCCATTTTGGGGGCAAAAACACGAAGGCAGAATATTATCTGAATGGCGACAGACTAGAAAAAGGGGAGGTGCAACGAGACCTGGGTGTCATGGTTCATCAGTCACTGAAAGTGGGCATGCAGATACAGCAGGCGGTAAAAAAGGCAAATGGTATGTTGGCCTTCATAGGGGATTTGAATATAAGAGCAGGGAGGTCTTACTGCAGTTGTACAAGGCCTTGGTGAGGCCTCACCTGGAATATTGTGTTCAGTTTTGGTCTCCAATGTGAGGAAGGACGTTCTTGCTATTGAGGGAGTGCAGCGAAGGTTCACCATACTGATTCCCGGGATGGCAGGACTGACATATGAGGAGAGACTTGATTGACTGGGCCTGTATTCACCGGAGTTTAGAAAAATGAGAGGGGATCTCATAGAAACATATAAAATTCTGACGGGACTGGACAGGTTAGATGCAGGAAGAATGTTCCCGATGTTGGGAAAGTCCAGAACCAGTGGTCACAGTCGAAGGATAAGGGGTAAGTCATTTAGGACCGAGATGAGGAGAAACTTCTTCGCTCAGAGAGTTGTTAACCTGTAGAATTCTCTACCCCAGAGAGTTGTTGATGCCAGTTCGTTAGATGTATTCAAGAGGGAGTTAGATACGGCCCTTACAGCTAAAGGGATCAAGGGGTATAGAGAGAAAGCAGGAAAGGGGTATTGAGGTGAATGATCAGCCATGGTCTTATTGAATGGTGGTGCAGGCTCGAAGGGCCGAATGGCCTACATCTGCACCTATTTTCTATGTTTCTATTATACACGCTATCCACTTGGAATTTGCATCCACTCCAACTAAAAACATCTTTCCCAGGAAGGGACCACCAAAGTCGATGTGGATCCTGGACCATGGTTTAGATGGCCATGACCACGGACTCAGCGGCAATTCCGCTGGTGCTTCACTTAGCTGCATGCAAGTGTTGCACTGATGCACACATGATTCCAGATCAGAGTCAATTCCAGGCCACCATACATGAGACCTGGCAATGGCTTTCATCATGACAATCCCGGGATGAGTGCTATGTAGATCAAGTACAAATTTCTCTCTGCCTTTCTTAGGCATAACAACATGATTACCCCATAGTAAACAATCTGACTGAATGGATAGTTCGTCTTTGCGACGGTTGTAAGGTTTGGTCTCATCATCCATTTGTTTGGGTATGGCAGCTAATCACCACTAAGGACACAACGTTTCACAACCGGTAATATTGGGACCTGGCTGGTCCAGGTCTTAACGTGTTGAGCTGTGGCAGGGGTTCCTTCACTTTCAAAAGTATCCATAACTAACAGTAGGTCTGCAGGTTGTGGCGTCTCCACCTCCGGTGTGGGCAACAGCAGACGGCTCAGTGCATTGGCACAATTCTCGGTGCCAGGTCTATGGCGAATGACATAATCATAGGCAGATAATGTCAGCGCCCACCTCTGGATGCAGGGCGATGTATTGGTATTGATACCTTTGTTTTCCGAAAACAATGAAATGAGTGGCTTGTGATCTGTTTCCAGTTCAAACCAAAGACCAAACAGGTACTGATGCATCTTTTTAACCCCATACACACAGGCTAATTCTTCTTTATCTGCCATGCCGTAGGCTCTTTCCGCCTTTGACAAACTTTTAGAAGCATACGCAACACGTTGTAGTTTACCCGACTCATTAGCTTGTTGGAGCACGCAACCAACTCCATATGACGAAGCATCACAGGCCAATACTAGATGCTTAGATGGATTATAATGTACCAGCACCTTGTTAGAGCAAAGCAGATTAGTAGCTTTTTCAAAATCTCTATCTTGGGACGCACCCCAAACCCAGTTGTCACCTTTTCTTAGCAGCATGTGCAGTGGTTCTAATGAAGTGCTCAATCTAGGTAGGAAATTACCGAAGTAGTTGAGTAGACCAAGGAACGAATGCAGTTTTGTCACATTCTGAGGCTTGGGTGCATTTTTGATGGCCTTGGTTTTCGAGTCCATAGACCTGATGCCGTCAGCAGCAATTTTCCTTCCCAGTAATTTAACTTCCGGTGCCAGGAAGACGCAGTTCGAATGTTTCAGTCTGAGTCCCACTTTGTCCAGATGATCCAGGCTGTTCAGATATTCTGCGGTGTCACGACCTGTGACCAGGATGTCATCTTGGAACACGACAGTTCTAGGGACGGACTTCAGTAGACTCTCCATGTTCCTCTGAATTATGGTTGCAGCCGAGCGAATTTCGAAAGGACACCTGTTGTAGATAAACTGTTCTTTATGAATGTTGATGCACGAAAGTTTCTTTGAAGTCTCGACCAGCTCCTGTGTCATGTAGGCCAACGTCAGATCGAGTTTAGTGAATGACTTCCCCCCGGCTAATGTTGCAAACAGGTCATCAGCCTTCAGTAACGGGTATTGATCCTGTTTCGAAATTCGATTGATCATAACCTTGTAGTCTCCACAAATCCTGACAGTGCCATCACTCTTCAACACAGGAACAATCGGGCTGGCCCATTCATTAAATTCGACCGGTGATGTGACCCCTTCATGCTGGGGTCTGTCCAGTTCATCATTTCCAGAACTGCCCGAACTTTATAATGCACGGGTCTTGCATCCGAGTCCACATGGATCTGTACCTTGGCTCCCGTGAAATTGCCGATGCCTGGTTCAAACAGCGAGGGGAACTTGCTCAGCACTTGAGCACATGGAGTATCATCCTCCCACGACAACGCTTTGATATCGTTCCAATTCCATTTGATTTTTTCTAGCCAATTCCTGCCAAACAGCGTTGGACCATTGCCTGGAACAATCCATAACATAGAAACATAGAAACATAGAAACATAGAAAATAGGTGCAGGAGTAGGTCATTCGGCCCTTCTAGCCTGCACCGCCATTCAATGAGTTCATGGCTGAACATGCAACTTCAGTACCCCATTCCTGCTTTCTCACCATATCCCTTGATCCCCCTAGTAGTAAGGACTTCATCTAACTCCTTTTTGAATATATTTAGTGAATTGGCCGCAACAACTTTCTGTGGTAGAGAATTCCACAGGTTCACCACTCTCTGGGTGAAGAAATTCCTCCTCATCTCGGTCCTAAATGGCTTACCCCTTATCCTTAGACTGTGTCCCCTGTTCTGGACTTCCCCAACATTGGGAACATTCTTCCTGCATCTAACCTGTCTAACCCCGTCAGAATTTTAAACATTTCTATGAGATCCCCTCTCATTCTTCTGAACTCCAGTGAATACAAGCCCAGTTGATCCAGTCTTTCTTGATAGGTCAGTCCCGCCATCCCGGGAATCAGTCTGGTGAACCTTCGCTGCACTCCCTCAATAGCAAGAATGTCCTTCCTCAGGTTAGGAGACCAAAACTGTACACAATACTCCAGGTGTGGCCTCACCAAGGCCCTGTACAACTGTAGCAACACCTCCCTGCCCCTGTACTCAAATCCCCTCGCAATGAAGGCCAACATGCCATTTGCTTTCTTAACCGCCTGCTGTACCTGCATGCCAACCTTCAATGACTGATGTACCATGACACCCAGGTCTCGTTGCACCTCCCCTTTTCCTAATCTGTCGCCATTCAGATAATAGTCTGTCTCTCTGTTTTTACCACCAAAGTGGATAACCTCACATTTATCCACATTATACTTCATCTGCCATGCATTTGCCCACTTACCTAACCTATCCAAGTCGCTCTGCAGCCTCATAGCATCCTCCTCGCAGCTCATACTGCTACCCAACTTAGTGTCATCCGCAAATTTGGAGATACTACATTTAATCCCCTCGTCTAAATCATTAATGTACAGTGTAAACAGCTGGGGCCCCAGCACAGAACCTTGCGGTACCCCACTAGTCACTGCCTGCCATTCTGAAAAGTCCCCATTTACTCCGACTCTTTGCTTCCTGTCTGACAACCAGTTCTCAATCCATGTCAGCACACTACCCCCAATCCCATGTGCTTTAACTTTGCACATTAATCTCTTGTGTGGGACCTTGTCGAAAGCCTTCTGAAAGTCCAAATATACCACGTCAACTGGTTCTCCCTTGTCCACTCTACTGGAAACATCCTCAAAAAATTCCAGAAGATTTGTCAAGCATGATTTCCCTTTCACAAAGCCATGCTGACTTGGACCTATCATATCACCTCTTTCCAAATGCACTGCTATGACATCCTTAATAATTGATTCCATCATTTTACCCACTACCGATGTCAGGCTGACCGGTCTATAATTCCCTGTTATCTCTCTCCCTCCTTTTTAAAAAAGTGGGGTTACATTGGCTACCCTCTACTCCATAGGAACTGATCCAGAGTCTATGGAATGTTGGAAAATGACTGTCAATGCATCCACTATTTCCAAGGCCACCTCCTTAAGTACTCTGGGATGCAGTCCATCAGGCCCTGGGGATTTATCGGCCTTCAATCCCATCAATTTCCCCAACACAATTTCCCGACTAATAAGGATTTCCCTCAGTTCCTCTTTCTTCCTAGACCCTCCGACCCCTTTTATATCCGGAAGGTTGTTTGTGTCCTCCTTAGTGAACACCGAACCAAAGTACTTGTTCAATTGGTCCGCCATTTCTTTGTTCCCCGTTATGACTTCCCCTGATTCTGACTGCAGGGGACCTACGTTTGTCTTTACTAACCTTTTTCTCTTTACATATCTATAGAAACTTTTGCAATCCGCCTTAATGTTCCCTGCAAGCTTCTTCTCGTACTCCATTTTCCCTGCCCTAATCAAACCCTTTGTCCTCCTCTGCTGAGTTCTAAATTTCTCCCAGTCCCCGGGTTCGCTGCTATTTCTGGCCAATTTGTATGCCACTTCCTTGGCTTTAATACTATCCCTGATTTCCCTTGATAGCCATGGTTGAGCCACCTTCCCTTTTTTATTTTTACGCCAGACAGGAATGTACAATTGTTGTAGTTCATCCATGCGGTCTCTAAATGTCTGCCATTGCCCATCCACAGTCAACCCCTTCAGTATCAGTCGCCAATCTATCCGAGCCAATTCACACCTCATACTTTCAAAGTTACCCTTCTTTAAGTTCTGGACCATGGTCTCTGAATTTACTGTTTCATTCTCCATCCTAATGCAGAATTCCACCATATTATGGTCACTCTTCCCCAAGGGGCCTCGCACAACGAGATTGCTAATTAATCCTCTCTCATTACACAACATCCAGTCTAAGATGGCCTCCCCCCTAGTTGGTTCCTCGACATATTGGTCTAAAAAACCATACCTTATGCACTCCAGGAAATCCTCCTCCACCGTATTGCTTCCAGTTTGGTTAGCCCAATCTATATGCATATTAAAGTCACCCATTATAATTGCACGCACCCCTAATTTCTTGTTTGATGCCCTCCCCAACATCACTACTACTGTTTGGAGGTCTGAACACAACTCCTACTAACGTTTTTTGCCCTTTGGTGTTCTGCAGCTCTACCCATATAGATTCCACATCATCCAAGCTAATGTCCTT
Source organism: Pristiophorus japonicus (assembly GCF_044704955.1). Lineage (NCBI taxonomy): Eukaryota > Metazoa > Chordata > Chondrichthyes > Pristiophoridae > Pristiophorus > Pristiophorus japonicus. The sequence goes on along the minus strand of NC_091983.1, from coordinate 121,109,968 downwards.
CCGAACCATTGCCTCAATTTCCTCCCTAACCAGCAATGCTACCCCACCTCCATTTCCTTTTATTCTATCTTTCCTGAATGTTGAATACCCCTGGATGTTGAGTTCCCAGCCCTGAACATCCTGGAGCCACATCTCCGTAATCCCAATCACATCATATTTGTTAACATCTATTTGCACAGTTAATTCATCCACCTTATTGCGGATACTCCTTGCATTAAGACACAAAGCCTTCAGGCTTGTTTTTTTAACACCCTTTGTCCTTTTAGAATTTTGCTGTACAATGGCCCTTTTTGTTCTTTGCCCTGGGTTTCTCTGCCCTCCACTTTTCCTCATCTCCTTTCTGTCTTTTGCTTTTGCCTCCTTTTTGTTTCCCTCTGTCTCCCTGCATTGGTTCCCATCCCCCTGCCATATTAGTTTAACGGTAAATCATGAATCGCATCATCATACAACACCTTGACTACTGCTCTGCCAATCACCGTTATGAGTTCTTTAGTGTACGTACGCAACTTGGCATTGACTAGGTTCAGCTTACGCCTCACAGCCTTAGTATCCCACAGCTTGTCGAATGTCCTCTGACTCATTATTGATTGACTCGCACCCATGTCCAATTCCATCGGTATTGGCACACTGTTAAGTTCACATTAATCATTATCAGTTGGCTCTTCGTTAGGAACGAATACAGTCCATACACTTCCTCCTCTGGTATCTCGGATTGCATATCCGGTTCCGCGCTATACTGCTCATCATCCTCCATGTGGTGTGTCGCAGCAAGCTTGCTCAATTGCAGACACATGCGCTGGAGATCCCCCAGTCTCGAACAGCCTTTACAAATATACTGTTTAAACCGACCTGATGAGGCCGATAATTGCCCCACAGCGCCAACACGGTGAAATCGGATTCATTCCCGTTGACGGACTTTGGGCAGCCATAGCTTTTGCATGCGCAGTCGAGTCAGCCCTGTCATATGCAGCTCTGCCAAACGACGACACAATCTTGTTTACAGTACTTGCTGAGTTCCGATTTTTTCGATGATATCCGCTTTAGGTTTTTGTCTGTCGTCATGCATGCCTGGGCAATCGTGATGGATGGCCTTGCTCAAATCCAGCATCTCCATCGTCAGTAGCTTACGCAGGATCACATCGTGGTTGATGCCGATTACAAAGAAGTCCCGCAGCATGTCTCCCAACACATTTGCGAACTTACACGGTCCAGCTAGATGTCTTAGGCCGGCAACGAATTCCGACATATCCTGGCGCTCAGAACGAATGTGCGTGTAGAATCGATATCGTGAGATGATGATGCCTTATTCTGGTTTGAGATGGTCACATACCAGAGCACACAATTCCTCATCGTCCTTGTCCATTGGACTTGCAGGCAAGAGAAGATTCTTTATGAGTCCATAGATTTTCGGACCGCAAATCGTATGGAAGACTGCCCTGTGCCTAACTGCGTCAGTGGATTCCTCCACAAAGTACTGGTCCAGGCGAGCTACAAAATCTGCCCAGTCCTCTCCCTCCATGAATCTCTCCAGAATTCCAATTGTGCTCATTTTTGCATGCGAAGGTTCTTAAGTTACCTTGTCGCCAAATGTTATGTATGCAATAACTCGATAGACTGAATACTGTAAACTAACAAAGGTACAAACCTGGCTCTGCTTCATTAGGGCTCAAAGTGATTACATTACACGATGGCTTTCCTTTTATACCTGGGCCGGACACAAGTGTGTACAGCCCAGTGACCTCCACCTGGTGGCAATAACCCCAAGCATACATACATGACAGATAGCCTAACAGTTATTTCTACCGCAAAATCTCGTTAATGTTGGTATCTTTTCCTGGTCCTGCTGTTAATGTACCAAGATATGGTATGTTATTCCCAGTTACCAGGTTGGTCCTGCTATTAATGTACAAAGGTAAGGTATGTTATTCCCCGGTTACCAGGTCCTAATTAAAAAATCTGCAGTTATTTCATTGAAAACCAAATGAGAATGTCCCTTTCGCCTGGATTTTCCTCTGCGGGGCAGAGCCTACATGGGGTGGTACATTAACCGACCTCTCCTGGGTCAGTGCTCATTAGATACGTACAGCAAGTTCCATCAGGCTTCCCGCCATTAATATGAGCCTGCCAGTACCAGGCAGGAAATATTAATGATGCTGCAGTGGAAACAATGCTGACGCACCAAAGATCCAAGTCGGGACTTAAAGGGACAGAAGCCTTCCGAAGGTCAGAAGGAGGCATCCGACTGAAAGTTTCGGTTGAGATCAAGCCATTCAGCAGTTAAGTCTCTGAGGTCATCTGGAGGCTTCAGCCAGCACATTGTTATTCATCTGTGTCCACAGGAATAGCAAACCCCATCTAAAACTGGTAACATTTCTTTACTGATGCGCCAGGTGTGGAATTTCTGCCCCTCTTGAGAAATTTGTATTACCGCCCCTGGAAGGAAGTGAAGCGCTAATGCTCCCGTTCCTTCCAGGGACACTAACGGGGTGGACACCTCAGCAATGCTGCACACTGGGCCGTGCAGCGCTGCCGTATGTGAGGGGCTCTTCCCTCACTTGAAGGGAAGGGCCCATACAACCAACTCTGCAGAAGGAAAATGGACCCTACCTGGACGACCAGGGAGCAGGAATGCTGCGCGATCAGCCTAGTACTCAAGCAGTGTGCCGGGCTGAACCGCAAAGCAAATGGAGCAGGAGCCGGAAACATAAGAAATAGGAACAGGATTAGGCCATACGGTCCCTCGAGCATGCTCTGCCATTCAATAAGATCATGGGTGATCCGATCATGCACTCAGCTCCACTTCCCCGCCCACTCCCCATAACTTCTTATCCCCTTATCGTTTAAGAAACTGTCTATTTCTGTCTTAAATTTGTTCAATGTTCCAGCTTCCACAGCTCCCTGAGGCAGTGAATTCCACAGATTTACAACCCTTTAAGAGAAGAAATTTCTCCTCATCTCAGTTTTAAATGGGCAGCCCCTTATTCCAAGATCATGCCCTCTAGTTCTAGTCTCCCCCATCAGTAGAAACATCCTCTCTGCATCCACCTTGTCACGGCCCCTCATAATCTTATACATTTCAATAAGATCACCTCTCATTCTTCTGAATTTCAATGAGTAGAGGCACAACCTACTCAACCTTTCCTCATAAGTCAACCCCCTCATCCCCGGAATCAATCTTGTGAACCTCTCTGAACTGCCTCCAAAGCAAGTATATCCTTTCGCAAATATGGAAACCAAAACTGCACGCAATATTCCAGGTGTGGCCTCACCAATACCCTGTATAGCTTTGGCAAGACTTCCCTGCTTTTATACTCCATCCCCTTTGCCATTGTGATATATTCACAGAGGACAGCACACACAGCTCCTAACATGGCAGGCAGCTCTGTCGGAAGCCTCCGGAATTTGCCGGGTTCTGTTTGTTATTACCTCTGCAGTTGCAGTACACAATACGTCCACATCCACAGTGTGGAGCTACAAACATTACAAGCTTACAGTCATTACACTTGTCCCTCCTTAATGAAGAAGTTATTATAACAAACATCATACATAACTTTCATGTTTATACATAACAGAATAGAAACTTTTTTTTCATATTTACAAATTTTACTTTACCACTTGTTTTCTGTTTCGAAGAGGATACCTTCGCTCTCGAACAGAACCTTCCAAACTTGGTGTCGAATCTAAACTCATTCGAGGCTCATCCTGAGGAACATTTTCCTCCACGGAATTTCCTTGATTTTCATTTGAACTCACTCTAACTTCAGGCTCTTTGTTTTCCTGACTCGGACTCACTTTCATTCTGATTCTCTCCTGGATTTGTTTCCAGTACATTGGAGTTAGGATTTGCTACTGGTGTATCAAAACTATCTGATGAGTCAGAAATAATTGAATCATTCCCATCTTCAACTCCTTCCATGTCTGTAGGTAAAATATGATCAATATGAACAAACCTAACCTGTGCATTATCAAACATCTTTACCAAAAATGTGTGAGGACCACATATCTTCACCACTCTTCCTGGTGACCACTTTAACCATTTATGGTGTTGGTTCTTCACTCTCACCTTCTAGTTTAATTTCACACTTCTCTATTTTACTCTACCTCTATCATGATTCTCTTTCTGTCTTAATTGTGTCTCTTCTACGGACTGTGCCAAATTTGGTTTTCACAACGAGAATTTGGTTCGTGGCTGTCGTTTGAGAAACAACTCTGCTGGTGTTCTACCAGTAGTTGTATGAGGAGTATTACGATATGTAATCAAAAAATTAGCCAATTTGTGATCCAATGACAACTGTCATTTCCTTGGATTTGGATCTAACGTGTTTTATGAGGGCACGTTTTACATTTTGTCCAATGCGCTCTATACAGTACCACCTTTCGAAGCAGGGTGGTATGGTGGAACCTTGGTATGTTTCACACCATTTTTGCTCGTGAATTGTGCAAATTCTTCTGAACGAAATTGTGGTCCATTATCCGAAACAATCTCTTCAGGGAGGTCAAATGAAGAAAATAATTTTCGTAAAATATCCAATGTTTTACTTGTTGTTATTTTCCACATTGGAAACACCTCAACCCACTTCGAATGGCTATCACAATGAACAATTGTTGTCCATCTAACTCAGCAAAATCAATATGTAGCCTTTGCCACACCCTGGGAGGCCATTTCCATGGCTGTAATGGTACTTGCTTACCAATTGACATGTCATACAGTGACTCACGATGTACTCTATATCTTTATCAAGACCTGGCCACCATAAATAACTGCATGCAAAACTCTTGGTCAAGCACATTCCCAGGTGCTGATCATGGAGATCTCCTAATAATTTGGACCTGAATTTATTTGGTATAACTACTCTTGCACCCCACATGATACAATCTTTATTGACTGATAATTCATTCCTACGAATGAAAAATGGATATGTATCTTTGTCTGTTACCTGGTTTGGCCATCCATTTGCAATATACTCATACACCTTTGACATCACTGGGTCACGTTTGGTTGCTCTACCAATCTCTTCAGCTGTGACTGGCAGTTCATCAATGTACGAAAAATAAAACACTTCTTCCCTATCGGGTGTAACTTGTGATGGGGAAGGCAATCTAGACATTGCATCAGCATTACTCTGATCAGCTGATCGTCTGTATTCAATATCATATTTATATGCTGACAAAATCAAAGCCCATCTCTGCATTTGGGCTGCTGCTAATGTTGGAACTGGGGACTTTGGATGGAGGATTGCTGTTTGGGGCTTATGGTCCGTAACGATGGTAAACTTACGATCATACAAGTATTTGTGAAACTTCTTGACCCCAAAAATTAATGCCAAAGTTTCCCTTTCAATTTGCGCATAATTACTCTCACTGGCACTGAGAGTGTGTGAAGGAAAAACAATTGGTCTCCCCTCTCCATTACATGATACATGAGAGATTACTGCCCCAACTCCATACGGAGAGGCATCACATGCTAGCTTAATCTCCTTAGATAAATCACAGTGAATTAACATGGTGCTCTCTACCAATTTTCTTTTACACTCCTTGAATGCTGTATCACATTCTTTTGACCACTTCCAATGGACCTGTTTTTTCAAAAGTTCATTCAGTGGATGTAATACTGTAGCCAAATTTGGTAGGAACTTCCCATAATAGTTCAAAAGACCCAAGAATGAACGAAGTTCAGTGACATTCCTGGGAGTGGGTGCTTTTCTAATTGCATCCAATTCTTCCATGGTTGGATGCAAACCATCTTTGTCCACTCTGTACCCTAAGTACTCCACTGAGTTTTTAAATAACTCACACTTATGAGCAGACACTCGTACTCTGTGCTTCTCTATCTGTTTGAGGACTTCATTCAATATGTTATTATGAATTTGCCTATTTGGTGCTGAAATTAGTATGTCATCCAAATAACATACTACCCCTTCAATACCTTGCAAAATCTGGTTCATCACCCCTTGGAATATGGCACGGGCGGAAGACACTCCAAACGGTAGCCTATTAAATTGATATAGGTCTAGATGAGTATTTATAGTCAAACATGACTTGAACTCCTCATCTAGTTCAAGCTGTAAGTAGGCATTCGTAAGATCTAGTTTTGAGAAGATCTGACCACCTGTCAGTGTTGTGAACAAATCTTCAATATTCGGCAATCTATAGGGGACATTACCCTCTAGAACCTAGTTTATGGTTACTTTATAATCACCACACAATCTTACCTTACTATCGGACTTAAGTACAACAACAATGGGTGTAGCCCAATTACATCGATCTATCATCCAAATAATGTTCTCAGTCTCTAGTCTTTTGAGTTCTTGCTCAACTTTCTCCTTGAGTGCATATGGTACGGAACGTGGCTTGTAATAAACCGATCTCGCGTCCTTCTGTACCCTGACACTCGCCTTGAAGCCTTGGATCAAACTACCCGTTTCGCAGAACACTTTCGGATACTTCTTGATAACCTAATCCGTTGATGAAAATCTCGCTTCTACACAGAAAATCTTACTCCAATCCAGCTTCAGTGAGCTCAACCAAATTCTTCCTCGTAAGGCAGACTTGTCTCCTTTCATTACTATTAGAGGCAAGTTCTGAAATTGATCTTTATATTTCACCGGTACGGTGATGCGACCTACCACAGGAATTTTCTCTCCCGAGTAGCCTCGCAGCTCTATCTTGAATTTCTCCAGTTGAAAATCACACAATTTGTTGAGGTACAGCAACTCCAGTACTACACTCATGGATGCACCCGTGTCAATTTCTATTGGTATCTTGAATCCCGCAACACCTTTGTGGATTTTGATGCTTTCCGAATTGCTGTCTGTTAACCCTGTGCTCCTGATGACGTGTAACTCTAACATCTCCTCATCCTGTTGTTGTTCTTCCATGCTATGTAGTCTCTTGGGATTTCTACTCATAGCTTTGAACGCTGGACTCATAGCTTTGGAAGCTGGTTTACCCTTCAGTCGGCATGCCTTCGCAAGATGCCCAATCTTGCTGCAGAAAAAACACTCTGCCTTCACGTATGGATAACTTTGAGCAATGTGTTATCCTAGGCACCTATAGCATGACTTCGACGCTCTGTTAGAATTTCCAGTTTCTGAGACTTTGGGCCCCCACCATCTTTTACTTTGAACCTGCAGGTGGTTTACCTCGGTTGACTGTTGACCGTAATTATTATTTAATTCTCGGGAATATTATTTGGCCATACCCATCGACCTCACTGTCTGACAAGCAATCTCAAAAGTCAAATCATCCATCGTCAATAACTTCCTTCTGATCGCATCCCACAAACAAAACGATCCTGTAATGCTCAGTTTTTGAAAGTTTCCAAAATTCCAATGCATCGATAGCTTTTTTAATGCTACAATGCAATCACTGATACTTACATCAGTCTTTTGATTCAGAATCCCGAAACGATAGCTCTCAGCAATTTCTAACGGTTTGGGGTTATAGTGCTGCTCCAACTTCGTTAAAATCTCTTTAAGCGTTGTGTCCTTTGGCTCGTCAGACACAAGCAGATTTACAAGGGTTTCATAAAATGTCAGACCCACCTCCAATATGAAGATCTCTTTCTTACGTTCCAACACAGCCCGGTTCTGGACTGCATTGTCTGGAACTTCGATTATGTTATTTGCAGTGAAATACATTTATAGCCGATCCACATACGCTTTAAAACATTCCCGGTCGTGTCTATATTCCCCCAAATGTCCGATTACACCTGCCATTTTAATCTCTAACTGTTCACACGATGTGCTGTATTTTACCTCAGATTTTGTAGCTTTTTTCCAAAAACAGAAACTTCCAAAGTCTCTTGGTCGGCTGGCTGAATCCTTCCCCAACAAAATTTAAGCTTTAAATCATCCGAAAAATCCCATCTCATCTCAAATGTGATATCTTCACAGAGCACAGCACACACAGCTTCCAACATGGCAGGCAGCTCTCTCTCGGAAGCCTCCGGAATCTGCCTGGTTCTGTTTATTATTAACCCTGCAGTTGCAGTACACAATACGTCCACATCCACAGTGTGGAGCTACAAACATTACAAGCTTACAGACATTGCAGCCATAAAGGCCAAGATTCCATTGGCCTTCCTGATCACTTGCTGTACCTACATACTATCCTTTTGTGTTTCATGCACAAGTAACCCCAGATCCCGCTGTACTACAGCACTTTGCAATCTTTCTCCATTTAAATAATAACTTGCTCTTTGATTTTTTTTCTGCCAAAGTGCATGACCTCACACTTTCCAACATTATACTCCATCTGCCAAATTTTTGCCCACTCACTGACAGAAGGTGAGTTCCCCCACAACCCCCCTCACCCCCGCACTGCCCCCCCCCCCCCCACCCCACTGCAGCCACCTCACCATTAATTTTCTCCCCGGTAATGGTTGGCCGCCCGATCTGCACCTCCTGCAACTGTCAGTGCTTTTGTCCGGCACTGCTACAAGGGGCGAAAATGAATTTCGGGACTGTGTCGCTAACGGGGCGATGCATGCGACGATGATGTCACAATCTCCAGGTGCAGGAGATCGGGGCACAATGCCGTAGCGCCGCCTCTAAACTCACGCCTAATATGATGGGAGTCATTGCCAGCATCATGCCTGGTGCTAAGGCATTTGCGCCCCATTCGCGCACCGCCCCCCCCGGGGTGATAATGGGAGGCGCAAATACACCGAATATCTAGCCTCAAGATTCCTACTCAAAATTTGCTGTTAATCGTTCTTAGGTTACCTTAATTAAACTTGTGTTTTAGTAGTACGAGAAAGATGATGATGAAATAAAGGTGTAATGCTTGTAGGATACCATAATTTTAATTATGTATTATATTTATTAATATTTCAGTTATGTATTAATTTAATAATTTCAGATTATCAAGTAAATTTTTTTTCATGAGAATTTTAATCAACATAGTGTATTTTATACATGAGGCACCCATTGAAAACTAGTATTAAAACAGAAACACATGTGATGCTGCTTATAAACAGCATGGAGCCTGTCTTTGACACTTCTGCAGTGTTATCATGTTCATGTTCCTCTTCTGATTTTTTTTAAACAGATATGTGTGTTGGAGAGACAAATCTTTGATTTCCTTGGCTATCAATGGGCGCCTATCTTGGCCAATTTTTTGCACATTATCACAGTCATTTTTGGCCTGTTTGGGACTATCCAGTTCAGACAACGATATGTAATCAGGGTGAGTAGAACATTTTAAGTTCTAAAAACTGTACTATTGCCTGAGTCAAGAGAGGGCAGTGAAGCTGTCACAAAAGAGGACGTTCATTTTTCATGCTACTTAAAGAAGTAACTGAACTGGAAAATTAAACAGAAATCACAAATCATTTTGTCTTATTTGGTCTTTGAGTTAATCATTTGAATCATATTAAATAATGTTATAATTTTCCACTATTTTAGTTTGATCTATGGAGTTAAATGATCAGTTACCTTCATAGATTGAATACCTTAATATTTTCTATAGCTGTGGACCATTATTTTAAATTGATAGCCGAGAGCTTACAATAAAGATACACATTGTTGAGGTTGTGATATCAGCATGTGATATATAATGCACATACTGCAATTGAAAAACTGCAATTGAAAAAATCCTAAGATTAAAAAGTAGTCAAAACACTGAAGTGTATATAGCAATGTTTAGCATTACTGAGTGGATAGTAAGTAGGAGCTGTATTATATTTTCCATCCAGAAGCTAAAGTAGAAGCTACAATAGAGGCTCTGAATAAACTGAAGATGATTTTGTTTGGAACAGAGGAGGCTGAAGGGAGACCTTACTGATGTGTATAAAATTATGAGGGGCCGAGAGAAAGTGGCTAGGAAGGACCTATTTCCTATAGCAGAGGGGTCAACAACCAGGGAACATAGATTTAAAGTAATTGGTAGGAGGTTTAGAGGAAATATGAGGGGAAATGTCTTCACCCAGAGGGTGGTGGGAGTCTGGAACTCACTGCCTGAAAGGGTGGTAGAGGCAGAAACCCTCACCACATTTAAAAAGTACTTGGATGTGCACTTGAAGTGCCGAAACCTATAGGTCTTTGTCGGCTGGTGCGGACACGATGGGCTGAAATGGCCTCCTTCCGTGCTGTACATTTCTATGATTCTATAATCCACACATCATTTATTACTGATCACTCAATTTATCAATGTCGTAAACAAGAACAGAGTGAGTTTTTCATATCAAAGTAGGAACAATAGGGTAAAAATCTACTTTTCTCCTCCCAGCAGACCACATATTGTGAAATTACACAACTCCAACATGGGCTGGGTTGTGTGCAGTTTTCTGATGTGTGCTTCTGGTGTGTGCTGGGAGTGCTGGAGAATTTTTAGCCCAAATTTCTTGCATGTCTCTTTTATAAGTGAATTTTTGCTTTGCTTTGTTTGTAATATGCTCTGTGTAATTATGATGGTTGAAGCTCTTTAATTTATGCGTATCAATGATTATCTGTGCAAGTAGATTAAAAAAAGAACAATAGAGACAGGGTAATCTTACAGAAGAGAAATCCTGGAAGGACTGTACCATGATCCGATTGAGGAGGGATGTATAAAAATCCTACATTTAGAGCTCTTTAATACTAATGAGTCCTGTTGGATAAATGTTGATAAGGAAGGAAAACTACCTTGAGTTTAAGTTAGTTTTTCAGTATAAATTCATCTTCAAGCATAATACGTTAGATGGTTTGTTCAGTGTGTAGCTATTCTGTAAATTTGTTAATTCTTTGTGGAAGGTATGTCAATTTCATAGAATCATAAAATGATACAGGACAGAAGGATGCCATTTGGCCCATTGTGCCTGTGCCGGGAAAACTTGTTCAGAATTTAGTTCAGAACATTATATTTTATACCATTAACCATAGGCTAGAAATTGGTCTTTTGGCGATAGCGGTATTTTTTCATCATTTTTCGCCAAAAATACCATTAAAAATACCGCTATTTTTTAAAGGCATAAAATTGGCAAAAAAATGCGCTTGACGGTAAAAATTGAAAATGCATGAGGATTTGCGGTGGAAACTGCAGTCCTCATCAACTTTAGTCCGCTAAAAAAACAGGCCCTGCAAGGGAGAAAAACACACAAAACAAATTGCAAAAAACAAAAAATAAAAAATCACAAAACATTCACAAGACACTTATCTCGCAAATCGCTGAAAAATAATTTAAAAAATAAAAACTTTAACTTACCTTTTTTTCAGGTCTTCATACTTACCGCTGTTTCTGAGGCTGCAACGCAGGCTTTTCTCAGGCGTTTTTTTCTCCCCAGAATACGGGTGTGCCTAACGGCCAATTTAAAGCGATATCGCTTTTTTTCATCTTGCACGACGGTGATCTGCTTTCAAAACCGTCGGTGCACGACTTTGGCCAATTTAGGTGAACACCTTTTTTCGTCAAAAAAGGCAAAATATTGTCGAAAAAACAGGCACAAGGCTGGCCAATTTCTAGCCCATGGGAAGAATGGAAAGAATTTTGTGGCATATTATTTAATATCTAAGACTTTTGGTTTGCTAGGAGAATATCTATTAACTATGTTCGATGGCACTGTTCATTTTTTTAAATATAATGTAACTGCCCAAAAGTAATTAAGCAATATCAAAATGTGTTTCAAACACACACTGGGTTGATCCACATGCCTAATTAAGGTGTTTAAACGGAGATAGATACACTGTGGATGAAGGTAACAAATGCTGAAACACAATACAGAATATCCATTAGAACTAGGCAATTTTGTGGATATTTACAGTACTTAATTCCTTTGTGACACTTCTTAACATCTGGGAGAATGGTATCTTCAGCGGGATGAGACTCTTTCAAACTTCTGCATCTTTGTTTATTGATTGCCTATTTTTGTGAACCTAAGAACCCTTCTTTTCTTCGTCCCACCTTTTATTTTGGGCTTCTCAGACTATATGGTTGACAAGACCCAAGTGTTGGCATGACCAAGATTGAAATCTCATCAGTGTAGTGCATTACTAACAACAGCCCATGTCTGGCTTCTCTGTGCCATAATGATTTGATATTCCAAACTATTGTGACCCTGCACTGTTTTTTTTGCAATACAAGTTATGTAATTCCTAACACAGGTAGCATTATCTATTGGTTCAATAGAATACCTACTACACTCGGTGTCAACAATAAAAGCATCCATCAGAATGCATCAAGTCTGTATTGTGGATATGTGGATATTATTATTTTTACCAGTGCTGCCAGTGATGAAGTTAGTTTGCCCATCAAAGAAAAAGTCCAAACCAACTTTTAATTAAAAAAATATGGAAAATGTAATTGCTTGCATCTATCAATTGCAAATCTTAGAATCAACAATGCCAGTAATATGTCACATAGGCTTATGAATATCCAAGATTAGAGACAGAATTGGTGTTTTATCAAATAGCCTTCCTGTCAATCTAATGCATAATGTATCAACATATTTAATAACCTGCTTGCTATATTTGCCTTTAGTTATCCTTTTTAGTTCCTGAAATGTTCTTTTCAGATCACTAAGAAAGAGTAGAACACAATGATCTTCCAAAAAAATGACCTTTTCTAGCAGGAAGAAGTTAGTTATCCTCAGTGAACTGACTATGGGAATGAACATAAGAACATAAGAAATAGGAGCAGGAGTAGGTCAACCGGCCCCTCGGCCTGCTTCGCCATTCAATAAGATCATGGTTGATCTGATCATGGACTCAGCTCCATTTCCCTGCCCGCTCCCCATAACCCTTTATTACCTTATTGCTCAAAAATCAGTCTATCTCCGCCTTAAATACATTCAGTGACCCAGCCTCCACAGCTCTCTGGGGCAGAGAATTCCACAGATTTACAATCCACTGAGAGAAGAAATTCCTCCTCATCTCAGTTTTAAATGGAGTGGCCCCTTATTCTGAGACTATGGCCCCGAACTTGGTGGCCATACCGCCCGATGCTGCCCGCTGCTGCCCGCTGCTGCCGTGTTTTCTGGGCGGTCTCCCCTCCGAGCAAGTTTGGGAGGGAAGACTGCTGGGAACCGCCTGCTGATGTCCGCTGGCATGCAACTCACGTAAGTGTCCTGCCGCTCGCTGAGCTGCCAGTTTGGTCTGGGCAGGAGTCCACCGCAGCAGGGGAAAGGACCACTGTGTGGACGCAGGTCTAACCTCAACGGTAAGAATGAAGACATGCAAAAAAAGGTTAGCAAACATCTATTCTTTATTTTTTTTCCAGCGATTCAGGTGGATGGGGTCCCCTGATGGTTTTGCAGTGTTTTTTTTTGTTTTTAATTTTTTAATTTTATGTGTTGCCCCCCTCCCTGGGACCGACTCAATCCTTGGCGGTACTTTGCCGAAGATTGCATTTGCAGCTGAGATTGGGAACTCCCGCCCGCTGTCGCCCATATTCAGAGCTCAAGTCACTTTTTTGTCGCGAGGCAATCTTTCCATGACTTTTCCACGAAACTCCCGCCAAACTACCGTCAGGTATCTCAGCGGTGCACTTGGGTGGAAGTTAGCTTCCACCAAGTTCAGGGCCGATGTCCCCGAGTTTTAGTTGCCCCTATGAGTGGAAATATCCTCTCTGCATCCACCTTGTCGAGCCCCCTCATTATCTTATATGTTTCGATAAGATCACCTCTCATTCTTCTGAACTCCAATGAGTACAGGCCCAAACTACTCAACATATCTTCAAAAGTCAATCCTCTCATCACTGAAATCAACCTAGTGAACCTTCTCTGAACAGCCTCCAATGCAAGTATATCCTTCCTTAAATATGGAAACCAAAACTGTACGCAGTATTCCAGGTGTGGGCCTCACTAATACCATATACAGTCGTAGCAGGACTTCTATACTTTTATATTCTATCCCCATTGCAATAAAGGCCAACATTCCATTTGCCTTCCTGATTACTTGCTGTACCTGCATACTCATTTTTTGTGTTTCACGCACAAGGACCCTCAGGTCCCTCTGTACTGCCGCACTTTGCAATTTTTCTCCATTTAAATTATAATTTGCTGTCGGGTGTTTTGTGTGCCCCGTGTCGCTATGACTCTCCCTTGAGTCGACCCGTGCTTTAAAACTCCCCGGTTCGGGTTGTTTCCCTTTGGACAGCAGGAGCTTTTGCCAATAGTTCCTGCCTAGCCCATCGATTAGCGGGTAATCGCACAGAGAGAGAGAGAGACCAAGGTCAGATAGGTCTTCTCCTATGCCCGGTGCGCAGCGTCCCCAGTGAGATTACAGTGTAACCCGGCCGTGAGCAGATGCCACCCGGTTGGTCTTCCAAATTATGGCGCGAACCACAAGTCCCACAACCCTCAAGTTCAGACCCAAGGAGTTACTATGGGTAGATTATAATTGAGTCAGACAAAACAAAACGGTTCAGGTTGGTCAAAGATCAATTCCTTTTATTACATTCACAAAATGACAACTCCTACTCCCCTCGCTTACAGCTTAAAGAGTAAGTGACTGTCGACACTAGCTTAAAAACCTGAGACTAAATACCCACCCTGTTGAACCAACCACCTTCCCAGAATCTAAGCCTAGAAAATGGAAACTCTTCTAACTAAACCCCTCTCCTGGTTTGGTCAAATCCCACACTTGGACGCCTCCTCACTAACACACGTGTTAGCCTGCGTCTTGGACACCTGCAGTTCCTCAGTAGCTAAACATGCTTGCGGTCTTGGAGATTTCCAGAGGTGTATGCTGGGTATAATTACCAGCCCTTGTCGTTGATTCACACGGTCCCGGGTCTGTTCGACTCTAAAGACAAAACCGTGTCGAACAGAGGCATTTGATGCCGAGAGAGTTATGTTCAGGCTGTGTGGCAAGACACTCACTTTGGGTGTTCCTGGAGAGTTGACGGACGCGTAGCCGCGCGGGGAACCCTGTTCCAGATGGTGAAGAAAATTAAGCCACTGAATCCCCCAAAGTTCAGCATCTTTATATCCCGTAAAATATACAAAACTGGCTGGATGATTCCTGGTTACCATGGTCGCAGAGATGCTAATTGGTTTTCCTGGTGACGCCTCTGTCTTGGATTGGTCAACTTGATGAACACAGTGGTAGGCCATTTCTGTAAATGAATTGTTCTCGAAGTGCTAACTGTTCGTTGAGTTCTTGACTGCTCCTTCATTGAAAGAGTCCAGAGGTGTTACATTTGGCCTGAAAACCTCATTGTCCATCCAGACATACCGGCTTCATGGCCAAAAGGTGGTTTTCCACAATCACACAAATTTCCAAATGAAAAGGCCTTAGCCTTTCATGATGTCAGCTTTGAGCCTCGTCCCATGGCAACCCAAAAGACAGACAGCTCCTGCTATCAGTCATTTTTTAAAGTACAAATGTTCAAACTCCATTTTGAAATGCAGCCCATGTGCGTCTCCATTTTAAAAGGGTGCAGGTCCATTTTAAAGGTCCAAAAATTCTTCCGGCCCATACATACACTGATGTTGGCACCGGCCAAATCCTACACCTCCCTGTGATAACAACACTGCCAAACCTACAGCAGAATTATCACGCAACCGGTGTGTGTATGGGGACCCCAGTATGTCATCAGACCAAACCATAACTACCGGGAGTTTCCAAAACTAAAACAAACAGTTCCCAAAACTTGGACAACGAAACAGTTCCCTGAAAGTCCAAAGTCCCCAAATCTTTAAAACTTGTTGCAAGGTGGAGGAGGAACAGCCTGTCTCCCTGAGTAATTCATAACAATACAAGGGAAAAAGTAAGTTGTTTTTTCTCACTGCATTTCTCAGAAATGAACTTAAGGCGGGTATCCTCTCCCACAGCCGTCAATTTTAATTACACTAGAGGACCGGGCTTCGGGCATGCTGATACATTCCCGTAAACGCTTTAAAATCCACGCACCACACCCGACGCAACATATGCAACAGATTGGGTTGGCCCCGCTGGCCACCCGAAAAAGCATACATCTGACAGTACATTGCACAACACATTTATAGCAATGGTGAAGCAGCTTGTGATGTCCGGGGCTGATAATGCAGTAGTCTCAGCCACTGATCTCCAACTGCCTTCCCTTATTGCCTGCAGGTCACGTAAAGCAAATACAAAGTTATGACACACTGTACAATGACCAAAACATGAGAGACTACTCAAATCGACAGTGGGATTTCTATGCTGAGCCCAACTAATATGACCTTACTATACAGTATAAATGCACATGAGGCCCATACTTGAAAAAAGATCACTCTGTGACCAGTTAACCTTTATTACCAAGACCTCAAGAAGCAGACGATGGGAGAAGCTTCCCTTTTTATACCGGAAAGTCCAGGTTAGGAGTGTCTCCCACAAGTTCGCCCCCTGTGGTCAGTGTTCTCAAGGTGTACAACTTAGGTCAGCTTATACATGGGTTACAATGACAGTTGAATACATGACATCACCTCCCCCCCAAAGTCTTATTGGGATCACAGGTTAAGTCTCTCTGGTGGTTTATGCTCCCTTGTAGAGCGCCTGAGTTGGGGCTCCGGTTGTTGGGCGCTGGCCTGAGCGTCTGCTGTTTGCGGTGCCTCAGGCCTGTCTGGACTGCCCACAGTGACTGGGCTCTCCTCCACTTGGTTCTGGTGTTTGGTCACCTGTGGTGGAATGAAATCTATTTCGTGTTCTTCCTCTGCTTCTTCTATGGGGTTGCTGAACCTCCTTTTAGTTTGATCCATGTGTTTGCGGCAGATTTGTCCATTGGTAAGTTTAACCACCAAAACCCTATTCCCCTCTTTGGCAATCACAGTGCCTGCAAGCCATTTGGGCCCTGCAGCGTAATTAAGGACAAAAACAGGGTCATTGACCGCAATACATCGCGCCCTCGCATTCCTGTCATGGTTAGTCACATTGTGACCGACGCCTGCTCTCAACAATTTATTTCATAGTAGGGTGTATAAGGGATAACCTGGTTTTGAGCGTCCTTTTCATTAGCAGCTCTGCGGGTGGAACCCCTGTGAGCGAGTGTGGTTGGGATCTATTGGCCAGCAGGAGGCGTGTTAAGCGGCTTTGTAGGGAACCGCCTTGGATTCTGAGCATCCCCTGTTTGATTAGCTGCACTGCTCGTTCTGCCTGGCCGTTTTGAGGCCGGCTTGAACGGTGCCGTTCTGACATGGCTGATTCCATTGCCTGCCATAAAGTCCTGGAATTCAGTGCTTGTGAAGCACGGGCCATTGTCGCTGACCAAGACGTCTGGTAGACCAAGGGCGGTGAACATTGCCCGTAGACTTTCTACCGTGGCAGAGGATGTGCTTGAATTTAAAATGACACACTCAATCCATTTGGAGTAGGCATCTACTACAACCAAAAACATTTTTCCCATGAAAGGACCTGCGTAGTCCACATGGATGCGTGACCATGGCTTAGCGGGCCAGGACCAAGGGCTAAGGGGGGGCTTCCCTGGGTGCGTTGCCCAGCTGAGCACATGTGTTGCACCTGCGAACACAAAGTTCCAGGTCTGCATCTATTCCTGGCCACCAAACGTGTGACCTGGCAATTGCCTTCATCATGACAATGCCTGGGTGCTCACTGTGAAGTTCTCTGATAAACACCTCTCTGCCCTTCTGGGGCATGACTACTTGGTTTCCCCATAGTAGGCAATCGGCCTGAATTGAGAGTTCATCCTTGCGCCTATGAAATGGTTTAAACTCCTCCGGGCATGCCCCGTATGTGGCTGCCCAGTCCCCATTCAAGACACATTTCTTAACTAAAGACAGTAGCGGGTCTTTATTTGTCCAGACTTTAATCTGACGGGCTGTCACTGGTGAGCTTTCGCTTTCGAAAGCTTCAACAGCCATGACCATCTCAGCATCATGCTCAGCTGCCCCCTCAGTGGTGGCTAGTGGTAGCCTGCTGAGTGCATTGGCACAGTTTTCAGTGCCCGGTCTGTGTGGAATTGTGTAGTCATAGGCGGCTAACGTAGTGCCCACCTCTGTATGCGGGCCGATGCATTCGCATTTATGGCCTTGTTGTCGGCCAAAAGGGACGTTAGGGGTTTGTGATCGGTCTCCAGCTCAAATTTCCTGCCAAACAGGTACTGGAGCATTTTTTTTACTGCAGATACACAGGCTAGCGCTTCCTTTTCTACCATCCCGTAGCCCCTTTCTGCCCAGGACAGACTTCTGGAGGCATAAACTACCGGCTGTAACTGACCATTGGCATTCACACGCTGCAACACACATCTGACCCCATAGGACGACGCATCACACATTAAAACTAGTTTCTTACATGGGTCATATAACGTTAACAGTTTGTTGGAGCATAACAAATTGCGTGCTCTATCAAAAGCCCTTTCCTGGCTGTCCCCCCAGACCCAATCACGACCTTTGCGTAGGAGCACGTGTAGCGGCTCTAACGGCGGCCTCAATTTGGGAAGAAAGTTGCCAAAATAGTTCAGGATCCCCAGGAACGAACGCAGCTCTGTCGTGTTATGGGGTCTGGGTGCTCTCTGGACCGCTTCCGCTTTGGACGCAATGGGTCTGATCTCGTCTGCTGCTACCCTCCTCCCCAGGAATTCTACCTCTGGAGCTAAGAAGATGCACTTTGCCTTTTTCAGTCGCAGCCCTCCCCGGTCCAGACTGCGTAGCACCTCCTCCAGGTTGTGGAGGTGTTCTTCAGTATCGTGACCCATGATGAGGATGTCGTCTTGAAAAACCACCGTCCTTGGAATCGACTTGAGGAGGCTTTCCATATTTCGCTGAAAGATCGCGGCGGCCGAACGAATCCCGAATGGACATCTGTTATACTCAAACAACCCATTGTGTGTCGTGATGATGATCAGCTTCTTCGACTCACTCGCCAGCTCCTGGGTCATGTAAGCTGAGGTCAGGATCAATTTTGAAAAAAGTTTGCCACCAGATAGCGTCGCAAAGAGGTCCTCCACTCTCGGTAGCGGGTACTGGTCTTGGAGTGACACCCAATTGATGGTGGCCTTGTAATCGCCACATATCCTGACCGACCCATCCGCCTTGTGCACCGGCACGATTGGGCTCGCCCAGTCACTGAATTCGACTGGCGAGATGATACCTTCCCTCAGCAGGTGGTCCAATTCGCATTCTGTCTTTTCCCGCATCACTTACGGCACTGCTCTGGCCTTGTGGTGTACTGGCCTGGCGTCCGGGTTTATGTGAATCACTACCTTGGTCCCCATGAAAGTGCCGATGCCGGGTTGAAATAATGAGTCAAATTTGTCCAGGACCTGTGAGCATGATACTCGCTCCACAGAAGAAATTGCATTGACATCACCCCATTTCCAGTTCATGACAGCAAGCCAACTCCTCCCCAGTAGTGCAGGACCGTCCCCTGGGACAATCCAGAGTGTCAACCTGTTCTCCGAATCTTTGTGGGTCACGACTACCGTGGCACTGCCTAGCACCGGAATGATCTCCTTTGTATATGTCTGTAGCAGTGCGTCAATTGGCAATAATTTTGGCCTCCTGGACTTGGACACCCACAACCTTTCGAACTGTTTGATACTCATCAGGGACTGACTGGCCCCCGTGTCCAACTCCATTAGTATTGGGATGCCATTGAGGAGCACTTTCATCATTATCGGTGGCGTCCTGGTATATGAACTGTATATGTGCTCCACATGAACTAGCTGAACTTCAGCTTCCAGCGATTTCCCCCAGTATTCATTTGGCCTCATAGGGCTTACATCGGGCCCGTCCCCTTCGTACATCAACCTGGCTGCAGGTTTCCTGCACATACACACCAAGTGACCGCTGGCATTGCAGTTTCTGCAGGTATATTGCTGATACCTGCAAGCTCTGGCTGGGTATTTGCCTCCACACCTCCAGCATGAGCTAGAGGCCCCATTGTCGGAAACAAAAGGTCCATTACCAGTCGATCGTCTTTGACTGTCTCTGTAACTGTCCTTAAGCGCACCATTAAGAGGTGTTGATGGCCCCATTACTGGCTGCATTGTCCATTGCGATGGCATGAATCGCCGTTCAGCTAGCCATTGTTTCTGTTGAATTCCCCATTTGGGTTCGACTGCATGCTGGGGCATGTCCGATTGCCCTTGTCTGCCTAGAGAACTGTGTGCCGTGTTAACAATGTTGACTCCCTGGTCGTTTGCCGTATTTGAGCCAAGATTTTTGCCATAAATCATTCTGGTGTCTTCCTCCCCTGATATAATTGTCTGGGCTATCAGAGTCGCCGCTTCCAAGGTCAAGTCTTTGGTCTCAATCAGTTTCCTGAAAACCCCAGCGTGCCCGATGCCCTCAATAAAAAAGTCTCGCAGCGTCTCCGCTCTGCATGCATCTGGGAACTTACATAGGCTCGCCAGGCCCCGGAGATCTGCCACAAAGTCTGGAATGCTTTGCCCTTCTCGCCGCTGGTGCGTGTAAAACCGGTGTCTCGCCATGTGCATGCTGCTCGCCGGTTTAAGGTGTTCTCCGATCAACTTACTGAGGTCTTCGAATGTCGTGTCCACAGCTTCTCTGGCGCTAGAAGGTCCTTCATCATTGAGTACGTTCTGGATCCACAATCCGTCAGGAGATGAGCCTTGTGTTTGTCGGCCGAATCCTGTCCCAACCATTCCTTGGTGACAAGACTTTGCTATAGTCTCTCAAAAAAGTCGACCCAATGATCACCAACACAGTACCTCTCTTCTGTGCTGCTAGTGGCCATGATCGTGTGGTTTAGATTCCAGTTTTTCGTCGCCAATAATATGTCCTTACTATACAGTATAAATGCACACGAGGCCCATACCTGAGAAAAGATCACTCTGTGACCAGTTACCTTTATTACCAAGACCTCAAGAGACAGACAGTGGGTGGAGCTTCCCCTTTTATACCTGAAAGTCCAGGTTAGAAGTGTCTCCCACAAGTTCGCCCCCTTGTGGTCAATGTTCTCAAGGTGTACAACTTAGGTCAGCTTTTCCATGGGTTATAATGACGGTTCAATACATGATACCAACATCCCATCAAGGAGGAGACACCAGCTGAGTGATCTCCTTCTCGATCTTCCCGTTACGCTGTTCCGAAGTATAAAACTGCTTCTGTGACAATTCCACCTCCTTCAGCGGCTTTGTGAGATGTTCGGGCAGAGGTGGAATGTCATTCCCAAACTGTGTTACATTTTCGTTTAAAATTAGTTACAGAATCATTTCTGGTAAGATGCACTGTGGAGGGCTCTGTGATGGGGAAAATCCATTGCTGAGCAAACTGAACCTCCATGTGGGGTTTAAAGCAGAAGGTCGAATCGGGAACTGGACACCGGGTCTTGTTGTGGACCCTCTACTGCGCGTGATACAGTGTGTCCCCCTGCCTGTGTATGCCACCTGAGGTGGAATGTGGTCCTGGGCCATCAGCTCCATTGTACAATTAATGGCATCCGCACCCTCTGATTCAAACCCACACACAAGTCGGTTGAACAAATTTAATCTCTGGGGACAGAGCACAATGTGTGCTCCCCGGTATTGGCACCCGTTAAGGTCTATGCCTGCAATCGCGGACCCCCATTTAATGATGAATGGCAGAGCCCCATGGTGCCGCACGTGTACTCCATCCCTTATCACCCCAATATTTTGCACCCGATATACTGGAGCTGGCTGCGGTAAACTGCCCATCACCGGCACAATCCTAAGCACAATCCCCATCACAGTAAAATTGGCCGGCCACAATTAACCGGGACCGGGTTCACCTCTGAGGCCAGTCAGAGTTGGCACGGGTTCATCAACCCCTTGTACGAGCTGAGCGCGATGAGGTGCCTGTTACTGACCCATGAAGGAATGCGACTTGCTGAAGGTCCTCCAAATGACTGCGTCCTTCATGCAGCAACCAAGCACCGTACAACACACACGCATCATTTTGTGCCGCCTGAACTGAGGCATTTCGATTTTCACAAATCAGACTGTCGATAGTCTGAGCTTGGGCCTCCAGCTCTGCTGTGATCTCCTTCAGGTGAATGGTCATGGCCTGGTCTTCCTGCAACTCCGACCCCTCTATGGCATTACCCTCTCCCAGTATCTTTCGCAGTCGGTCTCCTAAGGTATTTACCTGCATTTGCAACTGAGCATCATCCATACTGTTAATAAAGGACGTGCCAGTGCTGAAGGCCGTCTCTTACAGCTCCCCAAACCCCCGCGATGTACATCATATAAACCATCCTGATCCATGCCACCGTAACTCAATTCACAAAACTTTCTAAACATTTCCTTGAGCAGTACTTCATGCAAGCGCTCTGTTTCCGTCGGACACCACTGTGGCATTTGTACCTGGGTCAAGTTTAAAATCACTGAGGTGACCGAGTAGTGTACATTGTGGTATAAGACCTTACCAGTGGGGACTAATACTAAACCATTTCTAGGCCCACTGGTTGTGGTGGGACATCTAACCTCCATTTCCTGTACCGGTGGGGCTGTGGGAAGGGGCTCTACCTCGCATGCTGGCAACTCCGTGGAATTTACGATATCTGGAGGGTCTGGGATCGCACAGGAGTCCATACTCTGTCCCCAGCCAATCCCGGTCCTGGAGTCTTGCCACTGTCGCCAAAACAGGACCGACATGCCCGTCGGGCAGACCTGTTCAGACCCCCATATACATACGTGAATTCTTTCCTCTTCTTTCCACGATTTGTGCCAGCACACTTCAACGCTCCTCTTCGTCCCCGTAATCTGACAGTACACATCGTTCCCCAGCCGTTCCCAGTCCGCAGATCAATTGCTCCTATCTTGGCTCAATTCCCTGAGCTACCACCATTGTCCCAGGGGTATCCGTCCCTCGCACCACAAGCATATGTGTCTCCCCTCGGTCACCCTAACCCGTGTGGCCATGACTTGCAACTCGGGGCACAGTATGGAAGCTTCACCATACGTGAAACCCTTGCTGCTTGAGTACCGCGTAGAATTGGACCCCAGCCACCCCGGCCATCTTCCCTCATGGAAATAGGCCGCCACACCATCAGTAAACCCATTCCTACCCCCTTGGATCCTTTCCCTCCTGTGCACCCATAGAGGAAGGATTCCTCTGTGTCCCCTCTCTCCATCTGTCCTGATCAGATCAGGATCACCAACAGGCTCAACCAGAGTGCATTTCATCCTGCGTTCTCCATTCAACTCACTTCTGCAAATAAAAGAAAAGAAAAATAGCACCACTCTGTGAGAGGTCTTCCCTTCACAGGTCAACCTTAGGTTATATACATTTTATACATGTTGTAATTACTGTAGTCAACACATCCCTTTTTCCTTTCTGTCCTTAAATTTCTGATAAATTTCCCTTCCCGAGTGCTTGAGCAGCAACTCATATCAATTTAGCTAAGTCAATTTTAATTTCACAGAACTTTATGTCCAGCCTTTGTGATTTAACCTTACTGAAGTTCACACAGCATTGTCCCATCAAAGTTCAAGTTAGGTAACACCTCGAGGTCATTTCCATATTAAAGGACCTCTCTTGGTAATCAACACTCCTGCTTAAAAGAAAAGAAAAACATCCATTGTGGCTTTCCTGCCATCCCAATGGGTTAATTCATCAATTCCGATCCCCTTTTTGTGACTGAGGGAAACATCCACTCAAATTTGAAACTTAAAATTTTCTAAAAATTTTACAAATGCTCAAAATATTTACATTTAACTCTGCACAAGGTATTGCTTTCTGAAGTCATGTACAGAGAGTTACCTTCCTTTTTTTCTGCATTTCAAAAGTTACATTACATTCTATCATCCACACATAACAATAGCTTACACATTACAATGATTCTTTACTCCATGCATAATAGCAATCCCTCCTTTTTTCTCTTTCCTGGTCACACATTCTTGAAATTGGTCAGAAATTTTTAGTTTTAAAATACTAAATATATGTGATTGCCTCATGTCCAGAACTAGAGGGTTTTCACACAATTTCAACCAACCAGAATTTCACCATAGCCAAAATAAAAGTCTGGTTTTAACAGGTTAATTAACCTCAATAACTCCAAATTAATTCAAACCCATCTCAAACTAACCAGTACCAGTTGAGAAAAACTACAGACTCACTGAAAGACAAATAAACATCCACATGCCTTTTTAAAATCAACTTTAAACATTCTTCCTGAAAACATAAAATGCTTTTCTATGTTTTTGTCTCTTAAACAAATGGTTTACTGCCGTAAATACAATGCTTCCCTTCCATGCTTTGTACTCCCTTTTGGATCCCACAGGATCCTTCTGTCCACCTTGTTTCACCTTTTCCTGCACCACCTTACTCTCAGCTTTCAAATTTCTAAAACTGCTTTTGCAGCTACTGAGGAGGATCTGCTTCAAATTCACATGCTCCAACTCCGGGTTACCTCTCCAAAAATCCATCTAACATCTATTAACATCCAGTGGACCATCCGTGGAGTTAATGGGTCCTATATTCCGGATCTATGCTGTCAATTTGTTCTCATCACAGTTATTGATTAGTCCCGGTGCTTCGGGAGCCGGCCGTCCCTCACTATACTGGGTCCAAAAATCAGGCTCCTTTTTCTCCTCATCCCAGTTTACCCCAACTTCCCCCAGTGTTACAAAACAAGCCATACCCCTGGTCCCAAATAATGCTAGGGCCAGCTTACTGATTTTTTTCATTACACGGCCCGTGATCAGCCTCTTCTTATACCCGATTTTGAGCTACCCTGTATGCCACTTTTATATCTTTTAACTGACCTTCAGCCTTGGCAGCTCTCTCTGAGTTCGTATTTCATGTTGAGCCTGACACTGCCTTCTACTTTCGGTGGTCTGACATTGCAGGTACTCTATCGTGTTTCTAGCCGTTTCTTCCTGCGCTTTCCTCTTCTGCCTTTTATTACTTAAATCTTCTGTCAGCCACAGGAATCAACGTAGTGAACCTTCTCTAAACAGCCTCCAATGCAAGTATATCCTTCCTTAAATCATCATCATCATCATCATTATCATCATAGGCAGTCCCTCGGAAGTGAGGAAGACTAGCTTCCACTCCTGAAGCGAGTTCTTTGATGGCTGAACAGTCCAATACGAGAGCCACAGACTCTGTCACAGGTGGGACAGATAGTCGTTGAGGGAAGGGGTGGGTGGGACTGGTTTGCCGCACGCTCTTTCCGCTGCCTGAGCCATACAGGAGCGCAGGTATTACTACAGCCCTGTAGATCATGAGCTTGGTGGCAGTTTGGAGGGCCTGGTCTTCAAACACTCTTTTCCTCAGGCGACCGAAGTCTGCACTGGCGCACTGAAGGCGGTGTTGGATCTCGTCTTCGATGCCTGTTCTTGTTGATAGAAGGCTCCCGAGATATGGGAAGTGGTCCACGGTGTCCAGGGCCGTGCCGTGAATCTTGATGACTGGGGGGCAGTGCTGTGCAGTGAGGACAGGCTGGTGGAGGACCTTTGTTTTACCGATGTTTAGCATAAGGCCCATGCTTTCGTACGCCTCAGTAAATACGTCGACTATCTCGTGGAGTGCGGAATATGGAGATTAAAACTGTACGCAGTACTCCAGCCGTGGCCTCACCAATACCCTGTACAGTCGTAGCAGGACTTCTCTGCTTTTATACTCTATCCCCCTTGCAATAAAGGCCAACATTCCATTTGCCTTCCTGATTACTTGCTGTAGCTGTATTCTAACCTTTTGTGTTTCATGCACAAGGATCCCCAGGTCCCGCTGTACTGCAAAACTTTGCAATTTTTCTCCATTTAAATTATAATTTGCTTTTCTATTTCATCTGTCAAAGTGAATAAACTCACATTTTCCCACATTATACTCCATCTGCCAAATGTTTGCCCATTCACTTAGCCTGTCTATATCCCTTTGCAGATTTGATGTGTCTTCACAATTTGCTTTCCCAACAATTTTTGTATCATTAGCAAACTTGGCTACATTACACCTGGTCCCTTCATCCAAATCATTAATATAGATTGTAAATAGTTGAGGCCCCAGCACTGATCCCTGCGACACCCGACTAGTTATAGAAACATAGAAAATAGGTGATGGAGTAGGCCATTCGGCCCTTCAAGCCTGCACCACCATTCAATCAGATCATTGCTGATCATTCACCTCAGTACCCCTTTCCTGCTTTCTCTCCGTATCCTTTGATCCCTTGAGCTGTCAGGGCCATATCTAACTCCCTCTTGAATATATCCAATGAACTGGCATCAACAACTCTCTGCGGTAGAGAATTCCACAGGTTAACAACTCTCTGAGTGAAGAAGTTTCTCCTCATCTCAGTCCTAAATGGCTTACCACTTATCCATAGACTATGTCCCCTGGTTCTGGACTTCCCCAAAATCGGGAACATTCTTCCTGCATCTAACCTGTCCAGTCCCGTCAGAATTTTATATGTTTCGATGAGATCCCCTCTCATTCTTCTAAACTCCATTGAATAGAGGCCCAGTCGATCCAGTCTCTCCTCATATGTCAGTCTTGTCATCCCGGGAACCAGTCTGGTGAACCTTCGCTGCACTCCCTCAATAGCAAGAACGTCCTTCCTCAGATTAGGAGACCTAACCTGAACACAATATTCCAGGTGAGGCCTTACTAAGGCCCTGTACAACTGCAGTAAGACCTCCCTGCTCCTATACTCAAATACCCTAGCTATGAAGACCAACATACCATTTGCCTTCTTCACCGCCTGCTGTACCTGCATGCCGACTTTCAATGACTGATGTACCGTGACACCCAGGTCTCGTTGTACCTCCCCTTTTCCTAACCTGCCGCCATTCAGATAATATTCTGCCTCCATGTTTTTGCCACCAAAGTGGATAACCTCACCTTTATCCACATTATATTGCATCTGCCATGTGTTTGCCCACTCACCTAACCTGTCCAAGTCACCCTGCAGCCCCTTAGCATTCTCCTCACAGCTCACACTGCCACCCAGCTGAGTGTCATCTGCAAACTTGGAGATATTACACTCAATTCCTTCATCTAAATCATTAATGTATATTGTAAATAGCTGGGTTCCCAGCACTGAGCCCTGCGGCACCCCACTAGTCACTGCCTGTCATTCTGAAAAGGACCCATTTATCCCGACTCTCTGCTTCCTGTCTGCCAACCAATTCTCTATCCACGTCAGTATATTACCCCCAATACCATGTACTTTAATTTTGCACACCAATCTCTTGTGTGGGACCTTGTCAAAAGCCTTTTGAAAGTCCAAATACACCACATCCACTGGTTCTCCCTTGTCCACTCTACCAGTTACATCCTCAAAAAATTCTAGAAGATTTGTCAAGCATGATTTCCCCTTCATAAATCCATGCTGACTTGGACCGATCCTGTCATTGCTTTCCAAATGCGCTGCTATTTCATCTTTAATAATTGATTCCAACATTTTCCCCACTACTGATGTCAGGCTAACCGGTCTATAATTACCTGTTTTCTCTCTCCCTCCTTTCTTAAAAAGTGGTGTTACGTTAGCGACCCTCCAGTCCATCGGAACTGATCCAGAGTCGATAGACTGTTGGAAAATGATCACCAATGCATCCATTATTTCTCGGGTCACTTCCTTAAGTACTCTGGGATGCAGACTATCAGGCCCTGGGGATTTATCGGCCTTCAATCCCATCAATTTCGTGAACACAATTTCCCGCCTAATAACGATTTCCATCAGTTCCTCCTTCTCACGAGACCCTCCGTCCCTTAGTATTTTCGGAAGGTTATTTGTGTCTTCCTTCGTGAAGACAGAACCAAAGTATTTGTTTAACTGGTCCGCCATTTCTTTGTTCCCCATTATAAATTCATCTGAATCTGATTGCAAGGGACCTACATTTGTCTTTACTAATCTTTTTCTCTTCACATATCTAGAGAAGCTTTTGCAAGCAGTTTTTATGTTCCCAGCAAGCTTCCTCGCATACTCTATTTTCCCCCTCCTAAGTAAACCTTTTGTCCTCTTCTGCTGAATTATAAAATTCTCCCAGTCCTCAGATTTGCTGCTTTTCTGGCCAATTTATATGCCTCTTCCTTGGATTTAACACTATCCTTAATTTCCCTTGTTAGCCATGGTTGAGTCACCTTCCCTGTTTTATTTTTATTCCAGACAGGGGTGTACAATTGTTGAAGTTCATCCGTGTGACCTTGAAATTTTTGCCATTGCCTATCCACCGTCAACCCTTTAAGTATAACTCCCCAGTCTATTCTAGCCAATTCACGTCTCATACCATCGAAGTTATCTTTCCTTAAGTTCAGGACCCTTGTCTCTGAATTAACTGTGTCATTCTCCATCTTAATAAAGAATTCTACCATATTATGGTCACTCTTCCCCAAGGGGCCTCGCAAAACAAGATTGCTAATTAGTCCTTTCTCATTACACATCACCCAGTCTAGGATGGCCAGCCCTCTAGTTGGTTCCTCCACATATTCGTCTAGAAAACCATGCCTAATAGAATCCAGGAAATCCTCCTCCACCGCATTGCTACCAGTTTGGTTAGCCCAATCAATATGTAGATTAAAGCCGCCCATGATAACTGCTGTACCTTTATTGCACGCATCCCTAATTTCTTGTTTGATGCTGTCCCCAAACTCACTGCTACTGTTTGGTGGTCTGTACACAACTCCACTAGCGGTTTCTGCCCTTTGATATTCTGTAGCTCCACCCATATCGATTCCACATCATCCAAGCTAATGTCCTTCCTTACTATTGCGTTAATTTCATCTTTAACCAGCAAAGCTACCTCACCTCCTTTTCCTTTCTGTCTATCGTTCCTGAATGTTGAATACCCCTGGATGTTGAATTCCCAGCCTTGGTCACCCTGAAGCAATGTCTCTGTGATGCCAATCACATCATATCCATTAACAGCTATCTGCACAGTTAATTCTTCGACCTTATTACGAATACTCCTCGCATTGAGGCACAGAGCCTTCAGGCTTATCTTTTTAACACACTTTTCCCCTTTAGAATTTTGCTGTAATGTGGCCCATTTTTCTTTTTACCTTGGGTTTCTCTGCCCTCCACTTCTACTTTTCTTCTTTCTATCTTTTGCTTCTGCCCCCCTTCTATTTCCCTCTGTCTCACTGCACAGGTTCCCATCCCCCTGTCATATTAGTTTAACCCCTCCCCAACAGCAATAGCAAACACCCCCCCTTGGACATTGGTTCCGGTCCTGCCCAGGTGCAGACCGTCTGGTTTGTACTGGTCCCACCTCCCTCAGAACCGGTTCCAATATCCCAGGAATTTGAATCCTTCCCTTCTGCACCACTCTTCAAGCCACGTATTCATTTGAGCTATCCTGCAATTCCTACTCTGACTAGCACGTGGCACTGGTAGCAATCCTGAGATTACTACTTTTGAGGTCCTACTTTTTAATTTAGCTCCTAGCTCCCTAAATTCGTCTTGTAGGACCTCATCCCATTTTTTACCAATATTGTTGGTTCCTATATGCACCACGACAACTGGCTGTTCACCCTCCCCCTTCAAAACATCTTGCAGCCACTCCGAGACATCCTTGACCCTTGCACCAGGGAGGCAACATACCACCCTGGAGTCTCGATTGCGGCCGCAGAAACATCTATCTATTCCCCTTACAATAGAATCCCCTATCACTATCGCTCTACCACTCTTTTTCCTGCCCTCCTGTGCAGCAGAGCCACCCACGGTGCCACGGACTTGGCTGCTGCTGCTCTCCCCTGATAAGTCATCCCCCTCAACAGTACCCAAAGCGGTGTATCTGTTTTGCAGGGGGATGACCACAGGGGACCCCTGCACTACCTTCCTTCCACTGCTCTTCCTGTTGGTCACCCATCCCTTATCTGGCTGTGTACCCTTTACCTGTAGTGTGCCCAACTTACTAAACATGCTATTCACGACATCCTCAGCATCGCAGATGCTCCAGAGTAAATCCACCCGCAGCTCCAGTGCCGTAATGCGGTCTGTCAGGTGTTGCAGTCGGATACACTTCCCACACATGTAGTCGTCAGGGACACTGGAAGCGTCCCTTAGTTCCCACATAGCACAAGAGGAGGATGACATGTCTCCGAGCTCTCCTGCCATGACTTAACCCTTAGATTAACATAATTTTGCAACAACAATGCTAAAGGTTACCTACTGATAAAGAAAACGAAAAACTACTCACCAATCACCAGCTAATCACTTACCCCCTTGGCTGTGACATCACCCTTCGATTTCTTTCGACTTCTTTTTTGTTTTCTCTCCCTGCAGCTGCACCGGCTGGTCTTCCCACGCTGCCACACCGCCTCCTCGAACTCCCGCCAACCGGAAAATGACCCATTTATCCCGACTCTCTGTTTCTGTTAGTTAGCCAATCCTCTATCCATGCTAATATATTACCCCCAACCCCGTGAAATTTTATCTTGTGCAGTAACCTTTTATGTGGCACCTTATCGAATGTCTTCTGGAAATCCAAATACACCACATCCACTGGTTCCTCCTTATCCACCCTGTTCATTACATCCTCAAAGAAATCCATGTGTCATACATGATTTCCCTTTCATTAAACCATACTGACTCTGTTTGATTGAATTTTGCTATTCCAAATGTCTCGCTACTACTTCCTTAATAATGGACTCCAGCATTTCCAATGACAGATGTTAGGTTAACTGGTCTATAGTTTCCTGCTTTTTGTCTGCCTCCTTTTTTAAATAGTGGTGTTACATTTGCAGTTTTCCAATCCGCTGGGACTGCCCCAGAATCCAGGGAATTTTGGTAGATTCTAACCAATGCAACCACTATCTCTGCAGCCACTTCTTTTAAGACTCTGGGATGTCAGCCATCTTACAAACTTGTAGATGTTTATATATATATATATATATATATATGTATATATAATCAAATGGTATGTGCTACAAACCTGGCCAAAAGAGAGAAACATTGATGCACATTTCTTAGAAAATAATCGCAGGCATTTAGATACCAAAGGTGGGCAGTGAATATGTTATTTTTCCCTTTAAATTGATATCCCTTTCAACCAGGCCCTTTGGTACATATAGCCTATTTCATTCACTCTGATCATAATGCATTAACTGCTGCGGTGCCCACATTTTGGGGGGGAAATTTGAACTAAATGAAGGAATACAGGCTAAGATTCTCCACTTTGGAGCTGTACTTTGGTCTGCTCCTCAAAATATGCCCCCACACCGACTTAATTGTCTGTGTCAGGGATCATCAGAGTTGCATTATGCCATTCCCAAGACCAAGAGGGAGCCTGCCAGTGCAAAGAGCAGAAACTTGACAGTCAGTGCTTTAGCACCGGAAGATCCAGGAACGGACCATAAAAGTGGCAGACGTACCCAAAGATTGAAACGCAAGTCCCACTGAAGGCCTCAGCTGAAGCCAGGGTCTTCAGCAGGTAAGTGCTGGGTGCCAGATTGCTGGGAGAGGAGGACAAGGTGACTCTCAGGGCCATAACCACTACTTTTCAAGCCTACTGTCTCCTTCTCCGTGGCAGCTTCAGGAAGTGGTAGTAATACAGGCAACCGCAGTGCGGCGGGGGAGGGAAATACAAATTCTCCACTTTGAACCCACTGATTTCCAGCTATAGCCCCTTTGTAAAGGCAAATCCATCGGTGAAGTAGTAAAGGAGAAATTACCAACTTATCATTTCCCATGAGGCTCATGAAGATGCCTTTCCAGCTTGCATGCTTTACTTTAAAAGGGATCAATAATGTTTTCGAAAAGAGGCATGATTTGCAACCATGACTAAAACTTCACAATGGTGTTTGTGTCCCAGGTCCCAAGGAAGGGCATAACAGAGCAATTGAAAAAAACTTCTAGAAGGGAGATAAAACACCCAGGAACCATGGTTCCCATAGGAACAACTAACCTATGATGGAGATCTTGCAAAAAGAGTATGTGTCATTAGGTTCTATGATTAAAGTACAAGATGGGCTGGATTTTTGTCTTTTTGCGATTTCGCCCGTTTCCGGCGCAAATTGCGGCAAAATCAAAATTTTACCACCGGGTTAGCGCTAGTGTACAACGTGCAAATTTTGGCTAATGAAAGTTCACAACGGGCGTTAACGCTAACTCCGGCGTTGCACCACAGAATTTGTGCATCGGAGCCGAGAGTTCCGACAGGAAAAAAAATCGTCTGTTCTGCGCACGCGGGAATATATATTTTTTCCCGTGCTTCTGGTCTGTTGTCCGATTGCGAACGCTAATGCAGGGCGCGGCAGCCACGCACATGCGCAGTACACGCGGTGCTGAATCAGCCATTTTATAACTCGATTTTCATGATGGAGGAGGAGGACAGCAGGCAGCATGCCAGAAGATTCAGACAGGAGGCTAACAAAGCTCTTGTGGGGGCTGTGGAGAGGAGATGACAGGAACTCCACAGGAGGGGTGGATCTTGACCCCAGCCAATGATTTTTAACAGGATCTGGCAGGAGATCGCTGAGGAGGTCTCTGCCACAGATACAGTAATAAGGACTGCAACACAGTGCTGGAAAAATGTCAATGATCTTTCGAGGGTCATTAGAGTGAGTACAATTTTTTGTTCATGCAATCCTTTTGTTACTTAAATTATAAATCATAGAATCATAAAAATTTGCAGCATGGAAGTGGACTGGGTAAATAGATTAAAGTATAAGATGGTTGCTGAGTAGTGGCGGACATTTAAAGAGATATTTCATAACTCTCAACAAAAATATATTCCAGTGAGGAGGAAAGACTTTAAGAGAAGGGATAACCATCCGTGGCTAATTAAGGAAATAAGGGATAGTATCAAATTGAAAAAAATGGCATACAAAGTGGCCAAGATTAGTGGGAGGCCAGAGGATTGGGAAATTTTTAAAGACCAGCAAAGAACGACTAAAAAAATAATAAAGAGAGGGAATATAGATTATGAAAGTAAATAGCAAGAAATATAAAAACGATAGTAAAAGCTTCGACAGATAAATAAAAAGAAGAGAATGGCTAAAGTAAATGTTGGTCTCTTAGAGGATGAAACTGGGGAATTAATAATAGAGAACAGGGAAATGGCAGCGACTTTGAACAAATATTTTGAATCGGTCTTCATGGTAGATGACACTAAAAACATCCCAATAATGGATAATCAGGGGGTTATAGAGAGGGAAGAACTTAAAACAATCACTGTCACTAAAGAAGAAGTACTCAGTAAAATAATGGGACTAAAGGTACACAAGTCTCCTGGACCTGATGGCTTGCATCTTAAGGTCTTAAAAGACCTGCAGAGATAGTGGATGAATTGGTTGTAATCTCCCAAAATTCCCTGGATTCTGGGGAGGTCCCAGCGGATTGGAAAACCGCAAACAAAACGCCCCAATTTAAAAAAGGAGGCAGACATGTTTGCAAAATTTTCTGGAATTCGTTGAGGATATAATGAGCAGGGTGAATAAGGAGGAACCAGTGGAAGTGGTGTATTTGGATTTCCAGAACGCATTCGATAAGGTGCCACATTACTGCACAAGATAAAAGTTCACGAGTTTGGGGTTAATATGTTAGCATGGATAGAGGATTGGCTAACTAACAGAGAGTCGGTATAAATGGGTCATTTTCCAGTAGGCAAACAGTGACTAGTGGTGTGCTGCAGGGATCGGTGCTCGGGCCTCAACTATTTACAATCTATAGTAATGACTTGGATGAAGGGACCGAGTGTAATGTAGCCAAGTTTGCTGATGATGGATTGGAAAGCAAATTGTGAGGAGATCACAAAAAATCTGCAAAGGGATATAGACAGGCTAAGTGAGTGAGCAACAATTTGGCAGATGGAGTATAATGAGGTTATCCACTTTAGCAGAAAAAATAGAAAAGCAAATTATAATTTAAATGGAGAAAAATTGCAAAGTGCTGCAGAACAGAGGGACCTGGGGGTCCTTGTGCATGAAACACAAAAAGTTAGTATGCAGGTACAGCAAGTAATCAGAAAGGATGGAATGTTGGCCTTTATTGCAATGGGGATAGAGTATAAAGGCATAGAAGGCCTGCCACAACTGTACAGGCTATTGGTGAGGCCACACCTAGAGTACTGCGTACAGTTTTGGTCTCCGTATTTAAGGAAGGATATACTTGCATTGGAGGCTATTGAGAGAAGGTTCACTAGGTTGATTCCGGAGATGAGGGGTTTGACATAAATATAGGTTGAGTAGGTTGGACCTATACACATTGGAGTTCAGAAGAATGATAAGTGATCTTATCAAAACATATAAGATAATGAGGTGGCTCGACAAGGTGGATGCAGAGAGGATATTTCCACCCATAGGGGAAACTAAAATTAGGGGACATAGTCTCAGAATAAGGGGCCGCCCATTTAAAACTGAGATGAGGAGGAATTTATTTTCTAAGAGGGTTGTAAATCTATGGAATTCTCTGCCCCAGAGAGCTGTGGAGGCAGGGTCATGAAATATATTTAAGGTGAGATCGACAGATTTTTGAGCGATAAGGAAATAAAGGGTTATGGGGAGCAGGCAGGGAAGTGGAGCTGAGTCCATGATCAGATCAACTATGATCTTATCAAATTGCAGAGCAGGCTCGAGGGGCCAGGTGGCCTGTTTCTGCTCATATTTCTTATGTTCTTATGTGACTAGCCTGCCATGTGGGACCTTATCAAAAGCCTTGCTAAAATTCTTATACACTTCATCAAACACACTGCCCTCATTGATGCTCCTTGTTACCTCCTCAAAGAATTCAATCGAGCTAGTCAGACACGATCTTCCCTTAACAAATCCGTGTCTTTCTAAATGAAGATTTGTCCTATCCTTCAGAATTTTTTCCAATAATTTTTCCACCACCGAGGTTAGGCTGACTGGCCTGTAATTACTCGGTCTATCCCTTTCTCCATTCTTAAACAAAGGTACAATGTTAGTAGTCCTCCAATCTGACACACTATTCGTTCCCATGCTGTTGTTGTCTCTGAGCACTCTGTGGTTGCCTCCTAAAATGCATGATATATAGTTATGCTATTTGCCATGAATGATCTTTACACATTATTAAGATTGCTTTCTGAGGTCTGATAAGATGTTTCCACAATTCGATGTCCTCCTGATAGCCCATGTGCAACTTCCAAGGCCAATAAACAGACAGTACATTCAGACAGTATGGTATAAGTGCTTTGGTGACTATCTGTATGTGCGCCACAAGAGCAGATGGACCCTCTGGTAACCATTCGCATTTAAATCTTTGCAGGCAAAGAAGTCACAGAATCGCCATGAGCAGGTGCGGACTGGTGGCGGTCCACCTCAGATCCTGCCACTTACCGACCTGGAGGAGCAAGTGGCAGCCTCATTGGCATCTCAGGTCGGGCAACTGCCGCTGGTGGTACTGACCTCCTGCTTGTATCCTGAGGGTAAGTTCTGCACACTCCCTTGCCTGGGTTGGGGCAAAGTGATGCAGTGTCTGTGGACTAGGGTTGGGGCAATGTGTTGCAGTGTCTCTGGATTAGATATAATGGAGTCGCAGCAGTTCTTCAAATGAGCCTGTGCTATGTGACATTCCTCATGTCACCCTGCCCCTCCCCCTGCTGCTAACCACTCGGCTTTCTACTTCCAGATGGCCAGTCGGAGGCGTTGAATCCCTGGGATCAGCCCTCCACATCAGCCCAACATATGGAGGAGGAGGAATTTGAAGAAGAGCAGTTGACTCTGAGGGGGGCGGTGGGGTGGGGGGAGGGTGGTGCAGATGCAGTCTACACCTCTTTTACCACCAGCAAATGCCTCATCCAAGGATGAAGTTACATTCCCGGGCTTTGAGATCTCTGAGGCTCCTGGGACTAGTGGCATGCAGCAACGCAGTTCTGAGGTCGAATGCCGTATGCCATCTCTCCGGAGGGTAAGTCGGCAAAGTCGGTCTGCTGACAGACAGGCAGACGTGGAACTGGACATTGTGGGACTGTGCAGCGAGAGCATACAGCTCACGCATCAGCTCCTTGATGTCCTGGATAGGATTCTCGCAAGCATCAACAGTCTGGGTCGTAGATTGTCAGTGCGAGCTGCCCGCACGAGGCTGGTGGCCTCCACCAGTCACATTGGAGTCCCGGAGAGCATGGCAAGCAGCCTTTCCGAGTTCCCCAGTGTGATACCAGACACTCCCCCACACCACCTGTGACTGGCGACGCCGATGCAGAGGCTCGCCAGTCACAAGCTGAGCCTTGCACATCACGAGTTGGTCCAGTGTCTCCTCAGGAGGTGTCCCCATTGTCTCTCTCCCCAACACAGCAGCACTCTGACAACGTTTCTGCACGCTATCGTGGTGCCACTTTGGGTATGAGGAGCAAATGAGGGAGGGGGCTGAGGGTAAGGTTAAGGTGGGGGGGAAAGCAGATGGTAAAAGACCGTGGGGCAGGGGTGATGGTTATCATGTTGTTGTTGTAGTATAATTACAGTTTAATCACAATTGATGTTATTTTATTAAAGTTTCAACATTTTCAAATTATGTTAACAAAGTTATAACATTTTACAATGTTTGATAAATTCTTTTGTTCTCTTTAACCATTCAATTATGAGCTGCTGACATAAGGCTTTTGCAGCAGCAAAATTTCCACGAGGCCTCCCCTATGGTTGTGGTGGGGTTGGTGGTGGCATGGTTCCTCATCAGGCTCCTCTTCCTTGTCCTCATTCTCCTCCTCATCCTTCCCCCTCTCCTGAGGTGGTTCTGCAATCCCCATTGGCAAATCCTGTCTCCTCATGATGACTAAGTTGTGCAGCATGCAGCACATGGCAATGAACTCAGTGACCTGCTTAGGGGAGTATTGCAGGCAGCCTCCAGAGTAGTCCAGGCATCAGAAGCGCTGCTTGAGCACTCCAATTGTTAGTTCGACGATACTGAATGTGGCAGCATGGCTCTCATTATAGCGATGCTCAGCTTCTGTCTGAGGGTTCTGGAGGGGGATCATGAGCCAGGTGGCGAGGTCGTAACCTTTGTCCCCGAGCATCCAGCCCTGGCCTTGTGTTTGAAGCTGGAACAGGTCTGAGACACACTGCTCTCACGCAAGATGAAAGCATCATGGATGCTCCCTGGATATTGGGCATTGACTGCCATAATGCGCTGAGTATGGTTGCAGATTGTACATCCCTGCCTGGAGAAAAACAAAACGGGGAAGGTGGCTCAACAGTGGCTAACAAGGGAAATTAGGGATAGTGTTAAATCCAAGGAAGAGACATATAAGTTGGCCAGAAAAAGCAGCAAACCTGAGGACAGCGAGAAATTTAGAATTCAGGAGAGGAGGACAAAGGGTTTAATTAGGAGGGGGAAAATAGAGTATGAGAGGAAGCTCACCGGGAACATAAAAACTGACTGCAAAAGCTTCCATAGATTTGTGAAGAGAAAACGATTAGTGAAGACAAACATAGGTCCCTTGCAGTCAGAATCAGGTGAATTTATAATGGGGAACTAAGAAATGGCAGATCAATTGAACAAATACTTTAGTTCTGTCTTCACGAAGGAAGACACATATAACCTTCCAGAAATACTAGGGGACCGAGGGTCTAGTGAGAAGGAGGAACTGAAGGAAATCCTTATTAGCCAGGAAATTGTGTTGGGGAAATTGATGGGATTGAAGGCTGATAAATCCCCAGTGCCTGATAGTCTGCATCCCAGAGTACTAAAAGGAAATGGTCCTAGAAATAGTGGATGCATTGGTGATCATTTTCCAACAGTCTATCGACTCTGGATCAGTTCCGATGGACTGGAGGGTAGCTAATGTAACACCACTTTTTTAAAAAGGAAGGAGAGAAAATGGGAAATTATAGACCGGTTAGCCTGACATCAGTAGTGGGGAAAATGTTGGAATCAATTATTAAAGATGAAATAGCAGCGCATTTGGAAAGCAGTGACAGGATCGGTCCAATTCAGCATGGATTTATGAAAAGGAAATCATGCTTGACAAAACTTCTGGAATTTTTTGAGGATGTAATTAGTAGAGTGGACAATGGAGAACCACTGGATGTGGTGTATTTGGACTTTCAAAAGGCTTTTGACAAGGTCCCACACAAGAGGTTAGTGTGCAAAA
Organism: Pristiophorus japonicus; assembly: GCF_044704955.1. Classification (NCBI taxonomy): domain Eukaryota; kingdom Metazoa; phylum Chordata; class Chondrichthyes; family Pristiophoridae; genus Pristiophorus; species Pristiophorus japonicus. The sequence goes on along the minus strand of NC_091983.1, from coordinate 121,072,165 downwards.
TTAAAGCACATGATATTGGGAGTAATGTATTGACGTGGATAGAGAACTGGTTGGCAGAGAGGAAGCAGAGAGTAGGGATAAACGGGTCCTTCTCAGAATGGCAGGCAGTGACAAGTGGGGTGCCGCAGGGTTCAGTATTGGGACCCCAACTATTTGCAATATACATCAACGATTTAGATGAAGGAATTGAGTGTAATATTTCCAAGTTTGCAGACAACACCAAGCTGGGTGGTGGTGTGAGTTGTGCGGAGGATGCTAAGAGGCTGCAGAGTGACTTTGACAGATTAGGTGAGTGGGCAAATGCTTGGCAGATGCAATATAATATGGATAAATGTGAGGTTATCCACTTTGGGGGCAAAAATCATGAAGGCAGAATATTATCTGAATGGCGGCAGATTAGGAAAATGGGAGGTGCAACGAGACCTGGGTGTCATGGTACATCAGTCATTGAAAGTTGGCATGCAGGTACAGCAGGCTGTGAAGAAGGCAAATGGCATGTTGGCCTTCATAGCTAGGGGATTTGAGTATAGGAGCAGTGAGGTCTTAATGCAGTTGTACAGGGCCTTGGTGAGGCCTCATCTGGAATATAATGTTCAGTTTTGGTCTCCTAATCTGAGGAAAGACATTCTTGCTATTGAGGGAGTGCAGTGAAGGTTCACAATACTAATTCCTGGGATGGCGGGACTGACATATGAGAAGAGATTGGATTGACTGGGCCTGTATTCACTGGAGTTTAGAAGAATGAGAGGGGATCTCATAGAAACATATAAAATTCTGATGGGACGGGACAGGTTAGATGCAGGAAGAATGTTCCCGATGTTGGGGAAGTCCAGAACCAGGGGTCACAGTCGACGGATAAGGGGTAAGCCATTTAGGACCGAGATGAGGAGGAACTTCTTCACTCAGAGAGTTGTTAACCTCTGGAATTCTACCGCAGAGAGTTGTTGATGCCAGTTCGTTAGATATATTCAAGAGGGAGTTAGATGTGACCCTTACGGCTAAAGGGATCAAGGGGTATGGAGAGAAAGCAGGAAAGGGATACTGAGGTGAATAATCAACCATGACCTTATTGAATGGTGGTGCAGGCTCGAAGGACTGAATGGCCTACTCCTGCACCTATTTTCTATGTTTCTATATGATCTGTATGTTTATGGGGCTCAATTTTCCTGGGTCATTTGCACCGTTTTTTTGGCACGCGCCGTTTTTTCTGGCATAATTATTTAATTCAAAGTTTCCCCCTGGAATTTGCGCTGGCGTAACTGCTTTTAGTTACGATTTTTCTACGTTAGGTTTTTTTGACGCCAGTTTTCAGCATTTTTCGCAGTTTGCCCCAAAATTTTTTAATGTAGGTCGGCGTATCTGGCCACTCCTGAAAAACCTCTAGTGAGTTAACAGAAAGCAGCACACATTAAAAAATCAGCGCTGAAAGACGCCATTGTGGTTCATCGAAGTTTTTGGAGGGAGTCTCTAAAACTTGAAATATCCATAATAAAGATCAATTTTTTTACCTTTTAACAGAGTACATGGAAGTTTTCTTTTTTTTTACTCACATGCCAGCACCGAACATCTTCAAGCAGGGCTGGAGGGGCGTCGTAGCGTCGGCCGTCAGAATCGGCGCCATGCCCAGACACACGGGCTTGGGGCTCGGCTGGAAAACAAGCCCAGGGGAGGGTACGGCGGGAGGGAGGTGGTGATCCGAAGACTTCTGCACTGAGCCCGGGAAGGGAGGTGCCGATCAGAAGGCTGCTACACTAGGCATAAGACTGCAATGAGTTTGGGGGAGGCGGGGAGAAAGGGAGAAGTCACAAGACTGCAATGAATTGTGGGGGGGGGCGGGGGAGGGGAGATTTCAAAAGACTGCAATTAGTTGGGGGAGGGAGGAGAAAGGGAGAAGTCACAAGACCTGGGTGGTGGTCCATCCATACAGACCTTGGGGAGAGAGCAAAGAACCTACCCTACCTGCAGTGTTAATAATGGAACAAATAATGAAAATGATTCAGATTTAATGTAAAATATATTTTATTCAAAAGTTTAACAAACAATTCTTTGTACTTAACTTAACTTTAATAACATTATTTTTGCATCAAAGGTTCCAGTTACGATCACTTACAAATTTTAAGATCACTTACAAACTATAAGATCACTGAAAAACTTTAAGATCACTTACTAACTTTTAAACTTGCAAATTTACATAACTTACAAAAAGCTTTTGATTTGAGAACAACAGTTACAACAGTAACAATAATAATAACAACAACAATAACAGCAGCAGCAGCAAAGAAAGGTTGCACCCATCTCTTCTCTACCTTATTCTGAGACCACCCGCTGCACTTGTTCTTGGTGACTCCACCACCCATGCCCACAGGCGGTGGCACAGTGTTTCTGGAGTTGCTACCAAGTTTATTCTTTCGAAGATCTTGGGTAGTGCACACCTGTTCAGGGGGAGGGTGAGGGGGCGGCAGGCGGCAATGTGGAGGGCCCAGTCGGAAATGTGGAGGACCCGGCTTGAGGCTCTTCAGAAGCTGGTGTGAGGATTGGAGTGGGAGTGTCAGTTGATTCTGCAAATGGGCGCAGCGTCTGGGCATGTTTCCTTATTGCAGCAACTAACTCCAACATACCGTCCCTCATGCCTCATGCGCCCTGACAGTGTCTCAATGACCTACAACATTCCCTCCCTCATGTTGAGCAAAACTGTCTCAACTACCTGTAACCTTCCCTCCCTGATGTTCACTGACATCGTTCCCATTTCTCGTTAGATTGCTGATACTTCTCCCGACAGTCCCGTTACCTCATCACCCATCCCACTGATGATGTCCAGGAGTGATCGCGTAAGGTCAATGCTCTCCCCACTCATTGCCATCATCTGAACCACATCTATTAGATCCTGCGCCTCAGGATATCGCGCTCTCCTTCCCCTCCTCCCCACGGGTGTGACTCGCACCCCACCACTGGTACTCGCAGCCTCGGAAGGTGGGGCCCTGGGTGTGCTTCGCTGCACGACACCACTGGAACCCAAAGCCTCGGAAGGTGGGGCCCTGGGTGTGCTTCGCTGCACGACACCACTGGAACCCAAAGCCTCGGAAGGTGGGGCCCTGGGTGTGCTTCGCTGCACGACACCACTGGAACCCAAAGGCCTTGGAAGGTGGGGCCCTGGGTGTGCCTCGCTGGGCCACTGGGACCCACAGCCTCGTACGTTAGGAAACCATGGAATGTCCCACCAACACTCAAACGACTAGTTACGGAAAGGGCTGGCACCTCAATGGGCGGCACCTGCACCTCCACCAAAGTCAGTAAAACAATGGGGGCTTCATCCATCTCCATCCTCTCCCCCTCCCCCTCACTCCCATGCTTTTGGTCTGGAGGGTGGGATTGGAAGATGTTCTCCTCTTCAGGTTCGTCCTCGTCTGAATCTTCTTCTGCATCAACAGGGTTGGCCTCAAATTCTGCAAAGTATAACAGAACACAGACAAATGGTTAGCAGCAGAGGAGGGGGCAGGGTGGGTGGCATGAGTAGGCTCACACAGCGCAGGCAACAGGCTGATTTGAAGGACCATGATGAATGATAGCACATTGCATCAACCAAAGCGTAGCTGACGGAGACATCCTCAGCAACCAAAGCATGGCTAGCCCGCGCAGTACTTAACATTTAGCAAAGCCAGACTGTGGAATTTGCAGGACTTAACCACTCCCTCGAGTGTGGGCCCAGCTTGTGCAGTGGTGGTTGCTTTTCTCCAGGCAGGACCCATCAAAGCAGTGACCCTCTCTTCCAAGGGTGTCAGTGGGTGCAGATTTGCCAGGCCTCCTCCTGTTCGAGTTCTTTCCCTTTTGTTGTGTGCCACCTTCCTCTGCAAAGATGAAAATGCAACTTTTTAAGAGAGGGTGTCTCTCTGCTGGGTGGGACATATACAGCTGGTCACACTTAAAATTGCAATTCCATTGAATAAATAAAAATATTACTTACACTAACGACTTGACCAAGATCCTGCCACTTCTTTTTACACTGGCCTCCAGATTTCGTGGTGGTCACCATTGCGCAGCAATCTTCTGCAACTTGGTTCCAGCGTTTCTTCATTTCTTTGGCTAGAACTTTTATATGACCTCTGCTGATGTCCAGCTCCTGCCATCTGGTCCCAATCACAGTAACTAGTGCCTCCACTTCATCCTGTAAGAAATTATTGGTGCTTGCACTGCGTTGCATCTGGTATTGCTGCAGATCCAATTTTTCCAATGCTCACACACAGCACTCCTTCTCACAAACTGGCTCTTTAAAAATGGCCACTTGCCAACCCAGAGCTGTACTGCGCATGTGCATCCATTGAAATAATGGCAAAAATGTCACTTTTTTCCCCCCGCGCTTGCGCAGACGGTGCGGCATCGTTTTTTCAGCGCAGACAGCAGGCTCCGCCACCCGAGGCGACTGGACATGCTGTGCGGTGCCAAGTTTGAATTATACTTCGGGAAAACTTTGGCAAAATATTTCTGATGCATTTCTGGCCTAGAAAAACAGGTGTAACTCTGGCAATACGCCAGAAAACGAATTTGGGCAAAATTGAGCCGATGGAGTGGAATCTCTTTCGGTAACCTCTGGATTGTGTAAAGGTGCTCGCAGGGCGATGTGCGCACAGTCAAGGGCACCCTGAACCTTGGGGAAGACAGCAAATCGGCTAAAACCTACAGCCCTCTCAGCAGCAATGTGTAGCGAACTGAAGCATATGTCCCCTGCTGATGCCTAAAAGGAGCCGGAGGCATAGAAGGCAAGTGCCGCAGTCACCTTCACCTCAACAGGCAGTACAGTCCTGATGCCGCTGGTCAGCTATAGGTCTGCCTGTACAAGCTGGCATATCTCTGTCAGCACTTCTTTTCGGATGCAGTGTGCCTCAGAGAGTTGCAGGTATGAACGATGTTCCCTGTAAAGTTGTTGGAGGCAAGGCCTCCTCCCCATACATCGCAACCTCTTCGATTACGTTTAAAATAATCATCAATAAGTCTTCTTGCAGCTCGATGCCGTATAAATATAGCAGCCAGGAATAATGGCTGACATAGCATGGCCCCCATCTTCTAAAATGTCCTTAAATATCTTTTAAAATGAACCATAAACTCACATAAAACTTCACTATGAAAAACAAAGCCTTCTTCTCCCAATCCTTTGATGCACTCAACTTCTCCTCCATTTTCAAGATGGCGCCGTTCGAGCTAGGTACGTCCTGTGTCCGACCTTGGTGCGACTGCTTTTTGCTGGAGGGTACCCGGACGAATGCTAAATTGAGCAATATCAGCGAAAGTTCCGCTTGGGGCGCTAGCGTAGCATTGCACGCTGATTTACATCATCCAAACAGTGAAAACATCAGGCAGGCACTAATGTTTGGCGCCGCTGCAAAACCACTGCTGAAAGTTCCGCCTAGCGCAAAATGTTTTGCGCCTCATTTCGCGCCAAAAATAAAATCGCTTTTGAGATCTACCCAGGCACTAAACGGGGTGCAAATCAGCCTAAAATCCAGCCTTAATGGTAATCATTTCATTGGACCAATTAGGGATATGACTGCATAGATGATATAAAAGGAAGGGTTTCTGATTCCCAGAGATTTGAACATATGGAGCAAAGATGGGTAAATGGAGTCAAAATACAGATCAACCATGATCTAATTAAATGGCAAAACAGGCTCAAGGGGCTAAATGGCCTATTCCTGATCCTATGACAGAATTGTGGGGCTGTAGGAAGAACGGCAAGTCTTCACCAAATCTACTGTTAAAATGTCCTTGCAAAAAGGGTAAATAGAACAGTGGGTGGAAGATTTGGGTCAGATGGATACATCCCCAAACATCCAGAGTGAGAAAAATGCTTGAGGGTATTCTATAAATGAACACAGGTATCCGAAGGAGCATCGACTCGAAACATTACCTCTGCTTCCTCTCCACAGATGCTGCCTGACCTGCTGAGATTTCCAACATTTTCTGTTTTTATTCCAGATTCCAGCATCCGCAGTATTTTGCTTTTGTATCACAAGGAGCAGTTAGCTTGGTTTTCAAAGTAAATAGGTCATAACTTATAAATCTACTAGAATTATTTGAAAAGGTAGCTAAACTAGTGGACAAAAGTAATCCAGTGGATGTAGTTTTTGTTTGGATCTTCAAAAGTTGCTTGATAGGTTGCCGCATGAGATGAGTAGATAAGTTAAAGTGCATTGAATGGATGCTGAGTTGCCTAGATGGATTGACAATTGGAAAAGTAAGCAAAAGGTAGGGGTGAGTTTGGGAAGGAAAATTTTTGCATTTGACCTTGAGTATCTGCATCGTGGAGAACGCTCACCCTGGTGTAAGTGCTGGGGTGTGCCTGCAGTCTTTGTTTCTAACTCTGCCAAAGTTTGCAGGGCTGGGGGAAAGGTCAAGCTTGAGGGGAAATTGGCAATGGGCCCTCAAAGTTGCCAGATGTCTGCAGGCCTGATGGGGTGCTGGCTTCTTACCTCTTCAAGTCCCCCACCCCCACCCAAAAAAAAAGAAATCATAAAGTGTCACTTGTAAAAAGAAACCAGAAAACTTTCAGACCCTTATCTTTAGGGATCCAACCCTCGATCTCAACCTAGGCTTCCAGGTGGAATCACATCCATTTCTGTTGGCAAGTGAAACCAGTGTACCACATACTGATGGAGGTATGGGATACAGGAACCGCCGACTTAGAGAGTCCCTGTATCCTTATTGCAATAGCCTTGTTGAGATGGGAAGAGGCTCCACCCCACAAGGTTATATAGGGATTGTAAGTGCAAGTCAAAATTATGGTGGAAGTCCACCAAAACAACTGTAGATTTTCAGCCACAGTCTCTAGCTGGATTGGGGGTGTATGAACGAGCAAATATTTTTGCTTTTTTTGTTGCATTTAATTTGGGCCTTGTTTTGCCCTTTTGCAGTTAATTTATGTATTTTCATTTCTTTCCTTTTCAACTGAGAGGAGTTTGACTCTCAGTTCAAATACTATAAATATATACCAGTATTCTAATTTCTCTTGGTCTCAGGGAGTTCGAAGGCGAGGAGTTCCACAGGATACAATCTAACTTGACTTGCTCTTTTCCAAGAAGCCAGGACAATAGATATTGTGAGTTACTTGACCAGGCCTGAGGACATCTGACTTTTCTATTTATATTTATCAGAGATGCAGTCTCAGAAATTTGCATTTCCTGCACTTTGACCTGCCTGTGGTGCTGAAAGTCACTGCTGCCTTGAACGTTTATGCAACCAACTCCTTTTTATGCTAACGTGTCTAACATTTGTCAGGTTAGCAATAAAGCATCACAATGTGCCTGTGTTAATAACTTAAATCACTTTTCTGAGAGAAAGCAACCAGGGCTTTTTCAGGTGGCCACATTCCTAAGAGTGCAGGGCTTCATTGATGAAACCATTTGGCTATACAAGCTCTTTTTAACATGGATTCTTTAGTGTCCTTAGATGCTCTAATAATGACTTCACGAGGCAGTGTGTTGTACTTGAACGGTAGTGACCTTGGTCCTTTATTAGTTAACTCCAGAGTGAGGATCACACCTGGTGGCCTGCCTCCTATACAAGGCCAGGCACACCTGCACAGATAACCTGCGAGTCTCCCACTGCTGTGCCCTCTGGTGGCACACCTTTTGATAGTGCCAACAGTAGCTATGTAGGATACATGACATCACTCCCCACTGAAGCCTCTGTGCAAATCGCCTCTGCACGGACTGTTCTCTGGGCTTAGCTCTATGTGGGCTCTGTCTGGTTGACCTTTGGTGACTCACTTCAACATTGGGTGTGTGTGTTCCTAATCACTACATTCTCCCCCCTCCCACATCGATATGCGGGGGCTCCTGACATTCGTGTACATTCAAGTTCAGGTAAGTGAGTTTTGCATTTTTTTTTTGGTGTGGTTCTGTGGTGTGACAAGTACGTTAGATGCCTTATCGATGCAGTGACCAGTACGTGAGGATGAGCTAGTTCCGGAACTGCTGGGTTGTGTCCCTGCAGTCTGGTGGCAGCTCAGTGCCCGGTGCTGGCAGTGGGAACCCGGTTGGCTCGCTTGGCCTACTCTCGGGGCTGTTGGTGTGGTCCCCCACAGATGTCTGTGACCTCCCTGTCCTTTCTTTGCACCCTGGGTCACAGCTGCTCCCTGAGGGGCTGTCGTCTAGCAGTGCACAGGGAACTGCTTACTCGCTGGCCTATGCCGGCTCTCTGCAAGAGTACTTCAGCTAGTCCCACTCCCTCGCCCTTTCTCTGTAGCCCTGCAAATTATTTTCCTTTAGGTACTTATCCAATTCCCTTTTGAAAGCCACAATTTAATCTGCCTCCACCTCCCTTTCAAGCAGTGAACTCCAGATCCTAACTACTCGCTGCGTAATTCTTTTTTCCTCGTGTTGCCTTTGGTTCTTCTGCCATTCGTCTTAAATCTGTGTCCTCTGGTTCTCAATCCTTCCACCAATGGGAACAGTTTCTCTCTATCTACTCTGTCTAGAGCCTCATGATTTTGAACACCTCTATCAAAGCTCTTCTTAATCTTCTCTGCTCCAAGAAGAACAATCCCAGCTTATCCAGTCTATCCAGGTAACTGAAGTCCCTCATCTCTGGAACCATTCTTGTAGAGTTTTACTAGAATGGTTCCAGGGATGAGCGATTACAGTTACATGAATAGACTGGTGAAACTGGGGTTATTCTTGGAGCAGAGAAGATTGAGAGGAGATTTGATGAAGGAGTTTAAAATCATGAATGGCTTAGATAGAGTAAATAAAGAGAAACCGTTTCCAATGGCTGAAGGGTCGATAACCAGAGGGCACAGATTTAAGGTGTTTGTCAAAAGAATCACAGATGACAAGAGGAAAATCTTTCCTATGCAACAAGTGATTAGGATTTGGAATATACTGCCTGATAGTGTGGTGGAAACAGATTGAATAGTAGCTTTCAAAAGGGAATTGGATTTATACTTGAAGAAGAAAAAATTGCAGGGATAGAGGGAAAGAGCGAGGGACTGGGACTAACTGGATTGCCCTTCGAAAGAGCCACCGCAAACTCGATAGGCTGAATTGCCACCTTCTGTGTTGTATGATTCTATGATTCTATTCCATGAAATGCAAGTGGTGTGAGATAAGAAAACTACATATAGATAGTTACATTCAATCGCTATATTATAGCCTACTACCTATAGTAAACTTCACTGTTTGCTCAATACCATTTTCCTGAACATTTAGTCCACAAAAAATAGGCTTCATTTTCATAATTTATATTCTGAAGATCCACTGCAGTTATTAGGTTATGATGATCACAGAAGGGGACATGGAGAGTACAATTATTCTGTCACTTTAATTCTCCACTCCACTCGCACTCTGATATCTCATTCCTTGGACTCCTACACTGTCCCAATGAAGCTCAACGCAAGCTCGAGGAACAGCATCTCATCTTTAGTTTAGGCATTTTACAGCCTTCTGGACTCAACATCGAGTTCAATAATTTCAGAGCATAATCTCTGTCCATCTTTGGCTCCCGTTATCCCCACCCCCCTACCTTAAGTTTTTTTTCTCTTTGTCTCCAATGACAGCTGGTCATTATTCCACCATTCACACCCTATCTAGACTAACCTCTTTCTAACTTCTGTCATTATCATTTCAATTCGGCCCATCATCGCTTTTGTCTCTCCAATCGCTCCTGCCTTCCACCCTATCACAAACCTTCACTTTTGTTCTTTTTTCCCACCCCGCTTTCAGTGCTTCTTAAGAATGTGTTTTTTTTTAACATTTGGCAGTTCTGACGAAGGGCCGTTGACCCGAAACGTTAACTTTGTTTTTCTCTTCACAGTTGCTGCCTGACCCGCTGAGATTTCCAGCATTTTCTGTTTTTAGTACAATTATTATTGGTTTTATACTCTGTTCATTTAGACTGAAGCAACCTCTTATTGAGCAGGCTTACCTTTCCAGTCTTTGCTACATTACTGTGCTTGCTATATGTCCTTTCTGAATATTCTGCCCTGTACTTCATTCCCTGCAGATACTATGTACCATTTACAGCTGGTACTCGTGCTGCTAAGTTTAATTATGTAATCACACCATTAATAGTGTTTTAAAACATACTTTTCAGTAAAATATTAAATAAATTATTATTTCCATTATTGAAAGTTAATCATAGATTTTTTTAAGACCACTTACTATAATCATTTACTTTAAAGGCTTAATTGTATGCAGGTGTAGGTTTTATATACCTTTTTATGTATAGGTGTGCACATTATTTTTGTTTTCAATGACATAGAGCTCCAGCCCTCACTGTGTGAAGAATCTTCCATTGATGGGGCTTGTTAAGCCCGCACTACGAGGTTCCTGGCCAACTGAAGGAAGGGGGCCTGATGATGTAATTTGAGCATTGATTTTGATAGTTGTCCTGTCAGTGTTCTGCAGCATGAGTTGCTACAAACACTGACAAACACTGCACAAAGGTGCACAGCTGCATCCAAGCTCTCTCATGACTCCCTCCAGATGCTTATGCAGGGAGTCACCGCATGCAAGGAGCTTCTCTTCCCTTCCCATGGGAGGAAGGAACCTCCCCAGGACACCACACAGCCTGGTTGCACATTGCACAGGAGGACACAAGCAGGGATGTCTTCAGGAGGACCTGGCTGCAGTGGCGCAAACCTTTCAATGATCTCAGCAGATCACAAAATGTTACTGCAAAGCCACACTCAATGTCATCCTGCTGTGCCAGTCATCACATCCCCATCACTCTGCCTTCCCTACCCTACCCCTGCACATACTTACTCACACCAACTTATCAATCTACATTATCACATCCCATCTCACAAGCCACACCTCACACTCACCCTCATCCTAGTCCAATCATACTAACTAAAACACACAAGAGTAGGCACTTGGGTCTATTAGCCAATGTTCATGTAGAGTTTCTGCTAATACGTTGTCAAACATTGAAATCTTTATTTTGAACACTTTGCATTCTTAGGCAAATTTGTGTGAATGTTTGGCAGTGGCTTAGTAAGTTGTAGTGAATGTAGACACAAAGGTATCCCCGCAATGGTGATGAGTGTGAAAGGAATGGCCTGGGCATTGCAGCGATGCTTTATGGTGCTGGTGCGGAGTGGTACCAACCTGGCACATCATATGGCAGCCTGGGTGTACAGTGCCAAATTAAGTAAATGTGGCCATGGTGCCTGGGCAGCAATGTGGTCAGATGCTGATGCCCTCTGTCCTGTGCAGCATCAGGTGATTGCGGAGAGTTTGGTGTTGTTGGTGGTGGTGCTGGTGTACTTAGTGACATTGGTGTTGGGGCTGATCGTGGTGGAATTCGGAGGACCAAGGTGTGATTTTCTCAAGGGCACCGATGCTGCTGGAATAGATGCCAGGTGAGGTTGCGATGACAGAAGTGATCTGTTAATAGTGAGAGAGGTTGCTCCAAGGTGGTGACAGTGGATAGAGAGTTCCCTGCAAATACTTCCAAACTGCTTACAGCTCAAAAGTGTCTTTCAAAATCCTGAAGGCTTCAGCTTCTGAGATTGGAAAGTGAACAGCTGTGAAATGGTAGCTTTTATATCACTTCTGCTGCTGTCAACTAGCCAAAGCAATGGAGAGTCATTGAGAACCCGACACAGTTACCTGATGTGAAGCCCGAACGACGGGAAGCTTCTGAAAAAGTTGCAAAAATGGTAAGTATCTGGTAAAGTTCTTTTTAAATACTTTTAAACTATTTCTTAATGTTAATTTGCTGGCCCACCGCTTGTTGTTGGGTCTGTGAACCACAGCCAGACCTGGCACTTTGGAAACTGACAAGGAGGTGGGTTCAGAGCGGTATCCCGCCCCGCTGTCAATCAGGGCCATTTTGACAGCGGGCCCACCTCCAAACCCGCACTCGCAGGGCTGGTACGATTCCAGCCATAGACTGACAATCCAGGGTGGAATATACATATATTTATATATAATTTTACTTTTATATCCTGTATGTACAGTAAGATCATTTCTATATTGCCAATATTAGTCCGATGCAATGCCAAGCTCCCATACAGTGTCATGACAAGATTTCGAAGCATCAACCCAAGAGGAACATCTACCAATGCTGTGCTGTAATTTCTCCATTTCCCACACCATCTGTCATTATGGCTGTAACAACTGAGCTTGTTAAATTAGTGCTTGTTGCAATGTGTACAATTTTGTGTTGTGAATTCATATCCTTTAATAATTTTAATATGATTGCACAAACATTTCACAGACATATTACAGCCTCTCAGTAAGAGAAGATTATTTTTCTAATTTCTGCGTTTGATTCAAACTAAGGTCATTAAGATGAAATATACTGTAGTATTCTAATGGAAAATACCAATTTTACAGCACTCTTTACAACCTGGTTCTTTGACCAAGCTTTTGAACACGTCCTAATAAGTCCTTACGTGGCTCGGTGTCAAATTTAGTCTGATGACACTACTGTGAAACACCTTGGGACGTTTTACTACATTAAAGGCTCTATATAAATGCAAGTTGTTGCTGTTGTTTTTAATTTTCGCCTCACCAAGTTACATCTTCAGCATGAATAAATGGGCTTACCGACGTTATCAGTTCAGTTCACATTTATTTCCCAGCACAGTTTGCCTTGAGGACATCAGAGGCAACCATTTAGTGTGGGATTGGAGGCCAGACTGGGGACAGGTGGCAGGTTCCCTTTCCTGAAAAACCCAGTGGGTTTCTAATGATAATCCAGCACCTTTCATGGATTATTTTTTTCTGCTTACTATATTTATTGAATTCAATTTCACAACTTGCTATGGTGACATTTAAAGTCATAACCTCTGGGTTGCCAAATCAGTAACATAACCACAAGGCTACCGTAGCTGAAGATCCACAAATAAATCCACAACCTTGAGACACCTAGCTGTATAAAACTATTTGCAAAATCCTTTGATGCTGTTTGCTTAATTCTGTAATGAAATTGTGATTAAAATGCATCTTTGTGTCACAACAGCATCATATTGCTTACACATGACACCATCACAATTAATTGAAATGCAGCTGTTTCAGCAATCTTCCTTCCAGTGACCAGAACAATTCATTTTCAAAATCAAAATATTCATTGTATCTAATTTTCACTACATGATATTGCTCAGTTGTATTGTCCACTGTGAGATTCCTTTTTTGATGTTCATTCCTATTCTGTTTCTTCCTGTCTCTCGCTCACTCTCTCATTGCTTTTTTTGTTGTTACACTACTAAATACTACATTGTAGTCAGTTATAACAGCTACTGCTCAATTCAGTTTAAAGATAGCTCTATGCAAGAATACTACAGATCCACTTTTTGTGTAAAAGCTTCTTAATTAATTTACTTTTCAAATCTTAATTACTTCTTCAGCTGGAAGCCAGAATCAAGTTAATTGTGTCTTTTAACTAGTAGAAAATCATTTGAACAAATCAGTAAATTGCTTAGCACAGATCTAATAATGATTAAACTTTGCAGTAACAAGAAGTTTTAAATTTAATGGGCGTAATTCCTATTTAAACTGAAGGAGAATATATCCTCTCGAAGAAATCAGATATTGGTTGTGCCATAAGCATCGTACTACATAGGACATACATCTACATAGAAATTACAACATGAAAACAGGCTGTTCAGCCTAATCCAATGCTGGTGTTTATCCTCCCACATAGGCAATGGTACCAATCCCATGTGCCCACCATGTTCCTATTTCCCTTTATTCCCTATTTATTAAACTGCCTATCTAACCTGTTCTTAAATGTTGAGATGGTTTCTGCTTTAATCACTAATCGTGGTAATGCATTCCACAGCCTCACAATTCTCTGTGTAAAATAGTTTCTCCTGCTCTTGTCCTAAATCTCTTATATTTAATTGTACATATACATGTTATTTTTGTACATTGCCCCATTAATATTTTCCTCTTAGAACAGAGCAGTGGCAGGGTGGGACTTCAGCCCTCCGCTCCGAATCTGTCCCAGCCTCGATCCACTGATACCCGCTGAAGAGGAAGCACATCGTTAGGACCCATAAACAATGGGTGGTGCTGCTGCAGTGGGACCACGAGAGTTCACCCAAAGTGGTGGAACAGCAGTTAAATGGATTGAAGAACCCGAATGAGTAATCTCAGCTGCAACCTTTGTAGGCTTCAGCCGAGATTGGTAGGTGTTTAGGCCTAATTGGAAGGAGTGGAGTCCTCCTTCAAAAAAAATATAATTGCGCATTAATGCTGCATCAGATACATCAAAATTGCATTGCGTGCTTATTAAAATATTAACATTGCATTATTTTGGCTCTACAATTTCATAAAACAGATCAGAATTCTAAAAAAAGTCGCATTTATATTGCGCTTTTCACGACCACCGAACGTCTCAAAACACTTCACAGCCAATTAAGTACTTTTGGAGTGTAGTCACTGTTGTAAGGTGAGAATTGCAGCAGCCAATTTGCACAAAGCAAACTCCCACAAACAGCAATGTGATAATGACCAGATAAACTGTTGATTGAGGGATAAATATTGGCCAGGACACTGGGGATAACTCCCCTGCTCTTCTTTGAAATAGTGCCATGGGATCTTTTACATTTACCTGTGAGAGCAGGCCGGGTCTCGGTTTAACGCCTCAACTGATTTGAATTTGAACCCATAAGCTTCTGACTCAGAGGCGAGTGTGCTACCCATTTATTTTTTTAAATTAATATTTATTGAACATTAAGAACATTTACAACATCGTGATCATTCCATTGTATCATACAAATCCATTCCACCCCTCTGCACAGACGTTTCTCTAACATATCAACATTTAATTTACCATAATCCTCGCCACATCTATTAATCTATTGTACTTTACAAATTGATCATAAAATATTATCTTGAAATTATTTTCTGAATAAAACATCTACAGAGTCTTATAATGATATTTTAGTTTATATTCAAAATACTCTTTTAGGTTTATTCTCCTCTCCTTAATAAACAGAGCATTCCTTTGCACAATCACAAATCTAGCCAAATTGAACATTAAATTATTTACCGCACCGCTGGAAGTGGAAGTGAGGGACATGGTTTGGGAGGAGGATCAGGAGGTAGAGAAAAAAGGAATTATGATCATGTATGAGAAGATTGTGAGAGAAATGCCACAGGATTGGATGGAAGAAATAAATACGCAAATCTCCAAAGGATGTATAATACATCCCGCTTTTCCAAGCTTTCTGCTGGAGAAAGGGGAGGAGTTTTGGAGTGTAGCCACTGCTGTATTGTGGGAAACGCAGCAGCCAAACTGAACATTAAATTATATGCCACTCTGCTGGACTCGGGCAGACTCTCCGGCAATCCCCATCCCAAAATTGAGTCCCACGGGATTCACATTCTTGATCTTCGGTCCTCACCCAGCAAGAAAACCTCACACACTGTCGAACATAGTACGTAAAATCCTTTAACTGCGGACATAACACCAGTAAATGGGCCAACACTGGGCAAGTTGCCACCTCTACTCACCCAATTTTACATAAATCTATCATGGTAAAATTCTGGTTAGGAGCCAATTTGAAATCCAGTTCAATCCACTCTGGACATTTAAAATTCACCCACACTCCCTTCCAAATCCTGTTGAAGTCCAGTTGTGGTTATATACTCTGCCAAAACTCCTGACCAGCAGGTGTCTTGAATCTCCATTCTCTAAATACCCCATAGAAATCTTAAGTATTACAGTTGTCAAATTGGACCAACTCCTCCCTTTTCTCCAACAGAAAGCTTGGAAAAGCGGGACACATTATACATCCTTTGGAGATTTGCGTATTTATTTCTTCAATCCAATCCTGTGGCATTTCCCTCACAATCTTCTCATACATGATCATAATTCCTTTTTCCTCTGCCTCCTGATCCTCCTCCCAAACCATGTCCCTCACTACCACTTCCGGCAACCAGCCTGGAATTACCTCATATAATACATCTTTCACATAGAATACCAGCTTTTATAAAAGCTTGATTCAATAAAACCTCTCTTTCAATGTTGATCCACCTGTTCAAAAATAAAGGCTGTTCTAAAAATTTCTCTTGATCGATCTTTAGCTCATAAGCTTCCCTCCCACTCTTTTCCATGAGCTCTATCGCATCTCGGATTGAGACCACAGAGTCAGCAATGTACCAACCTACGACTCCATAGGACTGATATAGGCAAAACTTAACTGCGGCATCACCTCCTTCATATGATTTGCCATAGCCCTCGCCAAGATCTTATAATCCACATTTAATAATGTGATGGGGCTCCAATTCTTCAGCTCCCTTCTATCCTCTTTATTTTTTATCAGTTAAGTTTATAATACCTCTCCTCATAGATGGGGCCAGGCTTCCCTCAGTTTTAATCTCCTTAAAAACCTCTAAGACCAATGGACTTAAAATCTCTAAAAATTCTTTATAAAATTCTGCACTTAGTCCATCGGACCCTGGGCTCCCCGCCACCCCCTCCCCCTGCCGCACCAACCCCTTCATTCCACTTATTGCTACTTTTATTTCCACTAATCCTACTTCTTTGGCACACATGCTTTTCTCATCCTCCTTTGAACTCTCTTCAACAAAAGCATTAACCTTCTCATCGCCAATTTGGAACTGTCTTCTTTTGTATAACTCTTGATATAAGCTACTAGCTGCCTCCATACTATCCCCACATTCATGAATGATCTTTTTCCCAACCTTCAACTCTCCAATTAATGATAACCTTTGTCACAACTTCTCTTGCTCTAGAAAATATCTCGTGAATCTTTCTCCCTCCATCTTTAGCCTTTGCACAGGGAATGGACCCCTTGCATTTATCAGTTTGCAATAATTCTCACTCTTCCTTTAAAACCTTCCACTTAGTCTCTGCTCCCTTATCCCCTCCGTCAACTGCTTTACCGATATCTGTATACCTTCTGTTTATATTATCTTCTCGACACTAGTTAGCTGTTGCTCTTTCTTCCCCATAACGTACCGAAAAAACTTGTACCTCGCATTTGAAATTGTCCCACCAAACTCTTTTTTCTTTCACGAATAAAGGTTTCTTCCAAGCATTCTTTATTATATTTAAAATCCCTTCTTTATTCGCAATTTCTTTCAGGTACGGATGGTTTAAAATCCACACCCCTGGACCGATCTTAATTCTGCTGTTCCTAATTTTAAGAACCAAAGCCAAGTGGTCACTAAAAAATACTTTTTTATAATAAATCCCCATCACCTCAGTACTTAACCCTTCCCGCAGTAACACAAAATCTATTCGGCTCTATTTTAAAACATCATTCACATAACCTCTTCTGGAGAACTCCCTTTTTATGGGGTTCTGATCCCTCCATAAGTCACTCAAATTTAATTTGCCGTCATTTTTACAATCATCCCTCTGGAGTTATCATCCTTAAAGGTCATTGGGCTGAAATGTCCATCCAAGATAAAAATATATTCAAATCCCTTACTATACAAGGATTTTCCACCTCTGCCACTTCTGTGAATAACCACTGAAAAAACCCACGCTGCTTGCAACAGTCATTCGGCACATAGATATTAAAGAGATCACAATTCAATTCCTCCATTTGTACCTTCAGCTGTAAAAATCTTCCCTCAGTGTGCTTGTCCACCAAGGTAACGTTCTCTTTTATGGACAAATTCTATGGTTATTATTTGTGCAACTTGCAAACACTTCTCCTTTCCAAACTCTTTCTAGGATATCCTCATCCTCTCCAGACCATGGCGGCTGATGTTTATGGGCCAAAATCGCCCTAAAATTTGAAAAAAAACAACCTAAAGGCCCACTATAAAGTCCTGTCCCCTCAGTACAGATTCACACGAGGCATGTAGTGAAGTTAAGCTCACTCTGGACCTGCACCTTTATTTCACAGCTCTGGAATGCTGCACTTGCCTGAGACCTGTCCTTATATACCTATCTCTTACAAGTGCACCCCTGGTGGTAAAGTATGCTGGTGGTTACAGGTCATATCTTATTACAGTCATGTATAGCATGTTAGGATACAGTTATATATAATAATGTAAGATACATGACATCACCCTCCCCCAAGGTCTTATTGTCTTTATAGGTTCAGTCTCTCAGGTGGTCTACGCTCTCGTGTGGAGCGTCTGAATTGTGGTTCAGTTGTTTGCCTTGGTGTCTGTTTTTCTTTGGGTGTGGTTGCTGGTATCTCGCTTGGGCGGTCTGTTTCGATTGGTGTGATTGTTGTTGACTTGCTTGGGCTGTCTGTTGGGATTGTCCTTTCCTCAGGTTGTTCCCTCTGTCTGTCCACCAGGTGTGGTGCGAGTTCCATATTGTAGTCTGCCTCTGGTTCCACAGTGTTGTTGGTAAATCTGCTTTTGACTTGGTCTACATGCCTCCGGCAGGTTTTGCCATTGTCCATTTGTACTACCAGTAGCCTGTTTCCTTCCTTGCCCGTTACTGTCCCTGCAAGCCATTTGGGACCCCTGCCATAGTTTAGTGCAAACACTTTGTCCCCTATCTCATTCCATCTCCCCCTCGAATTTCTGTCATGATACTCAGTCAGCTTACGGCGCTTTGCCTCAATGATTTTGTGCATGTCTGGGAGGATTAATGAGAGCCTTGTTTTTAAAGTCCTTTTCATCAACAGTTGCGCGAGGGGGATTCCAGTCAATGAGTGCGGTCGAGATCTATATGCCAGCAGCAGTCGCGACAGGCGACCCTGCAGCGTGGGACCTTGGATTTTAAGCATGCCTTGTTTAATGATTTGCACTGCTCTCTCCGCCTGGCCGTTGGAGGCCGGCTTGAACGGTGCCGTCTTGACGTGATTTATGCCGTGGTCAATTATAAAGTCCTGGAATTCTGCGCTAGTGAAGCACGGACCATTGTCACTGACCAATATGTCAGGGTTTACATGCGTTGCAAACATGGTTGCGAGGCTCTCCACAGTGGTAGAGGTTGTGCTCGAGTTTAAAATGGTGCATTCGATCCACTTTGAAAATGCATCCACAACTACGAGGAACATTTTGCACATGAATGGGCCTGCATAGTCTACGTGCACCCGCGACAACGGTTTGGTAGGCCAGGGCCAGGGGCTCAGTGGAGCCTCCCTGGGGGCATTGCTGAGTTGGGCACAAATGGTGCACCTTCGGACGCAGACCTCCAAGTCCGCTTCAATACCAGGCCACCAGACGTGGGATCTGGCTATGGCCTTCATGAGAACGATCCCCGGATGCTCGCGGTGGAGCTCCCGGACAAATGCCTCTCTGCCTCGCAGAGGCATGACTACTCAGCTGCCCCACATCAGACAGTCTGCTTGTAGTGATAGCTCATGCATGTGCCTGTGAAAGGGTTTTAATTCCTCGGGGCAGGCATCGCGAGCCTCTGTCCAGTCAGCGGTTAGGACACATCTTTTTACTAAGGATAACGTGGGGTCGCTGGCCGTCCAGACTCTGATTTGGTGAGTCGTCATGGGCGAACCTGTGGACTCAAAGGCATTGATTGCCATGACTATCTCACAGTCCTGTTCGTCAGACCCTTCCGTGGTCGCCAGGGTAGCTTGCTGAGCACGTCGGCACAGTTGTCTGTGCCTGGTCTGTGCCTTATTGTGTAGTCGTAGGACGCCAGCATGAGTGCCCACCGTTGAATTCGCGCCGAGGCGTTGGCGTTTATTGCCTTGCTCTCGGATAGGAGGGAGGTGACGGGCTTGTGGTCGGTTTCTAACGCGAACTTGGCCCCGAAAAGGTATTGGTGCATCTTTTTGACACCGTACACGCACGCGAGCGCCTCCTTCTCTACCATTCCGTACCCGCGCTCCACCCGCGAAAGTGACCTGGAGGCATAAGCTATGGGTTGTAATTTGCCCGCACTATTGATATGTTGCAAAACGCACCCGACCCCATACGCTGACGCATCGCATGTGAGAACTAGCTTTTTACCTGGGTCAAATAAAGTCAAAACACTGTTGGAACACAGAAGGTTGCGTGCCTTATTGAAGGCGCGTTCCTGGGCGTCCCTCCAAAACCAATCGCACCCCTTCCTGAGTAGCACGTGGAGAGGCTCCAGTAGCGTGCTTAAGTTCTGCATAAAGTTCCCAAAGTAATTGAGTTGCCCAAGAAAGGCGCGCAGTTCTGAGACATTCCGGGGCCTGGGTGCCAGGTGAATTGCTTCTGTTTTGGACTCTGTTGGGCAGATTCCATCAGCGGCAATCCTTCTGCCCAAAAATTCAACCTCAGGTGCGAGAAACAGGCATTTGGATTTCTTGACTCATGGGCCTACCCGATCCAACCGCTTTAGTACTTCCTCCAAATTACGGAGATGGGAGTCGGTGTCCCTGCCCATGATAAGTATGTCGTCTTGAAATACAACCGTCCCCGGGATGGACTTGAGCAGACTCTCCATGTTGCGCTGGAATATGGCAGCTGCCGACCTGATGCCGAATGGGCATCGATTGAACGTGAAAAGGCCTCGATGTGTGTTGATGGTGGTGGTGAGTAGCTTGGATTCCTCGGTCAATTCTTGAGTCATATACGCAGATGTGAGGTCTAATTTTGAGAAAAGTTTACCTCCAGCCAATGTGGCAAATAAGTCCTTCACTCTGGGCAGCGGGTACTGGTCCTGTAGGGAGACTCTGTTTATGGTAGATTTGTAGTCCCCACAGATTTGTACGGATCCATCAGGCTTCATGACTGGGACGATGGGACTTGCCCAGTCACTAAATTCCACAGGTGATATAATGCCTTCCCGCAGAAGCCTGTCTAGTTCGTGTTCAATCTTTTCCCTCATCACATAGGGTACAGTTCTGGCCTTGTGATGGACCGGTCTAGCATCCTGTGTGATGCAGATTTTGACTTTGGCCCCTTTGAAAGTGCCCACACCTGGCTGAAAGAGATGTTTAAATCGCTTTATAACTGTTGAGCAGGAGGTCCGTTCCTCTAATGACATGGCATGGACATCATCCCATTTCCAATTCAGTTTTGCCAGCCAGCTTCTCCCCAGCAGTGCTGGAGGGTCTCCAGGGACAATCCACAGGGGAAGTCGGTTCACTGTCCCTTTGTATGTGACAGAGAGCATGGCGCTGCTGAGGACTGGTATGATTTCTTTGGTATAGGTCCTTAGTGTGGTGTCGACCCTTGTGAGTTTTGGTCTGTCTCTTTTATGTGGCCACAGTTGTTCAAATTGTTGAGCGCCCATGAGAGATTGACTCGCTCCCGTATCCAGCTCCATGTTGACAGATATCCCGTTGAGTAGGACCCTCATCATTATAGGAGGCGTCCTGTTGTAGGAGCAGCGGCCATTGATCGTGTTGACCCGCTGTACATCGGTGTCCCGGGTACTGTCCCCACCATCTTCTGGTCCGCTTTCTGACCCATCCGATTTGTATACCAGCCGAGCTTCCGTTTTTTTGCACATGCAGGCCAAATGCCCTGTATATTCACAATTTCTGCAAACAGCCTGCTGAAATCGACATCCCCTTGACGAGTGCCCACCCCCACACCTCCAGCACAGACCTGTTCTATTGTTTAAAGTGTTCCCAAAGAATGAGCTGCATCTGGCTGATCTCTCTTGAGCTTCTCTCAGTTTGTAGTTGATTGATCGCATTGTGCGTTGATGAGGTGTGAACGGCCGTTCCTGTGGCCCTTGATGGCTTCTGCCTGCTGTCGCGAGCCTGTTCTCCTGGTTTTGTCTGTGTATGGGGGTAGCAGCTTGTTTAGTGCTGTGAACTTCTTCCGATAGTTCGTTAGTTGTCATACCTGCATTGTAAATCAACCTCGTTTCTTCTTCCCCTACCAAGAATGTCTGTGCAACCAGTGCTGCTGCCTCTAAAGTCAGGTTCTTGGTCTCTATGAGCTTTCGGAATATGCCTGCGTGGCCTATTCCTTCAATGAAAAAGTCTCTCAGCATTTCTCTCCTCAGTTCATCGGAGAACTCACATAAACTCGCCAACCTCCGAAGTTCCGCCACGAAGTCGGGTATGCTCTGGCCCACACAGCGTCTGTAGTTGTAGAACCTGTGTCTGGCCATGTGTAGGCTGCTCACTAGCTTCAGGTGGTCACTTACCACTGTGCTCAATTCTTCAAACGACTTGCTTGCTGGTTTCTCGGGTGCCAACAGATCCTTCATTAAAGCATCTGTTTTCGAGCCACAGCTGGCCAAGAGATGGGCTCTTCTCTTGTCTGCCTTATCGTCGCCTAACAAGTCTTTGGTTACAAAGCTTTTCTGGAGCCTTTCTATAAAGTCCTCCCAATTGTCTCCCGCATTGTACTTTTCATCTGACCCGTTGTTCGCCATTCTGTGGATTCTGTAATCCCATAACCCGTCACCACTATAAAGTCCTGTCCCCTCAGTACAGATTCACACGAGGCATGTAGTGAAGTCAAGGTCACTCTGGACCTGCACCTTTTATTTCACAGCTTTGGGATGCTGCACTTGCCTGAGACCTGTCCTTATATACCTGTCTCTTGCACGTGCATCCCTGGTGGTAAGGTATGCTGGTGGTTACAGATCATATCTTATTACAGTCATGTAAAGCATGTTAGGATACAGTTATATATAATAATGTAAGATACATGACACCCACCACTAACTTTTTACAAACTCACACCAACTCCTGCAGCACCTGCTCACTACTCGCCCCTCCCACCTAGAGAGTGCAACCCACGGAACCACAGCTGCCATTATCTAAAACATTAACTGCCAGGAGGTGGGTTGGCAGTTTAAATATTGTAATGAGGCCTGAAGCCTCTGCTTTAACCTGCTGTGTAGGTTTTACTGCAAGCGACCAGGGTCCCGGGCCTCAGGATTGCCAGTGACGGCAACGAGGCAAGCACAACCTCGGGGAGCAATCCTCATGGGCTGGGAGGAGCAGGAGTGCTTCCTCCTGGCCCCCCAAGCTCATCCACCAGCAGCCTTCACCCCTGGCATCGGAATTCGTACTCCGCTCCCAGGCCTGGAACACCATCCCTTCCAGGGATCGCGCCGTGGCCCCAGGGTCAGGGATTGGAAACCCTCTACAGGGTTGGGGATGGGATCCCACCCCGCTGGGCTTGGAACCTCCCGCCAGCATCACCATCCTGGTCCCAGCACTTAACTTGTCCTATAGCCTCCTTGTCCGAGTTCCCTGCACGACTGGAAGCCAGCCTGTCAATCAGGCTGACTTCCGGGCAAGAAACCCGCCTTTCACGTCACAAGCATGTTGTGGAGTTACTCCACAGCGTGTCAGGAAACCTGAACTGCCAGGTTTCCTGCCACCTCCCGGGTCCCCGCACAGCGTGCGGGTGGGACCAGGGAATATCCAGCCCATAATCTCTAACGTACATTTCATTTTATTTTTTAAGTATTGGAAAATAAACTAAAATTACAAAAATGGCAGCCTGTCCAGCGAAACCAAGTCATACATAAAGCAAAATGCTACAAAATATAATTGCAGATGGAAAAACGTACACTTTTACCAGTAAATGAAACCATAATCTTCCTTTAAAAAGCTAACTTGAGCAGGCCAGGACCCATGATTTCCAATGCAGCAATTTTATATGTGATATGTGCACTGTAGGTGGAAAATCGCTTAAAGGCATGAAATTTGGTGTTCGTCCTAATCTCATAAAATATTACATTTTATTAGTCTCACACTTAGTTTAATTCTGCCTCTCAAAAACATGCATTGCAAAATGTTGCAAACTTGTACGCTTGATTTTACATTTCACTCTTACCACAGGCTGCGCACTGCCAGCAGGGCCTCAAATCTTACCCTTCCTTTGTGTAACCAGCCCAAGTTCAGAATGTTCGTTGAGGATTCACTCTTTGTTTACTTGCTCCATACTTCCATGATTGTTTCAAGGTCGATTTGCAGGCCTCAAAAATGCTCATTTTGTGAATTTTCTTGTCACCATTTTAGTAGAAATCAAAATTCAAGGGACTGGTATTTGACAAAAGGCCCATTGTGGGTATGTTCCTTTCCTTTTCATCTGCTTATTCACAGGAACTTTTAATTAAACATAACATCTGGAGAAAAATACACCCCACATAGTTCTCTCTAAATTTCCTTCACTTTCAGTGGCTTCTTATAGTGATTTTCCCAACCCTATTCACCGAAGTTTTGCCTGATCAATCGATCCGTGTGAGTTTCCTGTTGCAGCACTGTTGCAATCTCATCATCATAGGCAGTCCCTCGGAATCGAGAAAGATTTGCTTCCACTCTTGAAGTGAGTTCTTTGGTGGCTGAACAGTCCAATACGAGAGCCACAGACTCTGTCAAAGGTGGGACAGTTAGTCGTTGAGGGAAGGGATGGGTGGGACTGTTATGCCATATGCTCTTTCCGCTGCTTGTGCTTGCTTTCTGCATGCTCTCGGCGTTGAGACTCGAGGTGCTCAGCGCCCTCTCGGATGTACTTCCTCCACTTAGTACGGTCTTGGGCCAGGGACTTACAGGTGTCAGTGGGGATGTTGCACTTTATCAGGGAGGCTTTGAGGGTGTCCTTATAGCGTTTCTACTGCCCACCTTTGGCTCGTTTGCCGTGAAGGAGCTCTGAGTAGAGCACTTGCTTTCGGAGTCTCGTGTCTGGCATGCGAACTACGCGGTCTGCCCAGCGGAGCTGATCAAGTGTGGTCAGTGCATCAATGCTGGGGATGTTAACCTGGATGAGGACGCTGATGTTGGTGCGCCTGTCCTTCCAGGGAATTTGTCGGATCTTGCGGAGACATCGTTGGTGATATTTCTTCGGCAACTTGAGGTGTCTGCTGTACATGGTCCATGTCTCTGAGCCATACACGAGGGCAGGTATTAGTATGGCCCTGTAGACCATGAGCTTGGTGGCAGTTTTGAGGGCCTGGTCTTCAAACACTCTTTTCCTCGGGCGGCCGAAGGCTGCACTGGCGCACTGGGGCGGTGTTGCATCTCGTCGTTGATGCCTGCTCTTGTTGATAGGAGGCTCCCAAGATATGGGAACTAGTCCACATTGTCCAGGGCCGTGCTGTGGATCTTGATGACTGGGGGACAGTGCTGTGCGGTGAGGACAGGCTGGTGAAGGACCTTTGTCTTACGGATGTTTAGCGTAAGGCCCATGCTTTCGTATGCCTCAGTAAATACATTGACTATGTCCTGGAGTTCAGCCTCTGTATGTGCGCAGATGCAGGCGTCGTCCGCATACTGTAGCCCGACAACAGAAATTGAGGTGGTCTTGGATCTAGCTGGAGACGGCACAGGTTGAACAGTTTCCCACTGGTTCTGTAGTTTAGTTCCACTCCAGCGGGGAGCTTGTTGACTGTGAGGTGCAACATGGCGGTGAGAAAGATTGAGAAGAGGGTTGGAGCGATGACGCAGCCCTGTTTGTCCCCGGTCCGGACGTGGATTGGATCTGTGATGGATCCGTTGGTAAGGATCACGGCCTGCATGTCGTCGTGGAGCAGGCGGAGGATAGTGACAAACTTTTGGGAGCATTCAAAACGGAGGAGGACGCTCCATGGACCCTCGCAGTTGACAGTATTAAACGTCTTTGTAAGGTCGAAGAAGGCCATGTATAAGGGCTGGTGCAGTTCCCTGCATTTTCCCTGCAGCTGTCGCGCTGCAAAAATCATGTCCGTTGTGCCCCGTAGGGGATGAAATCTGCACTGTGACTCCGGGAGGAGCTCCTCGGCCACGGGAAGAAGACGGTTGAGGAGGACTCTAGCAACGCCTTTCCCAGTGGCTGATAGCAGGGAGATTGCTCTGTAGTTGCCGCAGTCGGACTTGTCCTGTTTTTTAAAGATGGTCACGATTACTGCATTTCTGAGATCCCCAGCATGCTCTCCTCCCTCCAGATAAGAGAGATGAGGTCATGTATTCGCGCCAGCAGTGCCTCTCCGCCATACTTCAAAGCCTCAGCAGGGATTCCGTCCGCACCCGTAGCCTTGTTTTTAAGCTGTCTGATGGCTTTTTCTACTTCGTGCAGTGTTGGGGTCTCACTGAGGTGGTGGCGGGTAGCATGCTGTGGGATGGAGTTGAGAACACTTGAGTCAAAGGCAGAGTCTCGATTGAGGAGATGTTCGAAGTGCTCCTTCCAGCGGGCCTTGACTGCCTCGGTATCCTTGATGAGTGTTTCCCCGTTCTTGGCCAGCAGCAGGGTGGGGCCATGGGTGTTTGGACCATAGATGGCCTTGACTGTGATGAAGAATCCTCGCACATCATGGTTGTCGGCCAGCTGCTGTATCTCCTGCGCTTTCTACATCCATCACCTGTTCTTTAGGTCCCGAGTTTTTGTTGGACCTCAGCCTTGAGCCGTCTGAAATGCTGCTTTGCTGCTCCCATGTTGGGTTGTTGTTTAAGGCTCAGAAATGACCTGCATTGTGATCTATTAGCTCTTGGATCTTGTGATATATTCACAGAGCACAAGCACACACAGCTTCTAACATGGCAGGCAGCTCCGTCGGAAGCCTCTGGAACATGCCTGGTTCTGTTTATTATTAACTCTGTAGTTGCAGTACACAATACGTCCACATCCATAGTGTGGAGCTGCAAACATTATAATCTTACAGACAGAACACTTCTCCCTCCTTAATGAAGAAGTTATTATAACAACATCATACATAACTTGCATGTTGATACGTAACACAGGATATAGACTTATTTTTTTCCATATTTACAAATTTAACTTAATCACTTGTTTTCTGTTTCGAAGAGGATACCTTCGCTCTCGAACAGAACCTTCCAAACATGGTGTCGAATCTAAACTCATTCGAGGCTCATCCTGAGGAATGTTTTCCTCCATGGAATTTCCTTGATTTTCATTTGAACTCACTCTAACTTTTTGTTTGTTTTCCTGACTCGGACTCAGACTTACATTCTGATTCTCTCCTGGATTTGTTTCCACTACACTGGATGTAAGATTTGCTACTGGTGTATCAAAACTATCTGATGAGTCAGAAATAATTGAATCATTCCCACCTTCAACTCCTTCCATGTCTGTAGGTAAAATATGATAAATATGAACAAACCTAACCTGTCCATTATCAAACATCTTTACCAAATATGTGCGAGGACCACATATCTTCACCACTCTTCTAAGTAACCACTTTAACCATTTATAGTGATGGTTCTTCACTCCCACTTTCTGGTTTAATTTCACACTTCTCTCTTTTACTTTACCTCTATCATGATTCTCTTTCTGTCTTAATTGTGTCTCTTCTACAGACTGTGCCAAATTTGGTTTTAACGACGGGAATCCGGTTCATGGCTGTCGTTTGAGAAACAACTCTGCTGGTGTTCTACCAGTAGTTGTATGAGGAGTATTACGATAGATAATTAGAAAATTCGGCAATTTGTGATCCAATGACAACTGTCATTTCTTTGGATTTGGATCTTACATTTGTTTTATGAGATCACGTTTTACAATTTGTACACTGCGCCCTGCTGCACCATTTGAGGCAGGGTGGTACAGTGGAACCTTGGTATGTTTCACACCATTTTTGCTCGTGTATTGTGCAAATTCTTCTGAATGAAATTGTGGTCCATTATCCACAACCATTTCTTCAGGGAGGCCAAATGAAGAAAATAATCTTCGCAAAATGTCCAATGTTTTACTTGTTGTTATTTTCCACATTGGGAACACCTCAACCCACTTCGAATGGCTATCAATCACAATGAACAATTGTTGTCCTTCTAACTCAGCAACATCAATATGTAGCCTTTGCCACACCCTGGGAGGCCATTTCCATGGCTGTAATGGTACTGATCATGGTTGCTTGCTTACCGATTGACATGTCATACAGTGACTCACGATGTACTCTATATCTTTATCAAGACCTGACCACCATAAATAACTGCGTGCAAAACTCTTTGTCAAGCACATTCCCAGGTGCTGGTCATGGAGGTCTGCTAATAATTTGGACTTGAATTTATTTGGTATAACCACTCTTGCACCCCACATGATACAATCTTTATCGACTGATAATTAATTCCTTTGAATGAAGAATGGATGAATATCTTTATCTATTACCTGGTTTGGTCATCCATTTGCAATATACTCATACACCTCTGACATCACTGGGTCACTTTTGGTTGCTCAACCATTCTCTTCAGCTGTGACTGGCAGTTCATCAATGTATGAAAAATAAAACACTTCTTCCCTATCCGGTGTAACTTGTGATGGGGAAGGCAATCTAGACATTGCATCAGCATTACTGTGATCAGCTGATCGTCTGTGTTCAATATCATATATATATACTGACAAAATCAAAGCCCATCTCTGTATTCGGACTGCAGCTAATGTTGGAACTGGGGACTTTGGATGGAGGATTGCTGTTCGGGGCTTATGGCCTGTAACGATGGTAAACTTACGACCATACAAGTATTTGTGGAACTTCTTGACCCCGAAAATTAATGCCAAAGCTTCCCTTTCAATTTGCGCATAATTACTCTCACTGGCACTGAGAGTGCGTGAAGCAAAAGCAATTGGTCTCTCCTCCCCACTACGTAATACATAAGAGATTACTGCCCCAACTCCATACGGAGAGGCATCACATGCTAGCTTAATCTCCTTAGATATGTCATAGTGAACTAACATGGTGCTCTCTACCAATTTGCTTTTACACTCCTTGAATGCTGTATCGCATTCTTTTGACCACTTCCAATGGACCTGTTTTTTCAATAGCTCATTCAGTGGATGTAATACTGTAGCCAAATTTGGAAGGAACTGCCCACAATAATTCAAAAGACCCAAAAATGGGAGTGGGTGCATTTCTGATTGCATCCAGCTTTCTCATGGTTGGATGTAAACCATCTTTGTCTACTCTGTACTCCAAGTACTCCACTGAGTTTTGAAATAACTCACACTTACGAGCAGACACTCGTACTCTGTGCTCCTCTAGCCATTTGAGGACTTCATTCAATATGTTATTCTGAATATTCCTATTTGGTGCTGAAATTAGTACGTCATCCAAATAACATACTACTCCTTCAATGCCTTTCAAAATCTGGTTCATCACCTCTTGGAATATGTCAGGGGCAGAAGACACTCCAAACGGTAGCCTATTAAATTGATATAGGTCTAGATGAGTATTTATAGTCAAACATGACTTGGACTCCTCATCTAGTTCAAGCTGTAAGTAGGCATTCGTAAGATCCAGTTTTGAGAAGATCTGACCACCTGTCAATGTTGTGAACAAATCTTCTATATTGGGGACATTACCCTCTAGAACCTGGTTTACGGTTACTTTATAATCACCACACAATCTTACCTTACCATCAGACTTTGGTACAACAACAATGGGTATAGCCCAATTACATTGATCTATCTTACAAATAATGTTCTCAGTCTCTAGTCTTTTGAGTTCTTGCTCAACTTTCTCCTTGAATGCATATGGTACAGAACGTGGCTTGTAGTAAACCGATCTAGCGTCCTTCTGTACCCTGACACTCGCCTTGAAGCCTTGGATCGGACTGTCCGTTTCGAAGATCACCTTCGGATACTTCTTGATAACATCATCTGTTGATGCAAATCTGGTTTCCACACAGAAAATCTCATTCCAATCCACCTTCAGTGAGCTCAACCAATTTCTTCCTCGTAAGGCAGACTTGTCTCCTTTCACTACTATTAGAGGCAAGTTCTGAAATTGATCCTTATATTTCACCGGTACGGTGATACAACCTACCACAGGAATTTTCTCTCCCGAGTAGCCTCGCATCTCTATCTTGGATTTCTCCAGTTGGAAATCCCGCAATTTGTCGCGGTACAGCGACTCCGGTACTACACTCACTGATGCACCCGTGTCGATTTCCATTGGTGTCTTGAATCCCGCAACATCTATGTGGATTTTGATGTTTTCCGAATCGCTGTCCGTTAACCTCGTGCTCCTGATGACGTGTAACTCTAACATCTCCATGTCCTGTTGTTGTTCTTCCATGCTATGTCGTCTCTGGGGATTTCTACTCATAGCTTTAAACGCTGGACTCGTAGCTTTAAAAGCTGGTTTTCTCTTCAGTCGGCATGTCTTCGCAAGATGCCCAGTCTTTCTGCAGAAGAAACACTCTGCCTTCACGTATGGACAACTTTGAGCAATGTGTTGTCCCAGGCACCGAAAGCACAACTTCAATGCTCTGTTAGAATTTCCAGTTTCTGAGACTTTTACTTTGAATCTGCAGGCGATTCACATCGGTTGACTGACGACGGTAATTATTATTTAATTCTCGGGAATATTGATCAGCCATGCCCATCGACGCCACTGTCTGACAAGCAAGCTCAAAAGTCAAGTCATCCGTCGTCAATAACTTTCTTCTGTTCGCATCATTTTTCACCCACAAACAAAACAATCCCGTAATGCTTGGTTTTGAAAGTTTCCGAAATTACAGTGAATTGATAGCTTTTTTAATGCAACAATGTAATCACTGATAATTTCATCAGTCTTTTGATTCCAAATCCCGAAACGATAGCTTTCACCAATTTCTAACGTTTTGAGGTTATAGTGCTGCTCCAGCTTCATTAAAATCTCTTTAAGCGTTGTGTCCTTTGGCTCGTCAGGCACAAACAGATTTACCAGAGTTTCAAACAATTCCGGTCCAGCTTCCGAAAAGAAGATCGCTCTTTTCCGTTCCAATATCGCCTGATTCTGGAATGCATTGTCTGGAACTTCGATTATGTTATTTGCAGTGAAATACATTTCTAGCCGATCCACATATGCTTTAAAACATTCCCGGTCGTGTCTATATTCACCCAAATATCCCAGTACACCTGCGGGTGCTGCTATTTTGATTTCTAGCTGCTCACACAGTGTGCTGTATTTTACCTTGGATTTTGTAGCTTTTTCCAAAGACAGAGAAGCTCCCAAAGTCTCTCTGTCGGCTGGCTGAATACTTCAAATTTCAGCTTTAAATCATCCGAAGAATACCATCCCACCGCCAAATGTGATATATTCACAGAGCACAAGCACACACAGCTTAGAAACATAGAAACATAGAAAATAGGTGCAGGAGTAGGCCATTCGGCCCTTCGAGCCTGCACCGCCATTCAATGAGTTCATGGCTGAACATGCAACTTCAGTACCCCATTCCTGCTTTCTCGCCATACCCCTTGATCCCCCTAGTAGTAAGGACTACATCTAACTCCTTTTTGACTATATTTAGTGAATTGGCCTCAACAACTTTCTGTGGTAGAGAATTCCACAGGTTCACCACTCTCTGGGTGAAGAAGTTTCTCCTCATCTCGGTCCGAAATGGCTTACCCCTTATCCTTAGACTGTGACCCCTGGTTCTGGACTTCCCCAACATTGGGAACATTCTTCCTGCATCTAACCTGTCTAAACCCATCAGAATTTAAAACGTTTCTATGAGGTCCCCTCTCATTCTTCTGAACTCCAGTGAATACAAGCCCAGTTGATTCAGTCTTTCTTGATATGTCAGTCCCGCCATCCCGGGAATCAGTCTGGTGAACCTTCGCTGCACTCCCTCAATAGCAAGAATGTCCTTCCTCAAGTTAGGAGACCAAAACTGTACACAATACTCCAGGTGTGGCCTCACCAAGGCCCTGTACAACTGTAGCAACACCTCCCTGCTCCTGTACTCAAATCCCCTCGCCATGAAGGCTAACATGCCATTTGTTTTCTTAACCGCCTGCTGTACCTGCATGCCAACCTTCAATGACTGATGTACCATGACACCCAGGTCTCGTTGCACCTCCCCTTTTCCTAATCTGTCACCATTCAGATAATAGTCTGTCTCTCTGTTTTTACCACCAAAGATAACCTCACATTTATCCACATTATACTTTATCTGCCATGCATTTGCCCACTCACCTAACCTATCCAAGTCACTCTGCAGCCTCATAGCATCCTCCTCGCAGCTCACAGTGCCACCCAACTTAGTGTCATCTGCAAATTTGGAGATACTCCATTTAATCCCCTCGTCTAAATCATTAATGTACAATGTAAACAGATGGGGCCCCAGCACAGAACCTTGCGGTACCCCACTAGTCACTGCCTGCCATTCTGAAAAGTACCCATTTACTCCTACTCTTTGCTTCCTGTCTGCCAACCAGTTCCCAAGCCATGTCAGCACACTACCCCCAATCCCATGTGCTTTAACTTTGCACATTAATCTCTTGTGTGGGACCTTGTCGAAAGCCTTCTGAAAGTCCAAATATACCACATCAACTGGTTCCCCCTTGTCCACTCTACTGGAAACATCCTCAAAAAATTCCAGAAGATTTGTCAAGCATGATTTCCCTTTCACAAATCCATGCTGACTTGGACCTATCATGTCACCCCTTTCCAAATGCACTGCTATGACATCCTTAATAATTGATTCCATCATTTTACCCACTACCGATGTCAGGCTGACCGGTCTATAATTCCCTGTTTTCTCTCTCACACCTTTTTTAAAAAGTGGGGTTACATTGGCTACCCTCCACTCCATAGGAACTGATCCAGAGTCAATGGAATGTTGGAAAATAACTGTCAATGCATCTGCTATTTCCAAGGCCACCTTCTAACATGGCAGGCAGCTCTATCGGAAGCCTCCGGAACAAGCTTGGTTCTGTTTATTATTATCTCTGTAGTTGCAGTACACAATATGTCCACATCCACAGTGTGGCACTACAAACATTACAAGCTTACAGACATTACAGATTTCCTGATCATTCTCATCAAACCAGTCCTGATGTTTCCTGGTTGAGTAACCGAGTGTCTCTTTGCAGGCACTAGCTATGGAGGCCTGGAGGGCAGACCAAGCACTGTGGGCATTCTACATCTCGGGGTCGTCAAGGCACGCCAGGTTAGTTGTGAGGCGCTGGCTGTACAGGGCTCTCTTTGGGTCCTTAAGTGCTCCGGCATTGACTTTTTTGCGGCACTGCTTCTGTTGCCCCCTCCGCTTTGGAGCTATGTTGATGTCGATGATGGATCGGATTAGGCGGTGGTCCGTCCAGCGGTCGTCAGCTCCTGTCATGACGCAAGTGATGCGCACATTCCTGGCTCGGCTGATGACATGGTCGAGCAGGTGCCAATGCTTGGAGTGAGGGTATTGCTACGATGTCTTGTCTTTGTCCCTCTGGCGGAACAAGATGTTGATGATGACAAGATCGTGCTCTAGACATTTTGTCAGGAGTAGGGTACCTCTGGAGTTGGCTTTCCCTACCTTCTCTCTGCCAATCATGTCCCCCCAGAGGTCTGTGTTCATGCCAACCCTGGCGTTGAAGTCACCGAGGAGGATCAGTTTGTCGCCTGCAGGGACACGGGACAGGGATTTTTCGAGGTTGGTGTAAAAAACCTTCTTTGGCCTCATCAGTTGCATCGAGTGTTGGGGCGTACACACTGATGACTGTGGCGCACTGGTTCCGGGATAGGGTGAGTCGAAGAGTCATGAGGCGTTTGTTAGCCCTGCAGGGGGAGTCTTTAAGGCAGTCGACCAGCTCGTTTTTGATGGCGAAGCCGACTCTGTGGAGACGGTGTTCCTCTAGTTTCCCTTTCCAGAAGAAGGTGTAACCTCCACCTTGTTACTTGAGCTGGTCTTCCCCTGCCTGCCGGGTCTCGCTTAGGGCGGCGATGCCGATATCAAAGCGTCTTAAGTTCCCGGGCAGCTATGGCGGTGTGGCCTTCCAGTCTGTCGCTGTTGGGGGTGTCCATGAGGGTCCTGATGTTCCAGGTCCCGAACTTCATGTTAAGAGCGTGGAAGATAACTGTGCGTGAGTTCTTTTAATGTGGGGCGGTTGTTGCACACCGGCTACCAAATGCAATCTAGAAGCTGAGCCTTACACTTGAAGAAAGATAATGTAATTTCACTATATTCACCTCCTGAATGAGGATTCTCTGTGACTGCAAACCAAATTTGTCATCTTCTTTTAGTTCCACTCAAGGCATTATGTTTCTCCACCTTTTTTGGCATCTTCCTGTGTTTATGCTCTCACTGTCTGTCACATTGTTAGTTTTCTATTTGTTCTCCTCCAGGGTTTCCTTGCAGTGCTTCTGGCATGCATCAGCTTCTCCCTTTTTTATAAATATTTCTGAGGTAGAAACTTTTCTTTCACATGATTGATTTCTGTGTTTCCACCAGAGATTGACCAGTGTTGTGAAGATCAGAAATTACTGTGAGTAAGCCTCATACTTATTTCAGCTTGGTTCATCTATGACTCAGAAGGTTGTGGATTCAAGCCCCACTATAAACTTGAGCACACGATCTTGGCTGACACTTCAGTGCGGTATTGAGGGAACACAGCATTGTTAGAGGTGCTGTTTTTAAGATGAGACATCAAACTGAGTCCAATTATGCCAGCTCAGGTGGATGTAAAAGATCCCATTGTATTATTCAAAGAAGAGCAGACCAAGCTACACTGAAATTTCTGCAGGCTCTCACTGACAGGAGTACAAGAGGCTCAGTGCTCTCAAATTGTTTTCGAATGCAGTCGGCTCGCAATTTCCTACAGTAATTTGCCCAAGAAGTTGCAACAGCGTTTCTAGGTCCCCAAAACAGTCACTTTCTGCCCTTTCACGTTTTCTTACTTAAAACTTTGCTGTGTTGCTTCGGGATTATTACTCACATAATTGCATTCTTTTACTTGTTTTGGATTATTTTAGCATTTTTTCTTTTTGGGGGCTTTCTTGTTCATATTTGTAACACTTCAGTGAGTTAAAATACATTTTAACCTCCCGAAATTGTTGCTTCCTCTTGCTCTCAGGAAACTTGAGGATGATCATAAGTTGCATAGAAATAATTAGAAAAAGGTCAGCCTGCATGTGCAGTGCACTGCACAGATTCTCCATGAAAAGTATGGAGATCCACAGACTGTCTGATCTATTTAGGCTTTTCTCAAGGTCGAGACAGAGAGGGGAAAATTCGGCATGTTAGCACCCCCAGTTAGCGCCTGGCCGGGGAGCTCAGGCAGTCGTGCCGTGACGGGCAAATTCCGCGACGCACGTCACATTCACCGGCCCCATAGCGCCAGTGATAACGGTTAGCACCTCGGCACCTTTTGCCATGCAGATTGTGACTTCAGCAGGCGTGCAATGCTTGCTTGGCTTCCGATCTGCAAACTTCAGTAGCGCCCCCCCCACGCCTCGCGCCAACAGCGCCAGGGAGCAGAGGCATGAACCAACCGGCTGGCGGGCTGCTACTTAAAAGGGTATGCCCCCATCTGTCAAGGAACTTATATTCCAAAGGTCAGTTATGAGTGGCAGTGAGCACTGTTTTTTTTAAGCCAAATAAAGGCTGCTTAGTCCCCGGAGTATTACAGGCCGTCAAAGGGCATTCCATTTCATCCCACAAAATATCGCCATTCTGCACTCCCAGAATCATTGGAGGCTGGTGTGCAGACTCCAGTGACCCTTCCCTTTAATGGCTGGAAGGCATCTTCGCCACTGCTCACTCGTGTTTTCAGAACAACTCATATTCGTTATCGCTTGGAGCCTAACGCCACTCACCTACTCACATTAGTGCCTGATTTAGCACACCCCTGCATTCTTTGAGCGCTAAACTTCCAACTTCTCAAAAGTTAGCATCACAACTGAGATTTCTAGCACAGTCGGTCTTTTAAATTTACCTCACTTTCCTGGTTCATACTAAGAGTGCACATCAGAACTTTGGGCATCTGCTCTGCACAATTTTCCAACAATTTAAAGTAATGATCAGAAAATTGGGTGCAGCATGTGTCCAGATTTCCAATATGTGGTTCAACAGGCATGGCTCCAGTTAGATGCACAATTTCAGAAAATTATCTCTTACGTGCCATCTTATTCTACAAGCAGGAATGTAGTCTTGAGATGCTGTAAGTTGAAGTAGCATTTGAACAATGACAAATATGCACAGCGTGGGTGTCAGCATGTGACAGTGCACCATGCAGCTAGGTACATTACAATGGCTGAGATTTTCCTTATTTTGGTGGGTCCAGTGTGGTCGGTGGCGGGTCACGACCCTGTTGCTGGCTTCGTCCTGCTCTGGAAAATGAACTTGCCTCAATGGAGCTTGTTAAACCTCCTCAGTGCGCTTCCTGGCAGAATTAGAAGGAGCAGGTCTGGTGACATCATTCATGACTTGTCATCAGCCGGTTTTCTTAAAGCGACCATGATCAACTTTCTTTTGACGTTTGTGCTCTCGGTGTTCTATAGCATTGAAGTGCTGCAAACACTTGCTTATGGGACCATGGTGGGATTCTGAGAACCAAGGTGAGACAGTATAAAGGGCACCCATGTTGTAGTAATAGATGGCAGGTGAAGTAGAGATCACCGTAGCATTCTGTCAATGGTGAGCGTTTTTCCAATGGGGTGAGAGTGGATGGAGAGTGGAAAGTGGAAAGCCTGCAGAATCTGTGCTGGAAATGGAACTGAGAAACAGCTTGTGGCTGAGGAAAGTGATGATCTGTCAGGTGGGAGCTTTGACTGTACATTTGAAGCTGTCAAGTAATCAGTTGGAGCAATGACCATGGATCATCTTCCTCAGGTTGACAGTCGTGGTCCACGAACAGTGTGGTTCCTGTGGTCGTGCAGTTTGTCATGTATGTACATTCTGTTTGTAGCCACCAGATGGCGTCATTGTTGGAGGCCACTGAGCAGCACGCACATGGTGCTGCTCAAATATAAAAGGCCAGCCATTTTGAGAGTCAGGCACTTTGGGCCTAAATAAAGCAGAGCAAGGTTGTACCTTGCTTAGTTAAACAGTACTCAGGTTGTACCTTTATTGCATTAATAACATTTGGCGTCAAGAATACAAGAACCTTTATTTGCAAAATGAGCATGATTGGATTTTTAGAGCGATTCGTGGAGAGAGAAGATTGGGCCGACTTTGTGAGCCGTTTGAACCACTACTTCGTGGCCAACAAAATGAAGG
The DNA here is from genome assembly GCF_044704955.1 of Pristiophorus japonicus. Lineage (NCBI taxonomy): Eukaryota > Metazoa > Chordata > Chondrichthyes > Pristiophoridae > Pristiophorus > Pristiophorus japonicus. The sequence continues at coordinate 121,035,477 of NC_091983.1, read as the reverse complement.
GGGTCGACGATGCAGATCGGCGCCGAGCCGTGTTCCTCACTGTGTGCGGTTCAAAGATCTACGGTCTGATAAAGAATCTACTCATGCCTAGTGATCCAACAGAGAAAACATACGAGGAGTTGTGTACATTGGTGCGGGAGCACCTCAAGCCAGACGATGGCATCATCATCTTGAAATACGGGTTTTATACACACGTTCGATCGGAGGGCCAGAGCGCGGTCGAATTCGTTGCTGACTTGAGATGTCTAGCGGGACCGTGCAAGTTCGGACGGTGTTGGCGGACAAGTTGCTGAACTTCTTTGTTGTCGGTATCAACCACGAGGTGATCATGCGCAAACTTCTGGTGGTGGAGGAGTTGGATTTAAAAAGGGCCATCCAGATCACTCAATCATGTATGACGACAGACAGGAGTTTAAAGCAAATAGCGGTGAAGAACCGAACCTCGGCAATTACTGTAAATGCGATTGATTCGGCGTTCGGCAGAGCGGCACATGGCAGGGCCTATCCGGCTGCGTTCACGAAACCTATGGCTGCCCAAAGTCCGCCAGTGGAAATGTATCTGACTACTCTGTGTTGGCGTTGTGGGGGAAATCATCGGCACCAGCAGTGCCGATTTAAGCAATATAGTTGCAAAGGCTGTCTGAGAGTGGGGCATCTCCAGTACGAGTGCCCACAGATGAGCAAGCGAGCTGTGACACACCACGTGACGGATGAGAGTCAGACTAGCATGGATCCGGATACGCAATCCAAGATGCCAGAGGAGGAAGTGTATGGACTGTACACCTTCACAACCAAGAGTAAACCAACTTTGATTAATGTGAAGTTTAACGGGATACCGGTATTGATGGAACTGGACATGGGGTCTGAGGTTCGAATTAGAGACTGATCACAAACCGCTCATTTCATTGTTTTCCGAGAGCAAAGGTATCGATACCAATGCTTCATCCCGCATCCAAAGGTGGGCGCTGACATTATCTGCCTATGATTATGTCATTCGCCACAGACCTGGCACAGAGACTTGTGCCGATGCTTTGAGCCGGTTGCCATTGCCCACACCGAAAGTGGAAACGCCACAACCAGCGGATCTAATGTTAATTATTGATGCTTTTGAGAGTGAAGGAACTCTTGTCATGGCTCAACAAGTTAAGACCTGGACTTATCGGTGGTAAAGGGTTGTATCCTCAAAGGGGATTGGTCTGTCATACCTAAGCAAATGTGTGAGGAGGCCAAACCGTACATTCGTCGCAAGGACAAACTGCCTACTCAAGCAGATTACATAGTGTGGGGCAATCATGTTGTAATGCCCAAGAAAGGGAGAGAGAAGTTCGTGCGTGAGTTACAAAGCACACATCCTGGTATAGTGATGATGAAGGCCATTGCCAGGTCCCATGTATGTTGGCCAGGAATTGATTCTGAGCTGGAAGCATGCGTGCATCAGTGCAACACTTGCATGCAGCTCAGCAAAGCACCAGCGGAATCACCGCTGAGTCTGTGGTCATGGCCATCCAAACCTTGGTCCAGGATCCATGTAGATTTTGCAGGTCCTTTCCTGGACAAGATGTTTTTAGTGGTGGTGGACGCTTATTCGAAGTGGATAGAATGCATAATCATGTCATCCAGCACATCCAAGGCAACCAAAGATAATTTCAATGTCATGTTCGCGACACATGGTCTGCCTGACTCAATGGTGAGCAACAATGGGTCGTGCTTCACCAGTCAGGAATTTCAGGAGTTTGTGAAACTTAATGGCATAAAACATGTAAGGTCAGCACTGTTCAAGCCTGTGTCCAATGGACAAGCTGAACGTGCAGTACAAATTATCAAGCAAAGCATGAGGAGAGTAACCCAAGGGTCACTGCAGACCCGCTTGTCCTGCATACTACTGAGTACAGGACAAGACCCCACACACTCACAGGGGCCTCGCATGATGAAAAGAGGTCTTAAGACCAAGCTATCTCTGGTACACCCGGATTTAAATAATCATGTTGAATACAGAAGACAATGTCAACAAGGGTACCATGATCGCGAAACTGTGTCACACGAGATTTCTGTTAATGATCCTGTATATGTGTTGAATTATGGTCAGGGTCCCAAATGGACAAATGGATCGCTGGTATGGTCACGGCCAAGGAGGGCAACAGAGTATTCGTTATTAAGCTCAAGAATGGGCAAACTTGCAGGAAACACATGGATCAAACAAAGCTGAGGCACACAGACGAGCCAGAACAGTCGGACGAAAAAACCATCGATGACCAACCAACCTACCAGCAGTCTTCAGAGGACTCAAGGGTCATCGGTGAACCCGGAATTTCCATCACGGACCTGTTCAATAAAAATGGATTTACAATTCCTGACATGGCCACTGCCACCCCCAACAAGTCAGCCATCCAGCCATCAGCCACAACAGACTCTGTACATTCACTCAAGGCTGGAATCGAACTGAGACGGTCAACCCGGGAGCACAAAGCACCGGACCATCTCAACCTGTGAAAGATTGTAATAAGATCTCAGATGGGGGTATTGTCATGTGTGTACATGCTGTTTGTAGCCACCAGATAGCGCCATTGTTGGAGACCACTGAGCAGCACGCACATGGTGTTGCTCAAGTATAAAAGGCCAGCCATTTTGAGAGTCAGGCACTTTGGGCCTAAATAAAGCAGAGCAAGGTTGTACCTTGCTTAGTTAAACAGTACTCAGTTTGAACCTTTATTGCATATGTAACACAGTTAAAGTCAAAAGGTAAGTTTGAAAAGCCTGTTCAGCATCTGTCAACTAGGTGTTAATGGACCCGAACTTGGTGAAGGCCTCCGCTCGCCCAAGTACCGCCCAAAGGACCACCGATGGCTGCCGAGGTCCCTGACAGGTCTTTGGGTGGGACTTTCATTACCCAGGTCCCTTGAAGTCGGCGACGTATGCCGCCAATCTGGGTGGCAGCTGGCGGGAGCTCGCATTCTCAGCGGCAAAGGCTCTTGCCACCCAAGTGTCGCCGAGAATGGAGTCGGGCCCACGGAGGCTCAAACACCTAAAAATAAAAAAACATCAAAACCAAAAATAAACATCTGACGACCTTCAGAGGACCCCATCCAGGTAAGTACCTGTAAAGAAATAATTTAAATAAACTTCATTGACCTTTTTTACAGCATCTTCACACCGTTGAGGACAAAGCTGCCCGTACTCAGCGGTCACCGCCGTCCTGCCGCCAATTCCAGCCAACTCCCGCCCGCATGAATATGGCATCTCGGTGGGCAGAAGTGTACTTACGCGCATTGGCCATCCGCTGACATCGGCGGGCGCTTCCTGGCGGCTCTCCCCTCCCACCCGCTCCACACCACGATGAAAGTGGCACTGGGCGGTTCGACGAGAGTAATGTCAGCGGCACTGGGCGGCAGTCGGTGGCAGTCGGCGGTGAGGTCTCCAATTTCGGCCCCAATGATTTTAATTGGGTCCTCTGCCGTTGCCAGTTGGGTCTGCTCAGCATTGACAGACCCGACATAAGGAAAGGCGGGTTGATAGCGGGAACATGACCCGCTGTCCAAAAAAAACATTTTCCAACCCGCCACTGATCCCGTCCACTGACCCCCTCCCCCCCCCACCCCACAAAATCTCAGCCAATGACCTGAGGTGTGATGCCCTTAGAAGAAGAAAGTGTTGCAAGGCTATCAAGTATGCTGCATCTTGACTTGAATGTGTGCTCTACTGAGGTATGGGTATAAATTATGTGCACTAAAAGAGCAGTGAGGTTCTTTCAGGGCTTGGCATGATCAAGCAGTAAATGTAGAACATATTGGCAGACAGCATTTTGTGTTACGCAATCTTCGGCTGTCTGCCTTATACATGGTATTGTCTAAGTTTTATCTCACTAGATTCCTCGAAGTACACCATCTTCTTTTGCATCTGTTCTCAGGTCCTGCAGCTAATGTGTATAGTGCTCAGCCTTGTGACCATCTGCTGTCAGGAAGGCTGCATTCCCATCCTCTGGGGAGGATGCCTTGGAGTGTCAAACAACAACCCACCTTACAATCTCATACAATACTAGCCATGAAACATGAGGCCAAGTGCTGCAATCCATCATCAAATACCTACAGACTCAGTTTCATACCGCCATGTCAGATTTCCTGGCAACCCTTTCCCCTCTCGCCCTTCAAACTTGGCGTAACCCGCTAAAATGTCAGAATACGTTTTGAGTTTTTGTAAAGGTGCATAAGAATGCAAGCTTCCAGCATACAGCCAAAACTGTGCAGACAGTTATGAATAATTGTGTAGATGAGTTGAAACCTCACATTTGCAGCAAGTCATCTGACTGCGCTGTTGGTTATCTTTGTGCCAATAACTAGGCATTCAGCCTACACATAACCTAGATTGCCCGAGATGATCAATTTTCAGGTCAGATGCAGTAAACCTGTATCAAGAGTGAAATACTTGGAATTGGTGTTGAACTGAGAAATGAAAACGTGCATTTAATAGTGATAAATGATGCACAAAATCCAAAGTGTTGCCAATATTATACAAGGCATAACAATAACCTAGGAGTTTTACCAATGGCTTCCTGCCTAAATTGGTTCATGTCCCTGGGACCTTTTACTAACCTTGATCCTGATTTATTCGAAGTTTAATCCATTCTCACGACAAGATTAGGCCATGAAATTCGGCCTGTTTGCGCTGGATGTTAAGGCTGGTTTGGGTGAAAAAATGGCAGCCATCTCACTTCTGCCCACTTCCGGTGGGTCCTGCAACAACCGCCATTTTGTGCAGGTCAGCAGCGCTGCCGTTGCCTGCGTTCTCTGTAGAAACAGAAATGAAGCAGATCGTGATGTCAACGAGTGTCCAATGCAGATTTGACGCACGACCTGCCATTTCAATATTGCCACTCCATTCAACACCATCTCCAAATCATGAACAGCTGACCATGTGTTTAACAGCAGGAAGGACCACCCACCACCCACCCAAACCAACGCTATTTAAAGGGATCAGCAACAACTTCCAGTTGACTTGTGTTTTGATTTCTAATGGTTCTGTGTAAGTTTGTGCAACTGTTTGGAGCTTTCTACTGTTAATTAAAGTTGGTGAGGTGCAGGGTGTGGTGCTGCAAGTGGAGAAAGCCTTACTTCTAATTTAAAGCATCTTGCTAACACCACTTTCTCTCAGTAATGGAGGCTCTACTTGCAGTCCAACTTGCACTCAAGTATGACCAACATGGAGCGCAGTCAGCGAAGAAGAGGACAAGCTGCTCGCAGAGGAGGAGGGGGAGGAGGGGGAGGAGGGGGAGGAGGGCTCTCAGCAGGAAGCCTTGCCCACGTAGGATCTTCCAAGAGCAGTGTATTAGAAGTTGTCACAGAACTCTGCCACCTCCTACAACCAGACCTGCAGCCTCAGAGCCGGGCGACGACGGCGCTGCCAGTGACCTTCAAGGTCACCATGGCCCTCAATTTTTTTCGCCACCAGGTCCTTCCAGTCTGCAGCTGGAGACATAACTTACCAGTTCAACATCCATCGCTGCATCTGGCAGGTCACAGAGGCTCTGTATTCCAGGAGAAGGGACTTCATTGTCTTCTCTCTGAAAAGAGACAAGCAGGAGATGCGCACATGTAACATTGCCAGGATATTGGGCTTCCGCTGGTGCAGGGTACTATCGACTGCACGCATGTGACTTTGTGGGCACTGCATATCAATCCTGAGATCATGATGGTGAATGCTCGGTATCCTGATAGCAGTCATGATGCGTCAGTCTGATGTGCCAGCAATCCTCCGGCCACCACGTCAAACCTGAGGCTTGGCTGCTTGGAGACAAGGGCTGTCCGCTCTGCACCTGGCTGATAGCTACCCTCCGCAATCCCACCACTCGTTGCCAGCACTCATATACTGAGAGCCATGCTGCCACGAGAAACCTCATTATACAGATGATCAGGGTGCTAAAGCAACAATTCCACTGCCTTTACCACTTGGGAGGAATCCTCCACTACACGCCGGAGCAGATGTCACATTTCGTGGTGTGCTGCATGCTCCACAGCTTGGCCATCATGAGGGTGCAGCCCTTGCCACCATGGGTTCAGGGACCACATCAGGAAGAGAAGCAGGAAGGGAGGAAGCAGGCAGCAGATCCCCATTCCAGACAGGCTGTCTGTGAGCACCTCATCAGACTCCGGTTCCAATGAATGAAACCCCAGATCCCCATTGCTCACCACTTCCCCACCTTACCATCCTTCTGTCACAGAACATCGCAGTGCCCCCTGGGCACAAAGCTGAAATGAAATACACCACAAAACAAACATTCCAAACATAATTTATAAATTTATCTTCCATTTCAACACAACAATATCAATGAATCACTCTTGTACATTCCCTTAGTGTCTGTCTTTTGTGTTCCTTTGCCTGCTCTAGTGTTCCTATGCAGTGCTACCCCAATGGCTGCAGCATGGCTGGTGGAAGGCTGCTGAGTAGGGGAAACTGCTGATGGCCTTGCAGGACGGCCTCAAGCAGCTCTGGGTCCAGAACGCCCAGCTGTCAACTGCACCACCTCGGCATGGGCATCAACAGTCTGAGCTGGCTGGTTGACAGGCCACAGCAAGGGCACTGGTGGCGTGGCAGTGGTGGGAGTACGAATGCTGTCATAATGAGAGAGTACAACAGGTTCTTGCTCCACAAAGTCATTGTCACTCCCCCGGGGCGGCGCCTCAGCATTCCTAGCAATCTGATGGACAGATTGCTGCCCTGCTGCGACACCCTTCAAACCCCTTTCGACTCTCGGAAATCCAGCGATGATGGCAGCAGTCTGAGCTTGCTTAGCAGCAAACTGAGCCTGCCGGAGATCAGCTTGAGCTTCCACTGCTGCAATGGAAGCAGCGAGATCGCCCATCACACGCAGCATCATTGTTGGGTCCACAAGTTCTCCAATGGAGTTGCTCATCATTTCCATCCTGGAAATCATGGGCTCCAAGCTCCACGCAAAACCCTGTTCAATGTTGGAACCAGACTCCTCCATGCTCCTTGACACTGACTAGAGGCTCTCTGGCAGGCATGGCATTGCACCAAGCATTTCAGTGTGCATGCCCATCACCCTGCCTCTTAAGGCCACCCTATCGAGTTCATCATCTGAGTCCTGTGCAGCAGAACTCGTGCGCATGCTCGTCCTCCGGGGAACTGGCATCCAAGCTACCTTTTCCCCCCGGCTGCAGCCTACTCATGCCCGTTGACTCGCTACATGCAGATCCCGTCTCTAGACTACCCTCTAAAGTTCGCGCAATGCCTTTTTCTGAGCTGGTGCCTGGGAGTGACGGTGCCTCTTCTCCTTCACTCCTCCTCTACTTGGTCGGGGAGGAATGGCGAAGTCGGGGCGAAGGAGTGGCGAGAGATTGTAGAGCGACGTGTTCGGGACCCAGAAGGGATGAGGGCCCAGGGGCAGCACAGGTCAGCCCACACTGCAATATGGGTGCGCACTAGGACTGTGCAGCAGAGCTGGTCTCCAGTCGTCTTGGTTAATCCTTGCCACTGGACCAAGACCAAGCTCTGTCAAGCCCATGTGGTGGCTGGTGTGCAACGGCCACCACACGTTTAAAAAATCCACGCACAGGCATCCACCCTTCAACATGGAGTTCGGGACCTGGAACTTTAGGTCCTTCATTGAAACACCTGTGAACTCATCCCTTTTTGGCATGGAAGCAAATCATCCTCAATGCGAGGGACCGCCTATGATATGATGACTTGGTCGGAGACAGGTTGAACTAGTGGGACTTCTTAGGTATCTGAAAGGAAAAAGGCACGTGAGTCAGGTTGTGGTGAAGGTGTGTGGGAAAGCAAGATGTCCATGTATACACCATCAGCAGCTTATAAATATGAAAGGATTGTGAGATGAGGAGGAAGTGGGATGTGAGAAGAGGAATAGGTATGAGCATACCGCCTTCATCAGCAATGCTTTCAACTTTACCGCTCTTCACGGACTCAGCCACTCCAATTATTTCCAACACTTTTTCCTCCAGCTCCATGATTTTCTGCAGAATGCTGCTGCTCCCAGCGGTTATGTGGCACCTTTGCCTGCAAGAGAAAGGGAAGTGTGTCAGAGTATGCAGTGCCATGTGTTTGGGTGATATGGCTGTGAGTCTTGTGGTAATGGTAAGTGTGTGAGGGTGAGGTGAAGCTATGATTGTGAGGTATGAGTGGTGATTGCAAGAGATTGTTGGTAGGTGAGTGATGGGATGTGGTGCATTGAGCAGTGTGTTCGGCTAGTGGTGCAGATGGTGGGATATGGTATTTGAAGATGCATTCACTCACCTTCACCACTCGTGTGGGGTCATTAAATTTATTATGGCACTGGATCCAGGTCCTAGGGACAACACTCGAAACACTAACATCTTGAGCTAACTCCTCCCACATCCTTCTGGTGTTCTGCCTGGAAGGCCTCCTGCCCCCCTCTGTGGGTAGAGGACCTGACATCTTCTTTGAACCCTCAGGACCAAGGCCTCCAGTGCCGCATTTGAAAATCTCCTCACCCTCTCTCTTGCCTGTTTGTTCCACAATGAAAATTAGGAACTTCTGCAACAAAACACCTCCCCTTTAAGTAGTACATATGGCCTAGGCCAATTTTTATTGGCCAGTAAACTGCACCCATTATAGTCCACCTTGTTCAGCACTAAGGCAGTCAGCAACGCGTTTCAGGCTGAGGTCTGCGCTCCAATCATTATAATGAGCAGGCAGCACAAATTTTTTGTGCTGCCTGCACCACTTTAAATGGATGCGGGCACATTGCGCTTTCCGCTGTTGTTTTCTGGCCTAATCCAATTTCACCCAGACAGTGCCTCAGGCTCACGCAGCATTCTACCTCGAGGTAAAATAGACACTGTCGGGCTAATTTTCTGTTTGCAATCTAGCCAGAGAGTACATATTGGAAATCTAGGCATATGCTGCATATGATTTTTTGATCTTTAAATTAATTATCAAATAATTATGCACAGAATATCCTTGGATTTTTGATCTGTTGCTCTGAGGGTAAGGCTCCCCACCAAGAGCACAAAGTCAGAAGGTTGCCTTGATTAATTGATCATACATCACCTGTTTTGGTTGGCTTTCCAAGGGGTAAAAAGTGTATGACCAGCTAAATTATATACATTCTATTTACTTACCATTATTGTGGAACTGTAGCAGACCTTATCCAGATGTCTTCTTAAACTTTCACTTAGCCTTTGGTTTCCTCTCACCCCTCATCACATGCCACGTACCCCTATCTCTAAAAGCTGACTGAATCAGTGTGGAAGTTAGAGTTGGGAGGGGATGGGAGCGGGCGGGGGTGAGAACTTGTTGAACATTGAGGGAAATAGATTTAAAAATGTAGCTTGAGGGCCTTGCTTACTGGTCTTTCCATATAAATTGTTGATGTATGGCATTCAAAACACAAGAACACTTCAAAAATGAGCTTTCACTGGCTCTGAAAATAATGGGTAAAAATGTGTCCTATTTGTATCCTCGTAAATTGTTTGACCACAAAATTGAAGGCCTTTAGTGCCGGCTGTTAAGGTCGGTTTGGAAGAAAAAATGGCGGCGGCCCTGCTTCCGCCCATTTCCAGTGCAAAACGAGGCATCATTTTGGGCAGGTAGGCAGCGCTGCCATTACCTGCGCTCACTTCACATACTTTAATGATCCAGATCGTGACGTCAATCGCTGTGAACATTGGCCCCCTGCTGAGCACACAACCTGACAGCAATGTGTTCCGTGCTCTGATGGTAATTAGCAGGCAGCACAAAATTGACGTACTGCCTGCGCTTTTTGAATGGACACAGGCACAGGCAAATCTCACATCGCAGTGCCGGCGCCCATCTTTCAGCATTATCGAATTTCATCCTCTTTGTGTTGACTTGTACAATACTACAATAAATAAATATCCCTATTCCACCAACCCCATTACAATGCACTTCTGGTGGAGCAGAATGAAGAAGATACAAACAAAATTAATCTGCTGCCCAAGTACCACCAAGACAAATTTAATTAGCATGCCACGATGCTTTGCAGAGTATTCGTACCATATCATTTTTGTTAATTTTAAATAAAACATACATACATCTGAACCCCGTGTCCAAATTTGGCAGCACTCTGTCCTTTCCATCTCCTATCTTTTAACGATGTGGAGGAAATGGTCTTCACATTTGTAAGGTCAATTCCTCTGTTCCTTCTCTCCTCCTCAAAACATAGACAAAATTCCTGCCTTAAGGCATTAAAGTGCATGTATTACACATACATGTGAGAATTGGAATAACTAAAGCTAGTGTCATATACATCAGGGAGAGAATAACAAAAACAATATAATAGAGGGAATAAATTGTCATTGTCTTTGAAATACAACTCAGTGTGAACGAGATTGCAGGAAAAATAATTAGAACTACTTAATTATAATTCAAATTAAAAAAAACATGTAATTACTGTATTATGGGAGAAGTTGACACCTGTAGAGTACAGCCTGTGTTTCTTGATATTAACTCCCAAAATGAATCATTTTGGTTTGCTCATATCGAATCTGCTATATTACAATGATTTACCATTCTTTTAAAGAAACTGATTATCTATCTGCCAAAGCTATCACTGCCTTGTGGAATCCCATTTCAAGTCTAGAGTATTATTCAGATTTTAATTATTTCAATGATTGAACTTTGTTCACTTGCAGTTGGACTAGGCTGCACGACGCTATTACAGCACTTATAATGGGAGACAGCATCAGAGAAATAGGGCTGTGGATTAACAGCAAAACACATCCAATTATGCAGGAAATATAATTTTACTTACAATGGCCCGGATTTTGGGGTCAGCGGCGAAGGTACGGCTCTCGCCATTCACTACGCTGAAAGGTTTTGTGAGCTTTTGAGGGAAGACTTTGGCCGAAAAATTCAGGGGCTTTATGCCACCCATTACCATCAGAAAATGGCAAAAGAGCGGTAACAGGTGGCTAATCCCGCGCCATCCTCCATTTTGGTCCTCTCCGCAGCATTGCCTATAATTATTAGCGCACTGCACAAAATATGGCAGATTGGTGATTTAACATCCTCACAGCCAACTTCACGTCCCCACGGCCAACTTCAACCCTAGCCCTGCTTACGGCGCTGGGTCATAACCACGCCAGGGAAACCCAGCATGTAAAGAGACTGACAAAAGCGCTATCAGAACTTCTTAAAGGGACACACACATTTCAGGTAAGTTTGCATTTAAGCTTTTAAGCTTTTGGACTGGGATTTTTATTTTATTTTAATGAAGAAGCGGCGCTGCAATAAATGTTATCAGTGTTTTAAGTGTGTAGGGCGTGCTGCTGGATGCTTTCAAGGCCTCGGAGAATAAAGGAAGGTATCAGAGAAGACATAAAATTCTGCAAATACTCAACAGGTCAGGCAACATCCATGGAGAGGGAAACAGAGTTCACAGCTCAGATTGAGCTGCTTGAGCTGCTGAGTATTTCCAACGTTTTATGCTGTCATTTCAGATTTACAGCACCTGCTCATAGAAACATAGAAACATAGAAAATAGGTGCAGGAGTAGGCCATTCGGCCCTTCGAGCCTGCACCGCCATTCAATGAGTTCATGGCTGAACATGCAACTTCAGTACCCCATTCCTGCTTTCTCGCCATACCCCTTGATTCCCCTAGTAGTAAGGACTTCATCTAACTCCTTTTTGAATATATTTAGTGAATTGGCCTCAACAACTTTCTGTGGTAGAGAATTCCACAGGTTCACCACTCTCTGGGTGAAGAAATTCCTCCTCATCTCGTTCCTAAATGGCTTCCCCCTTATCCTTAGACTGTGTCCCCTGGTTCTGGACTTCCCCAACATTGGGAACATTCTTCCTGCATCTAACCTGTCTAACCCCGTCAGAATTTTAAACGTTTCTATGAGGTCCCCTCTCATTCTTCTGAACTCCAGTGAATACAAGCCCAGTTGATCCAGTCTTTCTTGATAGGTCAGTCCCGCCATCCCGGGAATCAGTCTGGTGAACCTTCGCTGCACTCCCTCAATAGCAAGAATGTCCTTCCTCAGGTTAGGAGACCAAAACTGTACACAATACTCCAGGTGTGGCCTCACCAAGGCCCTGTACAATTGTAGCAACACCTCCCTGCCCTTGTACTCAAATCCCCTCGCTATGAAGGCCAACATGCCATTTGCTTTCTTAACCGCCTGCTGTACCTGCATGCCAACCTTCAATGACTGATGTACCATGACACCCAGGTCTCTTTGCACCTGCCCTTTTCCTAATCTGTCACCATTCAGATAATAGTCTGTCTCTCTGTTTTTACCACCAAAGTGGATAACCTCACATTTATCCACATTATACTTCATCTGCCATGCATTTGCCCACTCACCTAACCTATCCAAGTCGCTCTGCAGCCTCATAGAATCCTCCTTGCAGCTCACACTGCCACCCAACTTAGTGTCATCCGCAAATTTGGAGATACTACATTTAATCCCCTCGTCTAAATCATTAATGTACAGTGTAAACAGCTGGGGCCCCAGCACAGAACCTTGCGGTACCCCACTAGTCACTGCCTGCCATTCTGAAAAGTCCCCATTTACTCCTACTCTTTGCTTCCTGTCTGACAACCAGTTCTCAATTATGTCAGCACACTACCCCCAATCCCATGTGCTTTAACTTTGCACATTAATCTCTTGTGTGGGACCTTGTCGAAAGCCTTCTGAAAGTCCAAATATACCACATCAACTGGTTCTCCCTTGTCCACTCTACTGGAAACATCCTCAAAAAATTCCAGAAGATTTGTCAAGCATGATTTCCCTTTCACAAATCCATGCTGACTTGGATCTATCATATTACCTCTTTCCAAATGCACTGCTATGACATCCTTAATAATTGATTCCATCATTTTACCCACTACCGATGTCAGGCTGACCGGTCTGTAATTCCCTGTTTTCTCTCTCCCTCCTTTTTTAAAAAGTGGGGTTACATTGGCTACCCTCCACTCCATAGGAACTGATCCAGAGTCAATGGAATGTTGGAAAATGACTGTCAATGCATCCACTATTTCCAAGGCCACCTCCTTAAGTACTCTGGGATGCAGTCCATCAGGCCCTGGGGATTTATCGGCCTTCAATCCCATCAATTTCCCCAACACAATTTCCCGACTAATAAGGATTTCCCTCAGTTCCTCCTCCTTACTAGACCCTCCGACCCCTTTTATATCCGTAAGGTTGTTTGTGTCCTCCTCAGTGAATACCGAACCAAAGTACTTGTTCAATTGGTCCGCCATTTCTTTGTTCCCCGTTATGACTTCCCCTGATTCTGACTGCAGGGGACCTACGTTTGTCTTTACTAACCTTTTTCTCTTTACATATCTATAGAAACTTTTGCAATCCGTCTTAATGTTCCCTGCAAGCTTCTTCTCGTACTCCATTTTCCCTGCCCTAATCAAACCCTTTGTCCTCCTCTGCTGAGTTCTAAATTTCTCCCAGTCCCCGGGTTCTCTGCTATTTCTGGCCAATTTGTATGCCACTTCCTTGGCTTTAATGCTATCCCTGATTTCCCTTGATAGCCACGGTTGAGCCACCTTCCCTTTTTTATTTTTACGACAGACAGGAATGTACAATTGTTGTAGTTCATCCATGCGGTCTCTAAATGTCTGCCATTGCCCATCCACAGTCAACCCCTTCAGTATCATTCGCCAATCTATCCTAGCCAATTCACGCCTCATACCTTCAAAGTTACCCTTCTTTAAGTTCTGGACCATGGTCTCTGAATTAACTGTTTCATTCTCCATCCTAATGCAGAATTCCACCATATTATGGTCACTCTTCCCCAAGGGGCCTCGCACAACGAGATTGCTAATTAATCCTCTCTCATTACACAACACCCAGTCTAAGATGGCCTCCCCCCTAGTTGGTTCCTCGACATATTGGTCTAAAAAACCATCCCTTATGCACTCCAGGAAATCCTCCTCCACCGTATTGCTTCCAGTTTTGTTAACCCAATCTATGTGCATATTAAAGTCACCCATTATAACTGCTGCAACTTTATTGCACGCACCCCTAATTTCATGTTTGATGCCCTCCCCAACATCACAGAGGGACGAGGATATCCTTCGCCTGTGGTCCCAGTAACCACAACCCCAATTCAACATTTGTTCCACGCATTACCTTCCCTCTGTTACTGACCATCACACTACTGAAATAAAAGCTACCACAAAGCAAACTTTCCAATCCAACTTTATACGTCTATCCATCCAATATGACATTAAGAAATCTACTCCGCACCCTTATGCATTTTCTTAGTGACTGTCTTGTGTGTGCCTTTGCCTATTCTACTGATGTCACACAGTACTACCCCAGTAGCTGCAGCATAGCTGGTGGAAGGCTGCTGACGTTCTATGGCAGGGGGACAACCTGGAGGAGCTGGTGGCTGGGAGTGTCATATCAATCTTCTTCTTATTCTCCTATCTCTCTTCTTGGTCACCAACTTGCTGGGTAGGTTTCATTTCTTGGGTGTGTGATATGAGAAGGCCACATAGATCGCATGCCAGACACGAGACTCCCAAAGCAAGCGCTCTATTCAGAACTCCTTCACGGCAAATGAGCCAAAGGTGGGCAGAGGAAATGTTACAAGGACACCCTCAAAACCTCCCTGATAAAGTGCAACATCCCCACTGACATCTGGGAGTCCTTGGCCAAAGACCGCCCTAAGTGGAGGAAGCACATCCGGGAGGGCACTGAGCACCTCGAGTCTCATATCCGAGAGCATGCAGAAATCAAGCGCAGGCAGCGGAAAGACTGTGCAGCAAACCAGTCCCACCCACCCCTTCCCTCAACGACTATCTGTCCCACCTGTGACAGAGACTGTGTTTCTCGTATTGGACTGTACAGCCACCTAAGAAGCAAGTCTTCCTCGATTCCAAGGGACTGCGTATGATGATGATGATATGAGGAAGGCAGAATGGGGTTGTAGTGAGGGAACGGCGGGAAAGCAAGAGGTGAATGCAAGAAGGCCGATAAAGTATGAGGATAACAGTGTCTTCTATCCTTTCAGCATTGCTGCTGGCCATGGGCTCAACCATGCACCTGGCTTGCACCGTCTTCTCCAAGGGGGTGAGGTGAGGCTAGGATGGGAGATATGCCTCCTGATTGGTACAGATTGTTTGTAGATGAGTGATTGGGGATAGGGGTTGCTGGCATCGAGAATTGAGCAGTGTGTGAGGCTAGTGGTTCAGTTATTAGGAAACAGCTTTTGAAGATGCATTCACTGACCTTGACCAGTTGTCTGAGGTCCTGAAGCTTCTTTGGGCAAGGAACCAGGTGGTGGAGACAACACTGCTGGCAGTGATGGCCTTGGTGATGTGGTCCCAAATCATTCTTTCTGGAGGACTTCCTGACCTCTGTGGGTAGGACCTCTCTTGGTATGTTGAGCCGCTGCACAAAGCTGGAATACTGCATGCAAGACCCTGGGGGCCCCATCCCTGGTTTGATGAGCCATTTGTGTTAGTACTGATGCATTTTTCCCATTTTTTGAGGTTCAGAATGGAAATTCAGCTTTAAGTGCTGAAGAATTCCGTTTGGGACTTCTTTTTAATGGTAATTTTTTTTTATTGCAAGACAGTAAGAGCTGAAACCTACATTTTTTCACTGCATTGTAATTTTTTATTTGTTTCTGAATGAATTACACCTTTAATTCATAGCCCTTTTAATTGTCCACAATGCCTTGCAAACTCCACAGCCTCGCTCCCACAGGCTGTAAGAAGAGAACATAAGAAATAGGAGCAGGAGTAGGCCATTTGGCTCCTCGAGCCTGCTCCGCCATTTAATAAGATCATGGCTGATCTGATCTTGGCCTTAAGTCCACTTCCTTGCTCTTGACTCCCTTAGTGACCGGTGACACCGGCAATGGTGTTGGCGCATAGGCATTTTTTTTCTCTTGCTCGAACTTGGTATCTGATCCAGCATGGCGCCCTCTACAAGACATCTGTCTGTGAACAGTCAAAAAACAATAAGACTCTTCAACCAATCAGCTTGAAGAATCTTCACTGAGACATGCAAGGGTTAATATTAACACCCAAAAAGCGATAGGTTCGGTTCGGCTGGGAGGTTAAAAAATTAAAATTTTGCAACAGGAACCCTATCCACCTTGAACCCACCCACTTCTGGTTTTATCGGACGCAGGATGAGGGGTGGGTGACCAATCAGCTCGCAGAAGGCGGGTCGGATATTGAAAATGTTTACGGAGGCTGTGTGCTTCCATTTTAACAGTGGAAACACAGCCGATAAAAGCAGGTGAGAAGAGCTGATCTATAAGGTAAGTGCCTTTACAGCACTGCTTGTGGGCCAGGAGGAGCAAGAGTGTTTCTTCCAGGCCCAACAAGCTTAGTATTCGCCCCCCCTCCCGCAATTCACCACCATCTGCTGCCTCGAACACGTTCTACCCCACGACCATCATTTCACCTCACCCCCGTGATCGGACTCCTCCAACCACCATCTGTTTCCCCCCCCTGCGATCTCTACCCCCTCCCCCCCATTGGAACCCCGACAGCGATCTCTCCTTACCTATTGCTCCGCTATAACCTTCTGCGGCAGGCTTTCCCGCCCGACAAGCAGCCAGTTCTCAATCAGGATGGCTGTTGGGCGGGAAACCTGGAAAAAATCATAAGTTTAAAAACTGCAGAACAATTAGATACCTGTACTTCCGGGTTTCCCATCCATAATTCCCCTGCACTCCCACACCAAACGTGGTCGGGGCCGCAGAGTCCAAACCAGGAAGTATAAATCAGGATGTATAAATTAGATTTAATTCACTTACAAAAAGCAAAATAAAGACTGGGGAAAAGATGGGATGAAGAGAGAGAGGTAAAAGAGACAGACAGAAAAAGTTAAACATTTTTTAAAATTTATTTGTAATTTCCCAACACTAATTAATCTCTGAAGGAATGAGACTTCACACTTGTCAACTTAAATTATCAGGCCCAGAGAGGTTATTTGGCAGTAATTATCACTTATCACGCCGTTAAAAATTCACTTACTCCTGAATGCCCCAGATGAACTTTTTCTGGCATGTTTAGTGGGTAAGTACTGCAACTTCACGAAGTTACATTAATTTCAGTGCCGAGTCTATCGGCGAGGACTGTTATAGTGCAGCCTGTGGAGGAGTATTTCTGATAGCAGCATCCAGATTTCCTCGTTTAAATGCACATGTGTGGAAGCTGAAAGTTGTTGTCCGATTTACTCCGAAATAACGATGAGCTCTGACAGCCTGACCATTATTATCAATGTAAAATCCAAGCCATTGTTCCTGCTCCCAGGACTATTGGTTCTCTTGTGCACAGTGAAAAGAGGAACATTCGAGAAAGAGGATCAGCCCCTCAAGCCTGCTCTGCCATTCAATGAGATCATGGCTGATCTTCTACCTCAATTCCACTTTCCTGCACTGCCCCCATATCCCATGATTCCCTTAATATTCAAAAATTTATCGATCTCTGTCTTGAATATCCTGAAAGACTGAGCCTTCACAGCCTTCTCTGGGGTAGAGAATTCCAAAAATTCACCACCCTCTGAGTGAAGAAGTTTCTCCTCATTTCAGTCCTAAATGGCAACCTGATTCTGAGACTGTAACCCCTGGTTCTAGAATCCCCAGCCAGAGGAAACATTTTCCCTGCATCTATCCTGTCAAGTCCTGTAAGAATTTTGCATATTTCAATGAGATCACCGCTCATTCGTCTAAACTCTAGAGAATATAGGTCTAGTCTGCTCAGTCTCTCCTCTTGGGATACTCCCCCATCCCAGGAATCAGTCTGGTGAACCTTCATTGCACTCCCACTATGGCAAGTATATTCTTGGGGTACTGAAGTTGAATGTTCAGCCATGAACTCATTGAATGGCGGTGCAGGCTAGAAGGGCCGAATGGCCTACTCCTGCACCTATTTTCTATGTTTCTATGTTTCCTTAGGTAAGGAGACCAAAACTGAACACAGTATTCCAGGTGCGGTCTTATAAGGGCCTTATATAAGACATGAGACTCCCAAAGCAAGCGCTCAATGCGGAGCTTCGACACGACAGTCGAGCCCCAGGTGGGCAGAGGAAATGCTTCAAGGACACCCTCAAGGCCTCCTTGACAAAGTGCATCATCCCCACCGACTACTGGGAATCCCACGACTGCCCAAAGTGGAGGAAGAGCATCTGGGAGGGCGCTGAATACCTCGAGTCCCATCACTGAGAACAAGCAGAAACCAAGTGTGGACAGCGGAAGGAGCGTGCGTCAACCCAAGCTCCCCGACTATCCTTTCCTTCAACAACTGTCTGCCCCACCTGTGACAGAGACTGTAGGTCCCGCACTGGACTGTTCAGTCACCTGAGAACTCACTTTTACAGTGGAAGCAAGTCATCCTCAATTCCGAGGGACTGCCTATGATGATGATATAAGTGCAATAAGATGCCTTTACTCTTATACTCAAATCCTCTTGTAATAAAGGCCAACATACCATTTGCTTTCTTGATTGCTTGCTGTACCTGCATGTTAACTTTCAGTAATTTGTGTACAGGGATACCCAGGTCCCTCTGAACACCAACATTTCCCAATCTCTCACCATTTAAAAAATACTCTGCTTTTCTATTTTTCCGACCAAAGTGGATAACTTCACATTTCTCCACATTATATTCCATTTGCCATATTCTTACCCATTCACTTAGCCTGTCTATATCCCCTTGAAGCCTCTTTGAATCCTCCTCACAACTTACATTCCCACCCAGCGAGGCCGCAATTTTCGGCCCCTTGGGATTTGACACCATTGTGGTGAGAGATACTAGGATTTGGAAAAACTAGATATGAGATGTATGAGTGGGAAGAGGCCCAGGTTTTGTATAAGTGGGGAGCGAACTATTTGGAATGATTTTATCGATCACTTAAGTGACAGTGATGTAAATATCTTTTGATTGTTTCTTGAAAAATAAATTTGTGTATTCTAACAGTAAATAAGTACATGGCTGCTTTAATAAATATTAATTGCCTATGTAGCAACCACTTCTAGGGTGCTCTGTAGGTCTCCAGGGAGAGACCAGAGGAATACACTGGAAAATAGCCGAGAACTGTTTGCACAGAAACATAGAAACATAGAAAATAGGTACAGGAGTAGGCCATTCGGCCCTTCTAGCCTGCACCGCTATTCAATGAGTTCATGGCTGAATATGCAACTTCAGTACCCCATTCCTGCTTTCTCGCCATACCACTTGATCCCCCTAGTAGTAAGGACTTCATCTAACTCCTTTTTGAATATATTTAGTGAATTGGCCTCAACAACTTTCTGTGGTAGAGAATTCCACAGGTTCACCACTCTCTGGGTGAAGAAGTTTCTCCTCATCTCGGTCCTAAATGGCTTACCCCTTATCCTTAGACTGTGTCCCCTGGTTCTGGACTTCCCCAACATTGGGAACATTCTTCCTACATCTAACCTGTCTAACCCCGTCAGAATTTTAAACGTTTCTATGAGGTCCCCTCTCATCCTTCAAAACTCCAGTGAATACAGGCCCAGTTGATCCAGTCTTTCTTGATAGGTCAGTCCCGCCATCCCGGGAATCAGTCTGGTGAACCTTCGCTGCACTCCCTCAATAGCAAGAATGTCCTTCCTCAGGTTAGGAGACCAAAACTGTACATAATACTCCAGGTGTGGCCTCACCAAGGCCCTGTACAACTGTAGCAACACCTCCCTGCCCCTGTACTCAAATCCCCTCGCTATGAAGGCCAACATGCCATTTGCTTTCTTAACCGCCTGCTGCACCTGCATGCCAACCTTCAATGACTGATGTACCATGACACCCAGGTCTCGTTGCACCTCCTCTTTTCCTAATCTGTCACCATTCAGATAATAGTCTGTCTCTCTGTTTTTACCACCAAAGTGGATAGCCTCACATTTATCCACATTATACTTCATCTGCCATGCATTTGCCCACTCACCTAACCTATCCAAGTCGCTCTGCAGCCTCATAGCATCCTCCTCGCAACTCACACTGCCACCCAACAGAGTCTCTGTCATTTCTGTGATATTCCAATTTGCCTTGAGGGGCGGAACCTCTCCCGCTACATGCAAAGCAAATGTCATCAGGAGGGCATGGCAGGGGTGGGGGCTCTCTTCTCCAGTTGTTCATTCAAGACTATAGCGGCTGGTATGTCCAGTAAGGTGAGGTGTACCAGCCTCCAGATGGAAAGTTGTGGTCACCACCAGTGGCATCCAGGGTAGTGGCCTAGATCCCTGAAGAAGAGAGTTATTATTTATACATTTTTAAGAATGGTTTCTTTGCTGAGGTGGTCCATGATGCACATGGCCGATGTCAGGGAGGGGGCCAGGGCAACCCCTCTCTTTCGAGTAGCTGGTAGGTGCCAGAGTTGCTGCCTACTTCGGGTAGGCATACACCAGAGACACATTCATAGTGGTACTCACACCCATCTGCCACTGATAGCTTAGTGCCCTCTCACTGACCCAACTAATTCCAAATAGGATCGATAGCAGAGGGAACCAGGAAATGCAATTCTGGCATAACCAGGGGATCAAATCCTCAAATGTTTTCCAATATCGTTTGTATCAGAAATTACCTTGCAATAACTATTGTGGTAGACAGGGCTTTAAACTAATGGAGGGGCTGGATGTGGGGAGATGTCGGAAATGGTAAATGCAGCAACGCATGACCAAGAAATTGATAAAGAGAGAGAAAAGAGTAAGCTAGCTAAAGACATAAAACAGATTGTAAAAGCTTTTATAGGTATGTAAAAAGAAAGCGATTAGTGAAAGTAAATGTGGATCCCTTAGAGGCAGAGAAAGAAGAAATTATAATAGGAAGTAAGGAAATGGCAGAGACATTAACCATTCTAGGGTTTTAAAAGAGGTGGCTGCACAAATAGTGGGTGCGTTGCTTGTGATGATCCAGAATTCCTTAGATTCTCAAATGATCCCCGCTGATTGGAAGGCAACAAATGTTTTCTTTTTTTAAATTCATTCATGAGATGTGGGAGTCGCTGGCAAGGCCAGAATTTATTACCCATCCCTTATTGCCCGAGAGAAGGTGGTGCTGAGCCACTTTCTTGAATCGCTGCAGTCCTTGTAGTGACGGTACTTCCATAGTGCTATTCAGGAGTTATAGTTTGTCATAGCAGTTTGGTATAACTGAGTGGCTTGCTAGGCCATTTCAGAGGGCTGTTAAGAGTCAATCACATCGCTGTGGGTCTGCAGTCACGTATAGGCCAGACCGGCAGATTTTCTTCCCTAAAGGACATTAGTGAACCAGATGGGTTTTTACAACAATTTGGTAGTTTCATGGTCACCATTACTGACACTAGCTTTTTATTCCAGATATATTTAATTAACTGAATTTAAATTCCCCAGCTGCTGTGGTGTGATTTGAACTCATGTCTCCGGATCATTCGTCCAGGCCTCTGCATGACTAGTCCAGTAACATAACCACTAAAATGACTAAAAATGCAGATTATAGAATTAAACCACATTTATATAGCATCTTACCATATCCTCAGCAAACGTATTAAGTGAATGTAGCCCTGCTATTCAAGAAAGGAGTGAGAGAGGAAACAAGGAACTATAGACCAGTTAGCCTGACATCAGTAATAGGGCAAATGTGAGAACCTATTATTAGGGACATTGTAACAGGTAACTTAGAAAATCATAATATGATTGGGCAGAGTCAACATGGATTTATGAAAGGGAAATTGTGTTTGATAAATCCGTTGGAGTTTTTTGAGGTTGTAGCTAGCAGGGCAGATAAGGGGGAACCAGTGGATGTAGCGTATTTGGATTTTCAAAAAGCATTCGATAAGGTACCACACAAGAGGTTATTGCACGAAATTAGGCCTTATGGGATTGGGCTAATATACCAGCATGGATTGAGGATTAGTTAACGGACAGAAAACAGAGAGTAGGAATAACCGGGTCATTTTCGAGTTGGCAGGGTGTAACTAACAGAGTATCGCAAGGATCAGTGCTTGGGTCTCAGCTATTTACAATCTATATTAATGACTTAGATAAGGGGACCAAGTATAATGTATCCACATTTGCTGACTATACAAAGCTAGGTGAGAAAGTAAGCTGTGAGCTGGATGCAAGAGGCTGCAAAGGAATATAGAGGTTAAGTGAATGAGCAAGAACGTGACAGATGGAATATAGGGCTCAAATTTCCCCAGGAGTTGCCCCACTTTTTTTGGAGCATGTAGCTTTTTTTGGAGGAACTTAAAAATCACAAATTTCCCCATTTAACTTACTCCAGTGTAAGTCAGTTAGGTTTTTTTTTAGTTTAGTTTTTTTTTCTCCAAAAGCGGGTGTGACCAGCCACTTATGCTTGTTTTGGCCATAGAAGCAAATTTGGCCAGTTAAAAGTTACTCCAAACTGACTTAGGCCAGTGTATGTGACCACTTTTGTAGGCACAGAAAAACCTTACCTATATTTAAGAAATCAGTGTAGGTAGCCAGAGATTAGGGGTGGCGGGGAGCGGGGGGGAGGTGAGTAAGAGGATTCTAAAGCTCTAAACATCTTCACAGCATCCGCACAACATCACGATAACTTCAGCACAACACCCTCACGACATCATCAAAAATAAATGAAAGATAAATCAACTACTGAAAATAGAGCAGTCCTGCCTTGCCGACTGCAGAACACACCGGCTAGCCCTTCCGCCAGGGCTAGGGGCGGCAGGCACGCATGACTGTAGGGGTGAGGGATTTTTTTTTTACAGTTGTTCCTAAATGTTGTGTGGTAATAATGGAACATGATTCAGTTTTAATGCAAAAAATCTTTTATTGGAAAGTTTACAATGCACTTCAACAAAACAAGAACAACAACAGCAAAGAAAGGCTGCACCCATCTCACCCACATATCGGGAAATGTGAACTTCCTCATAGGGGCGGTGATGGTGGGGGTGGGGGAAGGGGGCCCGGCTTGGGTCTCAACAAAGGCTGGTCTGGGGATTGCAGTGGGAGTGGCATTTGATTGTCAGGCCTGTGTGCCCTTATTGCAGCAGCTAGCTCCCTCATGTCCACTGCCATCGTTTGCACTCCCTCTGACATGCCCGCCCTCAGTTCCCGTCTCAGTGCTGATATTTCTCCCGACAGTGTCGCAACCTCATCACGCACCCCACTGACGGTTACCATGAGTGATCGGGTAAGGGCATTGGTCTCCTCACCCAGTGACATAACTTGATGTATATCTGCTGAGGGCTGCATCTCAGGAGAGACTGGTCGGCTTCTCCTTCCCCTCGCCGTGGGTCTGACTAGCGGCACCCCTCCAATACGAGACGCAGGCTGGGACGGTGGGGCCCTGGGTGTTCCAACCTGCATTCCACCACTGCCACTGGGACCCGCAACCTCGGAAGGTGTGGAACCAAGGAATGTCGTGGCAGAACTTATGGAGGTATCTGGCAAAGTGATGCCCTGTACCATGGACTGATCCATATCACAATCAGCATTCTCCCATGAACACAGATCCATGGACCCCTCCTCCCCCCACCCGCCTTGGTCTGGAGCAGACGCATCTGGATCTTCTTGTTGATCTTCAGGATGTTCAGGATTATCTTCTTGTTCTGCAAAATACAACAGATCATCCAAATGGTTAGCAGGAAAGGAGGGGGCAGGATGGGTGGAATGAGTAGTCTCACAAGTAGCAGATTGATTTGAAGGGCGACAATGCATTTCCATGATTGACCCTCACCCTCGCGTGTAGGCCCAGCTTGTGCAGAGCTGATTCTTTATCTGCAGGTGCAACTCAGCAAGGCAGCGACCCTCTGTTCCAGTGGTGATAGTTGGTGCAGATTTGGCGACCCCCCCCTCCTGTTCTAGTTCTCTCCCTTTTGTTGTCAGCCAATTTCTTCTGCAAAGATGAAAACATAATTTTTGCCACATGGTGAGCTTCTGATGGATGGGACATATACAGATGATCACAGTAACAATTGCAATTCCATTTAAAACTCAAGATAATACTTACTACTTGACCAATGTCCTGCCATTTCTTTTTCCACTGGCTTCCAGTTCTTGCAGTATTCACCCCTACGGAGAATTCTTCTGCAACTAGGTTCCATTGTCTCCTCATTTCTTTGGGTGGAACTTTTGTGGGACAACTCTTACTGATATCCAGCTCCTGCCATCTGTCCTCAATGACAGTGACTAGTTTCTCCACTTCCTCGTGCAAGAAGTTTTTGTTGCATGCTCTTGCGTCATTGGTGTATCGGATTCACACTCAGGTAATGTTGAAAAAACACAAATCTCACCTTGCATGCATCTATGCAGCACTCCTTTCCACTCCCTCAGCCATCCAAAAATCAATATTAACACCTTGCCTTCCAATATGGCCCACTGCCAATGCTGCTGGGCACTGAGGGTGCTCTCCCTTTAAATGGCCGATTGCCAAGGTTCCTGGCCTATTGCGCATGTGCGCACGCTTCAACGCGCATTGCGCATGCACAAACGGACATGCGTCTCCCTGCCGGCACTCGAAGACATGCTGGGCCCAAGCCCTGCCCCCTGCCGGCTGCGCTGAGCAAGCGCGACCCAAACTCTGCCCCCCTCAGGTTTCGCAGCGCCATGTCACGGGACCACAGGGATCCAGGAACGGCCAAATTATCCCGGTAAGTTTTCAGCGCGTTTTCTCCACCACAAAGTCGGCGCACCTCATCTAACTATGCCGCTCTAAGCAGTTGGGGAAATTTGGGCCCATGGTGTGGAGAAATGTGAAGTTATCCACTTTGGTAGGAAGAATTGCAAAGCAGGATATTATTTAGAAGATGAGAGACCAGGAAATGGTATTCAGAGGAACCTAGGTGTCCTTATATATGAATCACTGAAAGTTAGCATGCATGTACAACATGCAATTCGGAAAGCAAAAGTTATGTTAGCCTTTATTACAAAGGGCTTGGAGTATATGAGTAAAGAAGTCTAACTGAAATTATATAGGGCTTTGGTGAGACGACACCTGGAGTACTGTACACAGTTTTGGTCTCCTTACCTAAGGAAGGATATACTTGCCTTGGAGGGTATGCAACAAAGGTTCACTGGACTTTTTTCTGGGGTGAGGGGATTGTACTATGAGGAGATTGAGTAGACTAGGCTAATATTCTGTAGAGTTTAGAAGAATGAGCAGTGATCTAATTAAAACATAACATTCTTTAGGGGCTTGACAGGGTAGATAGGGTGAGAGGATGTTTCCCCTTGGCTGGGACTTTGGAACTAGGAGGTAACAGTCTCAGAGTAAGAGGTTGGCTATTTTGAACTGAGATCAGGAGAATTTCTTCACTCAGAGGGTTGTGAATCTTTGGAATTCTCTACCCAAGAGGGCTGCAGGTGCTCAGTCGTTGAGTATATTCAAGTCAGAGATCAATAGATTTTTGGTTACAAAGGGACTCAAGAGATATGGGGATAGTGTGGGAAGGAGGAGTTGAGGTAGAAGATCAGCCATGAACTGCAGACAAATGTACCAGTTTTAAAATAATACAAATAAAATATTAACAACTCATGAGACAAAAACTGTTTGTGTCACATGGAGCTCCAGTCAGATTACTTGAGTACCATTAATACAGAGTACTTTCACAATGTTTATCCTGATGTTGTGACATTAGAGCTTGCATTGATCTCTAAGGCATTGTTCTAGCTCCAACTATTTGGCTTGAGTCAGCACAGAGCTGCTTCATCCTTGAACCACCTGTTTAGACTCTGCCTGGAGATTCAGCAGCAAAAAAAAGGTGCAATTTGACTGTTCTTCTCAAGGATTTTCATTCCATTATGTAGAAATTCACCATGAAAAATCTGGCTTAGCATCTCTTTCTCTCTCTTTCTCTCTCGCTTTCCTTTTAATATTGCAGTATTTCTGTAGGAGGGCTGTGTATCTATTTACAATATGATAAAATGTCTGCACAAATGTTCAGACCAAAACAGTAAATCCTAAAATTAGTATTTTCTTGTAGCAGTTTTTGTACTAAATGTGGAGTCTGTATGAAAATGTAAGATTATCGGGCAAAGAAATACATTTGATATAAGATGCAAATTAGTAACACTGATTTTCACCATTTTCCAGAGTTGGATGACAATGATTATTTTATCTGCAGTTGTGTACTAGGTATAATAACTATCATGACAACTGAATGATACAGGGATACAGGGCTCAATTTTCCCCAGTGATTTGCGTCACTTTTTTTGAAGTAAGTTAAAAAGTTAGTTTCCCCAAGGAATGTGTGCCAGCATAACTCAGTTATAATTTTTTTAGGTTTGTTTTTTTTTGGGTCATGGGGGGGCGTAACCTGATGCCTGCGCCAGTTTTTGTCAATTATGTATGTTTGCCAAAAAAAAAATCTCCTCGGTCGGCGTATGTGACCACTCGCGAAAAACCTTCTGGTGAGTTAAGAAAAAGCAGCGCACATTAAAAAATCGGCGCAGAATGACACCATTGTTTTTCAGTGACGTTTTGGAGGGAGTCAAGAACACTTAAATAGGCATATTAAAGATTACATTTTTTTTAATGGAAATTTGATGGAATTCTTTAAGTTTTCATTTTTTTTTCAACTGACACGCCAACACCAAACGTCTGCAAAAAGGGCTCGAGGGTTGGAGCGTCAGTTGGCAGAATCGGTCCCGCGCCCTGACACAGAGGCTTGGGGCTCAGCTGAAAAAGAAGCCCAGGGGGGCTGTTGAAAGCATACGGAAGCCATCAGAAGCCTGCACTACCCATCAAATCTCGCCCAGAGGGGTTGGGGGGGTGGTTCCCGATCACTGCGCCTGCTCAGACCTGGGTGTGGTCCATACAGACCTTGTGGGGAGAAAGAACACCGAACCGTGTCCTGCATGCCTGCCATTTTGAGCTTCTTGCAAAGGTAAAATTTAAGCATGGGGGCAATACTAACAATGCCATACCTTGTGCAAACCTTTTGCATGATGGTGTTGTGGGGGAGATAATTGATTCAACGTCATCGCATGAGGAACCTCAAAGCCCATAGGGTGATGGGCAGGAGGCCTTACTCATGTCGGGTATATCGAGACAGGCATTCGTACCTGCACCTGAGTAATGGAGACTGTGTCAGAAGGCTGCCTTTCCGCAAAGAAGTTGTAACTGAGATTTGTGAGTTAGTAAAAGCAGACCTGCAACCTAGAAGCATCAGGAGGACTGCTTTGTCAATTGAAGTGAAGGTTACAGCTGCACTTTCATGCTATGCATCTGGATTGTTCCAATCTACAACTGGGGATGTGTGCACCATTTCTCAACATGCAACACATGTCTGCATTTGGCAGGTGACTGCTGCACTATATGCCCGGAGGAATGACTACATAAAGTTCCCCATGACCGTCCAGGCAATGTGTGAAAGGGCTGTGAGCTTCTCCAGGATTGCTGGCTTCCCAAAGGTACAGGGCTGCATTGATTATACCCACATTGCCTTGCAAGCACCTTTGGAGGATTCCGAGATGTACAAGAACAGAAAAGGCTTCCACTCCATTAATGTGTAGCTCGTGAGTGATAACATGCATCGCATCATGTCAGTCGATGCAAGATATGCTGGGAGCACCCATGATGCGTTCAGCCTACGCGAGAGTGTTATATCTGCTATGTTTCAGCAGCAGCCAGAAGGGCAGAGCTGGCTACTGGGAGACAAAGGGTACGGCCTCGCCACCTGGCTCATGACGCCCCTACGTGTAACCCAGACAGAAGCTGACCTGAATACAACATGTCGCACTTTGAGACACGCAGCATAATAGAGAGGACCATTGGCATCTTGAAACAGCGTTTCAAATACCTGGACCATTCCGGAGTCTACTTGCAATACTCCCCTGAGATTGTCGGTCAGTTCACTGGTGTGTGCTGCATACTGCATAACTTAGCCATCATGAAGCAGCAACAGTTGGTAGTAGAAAACCCACCTGCAGTGAGAGTGGCTGATGATAGTGATGTGGAAGATGCAGATGACAAGGAGGAGGATGAGGACGAGGAAGCCATGCAACTACCTGAACCCGGAGCACGACTGCAGAGCAGGATGGGCCGTCGTGCCCCTTTAACAATTACTCAAGCCTTGCGCCAGCAGCTCATCTGTGAACACTTTGCTGCCTGAAAACTCAGCGGCAATTATTCCACCTGGATCATGTTTACTGTTTGGATCTGTTCCGTAATGTTGTGTTGTGTTAATGGAACAAATGATGGAAGTGATTCTTGTTCACTTCAAAAAGTTGTTTTCATAATCAAACAAATAATGGAAATTATTCTTCTTGAGTTCCAAAAGTTGTGTTAATAATAGAACAAATAATGTAAATGATTCAGTTATAATTTAAAATATATTTTATTCAAAAGTTTAACAAACATTTGTTTGTACTTATCTTAACTTTAATAAACATCTTCTTATATCAAACTTTAAAGTTTTCACTTAAGATCACTTACAAACTGTAAGATCACTTACAACCTCTAAGATCATTTATAAACTCTAAGATCACTTAAAAACTTTAAGATCACTTACTAACTTTTACTAACTTGTAAATTTACATAACTTACAAAAAATGTTTAATTTGACAACAGTTACAACAGTAACAAATATAATAATAACAACAACAGCAGCAAAGAAAGGCTGCACCCATCTCTCTTCTAATTCTACAATCAATGCAGCCCTGTGCCTTTGGGAAGCCAGCAATTATTCTAAAACCGCTCGCTGCGCCTGGTCTTGGTGACTCCACTACCCTGCCCACAGGCAGTGGCGCAGCGTTTCTCGGGTTGGTACCAAGCTCATTCTTTCGAACATCTTGAGTAATGCACACTTCTTAATGGGGGGGAGGGGGGCCGGGGGGGAGGCAGCCAATAATGTGGAAGGGCCCAGCTTGGGCCTCTTTAGAGGCTGGGCTGGGGATTGGAGTTGGAATGGCAGTTGATTCTGTCAATGGGTGCAGGGTCTGGGCGTGTTCCCTTATTGCAGCAGCTAACTCCAACATTCCCTCCCTCATGTGCCCTGACAGTGTCTCAACTACCTCCAACATTCCCTCCCTCTTGTTCGCCGACAGTGTCTCACCTACCTGTGACATACCTTCCCTTGTGTTGAGCAAAAGTGTGTCAACTACCTGCAACATTCCCTCCCTCATTTTCACTGACAGTGTTTGAACTACCTGCGACATTCCCTCCCTCATGTGAATCGACATTGTTTCTGCTGACTGAGATTCTGCTGACTGAGATATTCCCTCCCTCATGTTCCCGGACAGCATTCCCATTTCACATGAGAGTGTTGTTAATTCTCCCGACAGCCCCAATACCTCATCACCCACCCCACTGATGGTGTCCCGGAATGGTCGGGTAAGGTCAATGCTCTCCACACTCATTGCTATCACGTGAACCACATATATTAGATCCTGCACCTCAGGAGAGCGCGGTCGAGCTCTCTTTCCCCTCCTCACCCTGGGTGTGGCTCGTAGCACCCAGTGGGTCCCGCAGCCTCGGACGGTGGGGCTCTGGGTGTGCCTTGCTGCATCCCACTGGGACCCACAGCCTTGGCCGGTGGGGCCCTGGGTGTGCTTATGCAGTGGTGGATGCTTTTCTCCAGGCAGGACCCATCAAAACAGCGACCCTCTCTTCCAAGGGTGTCAGTGGTTGCAGATTTGCCGGGCCTCCTCCTGTTTGAGTTCTTTCTCGTTTGTTGTGTGCCGCTTTCCTCTGCAAAGATGAAAACATAACTTTTTAGAGAGGGTGTCTTTCTGCTAGGTGGGACATGTACAGAAGGTCACATTTACAATTGCAATTCCATTGAAAACTGAAAATATTACTTACACTAACTAATTGACCAAAGTCCTGCCACTTCTTTTTGCACTGGCCTCCAGACCTCGGGGTCTTCATTTCTTTGGATGGAACTTTTATGTACCTCTGCGGGTGTCCAGCTCGTGCTATCTGCCCTCAATCACAGTAACTAGTGCCCCAACTTCATCCTGTAAGAAATTCATGGCCCTTGAGCCGCATTGCATCTTGTATTGCAGCTCCGATTTTTCCAATGATAATTAAAGTTCTCACATAGTGCTCAAAGTTCTCACACACACAACTGGCTATTTAAAAATGGCTGATTGCAGACCGGGATCTGTACTGCGCATGCGCGCCCATAGGAATCACGTCAATGTTGTATCTGGAGTGCTTTTTAGGTTGGAGGTGGTGGTGGGGGGGCGGGGCAGGTGGAGAAAATAAATATGCAACAGAAGATATTGGAGATGAACTAAAATCACCCCCTTTTCCAGGATGGCCTCTTGGCCTCCTTCCTTATAGAACCTTGTTGTTTTGCAACTGCCTGCTATAAGGAAGTAGCCTATCAGTATCTGCTGAGTGCCATTGCCACTTGCTTTGATGCCTTCCTAGAATATGCAGTCCAGTGGGGACTGTGCGGATTTCCAGCATTGTCATAGTTCAGGATCCTTTTTGACTATTTCTCAATAGAAAAGACTTGTACATAAGTGATGTTTTTGGTTTCCCTGAACAATCCCAAGCTGAGTTGTGGAAGCGTAGGCAGATGAAAGTTATATAAAATATAGAATGTTCCAAAAATGTCCAATTCATTAACAATGTCTGGGGATTCATGAAAACATCTATGGCTGAAAGTTTGCAGGCGCAGAAGTCCCACCCAGTGAGCTATATTGGGCTGAACGTCCCCAAGAGGAAGTAGAGTGCAAAAACTCCCGCTGCGCTTCACTTCCTCTCGGGGGTGGTATCGGGACGCAAAGTGACACTAAATTTCCAGCGCTATACAGAAGAATGTGTGCTCTTAGGGGAAAGACAGGACCCTCCGCTTCCATTAAAGGGAGGGCCAAGCTGCCGACTCTGCAGGAGGGAGAAGGAGCCATCGCTACACCACCAGGGAGTGGGGTGCTGTGGCAGCAACCGGCACACAAGCGGAGTGCCGGGCTGCAAGATCATGGCATGGACCTCGCGATCTGCAGTGAAGAAGGCTGCGACCGGTAAGTCGGCCATTTTAACATTTTTCACTGCTGCACCTCCCCTTTAATTTTGCCCTGCGAGCGGCTTACAGCTCGGTGCACACCCCAACTTACCATCGGGGACAGGCCAGCCTCCAGCTAGCGGTCCACCCGCATTCTGCCGCTGAGTCCCGCTGACTCCTGCCCACAGGAATCTGGGAGCTCGGCGGGCGGGAGCTCAGTTGCGCCACTCGGCCATCCGCCGACGTCAGTGGGAGGATCCCGGCGGCTCTCCCCTCCCACCCGCTCCGGCCCACTCCAGGTCACCTCTAAAGTAGCACTGGGCAGATCTTGACAAGGAATGTCGGCGGCAGTCGGCGGAAGTGGGCAGTGAGGTGATGAATTTCGGCTCCTTGGTGTTGACAAATGCTTTTGGGTCAGGGAGAGACTTTTAAAAAGTGGGCTATCATATGTTTATTCTTTATTTTTGTGAAACTGGAAGAAGTTGTACCAAGTGCCTCTCATCATACTCGATATTCGTTATGGTTTGCTGGCTTTGGAATAAAGCAGCTTACAAATTGAACTGAACATCACTCGCCTAATGTTAACTTGGTCTGTTTTTGGAAAGATTGAAGATTGAAGACATACCCTTGCTTAAAGCACAGAGATCTGGTCTGGAACACATGGGAGTCCTGCTGCCATGCTGGTAGATAGACTTCAATGGAAGTCAACTTCCATAACAAATAGGTGATCAGACTGCTTAATGGGACAAGTGACATCACTAAATTTGAGTAGATATCTACAGCAGACCAAATTTGTAACAGTTGGTGACAGCGACCTAGTGTCTTGTGTTACACTGGTGAGAAGGCAATTCAAAGTGGTTTCAACTTAAAAGCAAACAGAACAGAAACAATATTACCAAAAAACGTCGATGAAATCAAATTGAAATTGCCTGATTAGCGATTGAAGAGAAACGGTGCCAGAATGAAGTTGAGAAGAAAGACAAAGAAAGGACATTTCAGCTATAAATGTTGAAATTGGAGGCTGAGATAGAGCTAAGTAAATGGGACAAAGAGCAACAGCAATAGCAAAGTAATGAGAGCAAGAGCCAAACAATTTTGCAGGAAGAGAAGCAACTGCAGCAACTCGCCAAGGCTTCTTCGGCAGGGCCTCCCAAATCCGCGACCTCTACCACCTAGAAGGACAAGGGCAGCAGGCGCATGGGAACACCACCACCTGCAAGTTCCCCTCCACCACACCACACACCATTCTGACTTGGACATGTATCGCCATTCCTTCATTGTCACTGGGTTTCCTGGCTGGTCTCCCACATTCTACCCTACATAAACTTGAGGTGGTCCCAAACTTAGCTGCCCGTGTCCAAATTCGGACCACGTCCCGTTCACCCATCAACCCTGCGCTCGCTGATCTACATTGGCTCCCGGTTAAGCAGCGCTTCGATTTCAAAATTCTCATCCTTGTTTTCAAATCCCTCTATGGCTTCACCCCTCCCTATCTCTGTACTCTCCTCCAGCCCCACAGCCCCCTGAAATATCTGCACTCCTCTAATTCTGCCCGCTTGAGTAACCCTGATTATAATTGCTCAACTATTGGTGGCTGTGCCTTCTGTTGCCTAGGCCCTAAGCTCTGGAACTCCCTGCCTACACCTCTCCGCCCCTCTACCTCTCTTTACTCCTTTAAGACACTCCGTAAAACCTACCTCTTTGATCTAGCTTTTGGTCACCTGCCCTAATTTCTCTTTATGTGACTCGGTGTCACATTTTCTGTCTATAATACTCCTGTGAGGCACCTTGCAATGTTTTACTACATTATAGGCACTATATAATTACAAGTTGTTGTTGTTGGGTCAAAACCTTGGATTTCCCTCCATAACAGCACAGCAGGAGTACCTTAACCACGTGGACTGCAGCGGTTCAAGAAGGTGGCTCAAGGATAATTAGAGATGGCCAGTAAATGCTGGCCTTGACAGCGACGCCCATATCCCATGAACAAATATTTTAAAAAACACAAATTGACAGGTCAGCGAGAAGCAGAAATACTTTCAGCATGAGATAAGGCTGTTGCAGAATAAGGCTGAGGGAGAAAGAGTGTGCACAGATTCTCAAACAAGCAGAGAAACAAATATTTGCAGTAAGTGGGGTCATGGAACTCAGAGCCCATCATTTGATGAATTAAATCTCATTTCAAATTTTAAAGAGGGAGATAATATTGACAGTTTTATCCGAACATTTGGATTGTTAATCGGTCACAAGTGGGACTAAAATTATTTGATGAGGAGACTCATAATGTCACTAAGTGGAAAAGTGCTCACAACAGAAAACCACTTTGCACCATACTAAACTTTCAGGGGGAGAATGGGCCCAAATTTCCCCGTTTTTCTGGCGCACTCTCCGGCGCCAAATTTGTGCGCTCCAAACGGTGCCAAAAAACTTACTAACGATTCTGGCCGCTCTGCTGCGTGTCCCGGGTCCTGGTGCGGCGTTTCTCGTGGAGTGGGGGCGGAGCTACAGCCCTGCGCTGAAAGCAGTGCCAGCAGCTGCGCGCATTCGCAGTGGAGTCTGCGCGCATGCGCAGTAGCTCCTCGCCCTCCCCGCTTGTCCTGCAGGCTGTGAGCTGGACCCACTGTTCGCCGCCCCTATCCCTGGCCGAAGGGACGACCCAATGTTCACTGCCCCTATCCCTGGCCGGCCGCTGCCTTCCCACACAGAGGGCTACAAGAAACAGGTTGGTGCGGGGAGACTTTTGATCGGGGGGGAAGGGGGGGTGGGGGGAAGAGTTTTGATCGGGGGAGGGAAGAGTTTTGATTGGCGATGGGGGGGAAGAGTTTTGATGGGGGGGAAGAGTTTTCATGGGGGGGTGGAGAGGAGGAGGAGAGTTTCTTTAAATGATTGAGAAAAAGTCTCTGTCAATGGCACAATGCAACTGGCTGTTAAGAGGTGAGAATGATCAGAGAAAACTTTCCTTAGATTTGGTCTCTCAGTACCAGCAAATATCTGGTCGTGGCTTTTGTTTTGGTAATCATGACTTAGGTCAGTTTTTTAAAAATTTCACCAATTCTTAGTGAACAACTGCATGGATGCCCGAAGATACCCTGTTGGGAACATTCCAACAGCACCCACGGGTGCCTTATTGGGGAGTAACTGCATGGGCACCTCTGGTACCATACTCTCAGGTACAAATGACCATCGTTCATAGCCCTGCTAGCAAAATATTTGATTCATAAATGATTTTATAAAACCCTGTGTCTTCTGATATAAATGATATTAAAAAGTGCATATTTTATGAAGCTTTATATAGTGGAATATGTAAATTATGCAAAAGTTACAGTACAAGATCTGCATTAGTTGTTGTGAAGGTGTTTAGTGCTTTGCAAGGTCCTCTGTGCTGTGTTTTCCTTCCCCCCCTATCTCTGGCTACCTGCGCTGATTTCTTAACTCTCCGCAAGGGTTTTCTGTGCGGCCACAAGTGGCCACATATGCTGGCCGAAGTTAGTTTGGAGCAACTATTAGCTGTCCAAACTGGCTTAAATGGCCAAAACGGCTGGTAACGCCCCTTTTTGAAAAAAAAAACAAAACTAAAAAAAATCCTAACTAACTCACTAACACTGGCGCAAATTAAATGTGCAGAATGGGGATTTTTAAGATACTCCAGAAAAATCCAGTTGCTCCAAAAACAACAGAGCAACTCCTGGACAAATTTGGGCCCTATCTCTACAGGGTCTCCCAATCCCCTATCATAACTTTAGCAGGAGATCGGTGGAAACCTTGGGGAAATGTCGAAAACAGCTTTTCCTCTGTTTCATGCCTGAGTTCATTGGTGTCATATTAAAAAAATGAAAATTTAAATTGAGAAAAAATGTGGTTCCTGAGTTTTTAATTGTAAGATTATATTTAAAATTATGAACAATTTCTACTCATTGAGTAGTTTTGCATTTCAGAATGAATTTGAAATACTGTAAGTAATACAAATGGTGGTACTGAATAGAGTGTTGATATGTTTATATATAATATATTTGTTGATATGTTTCATGTCCACATTGTTCTTTGAAATTCAGACTGAAATTTTTAACACGTAATAAAATCCAGTAATGTAATAGGAAGTTTTATTTGCCCAAAGATGAACATAAAGCCCGATCATATTTGAGATAGCAATTAGTGATGTTAAACACTTTCGGTCGCACCTCTGTTGCCATGTTAATCCACGCGGAGCGGTAAATTTTGGGCTGGGAAATGGTTTGCGTCTCTAGCCGCAAAATTTACCAGCTGGGCTCTGAGTGTGGAGCGCTAGGCCGGCTGAGGAACTGAAAATCCCAAGCTAAACAGCCGGCCTTGGAGCGCCCTAAGAGAGATTTCCGTGGGGAAAAAAATTGGGAAGAAAACACCAAAACCTTCCCAATATATTACTGACGCCACATCAACATAATTCACAAAATAAAAAAATAAAAAACAATCACACTTATCTCAGATCGACATTACTTCACTCACTGCAGCTGGTATAGCTCAGACCACCAGCTTTCACAGGCGGTACCACCAGGGTGCACTACGGGGTGCTATGGATCGGGCGCAAAACAAATATCGAGATGGTGTCGCAACCAAGGCGTTGCACACTGGCACGCCTCTCCTGGGCGGTACTGCTCTGTGCCCCCGCAAATCCGGCACCGAATGTCCCGGCAGGTCACTGGAAGCTGGCCGTCTGCCTGGAAGTGCTTTCTGCCGCCATTATGTCCCCTCTGGGGCAAAAACAGAGGTGGCAACAAACTGAAAATCCAGCCCTATGGTTTTACAATGGTAGCCAATTCTTCCATATTTGAAAAAAATAAAAATGTTGTTTTGTGGGATTTTATTGAGCATTAAAGTGGTGTTTCCATTTCTAATAGCCCAAGACAAAATGAAATGAAATTTTTTAATAATTTATAATTTTCAATAATATAACACTACAACTATCAGGAAAGACTAAACAGGCAAGGGCTCTTTTCTCTAGAAATGAGAAGACTGAGAGGTAGCCTGATACAGGTGTTTAAAATTATGAAGGGGTTTGTTAGGGTAGACGTAGTGGTTAAGTCCAAAACTAGTGGCCATAAATATTAGGTAGTCACTAATAAATCCAATAAAGAATTCAGGATAAACCTCTTTACTCAGAGAGTGGTGACAACATGGAGTGGTTGAGGCAATTAGCATAGATGCAGTTAAGAGCAAGCTAGATAAGTACATGAGGGAGAAAGAAATAGAAGGATATGTTGATAGGGTCGCTAAATTAAGGTGGAAGGAGGCACATGTGGAGCATGAACACCACCATAGACCCGTTGGACCAAATAGCTTGTTTCTGTGCTGGTAATTCTATATAACTTTATATGCATATAATTCCCAATGAATAACTATGGAATACAGAATTTATTCCGCTTGTGAGAACATTTTTGACCATTCATTGGTGATAAAGTAGTGAATGAGGCAGTTAGTTTTCTTTACAGGAACAAGTTCTGTATACTCAACAATTACCTACTATATGTCATCTTTTTGCTCTGATGACACATGTAAAAATCAACCTGGACAAACATCTACAGCTGCCTAATCTAAGGCAACAAAGCAGACAACAGCTAGAAACAAACATCAGGAAAGTTGAATTTAATAAAAAAACTCAAAACTATAACTGTAGAACTGGGAATAATATAAAGCCCATCTGCAGCTGAACCCCTCATTCATGCCTTTGGCACCGCCTGATTAGATTACTCCAATGGGTTTCCTTGCTAGATTCCTGGCCTCCAGCCTTCAACTTTCGTAAATTCCAGTTCACCTGAAACTCTGCTGCTCATATCCTGTCTGGTTCATCCATTACCCCTGTCCTTATTGACCTACTTTGGCTCAAATCTGGAATTCCCTTCCTAAACCTCTCTGCCTCTCTGGCTCAATCTCCAGAGGAGAGGGCAGGGAGAAGGTGTAATGAGCAGGGTGGATAAGGGGGAACCAGTAAATGTGGTGTATTTGGATTTCCAAAACACATTCGATAAGGTGTCACATAAAAGGTTACTGCACAAGATAGAAGTTCACGGTGTTAGGGGTAATATATTAACATGGATAAATGATTCATACTAACTAACAGAAAACAGAGAGTCAGGATAAATGGGTCATTTTCCGGTTGGTAAACAGTGACTAGTGTGGTGCCGCAGGGATCGGTGCTGGGGCCTCAAATATTTACAAGCTACATTAATGACATGGATGGAAGGACTGAGTGTAATGTAGCCAAGTTTGCTGATGATACAAAGATGGGTGGGAAAGCAAATTGTGAGGAGGACACAAAAAAATCTGCAAAGGGATATAGACAGGCTAAGTGAGTGGGCAAAAATTTGGCAGATGGAGTATAATGTGGGAAAATGTGAGGTTATCCACTTTGGCAAAAAAATTGAAAAGCAAACTATAATTTAAATGGAGAAAAATTGCAAAGTGTTGCAGTACAGAGGGACCTGGGGGTCCCTGTGAATAAAGCACAAACAGTGAGTATGCAGGTACAGCAAGTAATCAGAAAGACAAATGGAATGTTGGCCTTTATTGCAAGGAGGATAGAGTATAAAAGCAGAGAAGTCCTGCTACGACTGTACAAGGTATTGGTGAGGCCACACCTAGAGTACTATGTACAGTTTTGGTCTCCATATTTAAGGAAGGGTATACTTACATTGGAGGCTATTCAGAGAAGGTTCACTAGGTTGATTCTGGAGATGAGGGGGTTGACTTATGAAGATAGGTTGAGTAGCTTGGGCCTGTACTCATTGGAGTTCAGAAGAATGAGAGGTGATCTTATCGAAACATATAAGATAATGAGGGGGTTTGACAAGGTGGATGCAGAGAGTATATTTCCACTAAAACTAGGGGACATAGTCTCAGAATAAGGGGACGCCCATTTACAACTGAGATGAGGAGGAATTTCTTCTCTCAGATGGTTGTATATCTGTGGAATTAACTGCCACAGAGAGCTGTGGAGGCTGGGTCATTCAATATATTTAAGGCGGAGACAGACAGATTTTTGCGCAATAAAGGAATAAAGGTTTATGGGGAGCGGGCAGGGAAGTGGAGCTGAGTCCGTGGTCAGATCAGCCATGATCTTATTGAATGATGGAGCAGGCTCAAGGGGACAAATGGCCTACTCCTTCTCCTATTTCTTATGTTCTTATGTGTTTTCCTCATATGTCTGTGGAGTGCCTTGGGATGATTTTCTGCATTAAAGGTACAAAATGAATACAAATTTTTGTTGTAGTATATTACTGTGGATAAGGGGTAGGCTATTTCAGACTGAGATGAGGAGAAACTTCTTCACTCAGAGTTGTTAACCTGTGGAATTCCCTGCCGCAGAGAGTTGTTGATGCCAGTTCATTGAATATATTCAAGAGGGAGTTAGATATGGCCCTTACAGCTAAGGGGATCAAGGGGTATGAAAAGAAAGCAGGAAAGGGGTACTGAGAGAATGATCAGCCATGATCTTATTGAATGGTTGTGCAGGCTCGAAGTTTCTATGTTTCTATGTAACAAGAGCCTTGAACTTTTTTAAGCAGTTGAAGATTTTCAAAAGGAGCTACATTGTATCAAGAAATTGTTTTCACCAAATTTGTGCAAGTTGATTTCACTCTTTATTGCAGAAAATGCTGGAGATCTCAGCAGGTCAAGCAGCATCTGTGGAGAGGAAGCAGAGTTAACGTTTCAGGTCGATGACCCTTCGTCAGAACTGGATAGTGTTCGAAAAGAACATACATAAGAATTAGGAGCAGTAGGCCATATGTCCCCTCAAGTCTGCTCCGCCATTCAATAAGATTATCGACCTCAACTCCACTTTCCTGCCCTATTCCCATATCCCCTAATTCCTCTGGAGTCCAAAGAAGTATTTATCTCAGCTTATCTCAATGACTAAGCATACACAGAACTTTGGGGCAGAGCGATCGAAAGAGTCACAACCCTCTGAGTAAACAAATTCCTCCTCACCTCAGTCTCAAAAGGCCAGCCCCTTATCCTAAGACTATGCCCCTAGTTCTAGGTGCCAAAATTGCCCCTCCTCTTTAAGCTCCATTATCACCTCGAAGAGTCTGGGGGCAGACGGATGGGCTGACCCGTCCTAAATTACCCCTGGGACAGGAGTGGTAGGAATGGGTATCTGCGCCACCCGTGCTGCCTCTTGTCAGGCATGCGCTGACCCCACACCGCCCGATCGATGCCACTGACAGCTTTCCCCTGTGGGAAGCTGTGTGTGCCTGGGCAGTGCGCCCTTAAAGGGGAGGGCACACTGCCGGCTCCTCCATTTTATTTTTAATTGTCGGCCTACTCCGAGGTCGGCCCGACAATAGTGGCCACGGGTTCGCTGGTCGGCTGAAACCCTCCCTGGTGGCCCAGTGGACCCTAACTAAACTTACGGCAGAGCTCGCAGCAACCCTCCTCTTTAGTTGAAGGCAAGGAACGTTGTGATGCGGCAGCGCGACACGGCACGTCACGCTGACATCAGCAGCGCAGCGATGATGATTCGTTGGGACGGCTGACCCAATCCAAGGGTACTTACACCACTCAACACTGCCCCAACTGGAAATACAAAACAAAGAGGTGAATATTGGCACAAGATCCGCCCCATGGATTGGGGCGAAGAAAAATCTTAAAGATCGGTATATGCACCTACTCTTAGTCGGGGGGGAAATTTCCGCCCCCTAGTTTCTACAGCCAGAAGAAACAACCTCTCAGCATCTACCCTGTCAATTCCCTTCAGAATCTTGTATGTTTCAATGAGATCACCTCTCATTCTTGTAAACTCCAGAGAGTCTACTCAATCTCTCTTCATGGGACAACCCTCTCTTCCCACTTATCAATCTAGTGAACCTTCGATGCACCGCCTCTAAGGTAAGTATATCCTTCCCTAAATAAGGAATGATACATCCATTTGTATCTGAATATTGAAAATGGGGGGCATAGGACCCTCATTTGCATATGCAAGCAGCCTCTTGCCTGCTACAGGTGGGCATGCTGTACGCCGATTGACCAGCCCAGCATAAAATTACATCAGGTGGGATGTTGGGTGGCCAAGAAGAGGCCAAGATATCCCCCCCTCAATTTTCCATAGCCATATGTTTTTCAGGCAAGAAATGGGCAGGCAGCAAGTGAAAATCTTCTCTGATAAGTCTGTGGAGGTGGTTACATCTCATTACTTAAACTGTGGAGTTCAAAGGCATCAACCCAACCATTTGTAAATGCCTCCAGAATTCTAAGATTGAATAAACCTGTAAGTCTCTTCCTGTTTTCTGATATAACAAAATGCAGTATTCTGTTCATGGCATATTGGGCGATGCGCATGCACCGAAAACTGGCTTTTCCGATCTGTCAAGATTTCTCTTGACAGATCCTCTACATCCCAGGGAGAAGGACATTCGCGTGGGAGAAATTGGGCTATTTGTCCCAACTCATGCCCAGCGAATGTCCTTCAAACCTTTATGCCTGGTAAAAGCAAGCACATAACTTACTTTTACCAGTGTAAGAGTCTCTGGACTCTGGGGAGGTACCAGCGGATTGGAAAACAGCTAATGTAACGCCTCTGTTTAAAAAAGGGGGCAGACAAAAGGCAGGTAACTATAGGCTGGTTAGTTTAACATCTGTAGTGGGGAAAATGCTTGAAACTATCATTAAGGAAGAAATAGCGGGACATCTAGATAGGAATAGTGCAATCAAGCAGACGCAGCATGGATTCATGAAGGGGAAATCATGTTTAACTAATTTACTGGAATTCTTTGAGGATATAACGAGCATGGTGTACCGATGGATGTGGTGTATTTAGATTTCGATAAGGTGACACACAAAAGGTTACTGCAGAAGATAGAGGGATGCAGAGTCAGAGGAAATGTATTAGTATGGATAGAGAATTGGCTGGCGAACAGAAAGCAGAGAGTTGGGATAAATGGGTCCTTTTCAGGTTGGAAATCAGTGGTTAGTGGTGTGCCACAGGGATCGGTGCTGGGACCACAACTGTTTACAATATACATAGATGACCTGGAAGAGTGGACAGAGTGTAGTGCAACAAAATTTGCAGATGACACTAAGATTAGTGGGAAAGCGGGTTGTGTAGAGGACACAGAGAGGCTGCAAAGAGATTTGGATAGGTTAAGTGAATGGGCTAAAGTTTGGCAGATGGAATACAATGTCGGAAAATGTGAGATCATTCACCTTGGAAAAAAAAACATTAAAAGGGAATATTATTTGAATGGGGAGAGATTGCAACATGCTGAGGTGCAGAGGGACCTGGGGGTCCTTGTGCATGAATCCCAAAAAGTTAGTTTGCAGGTGCAGCAGGTAATCAGGAAGGCGAATGGAATGTTAGCCTTCATTGCGAGAGGGATGGAGTACAAAAGCAGGGAGGTCCTGCTGCAACTGTATAGGGTATTGGTAAGGCCGCACCTGGAATACTGCGTGCAGTTTTGGTCACCTTACTTATGGAAGGATATACTGGCTTTGGAGGGGGTACAGAGACGATTCACTAGGCTGCTTCCGGAGATGAGGGGGTTACCTTATGATGATAGATTGAGTAGACTGGGTCTTTACTCGTTGGAGTTCAGAAGGATGAGGGGTGACCTTCTAGAAACATTTAAAATCATGAAAGGGATAGACAAGATAGAGGCAGAGAGGTTGTTTCCACTGGTCGGGGAGACTAGAACTAGGGGGCACAGCCTCAAAATACGGGGGAGTCAATTTAAAACCGAGTTGAGAAGGAATTTCTTCTCCCAGAGGGTTGTGAATCTGTGGAATTCTCTGCCCAGGGAAGCAGTTGAGGCTAGCTCATTGAATGTATTCAAGTCACAGATAGATAGATTTTTAACCAATAAGGGAATTAAGGGGAGAGGGCAGATAAGTGGAGCTGAGTCCACGGCCAGATCAGCCATGATCTTATTGAATGGCGGAGCAGGCTCGAGGGGCTAGATGGCCTACTCCTGTTCCTAATTCTTATGTTCTTATGTTCTTATGTATTAAAACATATAAACATTAAATTTAAACACTACTTTTTATTAAAAAGCCTGGACATTACGTTTATTTTTAACACTATTAAAATTCCAAACATTTTTTTTCTAAAACATTTAATTACATTTAATTTCAATTAATTTTAAATATGTGAGGTGTTTTAGGGTTTTTTCTCATTGATAGTAATGGGAGTCTGTACAAACAGAGCTCCCATTTTTATCAATGCGAATACTGCATAGTAATTGGTGGTCCAGGCCCATGTGACTCTAGCTTGTATATATGTACGTACCCGAAAGGCATCTTCCCATGCACTGCGTAGTGAATCTAGGCCTCCGACCAGAATCTCTACGTTCTTCTGAGACCACCAGGTATTTTCGTAGTTTTTCGGGTCGGTGATGTCCGTACGAAGGAAGTCTCCGACCGCAATTTTCCCACCATTATTTTTGTTCTATCTTGTCATTACTATACCGTCAAGATTAAAATCAGACTTAATTTAAAAAAAAAACATTCTGGTTGAATCACAACAGAAAAATATATGTTGTATGAGTAAGGAGGATATTAATATGCTATTTTTAAAAATTACAACCTTATTTACATGTTTGATTTTTTTCTAAAAGTAGGCTAATTAAGATAATTATTTATATATCAGGGAAAGTCTCAC
The DNA here is from genome assembly GCF_044704955.1 of Pristiophorus japonicus. Taxonomy (NCBI): domain Eukaryota; kingdom Metazoa; phylum Chordata; class Chondrichthyes; family Pristiophoridae; genus Pristiophorus; species Pristiophorus japonicus. Next base: position 120,992,982 of record NC_091983.1, on the reverse strand, counting down.
AATTTATCCAAAGTATTCTCTGTGTTTTCAACCTCATGGCATTTAACAGCCATTCACAACTCTTAATGATACATATTTGATTTATTCTATTTCTGGTTGAACTTCAAAGGAGTTTGAAATTATATCTCACAATTTTTCTCCAATTCATCAGTCTTGAGACCATTAGAGAGAGGGGAGCAATGGGCTCCGTAGGAAATCACATAATGTTGTCAAAAGCAAAATACTGCGCATGCTGGAAACCTGAGACAAAAACAGAAAATGCTAGGCTGGTCAGGCAGCATCTGTTAAGAGGGAAACAGAATTAAAGTTTCAGGTCGATGACCTTTCGTCAGAACTGGAAGAAGTTAGAGATTTAACAGTTAATAAGCAAGTGCAGAACCAGGGGAAAACTGTATGGGAGGGAGGAAAGAATGAAAGGGGAAGTCTGTGATAGGGTGGAAGGCAGGAGTGATTAATGACAAAAGGGATAATAGGAGGGGTGGTGATGGGACAATAAAGAAAGAAGAGTCCAGAGGCGATGTAACTGGCATAAGCCATTACCTGCACCTGTGAGCAGCATCGGAGCAGGCCGGGGAGTGGAAGGAGTAGCTTGGTGGCATACCACTCCAGGGAGCAGCACGTGCTGGAGCAGGAGAGCAAAGAGGGCGACTGGATTGGCCGTCACCAAGATCCAGGTTGATGATCGGAGAATTAGCAGGCACAGCAGGAGCGGTGAGGTCGGGGCGAAGAAGCGGCAAGTGATCATGGAGCGACATGATCGGGGCCCAGGAGAGACGTGAGTTTGGGGCCCAGAAGAGGCGAGGGCCCAGGGGCAACAGGGGCCAGTCCACACTGCGATATGTGTGTGCACTAGGTCTGTTCAGCAGAGCTGGTCTTGGTTAATCCTTGCCACTGGACCATGACCAAGTTCTGTCAAGCCCGTGTGGTGGCTGGTATGTAACGGCCACCACACGTTAAAAAAATCCAGGCACAGGCATCTTCCACCCATCAAGATTTAGTTCAGGACCTGGAATATTAGATCCTTCATTGAAACACCTGTGAACTTTTTGGCGTGGAAGCAAGTCATCCTCGCTTCGAGGGACTGCCTATGATGATGATGATTCGCCTGCTGTCCAACAAAATGGGAGCGGTGGTTATGATCTGAAGTTGTTGAACTCAATGTTTATCAAGGAGCACTATCTTGTTTGCAGTTATACATTAAGTATTAGCACAGGATTGCATCTATTTTATTATTTTCTGTAGTTGAGGAGAAATAGCCAAATACTGTAAGTTACTGTAAATCTGTTGATTGTCTTTGCTACTGCTTATGTACCTATTTATTATTAATAAACCTGTGTTGTAGTTTATAACCTAAGCCACAGTCTGATCGTGTTTATTCTACTGTGTTCTGAAGTCTAGGAAATCACAAGAAAGCTTGTGATATATCCAATAAGCTGAAGACAACGATCAGAGTTTCTATTTGACCCCTGGCTCTGGTACATCACCAGCTGTTGCACAGATAAAGTCACATTCACTCTTATACTTGTGGAAGTAGATTTTAATCCTGAGCATAAGGAAAATACCTGTGTAAAAATCTGAAAAATGTAATTGGAATTACATTTCTTTTTCAAAATAAGTTGTTTATTAACATCCTCAGAATTCTGAGATTGATTAAATCTGTTACTCTGTTTAGAAAGGGTTTGAAAGCTGATCATGACATTTTTATATTACAATTTATGAAGTAATTAGTACATATCGTAATAATATTTTCAACTTATTCCTAAATGCAAGTTTTACACACTGAAACATTAACTCCCGATTGGTATTTTAGATGGTTATTTATATGATTACAGTTACATGCATCATAATTTTTATTTTATTCAAAGTAAGGCATCTTCAAATCAGTCATTTTACAAGTTGTTTTTTCTCTTTTCTTCCCCTTCACCAAAGTATGCCATCTGGATGGTCCTCTGGGTCACGTGGAATGTGTTTGTTATCTGCTTCTACTTGGAGGTTGGAGGCCTTGCAAAGGTAATTTACCACCTGATGTTCCAAAGCCGCTCACACTCTGTAATAATGCAAGCTATCAAATAAGTCTTGATTTCTGTGAAACTATCTTCCTCCTGAGATATTTTTAAAGATTATCATGTCATTCTGTGATAGGTCCTTACTACACAGTATAAATGCACACAAGGCCCATGCTTGAGAGAAGGTCAGTCTGTGACCTGTCCTTTATTCCTTAGCACTCAAAGTGATGAAAGTGGGTGGAGCTTCCCCTTTTGTATCTGAAGGCCCAGGTTAGGAGTGTCTCCCACCTAGTGGTCATTGTTCTCACAGTGTACAACTTAGGTCAGATTATACATGGGTTACAATGCTGGTTGAATACATGACATCATCTCCCCCCCCAAAGTCTTATTGGGATCACAGGTTGAGTCTCTCTGGTGGTTTACGCTCTCTTGCAGAGCGCCTGAGTTGGGGCTCCGGTTGTTGGATGCTGGCCTGAGTGTCTGCTGTTTGCGGTGCCTCAGGCCTATCCAGACTGCCCACAGTGATTGGGCTCTCCTCACTTTGGTTCCGGTGTTCGGTCACCTGTGGTGGAGTGAACTCTACATCGTGTTCTTCCTCTGCTTCTTCTATGGGGTTGCTGAACCTCCTTTTTGTTTGATCCACGTGTTTGCGGCAGATTTGTCCATTGGTAAGTTTAACTACCAGAATCCTATTTCCCTCTTTGGCAATCACAGTGCCTGCGAGCCATTTGGGCCCTGCAGCGAAGTTGAGGACAAAAACAAGGTCATTTACATCAATACATCGCGCCCTCGCATTCCTGTCATGGTAGTGATATTGTAACTGGTGCCTGCTGTCGACAATTTCTTTCATGGTGGGGTATATAAGGGATAACCGGGTTTTGAGCGTCCTTTTCATTAGCAGCTCTGCGGGTGGAACCCCTGTAAGCGAGCGTGGTCGGGATCTATAGGCCAACAGGAGGCGTGATAAGCGGCTTTGTAGGGAACCACCTTGGATTCTGAGCATCCCCTGTTTGATTATCTGCACTGCTCGTTCCGCCTGGCCGTTTGAGGCCGGCTTGAACGGTGCCGTTCTGACATGGTTAATTCCATTGCCTGCCATGAAGTCCTGGAATTCAGTGCTTGTGAAGCACGGGCCATTGTCGCTGACCAAGATGTCCGGTAGACCGTGGGCGGCGAACATTGCCCATAGACTCTCTACCGTGGCAGAGGATGTGCTTGAATTTAAAATGTCACACTCGATCCATTTGGAGTAGGAGTCTACTACAACCAAAAACATTTTTCCCATGAAAGGACCTGCGTAGTCCACATGGATGCGTGACCAAGGCTTGGCGGGCCATGGCCAGGGGCTAAGGGGGGCTTCCCTGGGCGCATGGCCCAGCTGGGCTCACGTGTTACACCTGCGAACACAAAGTTCCAGATCTGCGTCTATCCCTGGCCACCAAACGTGTGACCTGGCAATTGCCTTCATCATGACAATGCCCGGGTGCTCATTGTGGAGTTCTCTGATGAACACCTCTCTGCCCATCTGGGGCATGACTACGCGGTTTCCCCACAGTAGGCAATCAGCCTGAATCGAGAGTTCATCCCTGCGCCTGTGAAATGCTTTAAATTCCTCAGGGCATGCCCTGTATGTGGCTGCCCAGTCTCCATTCAGGACACATTTCTTGACTAGAGACAATAGCGGGTATCTATTTGTCCAGACTTTAATCTGACGGGCTGTCACGGGTGAGCCTTCGCTTCCGAAAGCTTCAACAGCCATGACCATCTCAGCAGCATGCTCGGTAGCCCCTTCAGTGGTGGCTAGTGGAAGCCTGCTGAGTGCATCGGCGCAGTTTTCGGTGCCCGGTCTGTGCCGAATTGTATACTCATCGGCGGCGAACGTGAGTGCCCACCTCTGTATGCGGGCCGATGCGTTTGCATTTATGGGCTTGTTGTCGGCCAAACGGGACGTTAGGGGTTTGTGATCTGTCTCCAGCTCAAATTTCCTGCCAAACAGGTACTGGTGCATTTTCTTTACAGCATATACACATGCGAGCGCCTCCTTTTCTCCCATCCCGTAACCCCTTTCTGCCTGGGATAGACTCCTGGAGGCATAAGCTACCGGCTGTAACTGACCCTTGACATTGACATGCTGCAACACACACCCGACACCATAGGATGACACATCGCACGTTAACACAAGCTTCTTACATGGGTCGTATAGTGTTAACAGAGTGTTGCAACATAACAAATTGCGCGCTTTATTAAAAGCCCTTTCCTGGCTGTTCCCCCAGACCCATTCGCGACCTTTGCGCGTGTAGCGACTCTAGCAGCGTGCTCAATTTGGGAAGAAAGTTACCAAAATAGTTCAGGAGCCCCAGGAACGAACGCAGTTCCGTCGTGTTACGGGGTCTGGGTGCTCTCTGGATCGCTTCCGTCTTGGACGCAGTAGGGCTGATCCCGTCTGCTGCTACCCTCATCCCCAGGAATTCTACCTCTGGAGCTAGGAAGACGCACTTCGCCTTTTTCAGTCGCAGCCCTACCCGGTCCAGTCTGCGTAGCACCTCCTCCAGGTTGTGGAGGTGTTCTTCAGTGTCGCAACCCATGATGAGGATGTCGTCTTGAAAAACCACCGTCCCTGGAATCGACTTGAGGAGGCTTTCCATATTTCGTTGGAAGATTGCGGCGGCCGAGCAAATCCCGAACGGACATCTGTTGTACTCAAACAACCTCTTGTGTGTCGTCATGGTGGTCAGCTTCTTCAACTCACTCGCCAGCTCCTGGGTCATGTAAGCTGAGGTCAGGTCCAATTTTGAAAAAACTTTGCCACCGGATAGCGTCGCAAAGAAGTCCTCCACTCTCGGTAGCGGGTCCTGGTCTTGGAGTGACACCCGATTGATGGTGGCCTTGTAATCAACACATATCTTGACCGACCCATCCGCCTTGAGCACCGGCACAATCGGGCTCGCCCAGTCACTGATTTCGACTGGCGAGATAATACCTTCCCTCAGCTGGCGGTCCAATTCGCCTTCTATCTTTTCCCACATCATGTACGGCACCGCTCTGGCCTTGTGGTGTACTGGCCTGGCGTCCGGGTTTATGTGAATCATTACCTTGGCCCCCATGAAAGTGCCGATGCCAGGTTGAAATAGTGAGTTAAATTTGTCCAGATCTGTGAGCATGATACTCGCTCCACAGAGGAAATTGCATTGACATCGCCCCATTTCCAGTTCATGACAGCAAGCCAACTCCTCCCCAGTAGTGCTGGACCGGCCCCTGGGACAATCCAGAGTGGCAACCTGTTCTCTGAATCTTTGTGGGTCACGACTGCCGTGGTGCTGCCTAGCACCGGAATTATCTGCTTTTTGTAAGTCCGTAGCTGTGCGTCAATCGGCGATAATTTTGGCCTCCTGGTCTTGGATGCCCACAACTTTTCGAACTGTTTGACACCCATCAGAGACTGGCTGGCCCCCGTGTCTAGCTCCATTGATACTGGGATGCCATTGAGGAGCACTTTCATCATTATCGGTGGCGTCCTGGTGTAAGAACTGTATACGTGCTCCACATGAACTCGCTGAACTTCAGCTTCCAGCGATTTCCCCCAGCGTTCATTTCTGCAATTTCTGCAGGTATTTTGCTCATCTCTGCAAACTCCGGCTGAGTGTGTGCCTCCACGCCTCCAACATGAGCTGTTGTTGGAAACAAAAGATCCCTTGCCAGTCGATCATCCCTAACTGCTCCTGTTATTGTCCTTGAATACGCCATTAACAGTTGTTGATGGCCCCATTACTGGCCGCATTGTCCCTTGCAATGGCGTGAATTGCCGTTCAGCTTGCCATTGTCTCTGTCGAACTCCCCCTCTGGGTTTGACTACAATTTGGGGCATGCCCGATTGCCCCTGTCTGCCTGGAGAACTGTGTGCTGCTTTAACAATGTTGAATCTCTGTCCCAACCATTCCTCTCGTCTGTTCTGCTAGTGGCCATGCTCGCGTGGTTTAAATCCCAGTTTCTTGTCACCATTGATAGGTCCTTACTATACAGTAAAAATGCACACAAGGCCCATGCTTGAGAGAAGGTCAGTCTGTGACCTGTCCTTTATTCCTTCGCACTCCAAGTGATGAAGGTGGGTGGAGCTTCCCCTTTTGAACCTGAAGGCCCAGGTTAGGAGTGTCTCCCACCTAGTGGTCATTGTTCTCACAGTGTACAACTTAGGTCAGATTATACATGGGTTACAATGCTGGTTGAATACAAGACATTCTGAATAGGTTTTCCCAACTCTGGCTATAATTGTTCTGTGCATACTTTATTATGACATGCAGGTGCAAGATACTGTAAGCCCAGTCCTGTAGAGAAATCTGTAGGAAAACAGTGTTTATTCCAGCAGCAATTGCATCAGCCTTTAATAAAACTTGATGATATGAATTCTAAATGTTGCTCTGCACTGAAGAAGTCGGAATTATATGTGGGTTTTTTTCTCCTCAAGGGACAGAACTCCTTTGGTTGCTCTATATAATGCTGTTACCTGTATATTCACACATTGATATTTGCTATCTCTGGAGTAATAAATGCCACAAGGTGTTGTGAGGTACTGCTGATTGAAACACAAAACAATACAATGAGGTAGTTTGTGTAGTGCTAATATTTCACCTTGTCAAAATGAGATGTAAAATAGTAGACTCGAACTTAAAACATGAATTAAAAAATAGAAAGTCCAGAATTTAACATATACCCAATCCTAGTTAAGGGATAGTTGTACGGTTGTGTTCCATGGTGATTTGTCACATGAGGTTGGCTGTCACGGTCACAATCATGGCCCAGAAATCCCGGTTGGCTGCTTCCCGCAGGCGATTGAAGGAAAAAGTTAAAAAAGATGCGGACCTACCTGTTCCTGCTGCACCCACGCGAGTTCCCGGTCCTGAAGTTTCCACTGACTGCGCGTCGGGACGTGAACAGGGCTGGAGCTGCAGTCACATGGCTCTGGGCAGCCAATCCAGGTAAAGTATGTTCTCATTCATAATAATGGGAACTCCGTAAGTTAGAGTTCCCATTACTATGAATGAGGAAGGCCCCCCCCCCTCCAAACACACAAAAATCTAATAAAAAATAGAAAACATACACCACATATTTTAATTCATTTCAATTAAAGTTATTTATGTATTATAAAATATATATTTTTAAAACTCTTATGCTTGCAAAAGTAAGCGCAAGCGTTTTCAAGACATCCACTTGGCAAGGTATGGGTAAATACCGCAATCTTGCCCACGCGAATGTCCTGGCTGCTGAGATGCATTGGACCTGTCAAGCTCCAGCTTGACAGATCGGAAAAGCTGGTTTGCAGCGCATGCGCATTGTGCACTGAAAACTGGCTTTTGCAATGTCTTCCCAGGTCCGTACACACTCTGTACGGACCTGGGAGGCAGGAGTTTCTGGACCTATATTTTTTGGTCAGTCATTGCCAGATGTCTGTCTGTGATGAAGCATCCTGCTCCAAAAGCACTGTCCCATGACTAATAAAAGCACAGTGCTCATAGCAGCTGTATTGAAGTCCTAATCTCAAGCCAATTCTTCCTCAACTGACAGAGCAGTGGCTAGTTGCTATGAGATGATACTGATTCAAAATAGTTAAATTGCAGTTGTCTACATTAATACAAATCTGCCATACCATTCCCCAATTGCCTCTGGATCTGCCTGCTCCGATTTTCTCAGCTAAGGTTCTTACATCTGCACATATCTTCCTGTCATCTACAAACTTGCTGATAGTTTCCCCAGGTAGTTGATAAAGATGGTGAAGAGCAGCCGCCTTCGCATCGTGGGACTACACTTGTATATGATCAGCAAGTTTGTGGACTTACCACCTAATGTTCCAAAGCTGTTCACACTCTGTAATAATACAAGCTATCAAATAAGCCTCTCTTTCTGTGAAACATTTTTCATCCTGAGATATTTTTAAAGATTATCACGTCATTCTGAATAGGTTTACACAACTCTGTTTATATCTGTTCTGTGCAAACTTTATTATGACAAGTAAATGCTGTAAGCGCATTCCTGTAGATAAATCTGCAGAAAAACAGTGTTTATGTAAATAGACTCCCTGGATAATTTTTTTAATATTTACGAGCTCCATTGATTTAGTTTCACACCATTTGTACTGCACTTAAAGTTTAACCAGAACTCGAGGGTCCTGTTAAAGCACCTTCAGTGAGTGGCAGACTGGATAGGGACCTGCACCACTGGAGCAATCCAGGTACATACATATTTGGATGCACAAGCCCAAAGGTTTGCTTTACCATAGATTTTATAGATTTATGTATTTGGTATATTAATGTTTACCTGTGACTTGGGGTTGGTTAGAATCATCAGCCAGTTTTATTTTGGAAACAATAATATTAAGAGGTCAAGGGGGTCAAAGTTGCCCTTTTTTATAGCCTCACTAATGCCTCCGGGAGCGGTAACGGGGCGCAAGAACGTTTTCACCCGGGGGAGGTGGGGCGCTACTGATTACCGGGAAATTGCCCTGGACGTTTGGGAGGCACTGTCCCAGCAGTGCCATGCCCGCGGTTAACGCCCCGGCCAGGCGCGCAACCATCACCATGCACGCCGAGCCTGCACTGCCCCACCCCGCTGGGGAAATTGCCCCACGGGCCGCACATCTGGCGGACATCTGCTCTCGGGGTGCTGTTTAAAGGGGAGAACTGCAGCGCCTGGGGCCGGTTTCTTTGTTGGTCTGCGCACACTCAGAGGCCAAATTCCAAGCTATCGTCAACACCTTCACTGAGGCGTAAGAAAGCATGGGCCTTACACTAAACATCCGTAAGACAAAGGTCCTCCACCAACGTGACCGCGCCCCACAGCACTATCCCCCGGTCATCAAAATCTACGGCACGGCCCTGGACAACGTGGACCATTTTCCTACCTCAGGAGCCTATTATCAGCAAGGGCAGACATCGATGACGAGGTTCAACACCAGCTTCAGTGTGCCAGCGCAGCCTTCAGTCACCTGAGGAAGAGAGTGTTTGAAGACCAGGACCTCAAATCTGGCACCAAGCTTATTGTCTACACGACAGTAGTGATACCCTCCCTCCTATATGGCTCAGAGATGTGGACTATATACAGCAGACACCACAAAGCGCTGGAGAAGTATGACCAGCGCTGCCTCCACAAGATCCTGGAGGATGGACGCACCAACGTCAGTGTTCTCATTCAGGTCAACATCCCCAGCGTCGAAGCACTGACCACACTCGACCAGCTCCGATGGTTAGGCCACATTGGCCACATGCCCAACACGAGACTCCCTCAGCAAGCGCTCTACTTGGAACTCCGACACAGGTAAGCGAGCCCCAGTTGGGCAGAGGAAACGCTTCAAGGATACCTTCAAAGCCTCCTTGATAAAGTGCAACATTTCCATAATCCCTGGTCCAAGACCACCCAAAATGGAGGAAGAGCATCCAGGAGGGTGCTGAGCACCTCGAGTCTCATCGTCGAGAGCATGCAGAAATCAAGCGCAAACAGGAGAAGGAGCGTGCTGGGCTTCTGGCACAGTGACGGCCACCTTTAGGGTGCTGGGCCTCTGGCACAGTGACGGCCACCAAAGGGGCATGTAAAGTGCACAGCGGCCCTCCTCTTTAACAGAAGGGGAGTGGCATTATAGCGCATCAGCCGTGTAGCGCTATCGCCCGGGAGCGCCCCCCTCAAAGGAAGCGGAGCACCGGAGACTGTGCTCTGCTTGCTTTGAGGGGCGTAAGGCCCAATTCCGCGTTGGGGACAGGAATTGCGGGGCAAGCGATAAAGGTCCCGGCCCCAGAAGGTTACCGCCCCCAATCAGGGCAATTTCGTCCCCCAGCTTTCTAGTTAGTTAACTAATTTAGGATGTATGAGTCATGTGTTGACCCTGGAAATTTGACCAGTTCATTTTCTGGGCATCAAAAACTAACTGTATTTAGAGGTAGTGGAAATCGTCAATGGGTTTACTGTGGCATCTGCAACTTCAGGTAGGTACTATCTACCATCCCCCAAACTCAAGAAAAAGCAACAGTATCAATAACATTTTGCTCCGTGGCCAACTGTTTCTCTGTGCTCTTAGATGAATGAATAAAAGCACTAGTTTCTGGAACCGTAATGACCAGCTTCTGGATGCAGTGCCCTGGCAAATATCAAAAAATCGGCACTTGAATTAGTGCAAGGTCAAGCTAGTACTTGGTTAGTGGCAGCAGAAATTGTTTGAAGCTATAAGAGTTGACGTCGAAGATCAGCCATCATCTTATTGAATGGTGGAGCAGCCTGGAAGAGCTGTATGGCCTACACCTGCTCCTAATTCTTACGTTCTTATCAGAATGACCCGGTGCAGGGTGCGTTTAGTTTATCTTTAGTCACTGGCCATGCAAAAGGTAAAAGTTTTTAAGTGGAGTGAAGCAAGGCTTCCTCTGAAGTAATCCAGCCTTCATAGTATGATTCTTATTGAGATCAGGACACTACTGCAGGGCCTCAACCGTAAGTAAAAGACTGCTCCATTCAAAATGTCTCTACTCACATTTTATTAAGCACTTCATTAAAGTATTTCTAACAGTCTTTCTGTTATTTAATTGTGTATTTTTTTTAATTCATTCTTGGGATGGGGTGATGCTGGCAAGGCTAGCATTTATTGCCCATTCCAACAAATAGCATAGTTGTTCCCTTCAGTCCTATTTTCATCTGATATGAAATAGGAACCTGAGACTTTTTTTTACGTTGACGTAAGTATTACTCAACTGCTAATGTTATACTTGTAATAAATCATAGGGCTGAATCTTGACAGGGGCTGCGTAGTCGGGGGAAGGGAGGGCGGAGTTTCTATTGGGAAACCCGGAAGTTATGGTTTCCCCACATGCTGTGGAGTTTTGTCTGCACAGGATGTGGAGCTTTGCTTTGACAGGTTCCCCACCCAGAAGTCTGCCTGATTGATAGGCTTGGCTTCCAGTCGGGCGGGGAGCACTCCGTAGCAGGCCGCAGCTGCAAGTAATTCAATGGCTGCTGCTAGTGGGAGCATGGAGGGGTAGGAGGGCGGCTCCAATCCGCAACCCTGCAGGACGGTCCGATTCCAAACCCAGAGGGGGAGGCGAGGTGTTCTGAAAGGGGCTGCAGGGGGAATCATTTAGCATCTCCTGGTGCTGTCCTACCCTTCAGCTGCCAAGTTTTCCGAGGCCTGGGAAACCCAGCTTGGCACGGTTAAACCTGAAAAGTAGGTTAAATCAGAGATGCCAGCCTCATTAAAATATTTAACTGGCCAACCCTGCCTCCTGGGAGCCCACCAAAATCTGCTCCAACTACACCTGTGCAGCGGCAGACCCAGCTATCGGGAGACAAGGCAGAATGTCGGATACTGGCTGAAGTGGGTTGGGGTGGGGGGGGGGCAGGGCAATGAGTGAGCAGTGGAAGTGCTTTGAGTGGAGTCCCAACCAATACTTGGCAGGGCCATAAATAGCACAATTGAGGGATAAAACACTGGCAGGGCTAACAGAGGCATGTGAGAGCCAATGATAACTATTGGCAGGGAATGGATGGATGGCAGCTGGATCATGCCCACTGCTCAGCTGTTCTTGTTAGCAGCAGGCCCGAGCCATTTAGTGGCCCAGGCCTCATTTCCATTTCATAGTTGAGCTGCAGGCGCTAACTGAGTGACCCGCTGCAGTTCGCTGGTTCTGAGAAAGTGGAAAATCAGACAACTCCCATAATGAGTCGGCTGACAGTAGGAACCTGAGGGAAGGGCCTATGAGGTGATCCTGGTGGAGGCTGTGAGGGCTGTTCATAAGGCCACTCATCACTGTTACAAATGCACAGAGGATGCATGGTCTTCGCTCTGCTCATATGTACCTTGAAATTGCAATCGGGGTAATATGTACATCAAAGGAATCTGATTTTTATAGTTTAATGAGGCTTCAGCCTGCTTCAGGTGGGCTCCTGGGTGCCCCAGGCAAAATGGTAGTGGGTGGGATTGGAGCGAGAATGGGTTGGTAAATGCAATACTCCAACTTTAGGGCTGCTACTGCCTGCTTCTTGCGCAGTAGACAGAGTTAAAGTTGGCCCTGTGAATTGAGAATTGCACCATTCCATTGGCCAGTCTGGAAGAGATTGACCCCACCTGTGAAGCCTGGGGGGTTGCATCCTCCTAGGGGAAGAATGGCAGTGGTCGGCAAAAGCAGAGGACCCAAGGCTGGAAGAAAATATTATGATTGTTCATTGAATAAGAAGCCATTTGCAGACACTAGTAAAGTGTATAATGCTTTAGAAATGTCCAGATTTGAATTAATTTAAATAATTACTAAACAATTCATGTAAATAGTGTTCCATTCTACTATTTCAATCGGGACTTTGTAAGATGTATAGCAATGGACATGTAGTTTGAATACACAATAAACTCCCATTTCAAAAACAAAAATTGTCAGCATGAATTTTTGTTTGTTATTTCATTATTTCATTTTCATTATTATTCAGTTGCAGAATTTGACCACTTTTATGGAAATCTCTTCAGTTTTCACAACTGCTGCAATCAGAGTTCCAAAAGGCGTATGGTGCAGTAATTTCAGAAAAAGCGTTAACTGGGCCACTTACACAATCTTAAAAAAATTATAATGGTTCTCAGAACACAAACATCATCCTAACTCCATGACTCAGTGTTGTGGCATATTTTCTTTGAGCTAAGTAGTATATTTACCCTGTGAATTTTATCGTTGCTGGGGAATTTATAATATTAGGTAATTATTTTTTATACTATGGAACATATATGAAATCCACAGCTTTACTGTGTGTTGTGCAAACATTATTATCCATCAAACCCACAAAAGGAACATGAGGACTGGCACAGTGGTGCTTACAACTAATGTATTAACAAATCAAAGAGATTAGCAATGCAGCCTTCTGTTTCTATCTCAGGACATTTGTTCAATAATTACTAACTGTTCTGTTCAGAATAACTCCACAAGACTGTGTTGTAAGCTCAAACCATTGTGACTTTGGTCTCTTTAATGTAACACCAGAGTGAGGAAGCAGCATGCTGGATTGCCTTTTTTACCTGCTTGCTCCAGGATGCACAGGTGACCCTTAGGTCTCCTACAGGTGTGCCCCCTGGTGGCAAGTCTTACACATTGGTGAGGCTTACATACATAACATCACTCCCCCGCAAAGTCTTATGTACAAGTTATTTACAGGTTGAGGCGATCTGGTGCTCTGCGTTCCCGGGTCGATCGCCTGAGTTGAAATCCTGGCATTGGTGAGTTGGTCGGATCATTGCTGCACGGCAGCGTGGTTGGTCTGATCGGACTGTCAGGCATGGTGGGTTCATCCTCGTGGTTGACAGCGAGGTCAATTGCTGGTTGGGTGTGTGTTCGTGGATCATAGATGGTAAAGTCTTCTTCAAACTGTTCTTGGTTGTCAGTCAATCGCAATTTGATCAGATCCAAGTGCTTTCTGCACGTTTTCACATTCAACAGTTTAACAACAAACACTCTATTCCCCTCTTTGGCTAAAACAGTGCCAGCAATCCATTTGGGACCATAACCGTAATTGAGAACAAACACAGGATCATGAACCTCAGTGTCACGCGATACAGCCGCACGATCGTGGTACACATTATGCCAGTGCCGCCGGGTTTCTACGTGATCATTGAGATCCGGGTGGACTAAGGAGAGCCTGGTTTTGAGTGCTCTCTTCATTAACAATTCTGCAGGGGGAACCCCGGTGAGCGAGTGGGGGCACGTCCGGTAGCTGAGCAGGACCCGAGATAACCGGGTCAGCAAGGAGTCGTTCGTTACGCATTTCAAGCTCTGCTTGATGGTTTGGACTACCCGTTCCGTTTGACCATTGGATGCGGGCTTAAATGGGGCAGACCTGACATGCTTAATGCCATTGAACTCGTTGAATTCTAAGCTGGTGAATCACGGTCCATTGTCACTAACAAGGACGTCGGGCAAACCTAAGGCTTTCAATGGTGGCAGTGGACGTACATGATGACATTATTATACATTCAATCCATTTAGAGTAAGCGTCGACTGCTACTAGAAACATCTTTCCTAGAAAAGGGTCAGCAAAATCTACATGGACCCTGGACCACGGTTTGAAGGGCCATGACCAAAGGCTCAGCGGGGCCTACCTGGGTGCATTGCTCAACTGTGAGCAAGTGTTGCATTGGTGTACGCATGACTCCAATTCAGAGTCAAGGCCGCGCAACCAAACGTGCAACCTGGCGATAGCCTTCATCATGACTATGCCTGGGTGTGTACTGTGTAGGTCACGTATAAACGTTCCCTGGCTTTTTTTCGCAAAACCACGTGATTCCCCCATAGGAGACAATCTGATTAGATGGACAATTCATCCTTACGTCAGTGGAACGGCTTCATTTCATCTTGCATTTCCCCGGGAATAGCCGACCAGCTCCCATTAAGGATGCAGCTTTTTATTAGAGATAGCACAGGGTCTTGGCTAGTCCAGGTCCTGATCTGGCGAGCCGTGACGGGTGACCTCTCGCTCTCAAAAGCATCCATTACTAGAAGCAAGTCTGCGGGTTGCGCCATTTCCACCCGGTGGTGGGCAATGGTAGCCGACTGAGGGCATCAGCGCAGTTCTCAGTGCCTGGTTTGTGGCAGATTACATAGTCATACACAGACAATGTTGGTGCCCATCTTTGGAAGTGGGACGAAGCATTGGTGTTGATACCTTTGCTTTCTGAGAGCAGTGAAGTAAGCGGTTTGTGGTCGGTTTCGAGCTCGAACCAGAGACCAAATAGGTATTGGTGCATTTTCTTAACCCCGTATACACATGCTAACACTTCTTTCTCAACCATACTATAGGCTCTTTCAGCCTTGGATAAACTTCTGGACGCATATGCAACTGGTTGTAGTTTGCCTGACACCTTTGCTTGCTGTAACACATAACCGACCCCGTACGACGATGCATCACAAGCTAGTACTAAACGTTTACATGGGTCATACAATACAAGTAACTTGTTAGAGCACAGCAGGTTTCTGGCCTTATTAAAGGCTGTCTCTTGAGATTGACCCCAAACCCAGTCGTCACCCTTGCAGCAATAAATGCAAGGGTTCCTGCAAAGTGCTTAACCCTGGTAGAAAGTTACCAAAATAGTTGAGGAGTCCCAGGAACGAACGCAGCTCCATCACATTCTGTGGTCTGGGTGCATTCTTGATGGCCTCCGTCTTGGAGTCCGTGGGTTTAATGCCATCTGCCGCAATCTTTCTCCCCAGAAATTCGACCTCTATCATCAGAAAAACACACTTGGAGCATTTCAGCCTGAGTCCCACTCTGTCCAGTCACTTTAGAACCTCTTCCAGGTTGTGCAAGTATTCGGTGGTGTTGCGACCAGTGATCAAGATGTCGTCTTGGATCACCACGGTGCATGGAACCGATTTCAGCAGACTCTGCATGTTCCTCTGGAAGATGGCCACAGCCGAGCGAATCCGAAAGGGGCATCTGTGGTACACGAACAGTCCTTTGTGCGTGTCGATGCACGTCAATTTCTTTGATGTTCAGCCAGCTCCTGTGTCATGTAAGCAGAGGTTAGATCTAGCTTGGTGAACGACTATCCCCCTGCTAGCATTGCGAATAGGTCCTCCACTTTAGGTAGTGGGTACTGGACCTGTAAGAGACTCGGTTGATCGTTACCTTGTAGTCCCCTCAGATTCTGACCGTCCCATCGCTCATTAGCACCGGCACGACTGGACTGGCCCACTCGTTGAACTCGACTGACGATATGATTCCCTCTCATTGAAGTCTGTCCAGCTCGATCTCAACTTTCTCTCGCATCATATATGGGACTGCTCGGGCCTTGTGATGAACGGGCCGTGCCCCAGGAACAAGATGGACCTTGGCGCCTGTGAAGTTGCCGGTGCCTGGCTGAAATAATGCCAGGAATTTGTTCAGCACCTGGGCGCACAAGGCGTCATCCACCAAAGACAGTGCTTTGATGTCATCCCAGTTCCATCGGATCTTTTCTAGCCAGCTTCTGCCAAACAGCATTTGGCCATCGCCTGGTACAATCCATTGTGGTAAATTATGCACCATTCCATCTTCCGATACTTTCACTGCCGCACTGCCAATAACAGGTATGAGTTCTTTGGTGTAAGTGCGCAGCGTTGTGTGAATCGGGCTCAGTTTTGGTCTCTGTGCCTTGTTGCCCCACAGTTTCTCAAAAGCCTTCTGGCTCATGATTGATTGACTCGCCCCTGTGTCCAATTCCATGGAGACTGGAATGCCGTTAAATTTAACTTTTAACATTATCGGAGGGCTTTTGGTGGTGAAAGTGTGTACCCCATACAGTTCCTCGTCATCCTCAGGTTGAGTTGCCTCTCCTGCTCGTTCAGTGTGATCCGCGCTGGATCGGTCGTCCTCTGCTGACTCTGCCATGTAGTGAGTCAGAGGTCGTTTGCTAATTTGCTGGAGATGCCCCATTGTTCTGCAGCCCTTGCACACATAGGGGCCAAGTTTCGGCCTGAGTTGCTCCTGATTTTTTGGAGCAACTGGTTTAGAATGGAATATCTTAGAAATTTGAATTCTCGGCATTTAGTTTGCTCCAGTTCTAGTCAGTTAGAACAGTTTCACTTTGGAACAGAATTTTTTTTTCAAAAGGGGGCGTGTCCAGCCACTTACGCCTGTTTTCAAAGTTTAGGCAGTGAAAACTTACTCCAAACTAACTTAGAATGGAGTAAGTGAAGATTTTTGTACGTTCGAAAAAACCTTGTCTACGCTTGTGGGGGGGTGGAGAAGGGGGGAGGAGGGGGGTGGGGGGGGAGGAGGAGGGGGGTTGTGGAGGGGGAGGTGGAGGGGGGGGTGGAGGGGGGAGGGGGGGGTGGAGGGGGGAGGTGGGTGTGGAGAAGGGGGGTGGGGGAGGAGGAGGAGGAGGGTGGGGGGAGGAGGAGGGTGGGTGTGGAGGGGGGTGGAGGAGGAGGGTGGGTGTGGAGGGGGGTGGAGGGGGGAGGTGGGGGGGAGGAGGGGGGGTGGGGGGGAGGAGGAGGGGAGGTGGAGGGGGGGAGAGGAGGGGGAGTGGGGAAGGGGAGGGGGAAAGGAGGGGGAGTGGGGAAGGGGAGGGGGAAAGGAGGGGGTAGAGAGGATGGAGGGAGGGAAGTAGGGAAGGAAGGGAGAGAAGGGAGAGAAGGAGGTTGAATGGCCGGGCCAAAGACTTCGGGCTGGATTTTCGGGTAGGTGGCGTCGGGTCTCGGGGGGGGGTCGCGGAGGTCCGGGGGGGAGGAGGGAAGAGTCGCGGAGGTCTGGGGGGTGGGGCAGAGTTGCGGAGGTCCGGGGGGGTGGGGGGGGAGAGAGAGTCGTGGGGGGATGGGGGGTGGGTGCGGAGGTCGGGTCGGGTCGGGGGGGGGGGGAGCGGAGGTCGGGTCGCCGGGGGGGTCGGGGGGAAGCAGAGGTCGAGTCGGGTCCAGTCGGGTGGGAGGAGCCTTATTCACGCAGCTCCAGTGAGGCCATTCGGCCAGGGCTAGGGGCTGCGTGCTTCGGGCCCCTCCCACAGTTTTGGGCGCCTGGAGCTACTGCACATGTGCGCCTACTATAGCGCGCATGTGCAGAGGTCCCGGCACTGTTTTCAGCGCAGGGACCTGGCTCCGCCCCCTACAGCTCGTGCTGCGCCGCGCCCAGCTCCAGAGGGCCTGCAGGGAGCCGGAGAATAGGTAAGTTTTTTTTAGGCGCACTTTGTGGCGCGAAATACGGGCGTCCAGGTCCGGGCTGCGCCATTTTAGGTGTGGCCTGAAACATGGGCCCATAGTGCTTGAATCGATATTGATGGGCTCTATGACTGCCCCTGCAGCACCAACATGGTGTTAATGGATACACATTCACACCCGACAGCGGCCTCTGAGCCACCTTAGGCCTGGCCTCTGCGGTCGTGTAGGCCCTGCCATGTACAGTTCTGCCTGCTGAAGGCATTATTTTATGCACAGTACTTGCCGGTGAGCTTCGATGCTGTGAAGATATCTGTTTCATGTTGTCGCTCGTGGATATGAAAGCCTGGGCTACCATGATGGCCTTGCTCAGATCTAGGTATTCGGCAGACAGCAGTTTGCGAAGAATGACCTCGTGGCCGATTCCAAGCACGAAAATGTCCCGCAACATTTCCCCCAAAGATCCTGCAAATTCTCACTGTCCCGCAAGGCGTCTTAAGTCGGCGATAAAGCTCGCCACGTTTGGCCCTCGGAGCGATGGTACGTGTAAAAGCGATACCTGGCCATTAGGATGCTCTCCTTCGGCTGGAGGTGTTCCCAAACCAGCGTGCACAGCTCTGTGTAAGTCTTGTCTGTTGGTTTGACTGGTGCCAGCAGATTTTTGAAGAGGCCCTATACCGAAGATCGACATATGGTGAGGAGAATCGCTCTGCGCTTGACTGCCGTCTGAGCCGTGTCCAGCTCGTTGGCCACGAAGTACTGGTTGAGACGCTCAATGAAGGCTTCCCAATCATCATCCTCAACAAATCTCTCAAGAATACCAACGGCAGCAATTACCACGTGAAAGTTCGTGATCTGTAACTCGTCGCCAATTGTTATGTTCAGAATAACTCCACAAGACTGTTCTAAGCTCAAACCATTGTAACCTTGGCTCGTTTAATGTAACTCCAAAGTGAGGAAGCAGCATGGTGGATTGCCTTTTATACCTGCTTGCCCAGGGCGCACAGGTGACCCTTAGGTCTCCCACAGGTGTGCCCCCTGCTGGCAAGTCTTAAACATTGGTGAGGTTTGCATACATAACACTAACTATGCTCAAATGAGCTGACGTTGCATGACTTTTCAGTTCATTAACATATTTAACTAATACTCATGATGCATAGACTGGGACCACCACATGGTTCATTGCCTGGAATCTCAAACACAAGAAGGCAGTACAGGGCTGTTGACTTCCCTGAAACATCACCCCCATTTATTTTAAATATAAGGACTTAAGTCGCTGTACAAGATTTGGTAGTTTGGAGGCAAAAAACAAAATGGACAGAAAGAATGGCTTGGTCATATGCCAAAGAGAGTTTGACCCAGGTGCAGTTTTATTTTTTTTTGGCCTGCTTCCCTCAATACTTTAATCCAGGGCACCGTTCAAGCACTCCAACCAATTTATTATGAAGGACCCTAATTTCTATTTCATTTGAATGCTATTATTGTCCCCAATATGGTCTGGAGCAATAAATTACAGCATGCCAATTAATTTTGACAGAATCAGGATGGGGACGTCAATGTCCACCATCAAGTATGGCTCAGTAGTACCACCATTAACTGAGCTGGCCAAGTCCTGATGGACCTAGCTTCTTGACTTGGCCTACAACAGATGGTGAAGGGATCTACACAATGAAATAATCTGCTTGCTCTCATCCTCACCAACCCGCTTGTTGTGGACATGTCTGTTCACAGCAGCAGAAGTGACCACTCCTCAGTCCTTATGAAGTCAAAGTCTTGTCTCCACCGAGAGGACATCTTCCATTGTGTAGTGTGCCATGAGTAGATCAGGGATTTCCCTATGGTAATTTCCACCCCCTGTGTCTTTTGACACTTCAATGAGACAGGTCTTTGAGAGTCAAAGAATTGGAGCAAAAGTGTTATAGCCCTATCGCAGACTTAGATTTCCATCTAGTGAGCTCAATTTCTGAAATATTGAAGTCCAATGTAATTCTGCCTCTCATATGAAAATTAATTTCTCCATATTTTAACTATGAACAAAGTAATTGTGGGAACTTCATTACAACTTTAATCAGTTCAATTCTTTTCAATGGGATTCTAACCTTTATGCATCATTAATTTTCAATAGAAATTGTTACGCTCATAATAAAGTGATACAACTGAGTACTGTATGCAATAAGTTAGTGTGACATTAGCTCCTTTAATCAAACTCCAGAGTGCTGGTACAGCATGGGAGGCCTACTTATATACAGTGCTCCCAAGGGATGCTAGGATCCCTTAGGACGCAAACAGGTAGGCCCTCTGGTGGTGGTATGATACAGGTTGCCAAGGGTTACATACATAACATCACTACCTCCCAAAGTTAATAGTACACTTATACAGGGTGAGACGATCTCGGGCTTTTCGCTCCCTTGTCGATCGTCTCGGTACAAATGCAGGTGTGGTTGAGTTGGTTGGTTCTTTGCTGGGCTGCTGGGCAGCTGGCCTTGCCAGACTGCTGGGGATGGTGAGTTCAGCTTCGTGGTCAACTGTGATGTTGGTTGCCACTTGTGTGTGTGTTGGAGGGTCGAAGTTGGTGGTGTCTGTTATATATGTGGACTTGTATTTACTCTGTACAGCCACCAGAAGGCTCATTCCCCAGAGTCCCAAGGGATTCCATAATCCCTTGGGAGCACAGGTATTTAAGAAGGCTTCACAGGTTGGAGAGGCACTCTGGAGACCTGCAATAAAAGACTACGGTTACACTTTACTTTGAGCTCACAGTGTTCAGTCTGACTCCTTCTCCATACACTACAACTGGCGACGAGATACAAATGGCGAATCCAAAGATGCAGAGAACAGTGGGCATCCTGGAGAAATTTTCGGAGGGAGGTGATTGGGAAACTTTTGTGGAGCGACTCGACCAATACTTCATGGCCAACGAGCTAGATGGGGAAGAGAGTGCTGCCAAATGAAGGGCGATCCTCCTCACCATCTGTGGGGCACCAACGTACGGCCTCATGAAGAATCTGCTCACTCCAGCGAAACCCACAGAGAAATCGTACGACGATTTGTACACACAGGTCCGAGTGCATTTGAACCCGAAGGAAAGCGGTCTGATGGCGAGGTACCAGTTCTACACCTACAAAAGATCTGAAGGCCAGGAAGTGACGAGTTATGTTGCCGAGTTAAGATGCCTTGCAGGACATTGTGAATTTGAAGGGCATTTGGAGCACATGCTCAGAGACTTTTTCATACTTGGCATTGGCCACGAAACCATACTTCACAAACTTTTGACTGTAGAGACCACAACCTTGAGTAAGGCCATAGCAATAGCCCAGGTTTTCATTGCCACCAGTGACAATACTAAGCAAATCTCTCAGCACACAAATGCTGCTACAAGTACTGTGAACAAAGTGATGTTGCTCTCGAATTGTAACGTACAAGGCAGTTCACACGTACCTGCAGCTACACGTCCGCAGATGTCTCAGAGTCCACCATCAAGGGTGATGAATGCAAGGCCTTTAACACCTTGTTGGCGCTGCGGGGGAGATCGTTGTTTCCATTCATGCTGATTCAAAGAATACGTTTGCAAGGGCTGTGGAACAATGGGACACCTCCAACGAGTGTGCAGGCGAGCTGCAAAGCCTGTTAAATCTGCAAACCACCAGGCTGCAGAGGAGGATCACGACGAAACAGAGCCTCAGATAGAGGAGGCAGAGGTACATGGGGTACACACATTCACCACGAATTTTCCCCCGATAATGTTGAATGTTGAACTAAATGGACTCCCGGTGTCAATGGAGCTGGACACGGGTGCAAGCCAGTCCATTATGGGCAAAAAGACGATCAAAAAGTTGTGGTGCAACAAGGCCTCAAGGCCAGTCTTAACTCCAATTCACACAAAACTAAGAACTTACACAAAAGAACTGATTCCTGTAATCGGGAGTGCTATCGTAAAGGTCTCCTAAGATGGAGCGGTGCACAAGCTACCACTCTGGGTGATACAGGGCGATGGTCCCACGCTGCTCGGCAGGAGCTGGCTGGGAAAGATACGCTGGAACTGGGACGACATCCGAGCGCTATCGCCCGCTGATGACACTTCGTGTGCCCAGGTCTTAAACAAATTTCCTTCGCTATTCGAACCAGGCATCGGGAAATTCCAAGGAGCAAAAGTGCAGTTCCACCTAATTCCGGAGGCGCGGCCCGTCCATCACAAGGCGAGAGCAGTACCGTACATGATGAGAGAAAGGGTAGAGATCGAGCTAGACCGGCTACAAAGAGAGGGCATCATCTCATCGATTGAGCTCAGCGAGTGAGCCAGTCCTATTGTCCCAGTCAGAATCTGTGCCGATTACAAAGTAACTATCAATTATTTCTCCCTGCAGGACCAATATCCACTACGAAAAGCCGACGACCTCTTTGCAACGATGGCGGGAGGAAAGATGTTTACAAAGCTGGATCTGACTTCAGCCTACATGATGCAGGAACTGGAGGAATCATCGAAGGCCCTCACCTGCATCAACACACATAAAGGTCTTTTTGTTTATAACAGATGCCCGTTTGGAATCCGATCAGCGGCGGCGATATTCCAGAGAAACATGGAAAATTTACTGAAGTCGGTTCCGCACACCATGGTCTTCCAGGACGACATCTTGGTCACAGTCGGAACACAGTCGAGCATCTGCAGAACCTGGAGGAGGTTCTTAGTCGATTCAACCGCGTGGGGCTCAGGTTAAAATGCTCGAAGTGTGTTTTCCTGGCACCTGAAGTGGAGTTCCTGGGAAGGAGGCTTGCAGCGGACGACATCAACGCGAAAAGGGAGGCAATCGCGAATGCACTGAGGCCACAGAACGTGATGGAGTTGCGGTCGTTTCTGGGACTCTTGAACTACTTTGGTAACTTCTTACCGGGTCTCAGCACCCTGCTAGAACCACTACATGTCTTATTACGAAAAGAGGGCAAATGGGTTTGGGGCAAAAGCCAAGAAAATGCCTTTGTAAAAGTGAGAAAATTGTTATGCTCAAACAAATTGCTTATGTTGTATGATCCATGTCAGCGTTTTGTACTAGCATGTGATGTGTCATCATATGGCGTCGGGTGTGTATCGCAACAAGCTAATGATTTCGGGAAACTGCAACTGGTTGCTTATGCATCCAGGAGTCTGTCTAAGGCCGAGAGAGCCTGCAGCAGGATTAAAAAAGAAGCATTAGCGTATGTCTATGGGGTAAAGAAAATGCATCAATACCTGTTTGGGCTAAAATTCGATTTGGAAACTGACCATAAACCACTTATATCCCTGTTTTCTGAGAGCAAAGGGATAAATACCAACGCATCGGCCCGCATCTAGAGATGGGCGCGCACGTTGTCTGCATACAACTACGCCATCCGCCACAGGCCAGGCACAGAAAACTGCGCCGATGTTCTCAGTAGGCTGCCATTGCCCACCACGGGGATGGAAATGGCGCAGCCCGCAGATCTAGCCATGGTTATGGAAGCATTTGAGAGTGAGCAATCACCCGTCACTGCCCGGCAGATCAAAACCTAGACAAGCCAGGACCCCTTATTATCTCCAGTCAAAAGCTGTGTGCTTCACGGGAGCTGGTCCAGTATCCAAGTGGAAATGCAGGAAGAGATAAAGCCGTTCCAGCGGCGCAAAGATGAAATGTCTATACAGGCAGACTGCCTTCTGTGGGGCAATCGAGTAGAGGTTCCCAAGAAGGGCAGAGACACCTTCATCAATGACCTCCACAGTACTCACCCAGGCATCGTAATGATGAAAGCGATAACCAGATCCCTCGTCTGGTGGCCCGGTATTGATGCGGACTTAGAGTCCTGCGTTCACAGATGTAATACATGTTAGCAGTTAAGCAATGTACCCAGGGAGGGGCCGCTAAGCTTAAGGTCAGCCTTGCAAACCGTGGTCTAGGGTACACATCGACTATACAGGCCCGTTCTTGTTTAAAATGTTCCTTGTGGTTGTAGACGCGTACTCCAAATGGATTGAATGTGAGATAATGTCGGCTAGCACGTCCGCTCCCACTACTGAAAGCCTGCAGGCCATGTTTGCCACTCACGGCTTACCCGATGTTCTGGTGAGCGACAGCGGGCCATGTTTTACCAGTGCTGAGTTCAAAGAATTCATGACCCGTAACAGGATCAAACATATCACATCTGCCCCGTTTAAACCTGCATCCAATGGTCAGGCAAAGAGAGCAGTGCAAACCATCAAGCAAGGCTTGAAGAGGGTAACTGAAGGCTCACTGCAGACTCGCCTATCCCGAGTCCTGCTTAGCTACCGCACAAGACCCCACTCACTCACTGGGATTCCACCTGCTGAACTGCTCATGAAAAGAGCACTTAAGACAAGGCTCTTGTTAGTTCACCTTGATCTACATGAACAGGTAGAGCGCAGGCGGCTTCAACAAAGTGCATACCATGATAGCGCAAATGTGTCACGCGAGATTGAAGTCAATGACCCTGTATTTCTATTAAATTGTGGACAAGGTCCCAAATAGATTCCTGGCACTGTTGTGGCCAAAGAGGGGAGCAGGGTGTTTCGGGTCAAACTTTCAAATGGACTCATTCACCGGAAACACTTGGACCAAATCAAACTCAGATTCACGGACTATCCTGAGCAACCCACCTTGGACCCTACCTTTTTTGATCCCCCAACATACACACCAGTGGCAACCGACACCACGGTCGACCACGAAGCAGAACCCATCATCCACAGCAGCCCAGCAGGGCCCAACACACCAGGCAGCCCAGCAAGGCCAGCTGCACAGCAACCCAGTGAGGGCCCAACAAATGATTCAACAATACCAGCTTTCACACCGAGACAATCAACCAGAGCAAGAAGGACCCCAGATCGACTCAAATTGTAAATAGTTACCCTATTGACTTTGGGGGGGAATGTTGTTATATATGTGGACTTGTATTTACTCTGTACAGCCACCAGAGAGCTCATTCCCCGGAGTCCCAAAGGATCCCATAATCCCTTGGGAGCACAGGTATTTAAGAAGGTTTCACAGGCTGGAGAGGCACTCTGGAGACCTGCAATAAAAGACTAAGGTCACACGTTACTTTGAGCTCACAGTGTTCAGTCTGACTCTTTCTCGATACACAACATGTCCTCTTCGGGTTGCTCGTGGCTGTTTGTGAATCGCATTCTGCACGTTAGTCCATTGGCCAGTTTGATCTGAAACACCCTACTCCCTTCTTTGGCTATGACCGTGCCAGCAAGCCATTTGGGACCATGTCCTTAGTTGAGTACAAATACAGGGTCATTAACTTCAATATCGCGTGACAAGTTTGCACGATCATGGTACATGCTTTGTTAATTCCGCCTGCCCTCGACATGATCGTGGAGGTCAGGGTGGACAAGAGATAGCCTTGTTTTGAGTGCCCTTTTCATGAGCAGGTCGGCTGAGGGAACCCCGATGAGCGATTGGGGTCTGGTGCGGTAGCTGAGCATGATTCGGGACAGGTGGGTCTGCAAGGAAGCCTTCCGACACACATTTCAAGCTTTGCTTGATGGTTTGAACTGCGCGTTCTGCCAGGCCGTTGGATGCGGGCTTGAACGGGACAGATGTGACGTGCTTGATCCCATTGCGGGTCATGAATTCCTTGAATGCAGCACTGGTGAAACACGGCCCATTGTCGCTGACAAGGACATCAGGCAGGCCTTGTGTGGCAAACATGGCTCGTAGGCTTTCGATGGTGGCAGTGGACGTGCTTACAGACATTATTACACATTCAATCCATTTT
The DNA here is from genome assembly GCF_044704955.1 of Pristiophorus japonicus. Lineage (NCBI taxonomy): Eukaryota > Metazoa > Chordata > Chondrichthyes > Pristiophoridae > Pristiophorus > Pristiophorus japonicus. The sequence continues at coordinate 120,967,604 of NC_091983.1, read as the reverse complement.
GTGTAAGCATCCACAACAACCAAGAACATTTTGCCTAGGAATTGGTCCGCAAAGTCAACGTGGATCCTAGCCCACGGTTTGGAGGGCCATGACCACAAAATTAGCGTTGCCTCTCTGGGTGCATTGCTCAGTTGAGAGCAAGTGTTGCATTGGTGCACGCATGATTCTAAGTCTGAGTCGATGCCAGGCCACCACACATGGGATCTGACTATAGCTTTCATCATTACCATGCCTGGGTGGGTGCTGTGTAGGTCGCATATGAACATTCCCCTGCCTTTCTTCGGCAAAACCACGCGATTACCCCACAAAAGACAGTCCGCCTGTATGGACATTTCGTCGTTGCGCCGCTGGAACGGCTTGATCTCTTCATGCATCACCGCTGGGGCACTGGACCATGGAGGACACAGTTTTTTTACCAGGGACAGTAAAGGATCCGGCTGCTCCAGGTCCTGATCTGGCGGGCCGTAATGGGAGACTTTTCATTTTCGAATGCATCCATCACCAAGAGCAAGTCTGCAGGCTGTGCCATTTCCACCCCGGTGGTGGGCAATGGTAGCTGACTGAGAGCGCAGTGCAGTTCTCTTTGCCTGAGCTGTGGCGGATTACACAGTTCTATGCAGACAGCGTGAGCGCCCATCTTTGGATGCGGGCAGAGGCATTGGAGTTAATTCCTTTGCTCTCTGAGAATAGCGATATGAACAGTTCTTGGTCAGTTTCTAGCTCAAAATTGAGACCAAACAGATACTGGTGCATTTTTTTCACCGCGTAAACGTACGCCAGAGATTCTTTTTCAATCATGCTGTAAGCCCTTTCAGCCTTGGCCAAACTTCTGGATTCATAGGGAACCGGTTGCAATGTTCCCGATTCGTTAGCCTGTTGTAACATACACCCGACCCCGTATGGCGACGCATCGCAAGCTAGCACTAATTGTTTACATGGGTTATACAGAACAAGCAGTTTGTTGGAACATAACAGATTTCTGGCTTTCTCAAAAGCAGCCTCTTGTGATTTCCCCCATACCTAGTTGTCTCCTTTGCGCAGTAGCACAGGTAAGGGTTCTAGCAAGGTGCTTAACCCGGGTAGGAAATTACCAAAATAATTGAGGAGTCCCAGGAATGACCGCAGTTCCGTCACGTTCTGTAGTCTCCTCGCGTTCTTGATTGCCTCCGTCTTGGCGACAGTGGGTCTGATGCTGTCTGCCGCGATTCTTCTTCCTAAGAACTCGACCTCTGGTGCCAGGAAAACAAACTTCGAGTGTTTCAACCTGAGTCCCATTTGACTTAGCCGACTTAAAACCTCTTCCAGGTTTTACAAGTGTTCGCTGGTGTCCCGACCTGAGACCAGTGTGTCGTCCTGGAAGTCCATGGTGCGCGGACTGTGCAGGCTCTCCATGTTCCATTGGAAAATTGCCGAGGCCGAACGAAATACAAACGGGCATCTGTTGTAGATGAACAGACCTTTGTACATGTTGATGCAGGTGAGGCCTTTCGAAGATTCCGCCAGCTCCTGCGTCATGTAGGTCGAGGTCAGGTCCAACTTGGTGAACATCTTTCCTCCAGCCAGGGTTTCAAATAGGTCGTCTGTCTTGGGTAGCGGCTGCTGATCCTGTAATGAAAAACGGTTAATCGTTACTTTATAGTCCCCACAAATTCTGACCGTGTCATCGCCTTTGAGAACCAGAACAATCGGACTGGCCCACTCGTTGAACTCCACCGGCGCAATGATGCCTTCTTGCTGCAGCCTGTCCAGCTGAATTTCCACTTTCTCCCGCATCATATATGGCATCGCCCATGCCTTGTGGTGGATGGGTCGTGTACCAGGAACCAAGTGGATCTGCATCTTTGCCCCCAAGAAACTTCCAATGCGTGGCTCAAACAATGATGGGAACCTGCTCAGAACCTGGGCACATGAATTGTCGTCGACGGATGAAAACGCTTGGATGTCGTCCCAGTTCCAGTGGATTTTTCACATCCAGCTTCTGCAGAACAGTGTGGGGCCATCTCCTGGCACAATCCATAGTGGGAGTTCACTGGAGGTGTCCCATTGTTCCACAGCCTTTGCACGCATAGTGTTTGAAACAGCATTGATGGGCTCGATGATCACCTCCACAACACTATCAAGGTGTTAACTGCCTCACATTAACGATTGATGGCGGACTCTGGGTCATCTGAGGTCGTGCAGCTGCCGGCGTGTATGTTCTGCCATATGCATTCCTGCCTGAAAATGATGTAACTCTGTGTACAGTACAAGCGGAAACCTCATTATGCTGCAAAATTTGTTTAGTGTTATCGCTGGTGGACATAAATGCCTGGGCTATCGTGATGGCTTTGCTCAGATTCAGTATTTCAACAGTCAATAGTTTGCGAAGGATAACCTCATGGCCAATATCAAGCACAAAATAGTCTCTAAGCATTTGCTCAAGGAATCCATTGAATTCGCAATGTCCTGCAAGGCGCCTTAGTTCGGTGATGTAGCTCGCCACTTCCTGGCCTTCCGACCATTGACATGTGTAGAACCGATACCTTGCCATGAAAATGCTTTCCTTCTGATTTAGATCTTCCCAGACCAGTGTACACAGTTCTTCATAGGATTTGGTTGTTGGTTTCACCAGAGCTAGAAGATTCTTCGTGAGGTCATAGGTTGTTGCCCCACAGATGGTAAGGAGGATCGCCCTTCATTTGGCAGCATTCTTGTCCCCTTTCAGCACGTTGGCCACGAAGTATTGGTCGAGTCACTCCACAAAGGCCTCCCAATCGTCCCCTTCTGAGAATTTCTCCAGGATACCAACAGTTCTTTGCATTTTTGTGTGTTTGTTTGTTATCTCGTCGCCAGTTGTTATGCTTGAGTACTGTATGCAATGAGTAAGTGTGACCTTAGCTCCTTTAATCAAACTCCAGAGTGCTGGTACAGCGTGGGAGGCCTGCTTATATACAGTGCTCCAAAGGGATGCTGGGATCCCTTGGGACTCCAACAGGTAGGCCCTCTGGTGGTGGTATGATACAGGTTGCCAAGGGTTACATACATAACAGAAATATTTTGTAAGATGTAATTACAATAATCCAAACCAGCAGCACATTTTACACAAAGAAGACAAAACTTCCTCACTATCCCAAACCCTGTGGCAGCCTTAAGACTGTCAACTGATTACTTGGATTGAGGGTATGATGAATTCACTATTTTAATTTTTTTTAATTGTATAGATATATATAGAGAGCGCGAGAGAGAGAGAGCGAGAGAGAGAGGGCCTCAGGAAGACTAATGGTGTTCCAATGTCAATGAAATAAAACCTTAAAGCCAAATGCTGATGAGGTATTATATTCAAATATTCACCTATCTTTTCCTCTTTTAAATTCTGATCAACCTGCTGTGCATTTCAAACATTCTCTGTTTCAAAATCTTAAAACACTAGGCTAAGAATTATTATTAGCAATGAAAACATAAATAGGCAGCTGCCTACGATTTACCACCTGAGCCATGCAAATGTCCCAGCGGGACTGCAGGCACAGGCTACCGCTAGACTGAGCTACGCACCAAAAAACCTGCATAAGCAAATCTGAAAACATCTGCAGGGCTGATGATTAGAGTCTTCAGCTGGAATTCTTACCTGCCGACGCATTGGGTGTGGGGGTGCCCTGGATTGCGTGGGGAACTCGGATATTAGAGCGGCGCAGTTGACAGTGGCTTTTTAACGAAGCCATTGCATTTACATCTGACTTCCGGGTTTCCCAACCAATTAACGGGAGTGGGCGTGATAACGTCACGTATTATTCCAATTCAGCTCAGGTATTTAAAGGAGCAATGCAAAGCTGACATTTGAAGGTTGGCGAGACATTAGTGGGAGAGAGTTTGCTTTGGTGGGAGAGATCTTGTTTTGGTGGGAGGCCAAAAAATGCAGTCCCAACACACAAAAGTGACCCCTCAATTCAATGATGCCTCCCTGCTGCACAGAGTTAGGGCCCACAGAGAGGTGTTCTTCTCTGTTGATGGGAGGAAGAAGCCAGCCTCAGAGACCAAGAAGGCATGGCTGGATTTTGCAGCAGAGGTGAGCAGCAGAAGTGTTATCACCAGTCCTGGATACAGTGCAGGAAAAAATGTAATGACCTCATGAGGTCAAGAAAGATGAGTACAATGCCACATTCAACTACATCCAGATGTGCGTGTCACCCCCAACTCCCTCACTCTGCCTTCCCAAGCCTATTCCTGCTCACACCAGCCTACCTTGTAGGTGCACCCATCCCTCTATGTCTACACACTTACTCACATCCCCATCTGACCATCCACCACTGAAACTCACCCTTATCTTAATGCAATGTTATGCCTCTTCCTCATAATCATCCTCTACAGATGTTGCCCATCTATCTGTTCCACTCATTCCATTACTCTCACTCAAAGGTCTCTTGTTACCCTCGCAGGAGAAGAGAGCACAGAACACCCAAGAGAGCAAACCGGAGGTGGCACTGCTGATTGCTGCAAAGGAGAGGTGCTGGAGATAACTGGAGTATTGGCATCGGCAGTGGTGAGAGATGGAGAGGTGAGGAACTCCCAACTACCTGGTGACAGAATTAAAGATCACACAGCCACATGGCATACAACAGTCACTCATGTTGACCTGATGTCAAATGCCAGTATTGATGATCATGTGCACAATGTTCATTTAAAATATTTTTATCATGACAGTTCTAATTCATGTCTTTACTCTCCCACAGGCCCATCAAGTGTCCAACAGCCAGAGGAGCCAGAAGAATCCTCAGAGGAGGTCATTAACTCTGAGGCGCACCATCACAGGATGCATGCACACGATGCACCAGCATAGATACATACATGTTGGTGCGATTGAGTCAGATATTAGTATTGCCACATGGTGTTTCATAGATGATATGTGAGTAGATGGTGCAGACAGGGACAGCAATGGAGAGTCCTCATCAGAGGGCGCAGGATACTCCAAGTTATGTTTGGCTGGATGCAGACGCTGAACCTCTGGGGTCGTTGATAAAGAGGATGATTCTGGAGGAGCAACAAAAAATGTGTGAGGCTTTGGCAGGATTTCCATCCGCAATGTACCCATTTGCAGAGAGAATGGAGGAGTCCATCTCAAGCATGATTGGCTTGATGTCACAGGCCATGGCTATGATGTGTTCGCCCATGGAGCATCAAATGCGGCATACAAACAAGTGCATGCTTGCCCTCACCAACAACTTGAACACTCTGAATGCCACCTTAACAAGGATGGAAAAATACCTAGACTTGGCTGTTCATCGTCCCACTGATGTGCAGCAAAGTGCTCTACAGCTCATTGCTAGCAGGGGAGTGCAGGTGGGCCATGAGAGGGGGTGGTGAAAGGGGACATAGAAGTGATGACTCTGCTCAAAGTGCTTCCATTTCTAACCCATTGACCCCACCTCAGTCAGTGCCCCACATGCTACCTCGTCTCCCAATGGCCGAGTTTTCCCCTACACAGGTGCAGGAGGAGCAGTCTTTGGTGGGGCCCTCATGGGCTTCAAAACCCAGAGGACATCGACCAAGAGAATCTGAGCAGTCAGAGCAGGGAAGTGAGCAGGCTGCCTCTAACTCTACTGAAGCCACAGGGATTGCACAACATAGAAGTGGTAGGAAGAAGAAGATGAAAGAATTCTAGATGCACAAGTGTAGGCACATGGGTGTATTAGGCAATGTTGCACTGTGAAGGTTATGTTGAAATTTGGAGGCACATAAAATAATTTCTTTGCACCACTTTCCACTTTCCCATCTTGCCCATCTTTGCCTGCTGTCTGACAAGTGGCTTTGTCCTTTGTAATTAATGGTAAGACATGATTTAACTGCGAGCAACGGGTGTCTGTTAAAGGAATGGTTTGGTCATTATAGGAGATCCAAGGTGGAACAGCATAAACAGCACTCATGCTGATCTGATAAGTGACAAATGTAAAGTGCCGATCAGACACGCAATCTTCCAATGTAGTGAGAGTGACCTCCAGTGCGGTGAGAGTGATCTCCACTGTACTGAGAGTGACCTCCAACATCTTTCGGATGAAACGTTAAACCACTCGGGTGGACGTAAAAGATCCTATGGCATTATTTGGAAGTGGAGAAGGGGAGTTATCCCCAGTGTCCTAGCCAATATTTATCCCTCAATCAACATCACTAAATCAGATTATCTGGTCATTATTACATTGCTGTTTATGTGAGTTTGTTATTTTTTGAGGATGTAACTAGTAGAGTGGACAAGGGAAAACCAGTGGATGTGGTGTATTTGGACTTTCAAAAGGCTTTTGACAAGGTCCCACACAAGAGATTAGTGTGCAACATTAAAGCACATGATATTGGGGGTAATGTATTGACGTGGATAGAGAACTGGTTGGCAGACAGGAAGCAGAGAGTCGGGATAAACGGGTCCTTTTCAGAATGGCAGGCAGTGACTAGTGGGGTGCCGCAGGGCTCAGTGCTGGGACCCCAGCTAATTACAATATACATTAATGATTTAAATTAAGGAATTGAGTGTAATATCTCCAAGTTTGCAGATGACACTAAACTGGGTGGCGTTGTGATCTGCGAGGAGGAAGCTAAGAGGCTGCAATGTGATTCAGTGAGTGGGCAAATGCATGGCAGATGCAGTATAATATGGATAAATGTGAGGTTATCCACTTTGGCAGAATATTATCTGAATGGCGGAAGATTAGGAAAAGGGGAGATGCAACGAGATCTGGGTGTCATGGTACATCAGTCATTGAAAGTTGGCATGCAGGTACAGCAGGCGGTGAAGAAGGCAAATGGTATGTTGGCCTTCATAGCTAGGGGACTTGAGTATAGGAGCAGGGAGGTCTTACTGCAGTTGTACAGGGCCTTGTTAAGGCCTCACCTGGAATATTGTGTTCAGTTTTGGTCCCCTAATCTGAGGAAGGACGTTCTTGCTATTGAAGGAGTGCAGCGAAGGTTCACCAGACTGTTTCCCGGGATGGTTGGTCTGACATATGAGGAGAGACTGGATCGACTGGGCCTTTATTCATTGGAGTTTAGAAGGATGAGAGGGGATCTCATAGAAACATATAAAATTCTGATGGGACTGGACAGGTTAGATGCAGGAAGAATGTTCCCAATGTTGGGAAAGTCCAGAACCAGGGACACAGTCTAAGGATAAGAGGTAAGCCATTTAGGACTGAGATGAGGAGCAACTTCTTCACTCAGAGAGTTGTTAACCTGTGGAATTCTCTATAGCAGAAAGTTGTTGATGCCAGTTCGTTGGATATATTCAAGAGGGAGTTAGATGTGGACCTTATGGCTAAGGGGATCAAGGGGTATGGCGAGAAAGCAGGAAAGGGGTACTGAGGTGAAAGATCAGCCATGATCTTATTGAATGTGGTGCAGGCTCGAAGGGCCGAATGGCCTACTCCTGCACCTATTTTCTATGTTTCTATATTTCTATACACAAATTGCCTGCTGTATTTCCTACATTACAGCAGTGACTGCACTTCAAAAAGTACTTAATTGGCTGTAAAGTGTTGGTGGACATGAAAGGCACTATATAAATGCAAGTCTTTCATTTTTTTAATTTTTTTCCAACAGATCTCTGCCCCTTTTACCTCTGTCCTGTGACTAGGGAATACTGATTCCCCAGGTACAGGACAGAGAAAGTATAACCTGACATGTTTGTATGATATTCCTCTGTCCAGCAGTGCGGATTTCGTTCCCTCCGGGGCACAACGGACATGATTTTTGCAGCGCAACAGCTGCAGGAAAAATGCAGGGAACAGCGCCAGCCCTTATACATGGTGTTCTTCGACCTTACAAAGGCCTTTGACACTGCCAACCGCGAGGGTCTATGGGGCGTCCTCCTCCGTTTTGGATGCCCCCTAAAATACGTCACCATCCTCCGACTGCTCCACGACGACATATAAGCCGTGATCCTTACCAACGGATCCATCACAGACCCAATTCACTTCCAGACCGGGGTCAAGAAGGGCTGCACATTCGCCCCAACCCTCTTCTCAATCTTCCTCGTGGCCATGCTCCACCTCACAGTTGATAAGCTCCCCGCTGGAGTGGAACTAAACTACAGAACCAGTGGGAAGCCGTTCAACCTTCGCCGTCTCCAGGCCAGGTCCAAGACCAGTCCAACCTCAGTCGTCGAGCTACAGTACGCAGACTACGCCTGTGTCTGTGCACATACAGAGGCTGAACTCCAGAACATAGTCGACGTATTTACCGAGGCGTGTGAAAACATGGGCCTTACGCTAAACATTAGTAAGACAAAGGTCCACCACCAGCCTGTCCTCGCCGCACAGCACTGCCTCCCAGACATCAAGATCCATGGTGTAGCCCTGGACAACGTGGACCACTTCCCCTATCTCGGGAGCTTCCTATCATCAAGAGCAGGCATTGATGACGAGATCCAATACCGTCTCCAGTGCGCCAGTGCAGCCTTCGGGCGCCTGAGGAAAAGAGTGTTTGTAGACCAGTCCCTCAAAACTGTCACCAAGCTCATGGTCTACAGGGCCGTATTAATACCCGCCCTCCTGTATGGCTCAGAGATGTGGACCATGTACAGTAGACACCTCTAGTCGCTGGAGAAATACCACCAGCGATGCCTGCACAAGATCCTGCAAATCCCCTGGGAGGACAGATGCACAAACATTAGCGTCCTCGTCCAGGCCAACATCCCCAGCATTGAAGCACCGACCACACTTGATCAGCTCCGCTGGGCAGGTCACATAGTTCGCATGCCAGACACGAGACTCCCAAAGTAAGCGCTTTACTCGGAACTCGTCCACGGAAATGAGCCAAAGGCAGGCAGAGGAAACGTTACAAGGACATCCTCAAAGCCTCCCTGATAAAGTGCGACATCCCCACTGACACCCGGGAGTCCCTGGCCATAGACTGCCTTAAGTGGAGGAAGTGCATTCAGGAGGGCGCTGAGCTCCTCGAGTATCGTCGCCGAGAGCATGCAGAAATCAAGCGCAGACAGCGGAAGGAGCTTACGGCAAACCAGGCTCCCTGCCCACCCTTTCCCTCAACATCTATCTGTCCCATCTGTGACAGAGACTGTGGTTCTTGTATTGGACTGTACAGCCACCTAAGAACTTATACTAAGAGTGGAAGCAAGTCTTCCTCGATTCCGAGGGACTGCCTATGATGATGATTTATTTTAAATGGATTAATGCCGCTGTTAAAATAGCAGAGAGAGGGATGCCTCTGAAATGCTGAAATGGCACATCGGTTTTATTCTGCTAAAGAAAGGAGAAAAGCCTGGTCACTGTGAGATTAGTATACAGGTGAGTTTTCAAAAGAGAAATTGCACATAATTTTGATATGTTAAATACATATTTTGCTGAAATCATTAAAATTGATTTTTTCATTATTCTCCTTGCACTCAAAACAAATATTATAATATATTCTATCACCATTAGTCCTCTCTGAAAAGATCGATTCATTTATACATGAAATAATATCAACCTTAACCCTAACACAATTGTACACACATGCACAACCATTTTTTGCCATTTTAACTATTGTTTTTGTTTGTGATGGCAGACAGCCTGACACATTTGAAGTTGAGGATTGTGAACATCAGGAAGTTTCCAGGCTGTTTAGCTGCCTGGATAAGTAATGTCTAGGGCAGAGCTGTCAACTGATACCCTGCTCATTTTGATAGTAAAATATGATTAGCATGAAAGGAAGCCTCAGGGGCCAAAGAAACAGCATATCAGTGCAGTACCCCCTCAGCTGTCTTTAGATTTCTGCACGCATCAATGACTGAGACAGCCATCAGAATATAGATCTGCAGCAGGAATCATGGAATTGGGCACAGTGGGATTTAACATTTAATAAAAATAGATGGCACCAAGAGGAGGACACTTGTTTTTAAAGGAGAACGTCACACAAAGTATACTGTGTGTTTTATTTAAATAAGCTTGTGTTGTTATTGCTGTAAATTTTATTCTTCAAGCTGCATGCAGTAAAACACAATTAGGTTAAAATCTACATTACCACAAGATTAATGGTTTGGAAAACAAATCTGAAACATGTTATTATAGGGTACAGGTTGAATGATTACTATGAAGAGTTTTGTTTGATAAGCCTCCTGTCAATGTTGTTTTTATTGTTGGTTTTAGGGCAAAAATAGAATTCAAGTAAAATACTAGGTGGCCGAAAATCCTTTAAATTGTTGCATATCTGAAGTGTTATTGATGCAGGCAGAGGAGGTGTTTGGGGTGGATCAGGTTCTCCCAGGTCCCTATCCCATTTGACATATGCCAGAGTATTGTCAAGAAGTGCTACTTGCATCTACCTCCTTTATTTATGATGTCAAGAGAAGGGGCTGGCTGGATTACATAATTTGCCTGAATTCTTGTGAAGTCTGCCTCTTTTGCCCCCAATATAAAGGATGCCTACATGAAGCAGAAGTGCATTACTTGCCAGGATTGTATCTTGTGAGACCCATTGCATTTTGAAAGGGTAATTTGCTGACAACAGCCAATAACTGTTGTAGGGATACTTGCCTTTTTTGAAAAGGGTTAGCTTTTTTTTAATCAAAATCACATTTTCATCCAGGCCTCTGCGCTGACATTCTGGCCCATCAAGTGGTAATGCTAAACCTATAAAAATCATTGGTTAGACTACAGTGGTAATAGTGTTTCCAGTTTTGGGCACTGTATTCTTGGAAGGATGTCAAGGCCATGGAGGGGGAACAAAATAATTTGACTAAGATACTTTAGTTATGGGCAGAGACTAGATAATCTAGGGATCTCTTCATTCGCACAAAGTTTAAGAAGAGATCTGATAGAGGTGTTTAAAATATATTAAATTTTCTCTGGTGTGGACAGCAGAACCCAAGAGGAATCTCACATAATTTCTAATGCCAATACACTGTTTCTGTGCCATAAATTCTACGTAATTCTATGAGTGGTATGGTTTGCCACAGGACTAGCCATAATAGAATTTATGGCACAGAAACAGACTGTTTAGCCCAAGGCTAGTGTTTATAGTCCACATGAGCCTTCTCCCACACTATTTACTTAATTTCATCCTATCAACTTATCTTTCTATTCCTTTCACCTTCATATACTTATCTAACTTCCCCTTAAACGCATCTATGCTATTCGCCTCAACCACTGTAGCAAGTTCCATTTTCTCATCATTCTCTGAGTAAAGACTTTTCTTCTGAATTCCTCATGTCATGCAAGATATTGCAACTTTAAGTTCATAAGACATGTGAGTCTGCTTATAAAAAATGCATTTTTGCTTGTGAAAACAAGTCAAAAACATTGGCAGAAAACCCACTTTGGAAAGTGATGCAAGTCATGTTGAAACACCTCATCAGATTACTTGCCTGCAAAGTCATTATGAAGAAAATTACACAAGGTTCTTCTGGCTCTTTGGCCGGAATTTTGCCAGCACTCAGAGGACAGGATTGGTGGCACTTCAGCTGTTAAATTTAAAATGCTATGCTATTTTCCCAAATATCGGGTCTGTCAACACTGAACAGACCTGACATGCAGCAGCAGGGGAGGCTATTTAGGTCACTATGATCTTGGAAAGAGCCTATTAAAAAGAATTTTGAGCTGAACTTACCATTTTACCAGGTTATCCACGTGGTTCATGCTGCTCAGGGATCACGTCAGGTAAGGATGTCAGGAGTTGTGTGACCATGAATTGATTTCTTTACTTGACTACTTAATTGTGCTATAAAAGCTCCCATCATACAGCTGTTACTTTCCAATATCAAAAACTCTTGCTTACTGCATTTGAAAGCACATTGAGCTTTATGCAGGTTGCAAGTGTTTGGAGCCATCTCTCTATCCAGTATCACCTCATTAGAACAACCTCTCTCACCTTTGGCAGATCACTTCTGTCATCTCAAGTTTACCTGCCATCTATTACATTAGCATCGGCATCCTTGAAACTATCTCACCTTGGTCTTCAGAATCTCACCACAATCATCCCCAAAACCAGCAGCACCCGGTGCACCAGCAGCACCAACGACATCAACTGATGCTGCCCAGGACACAACTCAACCATATTTCCGCCCGGGACACCAGGGATTGCCTCACCAGGACCAGATTTACTTGACTTGACGCTGTACATCTTGGCTGCCACATGATGCGCCAGGTTGGCATAACCTCGCACCATCACCATAAAGCATCCCTACAATGCCCAAACCATTCATCACCATTGCGGGGGGGGGATGCCGTTATGGCTCACCATTCACCGCAACTCACCGAGCCACTTCCAAAGATGCATACAAATCTGTCCAAGAACTCAAAGTGTGAAAATAATGGTTTCAATGATTCCCAGCACATTAACAGAAACGTCACATGAACATTAGCCAAAATACACGTGCCTATCCTTGTGTATTGATAGTTGGTATGATTGGACTAGGATGAGGGTGAGTGTGAGGGGTGGTTAGTGAGATGGGGATGTGATAATATAGATAGAAAGGGATGGGTGGAGGTGCAAGGTAAGTTGATGTGAGTAAGAATGTGCAAGATTAGGGTAGGGAAAGCAGAGTGAAGGGGATGTGATGAGTGGCACAGCAGGATGAGGTTGAGTGTGGCTTTGCAGAAATGTTTCATGATCCACTGGAGCCAGCTGTGAGGTCAGGACCCGCCACCCATCCCGACCGCACCCGACCCGAAATTGTGGCCTTTATTCATAAAATGATCATCGATGCCAAATACTTCTGCCATACCACACTTCCAGCAGCTTAATGTCATAGCAAAATTCTTACTCTTATTTTTTATGCTCTAAACTCAATGAAAAATAAATATAATACAGATATGAACTTGTCTAAAGCACAATGACATTTTGTGTGTTAGAAAGTAATGAAAAATGTTCACAAAGCCTAGCTTCACAAATACATATTCTAAAAGGAATCTGCTGACATTCGAGAAGCTCCAGGTGAAGAATACTTTTCTCTGAAAACTCTGTTTAAGGTCTGCAGTGACTTTGTGCTGCAGATCATGGGGGTTGAAAATTCATGGCTCTTCTGGTGTGCTCTCCCCATAACGCCGGTGAAAATCTGACAGCAGGGTTGCAAATTAGGATGTGATCTGGAAACAAGGCCATCATAGTAATAAAGTGGGTGTAGCCATGGGCACAGATTACCAGCCTGGTCAAACAACAGTGAACAGAGGTGCAGATGCGGGATTCACCTGAGGGCCCGTGCTTAGAATATGGCCTGGACCCCCCAGAGAACTGCATTTGGCCCCGTATAAATGAAGCACTTGGGTCATCTTTCCAGACTTGGCATTTCACTGTATTGTCTGGCCTCCTTGGGCAGTTTGGTGTCTGAGCTGCACCCACATAAGTGACATGGGTGGCTGCCCAGCATATGCTAATAAGGTAACCTTCTCTTGCCCCTACACATCCCTGGTGTTTATGCTAGGATGGACGGCTCCTTGATTTTCAGGCCCCATATGTTTTCTACAAGTCAAACGCTTGATTTTTGTATTTGTTTTATTGGTTCGCTGATTTTAGCATTTCGCTAATGAAGTTGTGTCATCAATCATGTTGATTGATGACACCATACTTCAGTGATTGTTTAAGAAGTGAAACGGTATTCTTTTAACAAAAAAAATTATTTAAAAGCCCATAATTTCCTTCGGGCCTGGGACAGAATCCAGATATAAAAGTTGTGAGAGCAGAACAGTAAGGGCAGGAAATCTGACAGGCCCTGGAAACGGCGGCTGTTCACTCTGAAGATGTAACAGGGATTTCTAACTGGGATTAGGGGCAGGCGGAATTTCTGTCAACCACATTACCAGCTTGACATCAGAAGTAGCTGGAGCCAGTCAGCTGCCAGAATTTTGGTCGCTCCCGCCTCTTTTGTGCTGAGTAACCAAGGTACCAGCATCCAGATCCATGGATCAGTGGAAGTGGGGCCCACACAGAGGTCTCCAGTCTGGTGACATTGCTTGGATGACCCCAGAAATACTCCATCTGTTTCTAAATTAGCATTCTTATAAAGGAGGTAATCAGCTGCAATATTTATCCTGTAAGTCAGGTCCACATATGGCATCTCCAGACATATATTCCGCATTGCATTTTTCCTTCTTTACCATCTGATACGTATCAAATTTTTCCAATTTGGTAAAAAGATACATATGGAATGTTACATCCCATGTGAGAATCTGTAGAGCGTGCAGAAAGTTGGCAACAATTTTTTTAAATGTATGCTTTCAGAAGACATAGTCTATGTCTTCTGAAAGCATACATTTAAAAAAATTGTTGCCAACTTTCTCACTCCTTCTCAAGAAGGAATTGACTATTGCTTTGTTCTCTGTGAGGATTGGGTCAGATGTGAAGTTAGTACAATGTTCTCTCCAGCGCCTTAGGATGCCCTAATTTGCTGGAGAGCACCAGCCTTGCCAGTCATTGACTTTAGTCCAGACTAATCCTTTGACCATAATTTATTATGGACTTTAACCCAAGAAAAATTGACTTAGGTGGAATAATGGGATTTAAGATACCAAATTTAATAGCAAAAGTTAATTGAGAGCAATAGTAATAGCTTAGTAAGGCGGAACTCCCCATGTTTTTGTCTCCCTCAAATTTGCATATACAGGCCCTAGAAATTCTTGGGCAGAAATCCCGACAATTATATTGAGATCACGCCTCACGCCTGCAAGCGGGGACCCCATTGGAGTATGAAGGATCAGCGGTAGGTCCCCTAATTTAAATATCCATATCCACACCACTAGGGATCCCACATACTCTTCTGCTGCATTCCTGCCATAGCCATTGTGGGAGTGCGCTGGAAGGGCCACATAATATCAGCACCATTGTTTCTGGATGTAACAACCATGTAAAGTCTACTCTCCTTACTTCAAATTGTCAACATATTCAGTTTTTCTTTAGTACTACAGGTTGAACCTCCCCTATCCGGCACCCTCAGGACTGGCCTTTACCGAATGAGGGATTTTGCCGGATGAGAGGAGGTCGCGTGTTTGGGTGGACTGTGCCTTTAAGTGCTGTTGCTGGGCTGGGCTAGGGTGTTGCACCGGTCAGTCTATGTGTGCGCTGATTGGCTGGAATGACTGTCAGCCAACCAATCAGTATGCAGGAGGCTGAGACGAGTCAGCGGGCCCCGAAGAGTCGGTGGGCTGGCGGGATCCGAAGAGCCAGTGGGCCCAGAAGAGTCAGCCCGACCACCCGGAGAGAGCATTGTAGGGAGGAGCGGCCAGCCCGAGGACTGTAGCTGCAGGAGTTCCAGCAGGGTGACGAGTAGGAGGCAGCTGATTGAGGACAAAGATTATATTGGTGAGTAGGATTTTGACGGGTCGTGTTCTGTGCATTTGTCACCCGGACGAGGGGTGGTGTCGGACAAGCGAGTCCCAGATAAGAGAGATTCAAATTGTCATAATTTTTGGCAAGAAATTTAAAAATATGTAGAAATAATTGGTTCACTTTTGTAACAGAATCAGAAAATGCTGGATATACACAGATAATCAATCAAAATCTATGGAAAGAGCATACAAGTTAATGCTTTGGGTACAGACCTTAACTCAGGAAAAACATGGCCTCATAAGTCTAATTATACAACATCATGTTTATTTTTTTCAGTTTGTTGAAACTAAGATTTTTTATCAACATTTTTACATTGAAAATGAATTAAACTCGATTAGTCTATTTTCTGTTTTGTTTCAAAACGTTTAGCATCTACAGTATTTTGCTTTTTTTTAATTGAATGCTCTATATATTAATCAGATACCATCTTGTTAAATACTGAGGTGTTCTTTCATCCTAATCCACCAACAGAACTGTGATATCTAAGTAGCAAGCACTGTGTCCACTAGTAGATTTGAATTGGACTAGCTTCAGATTATTTCACTTTGCTTCAGAAGTCAAATCCACACAAAACAATGCATTGCATTCTATATCTTGAAGCAAATCTGACATCTTGCCAACTGTGCTGCGAAAATCGTGTTCAATATACACTAAAAAGACAAAGAAGGTCAAAGGCTATGCCCCGCTTCAGTGACACCTCCCTGGATGTGCTGCTGGGAGCTGTGAGGATCCAGAGAGATGCACTGTTCCTTAGCAATGGGAGGAAGAAGCCTGCTGGCGACACCAAGAAAGCATGGTTGGAGGTGGCACAAGAGGTCAGCAGCAGTTGTGTGATGATGAATGGGAAAGCATTAATTGATACCCATCAATGGGGTGCTGTGAAAGGTATGCTTGGTTGTTTGCAGAACCGCTTTGTTTTAGTGGCTTTGGGAGGGACGGGGACAGGGCGGGGCGAGGGACCGAGAGGGGTGGGGGAGCAAAATTGGCTTTTTCAGCTGGTTGTCAGATGGGTGCAGTAGTGGAACCTAAGTGAACGTCACATTAATGAGGGCATCCCAGGGAGCAGTATGCAGAGCTGGTGGTGCATTGCCCGCATCACCTCCTGTTTCCAGGGGGTTGCACATACACAGCCGAATGTACTGGAGTGAAAAGTCAACGGGTTGGAGCCTGCTGCCCGACACGCTCGTATTTTTCCAGGGTTTCACTCCCCATCCGCAACCAAATCCGTGTGCTCACCCATGTTAAACTTCCCCCCAATGAGCTGGAAAAGAAAATTGTTACTGTATAATTAGATTCGTGAAGAGAGAATTCCTGCGCCTGGACTCGTGTGCACTAGATCATCTGATGTAGTGAATACCAGAACAATTGGATAGGTTCCTTTATAGGCATGCACTCCGACCTACCCATTTTTCTAATATACGAAGTACCCGGGCTCAGACACAGGAAAATCTCTTCAATGTACTTCAAGATAGTCAAAATGTGTCTACAATTTGATGATATGGGATTAAAAGGTGATGTGTTACAGTTAGTAGATGTAGTTCTCAAAATGAAAATCTAAGTACGTATATTCCCTCTAGGTATGTGGAACATTTGGGTTCCACGACTGTTACTCTATTAGCAATATGAATGATCAAATGATAGATGCATTATAGAAACATAGAAACATAGAAAATAGGTGCAGGAGTAGGTCATTTGGCCCTTCGGGCCTGCACCACCATTCAATAAGATCATGGCTGATCATTCACCTCAGTACCCCTTTCCTGCTTTCTCACCATACCCCTTGATCCCTTTAGCCGTAAGGGCCATATCTAACTCCCTCTTGAATATATCCAGTGAAACATAGAAACATAGAAACATAGAAAATAGGTGCAGGAGCAGGCCATTCAGCCCTTCTAGCCTTCACCGCCATTCAATGAGTTCATGGCTGAACATGAAACTTCAGTACCCCCTTCCTGCTTTCTCGCCATACCCCTTGATCCCCCGAGTAGTAAGGACTTCATCGAACTCCCTTTTGAATATATTTAGTGAATTGGCCTCAACTACTTTCTGTGGTAGAGAATTCCACAGGTTCACCACTCTCTGGGTGAAGAAGTTTCTCCTCATCTCGGTCCTAAATGGCTTACCCCTTATCCTTAGACTGTGACCCCTGGTTCTGGACTTCCCCAACATTGGGAACATTCTTCCTGCATCCAACCTGTCCAAACCCGTCAGAATTTTAAACATTTCTAATTCAGGTCCCCTCTCACTCTTCTGAACTCCAGTGAATACAAGCCCAGTTGATCCAGTCTTTCTTGATAGGTCAGTCCCATCATCCCGGGAATCAGTCTGGTGAATCTTCGCTGCACTCCCTCAATAGCAAGAATGTCCTTCCTCAAGTTAGGAGACCAAAACTGTACACAATACTCCAGGTGTGGCCTCACCAAGGCCCTGTACAACTGTAGTAACACCTCCCTGCCCATGTACTCAAATCCCCTCGCTATGAAGGCCAACATGCCATTTGCTTTCTTAACCGCCTGCTGTACCTGCATGCCAACCTTCAATGACTGATGTACCATGACACCCAGGTCTCGTTGCACCTTCCCTTTTCCTAATCTGTCACCATTCAGATAATAGTCTGTCTCTCTGTTTTTACCACCAAAGTGGATAACCTCACATTTATCCACATTATACTTCATCTGCCACGCATTTGCCCACTCACCTAACCTATCCAAGTCACTCTGCAGCCTCATAACATCCTCCTCGCAGCTCACACTGCCACCCAACTTAGTGTCACCTGCAAATTTGGAGATACTACATTTAATCCCCTCGTCTAAATCATTAATGTACAATGTAAACAGCTGGGGCCCCAGCACAGAACCTTGCGGTACCCCACTAGTCACTGCCTGCCATTCTGAAAAGTACCCATTTACTCCTACTCTTTGCTTCATGTCTGACAACCAGTTCTCAATCCACGTCAGCACACTACCCCCAATCCCATGTGCTTTAACTTTGCACATTAATCTCTTGTGTGGGACCTTGTCGAAAGCCTTCTGAAAGTCCAAATATACCACATCAACTGGTTCTCCTTTGTCCACTTTACTGGAAACATCCTCAAAAAATTCCAGAAGATTTGTCAAGCATGATCTCCCTTTCACAAATCCATGCTGACTTGGACCTATCATGTCACCATTTTCCAAATGCGCTGCTATGACATCCTTAATAATTGATTCCATCATTTTACCCACTACTGAGGTCAGGCTGACCAGTCTATAATTCCCTGCTTTCTCTCTCCCTACTTTTTTAAAAAGTGGGGTTACATTGGCTACCCTCCACTCGATAGGAACTGATCCAGAGTCAATGGAATGTTGGAAAATGATTGTCAATGCATCCGCTATTTCCAAGGCCACCTCCTTAAGTACTCTGGGATGCAGTCCATCAGGCCCTGGGGATTTATCGGCCTTCAATCCCATCAATTTCCCCAACACAATTTCCCGACTAATAAAGATTTCCCTCACTTCCTCCTCCGTACTAGAACCTCTGACCCCTTTTACATCCGGAAGGTTGTTTGTGTCCTCCTTAGTGAATACTGAACCAAAGTACTTGTTCAATTGGTCTGCTATTTCTTTGTTCCCCGTTATGACTTCCCCTGATTCTGACTGCAGGGGACCTACGTTTGTCTTTACTAACCTTTTTCTCTTTACATACCTATAGAAACTTTTGCAATCCGCCTTAATGTTCCCTGCAAGCTTCTTCTCGTACTCCATTTTCCCTGCCCTAATCAAACCCTTTGTCCTCCTCTGCTGAGTTCTAAATTTCTCCCAGTCCCCAGGTTCGCTGCTATTTCTGGCCAATTTGTATGCCACTTCCTTGGCTTTAATACTATCCCTGATTTCCCTAGATAGCCACGGTTGAGCCACCTTCCCTTTTTTATTTTTACGCCAGACAGGAATGTACAATTGTTGCAATTCATCCATGCGGTCTCTAAATGTCTGCCATTGCCCATCCACAGTCAACCCCTTAAGTATCATTCGCCAATCTATTCTAGCCAATTCACGTCTCATACCATCGAAGTTACCTTTCCTTAAGTTCAGGACGCTAGTCTCTGAATTAACTGTGTCACTCTCCATCTTAATAAAGAATTCTACCATATTATGGTCACTCTACCCCAAAGGGCCTCGCACAACAAGATTGTTAATTCGTCCTTTCTCATTACATATCACTCAGTCTAGGATGGCCAGCACTCTGGTTGGTTCCTCGACATATTGGTCGAGGAAACCACCCCTAATACACTCCAGGAAATCCTCCTCCACTGCATTGCTACCAGTTTGGTGAGCCCAATCAATATGTAGATTAAAGTCACCCAGGATAACTGCTGTACCTTTATTGCATGCGTCCCTAATTTCTTGTTTGATGCTGTCCCCAACCTCACTACTACTGTTTGATGGTCTGCACACAACTCCCACTGGCGTTTTCTGCCCTTTGGTATTCCGTAGCTCCAACCATACCGATTCCACATCATCCAAGCTAATGGCCTTCCTTACTATTACATTAATTTCCTCTTTAACCAGCAATGCCACCCCACTTCCTTTTCCTTTCTGTCTGTCCTTCCTGAATGTTGAATACCCCTTATTGTGTTCCTAACATAGATGAGACTGCACATAGGGAGGTTAAAGTAACAGTGACCTCAATCTTTAATAAGACACTCCAGAGTGAGGAACAGGCCTTAGGGGCCGGCTTATATACAGTGCTCCCAAGGGATGCTGGTATCCCTTGGGACTTCAGGGGATGAGCTCCCTGGTGGTGGAACATGGGAGTGCATGCTTTACAGATACACAACATTACTCCCCCGCCAAAGTCAAAGTGAAAACTATTTACAAGGTGAGGCGGTCGGGAGCCTTTCTTTCCCTGGTGGACTGCCTCCGTACAAATGTCTGTTCTGGTGTGTTGGCTGTGCCCTCGCTGGGTTGGCGTGTTGCTGGCCCTGCAGGGCTGCTCGGTGAGCCTGGCCTTGCTGGGCTGTTGGGCGTGATGGGTTCGATTTCCAGGTAAGGGGTGATATTGTTAATCCTTTGGGTGTGTGTTGTGGGCTCGAAAAAAGTGGTGTCTGCTGTGGATTGTTCAGGGCAGTCTGTGAACCGTAGCCTCATTTGGTCCAGGTGCTTTCTGCAAATTTGTCCATTGTCTTGTTTGACTACAAACACACTATTCCCTTCTTTAGCTATCACCGTGCCCGCGATACACTTGCAACCATGTCCATAGTTTAGTACATACACAGGGTCATTCAGATCAATTTCCCGTGACACGGTGGCGCGACCATCGTTTACATTTTGTTGCTGCCGCCTGCTCTTTACCTGATCATGCAGGTTGGGGTGGACCAGCGAGAGTCTGGTTTTAAGTGTCCTTTTCGTGAGTAGCTCAGCCGGGGGAACCCTTGTCAGCGAGTGGGGTCTCGTGCGGTAGCTGAGCAGTACTCGGGACAGACGGGTTTGGAGTGAGCCTTCTGTGACTCGTTTGAGGCTCTGTTTGATGGTTTGTACTGCCCGCTCTGCCTGCCCATTGGAGGCTGGTTTAAACGGGGCCGAGGTGACATGTTTGATCCCATTGCGGGTCATGAATTCTTTAAATTCGGCACTGGTGAAACATGGCCCGTTGTCACTGACCAGTATGCCAGGCAGGCCATAGGTGACAAACATGGCCCTCAGGCTTTCAATGGTGGCGGTGGCGATGGTTCTCGATATTATTTCACATTCAATCCATTTTGAAAAAGCATCCACCACCACCAGGAACATTTTACTGAGAAACGGGCCCGCATAGTCGACATGGATCCTTGACCATGGTCTGGAGGGCCAGGACCACAAACTTAGTGGTGACTCTCTGGGCGCGTTGCTCAACTGAGCACATATGCTGCATTGCCGTACACAGGACTCGAAGTCAGAGTCGATACCGAGCCACCACACGTGGGATCTGGCTATCGCTTTCATTATTATTATACCCGGGTGTGTGCTGTGAAGATCCGAGATGAATGTCTCCCTGCCCTTATAGAAACATAGAAATATAGAAAATAGGTGCAGGAGTAGGCCATTCGGCTCTTCGAGCCTGCAGCGCCATTCAATAAGATCATGGCTGATCATTCCCTCAGTACCCATTTCCTGCTTTCTCTCCATGGCCCTTGATTCCCTTAGCTGTAAGAACATAATAAGAACATAAGAATTAGAAACAGGAGAGGGCCATCGAGCCCCTCGAGCCTGCTCCGCCATTCAAAAAGATCATGGCTGATCTGGCCGTGGACTCAGCTCCATTTACCCGCCCTCTCCCCATAACCCTTAATTCCCTTATTTCTTAAAAATCTATCCATATGTGATTTGAATACATTCAATCTGCTAGCCTCAAATGTTTCCTTGGGCAGAGAATTCCACAGATTCACAACCCTCTGGGAGAAGAAATTTCTTCTCAACTCGGTTTTAAATTGGCTCCCCCGTATTTTGAGGCTGTGCCCCTTAGTTCTCGTCTCCCCGACGAGTGGAACCAACCTCTCTGCCTCTATCTTATCTATCCCTTTCATTATTTTAAATATTTCTGTAAGATCACCCCTCATCCTTCTGAACTCCAACGAGTAAAGGCCCAGTCTACTCAAGCTATCATTATAAGGTAATCCCCTCATCTCTGGAATCAGCCAAGTGAATCATCTCTGTACCACCTCCAAAGCTAGTATAGCCTTCCTTAAGTAAGGTGACCAAAACTGCATGCAGTACTCCAGGTGCGGCCTCACCAATACCCTGTACAGTTGCAGCAGGACCTCCCTGCTTTTGTACTCCATCCCTCTCGCAATGAAGGCCAACATTCCATTCACCTTCCTGATTACCTGCTGCACCTGCAAACTAATTTTTGGGGATTCATGCACAAGGACCCCCAGGTCCCTCTGCACCGCAGCATGTTGTCATTTCTCCCCATTCAACTAATATTCCCGTTTAATGTTTTTTTTTCCAAGGTGGATGACCTCACATTTTCTGACATTGTATTCCATCTGCCAAACCTTAGCCCATTCGCTTAACCTATCTAAATCTCTTTGCAGCCTCTCTGTGTCCTCTACACAATCCGCTTTCCCACTAATCTTTGTGTCATCTGCAAATTTTGTTACACTACACTCTGTCCCCTCTTCCAGGTCATCTATGTATATTGTAAACAGTTGTGGTCCCAGCACCGATCCCTGTGGCACACCACTAACCACCAATTTCCAACCTGAAAAGGACCCATTTATCCTGACTCTCTGCTTTCTGTTCGCCAGCCAATTCCCTCTCCATGCCAATACATTTCCTCTGACTCCGCGTACCTTTATCTTCTGCAGTAACCTTTTGTGTGGCACCTTATCGAATGCCTTTTGGAAATCTAAATACACCACATCCATCGGTACACCTCTATCCACCATGCTCGGTTATATCCTCAAAGAATTCCAGTAAATTAGTTAAACATGATTTCCCCTTCATGAATCCATGTTGCGTCTGCTTGATTGCACTATTCCTATCTAGATGTCCCGCTATTTCTTCCTTAGTGATAGCTTCAAGCATTTTCCCCACTACAGATGTTAAACTAACCGGCCTCTAGTTACCTGCCTTTTGTCTGCCCCCTTTTTTAAACAGAGGCGTTACATTAGGTGCTTTCCAATCCGATGATACCTCCCCAGAGTCCAGAGAATTTTGGTAGATTATAACGAATGCATGTGCTGAAACTTCCGTCATCTCTTTTAATACCCTGGGATGCATTTCATCAGGACCAGGGGACTTGTCTACCTTGAGTCCCATTAGCCTGTCCAGCACTACCCCCCTAGTGATTGTGATTGTCTCAAGGTCCTCCCTTCCCACATTCCCATGACCAGCAATTTTTGGCATGGTTTTTGTGTCTTCCACTGTGAAAACCGAAGCAAAATAATTGTTTCAGGTCTCAGCCATTTCCACATTTCCCATTATTAAATCCCCCTTCTCATCTTCTGAGGGACCAACATTTACTTTAGTCACTCTTTTCCATTTTATATATCGGTAAAAGCTTTTACTATCTGTTTTTATGTTTTGCGCAAGTTTACTTTCGTAATCTATCTTTCCTTTCTTTATTGCTTTCTTAGTCATTCTTTGCTGTTGTTTAAAATTTTCCCAATCTTCTAGTTTCCCACTAACCTTGGCCACCTTATACACATTGGTTTTTAATTTGATACTCTCCATTATTTCCTTGGTTATCCACGGCTGGTTATCCCTTCTCTTGCCGCCCTTCTTTTTCACTGGAATATATTTTTGTTGAGCACGATGAAAGAGCTCCTTAAAAGTCCTCCACTGTTCCTCAATTGTGCCACCGTTTAGTCTGTGTTCCCAGTCTACTTTAGCCAACTCTGCCCTCATCCCACTGTAGTCCCCTTTGTTTAAGCATAGTACGCTCGTTTGAGACACTACTTCCTCACCCTCAATCTGTATTACAAATTCAACCAGACTGTGATCACTCATTCCGAGAGGATCTTTTACTCAGTGATCGTTTATTATTCCTGTCTCATTACACAGGACCAGATCTAAGTTAGCTTGCTCCCTTGTAGGTTCTGTAACATACTGTTCTAAGAAGCAATCCCGTATGCATCCTCTGAATTCCTCCTCAAAGCTACCCTATACGATTTGATTTGACCAATCGATATGTAGGTTAATATCCCCCATGATTACTGCCGTTCCTTATTCACATGCCTCCATTATTCCCCTGATTATTGTCCACCCCACCATGAAGTTATTATTTGGGGGCCTATAAACTGCGCCCACCAGTGAATTTTTCCCCTTTCTATCTCTAATCTCCACCCACAATGATTCAACATTTTGTTCATTGGAGCCAATATCGTCTCTCACAACTGCCCTGATCTCATCCTTTATTAACAGAGCTACCCCACCTCCTTTCCCTTCTTGTCTATCTTTCCGGATTTTCAGATACCCCTGCATGTTTAATTCCCATTCTTGGCCACCCTGCAACCACGTTTCAGGAATGGCCACCAAATCATACCCATTTGTAATGATTTGTGCCGTCAACTCATTTACTTTGTTTCGAATGCTGCGTGCGTTTAGGTAAAGTGTTTTAATACTAGTTTTTAAACCATGATTTTTAGTTTTGATCCCTCCTGCAGCACTTTTATATTCATACATGTTGTCCCTTCCTTTCACCTTCTGCTACTCTGCTCTGTTGCCTCCTGTCTTTTGCATTCTTTCTTGGGGTTCTGTTCATCTGAGCTCTCACCCACTCTAACTAGTTCAGAGCCCTCTCCTGGGTTCCCATTCCACTGCCAAGCTAGTTTAAAGCCCTCCCAACCGTACTATCAAAACCACCCGCGAAAACATTGGTCCCGTCTCTGTTGAGGTGTAACCTGTCCAACTTGTACAGGACCCACCTACCCCAGAAGCGGTCCCAATTGTTTAGGAAACTAAAGCCCTCCCTCCTACACCAACGTGAGAGTGGAGAGCACCAGTTCCAACTGTCGCAGGAGAGAGAGTGGAGAGCACCAGTTCCAACTGTCGCAGGAGAGGGAGTGGAGAGCTCCAGTTTTGGTAGCACTACGCGGTTACCCCACAACAGGCAGTCTGTCTGAATGGACAGCTCGTCCTTTCGCCACTGGAACAGCTTGATTGGCTCTTACATTTCAATGGGGATGCTGGCCCAGCTCCCATGCAGTACACAGTTTTTTACTCGGGACAGCAGAGGATCTTGGCTTGTCCAAGTCCTAATCTGGCGGGTCGTGACAGGTGATTTATCATTTTCCATGACCATCAACAAGTCTGCGGGCTGCGCCAACATCAACAAGTTTGCAGGCTGCGCCATTTCCACCCCCGTGGTGGGCAATGGTAGCCGACTGAGAGCATCCGCACAGTTCTCCGTGCCTGGCCTATGGCGGATGGTAGTTATATGATGATAGCGCGAGTGCCCACCTTTGTATGCGGGCTGAGGCATAAGTATTTATCCTCTTGTTTTCAGCAAACAGGGACGTGAGGGGCTTGTAATCGGTTTCCAGCTCAAATTTGAGGCCAAACAGGGTACTGATGCATTTTCTTTACCCCAAACACACACGCTAATGCCTCTTTCTCAATCATGCTGTCGGCCCTCTCAGCCTTAGACAAGCTCCTGGAAGCATAGGTGACAGGTTGCAACTTCCCCGCAACGTCAGCTTGTTGTACTACACACCCGACTCTGTACAACGACGCGTCACATGCTAGCACAAGTCTTTTACATGGGTTATACAACACAAGCAGCTTGTTGGAGCATAAAATGTTTCTGGCTTTCTCAAAAGCAATTAATTGTTTTTTTCCCCAGACCCAGTTCTCACCTTTGCGCAATAGATTAGTGAAGACAAACGTAGGTCCCTTGCAGTCGGGCTCATGTGAATTAATAATGGGGAACAAAGAAATGGCAGACCAATTGAACAAATGCTTTGGTTCTGTCTTCATGAAGGAAGACACAAATGACCTTCCGGATGTACTAGGGGACCGAGGGTCTAGTGAGAAGGAGGAACTGAAGGAAATCCTTATTAGGCGGGAAATTGTGTTCTGGAAATTCATGGGATTGAAGGCCGATAAATCCCCGGGGCCTGATTGTCTGCATCCCAGTGTACTTAAGGAGGTGGCCCTAGAAATAGTGGATGCATTGCTGCTCATTTTCCAACAGTCTATCGACTCTGGATCAGTTCCTATGGACTGGAGGGTAGCTAATGTAACATCACTTTTTTAAAAAGGAGCGAGAGAGAAAACGGGTAATTATAGACCAGTAAGCCTGACATCAGTAGTGGGGAAAATGTTGGAACCAATTATTAAATAGCAGCATATTTGGAAAACAGTGACAGGATCGGTCCAAGTCAGCATGGATTTATGAAAGGGAGGTCATGTTTGACCAATCTTCTGGAATTTTTTGAGGATGTAACTCGTAGAGTGGACAAGGACAAGGAAGAACCAGTGGATGTGGTGTATTTCGACTTTGGCAAGGTCCCACATAAGAGATTGTTGTGCAAAATTAAAGCACATGGTATTGGGGGTAATGTACTGGCGTGGATAGAGAATTGGTTGGCAGGCAGGAAGCAGAGAGTCGGGATAAATGGGTCCTTTTCGGAATGGGAGGCAGTGACTAGTGGAGTACCGCAGGGCTCAGTGCTGGGACCCCAGCTCTTTACAATATACATTAATCATTTGGATGAAGGAATTGAGTGTAATATCTCCAAGTTTGCAGATGACACTAAACTGGGTGGTGGTGTGAGCTGTGAGGAGGATGCTAAGAGGCTGCAGGGTGATTTGGACAGGTTAGGTGAGTGGGAAAATGCATGGCAGATGCAGTATAATGTGGATAAATGTGAGGTTATCCACTTTGGTGGCAAAAACATGAAGGCAGAATATTATATGAATTGTGGCAGATTAGGAAAAGGGGAGGTGCAACGAGACCTGAGTATCATGGTTCATCAGTCATTGAAAATTCGCATGCAGGTACAGCAGGCGGTGAAGAAGGCATATGGCATGTTGGCCTTCATAGCTTGGAGATTTGAGTATAGGAGCAGGGAGGTCTTACTACAGTTGTGCAGGGCCTCAGTGAGGCCTCACCTGGAATATTGTGTCCAGTTTTGGTCTCCTAATCTGAGGAAGGACGTTCTTGCTATTGAGGGAGTGCAGTGAAGGTTCACCAGACTGATTCCAGGGATGGCTGGACTGACATATGAGGAGAGACTGGAACAACTGGGCCTTTCTACACTGGAGTTTAGAAGGATGAGAGGGGATCTCATAGAAACGTATAAGATTCTGACCGGACTGGACAGATTAGATATGGGAAGAATGTTCCCAATGTTGGGGAAGTCCAGAACCAGGGACACAGTCTTAGGATAAGGGATAGGTCATTTAGGACTGAGATGAGAAGAAACTTCTTCACTCAGAGAGTTGTTAACCAGTGGAATTCCCTGCCACAGAGAGTTGTTGATGCCAATTCATTGGATATATTCAAGAGGGAGTTAGATATGGCCCTTACGGCTAAAGGGATCAAGGGGTATGGAGAGAAAGCGGGAAATGGGTACTGAGCTGAATGACCAGCCATGATCATATTGAATGGTGGTGCAGGCTCGAAGGGCCGAATGGCCTACTCCTGCAACTATTTTCTATGTTTCTATGTAACACATGTCGGGGCTCTAAAAGGGTGCTTAACCCCGGTAGGAAGTTACCAAAATAGTTAAGGAGTCCCAGGAACGACCGCAGCTCCGTGACGTTCTGTGGCCTGGGCGCGTTCCTGATAGCCTCTGTATTGGCGTCTGTGGGCCGAATGCCATCCACCGTGATCTTTCTCCCCAAAAACTCCATTTCTGTTGCCATGCATTTCGACCTCTTCAGCCGCAGCCCTGTGCGATCCAGTAGCTGGAGGACCTCCTCCAAGTTTTCTAGGTGCTCGGCGGTGTCCCGACCCGTGACCAATATGTTGTCCTGAAAGACCACCGTGTGTGGTACTGACTTGAGAAGGCTCTCCATGTTTTTCTGGAAGATCGCTGCTGCTGACCGAATTCCAAACGGACATCTGTTGTCGATGAATAGTCCCTTGTGCGTGTTGATGCAGTTGAGGCCCTTCGAAGATTCCTCCACCTCCTGCGTCATGTAGCCAAAGTCAGGTCGAGCTTGATGAACGTCTTGCCTCCTGCCAGCATCGCAAATGGGTCGTCTACCTTAGGTAGCGGGTATTGGTCCTGTAGCGAGAAACGATTAATAGTTACTTTATAATCGCCGCAAATCCTGACCGTGCCATCACTTTTTGAGTACTGGAACAATCGGGCTGGCCCACTTGCTGAATTCCACTGGGGAGATGATGCCCTTGCGTTGCAGCCTGTCCAGCTCAATTTTCACTCTCTCCCTCATCATGTGAGGTAGCGCTTGTGGTGAATGGGTCATGCCTCTGGGACCAAGTGAATCCGCACCTTCGCCCTGGAAAAGTTTCCAATGCCTGGCTCAAAAAGGGAAGGAAATTTGTTGACAACCTGGGTACATGAGGCCTCATCGACATGTGATAGTGCTTGGATGTCATCCCAGTTCCAGCGGATTTTGCCCAGCCAGCTCCTTCCAAGCAGTGTGGGGCCATTGCCTGGGATAATCCCGAGTGGCAGTTCAGGCACCGTGCCCTCGTAGGTGACCTTGACCATGGCGCTGCCCAGGACAATGATAAGCTCTTTGGTGTACATTCTCAGTTTCGTGTGGCTCAGGGCTGGTATGAATGCCTTGTTGTACCACAGTCTCTCAAACATCTTTTTACTCATGATGGATTGGCTAGCGCCAGTGTTCAGTTCCATGGCTACGGGTAAGCTATTCAATTTTACGTTTAGCATTGTAGGTGGACATTTCGTGTGCACCTCGTGTACTTCAGCATCTGCCTCCTCTCTCTCAGGCTCGAAATTACTTTGATCCACCATGGACTGATCTCCCTCTGCCACGTGGTGGTTAGCAGGTTTTGCAGTGCTTGCAGCTCATCTGCAAGCTCATTGGAGGTGCCCCATTGTTCCACAGCTCTTGCAAACATACCCTTTGAAGCGGCATGAATAGGCTGAATGGAAGCCTCCACAATGCCACAAGGTGTGAATTGCCTTGCATTCATTCTTTGTTGGGGACTCTGAGTCATCTGGGTCACCTGAGGCCTGCTGGCAGTTGCAGACTCGTGGGTTCTGCCCTGTACATTTTTGCTCGCAAACACAGTTCCAGTTAATTTATGAACATTGCTAGCACTTGTGTGCTGAGAGATTTGTTTGGTGTTATCACTGGTGGACATAAACGCCTGTGCTATCGCAATGGCCTTACTTGGGGTCGGTGTCTCTACATTCAAAAGTTTTCGTAGGATGGTCTCGTGGCCAATGTCCAGTACAAAAAAGTCTCTGAGCATTTGCTCCAGGTAGCCATCAAACTCACATTGTCCTGCAAGTCGCCTTAGCTCGGCGACATAGCTCGCCACTTCCTGACCTTCAGATCACTGGCACGTGTAGAACCGATACCTCGCCATCAGCACTCTCTCCCGTGGGTTAAGATGCTCCCGAACCAGTGTACACAGCTCCTCATATGATTTATCTGTGGGTTTCACTGGAGCCAGAAGATTCTTCAAGAGGCTGTAGGTCGGTGCCCCACAGACTGTGAGGAGGACCGCTCTCCTTTTTCAGCACTTCCTTCTCGTCCAGCTCATTGGCTACAAAGTACTGGTCTAGCCGTTCGACATAGGCTTCCCAGTCCTCACCCTCCGAGAACTTCTCCAGGATGCCCACAGTTTGCTGCATCTTTGCATTGAATTTGTATTCTCGTCACCAGTTATTGTGTTCCTAACACAGATGAGGCTGCACACAGGGAGGTTAAAGTAAGACACTCCAGAGTGAGGAACAGGCTTTAGAGGCTGGCTTATATACAGTGCACCCAAGGGATGCTGGGATCCCTTGGGACTTCAGGGGATGAGCTCACTGGTGGCGGAACATGGGAGTGCATGCTTTACAGATACACAACACCCCTGAATGCTGAGTTCCCAGCCTTGGTCACCCTGGAGCCATGTCTCTGTGATGCCAATTACATCATATCCGTTAACTGCTATCTGCGCAGTGAATTCGTCCACCTTATTCTGAATACTGAATGAGGCGCAGAGCCTTCAGGCTTGTCTTTTCAACACACTTTACCCCTTTCGAATTTTGCTGTAATATGGCCCTATTTGCTTTTTGCCTTGGGTTTCTCTGCCCTCCACTTTTACTTTTCTTCTTTCTATCTTTTGCTTCTGCCCCCATTCTACTTCTCTCTGCCTCCCTGCACAGGTTCCCATCCCCCTGCCATATTAGTTTAACCCCTCCCCAACAGCACTAGCAAATACTCCCCCTTGGACATTAGTTCCAGTCCTGCCCAGGTGCAGACCGTCCGGTTTATACTAGTCCCACCTTCCCCAGAACCAGTTCCAATGTCCCAGGAATTTGAATCCCTCCCTTCTGCACCACTGCTCAAGCCATGTATTCATCTGAGCTATCCTGTGATTCCTACTCTGACTAGCATGTGGCACTGGTAGAAATCCTGAAATTACTACTATTGAGGTCCTACTTGTTAATTTAGCTCCTAGCTCCCTAAATTCATCTTCTAGGACCTCATCCCGTTTTTTACCAATATCGTTGGTACCTATATGCACCACGACAACTGGCTTTTCACCCTCCCTCTTGAAAATGTCCTGCACCTGCTCCGAGACATCCTTGACCCTTGCACCAGGGAGGCAACATATCATCCTGGAGTCTCGGTTGCGTCCGCAGAAACGTCTTTCTATTCTCCTTACAATAGAATCCCCTATCACTATAGCTCTCCCATTCTTTTTCCTGCCCTCCTGTGCAGCAGAGTCACCCACGGTTCCATGAACTTGGCTGCTGCTGCTCTTCTCTGATGAGTCATCCCCCTCAACAGTACACAAAGCGGTGTAGCTGTTTTGCAGGAGGATGACCGCAGGGGATCCCTGCACTACCTTCCTTCCATTGTTCTTCCTGTTGGTCACCCATCCCCTATCTGGCTGTGTACCCTTTACCTGTGGTGTGGCCAACTCACTAAACGTACTATTCACGTCATTCTCAGCATCGTGGATGCTCCAAAGTAAATCCACCCACAGCTCCAGTGCCGCAACGCGATCTGTCAGGTGTTGCAGGCGAATGCACTTCCCGCACATGTTGTCGCCTGGGACACTGGAAGCGTCCCTGACTTTCCACATAGCACAGGAGGAGTGTAACATGTGTCCAAGCTCTCCTGCATGACTTAACCCTTAAATTAACTTAATTTGGCAACAACAGTGCTAAAAGGTTACTTACTGATAAAGAAAAGAAAAAGAAAAACTTCTCACCAATCACCAGTCAATCACTGAATTGTAAGGTATGGAGGAAAAAAAAACAAAATAATTCTAGAATCAAACTTAAAATATGGGTGACAAAGCTTACATCACAGAAAAGGCAATACAGATGTCTTTATGGTTTTTACAACTGAGAATTTGATAAGAAGTGAAACAATTAAAATAATTTGTTCAGCACACTGCTGCTAAATGAAACCTTAATATTGATGTACATTTCTTACATTTCTGAGGAATTGCTATTCATGTCAACTTATTGTCTATACAGTTCTCCACAAGTGCCTACTAACCCAGTTCGTTCTCCATTCCCTTCCGCATAAAATAACGGTAAATCCACATGCCAGTGATGGGAGCTGATGGGAAATGATAGCCATGTTGAGCTGCTACTTGAACTGTATCTCATTTGTTCTTGAGGTCTTTGGTGACAGCACTCCATTTCTACCTTCCAGCAAGATTAAATATAAGACATGTTATCATTTTCACTCCTATGCTTTATCAAAATTCTACATTCTATGTGCAGTTTCGGAACTCGTGACAGGAAATGCATTCAACATTCAGGTTGGCAACTATCACAAGGTGGGAGCTGAGGTTCTCTGAGGTTTAAACAATGAAGTAATATTTGTCAATAATTTTGCAGTCTTTCAGAAGTTATGTGTAACGCAGCACATTCAATTTTCCAGCCAATAATTTAACTGGATGGAAAATCAGGCGGGCTCCCTTGTAACCCTCTCCACCCGATTCTCCACAATGAGCTATGCCCAGATAATCCAATATACCCATGGACAATAACAGGAAAACCTGTTCCAATGGTTTATTAACTACATTAAATAAATGGCAATATCACACTATCAAACATTAAGAACTCCTTCAGTAATTAAAATGCTGAGTATTGATTATGATTGATGCCTGATTGATTTAAGGTAACATATTAGCATGTCTTTTGATTTTATATTGTCTTCAGGGCTTTTATTTTACATTTCCCTCTTGAATAGAGCAATGTCATGGAATGGTCTCTACACTCATCTGTTCTTTATGCTATTTATATGCAAACTACTATTTCTAATTTATGGATAAATATACATGAGAAGTGTTGTCACTCTATTTTAATTTGGGACAAAAGCAAATAGTAACATGTATGATATACGTTGAGAGAGCATAGTGTCATTCATTATTGTGACAGCAGGCTACCTTCCCAGTGTTTTAGTGAGAGTATAAAAACAGAAACTTAAAAATAGCCCAAAATTTGAAAAGGAAAAGCAAGGACTAACAAGACAACTAACAATCTGTACCACAGACATTTCTGGGAATGAGTCACATACACCTCCATCTGCCCTGTGAATTGAAGTTAGTGATGGCTGTATAAAGCAAGCAATTAAAGGGACATTCTGTATTATCATGTTTTATCTAGACTGTAATTTACAGTTATAAATTGCGGTGATTAATTGGTATTGCTTTAATAGCAGTTAATTTATTAGACAAAATCAGATATTTCTATACTGATAAGATGCCCTTTGATCAGCTTCACAATATAATATAAATGTCATTAGTTCTTTCTGTTATGTCACTAATGGCACTGCCATATTTTGACATTTTTGAGCTATTTTTCCACAGAACATATTGGGGGGAAATAAAGAGTGTTGCATTCAAGGGCTTTGTTTTCAAACGAAGTACATGCATAAAAGCTGAAAAAAGGCACCGAGATGAAAGTTGTTTAAAACGCTAATAAGCGAAACTTGATGTTGTTTCTCCAAAGAATGTAAATGATAAACTAAGGGCAAGTTTTTGCTAGGTTATTTACCTAGTATTTACAGCACAGAAACAGGCCATTCGGCCCAACAGGTCCATGTCGATTAAGGCAAGCAAGATGACTGATCGACGTGGGAAAACGAGCATGTTTGTTATTTTCTATTATTTCATGAAGGCAAGTTGTACGGATTGAAGTGAATCCGTCATAACTGTCCCGAACAGGAGCCACAGGCCGGTGCAGCGGTCCCTCTGGCCCAGAGTAGGAGCAGGTCAGTGTAGGGATCCTTCCGGCCTGGGATAGAAGCGGGCCGGTGCAAGGTCCCTTTGGCCCGGGATAGAAGCGGGCCAGTGCGGGTTTCCTTTGGCCCGGGATAGAAGTGGGCCGGTATGAGGTCCCTTTGGCCTGGGATAGAAGTGGGCCGGTGCGAGGTCCCTCCGGCCTGGGATAGAAGTGGGCCGGTGCGAGGTCCCTCCGGCCCGGGATTGATGTGGGCCGGTGCGACGTCCCTCCAGCCCGGGATTGATGCGGGCTGGTGAGAGGTCCCTCCGGCCTGGGATAGAAGCGGGCTGGTGCGAGGTCCCTCCGGCCCGGGATAGAAGTGGGCCGGTGCGAGGTCCCTCCGGCCTGGGATAGAAGTGGGCCGGTGCGAGGTCCCTCCGGCCCGGGATTGATGCGGGCCAGTGGAGGTCCCTCCGGCCCGGGATTGATGCGGGCCAGTGCGAGGTCCCTCCGGCCCGGGATTGATGCGGGCCAGTGCGAGGTCCCTCTGGCCCGGGATTGATGTGGGCCGTTGCGAGGTCCCTCCGGCCCGGGATTGATGCGGGCCAGTGTGAGGTCCCTCCGGCCCGGGATTGATGTGGGCCGGTGCGAGGTCCCTCCGGCCCGGGATTGATGCGGGCCAGTGTGAGGTCCCTCCGGCCCGGGATTGATGTGGGCCGGTGCGAGGTCCCTCCGGCCTGGGATAGATGCGGGCCAGTGCGAGGTCCCTCCGGCCCGGGATTGATGTGGGCCGGTGCGAGGTCCCTCCGGCCCGGGATTGATGCGGGCCGGTGCGAGGTCCCTCCGGCCTGGGATAGAAGCGGGCCGGTGCAAGGTCCCTCCGGCCCGGGATTGATGCGGGCCGGTGTGAGGTCCCTCCGGCCCGGGATTGATGTGGGCCAGTGCAGGGTCCCTCCGGCCCGGGATTGATGTGGGCCAGTGCAGGGTCCCTCCGGCCCGGGATTGATGCGGGCCAGTGCAGGGTCCCTCCGGCCTGGGATAGAAGCGGGCCGGTGCGGGGTCCCTCCGGTTTGGGATAGAAGCGGGCCGGTGCGGGGTCCCTTTGACCTAGGATAGAAGCGGGCCGGTGAGGGGTCGCTTTGGCCTGGGATAGAAGCGGGCCGGTGCGGGGTCCCTCCGGCCTGGGATAGAAGTGGGCCGGTGCGGGGTCCCTCCGGCCTGGGATAGAAGTGGGCCGGTGCGGGGTCCCTCCGGTTTGGGATAGAAGCGGGCCGGTGCGGGGTCCCTTTGGCCTGGGATAGAAGCAGGCCGGTGCGGGATCCTTTCCGCCCAGGATACTCCAGTGTTGCTGCCAGCTGGCCCAGCGGTATGGTGAGGAGAAGGCTGCTGCTGCTGGTCCTTCGATACCCAATAAAGATATCCGGGAGTGAGTGACCGGCTGAAGGGACTCTGGAGCCGGCGTCGAACTGGCCGAAGGGACTCCGGGACTGGTGTTGAACCGGCCGAAGGGACCAAGCTGCCGTAATTTCTTCGAGGGGTGGAATTCTTACTGACTTACATCTTAAACTTTTAATCAACTTTTAATCAACTTTTAAACTTTTAAACAATTTAGGAAACTTTTATAACCTACTACTCATTTACATTTTAGACTTTTTATCAACTTTTAATCAACTCTTAATCTATTTTTTAAACTTTTAATCAACCTGAGTAACTTTTTAAACAATTTTGAAATACTTTTAAATTTTAAACAACTTGGAAACCTTTGGAGAAACTTTTAAATAACTTTGGAAACCTTGGAAGAAATGTTTTAAACCATCTCGCAGAACCCCAGCGGGCAGTTGACCTTCCTAATGCCTGCCCCCCAACCAAGCCTCTACCATCAATGGCGCTACTCGGCGCCGAGCTTGCAGCCAATATCTCGCCGTAGGCAACTAGGCTCATACAGCAGTGCCTGGTCTCCAGTTGTCTTGGACTCCCTTGCCACTGGACTAAGACCTTGTTCAGCTAAGCCCGTGTGATTGCCGGTGTGCAGCGACCACCCCACGTTAAAAGAATTCACGCACAGGCATCTTCCACTTCATTAATATGAAGTTCGGGACCTGGAACATCAGGACCCTCATGGCCAATTCCAACAGCAACAGGCCGGAACGCCACACTGCCACAATTGCCCAGGAATTTAGACGTTTTGACATCGACATCGCCGCCCTAAGCGAGACCCGGCGGAGAGGCGCTGTTGGCGTGGATACATGACCTCATCCCTCTCATCTGGCGAGAGGAGAGCATGCCGGAAGATCTCAGAGATGCAGCGATCAGTACCATCTTTAAAAAAGGGGACAAGTCCGACTGCGGCAACCACAGGGGAATCTCCCTGCTATCAGCCACTGGGAAGACGGTTCACCTCAACCGTCTTCTCCCTGTGGCCGAGGAGCTCCTCCCGGAATCACAGTGTGGATTTCATCCCTTACGGGGCACAACGGACATGATCTTTGCAGTGCGACAGCTGCAGGAAAAATGCAGGGAGCAGCGCCAGCCCTTATACATGGCCTTTTTCAACCTTACAAAGGCATTTGACACTGTCAACCGCGAGGGTCTATGGAGCGTCCTCCTCCATTTCAGATGCCCCCAAAGGTTTGTAAACATCCTTCGCCTGCAGGATGACATGCAGGCCGTGATCCTTACCAAAAGATCCATTAGAGACCCAATCCATGTCTGGACTAGGGTCAAACAGGGCTGCGTCATTGCTCCAACCCTCTTCTCAATCTTCCTCGCTGCTATGCTCCACCTCACAGTCAACAAACTCCCCGCTGGAGTGGAACTAAACTACAGAACCAGTGAGAAGCTTTTTAATCTACGCCGCCTCCAGGCCAGGTCCAAGATCACCCCAACCTCTGTGGTTGAGCTACAGTACGCGGATGACGCCTGTGTCTGCACACATTCTGAGGCTGAACTCCAAGATATAGTCGATGTATTCACCGAGGCATATGAAAGCATGGCCTTACGCTTAACATCTGTAAGACAAAGGTCCTCCACCAGCCTGTCCTTGTCGCACAGCACTGCCCCCCAGTCATCAAGATTCACGGCGTGGTCCTCAACAATGTGGACCATTTCCCATACCTCAGGAGCCTCTTATCAACAAAAGCAGACATTGATGCTGAGATTCAACATCGCCTCCAGTGCGCCAGTGCAGCCTTCGGTCGCCTAAGAAAAAGAGTGTTCGAAGACCAGGCCCTCAAATCTACCACCAAGCTCATGGTCGACAGGGCTGTAGTAATACCAGCCGTCCTGTATGGATCAGAGGCATGGACGATGTACAGAAGACACCTCAAGTCGCTGGAGATATATCACCAACGATGTCTCCGCAAGATCCTGCAAATCCCCTGGGAGGACAGGCACGCCAACGTCAGTGTCCTCGCCCAGGCTAACATCCCCAGTATTGAAGCACTGACCACACTCGATCAGCTTCGTTGGGCAGGCCACGTAGTTCGCATGCCAGACACGAGACTCCCTAAGCAAATGCTCTATGAGGAGCTCCTTCACGACAAACGAGCCAAAGGTGGGCAGCGGAAACTTTACAAGGACACCCTCAAAGCCTCCCTGATACGTGCGACATCACCACTGACGCCTGGGAGTCCCTGGCCGAAGAACGCACTAGGTGGAGAAAGTGAATCTCAACGTCGAGAGCGTGAAGAGGTCAAGCGCAGGCAGCGGAAGGAGTGTACGGCAAACCAGTCCCCTCCACCCCTTTCCTCGACGAATGTCTGTCCCAGGGTCTGTGGCTCTCGTATTGGACTGTTCAGCTATCAAAGAACTCACTTCAGGAGTGGAATCAAGCCTTCCTTGATTCCGAGGGACTACCTATGATGATGATGAACTGCTAAAAAACCATTCTGGCCCTGAAAAACTAATTTTATATTTATGGAATGTCAAATTTCTCCATTATAATAAATATTACTAGATTTTTAAAGTAATAGAAAATATTTGTCTTATTTTTCTTAGTTTATGATATTTTGGCTTCTACCTTAACCCCATGTGTATGTCGCAATCATTTTTTTGCTCTCTGTAAAGAAAATGTGAATGATCATCAGTGCCTTTTATTTCCTGGTTTGCTGTCTGTGACAACGCTACGATCAAATTAAGGTGGAGAAAGCTAAAGGTTTCACCACAGAGATCTTGAGATCTTTATGCACAGCTTTCTTCAAGGTCAGCGGCAGTCGCTTCGCCACTAACCTAAAATTCTGAGCCAAAGTGTTTAACTTCTACTTATGTAAGAGTAATGAAAGGGAATTGTGAAGCACTTTAACTTTAATATATATTCATAAAGTTTACTTATCACTCTTCCAAATCTATATGCACATAACACAAAACTGCCAGTGAAATTACTCTTGTCACTGGGCACTTGGAGTAATTGATGAACAATTCTGATGGAATGAGAGGCTCTAATGTACATTGGATGCAAGGCTCCTATATGAAACAAGTTTCAGACTAGTTCCACAACTCAAATTGCCGAGTTTGCCATTAAATTTCAATCAGATTCAGGAAGACTATACATTTCTAATATGGGAAATGGAAGTGAGATATTGCTGTCGTCGGGGGTGCCATTTCATCCTAACATTTTTATTATATAGAAAACAGGTAAGCAACAATATTTCAGGATGCTGCTGATGTTAAAAAGAGTGAGAATGATGGTGTAAGTTAAGAAGCAGCAATTAGATGGTACCAAGCTGGGTTTTAAATACAATAGTATGTGGGAGATAGAAAATAACAAATGTTAATAAACTCCTCTTCATTTGATTAAAAGAGCTTTGTATACAGTGATTGGGACCTGGGATTGACAATAAAATTAAGAAAATGCAATTCCAAGGCTCATGATTGATCGTTCACGATGTGAAATGAGATATACTTGACATTGGCAGCCATGCATTCCTGCTGGAAGCACGCTTGACAAGCCTTATGTTGAGAATTCAGACAGCACGAACACTAGACCGCAATAGCTGTCAAAAAATACAATTCTTTTAAAATTCTATGCAGCTTTTGCCATTAGTAATGATGTTGCTGCTGTCTTGATTTTAGACAGGACAGCAATGCATAATTAGGTCAAAACCTCTCACTATTTATTTTATTTGTAACTGATGTATAAATCCCTTGTTTTCAGGGAAGTTCTGATTCACAACTGAAGCTGGGTGAAATATTTTTGCACTTGGAGCACTTTCTACACTCCTGCCACTTTCCATGAACATCTTTCATATGTTCTGACGAAGGGTCACCGGCCTGAAACGTTAACTCTGCTTCCCCTCCACAGATGCTGCCTGACCTGCTGAGATTTCCAGGATTTTCTGTTTTTATTCCAGATTCCAGCATCTGCAGGATTTTGCTTTCATATGTTCTGGCATTAAATTAACCAGGGGCCAGACATGGTGCTGCGCAATGAATGGGCACTCAAACCGAGGTCCGAGGATCGATGGAACTTGTCCTCAAGCCTCATCAACACACTCACCGCAAGCTGCCGGCACTGGTCATGCCTTCACAGGCAGCTAGTCCATGCAAAGACATCTAGTCTGTTGCTTTGCTGGCATTGGTCTTTGGATAAGTCTTGGGCTCCTGGGGTTGGGGGAGGTGGTGGGGAGCGGGTTGCGATTGCAGCTCCTGTGGAGTCGAAGGAGCAATCCTGATCCTATTGGCTCTGCAGTATGGGGTTTTATTTAACTTGCCTAGACCTGGCAGTTACAGGTGCAGCTGAAGAATCCTGAGTGTGGCAGGCCCAATGCCTGACTTGTTGATCACTGACTAATTTATCGAAGGAGACATTAGCCCTCTAATTTACATACTGAAAGGTCTTAACGCCTGTAATGCCTAAAAAAAATGTCCCACGAATTTAGCAGTGGGACAAACGGCAGCACAGATTGGGCGCAGGCCGTCCCACTAGCAAGTTAGTATGCTTTGTGCCCGTTTTACGCCCAAATAATGGGTACAATGCAAACTAATTTGTACCCCTCTGTATGCATTCATGAATAGCTCTAACACCACCGACACTTCAAAATACAGGTACAATGTCCAAAATCCAGAATCTTCGAGACTGAGTCCATTCCGGTGTTTGGGTTTTTCCGAATTTCAGACAAGAAAATCAATAGTCTGAAATCCGGAATCCTCGACCGAATCCGTGCCAGATTTTGGGGTTTGCCTCAAAAATGTCTGGTTTTCGGACAATAATTCCGGATTCAGGACGACTCCATCAGTTATGTGCAATGTGTCTGTTTTTTTGATAATTCCGGTTTTCGGAGTTCCAGATTCGGGATGTTGCACCTGTATGAAAATTCAGCAAATTGTTTGGAAGGTGACAAACATGGTAATAGACTGGTGTAAAACACAAATATTCATGGCATATGATATTTGACTAAAGCACAAGAAATAACCCAGATAAGTGATATTTCCAACAATTATTGATGTTTTGTGATCTGGTCAATGCATTCTATTTTCTATACTTTAGCCACAAGATTTCTCCATTTCGGTTTTGCTACCGTGACTTTAGCAAGATTTAAAAAAAATTTTTGTCAAAATCCCAGGATTATGTTTGGTATGTATTGCTGTGGAATATTATCTAGAAAGCAATGGATGACAAAACAGCAATGCTGTTTCCCAAGTGAAATATTAAAAGCATAACTTAAGCACATTTTTCTAGTCGACCAAATGGACATTGGGTTTAATTCTGACATATTGTACAACTCTATGAAAGCAGTCCAATATCAGAATATTTACGAAAATAATTGGCAGAAATCTATTGAAAGTTCCTATTTTTTTTAGAAGGTTAGATTTTCCTTCACCATAACTATATTAAAGGCCCATTAATACGTCTCACTTGATCATACAAATACACGCACATTGTATTACATTCTCTCCTCTCCCATTATATTGGCTATTTCTTTTATAATGCAGTTCCACCATAGGATAACTAAAAGCAGTTATGTATTTGTACAATCACATTGTATTGACTTTTATGGTTTCAGTACACCAGCAGCTCTAAAAACAATCACGGACTTCATCATCATAGACAGACCCTCGAAATCGTGGAAGACTTGCTTCCATTCCAAAAGTGAGTTCTCAGGTGACTGAACAGTCCAAAACAGG
Organism: Pristiophorus japonicus; assembly: GCF_044704955.1. NCBI lineage: Eukaryota > Metazoa > Chordata > Chondrichthyes > Pristiophoridae > Pristiophorus > Pristiophorus japonicus. The sequence continues at coordinate 120,927,403 of NC_091983.1, read as the reverse complement.
AATTACAGACTCTGTCGCAGGTGGGACAGACAGTCGTTGGAGGAAAGGGTGGGTGGGGAGTCTGGTTTGTCGCACGTGCCTTCCGCTGCCTGCGCTTGTTTTCTGCATGCTCTCGGCGACGAGACTCAAGGTGCTCAGCGCTCTTCTGGATGCTCTTCCTCCACTAAAGAGGGTCTTTGGCCAGAGACTCCCAGGTGTCTGTCGGGATGTTGCACTTTATCAAGGAGGCTTTGAGGGTGTCCTTGAAATGTTTCCTCTGCCCACCTGGGGCTCATTTGCTGTGTAGGAGTTCCGAGTAGAGCTCTTTCTTTGGGAGTTTTGTGTCCGGCATGCGGACAATGTGGCCCACCCAATGGAACTGGTCGAGTGTGGTCAGTGCTTCGAAGCTGGGGATGTTGGCCTGATCGAGAACACTGACATCGGTGCGTTTGTCCCCCCAGGGGATTTGCAGGATCTTGCAGAGACATTGTTGGTGGTATTTCTCCAGCGATTTGAGGTGTCTACTGTATATGGTCCACTTCTCTGAGCCATTCAGGAGAGTAGGTATCACTACAACTCTGTAGACTGTAAGTTTGGTGCCAGATTTGAGGGCCTGATCTTCGAACACTCTCTTATTCAGATGGCCAAAGGCTGCACTGGTGCACTGGAGGTGGTGTTGAACCTCGTCGTTGATGACTGCCCTTGCTGCTGATAGTCTCCCGAGGTATGGAAAGTTGTCCATGTTGCCCAGGACCGCGCCGTGGATCTTGATGACTGTGAGGCCGTGCAGTGTGACGGGGTCAGGTTGGTGGAGGACCTTTGTCTTATGGATGTTTAGTGTAAGGCCCATGCTTTCGTACACCTCGGTGAAGATGTTGACGATGACTTGGAGTTCAGCCTCTGAATGCGCGCAAATGCAAGCGTTGTCCACGTACTGTAGTTCGACGACAGAGGTTGGGGTGGTCTTGGATCTGGCCTGGAGACGACGAAGGTTGAACAGGTTCCCACTGGTTCTATAGTTTAGTTCCACTCCAGCGGGGAGCTTGCTGAGTATGAGGTGGAGCATTGCAGCGAGGAAGATCGAGAAGAGGGTTGGTGCGATGATGCAGCCCTGCCTGACCCCGATTTGGGCGTTGATTGGGTCTGTGGTGGATCCGTTAGTCAGGATTACGGTTGCATGCCATCGTGGAGCAGGCGGCGGATGGCGACAAATTTTTGGAGGCAGCCGAAATGGCGGAGGACGCTCCATAGTCCCTCATGGTTAACAGTGTCAAAGGCCTTTGTGAGGTCAAAGAAGGCCATGTACAAGGGTTGGTGCTGTTCCCTGCATTTCTCTTGCAGTTGTCGCGCTGTAAATATCATGCCCATTGTACGCCGTAGTGGACTTCATACAGTTTCACGGTAACAGGGAACACCAAACAAAAATAAAAACTTTTTCTCAAAAATAATACTATACGATAATAAAAATAAGAGAATAAACTGTAAGGGCCCGAAATTGATGCATTCACCGCCGACTGCCGTCCACTGCCACCAACGTTCCTCCTCGGGTTCCACCCAGTGCCAGTTTCGATCTGGCCTGGAGCGGGCGGGAGGGGAGAGCCGCCAGGAACCGTCCGCTGAGTGGCCTAAGTGGACTCCCGCCTGCCGAGATGCCAGATTGGTGTGGGCGAGAGTTGGCGGGAGTCGGTGCCTGAACAGGGGTGGACCACTGCGAGGAGGCTGGTCTGTCCCCGATGGTAGGTATGAAGAGCTGAAAAAAAAGGTGAGTAAACATTTTTTAATTTTTTTTATTTACAGGAACTTACCTGTATCGGTCCCCTGAAGGTGCTCCAATGTTTTTTTTTAAAGTTTTTTCTTTGCAGGTCTTCGACCTTCCGTGGGCCCGACTCCATCCTCGGCAGCACTTGGGCGGCAAGTGCCTTTGCCGCTGAGATTGGGAGCTCCTGCCGGCTGCCACCTAGATTGGTGGCGTAAGTCCCTCATTTGCCACCCGCCGCCCTTTCAAGGACCTTTTTGATGAAAACCCCGCCCAAAGTACCCTCAGGTGCCTCAGCGGCCATCGGCGGTCCTTTGGGCGGCACTTAGGCGAGCGGGGGACTGCACCAAATTCGGGCCCTAAGTATGGTAAAGCACTTTGATCTATAGGTTTTATATATGCTATCCTTTTAATTCTTAGTTATTTAATTTGATACAAAAAAGGCATAAAATCAATAAAATATGGGACTCAAGAAGGCTGCTTGGAACAAAAATCATCTCACCACTTGGCAATGCCTTTCTATTTGTAGTATTTATTCATGATTTTTTGCTATGTAAGGACTTTAGATGCCAATAAATAAATAATGCATAGACAATTAGCTTGAAATGAATTAGAAGACGAGTCAGAGAAGGACACTTATGCTTTTTTAGAACTGGTAACCTGAGTGATTTTAGGCTGTACTCCAGGCATCCATTTTTGAACTGTCAAATCTTTACTAAGTTGTGCAAAGCTTGCATGTCTTTTGAGTCTTGGTACATCACTGAACATGCAGACCTTGAAGATATGTGTATTGAGAATTTTAGACAGTTGTGTGTATTTGAGTGTGTTACACAGTGATTGGGTCTTCTTTTGATGGGAGGCTGAGAGGAAACAGATTGGGGGGGCGGGAGTGAAATTGAATGCACAAAGTTTAAACTGCAGTAGTTTCTGGACTTTTGAATTCTAATAATGCAGTTACAGAATGGGAACACTGGCTGTCCATCAAGTAACCTCAAAGCTGACATTTGTTGCCTCAAGACACAATAAAGAGTTGGAAAAACCTGCTGTACCGTGAAACAGTCTGTGTTTATACTGTTATAATATCCTTGGACAGAAGGATGAGCTCTGATACTGGTAAAAATAAATGACACTACTGCAATTCTACCATGAACTGCATTGGTAGAGGGACAAATTTTTATTCTGGTGCAAGGGAGATACAGTACCAAAATATGGTGTGAAATGCAGGGATAGCAGGTAAGTGGGAAATAAGAGTGGGAAATAAAACATTTTGTCAAGACTTCACCAACTCTCTATCAACATTTATTCCTAAAATTCTCTGAGGACTTCTCCTAAAAAGAGAGTGCTGTGCTACTCTACCTTATTAGACATTTTATAGGAGTCAACAGGAGAAAGGCAGTGCTTGGTCATGGGCATCTTGCTGGGGACCCATTGGTCTGCAGGAAGAATGGGAGGAGGACACAAGGCCAGGCAGAGCAGCACCAGCTGCTGCAGGAGGGAGCGACAGGTGGCTAAGGTGGACTCCTTCCCCACAGCGGGTACAGAATATCGCTCCTCCTCTGGGCCTCCTCCACCAGGACCTCCAATGTCGGGTCCAAGAACCTGTGTGCCCTTGCACTCAGTCCCTGAGCCATGCTGAAATGTGCCATTGTGTGTCAGCCAGCGCACTCCACACCTTCATTGGAAGTGGGTGCATGGAGCCCACATATACAGCTCCACAGCTCCACAAAAATTGCGCTTGGGTGCTAAACCTGCAGGTGACTGTTTTAGCACTTCCAAGCAAGTTCAAATTATGGTCATCTTCAATTAGGATCAAAATTGCGTGCTAAAACCAGATTTTCAAACAGAACATAAGAACATAAGAAATAGGAGCAGGAGTAGACTATTTGGCCTTCGAGCCTGCTCCGCCATTTAATAAGATCATGGCTGATCTGATCATGGACTCAGCTCCACTTCCCTGCCCGCTCCCCATAACCCTTTATTCCATTATTGCTCAAAAATCTGTCTATCTCCTCCTTAAATATATTCAATGACCCAGCTTCCACAGCTCTTTTGGGCAGAGAATTCCAATGATTTACAACCCTCTTAGAGAAGAAATTCCTCTTCATCTCAGTTTTAAATGGGCGTCCCCTTATTCAGAGAATATGTCCCCTAGTTTTAGTTCCCCTATGAGTGGAAATATTCTCTCTGCATCCACCTTGTCGAGCCCCCTCATTATCTTAAATGTTTCGACAAGATCACCTCTCATTCTTCTGAACTTCAATGATTATAGGCCCAACATACTCAACCTATCTTCATAAATCAACCCCCTCATCTCCGGAATCAACCTAATGAACCTTCTCTGAACAGCCTCCAATGCAAGTATACTCTTTCTTAAATACGGAGACCAAAACTGTATGCAGTATTCTACGTGTGGCCTCACCAATACTCTGAAGAGTTGTAGCAGGACTTCTCTGCTTTTATACGCTATTCCCCTTGCAATAAAGGCCAACATTCCATTTGCCTTTCTGATTACTTCCTGTACCTACATACTAACTGTTACGTCTTGGATAAGGAGTCAGACTAGATACTGCAAGCTCAACGTAAGTGTGACCGTAGTCCTTTATTACAGATCTCAGAGTGCCTCGCCAGCCTGTGAGGCCTGCTTATATACAGGTGCTCCCAATGGATTGTGGGATCCATTGGGACTCCAGGGGATAAGCCCTCTGGTGGTTAGACATGGTAATTACAGGTTTACATACAAAACAACACTCCCCCCACAAAGTCAAAAGTGTAACTATTTACAATGTGAGTTGATCTGGGGCCTTTCCCTGATTGATCATCTCGGTGCAAATGCTGGTGTTGGTGAGTCGTTTGTTGGGCCTTCGCTGGGCTGCTGCGCAGCTGGCCTTGCTGGACAGCTGGGGGTGGTGAGTCTTGCTGGGCTGCTGCGGTTAATGGGTTCTGCTTCGTGGTCAACCGCTGGGTCAGTTGCCACTTGTGTGTGTTGGAGGGTCGAAAAAGATAGTGTCTATTGTGGGTTATTCTGGATAGTCTGTGAATCTGAGTTTGGTTTGTTCCAAATGTTTTCTGCAGGTGAGTCCATTTGCAAGTTTGACCACAAACACCCTACTCTCCTCTTTGGCCAGAACAGTGCCAGGAAGCCACCTGGGACCTTGTCCATATTCAACACAAATACAGGATCATTTACTTTAATTTCGCATGACACATTTCTGCGATCATAATATGTATTCTGTTGAAGCCACCTGCCCTCTACCTGTTCGTGTAGATCAGGGTGGACTAACGAGAGTCTTGTCTTAAGTGCCCTGTCACATGCTAGTACCAAACGTTTACATGGATCGTACAACACAAGCAACTTGTTTGAACATAACAGCTTCCTAGCTTTCTCAAAGGCATTTTCTTGGCTTTTACCCCATACCCATTCATCTCCTTTACGCAGTAAAGAGTGCAAGGGTTCTAACAATGTGCTAAGATCCGGTAAAAAGTTACCAAAATAGTTCAGCAGTCCTAGAAATGACCGCAGCTCCGTCATGTGCTGTGATCTTGGTGTGTTTTTGATTGCCTCCGTCTTCGAATCGCTGGGACTGATGCCGTCTGCCACGATTCTTCTCCCCAGGAACTCCACTTCAGGCACCAGGAAAACGCACTTTGAGCGTTTTAGTCTGATTAAGCCAACTAAGAACCTCCTCCAGGTTCTGCAGGTGTTCGACGGTGTTCCGACCTGTCGTCCTGGAAGACCACGGTGCGCGGGACCGACTTCAGCAAGCTTTCCATGTTCCTCTGGAATATCGCCGCAGCCGATCAAATCCCAAACGGGCATCTGTTGTAAACGAAAAGACCTTTGTGTGCATTGATGCAGATGAAGCCTTTCGAAGATTCCTCCAGCTCCTGTGTCATGTAGGCTGAGGTCAAGTCCAGCTTCATGAACGTTTTCCCTCCCGCCAGCGTCGCAAATAGGTCATCTGCCTTTGGTAGCGGGTGTTGATCCTGCAGTGAGAAACAATTGATAGTTACTTTGTAATCAACACAGATTCTGACGGTGCCGTCTTCCTTGAGGACTGGAACAATCGGGCTGGCCCACTCATTGAATTCGATTGCCGAACTGATGCCCTCTTGTTGCAGCCTGTCCAGCTCAATCTTCACCCTCTGTCTCATCATGTAAGGTACCGCTCTCGCCTTGTGATGGATGGGTCGCGCCCCCGGAATCCAATGGATCTGCACTTTTGCTTCTTGGAACTTCCTGATGCCTGATTCGAACAGCGAGGAGAACTTGCTTAGGACCTGGGCACATGAGGTGTCGTCGACGGACAAAAGCGCTCGGACGTCGTCCCAGTTCCAGCGTATCTTTCCCAGCTAGCTCCTGCTGAACAGCGTGGGGCCATCGCCCGGTACCACGCAGAATGGTAAATCGTGCACCGCTCCATCGTAGGAGACCTTTATGTTAGCACTGCCAATTATGGGCATCAGTTCCTTTGTGTACGTTCTAAGTTTGGTACGAATGGGAGTCAGGGCTGGCCCTGAAACCTTGTTGCACCACAACTTATCGAAAGTCTTTTTTCTCATTATGGACTGGCTTGCGCCTGTGTCCAGCTCCATGGACACAGGGAGTCCATTTAATTCCACCTTCAGCATTATTGGGGGAAACTTTGTGGTAAATGTGTGCACCCCATATACCTCTTCCTCCTCAGTCTGAGGCTCTGGTTTGTCATGATCCACCGTGGATGTGTCCTCCTCTGCAACATGGTGGTTTGCATGATTAGCAGTGTTTGCAGCTTGCCTGCACATACGTTTGAGGTGTCCCATTTTTCCACTGTCCTTGCAAATGTATCCTTTGAAGCAGCATGAATGGAAACGATGATCACCCCGCAGCACCATCAAGGTGTTAATTGCCTTGTACTCACCACCCTTGACGGCGGACTCTGAGTCATCTGCGGACGTGCAGCTACAGGCGTGTAAGTCCTGCCATGTACATTTCGATTCAAAAACAAAGTGACTTTGTTCACAGTACTTGCAGCAGCATAATGTGCTCGTAAATTTGTTTGGTATTGTTACTGGTGGAGATAAACGCTTGGGCTATCGCTAAGGCTTTACTCAAGGTTGGGCTCTCTACAGTCAAAAGTTTGCGAAGTATTACTTCATGGCCAATGCCAAATACAAAGAAGTCACTGAGCATATGCTCCAAGTGTCCTTCAAATTCGCAATGTCCTGCAAGGCACCTTAGCTCGGCGATGTAGCTCGCCACTTCCTGGCCTTCAGACCTCTTGTACGTGTAGAACCGATACCTTGCCATCGGGTTTAGATGCTCCCGGACCAGTGTGCACAACTCATCGTATGAGTTGACTATGGGTTTTGCTGGAGCGAGCAGGTTTTTCATGAGGTCATATGTTGGTGCTCCGCAAACGGTGAGGAGGATCGCCCTTCGTTTGGAAGCGTTCCCTTCTCCTTCCAGCTCATTGGCCATGAAGTATTGGTCAAGTCACTCCATGAAAGTTTCCCAATCATCTCCCTCTGAAAACTCCTCCAGGATTCCCACAGTTCTCTGCATTGTTGCATTGAGGTTCATCATCTGTATCTCGTCGCCAGTTGTTATGTCTTGGATAAGGAGTCAGACTAGATACTGCAAGCTCAAAGTAAGTCTGACCGTAGTCCTTTATTACAGATCTCTGAGTGCCTCTCCAGCCTGTGAGGCCTCCTTATATACAGGTGCTCCCAAGGGATTGTGAGATCCCTTGGGACTCCAGGGGATAAGCTCTCTGATGGTTAGACATGGTAATTACAGGTTTACATACATAACACTAACATTTTGTGTTTCATACACAAGGACCCCGCCGGTCCCTCTGTACTGCAGCACTTTGCAATTTTTCTCCATTTAAATTATAATTTGCTTTTCTATTTTTTCTGCCAAAGTGGTTAACCTCATATTTTCCCACATTATATTCCATCTGCCAAATGTTTGCCCACTCACTTAGCCTGTCTATATCCCTTTGCAGATGTTTTGTGTCATCTTCACAATTTGCTTTCTCACCCATCTTTGTATCATCAGCAAACTTGGTTACATTACGCTCAGCCCCTTCATCCAAGTCATCAAAATAGATTGTAAATAGTTGTGGCCTCAGCATCGCTCCCTGCGGCACCTCACTAGTTATTGTTTGCCAACTGGAAAATGACCCATTCATCTCAACTCTCTGTTTTCTGTTAGTTAGCCAATCCTCTATCCATGCTAATATATTACCCCCAACTCCGTGAACTTTTATCTTGTGTAGTAACCTTTTATGTGGCACCTTATCGAATGTCTTCTGGAAATCCAAATACACCATGTCCACTAGTTCCCCCTTATTCACCCTGCTCGTTACATCCTCAAAGAACTCCAGCAAATTTGTCAAACATGAATTCCCTTTCATAAAACCATGCTGACTCTGCTTGATTGAATTATGCCTTTCCAAATATCCTGGTACTGCTTCCTTAATAATGGACTCCAGCATTTTCCCAATGACCGATGTTAGACTAACTGATCTATAGTTTCCTGCTTTCTGTCTGCCTCCTTTTTTAAATAAGCGTGTTACATTTTTATGGTTTTCCAATCCGCTGGGACCTTCCCAGAATCCAGTGCAACCAATGCATTCACTATCTCTGCAGTCACTTCTTTTAAGACCCTAGGATGTAAGCCACAGGCATGTTTTATTAGCGCAGCACCCATTTAGTGCCTGTTTTCACCCTTTCACCAAAATAGACCCCTTATAGCCCGATGTCCAGAACAAATCATTCAACTGACAATAAGTAGATTGCTAAGTTTTATCTATCTGAGTGGTATAAATATTGTTAAAACGAGTGTAAAAATGCAAAAGAATGAGGTTTTGTATTGGCAAGTAAGTAAAATGGTTCTGAAAAATTATTGCAGTTATTTGTGACTGAAAAAACTACATTTATTCTATACATATGACAACTAATTTCAGAACTGCAGCTAATCAAATCATTCAGATGATTTTATTTATATGCAGCACTGCTGCAATATTTGGCTCTGAAATATTTTTGTGTGGTATTTTAGATCTTGTCTGCCAACATCATAATAGCAATAAGCCTTATGCAGATTATATTTGTGTTGAATTTGTATTAAACTTTTTTTTAACAACTCATATCAGACTCTCTTTAACACTGAAATCAGTCTATTGAACATGAGAAGGCTTAATTCGTTGCTCAGTGCTAAAAATTCAATAGCTCCTGAAAACAGGTGCGGAGATTGCCATGCGCAATTAACCACTGCCTATTCAAAGTAATGCAGACAGCATGCAAACTTGGTGCTGCCTGCTAATTTAAATGATAGTGGGGTGCAGCCAAGCGCTAAACATGCTGCTAGTGGCTGCATGCTCAGCAGGGGGCCCAAGTTCAAGCGAGGCGAGCACAAATTTAATCTACCCTGCATTTCTTAAAGCCAGTCTGCACCTCTTAAAGGGGAGATACAATTTGACGAGAGCAGGTGCTGGAAGTCTTTCCAGAAGGCAGTTCCAACTGGGAAACATTCAGCAAGCCAGATAAAGGGATTCAAGGTTCTCAGATGCAGCATGGGAGGCCTTATTATTGGGTGGGGTGAGGTGGGAAAAGATCCTGTTTCTACAGGGGCCCAGGAGTCCTTCCAGACAGACACTGCGAAGGCAGTGGGAGCAGATAGCTACGGAGCTCAATGCCAACAGTGTTACCCCGAGGACTTGAATGTAGTGCTGATAGAAGTTCAATGACCTCACACGAGTGCTTAAGGTCAGTGAATGCATCTTCAAATGCCATATCTCACAAACTGCACCACTAACCTCACCCTCTGCTCAATTCACCACACCCCCGTTACTCATCTCCCAACTATCTCTATCAATCATGACTCATACCTCACATTCAGAGCTTCATCTCACTCTCACACACTTACCATTGCTGCAAGTCTCGCACCCACATCTCACAGCTTGAACACACTGCAGCTATTAAACCATGACAGCTATATCAGCCAAAAACAATGAACCATACTCACTGACACATTTCCCTCTCTCTTGCAGGACAAGGTGGCTCACAATCATAGGCAGCGGCAGCTAACTGGAGGAGGACAAGCACACCTTCATATCCTGATTCTGCTCGAGAAGACGATGCTCAGCATAATTGGAGTGGCTGTGACTGAAGCCGTAGCCAGCGGCAGTGCTGAAACCATTAAAGATGACGGATGCTCATACCTAATCCTCCTTCTCACATTTCACTTCCCCTTCAACCTACAATCTCTTCTGACTTACAAGCTGCTGATGGCATAAGCATGCACCTCTTGCTTTCAGCACCTCACCCCTCCTCTCACCACATCCCTAACCTTGTGCATTTCTCATTTAAAAGACCCAAGAAATCCAACCTGACCAGTCAGTGGCAGAAGAGGAAGAGGAGAGTGATAATGAAGAAGAAGCATCGTCACTCGATATGACACTCGCAGCCACCAGCTCATATATTGGCACGCCGCAGACTTTAGAGGGTAGCTTAGAGGCGGGATCCGCATGCAGTGAGTCACCGGGCATGGGTGGGCTACAGCCAAGGCAGGGGGAAAGGGTAGTTAGTGCAGGTGCCAGCTTCCTGGAAAGCAAGGTTGCATATGAGTTCTGCTGCACAGGACTCAGATGAGGACTTCAATGGAACGGCCGACAGAATAAAGCAGATGGCATGCACAACAAAATGCTTGGTGCATTAGCAGGCCTGCCAGAAAGCCTGAATGCAATGTCAAGGAACATGGAGGTGTCCAGCTCCAGCATTGCACAGGACTTGGCGCAGAGCTTATAGCTCATCTTTTCCAGTGTGCAAGGGTTGGGCAGATCCATTAGCACACATGTGGAGCCAACCACCATGCGGTGTCTGATGGCAATACAGTACAAGAAATAGCCACCCAATGTATGAGTGTGCAATGAAAGCTCAGACTGAAGTCATGCAAGCTCAACTTGCTGCCATCATGGCCGTGGTTCGCAGTTTTGAAAGATACTTGCATGGTGTCACAGGAGTCCATCAATTTGTTCTCCAGCAGATTACTAGGATTGCTGAGGCGCTGCCCAGGGGTGGTGGGGTTGGGGGTGGGGGGGTGGGGGGGGGAGTGTGGGGCAGAGGTGGGAGTGTGGGGCGGAGGTGGCAGTGGCTCCACGCAGGACAAATTTGCTGTTCTCTCTTCGGGTGACAGTATTCATCCTCCTACCAGTGCCACTCCACCAGTGCCCTTGTTGTTGCCGGTCAGCTAGGCAGCCTGACTGCTGCATCCATGCCAAGGTGGTGCAGTCTGTAGCTGAGTGTGCTAGGCCCAGAGCTATTCTAGGTCATCCTACAAGGCCATCTGCAGTCTTCCCCACTGAAAGTCAGCAGCCTTCCACCAGCCATGCTGCAGCCACTGGGGTAGCGCTTCATAGGAGCAATAGCACAGGCAAAGGCATACAGAAGACAGGCACGAAGGGAATGCACAAAGGTGATTAGTTGACTTTTGAATGAAATATTACAAAGGTTCCTGGGATATAGAGTTCTTGGTCAACATCTGGAAGTACTGAGAATTGCATTCCAGCACAGATAACATGAGGAATGGTGTCCCAGAGTCTGCCACATCCCTTACATTGCCAGGCCACCCCCTCCTCATTCCCAGTCCTATCATAGAATCATAGACATTTACACCATGGAAGGAAGCCATTTCGGCCCACCATGTCCACGCCAGCAGACCAAGAGCTATCCAGCCTAATCCCACTTTCCAGCTCTTGGTTCGCAGCCCTGTCGGTTACGGGTACTTTAAGTGCACATCCAAGTATTTTTTAAATGTGGTGAAGGTTTCTGCCTCTACCACCCTTTCAGGCAGTGAAGTCCAGACTCCCACTACCGTCCGGGTGAAGAAATTACCCCTCATATCTCCTCTAAACCTCCCCCAATTACTTTAAATCTATATCCTCTGGTTGTTGACCCCTCTGCCAAGGGAAACAGGTCCTTCCTATCCACTCTATCCAGCCCCCTCATAATTTTATACACCTCAATCAGGTCTCCCCTCAGCCTCCTCTGTTCCAAAGAAAACAGACCCAGCATCTCCAATCTTTCCTCAAAACCAAAATTCTCCAGTCCAGACAACATTCTTGTAAATCTCTTCTGTACCCTTTCCAGTGCAATCACATCTTTCCTGTAATGTGGTGATCAGTGCGGCCTAACCAGTGCTTTATACAGTTCAAGCATAACCTCCTTGCTCTTGTATTCCATGCTTCGACTAATAAAGCAAGTATTCCATATGCCTTCTTAACCACCTTATCTACCTGGCCTGCTACCTTTAGGGATCTGTTGACCTACATTTCAAGGTTCCTTTGTTCCTCTATACTTTTCAGTATCGTACCATTTAATGTGTATTCGCTTGTCTTGTTAGACCTGCCCAAATGCATTACCTCACATTTCTCAGGATTGAATTCCATTTGTTCTACCCACCTGACCAGTACATTGATATCTTCCTGCAATCCGCAGCTTTCTTCTTCATTATCAACCACGCAGCCTAATTTAGTGTAATTTGCAAACTTCTTAATCATACGCCCAACATTCGTCCAAGTCATTGATATATACCACAAAAAGCAATGGACCTAGCACTGAGCCCTACGGAACCCCACTGGATACAGCCTTCCAGTCACAAAAACACCCATCAACCATTACCCTTTGCTTCCTGCCTCTGAGCCAATTTTGGATCCAACTTGCCACTTTGCCTTGAATCCCATGGGCTTTTACTTTCATGATCAGTCTGCCATGTGGGACCTTATCAAAAGCTTTGCTAAAGTTCATATGCACTGCCCTCATCAACCCGCCTGATTACCTCCTTGAAAAATTCAATCTAGATAGTCAGACACGACCTTCCCTGAACAAATCCATACTGACTGTCCTTGATTAATACAAAAGCAAAATGTTGCGGATGCTGGAATCTGAAATAAAAACAGAAAATGCTGGAAATCTCAGCGGGTCAGGCAGCATCTGTGGAGAGAAAAACAAAGTTAACATTTCAGGTCGATGACCCTTCATCAGAACTGGTGAATGTTCGAAAAGAACACATTCATAAGAAGCACTGAAAGGGGGAGGGGAAGAAAGAATAAAAGGGAAGGTCTATGATAGGGTGGAAGGTAGGAGAGATTAGAGAGACAAAGGGGATGATGAGCCGAATTGAAATGGTAATGGCCGGAGTGAGGAAAAAGTTAATCCAGATAGGGTGTGAATGGCGGAATAGTGACCAGCTGCCATTGGAGACAAAGAGGAAAACATAAGCTCGAGGGGGGTGGGGGGGGAGGAAGGAAGCCAAAGACGGGTAGGTGTTATGCTCTGAAATTGTTCAACTCGATGTTGAGTCCAGAAGGTTGGAAAGTGCCTAAACAAAAGATGAGGTATTGATCCTCGAGCTTGCGTTGAGCTTCATTGGAACAGTGGAAGAGTCCGAGGACAGAGATATCAGAGTGGGAGTGGAGTGGAGAATTAAAGTGACAGGCGACCGGAAGCTCAGGGTCACACTTATGGACTGAATGGAGGTGTTCCCAAAAAAGTCACCCAATCGACGCTTGGTCTCCCCAATGTAGAGGAGACCACATCGTGAGTAACGAATATAGTATAATAAATTGAAAGAAGTACAAGTAAATCGCTGTTTCACCTGGAAGGAGTATTTGGGGCCCTGGACAGTGGGAAAGGGCAGGTGTTTTTTTGCTTCAGTCTTCACAGTGGAAGACATAAAAGCCATGCCAAAAATTGCTGGTCACGGGAATGTGGGAAGGGAGGACCTTGAGACAATCACTATCACAAGGTAGTGTTGGACAGACTAATGGGATTCAAGGTAGACAAGTCCCCTGGTCCTGATGAAATGCATCCCAGGGTATTAAAAGAGATGGCGGAAGTTATAGCAGATGCATTCGTTTTAATCTACCAAAATTCTCTGGACTCTGGGGAGGTACCATCGGATTGGAAAGCAGCTAATGTAACACCTCTGTTTAAAAAAGGGGGCAGACAAAAGGCAGGTAACTATAGGCCGGTTAGTTTAACATCTGTAGTGGGGAAAATGCTTGAAGCTATCATTAAGGAAGAAATAGCGGGACATCGAGATAGGAATAGTGCAATCAAGCAGACGCAACATGGATTCATGAAGGGGAAATCATGTTTAACTAATTTACTGGAATTCTTTGAGGATATAACGAGCATGGTGGATAGAGGTGTACCGATGGATGTGGTGTATTTAGATTTCCAAAAGGCATTCGATAAGGTACCACACAAAAGGTTACTGCAGAAGATAAAGGTACGCGGAGTCAAAGGAAATGTATTAGCATGGATCGAGAATTGGCTGGCTAACAGAAAGCAGAGAGTCGGGATAAATGGATAAATGGGTCCTTTTCGGGTTGGAAATCGGTGGTTAGTGGTGTGCCACAGAGATTGGTGCTGGGATCACAACTGTTTACAATATACATAGATGACCTGGAAGAGGGGATAGAGTGTAGTGTAACAAAATTTGCAGATGACACAAAGATTAGTGGGAAAGCGGGTTGTGTAGAGGACACAGAGAGGCTGCAAAGAGATTTAGTTAGGTTAAGCGAATGGGCTAAGGTTTGGCAGATGGAATACAATGTCGGAAAATGTGAGGTCATCCACCTTGGGAAAAAAAGCAGTAAAAGGGAATATTATTTGAATGGGGAGAAATTACAACATGCTGAGGTGCAGAGGGACCTGGGGGTCCTTGTGCATGAATCCCAAAAAGTTAGTTTGCAGGTGCAGCAGGTAATCAGAAAGGCGAATGGAATGTTGGCCTTCATTGCGAGAGGGATGGAGTACAAAAGCAGGGAGGTCCTGCTGCAACTGTACAGGGTATTGGTGAGGCCGCACCTGGAGTACTGCGTGCAGTTTTGGTCACCTGACTTAAGAAAGGATATGCTAGCTTTGGAAAGGGTACAGAGACGATTCACTAGGCTGATTCCGGAGATGAGGGGGTTACCTTATGATGATAGATTGAATAGACTGGGTCTTTACTCGTTGGAGTTCAGAAAGATGAGGGGTGATCTTATAGAAACATTTAAAATAATGAAAGGGATAGACAAGATAGAGGCAGAAAAGTTGTTTCCACTGGTCGGGGAGACTAGAACTAGGGGGCACAGCCTCAAAATACGCGGGAGCCAATTTAAAACCGATTTCTTCTTCCAGTGGGTTGTGAATCTGTGGAATTCTCTGCCCAGGGAAGCAGTTGAGGCTAGCTCATTGAATGTATTCAAATCACAGATAGATAGATTTTTAACCAATAAGGGAATTAAGGGTTACGGGGAGCGGGCGGGTAAGTGGAGCTGAGTCCACAGCCAGATCAGCCATGATCTTGTTGAGTGGCGGAGCAGGCTCGAGGGGCTAGATGGCCTATTCCTGTTCCTAATTCTTATGTTCTTATGTTCTTATGTTACATCTGCTGCGCTTGCATGGAAAGGTGCCGTGGGAAGGGGAGGGGGTGCTGGGTGAGACTGCGGAATGGACCAGGGTGTTCTAGAGGGAGCGGTCCCTTCTGGATGTTGAGAGGGGAAGGGAGGGGAAGGTGTGATTAGTGGTGAGATCACACTGGAGGTGGCAGAAATGGGGGAGGATAATCTGTTGATGTGGAGGCTGTTAGGGTGAAAGGTGAAGGACAAGGGGAACCATGTCGTGGTACTGAGAGGGAGGGGAAGATGTGAGAGCAAAGGTGCAGGAAATAGAATGGACATGGTCGAGGGCTATGTTAACCATGGCGGAGGGGAATCCTCGGTTGAGGAAAAAGAAAGACATGTCAAAGGCACTAGCGTGAAAGGTGGCGTCGTCAGAGCAGATGCGATGGAGACGGAGAAACTGGGAGAATGGAATGGAGTCCTTGCAGGATACAGGGTGGGAGGAAGCGTAGCCCAGGTAGCTGTGGGAGTCAGTGAGCTTATAGTGTATAGGCAAAAGCCTATACCCAGAAATGGGGACAGAGAAGTCGCGGAAGAGAAGGGAAGCCTAAATCTCTGGTTGGGAAAATGTTGGAGTCCATTATTAAAAAAGCAGTAGCAGGACATTTGGAAAAGCATAATTCAGTCAGGCAGAGTCAGCATGGATTTATGAAGGGGAAGTCATGTTTGACAAATTTGCTGGAATTCTTTGAGGATGTAATGAACAGGGTGGATAAAGAGGAACCAGTGGATGTGGTGTATGTGGACTTCCAGAAGGCATTTGACAAGGTGCCACAGAAAAGGTTACTGCACAAGATAAAAGTTCACGGGGTTGGGGGTAATATATTAACAGCGATAGAGGATTGGCTGACTAACAGAAAACAGCGGATCGGGATAAATGGTTCATTCTCGGTTTGGCAATCAGTAACTAGTGGGGTGCCGCAGGGATCAGTGCTGGAACCCCAACTATTTACAATCTATATTAATGACTTGGATGAAGGGACCGAGTGTAATGTAGCCAAGTTTGCTGACGATATAAAGATGGGAGGAAAAGCAATGTGTAAGGAGGTCACAAAACACCTGCAAAAAGTCATAGACAAGCTAAGTAAGGGGGCAAAAATTTGGCTGATGGATTATAATGTTGGAAATTGCGAGGTCATGCACATTGACAGAAAAATATCGAAGAGCAAGTTATTATTTAAATGGAGAAAAATTGCAAAGTGCTGGAGTACAGCAGGACCTGGGAGTTCTGGTCCATGAAACACAAAAGATTAGTATGCAGGTACAGCAAATGATCAGGATGGTCAATGGAATCTTGGCCTTTATTGGAAAGGGGATGGAGTATAAAAGCCAGGGAAGTCTTGCTACAGCTATACAGGATATTGGTGATGCCACACCTGGAATACTGCATACAGTTTTGGTTTCCATATTTAAGAAAGGATATACTTGCTTTGGAGGCAGTTCAGAGAAGGTTAACTAGGTTGATTCCAGAGATGAGGGGGTTGACCTATGAGGAAAGGTTGAGTAGGTTGGGCCTCTACTCATTGGAATTCAGAAGAATGTGAGGTGATCTTATTGAAACGTATAAGATTATGAGGGGGCTTGACAAGGTGGACACAGAGAGGATGTTTCCACTGATAGGGGAGACTAGAACTAGGGGGCATAATCTTAGAATAAGGGGTCGCCCATTTAAAACTGAGATGAGGAGGACTTCCTTCTTTCAGAAGGTTGTAAATCTGTGGAATTCACTGCCTCAGAGAGCTGTGGAAGCTGGGTCATTGAATAAATTTAAGACAGAGATAGACAGTTTCTTAACCGATAAGGAAATAAGGGTTATGGGGAGCGGGCGGGGAAGTGGAGCCGAGTCCATGATCGGATCAGCCATGATCGTATTGAATGGTGGAGTAGGCTCAAGGGGCCGTACTCCTGTTTCTATTTCTTATATTCTTATGTTCTTCTGGAAGAGTCGGCGTTGGACCATGTAAATGTAAGGGAAGGGTGCAAAGTGAATGAAATTTTCTAGTTCAGGGCTAGAGCAGAAAACATCACTGATACAGTCATCAATGTTTTAGAAAAAGAGGTGAGGGAGGGGACCCGAGTAGGACTCGAACAAAGAATGTTCCACATATCGCACAAGAAGGCTGGCAAAGCTAGGATCCATATGGGTTCCCATAGCAACACCTTTAATTTGGAGAAAGTGAGTGGAGTTAAAGGAGAACTTATTCAATGTGAGAACAAGTTCATCAGGCGGAGGAGGATGGTGGTGGATGGGGATTGGTTGGACCTCTGCTCGAGGAAGAAGCGGAACGCCCTCAGGCCATCCTGGTGGGGGATGGAAGTGTTGAGGGATTAGGCATCCATGGTGAAAAGGAGACAGTTGGAGCCGGGAACCTGGGAACTGTTAAAGTGACGGAGGGTGTCGGAGGAGTCACAGATGTAGATGGGAAGAGAATGGACAAGGGGAGAAAAAATAGAGTCGAGATAGGAGGAAATAAGTTCTGTGGGGCAAGAACAGGCTGAAACAATGGGTCTACCGGGACAGTCCTGTATGTGAATCTTGGGAAGGAGGTAGAGGCGAGCTGTGTGGAATTGGGGAACTATGAGGTTGGTGACTGTGGAGGAAAGATCTCCAGAGGAGATGAGGTTAGTGACAGTCTAGGAAATCCATGTCTTTCTAAATGAAGATTTATCCTGTCCCTCAGGATTTTTTCCAGTAATTTTCCCACCACTGATGTTAGGCTGACTGGCCTGTAATCACTCGGTCTAACCCTTTCTCCCTTTTTTAACAAAGGTACAACATTAGCAGTTCTCCAGTCCTCTGGCACCACAACTGTAGCCAGAGAGGACAGGAAAATGATGGTCAGAGCCTCTGCTCTTTCCTCTTTTGCTTCTCCTAACAGCCTGGATACATTTCATCTGGGCCTGGGGGTTTATCCACTTTCAAAGCTGTTAAGCCCCTTAATACTTCCTTTCTCACTATGTTTATCTCATCTAATATTTCACACTCCTCTTCCCTCATTGCAAAGTCTGCATTGCCCCTCTCTTTTGTGAAAACAGATGCAAAGTATTCATTAAGAATCATACCCACGTCTTCTGCCTCCACACACAGATTTCCTTTATGGTCTCTAACAGGCTCCACTCTTTCTCTAGTTATCCTCTTGCTCTTAATGTATTTATAAAACATCTTTGGATTTCCCCTGATTTTACTTGCCGACATTTTCTCATGCTCTCTCTTTGCTTTCCAGATATATTTTTTAATTGCACCCCTGCACTTCTTATACTCCACTAGAGTTTCTGCAGTATTGAGTTCTCGGTATCTGTCAGAAGCTTCCTTTTTTTTCTTTACCCTGTATGTCCCTTAACATCCAGGGGGCTCTAGGTTTGTTAGCCCCACCTTTTTTCTTTTAAGGGAACATACTTCCTCTGTACTCTCAGGATCTCCTCCTTGAATGCCTCCCACTGCTCTGACACTGATTTACCATCAAGTAGTCATTTCCAGTCCACTTTGGCCAAATACCATCTCAACGCAGCAAAATTGGCTTTACCCCAATTGAGAACTTTATTTCCAGGTCCACCTTTGTCCTTTTCCATAACTACCCTAAATCTTATTGAATTATGATCACGAGCACAAAAATGCTCTCCAACTGATACCCCTTTCACCTGCCCCTCTTCATTCCCCAAAACCAAGTCCAGAACTGCTCCCTCCCTTGCTGGGCTTGTTACATACTGGCTAAAGAAGTTCTCCTGAATGCATTTTAGGAATTCCGCACCCTCTGCACCATTCACACTATTTTTTTCCCAATTAATGTTAAGGTAGTTGAAATCTCCTACCATTACAGCTCTATAGTTGTTGCACTTCGCAGCAACTTGCCCACTTATTTGTTCTTCTATCTCCCTCTGACTGTTTGGGGGGTCCCAGTGGTGTGATTGGCCCTTTTTTGTTCTTCAATTCAACCCATGTGGCCTCGTTTGATGACCCCTCTAACATATCAGCCCTTCTCACAGCTGTAATTGTTTCTTTAATTAATTCTGTGATTTCCCCCCCTCCTTCATTTTTTATCTCCCTCCCTATCCTGTCTGAAAACCCTGTAACCATGAATGTTGAGCTGCCATACCTGTCCTTCTTTCAGCCCATGTCTCAGTAATGGCTATAATATCATACTCCCAAGTGTCTTTATGTGCTCTCAGCTCATCTGCTTATTCCCTATACTCCTTGAAGTATATACCATTTAGTGATGCCAAACTCTTGTTGTCTATTTTCCAGCCCTTGTTTCCTCTGCCTTCCAAATTCACTTTCTACTTTTCTGCTGCCCAATTCCAGCTTTGCTTCTCTCTTCACTGAGTCTATTATCCAGTTCCCATCCCCCTGCCAAGCTAGTTTAAACCCTCCCCAACAGCACTAGCAAACCCTCCCGCAAGGATACTGGTCCCGGCTCTGTTGAGATGCAACCCTTCAGGCTTGTACAGGTCGCACCTCCCCCAGAAACAGTCCCGATGCCTCAGGAATCTAAAGCCCTCCCACCTGCATCATCTCTCCATCCACGCATTCATATTCTCTATCCTCCTATTTCTGTACTCACTAGCACGTGGCACCGGCAGTAACCCGGAGATTACTATCTTTGAGATCCTGCTTTTTAATCTCTCTCCTAGCTCCCTAATCTCTGCCTGCAGGACCTCACCCCTCTTTCTACCTATGTCATTGGTACCAATATGGACCATAACCTCTGGCTGTTCACCCTCTCCCCTCCCCCAGAATGTCTTGCAGCCGTTCGGTGACATCCTTGATTCTGGTACCAGGGAGGCAACATAGCATCCTGGAGTCACTTCTGCGGCCACAGAAATGTCTGTCTGCTCCCCTGACTATCGAATCCCCTACCATTATTGCTCCTCCATTCTTTTTCCTTCCCCCTGTGCAGCTGAGCCACCCGTGATGCCGTGTACTTACCTCTGGTTGCACTCCTCAGAGACACCATTGTATTCAGAACAGAGTACTGGTTGGAGAGTGAGGTGCACTCAGGGGACTTCTGCCTTACCTGCCTAGTCTTCCTCTTCTGTCTGGTGGTCACTCACTTCCTCCCTGCCTGCAGATTCTTTAGCTGCGGGGTGACCACCTCTAGAAACATGCTATCAAGAAAGGACCTCTCAGTGGTTCACACCACAGCACTCTACCCAATGATTTTACCTCCTCCTCCGGCATCTCCATCGCTGCCAGTACTACCATACCCAGATACTTACCACTCACTTTACAAATGTCGTATTATTCGACCACTCCCAGTGCCCTGCACATTGCTCCCTACATTTGGGCTTCACTCAAACCATTGGGTGGCTGAGAGGCCTCCCGCTTTCTGAGCTGACACTACAGGGAAATGACAAAATAAGTACTTCAGTTCATCAGACTCCCACCATCACGTTACCAGTCCCTTTATGTACTATCAAGTTCTCTACAGAACAAGTTGTTTTGTAACAAAAGCCTGTCCTTAATCAAAATTGCTTTTATTATTGATTCATTAGTTTATTTAATGAGTCGCCTCTAAATAGGATGGGGCCAAAAATCCAGTAAAACTCCGATGGGAATGCAACGGAAGGACTGCACAGCAGGGTCAGACCTAAACATGCCACTGGGCAAAGTGTTGAGATATTTCGGGGGAGGGGCCTTGGCATCCCCCTACCCCTAGTACCGGCATAGGTGCCTAATGGCTGCCTAAAATATTCCCCTTGTGATGTAGGTGCCTGCTGTAGTTATTTAAAGAGGTGAACTTCCCATAACCTATCATCTTTGGCGAGATCAGTGCTGGAGGTCACTGGGGGGCAGATCACAGCATTTACGGCGGGAAATAAAGACCCGTAGGCTTTTGACCCTAATGTTTGTGTTGTTAATCAACTCAAAACTTGGTACTTACAGGTAAAGAGCTCTTTGTGCAAATTCATTTCAGTAAATTAATCTGTAAAACACCACGTTAGAAATTCATCTATTTACCGCCACTCCATAGCGCCATGAAATGCCATATTCATGTCCCCCTTCCGCTGTTGGTCGCGCCCTGAAAGATGACAGCGTGGTGATGTCAAATCGGCATGCAATGCCGACTTAACGTCATCAACGTGAACTTCGATCCTCGCACTGAATTCAGCGCTAGATCCTACTTGACGTGCAAGCAGGCTGACAGTGGCAATGTCTGCAATTCTTAAAGGGACACACATCTTTCAGATAAGTTTGAATGTGAGGTTTTGGATTGAGTTTTTTTGATTTTATTTAAGTGGTGACTTGCTGTATTAGATGTGACAATTTTTTTAAGTGTGCAGGGATGCTTGCTGGATGCTTGCAAGGACTCGGATGGTAAATGAAGGTCTTTGAGAAGACAGAACATGCTGCAAATACTCAGCAGGTCATGCAGCATCTGTGGAGAGAAAAACAGAGTTCATGTCTCAGGACGAGATGCTGCCGGACCAGCTGAGTATTTCCAGCATTTTATGCTGTCATTTCATATTTACAGCGTCCGCTCACAGAGGGAAGAGAAAGACGCAGAAGAGGAAGAAGCCGAGGAGGAGGAAGCAGAAGGAAGGATGCAACTCAGACAGCCCCTTTGTGGCCGGGTTATCTGGGATGGAATCATCTGCCTGTGGTCCCAGTGACCATAACCCCAATTCCCCTTTCAACATTAGTCCCACACCATACTTTCCCTCTGTTACTATCACAACATCCTCCAAGCCACAATGCTGCAATAAAAGCCACCACACAGCAAACTTTCAAATCCACCTATATATGTCTAGCCATCCAATGTGACATCAAGGAATCAACTCATCACCCATATGCATTCCCTTAGTGACTGTCTTGCATGTGCCTTTGCCTACTCGACTGATGTTATGCAGTGCCACCCCAGTGGCTGCAGCATGGCTGGTGGAAGGCTGCTGACTTTCAGTCAGGGACACTGCAAATGACCTTGATGGTTGACATTCAGAAGCTGGTGACTGGGAGTATCAATTCAATCTTCTTCTATTCTTATTCATCTTCACGCTCCTCTCCCTCTTCTTGGTCAGCCTTTGGCTGGGCAGGCTGCATTTCTTGGGTGTGTGAATGAGGAAGGCACAAAGGTAGATTCCAGAGGCCATGAAAAGCTGCAACGCCGCACCTGGACAGGAACTTTGTCCTGGATGCTCCAGCAACACCACCAGGAAAGCGTTGCACGAAAAGTAAGTGCTGTGCCAACAATCTCCATGCCCCCCAGACCAATTTTGCCCCGTTAGCATGGCGGCCATTTTCAGCGGCCGTTAATTCAAGTTGCCAGTGACACCAGCAACTTTGCTTGCGAGCACGAATTTCTCCCCCCATTGTTAATTATAAAAATAAGTAGACTTTATTAGCTAGTTGCTAGGCACTTGCAAAACCTATCACCATAACCGTGATGTGAGTTGGCACATATGTTTAATTTTACATTTATCAACTGACTATTAGCATATTTTTTTCCCATGAGATTAAGGTCATAAAAGAATGATTAATGGTAAAGATGATACAATAGAAGAATGCAAGGAAGTCTTAGTTAATTTGGACATTCTGTGGATGAAGAAAACATGTTCGTAGAAAATCATCCTGGGCATTTGGAAAAGTGTATAAAGGCAATTCACTACCACCCATTTTGTGCTGCCGCTCAAGACAAACTTCTAACCCACTTATCAATGAAACTGTGTTCTCTTATAATGTAATATCATAGAAATGACTAAATTTACAATTAATTTGAACTCAGTCTCAAACACGTAAATCTATATCTATACTGAATACAGACCAAGTGTGCGAAAATAAATTGCAGTGAGCTGAAATAGCTATTTTTCAATTGAAGTCCACATGCAGAAAGAATGATCTAAGAGCTTTCTCCTAGCTTAGATTTCCATCCACCAGGAATGCCTATTGGACATATGGGTGGGTGCTGCACACAATTTTCTGACCATTAATTTTAAAGTTTGCACTTTTGGAGGGCAAGGCTGCCACCAGGATCATTTCAGAACATTTACCCTTCTGTTTCTGCTAATCTTAGCAAAACGGTCGATGTGAGTAGTGTTGAAGAATGCCAGCAGAAACCCCAATGGACAACTTATCTGCTCTGAGCATTTCTTATGCTCCATTAAATTATTGAAATGCTTTGCAAAAATAAGCAAAAAAAGCCAATTTAACTAGTCATGGGAAACTCTGCATTGGACCAAGATCAATTTTTTAATATGCTAAGAGGCATGTTTGCAGCCCTGTAGCAAAGATTCCTTATGCCCAGCAAAATTACCCATTGGAAAATCTGATACAGGGAAAACATAATGTGCAAAAGAAGAGACCTGATTTTTAGACCTATGCAAGCCACCAGTGAGGTTCCTGCCATGTGCACAGACTTGGAAAATCAGTCCTCATATGTTGATCACTTTGTGTGAAGAAGAGTTTCCTGATATCAGTCCTAATTTGCATTATATTCATTCGAATGTGTGTCCTCTTGGTCTAGCTTTTTATATACTGTTTTATTTACTGTATAGCCCCACATAGTCATCTCTCAGTCACTTCCTATCCAGGTTGAAAAACTCACGTTTTTCCAATATCTCGCAAGTCAGTCCTCTGATAATCGAGACCAGTTGTGTGACTCTGAACTGTTTCCAAGGCTTGAATGTCTCCCTTGTGTCTTAGTAACCAGAACAGGGCAGAATACTCAAGGTATAGTCTGAAAAGAACACTGTACAGGCTTAACATTTACTCTATTGTTTTATCTATATAGCTCTGCATTCAATTTTCTTTTTTGGTTCCGTGGTGATTGGACATGTTAAGCGACAAAGTCGGCTGAACCATTATGGCCTCAAACTGGTGCACTCACCATCCTGCTGCTGCCAAGTTTTTTGGGTGGTCACCCCTCGGTGTCAGTTTCCTCTAGGCCTCCCGCCGGCGGGCGGGGAGGACCACTGGAAACCGCCCGCTGATGTCCGCAAGCGAGCTAGCACGTAAGTATCCTCCTGCCTGCCGAGCTGCCAGATTCCTCCCGGCGGGAGTCGGCGGCAGCAGGGGGAAGGACCGTCGCGTGGAAGCAGGCCTAATCCCAACGGTAAGTATGAAGACCTGCAAAAAAAGGCTAGTAAACTTTTATTCTTTTTTTACAGCGATTCAGGTGGATGGGGTCCCCTGAAGGTTTTCCAGTGGGTTTTTTTTGTGTAAATTTTTAACTTTATGTGTTCCCCCCTCCCTGGGACCGACTCAATCCTCAGCAACACTTTGGCAAGGATTGCATTTGCTGTCAAGATTGGGAGCTCCCGCCCACTGTCGCCCACAGATCTTTTAGAGGAATCTCCCTGCCAAAGTACCGCCAGGTCTCTCGCCGGTCCTTTGGGTGGCATTTGGGCGAGCCTTAGCTTTGACCAAGTTCAGGCCCATATATCTCCTTCAAACAAATCTTCAGCTATTTGAACAATATTTATGAAATAAAATGTCAACTTTTCCTTTCTATGTGTTGTACTTTATACTTATCAATATCAAATTTCATCTGCCATTGATCTACCCACTTGCATATATTGTACAACTCATTTTGTAGTTCCCAAGCTGCCTCCTTAGATTCAGCTGCTCCTCCTTGTTTGATATTGTCTGTACATAAAGTCACAGCTGGTACATTTTGATTGATGAATGGGGTTCTTTTCCTGCTGGTCATGTGCTAATCGAGCATTGTTTATCTCAGTCCCCAAAATAGTTGATCTGAAGCTGGATCAACCTGTAGAGATTTTGAGCCAGTTTATTTTATTAAGTTAGGTACATTCCATTTCCTTCTCAGATTATAACCAATTGAGATAGTTCTCTGTAACATTCATACTTTGAATTAACTGCTTAAACAAGTTTTGTATATATCAACAAAACGAGTTCAGTTGAAAGCTGCCTTTTACAATCTTCATCTAGAATAGGTTAATTAAACATTAGTCAAAGTGGGCACAGGTATCTAGGTTTCATGCATACTCATTGTGAAGTAAAAGTAGAATGACAAGAATAATTATCTGTTGCCAAGCTCAATTGCCATTGGCATTTGTCTTAAGTCTCAAATGTAGTTTCTGTCAGAAGTCGTATATTTTCCTTTGCATCTTTTTTATTTGTATAAAACTTTGATAATGGAAATTATTTTTCATAGTCAGTGAGTAAAAACAAAATCTGAAAGGGAACTTTGGCACAATTTTGGTTTCTGGATCTACTAGCAGTTTTGTCCCCCTTGATGGTGGAAATTCTAAATTGTCCATTGGATTGACTTTCCATACTTCAGCGATTGTTGCAAGAACACTAAGCACAGTGGATGGCAAATCCACTTGCACAGTAGTTATACTCCTTTGTTGCAAAAAATTTAATTGAAATAACCCTTTATTATATGACAGCTATCATATGAGATTTGTTCCAATTAACTTGTGTGAATTCTTCAGTAAACTATCCTCTCCACCTGCCTGTATATTTGCCAGAAAATCCCCTGTAGTGATGCCCACATAAGTCGGAGGATGTTTTGTTTTATAATGATAGGAATGTTATAAAGACAGACCATTGTATATTTTAAAGGAAAGGTGGATAAGTATTTAAATAAGAGGAAGATACAAGCCCAATCAGTGAGAACAGGGAAGAGAGATTAGTTTTGGATCGCTGGAACAGATACGATGGGCTTAGTGGCCTTCTTCTGTGCTTTTTTAAAAAAACAGTGTCATGGAATCTTCTTAGAGAGCAGACTGGACCTCAGTTTAATGCCTCCTCCAAAAGAAATCACTTCTGACAGTGCTGTGGTTCCTCATTACTATACTGAAGTGTTAACCTAGATTATGTGCTCAAGTCTCTGGAGTGAGGCTCAAACCTACCATCTTCTGACTCAGAGGAGAGAGTGCTGCTATTGAACCATGGCTGGCACCTAAAAAGATAAACAAATGAGAGGAAGGTAGCTTCTCCAAAGCTGGCATGATGTGGCATGTAATTCTTTCTTATGTAAGAGTTAATACAATAGTTTGGTCTCAATGCTGGAAGCAGACTGCCTTTTAATCTCGTGCACTAGACTTTGGCATCTGTCCACAAATCACACAACTACAACTGATCCTTGAATATATCTGTGGGTTTTCTTCTTAGTGCGACTTCATTTGGAGATATGCTTTCCTGTCTATTTAGTTGTCCAACCTTCCTCATCTATTAAAACATTTTTGTTTTTTTGGCTAAGCTAACGCTGCAACACCTTTTTCATTTAAACCAGGATTGTGAACCAATCCTAATGTTTAGATCCTTGACACTAATGTGGTGTTCTGTAATATTAGATGTGATATAATTGATGAGAATTGAAATCAAGTCCAGGGCTGGAATTTTTACATTGCAGAGAGTGCGGGCTCAAGAGCGGGTCGGCAGTTAAAAGTGCTGAAATTGATAGCGCGTCGGGAACCTGACTTCATCTTCTTCTGTATTTAACTCAGCACGTCACGGACCCGCTCGGGAGAGGCGGGCGACATCATTGAAGTAGTTAATAGCTTGTTGAGAGTCCCTTAAGGGGCTTTTTAACCTGAGGTTACAGCTTTTACTGCTTGTGCACAGGATTCACAGACTTCCTAAAGCTTGCCTGTGAAGACGATGCGGAAGCGCAGTGGCCATTGATGGAGTTCATTAAACAACAGCTGAAAAAAGCACACAAATACTCAGACCTTACAGCTGCTGCCTTGCCTAAGAGAAAGGTTCTTGCTGACACCATTTTGTGCAGAGATTTTGCTTTCAAGAGTTTGTAGGTGATTTCTGCAACCTCGGAAGCCACTAACAACATTTCAAGTCACTCTCATTCCATTGGAGGATTGTGCCTCTAATCTCCACTTTATCTGTCATCTATCAGATCAGCATGGGTGTCACTTATGTTGTTTCACCGACGAGCTGGAGCACATTTTTGCACATCAGTGGCACAATGAACGCCCACGTCTATGCTGATATCCCTTCTACAGATGAGTGCAAGAGTCTGCAAACTGTTGTTCACAGTCAGCATATTGTTGTTTGACTGGCGCATTAGCTGCTCCATACAGGTGGCCATCCTTTCCATGGAACAGCATATCATCGCCATTGCCTGCGTACTGGTGCTGCTCATGTTGGAGATTGACACCTCCATTTTCTCTACAATCGCACATCGTGGCTGGAAAAGCTGCCAGAGCCTAGCACATTTGTTGCTGCTCCTCCAAGATCAGCCTCTTTGTCGATGGCCCCACGACGTTTAGCATCTGCATCCAGTTGAGTAGAGCTTGGAGTGTCCTGTGCCTTCTAGCGAGGACTCGCCAATGCTGTCCCTGTCTCCACCATCTGCTCTTGCTCACTTGTGGTGTGTGAGACACCAGGTGACAACATAGAAACATAGAAAATAGGGCAGGAGTAGGCCATTCGGCCCCTCGAGCCTGCACCACCATTCAATAAGATCATGGCTGATCATTCCCTCAGTACCCCTTTCCTGCTTTCTCTCCATACCCCTTGATACCTTTAGCCGTAAGGGCTATATCTAACTCCCTCTTGAATATATCCAATGAACTGGCATCAACAACACTCTGCGGTAGGGAATTCCACAGGTTAACAACTCTCTGAGTGAAGAAGTTTCTCCTCATCTCAGTCCTAAATGGCCTACCCCTTATCCTAAGATTGTGTCCCCTGATTCTGGACTTCCCCATCATCGGGAACATTCTTTCCACATCTAACCTGTCCAGTCCTGTCAGAATCTTATAAGTTTCTATGAGATCCCCTCTCATCCTTCTAAACTCCAGTGTATAAAGATCCAGTTGATCCAGTCTCTCCTCATATGTCAGTCCCGCCATCCCGGGAATCAGTCTGGTGAACCTTCGCTGCAAGAATAGCAAGAACGTCCTTCCTCAGATTAGGAGACCAAAACTGAACACAATATTCCAGGTAAGGCCTCACCAAGGCCCTGTACAACTGCAGTAAGACCTCCCTGCTCCTATACTCAAATCCCCTAGCTATGAAGGCCAACATACCATTTGCCTTCTTCACCGCCTGCTGTACCTGCATGCCAACTTTCAATGACTGATGAACCATGACACCTAGGTCTCGTTGCACCTCCCCTTTTCCTAATCTGCCGCCATTCAGATAATATTCTGCCTTAGTGTTTTTGCCCCCAAAGTGGATAACCTCACATTTATCCACATTATACTGCATCTGCCATGCATTTGCCCACTCAACTAACCTGTCCAAGTCACCCTACAGCTTTTTAGCGTCCTCCTCACAGCTCACACCACCACCCAGTTTAGTGTCATCTGCAAACTTGGAGATATTACACTCAATTCCTTCATCCAAATCCATATTGTAAAGAGCTGGGATCCCAGCACTGAGCCCTGCGGCACCCCACTAGTCACTGCCTGCCATTCTGAAAAGGACCCGTTTATCCCGATTCTCTGCTTCCTGTCTGCCAACCAGTTCTCTATCCACGTCAGTACATTACCCCCAATACCATGTGCTTTGATTTTGAACACCAATCTCTTGTGTGGGGCCTTGTCAAAAGCCTTTTGAAAGTCCAAATTCACCACATCCACTTGTTCTCCTTTGTCCATTCTACTAGTTACATCCTCAAAAAATTCCAGAAGATTTGTCAAGCATGATTTCCCTTTCATAAATCCATGCTGACTTGGACCAATCCTATCACTGCTTTCCAAATGCGCTGCTATTTCATCTTTAATAATTGATTCCAACATTTTCCCCACTACTGATGTCAGGCTAACTGGTCTATAATTACCCATTTTCTGTCTCCCTCCTTTTTTTAAACAGTGGTGTTACATTAGCTACCCTCCAGTCCATAGGAACTGATCCAGAGTCGATAGACTGTTGAAAAATGATCACCAATGCATCCACTATTTCTATGGCCACTTCCTTAAGTACTCTGGGATGCAGACTATCAGGCTCCGGGGATTTATCGGGCTTCAATCCCATCAATTTCCCTTACACAATTTCCCGCTTTATAAGGATATCCTTCAGTTCCTCCTTCTCACTAGACCCTCGGTCCCCTAGTATTTCCGGAAGGTTATTTGTGTCTTCCTTCGTGAAAACGGAACCAAATTATTTGTTTAAGTGGTCCGCCATTTCTTTGTCTCACTGGACCCATCGACGTGCGTGTATTTGTGCCGGTGCTGGGTGCGCAAGTTATGTGAAGATCCACCCTCAGAGACTGCAGCTTCCTCTGATGAGTCGTCTTCCTATTCTAACTGGATAGTGCGGGAGGCAGGGGAGCACTTGATGGACCTGTGGGAGAGTAAAGACATGAATTAGAACTGTTAAGATAAGAATGTTTAACATTACCATTATGCACATCATGATATTTCACTAGCTGCTGATATCAGTCACCATGAGTGACTGTTGTATGCCATGTGGCTGTATGATAATTAATTCTGTCACTACGTTTCTGGGAGGTCCCCCTCTCGCTATCTCCCACCGCCAGAAGCTCTGCCACTCCGCTTAATTCCAGCGCCTCCTCCTCTGCTGGCGTCAATATATTGTAAATTGGAGGGCCACCTCCGGTTCTCCATCTCGCCCTATTGTTCTGCACTCTCTTCTCTTGCAAGAAGGGAAAGAAGATAACTTTGAGTGTGAGTGATGGAATGAGTGTAGTTGATGGATGGCCTGGAGGGTGACTATGAGGGAGTGGCGTGGCAAAACTTTCTATGATTCTATTGAATGTGACATTGTACTCACCTTTCCTGACTTCATGAGGTCATTAAATCTCTTCCTGCATTACATCCAGGAATGGCTGACAACACCCCTGCTGATCATTTCGTGGACAATCTCCAGCTATGCCCTCTATGTTTCACTGGATGACCTCTTCCTGTCACCAGCAGGGAAGAGGACCTCCTTCCTTGCTTTCACTCCCTGGAGCAGGATATCCAGGAAGGATTCTGAGAACCTGGGCACAGCCTTCTGATGCTGAGAATGCATTGTTGACTATAAATGATTGCAACCTCACAGTCACAGTATTGAATGATTGCACCCTCACAGTCAAAGTAAAGGCAGGTACCTCTTACAACCACCTCAGATCCTCCTACAACAAACTTCAACTTTAATGTGTGCAAGGTTCCTTTAAATAGGCGAGCTGAAGGCGAGTCTCTGTGACATCATCAAACCTGCTCCATATAATTGGCTGAGAAACCCGCATGACTCAGTTAATCGATCTAGTTAAGTTAAACACACAGTGGAGAGCGCGCTGCTGGAAAATTCGTGATGGCGACCCAATACGCGGCCCCTCCCCCCACACCCGAACCCAGTTACAGGTAAAATTTCAGTCTACGATCTTTTGTCTGGTATATAGAATGTACAGCATGGATTTGTTGAAGGCAAATTGTGTTTAACTAAATTTATTGAGTTTTTTGATGAGGTAACAGAGAGGGCTGCGGAGGGTATGTAGTTGTTGTGGTGTACATGGGCTTCCAAAGGCGTTTGATTAAGTGCCACCCAATAGGCTTGCCAGCAAAGATGAAGCCAGTGGAATAAAAGGGACAGTGGCAGCATGGATACGAAATTGACTAAGTGACAGGAAACAGAGAGTAGTGGTGAACAGTTGTGTTTCAGACTGGAGGAAGCTATATAGTGGTGTTCCTCAGGGGTCGGTACTAAGACCACTGCTTTTCTTGATGTATATTAATGATTTGAACTTGGGTGTACAGGGCACAATTTCAAAATTTGCCGATGACATAAAACTTGGAAGTATAGTGAACAGTGAGGAGGCTAGTGATAGACTTCAAGAGGACATAGACAAGCTGGTGGAATGGGCAGAAGGGTGGCTGATGAAATTTAATGCAGAAAAGTGCAAAGTGATACATTTTGGTAGGAAGAACAAGGAGAGGCATTATAAACTGAAGGGTACTAATCTAAAGGCAGTGCATGAACAGAGAGACCTGGGGAAATAAGTGCACAAATTGTTGAAGGTGGCAGGGCAGGTTGAAAAAATGGTTAAAAAAGCATATGGAATCCTGGGCTTCATAAATGCATTCACTATTTTGCAAGGAAGTTATGATGAACCTTTATAAAACATTGGTTCAATCTCAACTGGACTGTTGTGTCCAATTCTGGGCACCGGACTTTAGGAATGATGTGAAGGCCAAGGTGTAGAAAAGATTTACAAGACCAGTTCCAGGGATGAGGGACTTCAGTTACGTGGATAGACTGGAGAAGCTCCAGTTGTTCTCCTTAGAGCAGCAAAGGTTGAGTAGAGATTTGATAGAGGTGTTTAAAATCATGAGGGGTCTAGATAGAGATAAACTATTCCCATTGACGGAAGGGTCGAGAATCAGAGGACACAGATTTAACGTGATTGGCAGAAGAACTAAAGGTGACAGGAGAAAAGCTTTCTTACGCAGCGAGTGGTTAGGATCTGGAATGCACTGCCTGAATGGGTGGTGGAGGCAGATTCAATTGTGGCTTTTAAAAGAAAATTGGATAAGTACCTGAAGGAAAAAAAACTTGCAGAGCTACTGGAAAGAGCAGTGGTGTGGGACTAGCTGAAGTGCTCTTACAGAGGGTTCGACGGGCCAAATGGTCTCCTTATGTGCTGTAAGCATTCTATGATTCTAGAATAGACAGACTGGAATGGGTGGACACATGGCAGATTAAATTCATTGCAAGAAATTGTGAGATGATACATTTTGGTAGGAAGAATGAGGAGAGGCAATACATGCTAATTGGTACAATTTTAAAGGGGAAGTAAGAAGAGAGAGACCTGGGAGAGTTTGTGCACAAATCTTTGAAGATGGCAGGACAGGTTAGCAAAGCAATTAATAAAGGTTATGGGATTTTGGGCTTTATAAATAGAGGCATAGAGTACAAAAGCCCAAGAAGTTTTACTAAACCTAAATAAAAAAACTAGCTCGACCCCAGCTGGAGTGTTATGGCCAGTTCTAGCATCACACTTTAGGAAGGACGTGAAGGCTTTGGAGAGGGTAAGAAGAGATTTATCAGAATGATTCCAGGGATTAGGAACTTCAGATACATGGATAGACTGGAGAAGCTGGGGGATGTTCTCCTTGGAGCAGAGAAGGCTAAGAGGAGATTTGATAGCGGTGTTTAAAATCATGAAGGATTTAGAGTAAATAGAGAAACTGTTTCTGATGGCTGAAGAGTCGATAACCAGAGGGGACAAATTTAAGGTGACTGGCAAAAGAACCAGAGGCGACGCGAGAAAAAGCTTTTTTATGCAACAAGTGGTTAGGATTTGCCTGATAGGGTGGTGGATACAGATTCAATAGTCGCCTTCAAAAAAGAATTGGATATATACTTGAAAGAGAAAAAATTGCAGCGATATTGGGAAAGAGCGGGCAAGTGGGACTAACTGGATTGCTCTTTGAAAGAGCCACCGCAGACTCGATGGGCCGAACGGCCGCCTTCTGTGCTGCACTATTCTGTGATTCTATGAAGTTTGAGTTAGCCACTTCTAGTTTAAGCAAACACTGTATTTCTTTCAACATGCCAACTAAAAATATCTGGATGCAGATCCAGTGTTGTATTCATTCTTGTGTTGATATACATGCCAGATCAGTGGTGGGAAAAATACAGCTCATGGGCTGTATGCGGCCTGCCAGTGCATTCTATCCAGCCCGTTGGATGGGACAGAAATAGAGTGCGAACCGGAGCTCCAGCTGCACACTAGTCTGAGTTGAGTTATGGTTCATCTTGATCACCCTTTTACCGGAAAAAGAAACCACGCTGCATTTTTCCTCTCCCAGTACCCAGAGTACGATGGCAGGGGAGTTCTCATCGCCACTTTAGACATGGGAGTGGATCCCAGAGCACAAGAACTCCAGCTACTGGCACGTTATTGCAATTCAGGCCATGCAAAGCCTCGGGCTTCCATACTCAGCACACTAAAACGAGAACTCCTCTTGTGTTGGAGGCCCTGCAGACTTCAACCGCTCTGCCAAACAACCACATAGACTTTCAGTACAACATATAATCAATCATTTAATTCATTTAGTGATGCAAGATTTTACTATTTTACACTACATTTTGAGTATTTAAAATAGTATCTGATTACTATTTGAATTTATGTTTATAAATTATTAGGAGGGTAGAAGTGGGAATAATGATCAACACTACAAATTAGCCTGTTTCAAATTTACTAATTTTACACTTTGCTCTAACCAATGACTGTTAGTGGGGTTATTAATTCTTGTATAATTATTTACTCATTTTAATATTATCCCAATTAATTATCATAGTGGAGACATAACTAAATGGATCCGGGTATATTGGACATTGCATCATTGCATTCACTGTTTTTAATGTAAGCCCTTTTTCCTCTTAGCATGAACAATTTAAGTTTATTGTCATGACTGGAAGAAGGTTGTAGAGATTAATGTCTTTGACCAATCCCAGTAATAAATGGTACTCAAGGAAGAAATGTGTATTATAATGCTGCATTACTTGTGCTCATTCTCAAGTGAAAGTCCACGAGCTCTCTAGGCATCTTGGCGTTTCTCAGGAGTGAAGGGTGCAAATTTGCAGTATAAATCATTTTCTGAGTCACCTAATTATTTTGTCGCGAGGTTTCAAAAGCATCAAAGTAGAACTTTCATCTGCAATTTTTAAAGGTTGCATAAATGATTTTATCCTTGATTGTGCCTTATACCTTGTTTATAATTGCCAGTGGAAGTAGAATCGATCTCTCATTTTCCACTAGAACAATGAATTTAGACCATTTGGAATAAACAGATTGGGAGCTTTTCAATACGACTTATAAATCTGTATCATGTTTATTAGCATGTTAATAAGCATTGTTATTTTTATTTAGTGTGGAAATAACATGAAGGGTTCTTTTATACAATAAATGCCATAAAAAATGTTAATGGTACTGTTGCTAACGCAATTCATTTGATGTGTGCACCTGTGGCCCTCAACAGCTTACCAAAGCTTGTTAAGTGGCCCTCCAAGATAAATGATTGCCCACCCCTGTGCTGGATCATAGTGGACATGGGGTGATTTTAATCCTACTCGCTCAGCAGAAACCTGGTGGGTGGGCAATAAAAATCGCCCTGGCCCTTACCTGTCTGAAAGTCGCCATGATCGCAGCCGCTGCAATTTTAACCTGCTCTCCTGACCAGGCAGCAAGGATATGCACCCAGAGACAACAGGGTCCTTCTTTATACATGCATGTTGCGGCCTGATGATATCCTTAAGACACGTCTGTAATTTTAACTCAGGCCTGAGCAGAGAATCTACCTGAAGTTAAAATCGGGCATAGTTCTAGCTGGACAGCAAACCTGCTTGGTAAGGCTGTTAGTGACTGTAAAGGGAGAACAGCATAGTCATGCTCATGTTTTTTGCTTTCTATCCAATTCTCATGTTGGTGCCTTTCATTTAGCTTTATATCAACAATTAGCATGATGGGAAGAGAGTTTGCAGTGGGATAAGCCAAATGACAATTCAGCAATATTTGTCACTCTCTGCTGATGCTGTTATGGAGTAGGCTCATCCACATTCAAATTCGCCTTAATTTGGTATTCTGATAAACACCCTGAACTGACCGAGTTACAGGAACTTCAGGTTAGAATTTCATTCAGTATTAACGCTACCAACAACTCAAAAGAAGAGATTGTCATCTGGCCTCTCAGGATATCTTTCATTCTCAGTGCGAAGCTTTACTTAAGCAATTGCTAAACCGTGCCAGACAAGTAAACCACTGTCGGGCCCATTAGAATTTATAATATGGTGATATTGAAGACTCATCCGGGGACAGTTAAGATTTTAAATAGCACTATAAAATCAGTCAAGTAATTACAGCAAATTGATACCAGGTTATATCAGTACACAACCTGTAACTTCGAATACTTATGTATCTAACTATTTTGTTGTGGAATTGTCAGATTTCTTTCAAAATAATTTGTGTGCTAAACTAATCTTCCATTTGTCTCTTTTACTAAACAATTGTAATTCGACAGACAGCAGTTGAAACAGCCAGTTCTGCCTCAGTAGAGGAATATATCATACACGCTTCAGGGTTGACTGATGATTATCCAAGCATGCTGGTTGCACTGTGAAATTGGCAGAAATCTAAAAGCAAGCACAGTTACTATAATACATACCAAAGAGACCAGTGGCCCATAACCATTGAGCTGCAGGGTAGCACAAATGCAAGAATTGCCATACGAAGACAAAAAAGAATGCTAACAGTCATCCTGAAATCAAGCTATAACAGACAAAGAAAATATTAAAATAGCAGTGCATCTTACATTTATTAACACACAGAAGAGAGATTCTAAGAGAATCAACAGAACAATGAGGAATCTAGTGCATAAGAAATCGCCTTCTGCAGTTCGTTAACAGGCAAACTGTTATGTCTGTAATGTACCTATAAATGACTCCACGACGCAATATGTTGTACTCAAACTGTAGTGACCTTGGTCCTTTATTCGTAACTCCAGAGTGAGGCAGCCGCATGGCGGCTACCCTTTTATACAGCCCCTGCCACCAGGGCAGGAAACCCCGGTCTCCACCAGTTGCACCCTCTAGTGGTGCCAGCATAGTATATACACATTGTAAACCTTATTGATAGTACAGGCAACTCTCGATTATCCGGGTCCCTCGGGGATTGGGCTATGCCAGGTAAATGATTTCTCCGTTAGAGCGAGTTGGCACTACAGTTAATGCTTACAGTACTGCAGGTGTGCTCTAATCAATAGCTGTAGCATATCTTCTAATCCTTGAATTCTAGTCCTCTAGATCTAAAGACCATTAGGCTTGTTGATTACTTCCTGTAACTGTTCATGGCATTTTAATGAATTATGAAAGGCAGTGGACCTGTGTGCGAGCAGCAGCGGGAGCTGAGGCAAGGCAGAGCGCTTAAAAAGCAAGGCTCAACAGGCAACTTTCGAAAGGAACATTAGAGTTTCAAAGTGACGTCACACACACGGAATTTTAAATGCCGTTACAACAGTTTCCCGCTGCATCCGTGTGCAGATAATCGAGAGTTGCCTATACATCAGGTAAACAAATCTCCATCTTATGCAACTATACAGTGACAACACAGAGAGTATATCTATAGTCTGCATATATAACATAATTCTCTCCCAAGTCCTTTGTGCCAATTATCTTTGCACTAAGTGCCCTGGCTTAGCTCTCCCCAGAGTTAAGTGCCAAAAGCCCTTGCACCTTGGCTGTGCTTTGGCTTGGCTCTCTCCCTGTTAACCCTCAAATCCTTTTGCCACAACGTTGGGTAGTGGTTACCAGTTTGGATGGTTTGATGATGCAGTGGAGGTTCCAGTGGGTTCTGGGTGTGATCCATGTGTGTGTCCATGGCTACATACATCCATTTACCCCACCCCGCACCAGCGAGATCATGGCAGCTGGCCCATTACATTAACATACAGGATCAGACACAGTGCAAGTACAAAGAAAGGAAGGAAAAAAAACAGTTTGTATCGTGACACCTTGGTTCAGTGACTTACATTCGTTACGTTTTACGGTCGTGCGCCAGGATTGGGTAGATTACATTCATAGTTCAGTCATGGTAAATACTGAGGTAGCAGTACAGGTATGCGAGGACAGCAACCGGACAGGGTCCTAGTCGTCTGATGGCAGCGCTGCACCCCCTGCTAGCGGGGTGGGCTTGGTTCACTCACCTTGCCAGGACTCTCGATCTTTGCCGTTGCCTGGTGGTGGGCAGAGCCACAGATGTGTGTGGCCTCCCTGTCCTCCTTTGAGGGCTGTGGAATCTTCTACCTGTTCTCTAACGGTGTTGGGAACCTGGCTGTTCCAGATCCCATTTGGGGAACTCGTTGGTTCTGAGCTTTCGCTCCCGGACATGGCCGAGGTAGTGACTGGGTCTGGGGGCTGCACCGTCTCCACCCGGGTGGTGGGCAACGGCGGCCGACTGCGCGTATTGGCGCCATTTTTGTTTCCAGGTCCGTGGCGAATGGTGCCATCGGGTGCCTGCAGCATGGGATAGACCTGGAGCAGGGTATCAGGACCAGTGCCTTCACCCTCCTGAGGTAGCTGGCCTATAACTTGTGGGGACACCTGGGGCAGGGCATCAGGATCAGCGCCTTCACCTTCCCGAATTCGCTCGCTTGCTACTTTTGGTGACATTCTATTTCCGACATCTCACAACAACATTTTGTTCTTTACATTAGGAATAGTACCAACATCTCGCAACAATATTTTGTTCACAATCTTAATCGATTCGTTACATTGATTGCCATGAATACAATGTCTCTTTAAGTTCAGTTGGTTACAGGTCTCCTTTAAGAGAACCCTGCTGGCTTTACCCCAATCAAATCCTTTGTAAGACACCACATGTTGGTCCCTCAGCATTGCACCTCGTGGTATTGCCGCAGCCATCTTTTTTTTCAACCACGCTGCACCTTGCTGCAGCAGGGACGCCGTCTTGCCGCTGTCCCTCAAGGTCGACTGCCTTGATCCTTCTCTCCCGCAATTCTGCCACAAAAGCTGGAAGAGTGCCTGTGAATTCGATCTTACTCCCCAGGAGTCCTGCCACTGGAGCCGGGAAGGTACTTTTACGTCGTTCCAGTCGGATCATTGCCACGCAGTCATGATGGACAGTCTGTGCCTCAGGTGCTGCGCTGGTCTGTTCTCTGGTGCCGGGCCCAAGCGAAGGTGAGGTTTTGCTCTGCCTCTGAGCAGAGGGGACATCGATTGCTGGAGTGAAAAAGTCTTCCCATTTCCACTGGATCTTCCCCATCCACCTTCCGAGTAGTGTTGGAGCATCACCTGAAACAATCCACAGAAGTAACTTGTGTACCACACCATTATGGATTATACTTACATCCGCACTACCAAGGACTGGGATCAGCTCCTTGGTGTAGGTGCGCAACTTTTCCTGTACTGGAACCAGCTTGGGTTGTTTTCGGTTCTATAGCCTCTCAAAGGCATCCTGGCTCATCATTGACTGGCTCGCTCCCGTGTCCACTTCCATGAAGACTGGATCACCATTTATCTCGACTTCCATCTTCACTGGAGGACAATCAGTGGTGTAGATATACACTCCATACGCTTCTTCTTGGGGCTGAGCTGCCTCTCTGGCCAAATCATCATGCTCCCCGTTGGATTCAAAGTCATCTACCGACTCCTGCTAGACGGTGAGTCATATTCCTTTTACACATACACTAGAGGTGGCCCTTCGTGTTGCAGGCTTTGCATACGTATTCAGTAAACCGACACTGGTGAGCCCTATGGTTTCCTCCGCAAAGTCAGCATGGTGCTACTCAATTAGCACCCCTCGGCAGACTCAATTCTGGAACCCTAAGGTCTGTGCTCTCTTCCCTGGCCAGAGCCATATTCTACAGTCTTGCCTGTGAAAGGCACCATTCTGTGTACAGTACTTGCCGGGTTTGAATCCACAGGATGAATAATTTGCTTGGTGCTGCAAGTCGAGGTCATGAACGCCTGACTGATGCTGATGGCCTTCTGACTGTGGTGTCGGCACATAATAGTTTGTGAAGGAGGCCCTCATGGCCAATTCCCATAACAAAGATATCTTGCAATGCTTTGTTGAGGTGTGTGACAAAATCACACGGTGCCGCAAGTCTCCTGAGGTCGGCGGCATATTTTGCAATCTCCTGACTCTCAGGTCTGCAGTGAATGTAGAATCTGTGCCTGGCTGTGAGGATGTTCTCTTTTGGTTTTAGTTGGTCGCGAATTAATTCAGTCAGATCATCGTATGTCTTATCCTTGGCCTTCGTGGGTGCCAGCAAGTCCCTGATGAGGCGGTAGACCTCGGGCCCACAACTGGTCAGCAGTGTAGCCTTGCGCTTCTCCGCCGATACGTACGTCACCCCTGTCAGGTCATTTGCCACGAAATATAGCTCGAGCCTTTCCGTGAAGGCATCCCAATCATCACGCTCTGCAAAGTCTTTTAGTGTGCCAAAGGTAGTCATAATCGCGTGAAAGTCCGTATTCTCGTCGCCAGTTATTATGTCTAACATACCTATGAATGACTCCACAAGGCAATGTGTTGTACTCAAACTGTAGTGACCTTGCTCCTTTATTCATAACTCCAGAGTGAGGCAGCCGCATGGTGGCTACCCTTTTATACAACCCCTGCTACCAGGGCAGGAAACCCCGATCTCCACCAGTTGCACCCTCTAGTGGTACCAGCATAATATATACACATTGTAAACCTTATTGATAGTACATCAGGTAAACAAGTCTCCATCTTATGCAACTATACAGTGACTACACAGAGAGTATATCTATAGTCTGCATATATAATACAAAGGACCTCGCCCCCCAGCTGGACCCACGGCCACCGCTACCCGCAGCCTTGGACTGGACCCGCTGCAATCCCGGGCCGAAGGGACTGCTCTCCACCTGCTGGATCCGCTGCAATCCCAGGCCGAATGGCCCTCCCGTTCCCGAACTTCAACTGGCAGTGAAAACGGGGGTGGGGGGGAGGGCGGGGCGATGCAGTCCTTTTGGCCCGGGATTGCAGTGGGTCCAGCCAGTGGGGAGCAGTCCTTTTGGCCCAGAAGTCTTCTTCCCTTACTCGAAAAATAGTTCCCTGTGAAAAAGAAGCAATAAGAACTTGTAGATACAGAGGGCAACGACTGACTGCAGTGCGGCCAGGTACAGCAGGAGCGGCGAGGTCGGGGAGGGATGTGATCGGGAAGGAGCGGCAAGAGTTCACCGAGGGATGTGATCCGTGCCCAAGAGAGGCAAGAGTTTGGAGCCCAGACGAGGCGAGGGGCTGGGGCAGCACTGGCTAGCCCACACTACGATATGTGTGCGCACTAGGTCCGTGCAGCAGAGCAGGTCTCCAGTCGTCTTAGTTAATCCTTGCCACTGGACCAAGACCTAGCTCTGTCAAGCCCGTGTGGTGGCTGGGGTGCAATGGCCACCATATGTTTAAAAAAAATCCACGCAGAGGCATCTTCCACCCTTCAACATGTAGTTCGGGACCTGGAATATCATTGAAACACCTGTGAACTCATCCCTTTTTGGCGTGGAAGCAAGTCATCCTCGTTTCGAGGGACTGCCTATGAAGATCATATAATGCAACCCAAGGACTTTGTATGGTCAGAACCCTCAATAAAAGATACCTGAGTACCTGAAAAGTCCAACCATGTCAATTAGATCAGATGAAAGAGATTTGTCAGCCTGAAAAAATCTGCCGAGATGAGGCTATCCTATTGGATCGGCAGAGCATGAATACCATTAATGTGTTTCCCCTGAGCTATTGCATCACATGCAAAGAACGCCGACAATCTTTCAGCTCTTTCGTAGCTTAAAAGCTATGCCATACTGCAGTGGAGCACACATACTTCCTCATTCATTCATGGACATATTCTGAAATGCAGAATGTACATTTGGTATTACCTGTTGGGTTCTCTGCAAACCTCCAATATCTCAACACTACTTTTCTACTTCCACAACACGGCAGCGCACAACAGGAGTGAGAAAAACCACAAAGAAGGAGGGCCCTGCAATTTCAAGCTCTTGAGTGCACTGAACAAGTTCACTGTAGAAAGCAAAAGTACACAATTTATTATAGTGTCTGAAATGTTATCACAGCAGTAAGGTTGCCACAATAGATACCATTTTACAACTGAGCCAGTATGAAACCTTTCCAGTAGATCTAGTGATTACAATTCTTTAGAATAAATGAGTACTTAAATGAGGTGCAAATTTCCTTACGCATCAGTTTGGTTCAGTTGGTAAAAATCTTGCCTCCAAGTCCAAAGATTGTGGATTCAATCCCTATGATGGACTTGAGCAGATAATATAAACTGACAGTTTAGTGGAGTACTGAGGGATTGCTGCACTATCAGAAGTGCTGTCTTTTGCATGGGATGTGAAACCCATTCAAGTGGAGATAAAAGATTCAATTGCACTATCCAAAGAAGAGCACAAGAGTGCTTGCTGTACCTGCCAATATTCCTTCCTCGACCAATATCACTAAGAATTTGCGATATACTAGATTGGCTATTGTGTTTGCCTACATAGCAACATGATTGCACTTGAAATGTGCACCACGTTTGTTGGCTGTGAAGTGCTTTGTGTGCACAAGCAAGGCTATCAAAATATACGAGAATGCCATCAGAAAGCATCAGAAAACTCACTAAAATACATCAATAAACCATCAAAGACATTGAGAACATAACATAAGAAAAAGAAGCAGGAGTAGGCCATTTGGCCCTTCAAGCCTACTCCGCCATTCAATAAGATCATGGCTGATCTTCTACCACAACTCCACTTTCTCATCCTATCCCCATATCCCTTGATCCCTTTAGAAACCAGCAATCTATTGATCTCTTGAATATTCTCAATGACTGAGCATCTGCAGCCCTCTGGGGTAGAGAATTCCAAAGATTCACCACCCTCTGAGTGAAGAAATTCTCCTCATCTCAATGGTCCTAAATGGTCAACCCCCTTATTCTGAGACTCTGACCCCTGGTTCTAGACTCCTCAGCCAGGGGAAACATTCTCCCAGCATCTACCCTGTCAAGCCCCTTAAAAAAATTATTTTTCAATGAGATCACCTCTCATAAACTCCAGGGAATATAGGCCTAGTCTATTCAATCTATCCTCATAATAAAATCCCCTCATCCCAGGAATCAGTCTAATGAACTTTTGTTGCCCTTCCTTGAACGCAAGTATAGCCACCATAGCTAAGAAGACCAAAACTGTACTCCAGGTGTGATCTCACCAAAGCCCTATATAATTGCGGTGAGACTTCTTTGCTCATATACTCCAAGCCCTTTATAATAAAGGCTAACATAACTTTTGCTTTCCTAATTTCTTGCTGTACTTGCATGTTAACTTTCTGTGGTTCGTGGACAAGGACACCCAGGTTCCTCTGAATAACATTTCCTGGTCTCTTACCTTCTAAAAAGGACACCTGGGCAGGGAGGGGAATGTCAGGCACTTGGGCTGAGGGGGAGGAGGTCAGGAACTTAGGCGAGGAGATGAGGTCAGGAACTTGGGTGGGGGAGTAAATGTCAGAGACTTGGGGGATAAAGGTCAGAAACTTGAACTGGGGGGAGGAAGTCAGGAACTGGGGCTGTGGGGGCAAGAACTTGTTTGCGGGGGTGCGAGAATGTCTTAACCCATGAGAGTGACCCCTATCTGTTGCAAGTGAACTCTGTTCTGTCTGGAGTCTGGGCCCTCTTGATGACAAGTCCTGATTGTTGATTGGTCCACTTGGAGGATAAGACACACCCAGCAGATTCTCTGGAATGTGCAATTAGATCCTCCCTGCCTACGTAATCAGTGTCTTTGCAAAGTGTAATTTGATCCATTCTGACTGCCGACTCCAGACAGAACAGAGTTCACTTGCAACAGATAGGGGTCACTCTCATGGGTTAAGACATTCTCGCACCCCCGCAAACAAGTTCTTGCCCCCACAGCCCCAGTTCCTGACTTCCTCCCCCCAGTTCAAGTTTCTGACCTTTATCCCCCAAGTCTCTGACATTTACTCCCCCACCCAAGTTCCTGACCTCATCTCCTCGCCTAAGTTCCTGACCTCCTCCCCCTCAGCCCAAGTGCCTGACATTCCCCTCCCTGCCCAAGTTCCTGATCTCTTCCCCCTCGCCCAAGTTCCTGACCACCTCCCCCTGAGTCCAAGCTCCTGACCACCTCCCTCCCACCCCGGCCTCCTAACCATCTCCTCCTGCTCAAGTTCCTGTCCTTCTGCCCCCTCTCCGCACCCCCACCCTCGGGTTCCTGACCTTCTCCCCTGCCCAAGTTACTCTCCCACAGCTTCATGACCTTCTCCCCTCAACAAGTTCCTGACCTTATCTCCCCGCCCCCACCCCATCATAGATGGGGCATTGTGTGTGGGTCACGGATTGTTAACAGGTTTATTGGGTATGAAGTGAATAGTGACAGTGTCTGTATTTCATCCAGTCTTACTATCTGGATCACGCTTCCCCCCCCCCCCCCTTTAGACCTGAATTATGTGCTTCTGCCATCCCCACTGTGCTCTCCGCACTCTTTAATCCCTCACCAAGTTCCTGATCTCCTCTCTCTTCCCCCCCCCCTCCCGCCCCCGATTTCCCCCCTCACTCCCTCTGATCCCACCTCTCCCCTCTCTCTCTCCGATCCCCTCTCTCTCCCTCTGATCCTCCTCTCTCTACGATCCCCTCTCTCTACCCCTGGACTCTCCAATTCCCCCTCTCTCTCTCTCTCTCTCTCTCTCCCTCCAATCCCCTCTCTCTCTCACTCTATCTCCGATCCTCCCCCTTCTCTCCTCCTCTTCTCTCTCCCATAACCCCTCTTCTCTTCCTCCAATCCCTTCTCTTGCCCTCCAATCCCCCCTCACTCTCCCCCTCTCTCTAATCACCCCTCTCTCTTTCAATCCAATCTTTTCCCAAGCCTTCTCCCATGGAGCTGAACAAAGCATGGCCCACACTGCACTGCAAT
The DNA here is from genome assembly GCF_044704955.1 of Pristiophorus japonicus. Taxonomy (NCBI): domain Eukaryota; kingdom Metazoa; phylum Chordata; class Chondrichthyes; family Pristiophoridae; genus Pristiophorus; species Pristiophorus japonicus. The sequence goes on along the minus strand of NC_091983.1, from coordinate 120,883,908 downwards.
TGCAACTGTGGGGGAACTGCGTATGCGCAGCCAGACCTCATGCACAAAAGGGGATGGTGTGCGCATGCGCAAAAAGGGTCGGGGCAGACCACCGCATGCACACAAGGGCACAAAAATGTGCATGCAGATAATCACTTTGTTCTAAAAAATATTCTGCTTTTCAATTCTTCCTACCAAAGTGAGCTTCACAGTTCTCTACATTATACTCCATCTGTCATGTTCTTGCCCATTCACTTAACTTGTCTATATCCCTTTGCAGCCTCTTTGCGTCCAACTCATAGCTTACTTTCCCACCTAGCTTTGTATAGTCAGCAAACATTACACTCGGTCCCCTCATCTAAGTCATTGATATAGATTATGCATATCTGAGACCTAAGCACTTATCCTTGCTGTACCCCGCTGGTTACATCCTGCCAAAAAACTGACCCGTTTATGTCTACGGTCTGTTTTCTGTCCGTTAAACAGTCTTTAATCCATGCTAATATATTACCCCCAATTCCATGAGCCCTAACTTTGTGTAAAGGCCTCTTGTGTGGCATCTTATCAACAACAACAACTTGTATTTATATAGTGCCTTTAATATTGTTAAACATCCCAAGGCGCTTCACAGGAGGATTGTAGGACAAAAATTTGACACTGAGCCACATAAGGAGAAATTAGGGCAGATGACCAAATGCTTGGTCAAAGAGGTAGATTTTAAGGAGCATCTTAAAGGAGGAAAGAGAGGTAGAGATGCGAAGAGGTTTAGGGAGGGAATTCCAGAGCTTAACCAAGGCAACAGAAGGCACGGCCACCAATGGTTGAGCTCAAGAGGGCAGAATTTGGGGGGCTATGGGGCTGGAGGAGATTAGAGGTAAGGAGGGGTGAGGTCATGGAGGGATTTCAAAACGAGCATGAGAATTTTGAAATAGAGGTGTTACTTAACTGGGAGCCAATGTAGGTCAGCAAGCAAAGGAGTGATGAGTGAACGGGACTTGGTGCGAGTTAGGACACAGGTAGCCAATATTTGGATGACCTCAAGTTTACGTAGGGTAGAACGTGGGAAGCCAGCCAGGGGTGCGTTGGAATAGTCAAGTCTAGAGATAATAGAGGAATGAATGAGGGTTTCAGCAGCAGATGAGCTGAGGCAGGGGTGGAGATGAGCGATGTCCTGTGAATGGATGCCTCCAGCTGAAAACAAATTTACAAAAATACCTTGTGGTCCCGGAGGAACATAGACTTGCGCTCCGAGGCCTAGCTGCGCAGTCCAGCATAGGGGCCCACTATTCCAGGAGCATATGTGCAGCCTGGGATCACGTGGATCGGACTCAACCAATGAAAATGGCGTATCCCCATTCACAGTAATGGTGAGCTCTGTTTCAATGGAGATCATCTGTTTTTATCAGGCATAAGAGTTTGATGGACATTCGCTGTGGCAGAATCTGCGCCCGCGAAGGTCCTTCTCCCGGGGATGCATTGGAATTATCAAAAGAAATGTTGACAGTTCGCAAGTGCCGAATTTCGGCACATGCTCATCACTCACCTAAATCTGAAACGCGCCCGTAGAGACCGTGATTTTTGGCCCAATACGAATGGTCAAATAGAATAAAGCTGTTGTTACAAACAGGCGTTAAATTGTCAACTTCACTCATAAAAACCACCAAAGTAACTTGTTCTGCAAATGAAAACATTCTCATTTGTGCAACATAAGATGCAATTTCTAAAATTGGTATCCTGGTACATTATTTGGCAGAGAAGAGAAAGCTTTATTCAGCATCGAGGATTGCATTATGCTGGCACAGTTTCCAAAGTGGAGCTTATTCCATCCCCAGCACTAACATCGCTCACTTCAACAAACACACAAAGAAATCTCAATTTTCTTACACATTTCAACAAATGTAATCATCACAGTTTGAAATCATTTTCTTAAATAATTAACAATACTTACAAGTAATTGCTTAAATACATATGACTATAATTATTTTTTTTCAAGCTGTTCCATTGTCTCTGATACAGATCAGAAATGACAAACCTCTAAGTCAAGTAGTTCATTATCTTATCTCTCCCTATCTCCTTTGCTTATATTTGTCTGCATCTCATCAGAGAGCGGTAGTGGCTGGGATTGGGGAGAATGCCGACGGCAATTGGAGAGGCTGGTGGTGACTATCAGGAGGGCAAGGTCTCAATCGGGTGACCGTGATTGAAGAGAGGGGCAGGCAGGTTGTGGCTGTAATGTTGAGTGCTCCTCCCGGCTTCACATTCAGGTAAGTATTTTTAAGACACTTAATATCTTTGATGATGGTCTGCAGGGCTCCCTTTAAGGTCCGCTTGTTAGACTGCATGTAGACCTGTATTTCCTGAACGTAGCCGGCGCCGCTGCCTCAGAATTGGACCAAGATGAGCCCCACCACCAGCTGCAGCAGAAACAGCAGCAGCAACAACAATATCGGCCTTCTCATCAACGACCTGATGCTCCACAGGAGAGAGGGAGGCACTACGGGGCTGCAGCATGAGGCCCGTCAGGGTATTCAGGCAGAGGATGAGGTTCCTCAACATGATTGAGCAGCAGTGCTTCAGGAAGTATAGGCTCCCCTCAGGTCGTCACAGATATTTGTAGCTTGCTGGAACAAGCCCTGCTGCCCAGAAGCCCTGGTGGACACTCCCGGTGGCTATCAGTCACCACAGACCACAAATTCTTTGCCTCAGGCTCCTTCCAGGGATCTGAAGCAGACATTTGCGGAATCTAGCAGTTGGCCCCTCACAGGTACATCACCCAGGTGACCAATGCCATGTTTCACAATTCAGCAAATTTTGCCACTGATGAGGCCAGTGTTACTGAGCATGCGCTCGGCTTTGCAGCTCTGGCTAACTTCCCACAGGTGCATCATCATCATCATAGGCGGTCCCTCAAACGAGGAACATCATGAGTTCACAGATGTTTCAATGAAGGACCCGATATTCCAGGCCTGAACTCCAGTTGAAAGGGTGGAAGATGCCTGTGTGTGGATTTTTTTAATGTGTGGTGACCATTGCACATCAGCCACCACATGGGCTTGACAGAGCTAGGCCTTTATCCAGTGGTAAGGGTTAACCAGGGCGACTGGAGACTTGATGTTCTGCATGGACCTAGTGCGCACACACATATTGCAGTGTGGGCAGGCCCGTGCTGCCCCTGGGTCCTCGCCTCTTCTGGGCCCCATACCCTCATTTGCCGCACTTCCGCCACGATCTCTCACCGCACCTCCACCAAAAAACACTCGCTGCACCTCCGCCACCATCTCCCACCGCACCAAACATTCGCCGAACCTCAGCCACAATCACCAACCGAATCTCAGCCATGATCCCTCAACGTTCCTCCGTCTCGATCACTCACCGCACCTCCGCCACGGCCTTCCCGCTCTTATGCTTTACCAGGGACAGCCGATGTTCCTGCCTATGCTCCAAACAGCGACCTGGGTCCTGATGATGTCACCCAGTCGCCCACCTCGAAGCCGTCATATACCCGGAGCAGCTCGCGCTGGAAGTTCTAGTGGTATGCCACTCCAGCTCTTCAGCCAACGTGGAGCTGTTCTCTTACAGGTCTGGGGGCCATGATGCCACAGGTGCAGGGCAGTTATTAACTGCACACATGTGGCCATGAAGGCACCCTATCATCACCCAGGAGTGTTTGTGAACTGCAAGGGCTTCCACTCCCTCAGTGTGCAGCTCATCTGCAACCATAAAAAGATGATTATGCATGTGTGCCAGATTCCCTGGCAGCTATCATAACTCTTCCGTGCTGCCAGTCCACCCTCCCTCAGCTCTTAGCACCTCCAAACAGACTTACCGGCTGGTTGCTTGGAGACCGTATAGTATTAGGCAGTCCCTTGTATCGAGGATGACCTGCTTCCACACCAAAAATAGATGAGTTCACAGGTGTTTCAATAAGGGACCTGACAATCTAGGTCCTGAACTACATACTAAAGAGTGGAATATGCCTGTGCATGGATTCTTTTAACGTGGGGTGGCCGTTGCACACCAGCCACCACACGGGCTTGACAGAGCTAGGTCTTGATCCAGTGGCAAGGGTTAACCAAGATGACTGGGGACCAATCTCTGCTGCACGGACCTAGTGCGCACGCATGCTCCTACTATCCATAGATCGCAGTGTGGGCTGGCCCATGCTGCCCCTGGGCCCTCGCTTCTTCTGGGCCCTGAACCCTCGCCTCTCCTGGGCCCCGATCACGACGCTTCTGGGCCCCGATCTCTCACTGCTCCTCCGCCCAATCAACAATGGAGCAGTCAGAAACAGGACATCAATTATTCTCCTCTTATCTTGGAGACATCAAATATCAACACACTGTTATTTGAAATATCAAAATATTAAACTCCAGCCTAGTTGAAGGGTTAAGGGTATCCACTGAAGATATGGCTCATGAGGACGTCAAGAACTGAGGCCAAGGAATGTTATAATGAGAGACACATGTCCACCAGATGTCTCATAGAGCAAGCAATAAGCATGCTGAAGACGCGTTTCAGATGCCTTGACAGATCTAGAGTAGCCCTTCAATATGTACCAGCCAGGGTCTCCATAATCATCGTCGTTGGTGCAAGGATTGGAGCTGCAGGCGGAGCAAAGTGCAGAGTGCGCAGCCTCTTTGGAGGAGGAGGAGCAGGAGAAGCTGCAAGATCAGCCATGATTTTATTGAATGGTGATGCAGGCTCGAAGGGCTGAATGGCAAACTCCTGCACCTATGTTCTATGTTTCTACGAGGAGGAACAGAAGCTGCAAGATGAGGAGGAGCAGGAGAAGGAACTGGATGTGGAGATGGCGGCGGCAGCAGCAGCAACGGTGCACATTGCCTCATCATGGCCAAATATACTTAAATTGCTCCAAGGCAGCCATATGGCTGCCACATGTTGTACTAATATCCCCGCCCCCGTCCAGCAATAAAGCATCCTTACAATAACTAAGCCATTCCTCTCACACAAAGCCCCCAGTGCTCGAGGTTAAGTAATATCTCACCATTTACTCCAAATGACAAAGCCACTTCCAAGGTAGAAGGCAAAAATGGACAAGACTAGAAAGTGGTGCAAAGAAATACATTTATGTGTGTCATCAAAATAACAAACTTAACACTAACATTGTTTCATACACCCAAGTGCATAAGCTTGTGCATCTAGGATTGTGTCTTTTTTTCCTTTTCTGCGCGCTTCTACGAGGTACAATCCTTGTGGCTTCAGCAGGCATAGAGGTTGGCTGTTCACTTCCCTTTTTCGACTCGTTAAGACACTTTTGGCAGACGTCCTCTGGGTTTTGGAGCCTGTAATTGCCCCGCCAAAGCCTGCTGCTCCTGCAACAGTGCAGCAGCAGACTTGGCCATCGTGATCCGAGGAAGCATGTGGGCTTCTGACTGAGGGGGAGGCAATTGGGGAGAAGTGGTAGTGTTTTGAGAAAAGCCCCACTTCCATGTCCCCTCTCACCATCATCCCTCTCATGATTCACCCGCACTTCCCTGCTTGCAAGGAGCTGTAGAGCAGCTCCCAGCTCTGCAACTCCCGATATCTCCAGGATCCCGTCCTTTGCTGGTGTTAGTTGGGTGAATACTGAAGGGCCACCTCTGCTTCTCTCGCGTATTCTGGGCTCTTTTCTCCTGGCCAAGGGGTGAAAGAAGAGAAGCTTGAGTGAGAGTGATGGAATGAGTGAAAGGAATGGATGGGTTATATCTGTAGAGGGTGATTATGAGAGAGTGCGGTGACAAATGCAAATGGCCTCCTTCTGTGGTATTACTTGCTACGATTGTATTAGGATGAGGGTGAGTGTGAGGGGTGATTAGTCAGATGAGGACATGAGTAAGCACATAGACAGAGAGGGATGGGTGAATGTGCAAAGTATGTTGGTGTGAGGAATGATGTGCAGGAGCAGGCTTGAGAAGGCAGTGTGTTGGGGATGTGGTGACAGGTACATCAGGATGAAGGTGAGTGTGGCATTGCACTCACCTTTCCTGACCCCATGAAATCATTGAATCATTTCCTGCACTGGATCCAGGTCCTCCTGACGACATCCCTGCTGCTGATCTACTCTGCTATCTCCAGCCAGGCTCTTTTGGCCGATTTTGGAGGTCTCCTGCGCCAATCTGCAGGGAACAGGTCCTCCCTGCATGCTCTGACTGCCTCCACCAGAGTATGCAGGGATACATCAGAAAATTATGGTGCAGCCCTCTGCCTTTGAGTATCCATCATTGATACTTTAGAACAGGACTCAGCCCTTTGTAATTCAGCTCCCCTCCTCTGGCAACCTTCAAATGAGTTGAGTGCAAGGCTGCTTTAAATATCAGAGCTGGAAACGAGTCATCGATGTCATCAGACCCACTCCATTTAACTGTCGTTGAGCTGCAGTATGCGGACGATGCCTGTGTCTGTGCACATTCAGAGATTGAACTCCAGGATATAGCCAATGTATTCACTGAGGCATAGGCCTTACGCTTAATATCCGTAAAAAAAAGGTCCTTCACCAGCCTGTCACCGCCGCACAGCACTGCCATCCAATCATCAAGATCCACTGTGCGGCCCTGGACAACGTGGACCATTTCCCATATCTTGGGAGCCTCTTATTAACAAAGGCAGACATTGATGCGGAGATTCAGCATCGCCTCCAGTGCGTCAGTGCAGCCTTTGGCCGTCTGAGGAAAAGAGTGTTTGAAGACCAGGCCCTCAAATCTACCACCAAGCTCATGGTCTACAGGGCTATAGTAATACCCGCCCCCCTGTATGGATCAGAGGCATGGACGATGTATAGAAGGCACCTCAAGTCGCTGGAGATATATCACCAACGATGTCTCCGCAAGATCCTGCAAATCCCCTGGGAGTACAGGCGCACCAACATCAGTGTCCTCGACCAAGCTAACATCCCCAGTATTGAAGAACTGACCACACTCGATCAGCTTCGCTGGGCAGGCCGTATAGTTCACATGCCAGATATGAGATTCCCTAAGCAAATGCTTTATGCGGAGCTCCGTCATTGTGAATGAGCCAAAGGAGGACAGCGGAAACATTATAAGGACATCATCCCTGGTAAAGTGCAACATCACCACTGACACCTGGGAGACCCTGACCGAAGACCGCCCGAGGTGGAGAAAGTACATCCGGGAGGGCTTTGTGCTCTTCGAGTCTCAACGCAAAGAGCATGAAAAGGCCAAACGCAGGCAGCGGAAGGAGCGCGCGGCAAACCAGCCCCACCAATCCCTTTCCTCGACGAATGTCTGTCCCACCTGTAACAGGGTCTGTTGCTCTCGTATTTAGCTATCAAAGAACTCACTTTGGGAGTGGAAGCAAGTCCTCCTCGATTCCGAGGGACTGCCTATGATGATTTAAGTGGGCTGGGAAAGGCATCTGACTGCTTTAATTGGGTCCATTAAGTTAAAGTCGCCCTGAAGAACGTGCTGATGAGAGCATCGCGTTCCCAATCTGCCACACGGCCCACACGCACTCGACACGACACCGTGGTAAAAGTCCGGCCACATATCAGAACCAAATTTCATCCCAATCCAATTCATTGTGTAACATAAGTGTTTTTAAGTACCAAAATACTTCAAAGGTTCTTTGTGCAAATTGAATGCAAAATGTACAATATGTTTTTATGTGTCTGTGCATTTTAAAGAAATGTTCCAAAAGATAATAGGTTTTTCTGAGTATTATTATCTTTCGACTATTCTCGCAGCTCAAGTCATTTCAAACAAATAATGTCCTGTCAAGGTCATTCCACAAGAAAGGGGCTGCCAAAGAAAATGCATCACACATGTGAATTTCCAATAAATCTGTAGGAGCTTATAAACCTATGGGGAGATTTTAAACCCCAAGCACAGATAAGGTGGGGATGGGTGGGAAGGTAAAAATGTTAAAGATCTCAATCCCGCCTCCAACCCACCCACTTCCGGTTTTAACAGAGGTAGGTTGGGGGGCAGGCAACCAATCCTCTCTCAGGAGGAGGGTCAGTCGCAGAAATGGTGCCTCCATTTTAACAGTGTTACATTTAGAATAACTCCACAAGACTGCACATCTTAAGCTCAAACTGTTGTGACCTTGGTCTCTTTATTGTAACTCCAGAGTGAGGAGACAGCATGGTAGTCTGCCTTTTATACCTGCTTGTCCAGGTTGTTCAGGTGTCCCTTGGGTCTCCCACAGGAGCGCACCCTGGTGGCAAGTCTTACACATTGGTAATGTTTACATACATAACATCATTCTCCCCCCCCCCCCCCCCAAAGTCTTATGTACAAGTTATTTACAAGTTGTGGCGATCCGGGGCTCTGCATTCCCGGGTTGGTCGCCTGAGTTGAAATCCTGGCATGGGTGAGTCGGTCGGATCATTGTTGCACGGCCGCGCGGCTAGTCTGATCGGACTGTCAGGCATGGTGGGTTCATCCTCGTGGTTGACAGCGAGGTCGATTGTGTTAGTGGGTCTATGGGGGCCAGGTCCTTTCCAGTAGTTCCTGGTTATGGTTATCTGCAGTTCGCAGTTTGATCTGGTCCAAATGCTTTCTGCGTTTGCCCATTACATGGTTTCACAACAAACACTCCATTTTCATCACAAACACTCCATTCCCCTCTTTGGCTAATACAGTGCTAGCAACGAATCTGGGCCCATGATCACGGTCTACCTCATTTATTCTGATGTCACGTGGAGGAGCCGTACGATCATGGTACATTCTCTGCTGATTACGGAAAGCCCGGTTCTGAGTGATTTAGCCCGGTGACTGCGTAGCACCCGGGATAGCCGGGTCTGTGGGGAGTCTACCATGACACGTGTGGTGCTTGGCTTTATTATTTCAGCTGCCCGCTCCGGACCACTGTCGCTGATCCTGAGGTCCGGCAAGCCAAGGATGGCAGATATGGCCTTGAGACTTTCAGTAATGGCAGGAGGCCACGTGATCCCCGTGAATCCTGGGCCATGACATGGAGGCCCAGGATCACCAACTGTGTGTAGCCTCCCTGCCTTTCTTTGCAACGTTGCAGGGTTACCCCATAGGGGCCAATCTGATGGGATGAGCATTTTGTCTTAGTGACGGATAAGCTGCAACATCCCGTCTAGCGGTTCGGCGTTAGCAGGTGGTAACGCGGGATCCTGGTTGGTCCAGGTCCTAGTCTGGGGAGCCGTTACGGTTGACCCCTCGCTCTCTAGCACTTCCATAACAACAAGCAGGTTTGCGGGCTGCGCCGTTTCCACCCCTGTGGTGGGCAACGGTAGCCGACTGAGGGCATTAGCGCCGTTCTCCGTGTCTGGCCCGTGGCGGATCATGTTACAGTGCACAGACGGTGTTAGACCTATTCGAGACAAAGCATTGATAATTGTGCCTCTGCTCTCCCAAAACTGAGATTGGCAGCTTGTCTGACTCGAGCAAATATTGGGACACACTTTGGTATGTCTCTTGTCCCGTGAATGCAGGCTACTGCCTTGGGTAAGTTATTGGATACATGTACAACCGGTTGGGGTTCACCCGCTACGTTGGCTTGCTGTACAACATGCCCGACCCCGTGTGATAACACATCACTTGCTGCAAATACTTTGTTAGATACATATACAACCGGTTGGTGTTTGCTCGCTACTTTGGCTTGTTGTAAGGTACCCCCGACCCCATATGATAATACATCATTTGCCACGAATAGGCACTCACATGGGTTACACAGTGCAAACAACTTATTGGAGCGTGGTGGGTTCCTGGCCTTCTCAGCAGCCACCCCTTTACCTTTGCCCCAAGCCCAGTCGTCTTCCTGGCTGTGCAACACATGCCTCTGTTTTGTTGCGGCGACATCCCGTGGTCCGGACGCGCACTCCTCCCGTGGTCTGGACGCACTCTCGTCCGTGTCCATGATGCCGACTGCCACGATCTTCCTCCTCAGCGATTTTACCTCTGGAAGACGCATTCGGATTGTTTCGGCCGGAGTCCCACTCTGCTTGCTCGACCTGGAGCCTCTTCCATCATCGCGAAGAGGTCGTCGGCTTTGAGTGGTGGGTACTGCGCCTGTACCGCTACTCGGTTGATCTTTACCTCCTCGTGGTCGAGATGAGCGGCCTGTGCTTTGGGGATCTCAAATAGATCTGCACTTAGCTGCCTGGTTCAGCTGAAGGTGGGGGTTTGCTCAACATTTGAGCAAGGGAGACACCGTTTGCTGAAGAAGGTACACAGAGGTCTTACCAGTTCCATCGAATCTTCCCCATCCACCTTCTACCAAGCAGCGTTGGCCCATTACCTGAAACAATCCACAGTGGTAAATCGTGCACCGCTCCCTCATGGGATACTCTTATGTCCGCACTACCAATAACTGGTATCAGTTCCTTGGTGTAGGTGCGCAGCTTTGCCTGAATCGGGATCAGCTTGGGTCATTGTGCTCTGTCGCCCCACAGCCTTTCGCATGCTTTCTGGCTCATAATTGGTTGACTCACCCCCGTGTCCCATTCCATGGAGACTGGAGTGCCGTTAAGTTTAACTTTTAACATTATCGGAGGGCTTTTGGTGGTGAAGGTGTGTATCCCCTACACTTCCTCTTCATCCTCATGTTGAGTTGCCTCTCCTGCTCGTTCAGTGTGGTCTGCGCCGGATCAGTCATCTTCTGCCGACTTTGCCAAGTGGTGAGTCGCAGCATGTCTGCACATTCGCTGGAGGTGCCCCATTGTTGCACAGCCCTTGCACACGTAGTCCTTGAATCGTCTTTGATGGGCTCAATGATTACCCCCTCAGCGCCGACATGGTGTTAATGGATTCGCATTCATGCCCCACAGTGGCATCTGAGTCATCCTAGGTCTGGCCTCCGCGGGCGTGTAGGCCCTGCCATGTACAGTTCTGCCTGCTGAAGGCATTATTTTATGCACAGTACTTGCCGGTGAGTTCCGATGCTGCAATGATATCTGTTTCGTGTTATCGTTCGTAGACATAAAAGCCTGGGCTATCGTGATGGCCTTGCTCAGATCTAGGGATTCGGCAGACAGCAGTTTGCGAAGAATGACCTCGTGGCCGATTCCAAGCATGAAAAAGTCCTGCAATACTTCCCCCAAAAATCCAGCAAATACCTACAGTCCCACAAGGCATCTTAGGTCGGCAACATAGCTCGCCACGTCCTGGCCCTCGGAGCAGTGGTGCGTATGAAAGCAGTACCTGGCCATAAAGATGCTTGAGGTGTTCCTGAACCAATGTGCACAGCTCTTCATATGTCTTCTCCATTGGTTTCGTCGGTGCTAGCAGATTTTTGATGAGGCCATATATCGTGGACCCGCGAACGGCGAGGAGAATCGCCCTGCGCTTGATCGCAGTTTCTTCCTTTTCCAGCTCGTTGGCCACGCAGTACTGGTCAAGATGCTCAATGAAGACTTCCCAATCATCACCCTCAACAAATCTCTCAAGAATAGCAATGGCAGCTTTAACTGCATGAAAGTTCGTGATCTGTTACTCGTCGCCAATTGTTACATTTAGAATAACTCCACAAGACTGTATATCTTAAGCTCAAACTGTTGTGACCTTGGTCTCTTTATTGTGACTCCAGAGTGAGGAGGCAACATGGTAGTCTGCCTTTTATACCTGCTTACCCAAGGTATGCAGGTGACCCTTGGGTCTCCCACAGGTGCGCCCCTGGTGGAAAGTCTTACATATTGATAGTGTTTACATACATAACAAACAGGATTCTACTTTTAACTCTCAGCAGGTAAAAGAATGCGAGAAGAGCTGGAACCATGAGGCAACTGCCTTTATTGTACTGCTTGTGGGTCAGGAGAAGCAGGAGTGTTTCCTCTAAACACAAGAAGCTTAGTGGCACATGATCGGACCTCCGTGATGGGCCTCCCCCCCCACCCCCAGCCCCCGATGTCCAACCTGCCCACGCAGTGGAGGTTCAACCCCTTCCCCATGATGACCAAACCCCCCAAAATAATCCCCCACCTCCACCCCGCCCACGCCCCACGATGACAGACTTACCTGGCATCCGCTCCCTGCCTGCTTTCCCACCTAACAGGCAACTAGCTTGATAATCTGACTGGCTGGGAAACCGGTTGAAAAAATTTAAAACCGGTTCTGGTGTTAAATTCGGGAGAACCTGGGGAAACCCGTACTTCCAGGTTTCTCATCTGAAAATCCTCCCACCCATTCTTTTCCTGGTCCCAAGAAAATATTGTGGCCGGAGAGTGTCTAGCATTTTTAAATATCATAGACATAACTAAGGAAATATTTCAAAAAGTGCCTTAGTCTTGTTATTAAAGGATTTTTGATAATGGAAAAGCATGGTCAATAATATCGAACCTCGGTGATTAATTAGAGATGCAAATGCATACTTGACGTTTGTAACAGTATGAGGGGAAATTTTGCAACAAAGATAGACTCCAATAACCACGCAACCATTTCCTCATCACAGCAACTTCAAGAAATGACGGGGGAGAAATTGGCCTGATTTGCGCCTCCCATTAGCGCCTACGGAGGACGGTAACGGGGCGCTAAAGGATTACCGACCAGGCGCTGCAAATTCACCAACGCCTGAGAACTTTCCTGGTGGTTTTGCGCTAGCGCTAACATTTATCACCTCGCTCTGTACCGCCCCGTAGATCGTGACGTCATCTGGTGCGCAGGCAGTGAGAGCGAATGCAATATTCGCTCTCACTGTCTGCAGCATCGCCGGATATCAACAACAGCAGCTGCAGGAGGCATTGTCATCTCAGCTGGCTGCTTGGAGAGCAATATTTAAAGGCAGTGGTGGTCAGTTAGGAAAAAATTTATTAATCTCCCCAGTCTGGTGTCTTTTTTTTGGACTTCACGATGCGTCAGATTGCTTGCAGCTGTTGTGCACCCAGCACAGGTCCCGTGGCCCCACAGATATATGATGAAGATTGAATGAAACCAACATTGGCCCTCCCCTTTAAGTGAGGGGAGGAGCCTCTAAAGACAGCAGCGCTGCACGGAACATTGTTCAGCACTCTGCCGCTACCACCCCTCTCACTGACTTTAGTGCTCGATGGGAAGTGATAGCACTTGCTTTAGTGCTCCACTTCCCTCTTGGACCGCTAAAGCGGAAGTTCCCGGCAGCAAAAACTCTTTTCTGCCTGGTGCTACTTTTCCACTCCCTGAAAAGCTATTGCCCCAAATGGGATGCTACACAATTTCTAGCCCAGTATGTTGTTTATTATTTTAATTAAATAATTATGGATTATCATTTTACTGTAGGGTAATATTTTAAATATATTATATATACTGTGAGCAGATGATCACAGAATCACCTCAGCAATTCCATGATCCCAAGAATATTCAAACCATATTATTCCAAGTAGTGGTTTTTCCACTTAGCTCCCACCAACATAGCTTGCCATCAAGTTCTCAAACAGCTATCCATCTAACTCCTTTCTAAAGTAGCAATAATTTGCATTTATATAGCGCTGTTAATGTAATAAAATGTTCCAAGGCACTTCAGAAGAGCATTAACAATAAATATTTTTGACACTGAGCCACAGAAGGAGATACCAGGACAGATGACCAAAAGCTTGGTCAAAGAGGTTGCACTTAAGGATGATTTTAAAGAGAGGAGAGAAATAGAAAGGGAGAGAGGTTTAGGGAAGGAATTCCAGAGCTTTTGGGCGAAGGCAGCTGAAAGCACGGCTGCCTATCGGGAGCGATTAAAATCGGAGATATGTAAGATGTCTGAATTGGAGGAGTGCAGAGATCTCGAAGGGTTTTAAGGCTGGAGGAGGTTACAGAGATAAGATAGGAAGGCTCTGCACTGCACCACAAGAGGCAGTTCATCGGTCGAGGAGAGGAGCAAAATCGTCTGACTGGGGACACTGGTTGAGTGTCCATAGTAAATCCGAGGGGGGAGACGACGATCGAGGGGAGGGGCAAGTGTAGGCCAACATCGTTGGAGAGATTTGAAAACAAGGATGAGGATTTTTAAATTGAGGCATTGTCGGATTGAGAGCCAATGTAAGTCAGAAAACACAGGGGTAATCATGAAGATAAGTTTTAAAAACTTATCTGAATATAAAACCAAGTGGAGCAGGAATGCTCCAAATTAAAACTGCAGGCCGATGGGTCTCAAGTCACACATAATTGTTCTTCACAACAACATTTTTAAACAAATGGGGCTGAACTTGCGGCCCCTATGGGTGCATACAAGGTGCGCACGCTCCCATAGGTGCCCTGGAAGTTCCGGGTTTAGGTATGCACTGCGCACACGCTGAAACCCGGACCTTGAGATCTTTCAAGAATCCTCTTGACAGATCATACGAATCCCTGGGAAAAGGGCCTCCGCGGGCGAGGAGTTGAGCTATTTGCCCAACTTCTGCCCAGTGAATGTCCTTGAAATTCTTACGCCTGGTAAAAGCAGGCGTAAGGCCTGCTTTTACCAACATAAGAGTTTTAAAAAATAGAAAAATAAAATTTTATCACTCATTTATATATTTAAAGACCCTGTCCAATAAGGTAAGTTTATTTCGGGGCCCCGTTAAAACATATTAAAACATTTTTTAAATTAAATTTTTGTTTAAAATATTTAATTAAATGGCATTTAAATTAATTTTAAATATGTAGGGCCCGAAATCCCGGTTCTGGGCTTCCCGCGGGCGTTCGCCAGAAAATAGTAAAGATCTGCACCTACCTTTTCCTGTTGCGCCCTCCAGCGATCCCGGTCGGAGGCCTTCTCTCCCTGTGCATCGGAACGTGTTCACATCTTGCAGATGCGCAGGAAGAATCTAGAGTCACGTGGCACTGGTCAGCCAATCAAGGTAAAGTATTCTCATTCATAATAATGGGTACTCCGTAAGTAGGAGCTCTCATTATTATGAATGAGAAACATCCCCCCCAAACACCAAAACACAAATAAAAAAATAGAAAAAACATCACATATTTAACATTAACTTAATTTAAAGTTAATCAATGTGTTACAAAAAATATATATTTTTCCGATTTAAAAAAAAATGTAATTAGGGTTTAAAATAAACTTACCTTCGTGGGCAGGATTTTTAACAGAAAAATATGGTATTAAATCTTATTTTTATATGTTTTAAAATTCTTACGCTGGTAAAAGTAGGCTATGCGCCTGCTTTTACCAGGCGTAAGCGTTTTAAGGACATTTGCTGGGCGATAGATGGGCAAATACCGTAATCTTGCCCATGCAAATGTCCTTGCTGCCGAGGTGCATGCGATCTGTCAAGCCAGAACTTGACATATCAGAAAAGTCAGTTTTCAGCGCATGCTCATCATGCGCCAAAAACTGGCTTTTGTGATGCTTTGCCGGGTCCATACACACCGTACGGGCCCGGGGAGGCCGGGATTTCAGGGCTATAATGTTTTTTTTAAATTTATTTCATGCGTTTTTGTGTATTTTTTAAGTGATCCCCATTCATACTTAAGATTCGGTACAAACGGAAATCCCCGTAAGTATGAATGGAGTTTCCCTTCTTTTATTGGTTGGGCAAGCCCACGTGATCGCAGGGGCGCTTGCGAACTGCATGCTCCCCTGGGATACGTGGGCCTCTACGCAGGCCTACCCTTGGAGGCCCAGGATCGCAGGTCAACAAACCTCCCGGACTATCAGGTAATTTCGTAGACTTTTTGCAGGTCGGAGGCATCCGCCCTTGGGAAGCCTCCGGCTGCAATTTCTACCCCTATTTGATCTACTGGTACAAACCTTTCAAGTATCCACTACATCTATTTAGCAGTAGAAAACTGTTGCTATTTCTTTGTATATTTGTTACATTTCTTTTAAGAAAACAATCATGAGGGACTTGGCATCATCTGTTTTCAGCAAAGAGTTAAAAGGGTGTCTCCCAATAACAGAGCTGATGAGATTCAGCTAAAAATAATCCATCAGACCTAAAAAGCATCATATAGACTGAAGAAGACATATGTTAGTACATGTGTGGGAATGTGACATAAGGAAGCAGCTACATGTTCTGAGTGCTATAAATTGCAATCAATCTGCCTGGTATCCCCTGCAATAATGAGGGGAATTTTTACCTATAGAAATGAGTGGGTTAGGAGATTGGAGGTAGTTACATTGTTAAAATCGGAATACTGCCTCCAACCCGCCCGGAGGCAGGACGGGAGCTGGAATGAGGGCAGGCAGCCGAGCTGCAGGCCGTCTATTTAAATACTGTAATAAGGCTGGATGCCTCTTCTTTAACCCCCAGCTAGTCGGGTTTTACATACCTGATAGGCAGTTACAGCAAGGCAAGGACTGCCACATGCAGGAGGTGAGTGCGCAATTGGAGACCGCCCCACGAGCCTTCTGATCACCTACTCAGAACCCCCCCCCACTCCACTGATGATGCTGAGGACCCGATGTTCTCTCCCCCCAACGATGATTCTTCAGAGGCCGGCCCCAATCAACGTTACCGAGCAGAAACTCAGCCCAAAGTGTTTAATTTTACATGGCTATAAAAAGAGCGACTGTAAGTGATTTCCCTTAGGTGTTTTCGAAGCACCCCCACTTTACAATAGTTCTAATGCTGGAATTACTGAACTGGACAGATGAATGAGTCAGGAATGGGTACCTTGGTCCGAGTACCGGCAATGCTTTTATTAAAGTTAAAATACACACCTGCACCCAGTAAAAACACACACACCCTGGTGTGTAAAACAAACAAATGCAGTACAATACACTGTTTGGCCTGTCTAAACAAGCCCCTAACGCGAAGTACCCACGTCTAAAACACCTTCCACTAAAACCTCTCAAACTTAGTTGGGACACATGACATCCTTTTACACTATGCGGTGGTCTTAAAAATCCGTGGGCTGGGATAAATGCTCACCAATCACCCATCTGGCTTACTCGCTGCTTCTCCCGATGAAGCGTATCTTCTAGGTCCGTACAAAACTGTGGTCTTCAAGTCCAGTCTCAAGCTCAGCCTCCCAATCAAAGTAGCAAGACTCTCTTGGCTCGTAGATGGTGGTTTCTTCTCTCCGTTCCAGATGGAGTGCTCGGTTCTTGTGCGTTGCAAGCAGGCGTAGAAGAGGGGAGAGAGAGAGATGGTTTCCAACTGCCGTTCTCTTATACCTGCAAGACTGCTAAAAGTCTAACTGTCCTTCCCGCCTGAGGCTGTCCAACTGAAAAGCAAAAAACAAGTCTTTGCCTGCCCCTTTGTCAAACTGGGCTGTCCCTTGATGGGTGGCTCCAATGAGTCTGTGGTCAAAATAGCTTTCCTTTGTCTTTCGATGGCCTGAAACACCAGCCACCTTAATGTCTCACTGATGGGTTCCCATTCCATGACAAAAGGCACCCATCAATCATGATGTTCCTGCTTTCAGCCATTCTCATTCCTGCCCAGCTGTTGTGTATTCAAGTTAAAATATGTTTGGACTTGCCCAGGTTAGCTCTTCTGCTGTGCAGTGAATGTGTCCCAGCAAAGTTCAAAAGTTTATGCCGACATTTTCGCCGAATCTTACACGGCCCACCCATATAATAATCTATCTAGAGATCCATGGATGAAACATATGCAGCATACCCTTTCCTTTTCATCGGCTGTTTCACCTTTGTATTTGTCAGTGTCCCTCATGCATCACGTGATACAGGTGCAGCGTCGAGAATCCAGAGTTCTGGAATCCGGAATATTCTGGACTCCGGTCCGATTGGTGGCAGGGTCCTCCAGAATCTGTAAAATGTTCTGGAATCCGGACCCAACGACCCTGCCATCTCGGGGCCCCGCCGCCGCTCGCCTCGCCCCGCCCCATTGCCACTGCCCTTATTTCAGGGCCTCCTCGCCGCCCGCCCGAACACCTCCTCGGCAGGGCCCACCTGTCTGAACACCTTTCGGCGGGGCCCTGCCCGAACACCTCCTCGGTGGGGCCCTGCCCGAACACTTCCTCGGCAGGGCCCACCTGCCTGAACACCTCCTCGGTGGGGCCCTGCCCGAACACCTCCTCGGCAGGGCCCACCTGCCTGAACACCTTTGGGCGGGGCCCCGCCCAAACACCTCCGGCAGGACCCACCTGCCTGAACACCTCCTCGGTGGGGCCCTGCCCGAACACCTCCTCGGTGGGGCCCTGCCCGAACACCACCTCGGTGGGACCCCGCCCAAACACCTCCTTCGCGGGGCCTGCCCGACAACAATGACCTCGGCAGAGGCCCGCCCGCCCAACGATGACTTCCTTGGAGGGGCTGGCCCGACGACGACCTCGGCAGGGCCCGCCTGACGATGACCTTGGCGGGGCCCCGCCCGAACAGCTCCTCAGCAGAGTCGGCCCAAACACCTCCTTGGCAGGGCCGGCCCGACAACCTCCTTGGCCAGGCCTGCCCGACATCCTCCTCGGTGGGGCCGGATGGCTCGAACAGCTCTTTGGCAGGAATCCCCCCCCCCCACACCGCCTTTCTGACATTCCGAAATCCAGAAATACCCGAACCTGGGCTCTGGTGTTTCCAGATTTGCGATGTCAGTAAACAAATCGAAAATCCAGAAAAGCCCGTAATCCGGAACGGCCTTGGTCCCGCGGGTTCTGGATTTTAGGCGCTGCACCTGTAGCTTCACTTTCTCTTTAAACCATAGAAGTGTACTGGTGGGGCTTATGCGGAATTACTAACGAATAAAAATAAGATCAAGTCTATTGCATATTTTTCTGATATGGTTAAGGTCTGTGTCATGCATCTAAAATGTAATCATCATATAAATCGATATACTTGTATCATCTAATTTGTATAACACTGTTACAGGATATATAACACAAGTCACATTACATATTACAAATATATACATTTTGTACTTATTGCAATCACAAATATCAGGGTTACAGTCAGTCAGATGTTTATTTATATTAATATATATACATTTTTTAAGAAGTATATGTAATAAACTCAGTGGTCACCTTACAGTGTTACTAAAATTCCTTAGTCAGGGTGGTAGTGGGGAAATTTCAAACCTCTTTCTCAATAGATATCTATCCAGCTGCTAATATCTAACTTTGCTTGAAGCTGAGTGTTACATAGAATTGCATTACATCAAATCTACAGCATAGAAAAGGCCATTTGGCCCAACAGGTTGAATGATCAGCCGTGATATTATTGAATGGCGGTGCATGCTCGAAGGGCCGAATGGCCTGCTCCGGCACCTATTTTCCATGTTTATACACCCCACACGAGTCTCCTCCGACTCTAATGATCTCTTCCCACCCTCCCCCCATATATATCTTTTCCCTTCTCCCTCATGTGTGCTTCAAGCTTCCCCTTAAAAGTGTCAATGTTATTTCAACCACTCCATGTGGCAGCGAGTTCCACATTCTCACCACTCTCTGTGAAAAGAAATTTCTTCTAAATTCTTTATTTGATCTGTTAGTGGCTGACTTATATTTATGCCCTCTTGTTCTGGACTGGTTAAATAGCTAACGACTACTTAATCAATACAATTTTTTAGTTTAAAGATCCACATCATCTCCCCTCAATCTTTACTCCAATGAAAATTAGTTTAGTCGATTGAGCCTTTCTTCATCATTTAGTCCACTAAGGTCTGAAGTCGCTGAACCCTTTCTCATACACCGAACTCCAGAGTGGACATCATCATTGATCTATGCAAATTCAGTATGAATTGTTCTGATTTGTAATCCAGAGCTCCCGGATGCACATGGTATCCAATTTGCTTTATTGATAACTGCTTCATATTGACCAGATGCTTTCAGATGCTACCAATGGAGTTTCAAAATAGAATCTTTTCATCCAATGCATATTTACTGTTGCTTGATTGATTGCCCTACCTTTAATCCAAGTTGCGTATCTCTACTTGTATATTCCAATGGGTGAAATTACCCCTTTGTGAGAGGTACGTTTGCGCCTCCGGGGATTGGGGGTTTCTGTCGGCTGCTGGGAAATAGCCGAGAGCTTGCGGAGACGCTTTCAAGGCACAACCGTGCCCCAAGGGTAGCGATTCACGCCACGACATAACCGGCGATGACGTCATTGGCGTGCACGCTGACCCATTACCGCCCAATGGAGGAAATTGCCCCGCAGCCCGCGAGGCGGGCACGAGCGGGTATCGACGTATGCTTCACAGGTCGCTTTAAGCATCTGTGTAGTGCTGCCGATCATGCCCCGTTGAGGGACGGTAAGCCCAATTCAGCAGCTGGGGCAGGACATCTGCACCGGGCACAGGAAGTCCCCCCCCCAGAGCAGCTAACCGCACCCAATCGGGGCACAGGGCAATTTCAAGTCTCTCTGAAGATAGTCAATCTCTTTTCTACTTATTACTTGTCCACAGTAAATTTAATAATGTAGTACTACTGTGGACACCCTGTTCCATGTCATTCATGGATAGTGGGCTAGAATTTGCAGTCGGAGGATTCCCGTGGGCAGATGCCTCCGAACCACAATAAAACTACGAACCTACCCAATGGTCCTGGATCCACGGAGACTCTCGCTCCTGGGCCTGCAGGCATCGGCCTGCTTAAAGGCGCCCCTGGGATCACATGGCCCGGCCCAACCAATCAGAAAGGGGATTCACATTATGCTTATGGGGATTCCAATTACGTACAGAATCCCATAAGCATAATAGAAATCACCCAAAAAATACATGTATGCAACACTTAAATAAAATAAAATTACAGCTTGACAGGTCATCCGCATATCGGGAGAGAGGACATTTGCAAGGGCACGATTGTGGTATTTACCCATATCATGCTCAGAAAATGTCCTCAAAACTCTTGCACCTGATAAAAGCAGGCGCATAGCCTACTTTCACAGGCATAAAAGTCTTAAAGCACACTTAAAACAGGAATATAAAATTTAAAATACACATTTAATTTTTAAAAAGTCAGAAAAAAAATATTTCTCAAAGATATTTATTAACTTTAATTTCAATTAATTTTAATTATGTGAGGTGTGAGTTTTATTTTTTATTTGGTGTCATTATGTTTGCTATTAATTGAGAAAAAAAAACAATGAGAACTCGTAGATATGGAGTTCCCATTGCTATTAATTGAGAATACTGTACCTGATTGGTTGAGCAGTCACACATGACTGCACATTCTGTGTGGGATCCTTGAGGACAGGAGCGCGCTTCACAGAGGCATCCACCGGGATCCGGGGTGCCTCTGGGACCACCAGGTAATTTTGGAAAAACTCTCTCCGACCGGAATTTTAGAGCCAATATAAACATTTTTCAAGGGGCCAAAAATAACTTAAACTTATTTTCCAGCTTTTTGAATGTTAAAATGATTTTTTTAAATGATTTTAATATTTATTTAAACACTTAATCTGATTTAAAAAAAAGGCCTTATGCCTGCTTTACCACGCATAACAGTTTCATGGGAATTCGTTGGGCAAATAGCCCAACTCTCCGATCGTGAATGTCCATTTCTTGGGGATGCGGATGATCTGTCAAGAAGATTCCTGACAGATCGCAAGTTCCGGGTTTTCATGCATGTGGAACCCCAGAACTTGTGGGGGTGCGTTCGTGGTCATAGGCCCAGGAAAATCCGGGCCTGTATGAGGAAAATTCACAGACATATCCCTGTAGAACACCACTGGTTACTTTTTCCCAAGCAAAGTATTTTGTTTTATCTCCATTCCTCTGATTTTTGCTGCTAAGTCATTTCTCAATTCATCCAAACAATTCGTTGCTTATTCCATAAGCATTAACCTTTACCACTAGAACACTTGAAGAACTTTATCGATTTCCTTTTGAAAATCCAAATAAGCTATATTTAGTGGTTTACACTCACCCATTAGCTAGTTACCTCCAATAGATATTTACAGCATGACTTTTGGCTTTGAAAATCCTGCTATCTGCTTTTTATAAGACTTGTGCTCTTCAGGTGTTCATTTCTCACATCCTGTCGATGCTACAAATGAACACCTGAAGAGTGTTTTTATTGTGTTCCTAACACAGATGAGGCTGCACACAGGGAGGTTAAAGTAACAGTGACCTCAGTCTTTAATAAGACACTCCAGAGTGAGGAACAGGCCTTAGGGGCCGGCTTATATATAGTACTCCCATATGCTGGGATCCCTTGGGACTTCAGGGGATGAGCTCCCTGGTGGCGGAACATGGGAGTGCATGCTTTACAGATACACAACATCACTCCTCCCTCAAAGTCAAAGTGAAAACTATTTACAAGGTGAGGCGGTCGGGAGCCTTTCTTTCCCTGGTGGACCGCCTCGGTACAAATGTCTGTTCTGGTGTGTTGGCTGTGCCCTCGCTGGACTGACGTGTTGTTGGCCCTGCAGGGCTGCTAGGTGAGCCTGGCCTTGCTGGGCTGTTGGGCGGGATGGGTTTGATTTCCTGGTCCGGAGTGGTGACGTTGATCCTTTGGGTGTGTGTTGTGGGCTTGATAAAGGTGGTATCTGCTGTGGGTTGTTCAAGGCAGTCTGTGAACCACATGCTCGTTTGGTCCAGGTGCTTTCTGCAAATTTGTCCATTGTCGAGTTTGACTACAAACACCCTTCTTTAGTTATCACCGTGCCCGTGATCCACTTGGGACCACGTCCATTGTTTAGCACATACACAGGCTCATTCAGATCAATTTCCCGTGACACAGTGGTGCGACCATCGTTTACATTTTGTTACTGCCGTCTGCTCTCTACCTGATCATGCAGGTTGGGGTGAACCAGCGAGAGTCTGGTTTTAAGTGTCCTTTTCATGAATAGCTCAGCCGGGGGCATCCCTGTCAGCGAGTGGGGTCTCGTGCGGTAGCTGAGCAGTAATTGGGACAGGCGGGTTTGGAGTGAGCCTTCTGTGACCCATTTAAGGCTCTGTTTGCTGGTTTGTGCAGCCCACTCTGCCTGCCCATTGGAGGCTGGTTTAAACGGGGCCGAGGTGACATGTTTGATCCCATTGCAGGTCATGAATTCTTTAAATTCGGCACTGGTGAAACATGGCCCGTTGTCACTGACCAGTATGTCAGGCTGGCCGTGGGTGACAAACATGGCCCTCAGGCTTTCAATGGTGGTGGTGACTGTGCTTCCCAACATTATTTCACGTTCAATCCATTTTGAAAAAGCATCCACCACCACCAGGAACATTTTACCGAGAAACAGGCCCGCATAGTCGACATGGATCCTCGACCATGGTCTGGAGGGCCAGGACCACAAACTTAGTGGTGCCTCTCTGGGCGCGTTGCTCAACTGAGCACACACACTGCATTGCCGTACACAGGACTCTAAGTCAGAGTCGATACCGGGCCACCACACGTGGGATCTGGCTATTGCTTTCATCATTACTATATCCGGGTGTGTGCTGTGGAGATCCGAGATGAACGTCTCCCTGCCCTTTTTTGGTAGCACTACGCGGTTACCCCACAATAGGCAGTCTGCCTGAATGGACAGCTCGTCCTTTCGCCGCAGGAACAGCTTGATTGGCTCTTGCATTTCAATGGGGATGCTGGCCCAGCTCCCATGCAGTACACAGTTTTTTACTAGGGACAGCAGAAGATCTTTGCTGGTCCAAGTCCTAATCTGGCGGGCCTTGACAGGTGATTTATCATTTTCAAAAGCTTCCATGACCATCAACAAGTCTGTGTGCTTTGCCACCATCAACAAGTTTGCAGGCTGCGCCATTTCCACCACCGTGGTGGGCAATGGTAGCCGACTGAGAGCATCCGCACAGTTCTCGGTGCCTGGCCTGTGGCGGATGGTATAGTTATACGCTGATAGGTTATACGTTGTATGCGGGCTGAGGCATTAGTATTTATCCCCTTTTTTTCAGCGAACAGGATTGTGAGGAGTTTGTGATCGGTTTCTAGCTCAAATTTGAGGCCAAACAGGCACTGATGCATTTTCTTTACCCCGAACACACACGCTAATGCCTCTTTCTCAATCATGCTGTTGGTCCTCTCGGCCTTAGACAAGCTCCTGGAAGCATAGGCGACAGGTTGCAACTTCCCCGCAACGTTAGCTGTTGTAATTAATACACACCCGACTCTATATGACAACGCGTCACATGCTAGCACAAGTCTTTTACACGGGTGATACAATACAAGCAGCTTGTTGGAGCATAAAATGTTTCTGGCTTTCTCAAAAGCAATTACTTGGTTTTTTTCCCATACCCAGTTCTCACCTTTGCGCAATAACACATGTTGAGGCTCTAAAAGGGTGCTTAACCCCGGTAGGAAGCTACCAAAATAGTTGAGGAGTCCCAGGAAGGACCGCAGCTGTTCTGTGGCCTGGGCGCATTCCTGATAGCCTCTGTCTTGGCGTCTGTGGGCTGAATGCCGTCCGCCGCGATCTTTCTCCCCAAAAACTCCACTTCCATTGCCATGAAGACGCATTTTGACCTCTTCAGCCACAGCCCTATGCGATCCAGTCGCTGGAGGACCTCCTCCAGGTTTTGTAGGTGCTCGGCGGTGTCTCGACCCATGACCAATATGTCGTCGTGAAAGACCACCGTGTGTGGTATCGATTTGAGTAGGCTCTCCATGTTTCTCTGGAAGATCGCTGCAGCCGACCGAATTTCAAACGGGCATCTGTTGTAGATGAACAGTCCCTTGTTGATGCAGATGAGGCCCTTTGAAGACTCCTCCAGCTCCTGCGTCATGTAGGCCAAAATCAGGTCGAGCTTGGTGAACGTCCTGCCTCCTGCCAGCGTCGTAAATAGGTCATCTGCCTTAGGTAGCGGGTATTGGTCCTGTAGCGAGAAACGATTAATAGTTACTTTATAATCGCCACAAATCCTGACCGTGCCATCACTTTTGAGTACTGGAGCTATCGGGCTGGCCACTCGCTGAATTCCACGAGGGAGATGATGCCTTCGCATTGCAGTCTGTCCAGCTCGATTTCCACTCTCTCCCGCATCATGTGAGATACTGCTCGCGCCTTGTGGTGAATGGGTCGTGCCTTTGGGACCAAGTGGATCTGCACCTTCACCCCGGAAAAGTTTCCAATGCCTGGCTCAAAAAGGGAAGGAAATTTGTTTAGAACCTGGGTACATGAGGCCTCATCGACATGTGATAGCGCTCGGATGTCATCCCAGTTCCAGCGGATTTTGCCCAGCCACCTTCCTCCAAGCAGTGTGGAGCCATCGTCCGGGACAATCCAGAGTGGCAGTTTGTGCACCGTGCCCTCGTAGGTGACCTTGGCCATGGTGCTGCCCAGGACTGTGATAAGCTCTTTGGTGTATGTTCTCAGTTTTGTGTGGATGGGGCTCAGGGCTGGTCTGAATGCCTTGTTGCACCACAGTCTCTGAAACATCTTTTTACTCATGATGGATTGGCTAGCGCCAGCGTCCAGTTCCATGGCTCCGGGTAAGCTATTCATTTTACGTTTAGCATTATAGGTGGACATTTCGTCGAAAATGTGTGCACCCCATGTACTTCAGCATCTGCCTCCTCTCTCTCAGGCTCGAAATTGCTTCAATCCACCATGGACCGATCTTCCTCTGCCACGTGGTGGTTAGCAGGTTTTGCAGAGCTTGCAGCTCGTTTGCAAGCTCGTTGGAGGTGCCCCATTGTTCCACAGCTCTTGCAAACATACCCTTTGAAGCAGCATGAATAGGCTGAATGGAAGCCTCCACAACGCCAACAAGGTGTGAATTGCCTTGCATTCATCCTTTGTTGGGGACTCTGAGTCATTTGGGTCACCTGAGGCCTGCTGGCAGTTGCAGACTCGTGGGTTCTGCCCTGTACATTTCTGCTCGCAAACACAGTTCCAGTTAATTTGTGAATATTGCTAGCACTTGTGTGCTGAGAGATTTGTTTGGTGTTATCACTGGTGGACATAAACGCCTGTGCTATCGCAATGGCCTTACTGCGGGTCGGTGTCTCTACAGTCAAAAGTTTTCATGGGATGGTCTGATGGCCAATGCCCAGTACAAAAAAGTCTCTGAGCATTTGCTCCAGGTAGCCATCAAACTCACATTGTCCTGCAAGTCGCCTTAGCTCGGCGACGTAGCTCGCCACTTCCTGACCTTCAGATCGCTGGCACGTATAGAACCGATACCTTGCCATCAGCACACTCTCCCTCGGGTTAAGATGCTCCCGAACCAGTGTACACAGCTCCTCATACAACTTATCTGTGGGTTTCACCGGAGCCAGAAGATTCTTCATGAGGCTGTAGGTCGGTGCCCCGCAGACCGTGAGGAGGACCGCTCTCCTTTTGTGCTTCCTTCTCCATCCAGCTCGTTGGCTACAAAGTACTGGTCTAGCCGTTCGACATAGGCTTCCCAGTCCTCACCCTCCAAGAATTTCTCCAGGATGCCCACAGTTTGCTGCATCTTTGCGTTGGATTTGTATTCTCGTCGCCAGTTATTGTGTTCCTAACACAGATGAGGCTGCACACAGGGAGGTTAAAGTAACAGTGTTTAATAAACAATCTTTAATAAGACACTCCAGAGTGAGGAACAGGCCTTACGGGCCGGCTTATATACAGTGCTCCCAAGGGATGCTGGGACTTCAGGGGATGAGCTCCCTTGTGGCAGAACATGGGAGTGCATGCTTTACAGATACACAACAGTTTCTTCATACTCTTTCTTCCCTGCCACAAAGCTACATATGCCTTGGCATTATCATTACATTTGGCAATCAGTAACTTTACAGGACTCAGACAGGAGTTGGCAGTGGAGCAGATGGTGCATCGTTTGCAGCTCATCATCATAGTCGCACATCACTGAGTTACTGTCATTATAACTCAATTCCTGCATCATTGCTTTTCAACAACCAGTACCAGTGCATAATTGATTGAGGCATTGCCAGATTGGCCAAAGGTTCAGAGGCTCCAGCTAGAAGCTGCACATCGGGTTTGATATCCGGGCGATGTGACTTAAACTGTAGATGTGTTCTTCAGGTTTTAATTCTCCACTGTTTCACTCTGGAATCAAGATAGTTGATGAGGTGTAGGAAGCTGTGTCTCAACTTCAGTCTATTCTGAGCAGAATAGTTTTGGAACAATGGATGGTGAGAAGAGTATCAGAGTAGACACAGTTAGAAGGAGCAGTTCGCTGGATTTTTGAAGTTTCATTTATTTTTACCATTATGAATGTTAGGGTAATTGGCCTGTGACTTCCAAGCTCATGGCTTCCTCCGTTGTTGAATATTCCAGCTAGATTTGTTAATGTCTAGTCCTCAAGTACTACAGGTACTTAATTATAGAACTCTGAAAAATATCAATCAACACATCAATAATTTCCTCCTTTAATTCCATGAGAATTCTAGGATGTATCCCAGCAGATCCAAGTACCTTGTGGATATTCAATCCTTTCAATTTCTAAACATCACAAATTTTACTA
Source organism: Pristiophorus japonicus (assembly GCF_044704955.1). Lineage (NCBI taxonomy): Eukaryota > Metazoa > Chordata > Chondrichthyes > Pristiophoridae > Pristiophorus > Pristiophorus japonicus. The sequence continues at coordinate 120,856,787 of NC_091983.1, read as the reverse complement.
ACTTCATTTTGTGTGGTAGAGCACTTAGCCCCATTTACTGTGATTGTAATTTGTCTTTTGGGTGGTCTCCCTTCGTTGACAGATTCCTCTTGGGTCTCCCGCCGGCGGGAGGGGAGTACCGCTGGCAACCGCCCACTAACAGCCGCTGGTGAGCAAGTCACGTAAGTGACCTCCCGCTTGCCGAGCTGCCAAATTGGTGCGGGCGGGAGTCGGCGGCAACAGGGAGAAAGACATGGAGGCAGGTCTAACCCCAACGGTAAGTACGAAGACCTGCAAAAAAAGGTATCAAACTTTTTTTTAAAATGTCAGCGATTTCTGAGTATGGGGTCCCCAGAAGGTGTTCCAGTGTTTTTTTTTCTTCGTGGATGTTTTTATTTTTAAGTGTTCCCTCCTCTCTGGGCCCGACTCAATCCTCGGCGGCACTTTGGCGAGGATCGCATTTTCCGCCGAGATTTGGAACTCCCGCCTGCTGCCTCCCAGATTCATGCCGTAAGTCGGTATTTTGCCGCTGGGCAGTACTGTCATATCCTTTAGAGGAATCTCTGCCAGTCTCTCGGTGGTCCTTTGGGTGGCACTTGGGCAGGTCTTGACTTTTACCAAGTTTGTACCCTCACTGTTGTTTGATTTCCTTTAAAATTAAATAATTTTTACTTTTTCAAATACTTTATCGGGTATCCTAAGTTGCCTTTTGTTGGGATCCCAACGCTCCGTATCTTTTGTTTCATTGAATCTTTGAAAGTATTTCTGCCTGATTTTGAGGTTATTTCTAGGCTCCTTATTAAACTCATCATCATCATCATCATAGGCAGTCCCTCGAAATCGAGGAAGACTTGCTTCCACTCTCAAAATGATCCTCAGGTGGCTGTACAGTCCAATATGAGAACCACAGTCCCTGTCACAGGTGGGGCAGATAGTCATTGAGGGAAAGCGTGGGTGGGACTGGTTTGCCGCACACTCTTTCCGCTGTCTGTGCTTGATTTCTGCATGCTCTCGGCGATGAGACTCGAGGTGCTTCGCGCCCTTTTCGATGTACTTCCTCCACTTAGGACGGTCTTTGGTCAGGGACTCGCAGGTCTCAGTGGGATGTTGCACTTTTTCAGGGAGGTTTTGAGTGTCCTTATAACATTTCCTCTGCCCACCTTTTGCTCGTTAGCCTTGAAGGAGTTCTGAGCAGAGCGCTTGCTTTGGGAACAATATGGAATGCCCAGCAGAGCTGATCAAGTGTGGTCAGTGCTTTAATGTTGGGGATGTTGGCTTAGTTGAGGACTCTAACGTTGGTGCGTCTGTCCTCCCAGGGGATTTGTAAGATCTTGCGGAGACATCGTTGGTGTATTTCTCCAGCGACTTGAGGTGTCTACTGTACATGGTCCAAGTCTCTGAGCCATACAGGAGGGCGGGTATTACTACAGTTCAGTAGACCATGAGCTTGGTGGCAGATTTGAGGGCCTGGTCTTCAAACACTCTTTTCCTCAGGTGGCCGAAGGCTGCGCTGGTGCACTGGAGGCAGTATTGAACCTCATCATCAATGTTTGCTCTTGTTGATAAGAAGTTCCCGAGGTATGGGAAATGGTCCGCTTTGTCCAGGGCAGCGCCGTGGATCTTGATGACTGGGGGGCAATGCTGTGCGACGAGGACAGGCTGGTTGAGGACCTTTGTCTTACGGATGTTTAGCGTAAGGCCCATGCTTTCGTACGCCTCAGTAAATACATTGACTATGACTTGGAGTTCAGCCTCTGTGCACAGACGCAGGCGTCATCCGCGTACTGTAGCTCGACGACCGAGATTGAGGTGGTCTTGGACCAGGCCTGGTGATGACGAAGGTTGAACAGATTCCCACTGGTTCTGTAGTTTAGTTCCACTCCAACAGGGAGCTTGTTGACTGTGAGGTGGAGCATGGCAGCGAGGAAGATTGAGAAGAGGGTTGGGGTGATGACGCAGCCCTGTTTGAAAGTATTTCTGCATGATTTTGAGGTTATTTCTAAGCTCCTTATTAAACCACAATAGTCCTGATATATGTACCTGCTTTTTAAATAAGATGTACTTTTTTCCTTGTCCTTTATAATAGCTTTAAATATATTGCATTTTCTTCTATTGTATTTTTAAGTATAGATTCCCAATTTATCTTCCCATATCTCTAAAATCCAAATTCTAGTCTTACCACATAATTATTATTAGTTCCAATTTTGACAACAATGTGAAACTTAGGGGCTGAAATTTGGTTGCTAACGCCAGCTGATCATGCCGGCAGTAGGCGTTGACTGGACGTCAGCGCCTTCGCGATGGTGTTGATGCCTGGTGCGAAATTCGGTTCTAGTTTTTCAAGGGCATAAAGAATTGCAGCCACCACAGACTACCGCCATGGAAATCATGGCTTCTCGCCAAATTCACTTTTGCCGCCTCACTTTCTGGCTGGCGGCCAACCTGCCACAAAAAGTTGGTGTTCACGAGGCTGCTTAGGATTCCGGGGCAGCATTTAAATGGTGTTGCAGCCGGGGCACAGAGGTCGCGGTCAGTGCAGCGTTTGGTCCTCGCACAATACGTAGATGTTGGCGTGCTGTGTCTGCTGATTACTCAGCTTGACTACTAGGATTCCCAAACATTGGTGGGCTTCAGGTTGTTGACATTGGCAACTCGTATCTTGTTGTTACCTCTGCAACTCAATGGGGACCGTGATGGTACACCACATTGTCCTGCCGCAAAGACTTCAAAAATCAAAATTTTATTTATTTAATAGAAAAACCATAATGTGCTGTCAAATAAAACAACATTATCCTCAGCAAATAATCAAACCCATAAGACCCCTTCAAACATTCCCAGCGACATCCAAGTGCAACGATTTACATGAGTTCATTTTCCAACAAAGTAACCATCTCTGGCGACTATCAAACAATTGTTTGCTGGTTCATCCAAGTGAAACTATTTGCACAAGTTCAGAATTAAACAAGGTTTAACAAAGCTAGCATCTGTGGCCACCAATCCCCAGTTGTTTAATGGGTTTTGCTGAGTACTTTCCCATCCCTTCCCTTCTCCCCTCTCCCACGCCTACTGCTCTTCCTCACTGGGATCTCAGGGCCTGCAGCAAGGCAGGCAGTCAATATTTCACCTTGAGCCGCTGCCACACATGATGGTCTAGCAGGACGTCCCCGACCAGCTCGGGCCCTGGAAGGCCCGGCTGCAGACTGCATCACCTCAGCATGGGCGGCAGCACTCTGATGTGGATCAGTTGCAGAAAGCAGCAGGTGCAAAGGTGCAGAGATGTCGTCCTGAGAGTGGATATCAGGTTTCAACAGGCCCGACACGCTGCTGCTCCCCCGGGGCAGAGCCTCAGTATCTGGAGCAATCTGGGTGAGCACAGATTGCTGCCCTGTTTCAGCAACATTAGGTCCCCATTGAACTGATGGGGCCCCAGACACGATGGCAGCAGTCTGTGCATCCGTGGCATCAATTTGCCTTTGCATTAACACAGACTGCGACTGCAGCACACCACAGAGCTGATTGATACCACCACGCATTGACGACATTATATTATACAGGCCTCCAATAGCGTCGGCCTGGTGCTCAATGGCTGCTGCAATGTCAGCCTTAGCCCGTGCCACCATGTCTGAGACCCCATGGTCACTTGTTGTATCCGACATCCGTTGATCTCTACCAAGGATGGGCTCGGTGAGCTACTGAGAGGCACTGCAAACCTTGAGAAGACTCCTCCGTCCTCATAGCTAATGCACTGAGACTCTCGGGCGTCCTTGCCAATGCACCCAGCAGATCGCGATGCAACTGCAATGATTGTCTTGCGACAAGCCGTAATTTGGCCTCATCATCAGAGTGCTGCTGAGCATCACTCGGACGTGCACTCCCCCTCCGGGGAGTTTCCCCTTCCCTGTGGCATTGCTGCAGGCCACTGGGTGCCAGAGCACCACCCACCTCCACCTCCACCTCCCCGACCAGGCCTTCCTCCCAAAAGCCGCTCTCTGAGGCCGCTGCCCCCTGTGTGACATCCATAAAGGTGTCCTCCTCCTCCTGTACAACATCTCTCACAGTCGATAGCTGACATGCAGGCTCCGGTCCATCTGGTTGATCATCTGAAAGCATAAAGCCAGAGAAGAGTGGTTACCTGCAGGGGAGGGGGCCAGGACCGGGAAAGGCATTTTGAAATGCCAGTCTCATGGAAAGAGCTGAAGGATTGTGGTATCAACGCTAAATGGCCTGCTAAACACTACAAAGGAATTCAACATACTGTCACTGTCTCAAGGGGGTTCGGCCTCACCCACCGCCATCGCACCAGCTTGAGGGCCCATCAGAGCTGAGATATTCCCAACTCAGTAATGGGCTGGAGGTCAGGGTCCCCTCCTCCGGTCCTCATCTGTTCCCTTTGATTGTGGGCGAGCTTGGCCTACAAGATTAAAGAGAACATCTTTCATCTTTCTATCGGTCTTTCTGTCGATCTGCCCCAAGTACTTTACATTGTTGAGTATATGTTACTGTATGAGAGTCTTCACAGGTCGAGGAAACTTAGATTCGCTGCGTGTCTTTGGTTTGCCAATGCTTGAATGAGGGGGCCAGGACCTAACAGTAACAGTGAGGCTACCGTCTTCCACACACAAATGAAGAGTGAGGAGGTAACACAATGAGGGGTGGTTGTAAAGAATGGACAAGGAAGGTTCCAGTGCTTGCAGACCCTTGGGAGTGGGTGAGGCTGCAAATGCGAACGTTGCATCCCACCTAACCCATGTAGAGCATGGAGCCCGACACATTCACATTGAGGACAGACTGCACATTGAGCTGACAGCATGGCATGGTCAGGTTAATGTTAGATACTCTGCCTCAGCAGCTACGTCACGCCGTTCCACTTCTTGCGGCATTGAGTGGCTGTCCTGTGCACCGTGTCACTCGCTGACACTCTTTCAGCCATTTCCCTCCATAGGCGTCGAATGACCTATGGCTGTGGCCTCCTCCCAGCCTCTGTCCTCAGTAGTTCCTGACGCCTCTCCAGGGCTTGAAGGAGTGCATCGATGGTGGCGTCCGAAAAGTGGTGAGCACGTTGGCGTGCTGCTGCTACATCTGCCATCTTTACCGTCTGACTGAGTGCGTAGGAAGTGAATATAACCACGAAGTGGTGAGGTGCCCAATCACCGCCTCAATTAAATGCAGGTGGAGCAGCTCCAAATGCTGCTCATGGCCGTAAGTGGCAAATCATTAACCCAAAAACGGGGCAATTTTGTAAAAATACAGCTGTTGCTGCCCGACTTAATGGCCCACTTAACGCCGTTTATGGCCTCCAGAGTAGCGTGCAAAACCTGGATTTAATGCTGCAATCCATTTTTCAGGCGGCAAAACTGAATTTCACAGTTCCAGGCAGCAAATGCCGCCTGTTGTTAAAATCTGCACTCAGCCAGTGTCACCGCCTCAAAATCGGCGATATCGAATTAAACATTTCTAGTTAGATCCCCGATACTCATCAATCTCCAGGTGATTAACCAGCTCTGGTAGATTGCTGAACACCAAAACCACACATGCTCTGCTCTAGTAGTGTGCCTCACAAGTTGCATAAGGAAACAATTTCTGATGACCTCGATGAATCCTCCTCTGGAACAGTGGCGTGGGTGTTCATGGTCAGAAAGTCTTACAAGTTTAATTCACAAATAAGCTATCAAGCATGTGAAACAAGTGAAAAATGCTCTCACTTTTCTCCTCGCAGGCAAATTGATTTTCTTTGACCCAAGTTTGTGTCATCATGTGTTGTGATTTATATCCGGTGCACAGAGGTAAAATTCAACTTGGCAGGGTCACAAAACGAATGGTAGTGGATCGTTCGCTTGGTGTACACCTTGTCTGATTTTCTTTCCAGTGACTTCAATGCAAAAGAAGATTGGGCAGGCTGTACAGTGTGTGGCCGATCCACTACTTCCCATTTTGCACCCTGACCAAAGTTACCCCCAGAGTGTCTGGAGAAATTGAAAGTATTGGTATTGTATCAGCATTACCATCTGAGGAATGTCTTTTCATCGCTGTTATGTTTATGTCTTAAAGAAAAGAAATTATAGAATGACACTGTGGGAACAGTTAAAAATAATATGAACCATAAAATTTGCTAAAAGCACCATTATGCAGCTCTTTATTATTTTCTGGCGTACAGCCAGCACTTAGGCAAGCAAAAATGAACACCGACTCATTAGCAGATTGGGTGGCAGTAAATCATTTTGAAATGTTAAGACGGTCTGACTCGATGAATGTTATGCGTGTTTACTTACTAGAAATGTTTAATGATGTTTCAGTGCTCCAGTTCCTCGCTATATTGTCAATTCCGCAGATATTTCACTGCATCAACCTTGTACTATTGATTTGTAATCAGCAGGTGTAAATTCATATTAAAAAAGCCTTTATGGCAAAAAAGTTTTAAAAAAGTTAGTCACTATCTTGCTGCCAAAGTATGTAACATTATTTTATATTTTCTTCTCACCAATTCTCTCCTTTAAATTTTCTTCCCTTCCTTTCTCTCCTGCAGGCATAGTTTCACGCTGGGGTACAGTTCAAGCGTAGCAGTCACCCATATTCTGTACCTTGCTGAATTAATGTATGAATCTAGACAGCATTGATAGGCTATTCAAATATCATAGCCAAACCAGAGACGGTATTCACCCGATGCCCTTGAAAGATGTGTCAAATGTGAAAAGTATCGACAAGTGTATTTTCAGTTCAGAATGAGGATAACGATTCCATTACAGCACAGCTCGATGGTTTACTGAGACTAATCTAAGAGGAGATCTGGTTGATTCCTTGTTCCTCTGGTTTGCGGAATAGAGCACCTATCTATTTAAAATACTTTGACCAGAATGTTTCTGATCTTCCCTTCTCACAGATTATAACAGCATTGCCTCTGGTGGCTACCTTCAGTTCTTTTTCTATTACCAAATGTATCAATCATGTAAACGGTTCCACAGCTTGAGAAGTCCTATTGTACTGTTCTGGTCTCTGCGATACAAAAAGGCTAGTGCAGCTATTGAAAGGATACAGAAGAGGATAACTAGAATGATTGAGGGGATGGAAGGATTGGGTTATGATGAGCAATTACGTAAATTGGGAATGTTCTCATTGAAAGGTGATATCATTGCTGTTTTTAGGATTCTAAAGAGATTAGATAGTGAAGACCATGACGAGCTGTTTCACCTAGTCCAGAACACGAGAACCAGAGGACACGGTCTGCACTTGAAGACTTACAAATTCAAAACTACTCTGTGAACATTAGCCTCGATTTCTACGAGGGAGGGGGAAGGCGGGATGGCTGCGCCCAAGCCGGGTACCGACACCAACAAGTTGGGGACGTGGAGGTCCCGCCAATCTCAACCAGAGGGCCTCATTTAAATCAGACTTCTGGGACTTCTGCCCATCACGTGGCCAGATTCACTAACTAGCCAGTGGGTGGATGCGGCAAGTTGGCTTCAGGAAGCTGCAGCCAGGGATGCGGGAGAACAGTCCTTGCCAGTCAGTGGGAGGAGCTGTTCCAGGTCGAGGGAGCGGGGTAAGAAGGCCTGCAGCTTGCTGGCCCTTAAATTGGACCAGGCCTCCTGTCGGTACTGTCAGGCTGGCCACCCACCCAGTCAAAAACTGCACAGTGGGAAAATCTTCCTCGTGGTTTTGTCAGCTTTGTGACGCAGATGATAGGAATTACTGCAGGAAATAGTTAAATGGTCAATGGAGGATAGCATAAGCTGTACAACACTGCTGCTGGATATTAATGTGGCCCATAATATAGATAAAATAGAAAGCAATCGTCAACACGATTGCTGCATTTCTGCAGCACCCAGCACTTTCTGTGATAATAGAAAGCAGAAAAGCAGACAGAAATTTGCAGACAGCTAGCACGAAAATCATTGAAGTGCAGAGATTTTCAGATATAACAAATTGCAGAAGGCTGAGGTTAGTAACAACAAGCAAACCACGTATTGCAGCAAATAGTTCCACTTTCTTATTGCCTCATGAGCCACGAAGAGGATAAACAAAATCCTTTTTACATTACTGGATTATTTATTTTAATCTCATCATGCTACTGCCTGAGTCTCTTTGTGCTGCTGGAATCTATCTTCATACTGTTTTTTTTACATAATCATTCTGAAATCCATCAATAAATAATTGTCTATTTCAAACTGCTGTTTCCACTTATAAATTCATGTTCACATGGGATAAACAAATGGGGGTAGTGTTTCTCCTTTGGGGGCAATTGGCAATCCGGGCACAAATTGCGTTCACAATTGCACTAGTTTTCTGAATTGATTTTATGGTTCGAATTTCCGCTTAAACCTAAATACATAATCACAAATGCAAAATTTTCCATGATCTAGCACAATTGAGCACTGTTTTAGAATGTAATTGTTATTTTTTTTTCTTGCACTTAAAAAGTATTCCTAGTTATATTTTAAGAGTGGTAACCTGCTGCAGTTTTATTAATACAGCTAAAAATGGGTTTATCACAGAAAAATAAGCATTTTTAATAAGGGTCTAGTCCATCACCTGCAAGTAACCTGATTTTAAATAACTGAAAATTACTTAAAAAAACTATACAGAACCATTTACTAGTTTCATTGGTATACAGTCAGTTTCTTATTAAATTAAATATTTTTAAATATTTAAATGCTTTTAAAACATGCCTATTAGTGCCATTGCGCCTAAACAAGAACTTAATTTAAAGAGCCTCACCGAAGGCCCACAAACAGGCATAATTAGTGGAAACTTGCCATGGTGATTAATTCGAACTGAGCATGGCCAGTTTTGTGGGCGGGACCGACTTCCAGTGCGACATTTTTTAAACCAGCGCAAACCCAATCTTGATCTTTTGCGCTGGATTGGCCGATTTCGGGCGAACTGCACTAGAAAATCAGCACAACCTAGCGGAAGCTCCAAGCCATGATGTTGCATGGAGCTGGTTAGGATAGCCTTTAAATTACCGACTGGAGAATTCAGTAGCTCAACACCTACTTGAAATACTATAATTTCTGTAGAGTTCAAAAGTCAGTTAATACTTTTTGTACTTTTTTTGGACTATGGGAACAACAGCTTCTCTTTGTAGCTGAATAAAATATTTACAAAGTAGCCCATTGCTGCAGGCTACACTAGATTAACAAAGCTGATCTCCCATAGCATTGCTCCCCATGAGTCAGAGGATCAATTTTATCTCTCAGCTTTTAAAGTACACAATAACCAGTAAGGTGGTAGACAGGATATACCAGATTGGAGGTAGGTGTCTGATATATTAGTAAGGATTGATATTATGGTATTGTAGCGCTTAAGGGGGTGATTCTGGCATTTTGCAGGAAAGCCTGGAGGGGTTGCTCCTTGCCACCCCTCCCCCAGCCGCAATGAGTCAAGAATTGGGACACTACTTTTTTAAATAAGTAAACTATATTTGAAAACTTTTGATTGACCTAAAGGCAAAGTTCAGCTGGTCATCACACTTCCAACTAGGCTGGAGGCAGAAATGGAAAGCCTCAAAAGTAAGCAGCCAATTGCACCACCTGCCTCAATACAAGTAAGTGAAATCAATAGAAAACATGTCAAAAAATCCTGATGCTATTCGGGTAATAGAAATACCGTGACACAAGTGTGTGGACGACAGAGAAAATGTAATGTACAGGAAGTAAGTATTACATAACAGGAAATGCATACAGATACAAAACTTTAAAAAAATAAACTATTTCAATTACATTTTAAATAGTTAATTAAATAAAACTATTGTGGTTTCTTTCATTCGCTCCATTGTTTCTACAAAGTTAGACTGCAAGTAGGAATCTTAATTTTTCCTTTGCAGTGTACGGAAATTTAGTGGGGAATTTTAACCCGGAAAAACAGGTTGGTGCTGACCAGGTGGGAGGTTAAAGTGTTAAAAAGCTGAATCCCGACCCCAACCCACCTCCAATCCGCCCACGTCTGGCTTTACTGGAGGCGGGACAGGGGGCAGTCAGCCAACCCGCTCCCAGGAGGCAGGTCGCCCATTTAAATATTATAATAAGGCTGGCATGCCACAGATTTAACCACCATTACAGATTTAAATCTGGCTTGTCGGATTTCTCAGGCTTCGATATAAGTAGTCAGTCGATTTATTTCCCGAGATTTTCGAGGCCTCGCCGTAGGGTCCAAATATGTAAGGGTTTTTACTTGGCAGTGAGCGGTGCCAAATTGGTCCTGCCTTGCTTGCTGTGCTACAGGTTGGGTTTCCGCAGAAACCAGTGCCAATAGGTCTCTCTCAGTTATCCAATCTGCTGTTTATGATTTAACACCCACTTATAGCAAGCACACTAACCCTGTCCTTACGTTCGGGCGAAAAGAGTTACAACAGATTGTTTTATCTGTGAGACACGGACCAACATTTTGAGTTCAAAATCACACAAGATTTATTACAACAGATGAACACCTCGACTCCACTCGCCAGATGCTTGTGAAGTAGAACCACACAGTACAGCAATACTCAGTAAAACAGTGCACTTCCCTTGTTAGCCTTATAACAGACCAACCCTTCCCGTGGGCTAAACCCTCCCAGGACCCACCTAACTCTAAACCCCTCTCTGGTTTGGTTAGGGCACACTAATACCCTCTCACGCACTTTCGTGGATCGATTGGTGAGTGTGCAACTATTGAGTTCTCACCCAGTCCGCCCTTCCTTGCTCGCTGGTCCTTCCTCAGCAGTTCAACTCCACGGCCCCGTGCTTGGCTGAAGCATGCGAGATCCAGGTTGAAGTTGAAGTCCATCAGGTTGGAGAAGCGAGGCTTCGCTCTCGGTCCTTATCCTCGGGGTGGGCAAACGTGCCTTCACGTAGGATGCCATAGAATGAAGAGCGGGCTTCCAAAACGCTTGACTGTTATACTCCTGTAATCCACAATTCTGGCTGGGTTTGGATGGTTCTGTTCCCTCCGGGGAACCTTTCTGGTTCCTTCAGGTCTTATTTCGCGCTATCTGAGATGTGCTGGGGTCTGAACAAAGCCAGCTAATTGATGTTCGAAGGCTTCCCGAGTGAGTGTTAAATGGCCCATCAGTCCTGATCGCTGGACCATTGTGGAGACAATGCAGGTGTTGGTCTTGTCCTAGCACCTTGCTCTCTTCCCTGGACAACCTGGCTCCACACACAAGAGTCTGTTGGCCTTCCTAAGAGCACCCAGCTCTGATGTCACTGACCGTTGGTAGGCCAGTGTTCAAATTAACATTTGAACAGACCCAGCTATTCTCACCAGTTTCTGTGGGAGAGATCCGCCCCCACGTGTTTCTCCCAGCAACAGGTTTCTTCCTAATCCAGACCAGCCATCTTGTGTCATAGTATTGCAAAAATCCTTTTCTGGGTGAACAGCCAAAAGGGATGTAAACACAACAGTCGAGAGTTGACTTTGTCAATTTACATTGGGGAACCCGCCAGCTAAAGGTAGGGGAGGAATTCTGGATCCAGGAGGTTAGTGCCTTTACACTTATCTCCTAGATCCAGCGTCCCTGCTTCACCCACCCCTGCAATTGGAGACCCTTCCCATGAGACCTCCAATCCCTCTCCCTCCTCCCCCGGCATCTGAGGCTCTTGATCCCTCCAAGGGCTCCGATTTCCGCACCCCCCACGAGCTCTCCTGGCTCCCCCCTCCCCAGGGCTCTTATCCCCTCTCGCTCTCACCCGAGGCTTTCGATCCACCCCAGGCTCCGATCCAGCCCACGAGGCCTCTGATCCCCTCCAAAAAGCTTCCAATCCGCTCCTTGAGCTTCTGACTGCCCCTGCCACGAGTCCTCCGATCGCCTTCCGGACTCCCTTTCCCCCCCCCCCCCCCTTGCAGCCCCAATGCTCCTCCAGCTCTCGAGTCCCGAACACCCCCGCCCCAACCCCGATGCTCCTCTGGCCCTGATCCTCCAGCTTCAATCCTCCCTCTCCCATCCACTGAGCCACCAGATGCTCTGGCCCCGATCCTCTCTCTCCCCTACTGATATACCTCCAGCCTGCCCTGACGCTTCCCCCACCCCCACTGATGTGACTGGCTGCGGGTGGGAAACAGAACTTTGAAATATTAATCAAGCCCTGCCTTTAAATTCAGCAGGATCTGTGGGAAAACCATTCTCACAGATTTCCCAACCGTTTTCTAGCTCCCCCCCGCCACCCCATCCCCCCACCACCCCTGCTCCAAACCTGCATCCAGGTTAAAATTCCAGCCTTGATATTGCAAAACACAAACTGAATTTTCGAACACCATGATTCTCTTCACTTATTCCTGAAAAGGTAAAAATATACTTTTGCAATAAAAAACTATGTTGCGTTATCAAAATCCATCTGCTATTACGTCACAATCATTTGTAAAAGGAGAAGAAGCAAAGTTATTCTAAGTTTTGTAAATTAATACACTATGGCATTTCAACTACATATCTGAATAAGGACTGCAAGTTGATATTTGTTTCCATCATTGTAGAGTTAAGACTGAATCTGAAAAATGGTTATCACTGATCTTAAAAAGAAACATGCTGTGGTTATGAAGTTTACAAAAAAGTTCTTGCAGTACATGCATCAGGATTGTCTGAGTAACAGAGGGTTTTACATGTTGTGTGGGTCTCTTGCTCCACAACAACTGCAACAACTTGTATTTATATAGTGCCTTTAAAGTAGTAAAACCTCCCAAGGCACTTCACAGTAGAGTTATAAAACAAAATTTGACACTGAGTCACATAAGAAGATATTAGGGATTAGTCAGAATTAGTTTTTAAGGAGCGTCTTAAAGGAGGAAAGAGAGGTAGAGAGGTTTAGGGAGGGAATTCCAGAGCTTAGGGCCTTGGGAGCTGAAGGCACAGCCAATAATGATGGAGCGATTAAAATCAGGGATGCTCAAGAGGCCAGAATTAGAGGAGTGCAGACATCTCGGGCATTGTGGGGCTAGAGAAGATTACAGAGATAGGGAGGGGCGAGGCTATGGAGGGAATTGAATGCAAGGATGAGAATTTTAAAATTGAGGCTTTGCTTGACCGGGAGCCAATGTAAGTCAGTGAGCACAGGGGTGATGAGTGAACAGGATTTGGTGTGAGTTAAGACACAGGCAGCCGAGTTTTGGATAGCTTCAAGTTTACGAAAGGTAGAACATGGTAGGCCAGCAGGAGTGCGTTGGATTATTAAAGTCCAGAGGTAACAAAGGCATGGATGAGGGCTTCAGCAGCAGTGAGGTGAGGTAGCAGATTATATCAATGATGTATGTTATTTGGTTGTTGGAGATTGAACTTCTCCCTATTCTGTATGGTGGTGCTGGGGCTACAATATGCTGTGCCATTATAGCCTAGAATTATTTTACATATTCATCAGTTGTAATATACAACAAGGTACAACATATTTATAAAGTTCCTTAAATATTTAAATTGATTTCAAAATTCTTGAGGGTATATTCTCTGGTTCTTTGTACAGTAAATAATTAATGCTTTTAAATGTCTATACAATACATATTAGTTATTGGCAATTTTTTGCTTTCTGGGTTAGTTTGATTGGATCTGAAATTTGGCCATAGTTATTACTTCTGAAGATTTGTGAAGAATACATTAAACACATCTTGATATACCTAGTTTTTAACACCCCACATACTTCATATCATGACTGAAATAAACAGCAAAAAAAACAAGATTAAAAACTAATGTTAAACAAATGTTCAGTTTATAAAATATAACTGGCAGAGAGTTTAAAACTGTAATTTGATCTCTTGCATTCTAGTGACATTTATAAACCACTTGTGTTTTATTCTTATGCTTTACAATATCATCTGAATTGCTCAATTCAATGACAGTCTTGTAACTCACTGACAGTTAACCATTATCCTAATTTTTTTGTCAGTATTCATTAACCCTTTGAGATAAATAATGAACTTCTAAGCTATATGTTATGTCATTCACAAAAAAAGGCAAAGATTTTCCCTACCTCAGCAAGTCCGTGGCGGGCGGCGTCGGTGGTGGGTCCTGGCCTCACTGCTGCCTCCAGCCCGCTGTGTAGAATGATTCATCCTTGATGAGGCTTGTTAAGCCCGCCCAGCGCGTTTCCCAGCCAATTGAAGGAAGTGAGTCTAATAACGTAATTTGATGACGCATCATCAGCCAGTTTCCTTAAAGGAACCATACAAAAATTTATTTGGACATTTCTGCTGTCAGTGTTCTACGGCATTGAGGTGCTGCAAACACTGACAAGCACTGCACAAAGGTGCACAGCTGCACCCAGGCTCTCCCATGATTCCCTCCATATGCTAATGCAGCCTGGTTGCATATTGCACAGGAGGATGTCGTCAGGAGGACCAGATGGCAGTGGCGCAAACCTTTCAAAGATCTCAGTAGCTCATCAAATGTTTCTGCAAACCCATACTCAACCTCATCTTGCTGTGCCACTCATCATATCCCCATCACTCTGCCTTCCCTACCCTACTCCTGCACATCCTTACTCACACCAACTTACCTTGCACCTCCACCCATCCCTCTCTATCTACATTGTCATTTCCCAAACTCACTAGCCATCCCTCGCACTCACCATCATCCTAGTCCAAGCATACCAAATAACAACACACAAGGGTAGGCACGTATGTTTTAGCCAATGTTCATGTGAAGTCTCTGTTAATGTGGTGTCAAACATTTAAATCTTTATTTTCAACACTGCGTTCTTGAACAGATTTGTGTGCACCTTTTGGATGTGGCTTAGTGAGTTGAAGTGAATGGTGAGACAAAACGGTTCCCCCCACAATGCTGATGAGTGTGAAAGGAATGACTTGGGCATTGTAGGGATGCTTTATGGTGCTGGTGTGGGGTGGTGCCAACCTGGTGCATCATGTGACAGCCAGGGTGTACAGTATCAAGTGAAGTAAATCTGGCCATGGTGAGGCTATCTCTGGTCTGCCGGGCAGCGATGTAGTCGGGTGCTGATGCCCTGTGTTCCGTGCAGCATCAGTTGATTGCAGAGAAGGTTGGTGGTGTTGGTGTTGCAGGCCTACTCCTGCACCTATTTTCTATGTTTCTATATTAATACGCCTCTAAACGGAAAAATAAATCCAAACTTACCTTGTGCCTCCGGAGCTTCGGACTCTTACGTAAAGGCCCACGGATCCCAGGGGCACAGATGGTTCACAAGCATTCCTGGGATCACGTGGGCCCGATCAACCAATCACAAATGGGGTTTCCTATGATGCTTATGGGGATTCCATTTACGTACAGAATCCCCAAAAGCATATTAGAAATCCCCAAATAAATAAGAATTCACACCACTTAAATAAAAATAAATGTTCCCATGTTCAAATTTAATTAAAAGACCCTTTCATTAAGCATTTAAAAAAAACATTTATGTTTTGAACAATAAATTTAAACATTTTAAAACGGGCCAAAATTTACCTCAACTAATTTTAAATCTATGTGTATGTTTAAATCACTGTAAAAATGTTAAACTTTAAAATTGTACAAAGCCTTCGTTTACCAGCATAAGGGTTAAAATAAATGTTAAAATAAAATAGCTCAATTCTGCGCCAGCGAAAGTGATTTTGTAGCAGATGTGGTGGATCTGTCCAAACGAAACTTGACAGATCGCAAGTTCTGGGTTTTCGCGCATACGCAGCGCATGTGGAAAAGCAGAATTTGTGGGGCCTTTCTGTGCGTACGCTGTTGGAAGCACCGTAATTTCAGGCCCAATATTATTTATGAGCTCGTGTATTTGTATTGCAGTACTACAACATGATGGACCGTAATTTGCAGTCAGTGGCGAAGCTAAGGTGCTTGCTGCTGACCTCGAAGAAAGCTGCACAGAGATTGCAAAAAGTTTGCCTTTCTCAACATGCAATTGATTTCAGTGCTCTATAATGGGGATCCCCAAGGAAGAGCTGCTATGATGTCATCAAACTATCTAAGATGCCAATCACGTTAAAGAACTTTCACAGACAGAAAACCAGGAATTGAGAAGCAGCTTTTATCCAGACTTTTTAAAAATGTTACAGAGAGCGAAATAAAGATTGGGACTTTCACATAGGGATAAGGTCGAAGTTGAAATATTATGAACAAATTTAAAAAAAATGTTTTTCTTTAAGTTTTTTTTAAATGTAATTTTTATCATAATGGAGAAATTCGACACCACAAATATAGAAATAAGTTTTACAGGGCCAGAACGATTGTCTACCAGTCACTATGCTGTTAAAACCCCAGTTATACCTGTTCTATCGATGACGAGGATGACGAGGTCCAACACCGCCTCCAGTGTGCCAGCGCAGCCTTCGGTCGCCTGAGGATAAGAGTGATTGAAGACCAGGACCTCAAATCTGGCACCAAGATTATGGTCTACAGGGCAGTAGTGATTCCCGCCCTCCTTTTTGGCTCAGAGATGTGGAACATATACAACAAACATCTCAAAGTGCTGGAGAAGTACCACCAACACTGCCTCTGCAAGATCCTGCAAATCCACTGGGAGGATAAACGCACTAACGTTAATGTTCTCACTCAGGCCAACATTCCCAGCATCAAAGCACTGACCATGCTCGACCAGCTCCATTGGGCGGGCCAGATCATCCGCATGCCTGACACGAGACTCCCTAAGTAAGCGCTCTACATGGAACTCCGACACAGCAAGCAAGTCCCAGGTGGTCAGAGGAAACATTTCAAGGACACCCTCAAAGCCTCGTTGATAAAAGTGCAACATGCACCACCGGCACCTGGTAATCCCTGGCCCAAGACCACCCAAAATGGAGGAAGAGCATCCGAGAGGGTGCTGAGCACCTCAAGTCTCGTTGCCGAGAGCATGCAGAAATCAAGCGCAGACAGCAGAAAGAGCATGCAGCAAACCAGGCTCCCCACCCACCCTTTCCTTCAACGACTGTCTGTCCCACCTGTGACAGAGACTGTAATTCCCGCATTGGACTGTACAGCCACCTGAGAACTCAATTTTAGAGTGGAACCAAATCTTCCTCGATTTTGAGCGACTGCTCATGATATACCTGTTCCAACAAAGCCTAATATTTAAAAGGGTATTTAACAGTGGTATTAAGGCGGAAAAGCCCAGGTTTCCATCAGTTCCACTGATTTCACTGATTGCCGAATATGGGGGGGGTGGGGTGTGAGTGGTCCACAGCGCAGCCAGTGTCGGAACAGTGAATGACTGACCGCAACCTTAGGACTTCTGTGTTTAAATGCGCATGCTGATGTTGTGGTCAGTTTCAGAGGGATAATGACGGGGAACGCAGACAGTTCGCCGTCATTACCCACTGCAAAATTCGGCCCTCTGGAGTTTATAATTAATACACTCATACTGAAAATAATGCAGCTTTTTTAAGACCTTATTCATTGTGCTACATTGAAGCTTGAGATTTGCTAAATTATTGGATGAGTCACAGTGCCTTTAAATAAAACATGGAATGTTAGGATTTCGCTATGCTGACAGCTGATAAAATTACACTTGCAATTACCTCATTGCACCAGTGTAAATTGCTAATCAAAACTTCCCCTATATATCCCATTTTGGATGCGATCCACTGCCATTATTAGCTGTTGCTTTTAAAGGAATCGGTGCGGTGCATAATAAAATAGATCTTACACAGCTTTTAACCTTTAGCCTGCTGAATAAACATAATTTTTATTGAGCACACATAGAAAATGCAGTGATTAATATTTTAGCTGTTAAAATGAGATACATGAAATAAAAATAAAGTGAGTGTTTTATATCATTGAAATTTCACCTGCATTTTTTAACTTATGTGCAGCAGCTCCTTCAATTAGAAATAGCAGGAACTAACTAAAACAGAAAATATATAGTAACCTTTTCACACTTCGAGTAATTGACACAATCAAATATTTTTGCATTGTTAGCAATGAAATTTAAATACATCAGATCATCACGGTCTGATCATCGCGGTCTTTAAAAGAAGGGGAGGGATGTTATGACATCATTAGCACCCCGCTAATGTCACGTTACTGCCCGTGGAGGCACATCATGCCTCTGATACCATCCCACACATTATTTTCAGAAAAGACCCCAATTCAGCAACATTTTTCTGCCCATCTTGCTGGGTGCTAAATATTCATTTAATTCAAATTGTGTGCCCCAAAAGGAGCACGGGGCAATTTCGCCGCCAGTGTGTCTCCCTAACCAAGCAAACTAAAGAATTCTTAATGAGCAGCGCAGTGTCTAAACCAGGAAGTATAAGTTTGAATATTTAATTCCGTGCCAAATCATATACAGAAAGCGAAATAAAGAGGGAAAGAAAGATGGAATTAAGAGAGAGAGATAAAAGAGACAGAAAGAAAAGGTTTTTAAAAAATTAATTAAATTTTTTTTATTGTTTTTAAATCTTCAACAATAACTAAAATCTGAAGGAATGTGACTCCACACTTGGAATAAAATCTGAAGGAATGAGACTCCACACTTGTAAAAGTTAATTTTCTGTGGCAGAGAAGTTGTTTGGCAGTAATTAAGACTTTTCACGGCATTAAAATTCCACTTACATGAGAATGGATAAGCCCTAACTTTATCTGGTGAGTTTAATGGGTATCTAGTGGATAAGTACAGCAACTTCATGCATTCCATCTGTTTCAATGTTGAGTGTCTGGGAGTAGGACAACTCTGACGGCAACTTCCTGATTTCTGTATTCACCTGCGCATGTGCGGTTGCCGGACATTGCTGTTTGATTTACACTTAATAATGGTGATAGCCTTCCCGTTATTTCTACTGCAAAATTGGGGCCAATATGGCTGTCTACATCTGAATTGTTGCTTTTATCCCCTCATGAGGAGAAACCTCTTCACTCAGAGAGTGGAATTCTCTACCCAAGAGGGCGGTGCAGGCTCAGTCTTTGTGTATATTCAAGGCAGAGATCGATAGATTTTTGAATATTGAGGGGATCAAGGGATATGGGGACATGGCAGGAAAGTGGAGTTGAGGTATAAGATCAGCCATGATCTTATTGAATGGCGGAGCAGGCTTGAGGAACTAAATGGCTTACTCCTGCGCCTAATTCTTATGTTCTTTTGTGAAAAAAAAATGCAAGTATGAAAGAGCCCCTCCAATTGAAAATAAATATGAATCAGGAATGTTTTCCTGCAATTAACAAAGGTAGATTGTGCCTGGTAACTCAGTGAGTCACACTGCTGGACTCTTACATGCAGGCTAGTGGTTGTGCAGGGTCAGGTTTCATAGACATATAAGCAGAATGGAACTGCTGAACTGGAAATGACTAGATGATAAACAACTTATTCACCCCTCTGTAATGGTTCCTGGGGGGTTGGTCGGGGTAGGGGGTGGGGGGTTGGGGGATGTCCTGACAAATAATCTGAAGTTATACAGCATCTTTCACTACATCACGACATCAAGTGTTTCATGGCCAATGAAGGCAACGTACCTTGCAGGTCAATGACCAATACCCTGGCAGCTGTCATGATGCCTTCATTCTGTGGTAGTCCACTGTGCTGTCTGCATTTGAGCCACCACGACAAACCAAAGATTGGCTACTGGGCGACAAGGGCTATCCACTGACATCATGACTCATGACTCCAGTCCACAATCAATGCACACATGGGTAGCATGCATACAATGAAAGCCCTGCTGCCACATGAAAGAGCAGACCATTGTTGTGCTGAAACAATGAATCCTCTGCCTGGACCTCTCTGGAGGACCCAGTACTACTCAGCAGTGTGGGTGTGAAGATTCACAATGGTCTGTAGCATGCTGCACAACCTCAAGAGGACACAGCCCTTGCCACTTGCTATACGGTGAGCAGCTGAGGAGGAGGAATAGGAAGGGAGGAAGCAACCTAGACAGCCTCTTTGCAGCTGGGCTGTCCGTGAAGATCTCATCCATCTGCGATACCAGTAAATGCAACCCCAATTCTCCATTTACCAACAGTTTCATACCTTATCTTCCCTCTGTCACTGACCATCACAGAGTTCACTTGGCCACAATGTAAAAAATAAGAGCCAACACAAAATAAACATTTCAAACCAAATTTTCAAATCAAAGTATGCCATATTGAATGCAAACATAAAATAATCACCCTTGTGCATTCCCTTTGCCTGTCCTAGTGCTCCTATGCAGTGCTACCCCAGGGGCTGCATTATGCTGCTGGAAGGTTGATGATTTTCTGTGTGGGAGGCTGCAGATGGCCTTGCAGGATGACCTCGAGCAGCTCTGGGCCTAGAAGGCCTGGCTGCAGACTGCAATATCTCAGCATGGGCGGCAGTCGTCTGAGCTGGTTAGCTGGCAGGCAACAGCAAGGGTACTGGTGCGAGGACTGAAAGAGGACAGCAGGTTTGTGCTCCATCGAGCCACTCTCAGTCCCCTGGGGTGGAGTCTCAGCAATCCTAGTAATCTGTTGGAGGACAGATTGCTGGACTGCTGCGACACCCTGCAAGCCGCTTTGAACACTGGTATCCGCAGCCATGATGGTAGCAGTCTGAGCTTGCATGGCAACAAGCTGACCTTACATGACAGTAGTCTGAGCTTCCACTGCAGCACCCAGACATTGGATGGCTGTTGCTTGTGCTGCAATAGAAGCGGAGACATCAGCCAACAGATGCTGCATCATATTTGGGACTACAAGTTTGCTAATGCAGTTAGAAACATAGAAAATAGGTGCAAGAGTAGGCCATTCGGCCCTTCGAGCCTGCACCACCATTCAATAAGATAATGGCTGATGATTCATCCCAATACCCCTTTCCTGCTTTCTCTCCATATCCCTTGATCCCTTCAGCCGTAAGGGCCATAGCTAACTCCCTCTTGAATATATCCAACGAACTGGCATCAACAACTCTCTGCAGTTGGGAATTCCACAGGTTTTAACAACTCTGAGTGAAGAATATTCTCCTCATCTCAGTCCTAAATGGCTTACCCCTTATCCTTAGACTGTGTCCCCTGGTCCTGGACTTCCCCAACATCGGGAACATTCTTCCTGCATCTAACCTGTCCAGTCCCGTCAGAATTTTATATGTTTTCTATGTGATCCCCTCTCATCCTTCAAAACTCCAGTGAATACAGGCCCAGTCGATCCAGTCTCTCCTCATATGTCAGTCCTGCCATCCCGGGAATCAGTCTGGTGAACCTTCGCTGCACTCCTTCAATAGCAAGAACGCCCTTCCTCAGATTAGGAGACCAAAACTGAACACAATATTCCAGGTGAGGCCTCACCAAGGCCCTGTACAACTTCAGTAAGATCTCCCTGCTCCTATACTCAAATCCCCTAGCTATGAAGGTCGACATACTATTTGCCTACTTTACCGCCTGCTGTACCTGCATGCCAACTTTCAATGACTGATGTACCATGACACCCAGGTCTCGTTGCACCTGCCCTTTTCCTAATCTGCTGCCATTCAGATAATATTCTACCTTCGTGTTTTTGCCCCCAAAGTGGGTAACCTCACATTTATCCACATTATACTGCATCTGTCAAGCATTTGCTCACTCACCTAACCTGTCCAAGTCAGACTGCAGCCTCTTAGCGTCCTCCTCACAGCTCACACCGCCACCCAACTTAGTGTCATCTGCAAACTTGGAGATATTACACTCAATTCCTTCATCTAAATCATTAATGTATATTGTAAATAGCTGGGGTCCCAGCACTGAGCCCTGTGGCACTCCACTAGTCACTGCCTGCCATTCTGAAAAGGACCCGTTTATCCTGACTCTCTGCTTCTTGTCTGCCAACCAGTTCTCTATCCAAGTCAGTACATTACCCCCAATACCATCTGCTTTAATTTTGCACACTAATCTCTTGTGTGGGATCTTGTCAAAAGCCTTTTGAAGGTCCAAATACACCACATCCACTGGTTCTTCCTTGTCCACTCTACTAGTTACATCCTCAAAAAATTCCAGAAGATTTGTCAAGCATGATTTCCCTTTCATACATCCATGCTGACTTGGACCGATCCTGTCACTGCTTTCCAAATGTGCTGCTATTTCATCTTTAATAATTGATTCCAACATTTTCCACACTACTGATCTCAGGCTAACTGGTCTATAATAATCCATTTTATCTTTCCCTCCTTTTTAAAAAAGTGGTGTTACATTAGCTACCCTCCAGTCCATAGGAACTGATCCAGTGTTGATAGACTGTTGGAAAATGATCACAAATGCATCCACTATATCTAGGGCCACTTCCTTAAGTACTCTGGGATACAGACTATCAGGCCCCGGGAATTTATCCGTCTTCAATCCCATCAATTTCCCTTACACAATTTCCCGCCTAATAAGGATTTGCTTCAGTTCCTCCTTCTCACTAGACCTTGGTCCCCTAGTATTTCCGGAAGGTTATTTGTGTCTTCCTTCGTGAAGACAGAACCAAAGTATTTGTTCAACTGGTCTGCCATTTCTTTGTTCCCCATTATAAATTCATCTGAATCTGACTGCAAGGGACCTATGTTTGTCTTCACTAATCTTTTTCTCTTCACATATCTAAAGAAGTTTTTGCAGTCAGTTTTTATGTTCCCGGCAAGCTTCCTCTCATACTCTATTTTCCCCCTCCTAATTGAACCCTTTGTCCTCCTCTGCTGAATTCTAAATTTTTCCCAGTCCTCAGGTTTGCTACTTTTTCTGGCCAATTTATATGCCTCTTCCTTGGATTTAACACAATCCTTAATTTCCCTTGTTAGCCATGGTTGAGCCACCTTCCCCGATTTATTTTTACTCCAGACAGGGATGAACAATTATTGAAGTTCATCCATGTGATCTTTAAGTGTTTGCCATTGCCTATCCACCGTCAACCCTTTAAGTATCATTTGCCAGTCTATTCTAGCCAATTCACGTCTCATACCATCGAAGTTACCTTTCCTTAAATTCAGGATCCCAGTCTCTGAATTAACTGTGTCACTCTCCATCTTAATAAAGAATTTTACCATATTATGGTTACTCTTCCCCAAGAGGCCTCGCACAACAAGATTGCTAATTAGTCCTTTCTCATTACCCATCACCCAGTCTAGGATGGCCAGCCCTCTCGTTGGTTCCTTGACATATTGGTCTAGAAAACCTAATACATTCCAGGAAATCCTCCTCCACCATATAGCTACCAGTTTGGTGAGCCCAATCTATATGTAGATTGAAGTCACCCATGATAACTGTTGTATTTTTATTGCACGCATCCCTAATTTCTTGTTTGATGCCATATCCAACCTCACTACTACTATTTGGTGGTCTGTACACAACTCCCACTAGTGTTTTCTGCTCTTTGGTATTCCGCGGTTCCACCCATATAGATTCCACATCAGCCAAGATAATGTCCTTCCTTACTATTGCGTTAATTTCCTTTTTAACCAGCAACGCTACCCCACCTCCTTTTTATTTCTGTCTATCCTTCCTGAGTGTTGAATACTCCTGGATGTTGAGTTCCCAGCCTTGTCTCTGTGATGCCAATTATATCATATTCATTAATTGCTGTCTGTGCAGTTAATTCGTCCACCTTATTATGAATACTCCTCGCATTGAAGCACAGAGCCTTCAGGCTTGTCTTTTCAGCACACTTTGCCCCTTTAGAATTTTGCTGTAATGTGGCCCTTTTTGATTTTTGCCTTGGGTTTCTTTGCCCTCCACTTTTATTTTTCTTCTTTCTATCTTTTGCTTCTGCCCCCATTCTACTTCCCTCTGTCTCCCTGCATAGGTTCCCATCCCCCTGCCATATTAGTTTAAGCCCTCCCCAACAGCACTAGCAAACACTCCCCCTCGGACATTGGTTCTGTTCCTGCCCAAATGCAGACCGTCTGGTTTGTACTGGTCCCACCTCCCCCAGAACCGGTTCCAATGTCCCAGGAATTTGAATCCCTCCCTTCTGCACCACTCCTCAAGCCACGTATTCATCTGAGCTATCCTGCAATTCCTACTCTGACTGACTAGCATGTGGCACTGGTAGCAATCCTGAAATTATTACCTTTGAGGTCCTACTTTTAAATTTCACTCCTCACTCCTAAATTCAGCTTGTAGGGCCTTATCCCATTTTTTACCTATATTGTTGGTACCTATATGCACCACGACAACTGGCTGTTCACCTTCCCCTTCCAAAATGTCCTGCAACCGCTCCGAGACATCCTTGACCCTTGCACCAGGGAGGCATCATAATATCCTGAAATCTCGATTGCGGCCACAGAAACGTCTATCTATTCCCGTTACAATAGAATCCCCTACCACTATAGCTCTCCCACTCTTTTTCCTGCCCTCCTGTGCAGCAGAGCCACCCATGGTGCCATGGACTTGGCTGCTGCTGCCCTCCCCTGATAAGTCATCCCTCCCAACAGTATCCAAAACCGTGTATCTGTTTTA
Organism: Pristiophorus japonicus; assembly: GCF_044704955.1. NCBI lineage: Eukaryota > Metazoa > Chordata > Chondrichthyes > Pristiophoridae > Pristiophorus > Pristiophorus japonicus. Next base: position 120,832,556 of record NC_091983.1, on the reverse strand, counting down.
GAGGGGGATGACTGCAGGGGATCTCTGCACTACGTTCCTTCCACTGCTCTTCCTGTTGGTCACCCATTCCTATATGTCTGTTTAACCTTTACCTGCGGTATGACCAACTCACTAAACGTGCTATTCACGGCATCTTCAGCATCACGGATGCTCCAGAGTGAATCCACCCGCCGCTCCAGTGCCGCAATGCGGTCTGTCAGGAGCTGCAGCAGGATACACTTCCCGCATATGTAGTTGTCATGGACACTGGAAGCGTCCCTGAGTTCCCAAATAGCACAAGAGGAGCATGACATGTGTCCGAGCTCTCCTGCCATGACTTAACTCCTAGATTAACTTAATTTGGCAACAACAATGATTAAAGGTTACTTACTGATAAAGGAAAAGAAAAAGAAAAACTATTCACCAATCACCAGCCAATCACTTACTCCCTTAGCTGTGACGTCACCTTTCTCTTTCTTTCTACTTCTTTGTTTACCTTCTGCCATTGCACCAGCTAGCTCCTCGATCTCCCGCCTCCTCGACTCTCGGGCCTTTTATAGGCCTCCGACTCCCCGGACTCCCACTCCTCGATCTCCCGCCTCCTCGACTCTCGGGCCTTTTATAGGCCTCTAACTTCCCGGACTCCCGCTCCTCGATCTCCCATGCTGGAAAGCATGTCCTCCAAGCTCTGCACCAAGCCCTGTGCCAAGGTGACAACCAATGCATCCACTATCTCTATAGCCAGCTCTTTCAAAACTCTAGGATGTAGGTCATCCGGTCCAGGGGATTTATCGGCTTTCAGTCCCATTAATTTCTCCAGTGCTATTTTGTTACTAACACTAATTTATTTTGGTTCCTCATTCTCACTCGACCCTTGGTTCTCCATTATTTCCAGGAAGTTTCTTGCATCTTCTTCCGTGAAGACACACCCAAACTATTTGTTTAATTTCGCTGCCATTTCCTTATTTCCCATTAAACTTTTCCATCTCAGCCTGTAAGGGACCCACATCGAACGTGTTCATTTATATTAAAATCTAAATATGCATGCCAGAATGAGATACACAACTTAAAGGGTGATACTGGAGTTTTTTTGATGTGCAAAAAGTGTAACTTGATGCAAAACTTTACATGTTCTGTGAAACAAAAAGTAACATTGTTTAGCGGTTTGGATGATTATAGTTCCATTTCTGTTTTAAGTATAAAAAATACCTCCGTATGGGAATAGTTATTTTTCTTCAGCGTAAATAATACCTAATTCGGAATGACAAAAAAGGACTTTTTTGTTATAAATTTCATTATGAACATTTGAGATTTCAGTTACTGCAAAAGCAAAAAGGTTTTTTTATTCAAAAATCGATTTGAGTCATTCGATTGATTCGTCTTCTCATTTAGTACGTATTCCTGAAAGATCATTTTTCCTAAATCCTTATTGTTTTCTCATTGGCCACTAACTAGCCTCTTTTTTCACTTGGCTGATTTGCTCTGAAGTTTTATTTTAAATTAATCAACAAACTGTGATGGCAATGGCATGGCAGCAAACGTGTGATATTACAGGATGCAAGTATGATAAGCAGAAAGTGCCTACTTGATACAAGACTTTAAATTTATTGTAGATATCTTACCAATCACAATTTTAAAAATGAATATATACATAATATGATTGCCCATAATTAAGCATCAATTGGTATTAAATTCATAGAGGATTTTTACTCATTCTGTCAAGTTTCACTTATGCAGTAGGAAATAGTTTTCTGAAACTGGGTTAATGACCATTGTTGAGGCAGAGTAGAAACATCTTCACTCTGTTTCTAGCCCATGCTCTAGCTGACATGTAACCGCTTAATTCTATATCTGGCAGTAAAACAAATGTAATAATATTCTGATACCCAGCAGTGATATCCCTCACCTTCATCAGTGCATATTTCTTGAAGAAACAGCTTTAGAACACCTTTAAGCCACCAACACTTATTGGGCCCGGAGTACGCATGGCCTAACTCCAGTAAGCTTCTCTCCAGCATCTTTTTGAAATAACCTCAGTTCTGGTGCTTTTTTAAAAGTTGCCCTGCCTTCTCATTGTTTTAGAAATTGTGCTGTTGTCCTGCCATTCTTTCCGTAGCCCTCCTTCAGCTGCTTTTTTTCATAGGTGCAACTGTATTAACTTTTTCATTAAAAATACCGCCTATTGTGCTGGCTTAAAAAAAATGTTCCAGTTATTCTGCTGTCTTAATGGCCCCGATTCTGCACTTTTATTTTAGAAAAAGGCCCGTAAGCAGCGCCACAGGTGATTGGCTACCAATAATTAAATGGAGGGAATTAATAATGGAATGGTATTAATTACTTTCATACTTTGGTTTATCTTCCTGTTGAAAAGAGATTAAGCCAAAACCTGAAATAGTTAATATTTATAACCACATTTATGTTCCATTTTAGCTACTGTAAGCAGCAGTAACTCAAGCAACATAACTCTGATAGTTGATCCTAGTGCCCCTGGTGTCATGGTAACCCACCTCAGTGTTTTTTCCCCGACATCACCAGAGACAAAGCTTTACCATCAGCAAAAATAAATAGTGCTGCTACAGCACTGGGTGTTGCATGCCACCATATTGCAAGAAAAAAATTGAGTCCCTTAGGACTGTCTGTTCAAAGGTTCAAAGCTGACAGGTAAGTTATGATCTTATTAAGTTCGAAGGTAACAGTTATGATCTTATTTAAGCATAAGTGAGACTTAATGCATTACAGTATTTGAGCAGCAGTTTACAAAGCACAATTGAGAATTATATTACCCGTTATAATTGTTCCTTGGATAATAGGTATGTCCCGTTCCTCGTTCCTTCTACTCTTATACATTTCTACACCCGTCCAGATCGGTGCCCTTCCTGACCCTTCTATAATAATAACCCAAACTCAACCCAAGAAACAGCTACTAATTCTAACAAGAATAAGACCAAATTAATAAAACTATTTTAACTTACTAAAAACTATCAACTGGCAACCTTAGTATTAAACTATGGTCTCGCAAAGCTGAATACTAAAAATTAGTGAAAGGAATTTAGCTGGTTATGTTGCTTTCCTGCACACAAGAACCATTTAAGATTTTAGACTGAGACAGCTCGGAGCCTCCCTGGTTCTCTTCCCTCGCCTTTCTTGCTAAAACAAGTGCAATTTAGCCATAAACAAGGCCATCCATGACACACACAGCACCTGCAGTCTGGAAGCTGTGGAATCTGCTGAATAGCAAAAAGCTTAAGATCATTTAACTCTTGCATTGCCTGAACCCTCAAAGTACCCTCAAAAGCCCATGGGCTAGAATCCGGGGAGCTATCTTTTGAAAAGTAAAAAAAGTAACGGCAGGAGGTAATGATTCTCTCCTGCTGAGAAATTCAGCTTTAGCGCTCCAAGAGGGAAGTGGAGCACTAAATCAAGTGCTAACCACTTCTCTTAGGGCACTAAAGTCCAAGAGCGGGTCGGTAGCGGCAGAGCGCTGAACAATTTGGACCGCATTGCTGATGGCATCAGAGGCTGCTTCCCTCACTTAAAGAGAAGGGCCAATGTTGGTGCCTACTTGTTGGCAGTTCTGCGTTGAAGACGACCTGCACGACTGCCATTACAGCCCCAAACACTCTCAAAGTGGAGGGCTTGGACAACTTGCAGAAATCAAATCTTGAGCAGGCACAGACTGATGCAAATAATAACGGTTGGCCTATCTGAAAACCATTCCCTTTAATTAGCGCTCCCCAAGCGGCCAGCCAAGTTGACAATACCTCCTCTTACTGCCGTTGTTCACGCCCAGCGACACAGCAGGAGGCGGGAGGCAATTTCACATCCGGGGTGATAACTGGATGCTGTGCACATTATGATGTCACGATCTACGAGATGCTAGAACCCCAGGCGGTAAGAGTAAGTGCCAGCGCTAAACCAACACTGAAGTTCACAGGCATTGCGGACGGATTTCTCCCTCAATATTCTTACAATATTTAATGGGGGAGGTTAGGATTTATTTTATGTAGAGGTTTGTTTGTCTTACCAGAAACAGCGGTGAGAAGAGAATCCATAATAGGTTTTAAAAAGAAAATGGATGAATATTTGAAGAAAGATTTTAAAGGGGCTGGAGAAAGACTGAGTGGATAGCTCTTTCAAAGAGTCAGCACAGGCGTGGTGGGGTGAATAGCCTCCTTTTTGCTGTAAAATTCTGTCCAGCATACAGATTGGCAATGAAGTGCAGTAAGATGTATCTTAAGCTTTTTAACTGTGGAACGGAGCCAAATTGATCACTGTGCGCTTGAGGAGCTAGTCACAGCTTTATAATGGTAATCATAGATTGCCTGACTATTTATCAGTGTGATGTGATGTTTAAGGACAATTGTTGTTACAAGCAGGTGGATTAATGCAGAAACTATACGTAATAAACAATTATAATGGTTGCTTTATCCAAGTGCAAATTCTATTTGCTTGCCATATAGTGCGTTATATTGGTGAATCAAAAAGATTATAATGGGGGAATTGTTTTAAAATGCTTTCAGTTTAATTGGCAAGAATATTATTTGGTGCTTTTGTCAAACAGCCAAAATAATCAAATGGAGTTCCCCACAGAATTTAACCTTCGGCATGGAATATCCCTGACCTGCCACTTTCATCAGTTGCCATGGCCACATTACCATATGTCTTGGTATGGTTGAATTAGAAAGCTGTTGTTTCTAAGAGTATTTGCTAGCAGAATATATTTAAATTTAGGCTTAGGTTTTTATACAATAAACAAATCAAATTACGCTATTTTTTAATCAGTGAGTGAGTGGCTGACCTGGATTCCACCCAAAATTACAGACCCCTTTCCCCACAAGAAATACGGCCCAACTGTGCTCTCCAAGTCACATACCCTCTGAACTATACATTCCTGTGCCTCCAATAGAGGTTAGAAAATAACATCTAATATAGGAAGATTCATTAGCTAATTGCCGGTTGGCTGTAACTTCAGTTTTTACAGTTTTCAGTTGCAACAACTTTTAGTTACAATTTGTTCGATATAATGTTTTTATGAGACAACTTGAATTTTTCACACTTTATGTTCAACTGCTTCTCCCACTTCCACAAGTACAGTGTGTGGACTTCTCATTTTCCTCTTGCATGGAATGCTAACTGAGAAATAAAGCCGATTTAAAATGTTCAACTTAATGGAGTCATTTATCTCTGTCTGCAAGGTTCTGAACTTTCTGGGTCCTTGCTTCGCCATTGGAAGTGTTGCATCATGGGACTTCTAGTCACCTCCTGGCAATTACCTTCATCTCAAATCTTGGGATAATTTTAATATTTGGGGTAAGTAGCCCACACCTGTATAGGCCAAACAGAGGCACCTGCCATAAAGAGATGCTGGAAAATTGGAGTGGCCATTAAATACAAAAGAATACCTAGGGCAAAATTAGTAATATGTTCATCACTCTTTATGTGAGGAAGAGCTTCCTGACTGAAGTCATAAATTTGCCTCTTGTTCCAAGATCCATTGTTTCTGCGTGGGGCACACTTCTGTAGCGCCATTACAGAAGCAACTGCCAACGCCAGTTATTTAAATGACCCCATCCCTGGGATTTGGGATAGGGCCAGCAGTGGACCAAAGCGGAGAGGTTTCACCTTGTCTGTTCATAATCTACTAAACTTCTAGAATCGATGCTTACAGTTTTCTAATAATGTTATAGCGTGTAATGTAACAATTCTCTTTGAAATGGGATTTATTACTTTTTATGATAAAAAATCATAAACAGCATTTTTAGTTGCAGTTCCTATTTTTTCAGCCCTGTTAAATGTTTCAAAAATATGTACATGCACCCTAAAACTACTCTTGCTCTGTTCACTGGCATGTGCCTATTACTGATCACAAAGTTCCTCTACTCCTCTAGCAGCTGCCTCTCTACCTAGAGTAATATTTGGTGGCATGCTTCTTAAATCTTGCAGGGAATTTTAACAGGAAAGAGTGAGTGGGTTTGGGAGCAGGTGGGAGGTTAAATACTCTGAAATTGACAGCGCGTCGGGAAGCCGGCTTCAACCCGCTGGCTTTCACATTTAACTTGAGCGCGTTCGGCTGCGAGCGAAAACCCCCCTCGGAAGAGGTGGGTTACAAATTTAAAGCTATTAATAAGTAGTTAAGAGGCTAGTTAGAGTGTTTGTTTTTTACATGGGCTTTCAAATTTAACTGTGGGTGCATGAGATTCTCGGGCTTCCTGGACCTTGCCAGTGAAAGCAAGGCGAGAGCACAGCGGCAGTTGAGGGGATGAACAAATGACAGACAAAAAACACAAGAATTGAGACCTCACACTTGCTTCCTTGCCTACGTGAAAGGCTTTTGCTCACAGCACTTGTTCTGAGAGTTTTTTTCAGTATATTGCAGGTGATTTCTACAATTTTGGAGGTCACTCAGTACATTGGAGAGTTCTGCGTCTGATCTCCACTTTACATCTGTTATATATCAGATCAGCATGGATGCCACTTATGCTGCTCACTTTGGACCTCAGACAAGAAGCAGCAGCAACAACATCAGCAGCAGCTTTCTCCTCACTGACCTACCGTTCTACAGGTGAGAGAATAAGCACAGGGGTGCAGTTTGCAGGTAGCGATAACCACGACACAGGGTATTATGGGCAGAGGATCAGCTTCCTAGACATGACTGAACACCAGTACCTCAAGAGGTCCAGGGTATCGCATCACGTAATGGCAGACATCTGTAGCTTGCAAGACCTGCTGCCAAGTGGACTTGGTGGACACGCAATACCAGTGGCTGTCAAAGTCACCACCGTCCTCAACTTCTTCACATCAGGCTCCTTCCAGGGATCTTTGGGAGATATTTGCAGGATTTTGCAGTCGGCTGCCCACAAGTGCATCACCCAGGTGCCATTTTTGCCTGGACAGGCAGCTATTTAGACTTTGCCACCGATTAAGCCAATCGGATTGAGCAAGTATTCAGGTTTGTGGCCCTGGCTGATGTCCCACAGGTGTAGGGTATCATCGACTGCACACATATAGCCATCAAGGTACACCCAGATAACCCAGGAGTGTTCGTGAACCATAAGGGCTTCCACTCCCTCAGTGTGCAGCTTGTCTGCAACCACAAAAAGATCATGCAGGTGTGTGTCAGATCCCCAGTGGGCTTCCATGATTCATTCATCCTGCACCAGTCCACCCTCACTCAGCTCTTCACATCTCTGACCAGACTTACCATCTGGCTGCTTGGAGACCAGGGGTATCCACTGAAGCCGTGGCTGCTGATGCTCTTGAGCAGCCCAAGCAATGAGGCCGAAGAACGCTACAATCAAAGCCAAATGATGATGAGATGTGTCGGAGCAAGCAGTCAGGATGCTGAAGATGTGCTTAAGATGCCTGGACAGATCTGGAGGAACCATTCAATATGCACCAGCCAAGGTTCTCCAGTTTGATCGTGGTATGCTTAGCTCTGCACAGCATAGCACAGCAAGAAGAATTGGAGCTGCAGAAGGAGCAAGGCACAGAGCCTCTTCGGAGTAGGAGCAAGAACAGGCGAAAGAGGAACAGGAAGAGGAGGAATTAATGTGGCCATGACGCCAGCAGCGACGCACATTGCTTTCCAGGATAGTCTTATAATGGCACAAGTTAGTTAGGTTGAACCAATGCACCCATCTGGCACCCAGCTGCTGAACTCACTTTCTCCTCCCTCCAACCACAATCCTACAATGACCAAACTATTCCTTTCATAGACACCCATTGCTCACAGTTAAGTCATGTCTTACCATTGATTACAATTAACAAGTCCACTTGCCAAGCAGCAGGCAAAAATGGGCAAGACAGGAAAGTGGTGCAAATAAATTATTTTAAGTCAAAATTTAAACATAAACTTAACAGTGCAACTTTGGCTAAAACAGCCATGTGCATACACTTGTGCAACTTCAAGGTGGAGAAATTGGGCTATTTTGCACCTCCTGGGGGCGTTAATGGGGCGCAAATGAGTTTGCAACCGGGCTCAGCGAGAACAGCGCCTCCCGCTAAATTTGGTGGGATTGTTGTGGCGGCCAAAAGACACTGCGCCCTTCTCTGCTGTGCCTGGCGATGCTGACCGTGCGCAGCATCCTGGAACAAAAATTAGTCCTCACCCCCTGGTTGTGCGCCTGGCACTGACGACAGCTTCAGCAGAGGAGTATGAGGATGAGGAAGCGGAGGAACAGGAGCACCAACAGCAGCAATGGAGGAGGCAGGCACTCAATTGACCTCCTGCAAGGGCAATCCGCGACCGCCCCATCAGACTTCGGTTCCAATGAATTCCAGGCCACTTTGCGGTTGCTCTGCCGTCCCCATCATTACATCAATTTCTCATTCTGTGCCACAGCCCCAAAACTGAAATGAGAGACAGCACCAAATATGCAACATTCCAATTAAAACATTTTCCGAAAACATTAACCACATTAAAAAAAACAACAATTAGCTTTACTATTCACCCTTGTGCAAAACCTTATATCCCCTCTTAACACAGCTTTTTCCTACTCTACTGTTCCTACATAGTGTTTCCCCAGTGGCTGCAGCAGGACTGGTAGAAGGCTGCTGAGTGTCAGGGCCAGAGACTACAGATGGCCTTGCAGCACACCCTCGACCAGCTCTGGGCCTAGAAGGCCCAACTGTAGACTACCTCAGGCTGGGCGGCAGCAGTCTAGGCTAGCTGGATGGCAGGCAGCAACAAGTGCAATGGCGGAGTGGCAGTAGTGGGATCAGGAATGCTGTCGTCCTGAGAGAGGACAGCACGTTCCTGCCCCACTGACCTACTGCCACTCCCCTGGGGCAGCACCTCATCATCCCTCCCAATCTGCTGGGGCACGAATTGGTGGCCTGCTGCAACACCATGAGATCAACTGTGGTGGACCCAGTGATGATGGCAGCAGTCAGAGCTTGCATGGCATCCAGCTGTGAAAGCATGAGAACAGTCTGAGCTTCGATGCCTTTAAGCGCTGGAATGAGCCAGTGTGAAGGATTGAAGGATGATTGCTGAATGGAAGTCATCTTAAATTCGGTGCCAGCACCACTGTAGCACCCCACTGATGTCATTAATGCTTGATATAGTGCCCCCTTCCTTCCTGGGATGCTAAAGCACAATTTAGAGAAACTTCAGAATCCTTATCGTCTGGCATTAAATTTACAAAATTAAAAAAGTTACCACCCCGAGTTACCGAATTTCTCCCCCCAATTCTTTAATCTTCCTCTTCCTACCACTTCGACATCTTACAACCCTGTTGCTTCAGCAGAGTTAGTCTGCTCACTTCCCTGGCCTGACTGCTCAGATGTTCTTCACCGAAATCCTCTGGGTTTTGGAGCCTATGAGGGTCCCATCAAAGACTGCTCCATCTGCACCTGTGCGGGGGCAGACTTGGCCACCAAGACAGCATGTGTGGGCAGCTTGTGTGGTACTGACTGGGGGTGGGTGGGGAGACAGGTGAGAAGTGGAAGCACTTTGAGCAGAGTTCCCACTTCTATGTCCCCTTTTAGCATCATCCCTCTCATGGCTCACCTGCACTCTTCTGCTAGCAATGAGCTGCAGAGCACTTTGCTGCACATCAGTGGGATGATGAATGGTCAAGCCTACATTTTGATCCATCCTTGTTAAGGTTGCATTCAGAGTGTGCAAGCTGTTGGTGAGGCCAAGCATGCACTTGTTTGTATGCCGTGTTTGATGCTCCATGCAGGTGGTCACCCTTTCCATGGGTGAACACATCATAGCCAAGCCTTGCGACATCAGGCGAGTCATGCTGGAGGTGGACTCCTCCATTCTTTCTGCAAGTGAGCACATCATTACTGGAAATCCTTGCAGAGCCTCATGCATTTTTTGCTGTTCCTCCAAAATTAACCTTTTGTCAACGATCCCAGAGGTTCACCATCTGCGCCAGCTGAGCAAGCTTGGAGCATCCTGCACCTTCAAACGAGGACTCTCCACTCCTGTCCCCGTCTCTGCCATCTGCTCTTGCTCACGTGTGATTTGTGAGGCACCAAGTGACAAAACTATTATCTGACATGATGGTCCCACCGATGTGTGTATCTGCGCTGGTGCATGATGTGAATACGTCCTGTGACAGTGCACCCACAGTGTTAGTGACTTCCTCTGAGAAGTCTTCCTCCTCTGGCTCCCCTGCTTTTTGAATACTTGATGGGCCTGTGGGAGAGTAATGACATAAATTAGAACTGTCATGGTAACAATGTTGTAAGTGAACATTATGCACATGATCAAATTTCACTAGCTGCTGACATCAAGTGAATATCAGTGACTGTTGTATGCCATGTGGCTGTGTGATATTTCATTCTGTCATTGCGTAGCTGGGAACTTCCTGTCTCTCCATCTCCCAATGCCATGTACGCTGATACTCCACTTAGCTCGAGTGCCTCCTCCTCTGCAGCAGTCAGCATTTTGATGACTGGAGGGCCACCTCCGGTTTGCTGCCTCTCTCTGCTGTCTGTGCTCTCTTCTCCTGCAAGGAGGGAAACAAGAGACCTTTGAGTGAGAGTAATGGAATAGGTGGAAGAGATGGATGGACAACATCTGTCGAAGGTGATAATGAGGGAGAGGCGTGACATTGCATTAAGATGAGGGTGAGTGTCAGTGGTGAGTGATGGGGATGTGAGTAGATGCATAGACAGAGAAGGATGGGTGTACCTGCAAGGTAGGTTGATGTGAGGAGTGATATGCAGGAATAAGCTTGGGAAGGCAGAGTGAGGGGGCTGGCATGACATGCACATCAGGATGTAGTTGAATGTGGCATTGTACTCACTTTTCCTGACTTCATGAGGTCATTAAATTTATTCCTGCATTGTATCCATGACCGTGCCACCACACTCCTGCTGCTCAACTCCGCTGCTATCTCCAGCCATGCCGCCTTTGTCATTGAGGCTGGTTTCTTCCTCCCATCAGCAGGGAATAAACCCTAATACCTTGCAACAGGAGGGTATGGCTAGACATCACTGAAGGGTGGGGCCGTTTTTGTACATTGCGACTCAATTTTTCTTTCCAAGCAATCTTTCTGTCACCTCCACAAACCTTCAACTGTCATCTTTGCAGTGTTCCTTTTAAATGTTCCTTTAAAGGCGCAGCACGGACCAATAGTGAGGTTGTGATGTCATGAGACCTACACTGCATCCTATGAATCCCAGGGAGATAGGTCCTGTGGGAAGGAGGAAGGAGGACAGTAGGAGTATGTGTGTGTATGTACTAGGCCCATGCAGCAGAACCTGGTCTCCAGTCATATTGGATCCCTTTGCCACTGGACCAAGACTTTGCTCTGTCAAGCCTGTGTGGTAGCTGGTGTGGAACAGCCAACCCACGTTAAAATAATTCACTCACAGGCATCTCCCACTGTTTAAAATGAGATTCGGGACCTGGAACGTCAGGATCCTCGTGGACAACACCGTGACAAAGACTGTAGGTCCCGCATCAGACTCATCAATTACCTGAGAATTCATTTTAAGTGTGGAAGCAAGCCATCGTCGACTCCAAGGGACTGCCTAAGGGAGAGAAGTTCCTTTAAATACCTCAGCTGAATTTTTTTTTTTTTACATTCGTTCCAGGATATGGGCTTCGCTGGCAACACCAGCATTTATTGCCCATTGCTAATTGCCCTTGAGAACGTGGTGGTGAGCTGCCTTCTTGAACTGCTGCAATCCTTGTGCTGAAAGTTCTCTCACAGTGCAGTTAGGGAGGGAGTTTCAGGATTTTGAAGTAACAGCGATATATTTCCAAGTCAGGGTGGTGTGTAACTTGGATGGGAGGCACTTGTCCTTCTAGGTGGTGGAGCTTGCTGGTTTGGGAGTTGCTGTAGAAGAACACTTGGCGAGTTGCTGCAGTGCATCTTATAGCTGGTGCACACTGCAGTCACGATGCACCGGTGGTGGAGGGTGTGAATGTGGAAGATGGTAGATGGGGTGCCAATCAAGCGGGCTGCTTTGTCTTTGATGGTGTTGAGCTTCTTGTGTTGTTGGAGCTGTGCTCATCCAGGCACATGGAGAGTATTCTATCACGCTCCTGACTTGTGCCTTGCAGATGATGGAAAGGCTTTGGGGAATCAGGAGGTGAGACATTCGCCACAGAATACCCAGCCTCTGACCTGCTCTTGGTGTCACAGTATTTATGTGGCTGGTCCAGTTAAGTTTCTGGTCACTGGTGACCCCCCCCAGGATATTGATGGTGAGGAATTTGATGATGCTAATGCCGTTGAATATCATGGGGCAGTGGTTACACACTCACTTGTTGGAGATGGTCATTGCCTGGCACTTGTGTGAATCGAATGTTACTTGCCACTCAAATGCTCCCTTGATTTCAAGGGCAATACAATTGATTAAGTTATTAGCTTGTTTATTTAAACAGTGATGAAAATATTTGAATGGCAAGTAGTGAGTTTGTGAGACTACTGCTTATTAATTTTTCCAAGTGATGCTTGGAAAAAACTCACTACTTACCACTTATCAGAGAATTTCAAGTGCAGCAGTAAATCAAAAAGCAACAATAGATAGCCACAGTACCAATTCTACATAAGAAAAATATAAAAACATTATACACAAAGAAATATTAAAATTTGTCTACATAGAAAAACACCATCATCCTCAAAAATATATCTGAGCTGGACTAAGGATTGCACGCTTCCAAGATACACATTCCAAGTAAATTTGCCATTGTGGCATTTAACCAACATTTTGAAATATTGGTATACAAGTTAAAAGATATGAAGTGCTGCCTGATGACAGGTTCTGGATGCATAGCTTTCATTTTTGCTGTAGATTTTATAATCTAGCAGTGAGAAGCTCCAAAGTTCTGCACAGCTAATAACTCCAGTTAATCGAAGCTAAAGATATGCTAACCAAACCTGACAGTCTGGTATTGCTGCAGTCATAGATAGGAAAGGGTTCATTTTCCACTTCCATCACCTGTTGGCAGTGCACTGCACTGGATTTTCTAATCATTTAAGATAAGGTGCTTGAACTTCCGATATGCACTGGCAGCAGGCCAGGTACCCTACCGGCAGCACAAAGTCAGAAAATTATCCCTAAATTACTAGAATCAACAAGTTTTACAACTCACTTCTGTTACCCTGGTCATCATCATAGGCAGTCCCTCGAAATCGAGGAAGACTTGCTTCCACTCTATAAAAGTAAGTTCTCAGGTGACTGTACAGTCCAGTACGGGAATTACAGTCTCTGTCACAGGTGGAACAGACAGTCGTTGAAGGAGAGGGTGGATGGGGAATCTGGTTTGCCGCACGCTCCTTCCGCTACCTGCGCTTGTTTTCTGTATGCTCTCAGCGACGAGACCCGAGGTGCTCAGCGCCCTCCCGGATGCTCTTTCTCCACTTAGGCGGTCTTTGGCCAGGGAAGACTATTGTTACCCTGGTACAATACCTCAGTTAACAAGAAATCAGAGAACTAATTCAGTGATGGTGTGCCCTGTGAGGCATTCACACATTCAGAGAGTGCACCTCGCTAAATCCGCCCAGGAGGCCTAAGTGACAGACTTACGAAGCACCAAATGCAGTATTGGAGAAATTTTTCCAGTTAGAAACATAGTAACATAGAAAATAGGTGCAGGAGTAGGCCACTCGACCCTTCGAGCCTGCATCACCATTCCATAAGATCATGGCTGATCATTTCCCCACAGAACGGGAGCAGCAGTCAGAGGGGAACAGCAGCAGTACCAAGTGGCATATTTCGCAAAAATGCAAGGCCTCATAGATGTCATGCATGCATTCATCCAGGCCCCAATAACAACCCTCTGGCTTAAATGAATAAGAAAGGATTCCATTTAATTAATTTTCAGGTTGTACTGGGTCATTAGAAATGAATTATTCAGATGAATTCACAATATCCATGGGATCAGGCACAATAGCTTCCTTTTGCAAGATTCCACTATGGCACCATTATTTGAAGGAGTAAGCACGCTGGGCAGATGGATGCTGAGGAGCAAGGATACCCACTGCTGCCATGGTTTCTATTTCACTTGAGAAGCCCACAAAAAGACAAAAAGACACAGAACACGGATAAATAAAGCTCACATCTTCTGGTGGTATTATGAAAGTTTCATTGTTTAGTCAAATTGTAGGGACCAACGGCTCTATAGTCTGGACAAGATCTCCAAAATCATCTGCACTTGCTGGATATTGCAAGATTTTACCATCCATTGGAATAGCCATGGAGCAAAAGGACCAGGAGGTGCAGTTTCCGGACTTAGTAGAGGAGGAGAGGAAGAAGAAATGGTTGACAGCAACACACAGCCAGGAAGACTTAAGCACCAAACTTTGCTTAATAAGATTGATGCCATCGTCAGCAATGTTAGCCCTACATGAACAGTACTATCCTATTGAGCACAATGCATTGGCCCTCTACTACAATTAGCTCTACTTCATCTACCATCCATACCCATCGTTCCTTCACCTGCTACCTTATAGTGCCCTGGCCTTAAAATTCAGCGGGAGTTCTACCTGTTTCTTGCTAAAACTCCAGTGGGATATTAACAGAACTCCTGGAAACTGCAGTTTTCAGCCATTTACCCTGTTTCCCTGAGGATTTTTCCAGTTTCTACCTGGAATTTTGGCAGGAGATTAGTAAAATCCCCATGGAATTTCAGGGGCCCTTTCTCCAAAGTGCACGTGACAATGTTGAAATAAAGTGCATCCCATTTATTTTCCGACTGGAGGCTCTTAACTGCCTCTATCTTGCTATCTCTCACCACATGCAAAAGCCTCCTCAAACTCTACCTTTTCAACAATGTGTTAAGTCACCGGCATTAAATCTTCTCCTACTACTGCTCAGTAAGCATTCTATACCTCTGTGAAGTGTCCTTGGATGCCATGCAGTGTTAAACCTGCAATGTATATGTTTATGTTGTCGGTGATGAGGTATCGCTTTACTACACGAGATAAGATTTTCACTGATACACAAATTTTCCCAGCTAGGTTATTTTCTACTCGGCTTAGAGTTTGCTTGATTGGTATGAAGCAAAATAACATTAACTAAAACCAAAATTATTTTTTTTCTCTATCGATAGTTTCATATATTTAAGTATGTAAATCTTTCAGCATATTAGTGTTGCTTTGTACACATTGTTATAAAATTTCTAACAGTTTGTTTGATGTATGTAGTTCTTTTGATAAAATGACAAACCATTATTTTTCATATGTTGGTATCTGATAAAGGCAGTTTATTATTTTGCATGAATTTCCTATTATCACAAGAGTCATTTTTTCAAATTAGCATATGACAGGTTGTAGATGGTGAAAGGCTAAGGGCCAGATTTATCACTTACAAATAAAACACTATTCACAGAAAATGATAGCAGATTCCCTGTTGGTAATTCCTCACATGAAACTAGTGAAGCAAGTGGTTGCATTAGTGTATACAAAATTGATGCTATTGATTTACCATACCCATCAACAGTGACTTGAATTACCGTAGAATTGTACCTGTGAATGTGATTTGATATCTCTTTGTGTATTGTTCATGTACTCAAGAAGTGATTAGTGTCTCAATAATAGTTGAAAACACCTATACTATTCTGGAAAATTGAGAAGACATAGGTTGATATGAAGGGCCAAAATGAGGTTAAGTCACTGACCTGCTCTGTTATCCTCGATGTTTTTTCTTTGTAGGTTCTATTACAGCATCATACAATGTTACAAATCAGAAATGTGCAAGTTGGCCTATCAAGTGTGTACAGAAGTTTCTACAGATACATAAAAAGGAAAAGAGTGGCTAAAGTAAATTTTGGTCCGCTGGAGGATGAGACTGGGGAATTAATAATGGAGAACAAGGAAATGACAGAGACGTTGAACAAATATTTTGCATCGGTCTTCATGGTAGAAGACACTAAAAACATCCCAATAGTGGATAATCAAGGGGCTATAGGGAGGGAGGAACTATCACTATCACTAATGAAGTAGTACTAGGTAAAATAATAGGACTAAAGGCGGACAAGTCCTCTGGACCTGATGGTTTACATCGTAGGGGCTTAAGAGAAGTAGCAGCAGAGATGGGGGATGCATTGGTTGTAATCTACCAAAATTCCCTGGATTCTGGGGCAGACCCAGTGGATTGGAAAACCGCAAATGTAACGCCCCTATTTTAAAAAGGAGACAGACAGAAAGCAGGAAACTATAGACCAGTTAGCCTAATATCTATAGTTGGGAAAATGCTGGAGTCCATTATTAAGGAAGCAATAATGGAACATTTCGAAAAGCATGATTCAATCAAGCAGAGTCAACATGATTTTATGAAAGGGAAATCATGTTTGCCAAAATTGCTGGAGTTCTTTGAGGATGTAAGGAGCAGGGTGGATAAGGGGGAACCAGTGGATGTGGTGTATTTGGATTTCCAGAAGGCATTTGATAAGGTGCCACATAAGTGGTTGGTGCACAAGATAAAAACTCATGGGATTGGGGGTAATATATTAGCATTGATAGAGGATTGGCTAACTAACACAAAGCAGAGAGTCGTGATAAAAGGGTAATTTTCCGGTTGGCAAACAGTGACTAGTGGGGTGCCGCAGGGATCGGTGCTGAGTCCTCAACTATTTACAATCTATATTAATGACTTGGATGAAGGGACCAAGTGTAATGTAGCCAAGTTTGCTGATGATATAAAGATGGGTGGGAAAGCAAATTGCGAAAAGGACACAAAAAATCTGCAAAGGGATATAGTCAGGCTCAGTGAGTGGGCAAAAATTTGGCAGATGGAGTATAATGTGGGAAAATGTGAGGTTATCCACTTTGGCAGAAATAATAGAAAAGCAAATTGTAATTTAAATGGAGAAAAATTGCAAAGTGCTGCAGTACAGAGAGACCTGGGGGTCCTTGTGCATGAAACACAAAAAGTTAGTATACAGTTACAGCAAGTAATCAGGAAGGTAAATGGAATGTTGGCCTTTATTGCAAGGGGGATAGAGTATAAAAGCAGGGAAGTCCTGCTACAACTTTACAGGGTATTGGTGAGGCCACACCTGGAGTACTGCTTACAGTGTTGGTCTCCAAATTTAAGGAAGGATATACTTGCATTGGAAGCTGTTCAGAGAAGGTTCACTAGGTTTATTCCAGAGATGAGGGAGTTGACTTATGAGAATAGGTTGAGTAGGTTGGGCCTATACACATTGGAGTTCAGAAGAATGAGAGGTGATCTTATTGAAACTTATAAGATAATGAGGGAGCTCGACAAGGTGGATGCAGAGAGAATATTTCTACTCATAGGGGAAAGTAAAATTCGGGGACATAGTCTTAGAATAAGGGGCCGCCCATTTAAAACTGAGATGAGAAGAAATTTCTCCTCTGAGGGTTGTAAATCTATGGAATTTTCTGTCCCAGAGAGCTGTGGAGGTTGGATCATTGAATATATTTAAGGCGGGGATAGACTGATTTTTGAGTAATAAGGGAGTAAAGGGTTATGGGGAGCGGGCAGGGAAGTGGAGCTGAGTCCATAATCAGATCAGCCATGATCTTATTGAATGGTGGAGCAGGCTCGAAGGGCCAAATGGCTTACTCATGCTCATATTTCTTATGTTCTTATGATGTTTTTCTCGCCCTGTGTGCTTCCAATACCAATAACTTGCACTTATATAATTCCACTAATGTAATAAATGTTCCAAGAGGTTTCACAAAAAAGGCATTGAATCAGAAGCTGAGCCAGGGAAGCAGAGATTCTGACAGGCATCAAACAGCTTGATTGAAAAGATGGTCTTTAAAGGAGGAGAGGAAGGTAAAAAAGCAGAGGAATTTTGAGAAGAAATTCCAGAGAGAACGATTGAGGAGGCTGAAGACTCTGCCACCAATGGTGGGGTAAAGGTTGAAGGGTTGTAAGATGACAGAGCTAGAAGAACAAAGGATGCCGCAGTGATATGAGGCTGGAGGATGTTAATGAGTTGGGGGCCAGCAAGACAGTAGTGGGGTTTGAGAACAAGGATTTTGAGTTTAAATCACTGAGGGACAGGTAGCCAGTGAAAATCAGCAAGGATGGGGATGAAGGATGAGCAGAACTCAGTCTGGGACAAGGTTTTGACAGCTCTTTTGGAGGGTGGAGGAGGACATGGGAAAAATCAGGCCAGAGGTGACGAAAGCCAGCATGGAACGTAGCTCTATCATGTTTACACTCATTCTGAGATTGTCTCAAATTTTGGGGGGGTGGGGGGCATGCACTTCTTCCACCTAATTCATAGGTCCAAGTCAGTTTGTTGCTACATCAGCAATCCCGCTAGATATGCCACCGGCAGGACAGACGCACCAGAGGTGGCGGCATAGTGGCATACAGTCAGGAGGGAGTGGCCCTGGGAGTCCTCAACATTGACTCCAGATCCCATGGTATCAGGTCAGATATGGGTAAGGAAACCTCATACTGCCCTCTCTCAGCTGATGAATCTGTGGGCTATCAGCAGCATCAGAATTGTATTCCACCACAATCTGTAACCTCATGGCCCGGCATATCCCTCAATCGAGCATTACCATCAAATCAAGGGACCAACCCTAGTTAAATGAGAAATGTAGAAGAGCATTCCAGGAGCAGCGCCAGATATACCTAAAAATGAGGTGCCAACCTGGTGAAGCTGATGTTATGTAACCCTCGGCAACCTGTATCATACCACCACCAGAGGGCCTACCTGTTGGAGTCCCAAGGGATCTCAGCATCCCTTGGGAGCACTGTATATAAGCAGGCCTCCCATGCTGTATCGATACTCTGGAGTTTAAATAAAGGAGCTACGGTCACACTTACTCATTGTATACAATACTCAGTTGCATCACTTTAATATGAGCGTAACAATTGGCGAGGAGATAACGAAGAACCACGCGAAAATGCAAAGAACTGTTGGTATCCTGGAGAAATTCTCAGAAGGGGACAATTGGGAGGCCTTCGTGGAGAGACTCGACCAATACTTCGTGGCCAACGAGCTGGAAGGAGATGAGATCACTGCCAAATGAAGGGCGATCCTTCTTACCGTCTGTGGGACAACAACCTATGGCCTCATGAAGAATCTTCTAGCTCCCGTGAAACCAACAACTAAATCCTATGAAGAACTGTGTATGCTGGTCCGGGAGCACCTAAATCCGAAGGAAAGCGTTTTGATGGCAAGGTATCGGTTCTACATGTGTCAAGGGTCTGAAGGCCAGGAAGTGGCGAGCTACGTCACCGAACTAAGGCGCCTTGCAGAACATTGCGAGTTCGATGGATTCCTTGAGCAAATGCTTAAGAGACTTTTTTGTGCTTGGCATTGGCCATGAGGTTATCCTTCACAAACTATTGACTGTTGAAACACCGAATCTGAGCAAAGCCATAACGATAGCCCAGGCATTTATATCCACCAGTGACAACACCAAACAAATTTTGCGCATGAAGAGATTTTGGCCAGTACTGTACACAAAGTAACATCGTTTTCAGACAGGAATGCATATGGCAGAACATACACGCCGGCAGCTGCACGACCTCAGATGACCCAGAGTCCGCCATCAATCGTTAATGCGAGGCAGTTAACATCTTGTTGGTGCTGCGGAGGTGATCATCGAGCCCATCAATGCCGTTTCAAACACTATGCATGCAAAGGTTGTGTAACAATGGGACACCTCCAGTGAATGTGCAGACAAGCTGCAAACCCCGCAAACCACCATGTTGCAGAGGAAGATCGATCCATGGTTGATCAGGCTGAACTAGAGACTCGAACTCAGGAGGCAGAAGTGTATGGGGTACACACATTCACCACAAGATGTCCACCGATCATGTTAAAAGTTGAACTGAACAGAATTCCAGTATCCATGGAACTGGACACGGATGCGAGTCAGTCTGTCATGAGCAAAAAGGCCTTCGACAGGCTGTGGTGCAACAAGGCACACAGGCCCAAGCTTAGCCCAATTCATACCAAGCTAAGAACTTATACCAAAGAGCTGATCCCTGTTATTGGCAGCGCAGAAGTAAAAGTCTCCTATGATGGAGCAATGCACGAACTCCCACTACGGATTTTTCCCAGCTGACTGGGAAAAATCCGCTGGAACTGGGATGACATCTGAGCGCTTTCGTCCGTCGACGACGCCTCATGTGCCCAGGTTCTGAGCAAGTTCCCATTGTTGTTTGAGCCAAGCATTGCAAGTTTCTCGGGGGCAAAGGTGCAGATTCACTTGGTCCCCAGTACACGGCCCATCAACCACAAGGCACAGGCGGTGCCATATATGATGCGAGAGAAAGTGGAAATTGAGCTGGACAGGCTGCAGCGAGAAGGCATCATCGCGCCAGTGAAGTTCAACGAGTGGGCCAGTCCAATTGTTCCAGTTCTCAACGGCGACGGCACGGTCAGAATTTTTGGGTTCTATAAAGTAACGATTAACCGTTTTTCACCACAGGACCAGTACCCGCTATCCAAGGCAGATGACCTATTTGTGACCCTGGCTGGAGGAAAGACGTACACCAAGTTGGACTTGACCTCGGCCTGCAGGAGCTGGCGGAATCTTCGAAAGGCCTCACCTGCATCAACACGCACAAAAGTCTGTTCATCTACAATAGATGCCCATTTGGGATTCGATCGGCCGGGCCAATTTTCCAACGGAACATGGAGAGCCTGCTAAAGTCAGTTCCGCGCACCGTAGTTTTCCAGGACGATATACTGGTCATAGGTCGGGACAACCATCGAACACTTGCAGAACCTGGAGGAGGTTCTAAGTCGGCTAGATCGCCTGGGGCTCAGTTTGAAACATTCAAAGTGTATTTTCCTGGCGCCAGAGGTCGAGTTCTTAGGGAGAAGAATCGCGGCAGACGGCATCAGACCCACCGACGCCAAGACGGAGGCCATCAAGAACACGTCGAGACCACACAACGTGACGGAGCTGTGGTCGTTCCTGGGACTCCTCGACTATTTTGGTAATTCCCTACCTGGGTTAAGCACCTTGCTAGAACCCCTACACGTGCTACTGTGCAAGGGAGACGACTGGGTATGGGGGAAATCACAAGAGACTGCTTTTGAGAAAGCCAGAAATCTGTTATGTTCCAACAAACTGCTTGTTCTGTATAACCCATGTAAACGATTAGGGCTAGCTTGCAATGCGTCGTCATACGGGGTCGGGTGTGTGTTACAACAGGCTAATGAATCGGGAACATTGCAATCGTCGCCCAAGCGTCCAGGAGTTTGTCCAAAGCTGAAAGGGCTTACAGCATGATTGAAAAAGAAGCTCTGGCATGCGTTTACAGGGTGAAAAAAATGCACCAGTATCTGTTTGGTCTCAAGTTTGAGTAGAAACTGACCATAAGCCACTCATATTGTTATTCTCAGAGAGCAAAGGGACTAACACCAATGCCTCTGCCCGCATCCAAAGATGGGTACTCACGCTGTCTGCATACAACTATGTAATCCGCCACAGACCAGGCACAGAGAAGTGCGCTGATGCCCTCAGTCGGCTACCATTGCCCACCACCGGGGTGGAAATGGCACAGCCTGCAGACTTGCTCTTGGTGATGGATGCATTCAAAAATGAAAAGTCACCGCCAGATCAGGACCTGGACCAGGAAGGATCTTTTACTGTCCCAGGTAAAAAGCTGTGTCCTCCATTGGAGCTGATCCAGCATCCCAGCGGTAATGCATGAAGAGATCAAGCCGTTCCAGCGGCGCAAAGACGAAATGTCCATACAGGCGGACTGTCTTTTGTGGGGTAATTGCGTGGTTTTGCCGAAGAAAGGCAGGGAAACGTTCATACGCGACCTACATAGTACCCACCCAGGCATAGTAATGATGAAAGCTATAGCCAGATCCTATGTGTGGTGGCCCGTCATCGACTCAGACTTAGAGTCATTCGTGTGCCAATGCAACTCTTGCTCTCAACTGAGCAATGCACCCAGAGAGGCACCGCTAAGTTTGTGGTCATGGCCCTCCAAACCGTGGTCTAGGATCCACGTTGACTTTGCAGGCCCATTTCGAGGCAAAATGTTTTTGGTTGTTGTGGATGCTTATTCAAAATGGATTGAATGTGTAATAATGTCTGTAAGCATGTCCACTGCCACCATCGAAAACCTACGAGCCATGTTTGCCATGCACGGCCTGCCTGGTGTCCTTGTCAGCGACTGGGCTGTGTTTCACCAGTGCTGAATTCAAGGAATTCATGACCCGCAATGAGATCAAGCACATCACATCTGCCCTGTTCAAGCCTGCATTCAACGACCAGGCAGAACGGGCAGCCCAAACCATCAAGCAAGGCTTGAAACGTGTGTCGGAAGGCTCCCTGCAGACCCACCTGCCCCGTGTCCTGCTCAGCTACCGCACCAGACCCCACTCGCTCACCGGAGTTCCCCCAGCCGAGCTGCTCATGAAAAGGGCGCTCAAAACAAGGCTCTCTCTTGTCTACTCTGATCTCCATGATCACGTCGAGGGTAGGCGGCATCAACAAAGCATGTACCATGATCGTGCAAACTTGTCATGCAATATTGAAGTTAATGACCCTGTATTTGTACTCAACTATGGACATGGTCCCAAATGGCTTGCTGGCACTGTCATAGCCAAAGAAGGGAGTAGAGTGTTTCAGGTCAAACTGGCCAATGGACTAATGTGCAGAAAGCATTTGGACCAAACCAAATTGCGATTCACAAACAGCCACGAGCAACCCGAAGAGGACACCACCAACTTCGACCCTCCAACACACACAGAAGTGGCAACCGACATCACGGTTGACCACGAAGCTGAACTCACCATCCCGAGCAGCCCGGCAAGGCCAGCTGCCCAGCAGCCCAGTGAAGAACCAACCAAGTCACCCACACCTGCGTTTGTACCGAGACGATTGACAAGGGAGCGAAAAGCCCCAGATCGTCTCATCCTGTAAATAAGTGTACAATTCACTCTGGGAGGGAGTGATTTTATGTATGTAACCCTAGGCAACCTGTATCATACCACCACCAGAGAGCCTACCTGATGGAGTCCCAAGGGATCCCAGCATCCCTTGGGAGCACTGTATATAAGCAGGTCTCCTATGCTGTACCGTCACTCTGGAGTTTAAATAAAGGAACTAAGGTCACATTTACTCATTGTATACAGTACTCAGTTGCATCACTTTAACATGAGCATTACAGCTGCAACATAGGACTACATGCATGCTAAACAGCGGAGGCAGTATGCTATAGGCAGAGCTAAGTGATCCCACAACTAACAAATCAGATCAAAGCTCTGTAGTCCTGCCACATCCAGTCATGACTGGTGGTAGACCATTAAACAACTAAAGGGGAGAGGAGGCTCCATGAATATCCCCATTCTCAATGATGGCAGTTCCCAGCACATGAGAGCAAAAGTCGCGGCTGGCGCATTTGCAACCATCTTCAGCCAGAAGTGTTGAGTGGATAATCCGTCTCAGCCTTCTCCTGAGGTCCCCAACATTACAGAAGTCAGTCTTCAGCCAATTCGAATCACTCCATGTAATATCAAGAAACGGCTTAGCGCACTGGATACAGCAGCAGCTTTGTGCTCCAACAATATCCTGGCTGCAGTGCTGAAGACTTGTGCTCCAGAACTAGCCACGCCTCTAGCCAAGCTGTTCCAGTACAGCTACTACACTGGCATCTACCCAACAAAGTGGAAAATTGCCCAGGTATGTCCTTTCCACAAAATGCAGGACAAATCCAATTAACATCCCATCAGCCTACTCTCAATCATCACCAAAGTGATGGAAGGTGTCATCTACAGTGCTGTTAAGCGGCACTTACTCACCAATAACCTGCTCACCAATGTTCATTTCAAGTTCCACCAGGACCACTTGGCTCCAGGCCTCATTACAGTCTTGGTCCAAAAATGAACAAAAGAGCTGAATTCTGGAGGTGAGGTGATGGTGACTGCAGCATTTGACCGAATGTGTCAATGGGAATCACTGGCTGGAGTCGTACCTAGTGCAAAGGAAGATGGTTGTGGTTGTTGGAGGTCAACCATCTCAGCCCCAGGACATCGCTGCAGGAGTTCCTCAGCATTGTCCTCGGCCCAAACATCTTCAGCTGCTTTATCAATGACCTTCCCTCCATCATTAGGTCAGAAATGGGGATGTTCGCTAATGATTTCACAGTATTCCGTTCCATTCGCAACTTCTCAGATAATGAAGCAATCCGTGCCCACATGCAGCAAAACTAAGACAACATTCAGGCTTGGGCTGCTAAGTGACAAGTAACATTCATGCTAAACAAGTGCCAGGCAATGACCATCTTGAACAAGAGAGAGTCTAGCCACCTTCCCATGATATTCAGCAGGATAACTATCACTGAATCCCCCACCATCAACATCCTGGGGGTCACCTTTGACCAGAAACCGAACTGGAACAGCCACATAAATACTGTGGCCATAAGAGCAGGTCAGAGACTGGGTATTCTGTGGTGAGTGGCTCACCTCCTGACTCTGCAAAGCTTATTCGCCATCTACAAGGCACAAGTCAGGAGTGTGATGGAAAACTCTCCACTTGCAGCTCCAACAACACTCAAGAAGCTCGACACCATCCAAGACAAAGCAGCTCGTTTGATTGGTATCCCATCCAGCACCTTAAACATTCACTCCCTCCACCACCGGTACATTGTGTCTACACTGTGTACCATCTACAAGATGCAGTGTAGCATCTCACCAATCTTCTTCGACACCACCTCCAAAACCCGCATTCTCTACCACCTAAAAGGATAACGGCAGCAGGTGCGTGGGAACACCATCCTCTGCAAGTTCCCCTCCAAGTCACACACCATAGAGACTTGGAAATATATCGCTGTTCCTTCATCGTCACTGGGTCAAAATCCTGAAACTCCCGCCCGAACAACACTGTGGGAGTACCTGCACCACACGGACTGCAATGGTTCAAGGCGGCGGCTCACCATCACCTTCTCAAAGGCAATTAGTGATGGGCAATAAATGCTGACCTTGCCAGTGACACCCACAGCCCATGAATAAATTTTTAAAAATGTATAGCAGGGAGCAATGTTCCCTTGAAGCTCTGTGATCGCGCAAATGAGCAATGCCTGTGAGGTCTGTGCAAGCCACTCATTAGCTTTTGCATTGTAAAAACTGCATATGCACAAAATTTGAATGGGCCGTGTAGCAATTTAAAGTGATCGTGTCCAAAAAAAAATTGGAGGGAACATTGGCAGGTGTAAAGTCCTTACTCTACAGCATGAAACCAAACGAGGCACATTCCAGGGACAAGGCCACTCTGTGACCTTAACTCTTTATTACAGGACTCCAGAAATGGTGACCCTGCGTGGGACCTCCCTTTATATACCCGTGTGATCAGGTAAGGAGTGTCTCCCACAAGTTCACCCCCTGTGGTCAAGGTGTGCGTCTAAGTTGAGTGTATACAGTAATGTAGTGGTGTTTCATTGTAGTTACAAACATGACATCATCTTCTCCCCCGCCCCCCCCCAAAGTCTTATTGGGATCATAGGTTCAGTCTTTCAGGTGGTCTATGCTCCCTCATGGAGCACCGCAGTTGGGGCTCTGGTTGTTGGACGCTGATGTGAGTGTCTGTCACCTGTGGTGATTCCGGCCTGTCCGGGCTGACCTCAGGGGCTGTGCATTCTTCCGATGCATGTTCGCTGGCAGTAGTGTGAGCTCCATCTCATGGTCTTCATCAGGTTCCTCTGTGTCCATGCTGAACCTTTTTTTCTCTTGGTCCAGATGCTTACGGCATATCTGGCCATTGTTGAGTTTTAACACGATGACCCTATTCCCCTCTTTGTCAATTACAGTGCCCTCAAGCCATTTGGACCCCATGGCGTGATTGAGGACGAATACAAGATAATTTATTTCTATACATCTCCCCCTTGAATTACGGTCATGGTACTCGTTTTGTGACTTGCGCTTGCCCTCAACTATGTCAGTCAGGACTGGGTGGATGAGGGACAACCAAGTTTTGAGTGTCCGTTTCATGAGTGGCTCTGCGGGCGGGACCTCCATGAGCGAGTGCCCTGTAGGCCAGCAGGAGGCACAATAGGCAGCATTGTAGGGAGGGTCTTTGAATCTTGAACATACCTTACTTAATGATTTGGACTGCCCGTTCCGCCTGGCCATTGGAGGCTGGCTTGAACAGTGCAGCCCTGACGTGGTTGATGCCATTGCCCGACATAAACTCCCGGAATTCATAGCTCATGAAACATGGGCCATTGTCACTAACCAAGATGTCCGGCAAGCCATGGGTTGCAAAGATCGCATGTGGTGGATGACGTGCATGAATTCAGGATGATGCACTCGATCCATTTCAAGTATGCATCTACTACAATGAGGAACATCTTTCCCATGAATGGGCCCGTGTAGTCAACGTGAATGCGTGACCATGGCTTGGTGGGCCAGGGCCACGGGCTGAGCGGGGCCTCCCTGGGGGCATTACCCAGCTGGGCACAGGTCGTGCACCTGCAAACAGTGTTCCAGGTCTAAATCAATTCCAGGCCACCAAACGTGTGACCGGGCAATGGCCTTCATCATCACAATGCCTGGGTGCTCGCTGTGGAGTTCCCTGATGAATGCCTCTCTGCTCTTCTGGGGCATGACTACCCGGCTGCCCCATAGTAGGCAGTCGGCTTGGATGGAGAGCTCAACCATCCGCCTGTGGAACGGTCTGACCTACTCAGGGCATGCCCTGTGTGTAGGCACCCAATCCCCAGTCAGGACACGTTTCTTAATCAAGGATAGGAGGGGATCTCTGTTTGTCCAGATTTTGATCTGGCGGGCTGTGATGGGGGAGCCTGCACTATCAAAGGCATCGACAGCCATGACCATCTCAGCGCTTTGCTCAGCTGCCCCCTCAGTGGTGGCCAGTGGGAGCCTGCTGAGCGCGTCAGCGCAGTTTTCAGTGCCGGGCCGGTGCCGGATGGAGTAGTTATAAGCAGCTAGCGTGAGGGCCCACCGTTGTATGCGAGCTGATGCGTTGGCATTGACAGCCTTGCTGTCTGACAACAGGGATGTGAGTGGCTTATGGTCTGTCTCTAATTCAAACTTCCTATCGAAGAGGTGCTGATGCATTTTTTTTACACCATTGACACATGCAAGCGTTGCCTTCTCGACCATGCCATATCCCCATTCTGCTTGAGAGAGCGACCTGGAGGCATAAGCCACAGGTTGTAGCTGACCCTCAGCATTACCCTGCTGCAACACGTACCCAACACCATAGGACGATGCATCACAAGTCAGAACTAAACGTTTACAGGGGTCGTACAGGGTCAACAATTTGTTTGAACAAAGTAGGTTTCACGCCCAATCAAAAACCGGTTCCTGACAGTCCCCCCAAAACCAATCGCAACCCTTACACAGGAGCACATGTAGCAGCTCCAACAACGTGCTCAAGTTTGGCAGAAAGTTCTCGAAATAGTTCAACAGTCCCAGGAATGAAAGCAACTCCGATGTTTTGAAGGGCCTGGGTGCTCGTCGAATCGCCTCTGTTTTGGACTCGGTGGGCCGAATCCCATCTGCAGCAACCCTCCTGCCCAGAAACTCAACCTCAGGAGCCAAAAACACACATTTAGACTTCTTGAGTCGCAGGCCTACCCGGTCAGTCGGCGTAGCACCTCCTCCAGGTTGTGGAGGTGTTCCTCGGTATATCGACCCGTCATGAGGATATCATCCTGGAATACGATCGTTCCCAGAATGGATTTAAGCAGGCTTTCCATGTTACTTTGAAAAATCGCAGCCGCTGATCGAATGCCAAATGGGCACCTGTTATACGCAAACAGTCCCTTGTGCGTGGTGATGGTGGTCAGTAGTTTAGATTCGTTGGCCAGTTCCTGGGTCATATAGGCTGAAGTGTGGTCCAACTTGGTGAACAGCTTGCCGCCTGCCAGTGTGGCGAAGAGGTCCTCCTCTCTTGGGAGCAGATATTGATCTTGTAGGGACACCCGATTTATGGTGGCCTTGTAGTCGCCACAAATCCTAACCAGAGCCATCCGCTTTTAGAACGGGAACGATGGAGCTTGCCCAGTCGCTGAATTCAACAGGCGAGATGATGCCCTCTCGCAACAGTTGGTCCAATTTGCTCTCGAATATCTCTCGCATCACATATAGCACCACTCTGGCTTTGTGGTGCACTGGCCTGGCGTCCGGGGTTATATGTATCACCACTTTAGTGCCTTTGAAAGTCCCGATGCCCGGTTGAAATAGTGACTCGAATTGTTGTCGGACTTGTGAGCACGAACTTCGCTCCACCGAGGACATTGCGTGAACATCCCCTCATTTCCAATTCATCTCGGCTAACCAGCTCCTCCCCAACAGAGCGGGACCATTGCCCGGGACGATCCAGAGTGGCAGCTGGATCGCCAGCCCATTGTGTGTGACAGCCATTGCACTGCCTAGCACCGGAATGATTTCCTTGGTGTAAGTCCATAATTGTGTCTCAAAACGTTCTAACTTGGGTCTACTGGCTTTGAGTGGCCACAGCTTCTCAAATTGCTGAACGCCCATGAGTGACTGGCTGGCCCCAGTGTCCAGCTCCATGCGTACTGGGATGCCGTTCAACAAAACCCCCATCACCATTGGTGGCGTTTTGGTGTATGAACTATGAATATTCGCCACATGGACCCGCTGAACCTTGGCATCGATCGATTTGCCCCAAAAATCATCCTGCCTCACAGGACCCTCTTCTGGTCCCTCTGTCTTATATATCAGTCTGGTTGCAGGTTTTCTACACATTCAAGCTAAATGGCCACTGAGATTGCAGTTTCTGCAGACAAACTGTTGGAATCTGCAAGATCTGGCTGAGTGTTTTCCCCCACATCTCTAGCATGAGTTAAAGTTTCCATTGTTGGGGACAAGGGACTATGGCCAGGAATTCCACGCTGACTGTCCCTGTGACTGCTCTTAAGTACCCTATTAGTGGGTGTCAATGGCCCATCCCGGGCCGCATTGTCCACTGTGATGGCGTGAACGTCCATTCAGCCTGCCATTGTCTCTGTTGAGATCCTGCTCTGGGATCTATTGCTGCCTGGTAAATATCGGACTGTCCCTGCCTGCCTGCGGGGCTCTGAGTAGCATTGATGATATTGATTCCCTGATCCATCACTGCATTAGAGACAGAATTGCACACGTAAATCATTTTCGTCTCTTCCTCCCTCGCCATGAAAGTTTGAGCTAACAACGCTGCCGCTTCCAAGGTCAAGTCCTTGGTCTCAATTAACTTGCGAAAAATTCCCGCATGACCCTCGATGAAGAAGTCCCATAGCATCTCCCCCCTGCAGGCGTCTGTGAACTTACAGAGGCTGGTCAAATGCCGGAGGTCTGCTACAAAGTCCAGTATGCTCTGTCCTTCACGGCATCGGTGGGTGTAGAATCTGTGTTGAGCCATGTGTATGCTGCTTGCCGGTTTGAGGTGCTCCCCGATTAATTTGCTGAGCTCCTCAAAGGTTTTGTCCAACAGCTTTTCGGGTGCCAGTAAGTCCTTCATGAGCGCATAAGTCTTTGGCCCGCAGCTGGTCAGGAGATGAGCCCGTCGCTTGTCGGCCGCTGCATCCCCCAGCCAGTCTTTAGTTACGAATCATTGCTGAAGCCTCTCGACAAAATTGTCCCAGTCTTCCCCAACACAGTACCGTTCCTTTGTGCTACCGGTGGCCATTCTTGTGGGAAGTGAATTCCCGTTTCTCGTCGCCAATGTAAAGTCCTTACTCTACAGCATGAAACCACACGAGGCACATTCCAGGGACAAGGCCACTCTGTGACCTTAACTCTTTATTACAGGATTCCAGAAGTGATGACCCTACGTGGGACCTCCCTTTCTATACCTGTGTGATCAGGTAAGCAGTGTCTCCCACAAATTCAGCCCTGTGGTCAAGGTGTGCATCTAAGTTGAGTATATACAGTAATACAGTGGTGTTACATTGTAGTTACAAACATGACAGCGGGGAGAGAGAATTAGCCTTTTTTTTTTAAATCAACAGCAGAATTTGGATGAAACTCCAACATTGATATATTAGGTATAAAACACAGCACTTTTGCTACTTGCTTTGAACTATTATCTTTCAGACATAGTCCAATGTACTTCAATGAAGTTCAAAACTATAATGTATATCCTAATAGGTATCTGAATTCACTTCGAACACAAAGGGGGAAAAATTCAGTACCTTAGCGCCTCCCGTTAGCACCAGCAGATGGTGCTAACGCACTGATGCAGTAGCGCCGGGGCGAGACGAATCCAGCGATGTGCAACAAATCTGCTCCCCCCCCCCCCCCCATTGCGCTGCCAGTACGAGGTACCAGCAGGGACTTCAACGTCAAGCAGATTGTGACGTCAGTGAGCATGCAACGATCACTGGTCGCCCAATCTGGAAAATTCATTGTCGCCACTTACCTTAGCTTCTTGACCATACAGCGACAGGGAGAGCTGGCGTGCAGCTCCAGGAAGCTGGCTCCAGCGATGTTATTTAATGGCATCAGCATTAATCACTCCCAGCAGTCAGGGCACGTTAGTTTCAGTGGTTTGTTGTCATTTTCAGCCATTCGAGCAGTTCCTATGAGTAATTTCAAGCTTCCTTTATAGCAACAGTCTTTTGGCAACTACAAAGTAGCTACATTTATTGTTCAAAGATTCAAACTACTATATTTGGCAACATTAATTGGGGTGTACTGGCATGCCACCTCACTCTCCAGGATCCACAGTGGGGGAAGCATAGGCAAGGAGAAATACGGGAACATGTGTGCAGAGGGATGAAGAGGGACATCTGAGGGTATTCCGACAGCACTTCTCCTACCTTCAATTAAGCGACAAGCAATGTATTAGACGGCACCGCATCATCAAGGTGGTGGTCACAGAACTCTGCTACCTTCTCCAAACAGACCTCCAGCCTCACACCAGGATGACAAACCCCAAATCCCTTTTGCTCACCAAATCTCTATCCCCATCACAGAGCAAGAGCGAGGCCCGTAAAAGGACGGAAGTCAGCAGAGCAGCTCAACAGAGGGAGAGTGAGGCCCATAAAAGGGCGACAGTCGGGAGAGCAGCACAACAGAGGGAGAGCGAGGTCCATAAAAGGGTGACAGTCGGGAGAGCAGCACAACAGAGGGAGAGCGAGGCCCATTAAAGGGCAGAGGTCAGGAGAACAGCTCAACAGAGGGAGGTACAAAAGGCAAAAAAGAAGTAGAAAGAAATTGAGTGTGACATCACAGCCAAGCGGGTAAGTGATTGGCTGATCGATTGGTGAGTAGTTTTTCTTTTTTTTTTTATCATTTTCTTTTCTTATCAGTCAGAAACCTTTGGAGCCGTTACCAATTAGGTTAATTTAAGGGTTAACTCATGGCAGGAGAGCTCTGACCCCTGTCATGCTCCTCCTGTGCTGTGTGGAAAATCAGGGACACTTCCTGTGTCCCTGACAACTACATGTGCAGGAAGTATGTCCAGCTGCAGCTCCTGACAGACCACATTGTGGCACTGGAGCTGCGGATGGATTCACTCTGGAGCATCCACGATGCTGAGGATGTCGTGAATAGCATATTTAGTGAGTTGGTGACACCGCAGGTAAAGGTTACATGGCCAAATAGGGAATGGGTGAACATCAGGCAGAGCAGTGGAAGGAAGGTAGTGCAAGGGTCCCCTGCGGGCATCTCCCTCCAAAGCAGATACACCACCTTGAGTACTGTTGGGGGAGATGGCTCATCAGGGGAAGGGAGCAGCCGCCAAGTCCATGGCACAAGGGGTGGCTCTGCTGCACAGGAGGGCAGGAAAAAGAGTGGGAGAGCTATAGTGATAGGGGATTCTATTGTAAGGGGAATAGATAGACGTTTCTGCGGCCGCAAATGAGACTCCAGGATGGTATATTGCCTCCCTGGTGCAAGGGTCAAGGATTTCTTGGAGCAGCTGCAGTGCATTCAGTAGGGGGAGGGTGAACAGCCAGCATGAATTCAGGATGATGCACTCGATCCATTTCGTGGTACATATAGGTACCAACAATATAGGTAAAAAACAGGATGAGGTCCTGCAAGCTGAATTTAATTAGGAGTTAAATTAAAAAGTAGGACCTCAAAGGTAGTAATTTCAGGATTGCTACCAGTGTCACGTGCTAGTCAGAGTAGGAATTGCAGGAGAACTCAGATGAATACGTGGCTTGAGGAATGGTGCAAGGGGGATGGATTCAAATTCCTGGAATATTGGAACCGGTTCTGGAGGAGGTGGGACCAATACAAACCGGACAGTCTGCACCTAGGCAGGACCGGAACCGATGTCCTAGGTGGAGTGTCTGCTGGTGCTGTTGGGGAGGGTTTAAACTAAAATGACAGGGGGATGGGAATCTATGCAGGGAGACAGAGGGAAGTAAAAAGGGGGCAAAAGCAAAAGGTAGGAAGGAGAAAAGAAAGAGTGAAGGACAGAGAAATCAAGGGCAAAAATCAAAAAGGGCCACATTACAACATAATTCTAAAAGGACAAAGAGTGTTAAAAAACAAGCCTGAAGGCTCTGAGTATCAATGTGAGGAGCTTTCAATATGATGGATGAATTGACTGCGCAGATAGCTGTTAATGGATATGATGTAATTGGAATTATGGAGACATGGCTCCAGGGTAACCAAGGCTGGGAACTCAACATCCAGGGATATTCAATATTCAGGAAGGACAGACAGGAAGGAAAAGGAGGTGGGATGGCGTTACTGGTTAAAGAGGAGATTAACGCAATATTAAAGAAGGACATTAGCTTGGATGATGTGGAATCTATATGGGTAGAGCTGCGAAACACCAAAGGGCAGAAAACATGAGCAGGAGTTGTGTGCAGATCACCAAACAGTAGTAGGGAGGTTGGGGATGTCATCAAACAGGAAATTAGGGCCGCGTGCAATAAGGGTACAGCAGTTATCATGGGTGACTTTAACCTACATATTGATTGGGCTAACCAAACTGGTAGCAATACTGTGGAAGAGGATTTCCTGGAGTGTATAAGGGATGGTTTTCTAGACCAATATGTTGAGGAACCAACTAAAGAGCAGGCCATCCTAGACTGGGTCTTGTGTAATGGGAGAGGATGAATTTGCAATCTGGTCGTGCGGGGCCCATTGGGGAAAAGTGACCATAGTATGGTAGAATTCTTCACTAAGATGGAGAGTGACACAGTTCATTCAGAGACTAGGGTCCTGAACTTAAAGAAAGGAAACTTCAAAACTGGGCCTGATAGTCTGCATCCCAGAGTACTTAAGGAAGTGGCCCTAGAATTAGTAGATGCATTGGTGGTCATGTTCCAACATTCCATAGACTCTGGTTCAGTTCCTATGGATTGGAGGGTAGCTAATGTAACCCCACTTTTTAAAAAAGGAGGGAAAGAGAAAACAGGGAATTATAGACCGGTTAGCTTGACATTGGTGGTGGGGAAAATGCTGGAATCAATTATTAAAGATGTAATAGCAACGCATTTGGAAAGCAGTGACAGGATCGGTCCAAGTCAGCATGGATTATGAAAGGGAAATCATGCTTGACAAATCTTGAGTTTTTTTGAGGATGTAACTAGTAGAGTGGATAAGGGAGAAGCAGTGGATGTGGTGTACTTGGACTTTCAAAAGGCTTTTGACAAGGTCCCACAGAAGAGATTAGTGTGCAAAATTATGGCACATGGTATTGGGGATAATGTATTGATGTGGATAGAGAACTGGTTGGCAGACAGGAAGCAATGAGTGGGAATAAACGAGTCCTTTTCAGAATGGCAGGCAATGACAAGTGGGGTGCTGCAGGTTTCAGTGCTGGGACCCCAGCTATTTACAATATACATTAATGATTTAGACAAAGGAATTGAATGTAGTATCTCCAAGTTTTTAGATGATACCAAGCTGGGTGGCAGTGCGAGCTGCGAGGAGGCTGCAAGGTGACTTGGACAGGTGAGCTGAATGGGTAAATGCATGGCAGATGCAGTATAATGTGGATAAATGTGAGATTATCCACTTTGGTGGCAAAAACAGGAAGGCAGATTATTATCTGAATGGTGACAGATGAGTAAAAGGGGAGGTGCAACGAGACCTGGGTGTCATGATGCATCAGTCATTGAAGGTAGGCATGCAGGTAGAGCAGGCATTAAAGATAGCGAGGGGATTTGAGTATAGGAGCAGGGAGGTCATACTGCAGTTGTACAGGGCCTTGGTGAGACCATACCTTGAGTATTGTGTGCAGTTTTGGTCTCCTAATCTTAGGAAGGGCGTGCTTGCTATTGAGGGAGTGCAACGAAGGTTCACCAGACTGATTCCCAGGGTGACAGGGCTGACATATGAGGAAAAACTGGATTGGCTAGGCTTATACTCACTGGAATTTAGAAGAATGAGAGGGGATCTCATCGAAACTTATAAAATTCTGATGGGATTGGACAGGTTAAATGCAGGAAGAATGTTCCCAATGTTGGGGAAGTCCAGAACCAGGGGTCACAGTCTAAAGATAAGGGGTAAACCATATAGGACTGAGATGAGGAGAAATTTTTTCATCCAGAGAGTTGTGAACCTGTGGAATTTTCTGCCACAGAAAGTTGTTGAGTCCAGTTCGTTGGACATATTCAAGAGGGAGTTCGATGTGGCCCTTACGGCTAAAGGGATCATGGGGTTTGGAGAGAAGGCAGGGCTGGGGTACTGAGGTTGCATGATCAGCCATGATCATATTGAATGGTGGTGCAGGCTCGAAGGGCCGAATGGCCTGCTCCTGTACCTATTTTCTATGTTTCTATACCTTATCTGTGTCATGCCATATCACAGTGCAAAGGTGAAATGAGAGAGACCACAAAATATTGCAAACTCCATTAACTAATGACCTCTGTGTCTTCCATAGTTGAATAGCTGTCATCATGTGCAAGGTGTGAGATGTGGGTGTAAGTGTTGGTAAGTAGCGATTATTGGTGGGTGAGTGCTGGGCAGTGTGTGAAACTTGTGGTATAGATGGTGCTATGTAGCATTTGTTGAAGCATTCAATCACCCTGATCACCAGCTGAGGTAGATCTGCCATGAGCTCACCCGCTTCAGTCCTCTGGCTCATTCTCCTTGTTGTGCTTCTCCTTACTGAGGCAGCTGCACAGCCAGCAATGCTGAGAATGAGGTGTTGCAGTATCAATGAACCTCCCATTTAAGTACTGGCAAAAGCCTGGCAATGATGAGATGAGATTAGATTGCACCCAATATTGGTCCATCTTTTAAGTGTAACGCCAATGAACGAGACCTTTAAGACTTGAATTAGCAGTGCAATCATTACTTTGAGCAGTGAGAATAAATTTTGTGTGCAGTCTAATGAATTTATAGCCCAAAATCTGTACATTAAACCAAACTACTCTCGCATCAAAATAACCCAGCTGTTAATGGATTCAAGAAAATACGCCATTTGATCTTAACCAAAGACATAAGGACTGATTTTATGAATGCACACTCCCAATAGGGAACCTCTCAAGTAGGGACCACATGTTGGGAAGTGATGTGTGCACTCCCCGTGATTCTTCTGTCTATTATGGTAGAAAATTGTGGAGTGCAGATGTGACTTCCTGATGTGCTTCATCCCCGCAGGTATATGGATTATAAAGTTGACCCTCTAGTCTGACTGTGAAATAAATGAAACAAGAAATTCAAACCTTGCAATGCATGTGGCAGATTTCAACATCCCGTGAAGCTGTCGCTGGCATCGCCCCATGCCAACCTCGCATCCTGCGGGACAATTTCTCCCAAGGGGCGCAAAGGGATCAGCATGCACGGTGATGCCGTCATCGCCATGTGCACCCCTGCCTGGGGCAAACAATACGAGGGTATGGTGCAAACCCATTTTCGTCCACAGAATCCCGGGTGTAATTCCGGGGGTTGGGGGGAACGCTTTGGCCCCCATGCTCGGGCGATAAAAAATGAATGCCACATTAGCGCCTTCCAGTGACACATTGAGAAACTGGAAGCAGAGGACGAAAAATGCTTTTTCCCATCAACAAGATGGATTTTGCGTGAAAACATGTATTTGCATTGTTCTTAATGGACGAGAAATTTGTAGCCTTAGCGCCACTCCGCAGCTCCATTAAATAGAGTTAAAACGGCCACCGCTGATCTGTCACCAGCTGCTGCTGGTAACTGGCAGTGCCATCTCCAACAAAATGGTGGCGTTGCAACGTAAACCCTGCGCCTGTTAAAGGGACACACACATTGTTCAGGTAACTTGCTGCAATAGATGTGAAAAGTTTTTTAAGTGTTGAGAGAGTGCTGCTGGATTCTTGCAGGAGCTCGGATGGTAAATGAAGGCCTTTGAGAAGACAGAACGTGCTGCAATACTCAGAAGGTCATGCAACATCGGTGGAGAGAGAAACAGAATTCACGTCTCAGGTCGAGATGCTGCCGGACCTTCTGAGTATTTATGCTGTCACTTACATTTATAGCATCCGCTCACAGAGGGAAGAGAAAGACACAGAAGAGGAGGAATCAGACGGATACATCGCAGACAGCCCCTTTGTGGCAGGGATATCCGGGATGGAATCATCCGTCTGTGGTACCAGTGACCACAACCCCATACCTTACATGACCCCTTTAATTCTCGGGCTTCTTCATTGCCCACAATTCCTTGCGAGCTCAAAGGCTGTGCAAGGCTCGGACGCCGCATAGGCACATAAACCAGGACGGCATTGCACGGCAGGTAAGTGCTGCGCAACAATCTCCATCCCCACAAATTAATTTTGCTCCATTAGTGTTGTGATCATTTTCAGCGGCCGTTAACTCCAGTTGCCGGTGGCATCAGCAACTTTACTGGTTAATGTATAAGAAAGTCCTGACATATATCCGATTCTCTGCTGCTGCACGGTCAGACAGCCTGTTTTTTGAATTAAGGATATTATTTTTTGACAAATAAACTCTGACTTTTCCACACAAGAAACTGGGAACTCCTATCCTAGATGGATGATGTCACTCAGAGAAGCTGCAGGATGCCTGGTGCACGAAACTGAAGCATATTATCCGTGCATCAAAGGAGGTTCTCGAGGCAAGGTAGAAGGAGGTTGATTTGTTCTCTGCTGCATCTGACTAGGGGATACTTGATGCTGACATTGTGAGGGTGAAATTTGTCTTCAACAGTAGCACGATGGAAAAGAAAATCAGGCATAGTGTCAAATAGGCTGGCAATTTGCTATGGGGCTATAGACCAATTCCAGCCCAGGGTATTTCAAATGGGAAAATCACATATTCCATCAAAAGTATATTCTTTTGCCCAATATATAACTAATTCCAAGCAGCAGCAATACACGTTGTTACTGATTCATGCAATAACTGTATTTTAAGAAGGCGTGCATTTATCAGTGAGTAGCACAGCCATTTTGAAGCTGTGCTTACTCCTTCAATCTCGCAGAACATTCATAATCTTGTGCTAAAGTACCGTATGCCATTACTTTCTTTTTCTAATGCTAATGAAGTTGGCACAATCATGAAGTACATTACAGGACCTAATAACATGGTTCATATGATAGTACTTAGGACCCTCTAGACTGTAATTTTTTCAGTTGACATTTATCAAACAGTAATTACCACTGACCCCTCCTAGTCTTTGGTAATTACTGCTGTGCTGCCTCTTCCCTTTATGCAGATTCAAACTGCTGTGGAGCTTTGCCAAGCTGAAACAATCTAGTCACTGAAAACAGACAATTTTTCTTTGGTTAACTCACCTTGACTTGTTTGTGAATGCTTCATGAATTTATAAAAGGAAAGTGATTAATCCTGTCAGTTGTGACTTCGACTCTAACATTGCTCAACATTACCCTCTTTATCAGTCTTGACCTGGCTCAGTTGAATGAAAAAGCAATTGTATTTGCAAAGTCTACAAAATGTTGAAAGGTGTTTACTATACCTTCCTCTTTCTACTCTTCAGAAGTAGAATGTGTTTGTCGCTGTGCTGCATCATATGTTTGCAAACTCAGTTGGAATGCAATTTTTAAACATAAAAAATATAGTAAGTCGGATTAAAAGAAAATTGTATTCTAATAATGGTAATAATAGAGCCAAAATTTAACATTTTATTTATGATTTATTAGCTAATGAAGTATGCCTTAGTCTATTACTCCACACTATCTTGACACGAGCACTGGATTATCCCAATGATTCCCCACCTTTCTCTTTTTGCATGAGATCCAAATGCCTTTGTGAATAGAATCTAAAATGTGTCTTTGATTTATTGAAGATCACGAGAATATTCATGTCCATGTGTGAGCAAATTCTTTTGATCATAGCATTCGCAAAGGTAAACCAAAAACAATGGGCCCGAAATTCAGTACCGCTGGAAAGCTGGTGTTCCCCCCCACCTTTTTGTGGCCATTTTGCACCAAAAATGTTTCGTGGCTGGGCCACACCATATTCAGTTCCAAAAGTGAATAAATGGGTTCCAGCGCTAATGAAGTGGATTTTTCAGCGCTGTGGCTATCTTAATTTGAGCATTATCACCATTGAGAAATTCAGCATGCAGACAAGGGTTTCTCATGAGCCAGCTGCTCGCCAGGGTTTGCAGCAAGGCCCTAAGGGGGGGGAAGGAGGTTGGAAGGATGGCTGGTGTAAGAGGTGCAGGGAGAGCCAACAGGTTCACTGAAATGGAGCTGGAGACACTGGGACGATGTGGAGGACAGAAGAAGAATACTGTTTCCTGACATGGGGAGACCTGGCAGGGGAGATTGCAGGGGAGGTGTCAGGCACCTCCATATATGTGAAGACGCACCCTAGGGTGCTGGCCAGTCTGCACCCGGCCCTTCCAGGGTGGCGATGGGTCAACGCCTCCTAGCTCTGGGTTGACAGGGATCCTCCTTCTCCTCCTGCGCCTCCTCCTCAGGTGGTACTGTTGGCTCGACCTCCAGCGGCTGTCTCCTCATGATGGCCAGGTTGTGCAGCATGCAGCAGACCATGACGATTATGGAGACCCATTGAGGAGAGTACTGCAAGGTGCCACCAGAGTGGTCCAGGCACCGGAACCTCTGCTTGATGCCTATGCATTGCTCGATGATGCACCTGGTGGCACAATGAGTGTCATTGTATGCATGGTCTGGCGCTGCCCTGGGGTTCCGCAGAGGAGTGAGCGGCCAAGTGGACAGGGGATATCCCTTGTCCCCAAGCAGCCAACCGCAATCCTGAATCGGGCCAGTGAAGACGGCTGGCACACTGGTCTGCCGCAGAATGAACAAGTCATGGCTGCTGCCTCCCTTACCCACTGCCTGTCTGCACGGTGCTGACGGCAATGCCTTCTCCTGCCTGCCGTCCTGCTTCTGACCAGGTGTACCAGGTGTCACCCTCCCAACATTCTTCCCATCCTCAGGGTGAACCCTGCCAAGCAGGTCTCTGCGGCCCACAAACCTCCACTAAAGAGTCAGACCTGAAAGTTGTACAAAAGTACAGGGATAAATGCAAACCTCTGAGCAGCACTTAGCAGGTTGAATGGAGCCAAAACAATTATTAAAATTATGTCAAAAGCTAAATACTGTGGACCATGGAAAATGAAATAAAAATACTAATAATAAATAAAACTTTATCAAAAGATAAATTATGTGGATGCATGCTGGAAAATGAACTAAAAATAATAATAAGTAATAAAACATTTTACCTACCAAAGAGCCCCAGCGGTGTCGCGTTCGAGCACCACCACGTTGAAAACCTCGCGGGGGCACTGCCGTGAAAAGTCCTACCTTTTCCTCATTGAATATCGTTGTGGTAGCCCCTTTCCAGCGGCCCGCAC
Organism: Pristiophorus japonicus; assembly: GCF_044704955.1. Classification (NCBI taxonomy): domain Eukaryota; kingdom Metazoa; phylum Chordata; class Chondrichthyes; family Pristiophoridae; genus Pristiophorus; species Pristiophorus japonicus. Next base: position 120,792,993 of record NC_091983.1, on the reverse strand, counting down.
GCTGCAGAGCTCACCGCTGAAAACCTTCCTTTACTGCGGCTTCACCGCACCGTTTTCGGCGAAAGTAAACACCTCTGAAATCCTCTGCAAGCTGAATATGGCTCGGGAAGGGAAACGAACCTGACCCCGGCGGTCAATCAAATCCTTCGGGGAAGGTGAATTTCGGGCCCAAGATATACAGGGGGAGAAATAGGCCTGGTTTGCATCTCCCTTTAGTGCCTGCGGGGGGCAGTAATGGGACGCGAAGGGGTTACTGACCGGGCGTGGCGAAATCACTGAGGCCCGCGAACTTCCCTGGCATTATTTGTGTTGGCATTAAGACTTACCGTCTCGATCTCTTGCGCCCCGGAGGTTGTGACCTCATCTGATACACAGCGCCCCATTACCACCCCGGATGTAAAATTTACTTCCACCCTCTGCAGCATCACCAGGCATCAACAATGGCAGCTGCAGGAGGTGTTGTCGCCTTGGCTGGCCGCTTAGGGACCGCTAATTAAAAGCAGTGATGGTCAGGTAGGGCAAAATTTATTTTTGTCCCCATTCTGATGCCTCTTGATGTCTATTGCCCCCGCGATTGCTCAGCGCTGCACTCTCTTAGAGTGCTTAGGGCTGCTATGCACGTAGCGCAGGTGTCGTCCCCCATCAGATGCAGCCTGAAGATTCCTTCAACATAACATTGGCTCTTCCCTTTAAGGGAGGGAAGGAACCTGTGAAGATGGCAGCGCTGCCCCACACATTGCTCAGCGCTCTGCCGATACCGCCCCTCTCACTCCCTTTAGTGCTCGAAGGGAAGGGGTAGTGCTTGATCTAGCACCCCACTTCCTTCATGGAGCACTAAAGGGAAATTTCCCAGCAGAATTAAATCTTTACTGCCTGGTGATACTTTAGTACTCTCTGAAAAGTTATTGGCCCAAACAGAGCACTATGCAATTTCTAGCCCATAATTTTTAGTCAGTGGAAAAATATAACAGCCTAGAAATTCCTGGATTAAGCGCTAGCAGGTCAGGCTCGCTATGAAGAAAAAATGTTGGACAATTGCTTCTGCCAGGTCCCGCCCTGGCCACCATTTTCAGCAGATTGGCAGTACTGCCGTTGCCTGTACTCACTGCAGAAATAGAAATGAGGCAGATTGTGATGTCAATGAATGTGCAACGCTCACTTCACGCTTGATCTGCCATTTTTGCCATCACTGCTCCAATAACCGCCTGTCTTAATCACAACCAACTGACCAAGTGTTCAGCAGCAGGAAGGAGCCTCCAGCAGTGTTTTGCCGGCTATCCTGGCAGCAGTCATGATGCCTTCATCCTACGCTAGTCAGGTGTACCAGCAATCTACCAGCCACCACATCGAACCCAATGGTGGCTGCTCGGAGAAAAGAGCAATATGCTTTACAACTGGCATAATGACAGACATGCTGCCGTCAGGAACATCGAGCAGATCACCGGGGTGCTAAAGCAACAGTTCCACTGTCTTGACCGCTCAGGAGGAGCCCTCCAGTACTTGATGCAACAGGTGTGTCCCATTTTGTGGTGGTCTGCTGCATGCTTCACAACTTGGCCACCATGAAGGTGCAACCCTTGCCACCAGGGATTGCAGGAGCACTTCAGGAGGAAGAGGAAAAGGACAAGGATGAGGAAGATGAGGAAGCAGGCAGCAAATCATAGAACCATAGAAATTTACAGCACAGAAGGAGGCTATTTGGCCAATCGTGTCTCTGCCTTCCAAAAAAGAGCCAACCAGCCAAATCCTACTTTCCAGCTCTGGGTCCGTAGCCCTCTAGATTCCAGCACTTCAAGTGCATATCCAAGTACTTTTTAAATGCGATGAGGGTTTCTGCCTCTGTCACCCTTTCAGACAGTGAGTTCCAGACACCCATCGCCTTCTGGGTGAAAAAGGTTCTCCTCAACTCCCCAATTACTTTAAATCTATGCCCCCTAGTTATTGATCTCTCTGCTAAGTGAAATAGGTCCTTCCTATCCATTCTATTTAGGCCCCTCATAATTTTATACACCTCAATTAGGCCTCCTCTTAGCCTCCTTTGTTCCAAAGAAAACAACTCCAGCATCTCCAATCTTTCCTCATAGCTAAAATTCTACAGTCCTGGCAATATCCTCGTAAATCTCTTCTGTATCCTCTCTAGTGCAATCACATCTTTCCTCTAATATACTACATGCAGTACTCCAGCTATGGTCTAACTAGCATTTTATACAGTTCAAGCATAACCTCCCTGCTCTTATATTCTATGCCTCGGCTAATAAAGGAAAGTATCCCGTATGCCTTCTTAGCCACCTCATTTACCTGGCCTGCTACCTTCAGGGATCTGTGGACATGCACTCCAAGGTCCCTCTATTCCTCTATATTTCTCAGTATCCTACCATTTATTGTGCATTCCCTTGCTTTATTAGCCCTCCCCAAGGCACTCTGGATTTAATTCCATTTGCCACTGTTCTTGTCATGTATGTAACCTTTATGTAACAACACTGCAATACTGTATATAAGTATAGAACTGCACGCCTTGACCACAGGGGTGAACTTGTGGGAGACGCTCCTCACCTGGTCATCCAGGTATATAAAGGGAGGTCCCAAGCAGGGTCATCACTTCTTGGTCCTGTGAATAAAGGTTCAGGTCATGGAGTGACCTTGTCCATAGAATGTGTCTCGTGTGGATTTGTGGTATTGTGTAAGGACTTTACATTGGTGACGAGAAACGGGAATCAACGACCCACGAGAATGGCCACCGGCAGCACAGATGAATGGTACTGTGTTGGTGAGGACTGGGACGATTTCATTGAGAGGCTCCAGCAGAGTTTTGTCATGAAGGACTGGCTCAGAGACGCAACGGCCGACAAGCGAAGGGCTCAGCTGCGGACCTAAGATTTCCGCGCTCATGAAAGACCTGCTAGCACCCGAGAAGCCGGTGGACAAAACCTTTGAAGAGCTCAGCAAATTATAATCGGTGAGCACCTCAAACCGGCGAGCAACGTACACATGGCCCGACACAGATTTTATACCCACCAACGTCGGGAAGGACAGAGCATACCGAATTTCGTTGCGGGCCTCCAACGCTTGGCCAGCCTCTGTAAATTCACAGACGCCTGCAGGGGGGAGATGCTAAGGGATTTCTTTATAGAGGGCATCGGTCATGCTGGGATTTTCAGAAAGCTAATTGAGACCAAGAACTTGACATTGGAAGCGGCGGCGTTGATGGCTCAGATTTTTATGGCGGGGGAGAAGGAAACCAAGATAATATATGCACCCAATTCTGCCTCCAATGTGGCGATGGATCAGGGAGTCAATATCATAAACGCGACACAGAGCCCCGCAGGCAGGCAAGGGCAGTTCAACACACCCCAGGCAGCAATAGACCCAAGAGTAGTTCTCCAACAGAGACAATGGCAGGCTGAACGGACATTTACGCCCCCCCAGTGGACAATGCGGCCCGGGATGGGGCCATTGACACCCACTAACAGGGTGCTCAAGAGCAGTCAAAGGGACAATCAGCGAGGAATGCCTTGTAACAGCTCTTTTGTTCACAACAATGGGAATCTCAGTTCATGCTGGAGGTGTGGGGGCAGACATGCTGCCAGGACTTACAGGTTTCAACAATTCGTCTGCAGAAATTGTAACCTCACTGGCCATTTAGCCAGAATGTGCAGAAAGCCTGTAACCAGGCTAATATACGAGGCGGATGAACCAGATGACGGGTCTACGAGGCAGGATGACGCTTGGGGCAAATCAATGGATGCTGAAGTTCAGCGGGTTCATGTGGCAAACATTCACAGCTCATATACCAAAACGCCATCTATGATGATGAAAGTCCTATTAAACGGCATCCCTGTACGCCTGGAGCTGGACACGGGGGCCAGCCAGTCACTCATGAGTGTTCAACAATTCGAAAAGCTGTGACCACTCAAAGCCAGCAGATCCAAACTAGAATGCATTGAGACGCAATTACGGACATACACCAAAAAAATCATTGCAATGCTAGGCAGTGCAATGTTGGCGGTCACACACAATGGATCGGTGAACCGGCTGCCGCTCTGGATTGTCCCGGGCAATGGTCCCACACTGTTGGGGAGGAGCTGGTTAGCTGAGATGAACTGGAAATGAGGGGATGTGCACGCCATGTCATCTGTGGAGCGAAGTTCATGCTCACAGATCCTACAGCAATTTGAGTCACTATTTCAACCTGCCGGCGGGACGTTTAAAGGTACCAAAGTAGTGATGCGCATCACCCCGGACGCCAGACCAGTGCACCACAAAGCCAGAGCTGTGCTGTATGTGATACGGGAGAAAATTGAGAGCGAGTTGGACCGGTTGCTGAGAGAGGGCATCATCTTGCCCGTTGAATTCAGTGACTGGGCGAGCCCTATCGTTCCCGTCCTAAAAGCGGATGGCCCGGTCAGGATCTGTGGCGACTACAAGGCCACTATCAACCGGGTGTCCCTACAAGACCAATACCCGCTCCCAAGAGCGGAGGACCTTTTTGCCACGCTGAAAGGCGGCAAGCTGTTCACCAAGTTGGATCTCACTTCAGCCTACATGACCCAAGAACTGGCCGACGAATCCAAACTACTGACCACCATCACCACGCACAAGGGACTGTTTGTTTACAACAGGTGCCCGTTTGGCATTCGGTCAGCGACCGTGATTTTTCAAAGAAACATGGAAAGCCTGCTCAAATCCATTCCGGGAAGGATCGTATTTCAGGACGACATCCTCATCACCAGTCATGACACCGAGGAACACCTCCACAACTTGGAGGAGGTGCTACGCCGACTGGACCAGGTAGGCCTGCGACTCAAGAATTCTAAATATGTGTTTTTGGCTCCCGAGGTCGAGTTTCTGGGCAGGAGGGTTGCTGCAGATGGGATTCTGCCTACCGAATCCAAAACGGAGGCGATTCGACGGGCGCCCAGGCCCTGCAACACATTGAAGTTGCATTCATTTCTGGGACTCTTGAACTATTTCGGGAACTTTCTGCCGAACTTAAGCACATTGTTGGAGCCGCTACACATGCTCCTGTGTAAGGGTTGCAATTGGTTTTGCGGGGACTGTCAGGAACGGGCTTTCAATCGGGCGTGTAACCTACTTTGTTCAAATAAGTTGTTGACCCTGTACGACCCCCTTAAGAAATTGGTTCTGACATGTGATGCATCGTCCTATGGGGTTGGGTGCGTGTTGCAGCAGGGTAACGCTGAGGGCCAACTACAACCTGTGGCTTATGCCTCCAGGTCGCGCTCTCAAGCTGAACGGGGATATGGGATGGTTGAGAAGGAAGCACTCGCATGTGTCTATGGGGTGAAAAAGATGCATCAGTACCTTTTTGGCAGGAGGTTCGAATTAGAAATGGACCACAAGCCATTAACATCCCTGCTGTCAGACAGCAAGGCTGTCAATGCATACAGCGATGGGCTCTCACGCTCGCTGCGTATGACTACACCATCCGGCACCGGCCCGGCACCAAAAACTGCGCTGACGCGCTCAGCAGGCTTCCACTGGGCACCACTGAGGGGGCAGCGGAGCAAAGCGCTGAGATGGTCATGGCTGTCGATGCCTTTGACAGCGCAGGCTTCCCCATCACAGCCCGCCAGATCAAAATCTGGACAGAGATCCCCTCCTATCCTTGATTAAAAAATGTGTCCTGACTGGGGATTGGGCGCCCGCACACGGAGCATGCCCTGAGGAGGTCAGACCGTTTCACAGACGGATGGATGAGCTCTCCATCCAAGCCGACTGCCTACTATGGGGCTGCCGGGTAGTTATGTCCCAGAGGGGCAGGGAAGCATTCATCAGGAAACTCCACAGCGAGCACCCAGGCATCGTGCTGATGAAGGCCATTGCCCGGTCACGTGTGGTGGCCGGGAATTGATTCAGGCCTCGAACACTGTTCGCAGGTGCACGATGTGTGCCCAGCCAGGCAATGCCCCCAGGGAGGCCCCGCTCAGCCCGTGGCCCTGGCCCACCAGGCCATGGTCACGTATTCACATAGACTACGCGGGCCCGTTCATGGGAAAAATATTTCTCATTGTGGTTGATGCGTACTCGAAATGGATCGAGTGCATCATTTTGAATTTGTGCACGACATCCACCACTGTGGAGAGTCTACGTGCGGTCTTTGCAACCCACGGCTTGTCGGACATCATTGTTAGCGATAATGGCCCATGTTTCACAAGCTACGAATTCTGGAAGTTCATGTCGGGTGACGGCATTAACCATGTCAGGACAGCACCGTTCAAGCCTGCCTCCAATGGCCAGGCGGAACATGCGGTCCAAATCATAAAGCAAGGCATGCTCCGGATTCAACGACCTTCCCTTCAATGCCGCCTATTGCGCCTCCTGCTAACCTATAGGTCCCGACTGCATTCGCTCACGGGGGTCCCGCGGGGCTACTCATGAAACGAACACTCAAAACTCGGCTGTCCCTCATTTATCCAGTCTTGTCCGACATTGTTGAGGGCCAGCACCAGTCCCAAAATGAGTACCATGACCGAAATTCAAGGGGGAGATATATAGAAATTGATGACTCCATATGTGTTCTCAATCACGCTTTGGGGCCCAAATGGCTTGAGGGTACGATAATAGACAAAGTGGGGAATAGGGTCATAGTGGTTAAACGTAACAATGGGCAGATATGTCGCAAGCATCTGGATCAATTTTTTTAAAAAAAGGTTCAGCATGGACACTGAGGAACCTGAGGAAGATTATGAGATGGTATTCACACCACCGCCAGTGAACGAGCAACAAGAACATTCAGCAGCATGCACAGTCCCTGCGGTCAGCCCGGACAGGCTGGAATCACCACAGGTGACAGACACACATACCAAGGCTCAACAACCAGAGCCCCAACTGTGGCGCTCCACGAGAGAGCGCAGACCACCCGAGAGACTTAACCTATGATCCCAATAAGATGTTGAGGGGGAGGTGATGTCATGTATGTAACCTTTATGTAACAACACTGCAATACTGAATAGACGTAAGAAATGCACACCTTGATCACAGGGGGTGAACTTTTAGGAGACACTCCTCACCTGGTCATCCAGGTATATAAAGGGAGGTCCCACGCAGGGTCATCACTTCTTGGTCCTGTGAATAAAGGTTCAGGTCCTGGAGTGACCTTGTCCATAGAATGTGCCTCATGTGGATTTGTGGTATTGTGTAAGGACTTTGCAGTTCTGCCCATCTCACCAGTCCATTGATATCTTCCTGCAGTCTACAGCTTTCTTCCTCACTGTTAACCACACGGCCAATTTTTGTATCATCTGCAAACTTCTTAATCATGCCCCCCCACATTGAAGTCCAAATTATTGATATATACCACAAAAAGCAAGGGACTTCGGGCTCAATTTTCCCCAAAGCTTTTTTTTGGCGTATTTGAAGAGTTACGCCCGTTTTTTGGGGGCCCAAGTATGCCCCAAAAATGTTTGAAGTTTCCCCATTGGATTTCTTCTTTTTGGCGCAGCCTAACCTGTCCTCTAGTTTTGGGGGTGGAGCCTTGATCTGTGCCAAAAAGATCGGCTTGCCACAGTAACCAGGGACACAATGCGAGCTGAGGCTGCAAAGTGAAACATACAGCCAGCTTGCAACACATTAAAGTGCATTGCATCAACTTAAAAACACGTTAAAATATATTGCAGCAACTTACCTCCAATTATTAAAGCCGGTCCCACTCCCCCACCCCTAGCCCTGGCCGAAGGGCTTGCCGGTCTGCTTCCCAAGACCACCCCGAGACCCTTGCCTCCCAGTCCCCGCACCTAACTACACCCAAAAGGCATACCCCCACCGTCTCTCTCTCTCTCTCCTCCCCCTCTCTCTCCACCACCCCCCTCTCCCCCCACAACCCCCACCCCCACCCTCTACCTCTCTCTCACCTTTCCTGCTGTTGCTGTCCGGGCATCTGCTGCACTTACCTGCGATGATTTCCTTACCTGTGCCAATTTCTTTAACTCTCCAAAAGGTTTTTCTGCAGAGGTCACATACGTTGACCATTACCCTTTGCATCCTGCCACTGAGCCAATTTTGGATCCAACTTGTCACTTTGCCTTGTATCCCATGGACTTTTACTTTCTGACCAAATCCCTGTTCTGAACGAGCTGTCCATGAATGCCTCATCAGATTCCGATTCCAGTGAATGAAACTCCAGATCCCCCTTGCTCAGCAATTCCCCATAATTCCATTCCTCTGTCAAGGAACATCACAGCGTAATCCTGGGCACAAAGGTGAAATGAGAGCCACAACAATCCACACATTCCAAACAAAATAAATACATTTATCCAAATCCAATCAACATTACAATATCAACTAATCACCCTTGTACATTCCCTTAGTGCCTGTTGTTCGTGTACCATTACCTATTCTAGTGCTCCTACGAAGTTCCCCCCCCCGCCCCCCAGTGGCTGCAGCATGGCTGGTGGAAGGCTGCTGCCTTTCAGTGGGGGAGACGAGAGATGTCCTTAACCTCGACCAGCTATGGACATAAAAGGCCCGGCTGGAGACTACACCACTTCAGCATAGGTGGCAGCAGTCCGGGCTGGCTGGCTGATATGTACTTCAACTGTAGCACTGAGATGTTTGGTCACTTCCACTGTGCTGCAACAGAAGCTGCGACATTGCCCAGCATTATGGTTGGATCCAAAAGGTCTCCCCTGGAACTGTCCATCACTTCCATCCAGGAAATCATGGGATTTAAGCTCTGCGCAAAGCCCTGTCGAATGTTGGAGTCGTAATCCTCCATGCTCCTTGACGCAGACAAGAGGCTTTCTGGCAGGCTTGCCATTGCACTTAGCATTTCTATATGCATATCCATCACCCTTCTCCTGAAGGCCGCTCCATCGAGATCATCATCTGAGTTGTGTGGAGCAGAACTCGTGCAGGAACTCGCCCTCTGGGGGGCTGGCACCCGAGCTGCCCTTTCCCCCTGGCTTTGCTGCAGCCCACTTGTGCCCGGTGCCTCACCATGTGCAGATCCCACCTCTATGCTACCCTTTAAATTCCGCGCAGTACCATTTTCTGAGCTGGTGTCTGTGAGTATCTGATGCAGTGATGGTGCTTTCTTCTTTTCCTCCATCACGCTCCTCCAAAACTTCAGGAACAGGCTGGCCTGCTGGCAATTCTCTGAAAGCAGAAAGGCAGAATGGTCGGGTTGTGGTGAGGGGAGTGGGGGAAAGCAAGATATGCATGCATACAGCATCAGCAGCTTATAAGTGAGAAGAGATTGTGGGATGATTGGGCAGAGGAAAGTGAGATGTAGAATTACGTATGACCATACCATCATTATCAGCAACGACTTCAACTTCTCCCATAGCCACGGCCTCCATCACTGCCCCATCCAGTTATGTCAAAGTCAGATTCCTCCAGCTATGTGAGATTCTGTATAGCGGCTTGGCTGCCTCCCATCTGTGACGGCTCCCTCCTGTTCTGTGTCACATTTGCCTGCAAGGCAAGGGGATATGTGTCAGTGAGTGTAGTGCAATGTGTTCAGGTGATGTGCCTGCCATAGTTCAATAGCTGTCACTGTGTGCAAGGTGTGAGATGTGGGTGTGAGTGTTGCAGCAATCTAAGGTTGTAAGGGTGAAGTGAAGCCATAATTGTGAGATATGAGTGGTGATAGCTAGAGATTGATGTTCGGGGAGTGATGGGCATGTGGTGTATTGAGCAGTGTGTGAGGCTAGTGGTGCAGATGGTGGGATATGACATTTGCTGAAGGCTTCACTCACCTTCACCAACCGTGTGCGGTCATTAAACTTTTTTTGGCACTGGATCCACATCCTTGGGACCACACTGGTCATGACAGAGTTAGCTATCTCCTCCCAGAACTTTCTGTAAGTGGGCTTGGATGGCTTCTTGCCAGCCTGCGGGAACAGGACAGCTCACCTTCATAGAACGACCACAACCAAGGCCTCCAGTGCGGCATCTGAGAACCTCCATGTTCGCTCCCTTGGTTACTAAGCCATGTCTTCATCCAGGCTGACAATGAGGTGCTTCTGCAACAAAACACCTCCCCTTTATGTAGTGGAAAGAGCCTCGGCCAAACATTACTGGCCATTAGACTCAATCCGTTATTGCTCTCCCCCTCCATCCCCCCACCCCCAGTGAGCACTAAGCTAATCAGCAATGCGTTTAGCACTGAGGTCAGTGCTACAATTATTATAATGAGCAGGAAACATGAATTTTGAGTGCTGCCTGAACCACTTTGAATGGGTGCAGGCGAATAATGCTAGCCCAGTTAACCGTCAGTTTTCAGGCCTAATCCAAGTTCTAGATCATAATTTAATATGTAACATATCCAGTCCTTTGCCCTGATATAGCACATACTTTTAAATGTTCAATTTTTCAAAGCAAAGAAAAGCAAAGAAATTCATAATCTTCAATAAATGTGATTTATTTTCTGGAGGATTGTTGATTATTTATAGAATTCATTATGCCTTTTACTTTATTTGAATATTGAAATCTGAATCATTGAGAAGCTATCCTCAATTATTCACTGAGGAAAGCTCAATGATATCAAAAGAATAATTTTAAAAGGAAGAAAGACTTGAGCATTTGATGACCTCAGATGTTCCAAAGTGCTTTACAGTCAATGAAGTACTTTCTTTTTAAAGTGTAGTCACTATTCTAATGTAGGAAATGCAGAAGCCAGTTTGCACATTGCAAGGTCCCACAAATAGCATGTAATGATGACCAGATAATCTGTTTTAGTAATGTTGGTTGAGGGATAAATATTGGCCATGATACCTGCTCATCTTCAAGATAGGGTCATGGGATCTTTTACGTCCACCTGAGAGGGCAGATGGGGCCTCGGCTTAATGTCCGATCTGAAAGACGGCACCTTCGACATCACAGCACTCCCTCACTACTGCACTGAAGTGTCAACTTAGATTTTGTGCTTGAAATCTCTGGAGAGAGACCCGCAAGTTTCTGGACTAAGAGGCAAGAGTGCTACCAACTAAGCTACAGCTGACACCTTCACTATGTTGTTTTGAAATAACCTAGGGTTGCTATTAGGATTATTCAGTATTATCCCTACAAGGATGCATATGTGAGCCACTTCCCTGTGTTTATGGGCAAATAGATTAATGTAATGCTTTGTGTTTCGTAGAACTCTTGGTCCATTTATGAAATTCTGCTATATTTAATCAACAATATCATTCTATTCAATTTAAAAATTATACTGCCAATTTTTGGTTAGTTCTTAAGCTTTTAGGATTTAAAATTTTCAAGGACCAGAAGCCACAAATTTTTCAGCGCCTTAAAACTGCTCTTGGATTATGAAATTTATATAAACTACTCAGTTATTAGCTGTGAAGACAGCAGACAATGTTGTCCATTATTATTTAAATACAGAAAGGCGTGATATTTTCCTGATATCTTCAGAGAAGAAATTAACAGACCAAAGCCAAATACAATAAATGCCTATTAGTGGGAACATTTATTTAAGTGAAGTATTTGCATAAGCATAAATTCGTTTAAATTGGCAAAAGATAATATTTATTTAACAGGAGTGTCCTCTTGGAGACATTTAGCTCTAAAATGTATAAGATTTTGTCCATAAAGCACCAAAAGAGATGTTCATATCCGTTACAATTTTCAACTAAGCAACAATTTATTGGGTTTCTCATACACATCACTGCATTTCACTAGGTCAATTTCAAGCTTACCAGTCTCAGAGCACTAGCTGCATAGACCATACCATATAGTATCATTCCCCAAGCTCCAGAGCTCATGCAAAAATGCATCAAAATGCTTTGAAAGAGACAAGTCATCAAAATAATCTGATACATTGCTCATATCACAATAATTTATCTTTATTAAAAGGGTCCTATAATATGCATTATTCCTTCATAACAGAATAACATTATGCTACTCATACCAAGGACATGGCATAACTTATTTTCCCAAGGGCCTGGATTTTTTTACATATCCAATTTATCACTAAATAATGGCTCACATCCTCTGTCTCGCTCCTGAAGACTTGTGTTAATACTTTCTCAGCTAACTGCACTTTGTTATTCTGCATCATAAAGCACTAAACTTAAAGATGCTATTAATGTTAAAGGCAGAAATTTCTATTGTAATGGCTGTATTATTGACAAGTAATGGAGCTTTAAATAGAGGAAAGAAAGACTTTGGACTAAACTCACTACTTGCACATGGAAGTCAAACACAATTAACTTGCTACCTTGTTTTGAAAAGAAATTTTATTGTGCAATACAGGTTGAACCTCTCTTATCCGGCACCCTCGGGACCTGGCCTGTGCCGGATAAGGGATTTTGCCGGACATGGGGAGGTCACGTTAAATTGGATGGTACAGGTACTGAGAAAGGGGCTATCGGGGCTGGCTGGCTTGGGCTGGCAGTGCAGCAGAGAAATCGTGGGGGGGCAGGGGGTGCGGTGGCGGTGGATCGCAGGGTCAGGCTAGCGATGGCAGGTTTTGGCAGTGAGGAAGGACTTCAATTTGTTCAATTTATTCATGTCGGAGCGGCCGAGAATGATGCCAGATGAGGGGCGGTGCTGGATAAGGGAGTCCCGGATAAGGGAGGTTCAACCTGTATTAATATTTAAAAACATGAATGCATTTATATGCTAATATTACACAGAACAATTTCACCCACTTGACTCCAAACTTAAGTTTGAGTGGTATTTGAATCACCAGATCACATTTAGGAGCTCTCTTTCAGGTCAGAATTAAGGAAGGACTAAAAATGATTCACTCTTGGAGTAACTGGATAGCGCCATGGGTTAACACACAGTCCTTTTACCCCTGGACTTCAGTTCAAATTCAACCTGGGTAATTGGATAGAACCTTCCTTTCTCTTGTGCTAAAATTGAATTAAATGAGTTTGAGACAATCATAATTCAATCCCCGATTGTGTGGAGGCCCCAAGCAGCAAACTGCCTTCAATTTGGCACTAAATAACCAGTCTCACTGAAAAGAGGCCGCAACTTTGGCTGCTATGGAAAATGGAAATGTGACATTAGTGCAATATGTGATGATCCTCAGAAGTCAGAGTTAAAGCAGATTGTTTTGGCAGAATAGACAGAACTGTACACTATAGCCTGAACATTACTGAATGATGTTATTGTTCAAATGCTTAATGCATTAATGCACTTATGTCAAATTCTTCTCTCCTCAACTTTAACAGAAGTAACAATTGGTTTATTTTAAATAGATTAATGCTTCTGTTAAAATAGCAGAGGAATTTGATACACTCACATTATGCATGTATACAGTAACGATGCTGACAGTAATTTCCAGGCTTATGTGGCTGTGCTATACCTGATTGGAATTACTTGATGCTGACACTGTGAAGTAGATTTTCTGATCAGGTCTCCCATCAGGCATCAGTTGGGTAGTGTGTACTTAGTACTTGTCCAGCCATTAACGTACTAGCCTCCAGCTGATTTTGCGATGTCAGCTTGATTTACATAGTGTGGGCAAGCTCTCAGTCATTGTTGCAAGCTGGCTGAAGGGAGAGGGGAGGGTGTAATATTGTGTGTAAGCAGCCCTTAAAAGGTTGCTTACAATTGGTAATGAGATGTGGCTACTTAAAGGTAAGTGGCTGCATATGGTGATAAAAATGTTAATAACCCTCACAAAGACTGCTAATTATGTATGTATTCCAGTTTTTGTATAAGTTGCTTAGGTAACATTGCCATCCTCAAGGGGCTTTCCGCCGGGCAGCTGGAGCACCCACCTGTTTCAGATGGTAGGCTTTTAAAATATGCAAATCAGAGTCCTTTGACATACATAGGATGCCCATTGCATGCTTTGCCCAGTTATACAGTGGTACCGCAGTAGAGGCACCAAAAAGGTAAGTTTAAAATTATTTCCGAGGGGCCAGTAGGAGCAGGAGTGTTCCTCCGGGCTCCATAAGAATAATGTGGGATTCTGCCATCTTAGCACACCTCCCTGCCCCACCCCTCACCTCTGCATGATCAGCCCCTCCCACAGAATGACTTTCCAGTTGGCTTGGCCTTTAAGCCCTCTGATATTGTGCTGGCCCACTGAAGCAAGCAGCAAGCTGTAGCACGGTGCCCGCAGCTCACCAGCGGCATGGTAATGGGGCTCAGCCTTCGAAATAGACCATTCTCCCCACCAGCAGGATTGGGTGGTCAGCCAGCATCAGATGGTCAGCTTCCCAATAGTTAAAACCCAACCCCAGGTCAGTGGGAAGTGGTAGAGTGATGGCTGGAAAAGTGAAGGTGATGAGAATGAAATAGTAGCAAGAAGAATGATTCTGTTTACCACTTCAGGATACCATCCCCGTAAAACAGTACTGAAATATACCTGGCATAGGTGAAGGAAGAGGATTGAGGTTGCAGATGACCATTAGTTCAGAGGGACCTGGGTGTCCTTGTACACGAATTACTGAAAGTTAACATGCAGGTACAGCAAGCAATTAAGAAAGCAAATGGTAAGTTGGCCTTTATTACAAGAGGATTTGAGTATAAGAGCAAAGACATCTTACTGCAATTTTAAAGGGCCCTAGTGAGATCGCACCTGGAGTATTGTGTACAGTTTTGGTCTCCTTATCTAAGGAAGGATATACTTGCCATAGAGGGTGTGTAACAAAGGTTCACCAGACTAATTCCTGGGATGGGGGATTGTCCTATGAGGAGAGATTGAGTAGACTAGGGCTATATTCTCTAGAGTTTAGAAGAATGGGGGGTGACCTCATTGAAACATGCAAAATTCTTACAGGGCTTGACAGGGTAGATGCAAGGAAGATGTTTCCTCTGGCTGGGGAGTCCAGAATCAGTGGTCATAGTCTCAGAATAAGGCGTCGGCCATTTAGGACTGAGATGAGGAGAAACTTCTTCACTCAAAGTGGGGTGAATCTTTGGAATTCTCCACCCCAAAAGGCTGTCAGAGATCAATAGATTTTTGGATATTAAGGGAATCAAGGATTATGGGGATAGTGCAAGAAAGTGGAGTTGAGGTAGAAGATTAGCCATGAACTTATTGAGGGACTGAATGGCCTACTACTGCTCCTAATTTTTATGTTCTTAATAGTTTTCTACTTTGAGCACATTAGGGTATATTTTCCAATCAGTTATGCCAAATTAGCAGGCTTTTGACAGGCTTTATTGATTGGAAAAAAGGGCAGAGATCTCTATACCACATCTGCCTATTTAGCTTCCCATCCAATTTTCCAGCTGGGTTTGCACTAGCACCAATGCTAATTAAAATGAGCAGCCAATGACATAACTTATACGTCCAAACAAGTTCCTGGCATTTAAGCCAGCATAGCATTCAGTCATCCACCTGCCCAAGTAAAATGGGCATCCAAGGTTGCTGAGTGTATGAACGGAAATGCATTCAATGAGCTTATGTCAGATTTGTAACAGCATATTAAGACTATTTATGAGCCTTTTTTCTTGCTGATTTTGTTTCTTTTGTTTCTACTTAGTTGGACCAAGTATTGGACACTGACATTTTCTGGTCTGTCCACAAAATTGGGACAATGGATTTCTCAGTAGGAATTCTCTCTTGCTTATGTTTTTTTTTAAGAAAAGGAGGAGGAGCATCAGAGGGATAGACCAGAGGCAGACTGTTCACATGTACAGGCCGAGATGCATCACTCTGGCATTTTTCTACAAGGAACTAGTTACACAAGCAGCAGGTCAGGTGCAGAGCAGTGACATCTATTGTAAGAATACCTGCTGCTAACATGCAGCATTTCCCAATCCCTCACCATTTAAAAAATACTCTGCTTTTCTATTTTTTCTACCGAAGTGGATAACTTCACATTTCTCCACATTATATTCCATCTGCCATGTTCTTGCTCACTCACTTAGTCTGTCTATATCCCCTTGAAGCCTCTTTGCATCCTCCTCACAACTTACAGTTCCACCTAGCTTTGTATCATCAGCAAACTTAGATTATATTACATTTGGTCCCTGTAATTATATATATAGCTCCACCCAGTGGACTACTTGGTAATGCAGCCATTGCGATTCACAACAATAAAGAGGGAATAGGTCACCTGACAAGTTCCTGAAGTTATCAACCATCTTCGAGCCTGTGTGTCTGTGAGGTCGTACAGAAGGTATCACATTGGCAATGAGGGATAGGATTTCTGGATAACCCAGCTGAAATTTTTGTTGGTGGATGATTCAGCCAACCGCCAGAGAGACTTTGAGAGCTTCTTTGTTTTGATTAACAGCTAAAAATCGAAGGTAAATTATAAGCACACTTGGCTGAACTGCAAGAATCCAGATGGCCATACATATGGGAATAATAGGGTGCTTGGGTGAGTTTCAACATCACTGTGAAACTTTTGGAGCATATGTGGAGCAGCTAGAAATGTTTTTTTATTGTGAATAGTATCATCAAAGTCCCTGATGATGAAAAGCGTAACCGAGTGGTTGTGGAAAGAAAACGGGCTATTTTCTTGACTGAAGCAGGCACGGAGGAGTATGAAACCCTAAAAAATGTGCTTGTTCCCATCAAGCCAAAGAAGATCCTAAGTAAGTTAAAATGGCATTACAGTCCTGAGCCCCTGGAAATTGCTGAAAGTTATCATTTCAGAATACGAGATCAGTTAACCGACAAAAGTATCAGTGACTACATCGTAGCTTTAAAGAAGCTGTCTATTCACTGTCATTTCAGAAACGTTCAAGACCGAGCATTGGGTGACCGCTTTGTTTCTGGGATAGAAAATGAAGTGATCAGAAGGAAGTTATTGACAACTCCTAACTTGACTTTTGATTTAGCTTTTCATTAGCTCTATCAATGGATATGGCTGACTAATATTCCCGAGAATTCCATACCATTTCGCGTCGTCAGACAACCGAGGTGAATTGCCTGCAGGTTAAAAATAAATGATCTGAATGGCGGCAGATTAGGAAAAGGGGAGGTGCAACGAGACCTGAATGTCATGGTTCATCAGTCATTGAAAGTTGCCATGCAGGTACAGCAGGCGGTGAAGAAGGCAAAAGGTATGTTGGCCTTCATAGCTAGGGGATTTGAGTATAGGAGCAGGGAGGTCTTACTGCAGTTGTACAGGGCCTTGGTGAGGCCTCACCTGGAATATTGTGTTCAGTTTTGGTCTCCTAATCTGAGGAAGGACATTCTTGCTATTGAGGGAGTTCAGCGAAAGTTCACCAGACTGATTCCCGGGATGGCAGGACTGACATATGAGGAGAAACTGGATCGACTGGGCATGTATTCACTAGAGTTTAGAAGGATGAGAGGGGATCTCATAGAAACATATAAAACTCTGACGGGACTGGACAGGTTAGATGCAGGAAGAATGTTCCCGATGTTGGGGAAGTCCAGAACCAGAGGACACAGTCTAAGGATAAGGGGTAAGCCATTTAGGACTGAGATGAGGAGAAACTTCTTCACTCAGAGAGTTGTTAACCTGTGGAATTCCCTACTGCAGAGAGTTGTTGATGCCAGTTCATTGGATATATTCAAAAGGGTGTTAGATATGGCCCTTACAGCTAAAGGGATCAAGGGGTATGGAGAGAAAGCAGGAAAGGTGTACTGAGGTGAATGATCAGCCATGATCTTATTGAATGGTGGTGCAGGCTCGAAGGGCCGAATGGCCTACTCCTGCACCTATTTTCTATGTTTCTATGTAAAAGGCAGTTAGGCCCCAAGGCCTCAGAAACTGGCCAAGGTAACAATACATTGAAGTCATGCTATCGATGCCTGGGACAACACATTGCTCAAAGTTGTCCATATGTGAAGACAGAGTGTTTCTTCTGCAGGAAAACTGGACATCTTGTGAAGGCATGCCGACTGAAGAGTAAACCTGCTTTCAAGGCTATAAGCAGAAATCCCCAGAGAAACGTAGCATGGAGGAAAAGCAACAGGATGAAGAGATACACATCATCAGAAGCACAAGGGTATCTAACACCAATTCGAAAAGTATCATCATCCAAGTAAATGTTCCAGGAAACCAGATACCCATGGAAATCGAAACTGGTGCATCCATGAGCGTAGTATTGGAATCACTATATCTCGACAAATTGCGTCATTTCCCATTGGAAAATCTGAGATAGAGCTGCGAGGCTGTGGTAGGTCGTATCACCGTACCGGTGAAATACAAGGATCAATTTCAGAGCTTGCCTTTCTTAGTAGTGGCAGGAGACAAGCCTACCTTACTAGGAAGAAATTGGTTGGGATCACTGAAGCTGGATTGGAGTGAGATTTTTCATGTTGAAACGAGATTTGCATCGAAGGATGAAGTCATCAAGAAGTATCCGAAGTTGTTCTGTGAAACAGGCAGTCCGACCCAAGGCTTCAAGGCGAGTGTCAGAAAACATGAGGACGCTAGACCAGTTTAATACAAGCTACGTCCCATACCATGTGCACTCACGGAAAAAGTTGCGAAAGAACTCAAAAGACTAGAGACTGAGACTATTATCTCTAAGATAGATCTATGTCATTGGGCTACACCCATTGTTGTTGTACCTAAGTCTGATGGTAAGGTAAGATTGTGTGGTGATTATAAAGTAACCGTAAACCAGGTTCGAGAGGGTAATGTCCCCAAGACATTGCCGAATATAGATTTGTTCACAACACTGACAGGTGGTCAGATCTTCTCAAAACTGGATCTTACGAATGCCTACTTACAGCTTGAACTAGATGAGGAGTCCAAATCATGTTTGACTAGAAATACTCATCTAGGCCTACATCAATTTAATAGGATACCATTTGGAGTGTCTTCCACCCCGCCATATTTCATGGGGTGATTAATCAGATTTTGCAAGGCATTGAAGAAGTAGTATGTTATTTAGATGACATACACATTTCAGCACCAAACAGGCAAATCCATAATAACATATTGAATGAAGTGTTCAAACGGCTAGCGAAGCACAGAGTACGAGTGACTGCTCGCAAGTGTGAATTATTTCAAAACTCAGTGGAGTACTTAAGGCACAGAGAGGACAAAGATGGTTTACATCCAACCAAGGGAAAGCTGGATGCAATCGGAAATGCACCCATTTCCAAGAATGTCACTGAACTTTGATCATTTTTGAGTCTTTGAACTATTGTGGAAGGTTTCCACCAAATTTGGCTACAGTATTACATCCATTGAATGAGCTGTTGAAAAAAACAGGTCATGAGCGTAATTATGAGCAAATCGAAAGGGAAGCTTTGGCATTAATTTTTGGGGTCAAGAAGTTCCACAAATACTTGTATAGTCGTAAGTTTACCATTGTTATGGACCATAAGCCCCTGACAGCAATCCTCCATCCAAAGTCCCCAGTTCCAACATTAGCTGAAGCCCGAATGCAGAGATGGGCTTTGATTTTGTCAGCATATACATATGATATTAAATACAGATGATCAGCTGATCACAGTAATGCTGATGCTATGCCTAGATTGCCTTCTCCATCACAAGTTACAACCGATAGGAAAGAAGTGTTCTATTTTTCATACATTGATGAACTGCCAGTCACAGCTGAAGAGATTGGTAGAGCAACCAAACGTGACCCAGTTATGTCAAAGGTGTATGATTACATCGCAAATAGCTGGTCAAAGCAGGTATCAGAGAAAGATATTCATCCATTCTTCGTTCATAGGAATGAATTATCAGTTGATAACGATTGTATCATGCAGGCTGCAAGAGTGGTTATACCAAATAAATTCAGGGCAAAATTATTTGGAAATCTTCATGACTAACACCTGGGAATGTGTTTAACCAACAGGTTTGCACGCAGTTACTTATGGTTGCCAGGTCTAGATAAAGATATAGAGTACATTGTTAGTCAGCGTACTACTTGTCGATCGGTAAGCAAGAAACCATCATCAGTGCCATTATAGCCATGGAAATGGCCTCCCAGGGTGTGGCAAAAGTTACATATCGATTTTGCTGAGCTAGAAGGACAACAATTATTCATTGTGATTGATAACCATTCGAAGTGGGTCGCGTACATTTCCAATGCGGAAAAAAACAACAAGTGAAACATTAGACACTTTGTGAACATTATTTTCTTCAGATGGCCTCTCAGAAGAAATTGTGTCTGATTATGGACCACAATATTGTTCAGAAGAATTTGCACAGTTCATAAGCAAAAAATGTGTGAAACATACCAAGGTTCCACCATACCACCCTGCTTCAAATGGTGCTGCAGAGCGCACGGTACAAATTGTAAAACGTGCCCTCATCAAACAGATATTGGATCCAAATCCAAAGAAATGACAGTTGTCATTGGACCACAAATTGTCAAATTTTCTAATTATGTATGGAAATACTCCTCATACAACTACTGGTAGAACACCTGCAGAGTTGTTTTTCAAACGACAGCCACGAACCAGATTCTTGTTGTTCTAATCAAACTTGGCACAGTCAGTAGAAGAGAAACAATTAAGACAGAAAGAGAATCATGATAGAGGTAGAGTAAAAGAGAGAAGTGTGAAATTAAATCAGAAGGTGAGTGTGAAGAACCATCAACATAAATGGTTAAAGTGATTACCAGGAAAAGTGGTGAAGATATGTGATCCTCGCACATATTTGGTCAAGATGTTTGATTATGGACACGTCCTACAGACGTGGAAGGAGTTGAAGGTTGGAATGATTCGATTATGTCTGACTCATTAGATAGTTTTGATAAAAGTAGAGTACCAGTAGCATATCCCACATCAAATGTACTGGAAACAAGTCCAAGAGAAAGTCAGAATTTAAGTCTTTATTCCGAGTCAGGCTGACAAACAGTCTGAAGTTGTAAAGAGTTCAAATGTAAATCAAGGGCATCCTTGATTTGGAAAGTTATAAGAACATAAATAGGAACAGGAGTAGGCCATGCGGCCCCTCGAGCCTGCTCCACCATTCAATAAGATCATGGCTGATCTGATCATGGACTCAGCCCCACTTCCCCGCCCGCTCCCCATAACCCCTTATCGTTTAAGAAACTATCTATTTCTGTCTTAAATTTATTCAATGTCTCAGCTTCCACAGCTCTCTGAGACAGCGAATTTCATAGATTTACAAACTTCCGAGAGAAGAAATTACTCCTCATCTCTGTTTTAAATGGGCGGCCCCTTATTCTAAGATTATGCCCTCTAGTTCTAGTCTCCCCTATCAGTGGAAACATTCTCTGTGCATCCACCTTGTCAAGCTCCCTCATAATCTTACACGTTTCGATAAGATCACCTCTCATTCTTCTGAATTCCAATGAGTAGAGGCCCAACCTACTCAACCTTTCCTCATAAGTTAACCCCCTCATCCCCGGAATCAACCTAGTGACCCTTCTCTGAACTGCCTCCAAAGCAAGTATATCCTTTCGTAAATATGAAAACCAAAATTGCACGCAGGTGTGGCCTCACCAATACTTTGTATAGCTGTAGCAAGATTTCCTTGCTTTTATACTCCATTCCCTTTGCACTAAAGGCCAAGATACCATTGGCCTTCCAGAACACTTGCTGTACCTGCATACCATCCTTTTGTGTTTCAAGCACAAGTACCCCCAGGTCCCGCTGTACTGCAGCACTTTGCAATCTTTCTCCATTTAAATAATAACTTGCTCTTTGATTTTTTTTCTGCCAAATGTTAAAACAAACTTTTTAACATTATACTCCATCTGCCAAATTTTTACCCACTCATTCAGCCTGTCTATGTCCTTTTGCAGATTTTTTGTGTCCTCCTCACACATTGCTTTTCCTCCCATCTTTGTATCATCAGCAAACTTGGCTACGTTACACTCAGTCCCTTCTTCCAATTCGTTAATGTAGATTGTAAATAGTTGGGGTCCCAGCACTGATCCCTGTGGCACCCCACTAGTTACTGGTTGCCAACTAGAGAATGAACCATTTATCCCGACTCTCTGTTTTCTGTTAGTTAGCCAATCCTCTATCCATGCTAATATATTACTCCCAACCCTGTGAACTTTTATCTTGTGCAGTAACCTTTTATGTGGCACCTTGTCAAATGCCCTCTGAAAGTCCAAATACACTACAGCTGCTGGTTCCTCTTTATCCACCCTGTTTGTTACATCCTCAAAGAACTCCAGCAAATTTGTCAAACATGACTTCCCCTTCATAAATCAATGCTGACTCTGCCTAACCGAATTATGCTTTTCCAAATGTCCTGCTACTGCTGCTTTAATAATGGACTCCAACATTTTCCCAACCACAGATGTTAGGCTAACTGGTCTATAGTTTCCTGCTTTTTGTCTGCCTTCTTTTTTAAATAGGGGCGTTACATTTGCAGTTTTCCAATCAGCTGGGACCTCCCCAGAATTCAGGGAATTTTGGTAAATTACAACCAATGCATCCACAATCCCTGCCGCTATTTCTCTTCAGACCCTAGGATGCAAGCCATCAGGTCCAGAGGATTTATCTGCCTTTAGTCCCATTATCTTACTGAATAGCACCTCCTTTGTGATTGTGATTGTGTTAAGTTCCTCCCCCCCTATATCCACTGTTGGAATATTGTTAGTGTCCTCTACCAAAATATTTGTTTAGAGTTTCTGCCGTCTCCATGTTCCCCGGTCTCATCCTCTAAGGGACCAATGTTTACTTTTGCAACTCTTTTCCTTTTTATATAGCTATCGAAACTCTTGCTATCTGTTTTTATATTTTGTGCTAGTTTACTTTCATAGTCTATCTTCCCTTTCTTAATCATTTTTTTAGTCGTTCTTTGCTGGCTTTTAAAAGCTTCCCAGGCTTCTGTTCTCCCACTAGTTTTGGCCACTTTGTATGCCCTTGTTTCCTTGTTTTTAATTGGGTTTATTTCTTTAGTTAGCAACGGATGGCTATCTTTCCTCTTACACCCTTTCCTCCTCACTGGAATACATTTTTTTTGAGAGTTATGAAATATCTCCTTTGTTCGAGAGCGAAGGTATCCTCTTCGAAACATAAAACAAGTGCTTAAGCTTGATTTGTAAATATGGCAAAATAAGTCCATATTCTTTGTTATGTATAACCATGCAAGTTATGTATGGTGATTGTTTGTTATATTTACTTCTTCCTTGAGGAGGGAGAAGTGTAATATATATAGCTCCACCTAGTGGACTACTGTAGTAATTTAGCCATTGCTGTTTGCAACAACAAAGAGGGAACAGGTAACCTGACAGGTTCCTGAAGTTATCAACCATCCTAGAGCCTGTGGGCTAGGTTTTCCATTATTTTGGCATGCATAATGCCCACTTAACGTCCATTTTAACGCTGAAATGAGGTGTAACGCCCATATATCGCCCATTTAGCCACAAAATGCAAACTGACGGCCATTTTTCGAACACTTATCGCCGAGCATTAGTTTCGGCATGTACGTAACGCCAGGAAAAAATAATACTGCCCGCCTACTTTTTTGGCTGGAATCATCAGAATGGGCGAAACCAACGCACATAACATCACCCAGCGTTACTTTCGGCATGTAATTAACGCCGAGGTTCAATAATACCGACCGCCCACTTTTTTTTGTCGTAAAGATCAAATTTGCCGAAACTAACACCTCGTATATGGCCCAGGGTCACTTTCACCACCTCGCACACATCTCGCCCATAATATCGCTCGCCCAAAACACCACTCTGAAAAAGTGGAACTGTTCTGAACTATCACAGCAGTGTGGATGCCATTTTTCAAATTGCAGGTCGCTTCATTGAAAAGGCTGCTTCAACTTCGGGGGAGTTTGGATTGACTCTGGAGTTCTTCTCAGGTGAAGTGACCATCTGAACAGACGTCTTTTCAGATTGTGGATGATTGGGTTTTACTGTAGGTGTCTTTTAGTGTGGAAATTTATTGTTGTGAACAATCGGCATTATATTTTTATTGGAATGGGGCCAGCCATTTCTCAGCCTGCATCGATTACCACGCAGGTACTGCAGAATGCAAATGTTACAACATCTATTGCACAACATTATGTGGCCAATCTAAGATATGCCAGACTGAGGAGGAAGTCCAGACCATACACAGCCCGCACTTACAGGGAGAAGTGGTCTTACCTCGAATTATCCGAGAACACCTGCCTTCGGAGACTGCGCTTCCACAAAGTGGTGATCAGTGAAATATGCCAGCTCTTCAGGGCAGATCTGCAGCCGGCGAGCACCTTCAGGACATCACTGTCCGTCAAGGTCAAGGTCACCATGGCACTGTCCGGTTCCTTTCGGGCCTCCGCAGTCGACATTTCCTCTCTGTCTCACCATGCCACACATTGCTGCATTAGACAGGTCACAGAAGCCCTGCATAGGTTAGACTTTATCAGCTTCCCCATGACCGTGGAGGCTCAGACTGACAGGACTAGAGCATTCTACCGCATTGTTTAGTTCCCCAAGGTGCAGGGAGCAATACAGTGTACTCCCAGAGGTTTTTTGCATCAGAAAAGGATTTCACTCCCTGAAGGTCCAGCTAGTTGTCGACCACAACCAGATAATTATGGCGGTGAATGCCAAATGTCCAGACAGCTTCGATGAGGCTCACATCCTGCGTGAGAGCGCTGTCTCTGACATGTTGACCAGTCAGCCACAAGGACAATGCTGGATACTTGGTGACAAATGATAAAGCCTAGCCACCTGGCTGATGACCCACCTTGCATGACACCCACACCGAGGCTGAGAAGTGATACAACGAGAGCCACAGAGCCACACGCAATGTGGTCCAGAAAAAAATTAGTTTGCTTAAGCAGCGTTTTAGATGCCTGGAGCACTCAGGAGGGGAGCTACAATACAACCCTGAGCAAGTAGGTAAATTCGTGGTCGCATGCTCCATGCTGCACAACCTGGCTATCAGGAGGGGACAAGAATTGCCAGAAGGGACTGATGGTCCACCTCAGGAGAGAGAGGAAGAAGAGGATGAAGGGCTGGACGCTGACCTAGGGCCAGACAATCAGGCTGACTATGCAACCATGCCCACGCCCGCCTCCAGACCGTGGGCATGGTTGCATAGTCAGCCTGATGGCTACATAGCTGCAAGAC
This sequence comes from Pristiophorus japonicus, assembly GCF_044704955.1. Classification (NCBI taxonomy): domain Eukaryota; kingdom Metazoa; phylum Chordata; class Chondrichthyes; family Pristiophoridae; genus Pristiophorus; species Pristiophorus japonicus. The sequence continues at coordinate 120,768,126 of NC_091983.1, read as the reverse complement.
TCTTACGTCAGGAGCTCATAAATGAGCGACTTGCCTGAAAGAATGTTGCTGTTATTGACAAAGCTGACACACTGCTGTGTGTGCAGCTCAGACATCAATGGTGGGCATCACCTTGGCGCCAGTTAAAGTTTAAGTTGATTCAAGTTAAGTTTAATTGTACCCTTTCATGTTAAGGAATCACCAGTGTATAACGGTCCAGCTATCTGAGACAATACACAACAAGGTTATGTTGAATAAGAAACATTTAATATGACCATTGGTCTGAAATCGTAAGTATCACGGACAAAAACACCCTACCCCCACTCCACTTTTTCAAACATTTACATCAATCAAATGGTCAACATGTCCAGCAACACAGAATACAAAGGCAAATCAGGAGGGTGGCCCTCTTCCCCCATACATTGCAACAAATTGCATACACCACGATGGAGATATAACAAAGCCATCACCTGCGGACATGCACCTCACTTTCCTTCCCCCCTCCCCTTCTTCTCCCCAGCTCTACCCCTTCCCCTCCTTGCTCCATGCCGCCTGGCCGAGGAGCTCCTTAGGCAGTGCCCCATTGGGGGAGATGAAGGCAGAGCCGGTGATTGCACGGGTACGGGAGCGGGAGTACCGAGGTGGGAACATTCTTGGATCCAGAAGCAAGATCTTGCTCCTGCCTCTCATCTGTCGTTGGCACTGGGGGTGCGGAGCCTAGGGGTGGAGTGCCATGCTCCGGGACCACTGGGAGACCTGTGCCAGCAGTGTTCCTGGCTATCGCCTCCAGGGCCTCCACCATCTGCGGAACGTACTCCGTCATGGTGCCGGAGATGCTGGACAGCTGTCGCGATATGCCTCCCAATGCATTTAGGATCTGGTCACCTATGTCTACAGTTCTCCTGGACAACTTTACCATCTCACCGCTCTCAATCTGGCGCTTGTGGACCAGACCTGCTGCGTCCATGAAACCTCCGCGGGGTCGGCGCCGTCCTGGGGACAAATGGTGAGGTGCTTGAGCCTGGTACCTTCAGAGTGGAGGTGGGAGTGGCCAGAGGAGCACTAGATGGCCTTGGGATGCAATGCCTTCTGGAGCCTGGCGATGCAGATTCCTCAAAGTCCGCGATCTCATCCGTAGAGAACAGACCCAACTGATTGATGGCCGAGAATCGGAGCTCCTCAGCACCAGATGTAGGATCGGCCGCCGAGTCCGTCCCTGCGCCCCCACCTTCTGGCCTCTGTGGTCTTGCTTTGGGACGCGCTGCTGGCTGAGCTGCAAAACACAAATGAGGTTATTTGAGGAGAAGGGGATGCTAGGGTCACAAGGTAAGTCCAGCGTTACACACAGCATATGCACGACAGAAGCACCACTGCTATCAAAATCATCACAAACATCACATTTCATGACCATCAACATATTGTGCATTGCAATGATTCTCATGAGGCCAGCATTATTTATAGGACAATTTTAGAAACCATCTATCATATATTATTTTTCGGATATGAGTGGGCATGGCATCTATTAACTTTACATCATGCAATGGTGTAAACTTTACTCACGTGGCATCACTTCAGGGTCTGCAGCTGTCTGCGTGGCCGTCTGGGGGTTCCTCCCAACGAGTGTGAGCACCCGCTCCTCCATGTCAGTGATGTCGCTGGGGACTGGTGCCCCTCCCCACCCGTTTGCCTCTGCTCAGACCTCCGTCAATAGCTTCTTCTGTAAAAGGTAACAGGACGACATGGCATGAGATTATTGCATGATATCATTGCTAGGTACTGTCACAGAGACTGATACAACACATAACCGACAGATGTAGTATGATTATTATGATAATTATCATTCTTTACCTAAAGACGTGCACCGTGACCGCAGGCTTTGAGTACAACATTCCCGGTAAAAGTGAAAGACCTCACATCTGCTGATAGTCACTCATGACTCTTACAAATCAAATTATATAAATACATAAGTATATGTAAATAAATGTAATACTTACTCTTGTGGATCCGACAAGGTCATTCCATCGCTTGCGGCATTGGTTGCCCCCATGCACCTCGTTGGTCGCCGACGAGACCACCTCTGCTATCTCGGCCCATATCTCTGGTAGCCCTTTGGGGTGTGCTTCCCACGCCCTCCCTGTGTCAAATCACCCCAGTGTAACTCGACCTGCAGGAGGGAGGCATTTGCCTTGTCCGAGAACCACCTCACAGCTCTCGCCAGTGTCAGTCTCCACCGCGTGCTGTGTCACCTCCTCCTCTCCCTCCATTATAGACACCAAATTCAGGAAAATACCTGGCTGGTAACAGCTCATTTTTTTTGCACAATTTGCTATAAAGCTTGAAACTCTCCCTCCTTCCTCCAAAACCAGCCACACCACACACGCCTTCACTCCCTCTCAGCTCCCTCTCTCTCTGTCTCTTATGCGCATGTCATAATGACCCTTGACCTCCTGAATCGCGGGAATCGAGCGTTGCCATGCCGTTGCTAAGGACGGCGACACTTTACGGCAGAAGGTCAGAGAGATTTAACGCTAGTGCCCATTTCATATCGCTCACGGTAACGCCTAATTTTTAAAATGGAGACTAAGGGCTTTGAAAATGGGCGACAAGCCGGCGATCTGAAAACCCATTTTTACCACCCTTACCGGAAATAACGGCCATTTTTGGGCGATCTGCACAAAACTGTAAAATCTAGCTCCATGTGTTTTTGTGGTCATACAGAAGATATCACAATCCCCTCATCCAAATCATTGATCTAGATTGTGAACAGCTGAGGCCCAAGCACTAATCCTTGAGGCACCCCACTTGTTATAGCCTGCCAATCTGAAAATGACCCATTTATTCCCACTCTCTGTTTTAATATATTACCCCCAATCCCATGAGCTCTAATTTTGTTTAATAATCTCTTGTATGGCACCTTATCGAATGCCTTCTGAAAATACAAATACAGCACATCCACTGGTCCCCCCTTATCTATTCCACTAGTTATAACCTCAAAACACTCTTAACAGATTTGTCAAACATGATTTCCCTTTCATAAATCCGTGTTGACTTTCCCAATCCTATTATTATTTTCTAAGTACCCTGTTAACATGTTCTTAATAATGGATTCTAGCATTCTCCCTATGATGGCAGGCTAACTGGTTTGTAATTCCCCGTTTTCTCTCTCCCTTCTTTCATAAATAGTGGGGTTACTAGCTACCTTCCAATCTGCGGGAACCGTTCTAGAATCTAGAATCTAGAATCTAGAATTTTGGAAGATGACAATCAATGTATCCACTATCTCTGTAGCCACCTCTTTCAAAACCCTAAGATGTAGGCCATCAGGTCCAGGGGATTTATCAGTTTAGTCCCATTAATTTCTCCAGTACTATTTGTTTTACTAATACTAATTTCTTTCAGTTCCTCATTTTCACTAGATCCTTGGTTCACTATTTCCAGGAGTATTTTTGTGTCTTCTTCCATGAAGACAGTCTCAAAGTATTTGTTTAATTTCCCTACGATTTCCTTATAGAAACATACATAGAAACATAGAAACATAGAAACATAGAAACATAGAAAATAGGTGCAGGAGTAGGCCATTCGGCCCTTCTAGCCTGCACCGCCATTCAATGAGTTCATGGCTGAACATTCAACTTCAGTACCCCATTCCTGCTTTCTCGCCATACCCCTTGATCCCCCTAGCAGTAAGGACCTCATCTAACTCCTTTTTGAATATATTTAGTGAATTGGCCTCAACAACTTTCTGTGGTAGAGAATTCCACAGGTTCACCACTCTCTGGGTGAAGAAGTTCCTCCGCATCTCGGTCCTAAATGGCTTACTCCTTATCCTTAGACTGTGACCCCTGGTTCTGGACTTCCCCAACATTGGGAACATTCTTCCTGCATCTAACCTGTCTAACCCCGTCAGAATTTTATATGTTTCTATGAGGTCCCCTCTCATTCTTCTGAACTCCAGTGAATACAAGCCCAGTTGATCCAGTCTTTCTTGATAGGTCAGTCCCGCCATCCCGGGAATCAGTCTGGTGAACCTTCGCTGCACTCCCTCAATAGCAAGAATGTCCTTCTTCAGGTTAGGAGACCAAAACTGTACACAATACTCCAGGTGTGGCCTCACCAATGCCCTGTACAACTGTAGCAACACCTCCCTGCCCCTGTACTCAAATCCCCTCGCTATGAAGGCCAACATGCCATTTGCTTTCTTAACCGCCTGCTGCACCTGCATGCCAACCTTCAATGACTGATGTACCATGACACCCAGGTCTCTTTGCACCTCCCCTTTTCCTAATCTGTCACCATTCAGATAATAGTCTGTCTCTCTGTTTTTACCACCAAAGTGGATAACCTCACATTTATCCACATTATACTTCATCTGCCATGCATTTGCCCACTCACCTAACCTATCCAAGTCGCTCTGCAGCCTCACAGCATCCTCCTCGCAGCTCACACTGCCACCCAACTTAGTGTCATCCGCAAATTTGGAGATACTACATTTAATCCCCTCATCTAAATCATTAATGTACAGTGTAAACAGCTGGGGCCCCAGCACAGAACCTTGCGGCACCCCACTAGTCACTGCCTGCCATTCTGAAAAGTACCCATTTACTCCTACTCTTTGCTTCCTGTCTGACAACCAGTTCTCAATCCATGTCAGTACACTACCCCCAATCCCATGTGCTCTAACTTTGCACATCAATCTCTTGTGTGGGACCTTGTCGAACGCCTTCTGAAAGTCCAAATATACCACATCAACTGGTTCTCCCTTATCCACTCTACTGGAAACATCCTCAAAAAATTCCAGAAGATTTGTCAAGCATGATTTCCCTTTCACAAATCCATGCTGACTTGGACCTATCATGTCACCTCTTTCCAAATGCACTGCTATGACATCCTTAATAATTGATTCCATCATTTTACCCACTACCGATGTCAGGCTGACCGGTCTATAATTCCCTGTTTTCTCTCTCCCTCCTTTTTTAAAAAGTGGGGTTACATTGGCTACCCTCCACTCCATAGGAACTGATCCAGAGTCAATGGAATGTTGGAAAATGACTGTCAACGCATCCACTATTTCCAAGGCCACCTCCTTAAGTACTCTGGGATGCAGTCCATCAGGCCCTGGGGATTTATCGGCCTTCAATCCCATCAATTTCCCCAACACAATTTCCCGGCTAATAAGGATTTCCCTCAGTTCCTCCTCCTTACTAGACCCCCCGACCCCTTTTATAACCGGAAGGTTGTTCGTGTCCTCCTTCGTGAATACCGAACCAAAGTACTTGTTCAATTGGTCCGCCATTTCTTTGTTCCCCGTTATGACTTCCCCTGATTCTGACTGCAGGGGACCTACATTTGTCTTTACTAACCTTTTTCTCTTTACATATCTATAGAAACTTTTGCAATCCACCTTAATGTTCCCTGCAAGCTTCTTCTCATACTCCATTTTCCCTGCCCTAATCAAACCCTTTGTCCTCCTCTGCTGAGTTCTAAATTTCTCCCAGTCCCCAGGTTCGCTGCTATTTCTGGCCAATTTGTATGCCACTTCCTTGGCTTTAATACTATCCCTGATTTCCCTTGATAGCCACGGTTGAGCCACCTTCCCTTTTTTATTTCTATGCCAGACAGGAATGTACAATTGTTGTAGTTCATCCATGCGGTCTCTAAACGTCTGCCATTGCCCATCCACAGTCAACCCCTTAAGTATCATTCGCCAATCCATCTCAGCCAATTCACGCCTCATACCTTCAAAGTTAGCCTTCTTTAAGTTCTGGACCATGGTCTCTGAATTAACTGTTTCATTCTCCATCCTAATGCAGAATTCCACCATATTATGGTCACTCTTCCCCAAGGGGCCTCGCACAACGAGATTGCTAATTAATCCTTTCTCATTACATAACACCCAGTCTAAGATGGCCTCCCCCCTAGTTGGTTCCTCGACATATTGGTCTAAAAAAACCATCCCTTATGCACTCCAGAAAATCCTCCTCCACCGTATTGCTTCCAGTTTGGTTAGCCCAATCTATGTGCATATTAAAGTCACCCATTATAACTGCTGCACCTTTATTGCACGCACCCCTAATTTCCTGTTTGATGCCCTCCCCAACATCACTACTACTGTTTGGAGGTCTGTACACAACTCCCACTAACGTTTTTTGCCCTTTGGTGTTCTGCAGCTCTACCCATATAGATTCCACATCATCCAAGCTAATGTCCTTCCTAACTATTGCCTTAATCTCCTCCTTAACCAGCAATGCTACCCCACCTCCTTTTCCTTTTATTCTATCCTTCCTGAATGTTGAATACCCCTGGATGTTGAGTTCCCAGCCCTGCTCATCCTGGAGCCACGTCTCCGTAATCCCAATCACATCATATTTGTTAACATCTATTTGCACAGTTAATTCATCCACCTTATTGCGGATACTCCTTGCATTAAGACACAAAGCCTTTAGGCTTGTTTTTTTAACACCCTCTGTCCTTTTAGAATTTTGCTGTACAATGGCCCTTTTTGTTCTTTGCCTTGGGTTTCTCTGCCCTCCACTTTTCCTCATCTCCTTTCTGTCTTTTGTTTTTGCCTCCTTTTTGTTTCCCTCTATCTCCCTGCATTGGTTCCCATCCCCCTGCCATATTAGTTTAACTCCTCCCCAACAGCACTAGCAAACACTCCCCCGAGGACATTGGTTCCGATTCTGCCCAGGTGCAGACCGTCCGGATTGTACTGGTCCCACCTCCCCCAGAACCGGTTCCAATGCCCCAGGAATTTGAATCCCTCCCTGCTGCACCATTGCTCAAGCCACGTATTCATCTGAGCTATCCTGCGATTCCTACTCTGACTAGCACGTGGCACTGATAGCAATCCCGAGATTACTACTTTTGAGGTCCTACTTTTTAATTTAGCTCCTAGCTCCTTAAATTCATTTCGTAGGAACTCATCCCTTTTTTTACCTATGTCATTGGTACCAACGTGCACCACGACAACTGGCTGTTCTCCCTCCCTTTTTAGAATGTCCTCCACCCGCTCCGAGACATCCTTGACACTTGCACCAGGGAGGCAACATACCATCCTGGAGTCTCGGTTGCGGCCGCAGACACGCCTATCTATTCCCCTTACAATTGAATCCCCTATCACTATCGCTCTTCCACTCTTTTTCCTGCCCTCCTGTGCAACAGAGCCAGCCACGGTGCCATGAACTTGGCTGCTGCTGCCCTCCCCTGATGAGTCATCCCCCTCAACAGTACTCAAAGCGGTGTATCTGTTTTGCAGGGGGATGACCACAGGGGACCCCTGCACTACCTTCCTTGCACTACTCTTCCTGCTGGTCTTCCATTCCCTCGCTGGCTGTGGACCCTTCTCCTGCAGTAAGACCAACTCGCTACACGTGATACTCACGTCATTCTCAGCATCGTGGATACTCCAGAGTGAATCCACCTTCAGCTCCAACTCCGCAACGCGGACCGTCAGTAGCCGGAGGTGGACACACTTCCCGCACATGTAGTCGTCAGGGACACTGGTGTTGTCCCCGTGTTCCCACATGGTACAGGAGGAGCATATCACATGACCGAGCTGTCCTGCCATGACTTAACCCTTAGATACACTTAAATTGCCGACAACAATGTTAAAAGTTACTGACTAATAAAGAAAAAGAAAAACTACTCACCAATCAGCAGCCAATCACTTACCACGTTGGCTGTGACGTCACCTTTTGATTTCTTTCTACTTTTTTGCCTTCTCTCCCAGCTGGAGCTGCACCGGTACGCCTCTCTGGACTCCCGCCTCTCTCGACGCTCCCCGGACTGCTGAGCCTTTTATAGGCCGCTGCCTCTCTGGACTCCCGCCTCTCTCGACGCTCCCCGGACTGCTGAGCCTTTTATAGGCCGCTGCCTCTCTGGACTCCCGCCTCTCTCGACGCTCCCCGGACTGCTGAGCCTTTTATAGGCCGCTGCCTCTCTGGACTCCCGCCTCTCTCGACGCTCCCCGGACTGCTGAGCCTTTTATAGGCCGCTGCCTCTCTGGACTCCCGCCTCTCTCGACGCTCCCCGGACTGCTGAGCCTTTTATAGGCCGCTGCCTCTCTGGACTCCCGCCTCTCTCGACGCTCCCCGGACTGCTGAGCCTTTTATAGGCCGCTGCCTCTCTGGACTCCCGCCTCTCTCGACGCTCCCCGGACTGCTGAGCCTTTTATAGGCCGCTGCCTCTCTGGACTCCCGCCTCTCTCGACGCTCCCCGGACTGCTGAGCCTTTTATAAGCCGCTGCCTCTCTCGACTTCCGCCTCTCTCGACGCTCCCCGGACTGCTGAGCCTTTTATAGGCCGCTGCCTCTCTGGACTCCCGCCTCTCTCGACGCACCCCGGACTGCTGAGCCTTTTATAGGCCGCTGCCTCTCTGGACTCCCATATAATTTCTCCTGTCTGAGCCTGTAGGGGACCCACATTTACTTTCGCTAATCTTTTCCTTTTTGCATACCTATGGAAGTTTTTACTGTCTGTTTTAATGCCTCTCACTAGTTTACTCTCATATTCTATTTTCCCTTTCTTTATCAATTTCTTGGTCCTTCTTTGCTGAATTGTAAAATCCTCCCAATCTTCAGCCTTACTGCTTTTTTTGGCAATATTATAAGCCTCTTCCTTTGATCTAATACTATCTTAGCTTATCTTGTTAGCCAAGGTTGAATCACTTTTCCTGTGTTTTTTTTGTGCCTTAAAGGAATGTATGTTTGTTGGAAATTATGTATTCATTCTTTAAATGCTAGCCATTGCTTGTCTACTGTCATACCTTTTTAATGTAGTTTCCCAATCTACCTTAGCCAGCTCTCCCCTCATACCTACGTAGTTTACTTTCTTTAGATTTAAGACCCTAGTTTCAGATTTAACCAAATCACTTTCAAACTCAATATAAAATTCTATCAAATTATGGTCACTCTTCCCTTAAGGCCCCTTTACTCCAAGGTTATTAATTAACCCTTTCTCATTGCACAATACTAGATCTAAAATAACTTGTTCCCTAGTTGGTTCCTCAACATACTGATCTAAAAAACCATCTTGTATACATTCCATGAATTTGTCCTCTACACTATTACTGCAAATTTGGTTTGCCCAGTCTATATGTAGATTAAAGTCCCCCATGATTACTGCATTACCCTTGTTACATGCACCGCTCATTTCCTGATTTATACTGTGCCCTACATTACCACGACTGTTTGGAGGCCTATAAGCAATTCTCACCAATGGTTTCTGCCCCTTGCTGTATCTTAGCTCCACCCAAACTGATTCTACTTCTTGATTTTCTGAGCTAAGATCCTTTCTCTCTCCTGTCTTTATCCCATCCTTTATTATCAGGGCTACCCCTCCTCCTTTTCCATTTTGCCTAAGTTAAGTAGCCTAGAATATTTAGTTCCCAATCTTGGTCAGTTTGCAACCATGTCTCTGTTATTTATAGCGGTGACATCTCTGTTTAATAAGCAGGATTTTTTTTTAAATTAGAGGCGAGTAATTCACAATTTTTACATTACACCAGTTTTTAAAAGCACAACCTTGCTGTCTCAGAGGTCTTTCTTTTAACACCATAGGCATCAAAAATGAACTTGCCGTTCAGATGTTCAGCTTTAAGCATGATAGCACTATACAACCACTGGACTACTTTTGAAGTCCAGTCATGTTATTATTTAGACAAACACAGTGGCCAATGTTCGTGCCAAGGTGCATCAACCTCCATGAACAACAAATGAATTAATGACCAGATAATTTTGGTGATGTTGGTTAAGGGAGAAATGTTAGCTAAGACATCCAAAGAACTCGCTGCCATGGAATCTTTTATATCCATCTGAGCAAGCAGATGGGGTATCAATGTAACATCTCAACCAAAAAATGCAACACTCTCTCAGTACTACAACAAGGGCCTAGAAATTGGAGTAGGCCTGAAACCACCGCGGGTCAAAGTTAACGGCCACCTGAAATATTTTGGTGCTGCCTGCTCATTGAAATTAGCGCAGTGCTAAACCTACCATGCAAGACTGGTTTTCTGGTGATACTCTCAGCAGGAGGCACAATGTAATGTGGCCGTAGCATCCCTAAAGTAAGAGCAGTATTATCTTAAAGCTAGGCTGTTATTTTAGAAAGCAGTGTCGGTCATTTAAAAGGGAACTGGCTTCTAAAATGAAAAAAACAACTCATTAAAAATAGATAGTCTTTAGCTCTTAGACCTCAACTGCCTTTTGAAAAAAAATAAACATTAAAAACAATCCCCAAATAGCAGTCTGCAGCTCTTAAAACTCAACAACTGTCCGCACATAAAAAAGGAAAAAGTGCTATAGCACTAACACAAATGTCTCAACAAGCCAGGGAAGGGACCCCCAGGATCTCGCACGCAGCACTCCAGCTTTGTGTAAGGGTTCAACACTGCAAGAGAGGTACTCTACCAATTGGGGCCAGGAGACCCTCCAAAAAGAATGAAGTGGGACCAGATCACCAAGGCAGTCACTGCCACACAACCAGGCTCCAGTGCCCAAAGAAGCTTCATGACCTCAGGCCAGTTGTCAAGTTCAGTGAATGCATCTTCAAAAGCCATCTCCTACCAACTGCACCACTAGATTATATAGAAACATAGAAAATAGGTGCAGGAGTAGGCCATTCGGCTCTTCGAGCCTGCACCACCATTCAGTATGATCATGGCTGATCATTTTTGCAACTTTAGTACCCCATTCCTGTTTTCGCTCCATACCCGTGATCCCTTTAGCCGTAAGGGCCACACCTAACTCCCTTTTGAATATATCTAACGAACTGGCCTCAACAACTTTCTGTGGTAGAGAATTCACACACTGCTCAATGCACGACCTCCCGCCCTCACCTCCATTACTCACCTACCAACAATCTGTACCAAAAACGAGGCATAGCTCCCATTCTTAGCTTCACTTCAATAATTGGAAGAGATGGTGCTGGCCATTTTTGGCAAGGTCACAGCTGAGCCCTTGGCCAGAGGAGAAGCTGAATGGATACAAGATGCTGATATCCTCATACGTTATCATCCTTCTCACATCCCACTTTCCCTTCATCTCTGCTGATTTACAAGGTGCATATGGTGCAAGCATGCAACATTTGCTTTCCTGCCCTCCACTCACAATTCTACCCTTGTGCTTTCCTCATTTCACATTCCCAATAAATCAAGCCTGCCCAACCAGTGATTGATCAGGAAGAGGGAGAGGAGAGTGAAGAAGAAGAAGAAACACCGTCACTCAATTTCACACTCCTAGCCATCAGTTCCTCGATGTCGTCCTGCAAGGAACTCTGCGGTGTCCCCCACTGAAAGTCAGCAGCCTTCCACCAGCCATTCTGCAGCCACTGGGGTAGCACTGTGTGACATCACTAGGATAGGCATAGACACACACAGGATAGTCACTAAGAGAATGCACAAGGGTGATTAGTTGGTTTCTTGATGTCACATTGGATGGATAGATATATAAAGTTGAATTAGAAAGTTTGCTTTGTGGTGGCTTTTATTTCAGCTTCATGGCCAAGAGAATGCTATGATGGCTAGTAACAAAGGGAAGGTAATGTGTGGGACTAATGTTGCAAGGAGAATTGGGATTGTGGTCACTGATACCGCAGGTGGATGATTCCATCCTAGATATCCTGACCAGATAGGGTCTGTCTGGGTTGCATCGTCCCTTCCGCTTCCTCCTCTTCCGCTTCCTCCTCTTCTGCTTCCTCCTCTTCTGCATCTTCCTCTTCCCTCAGCGAGTGGATGCTGGAAATTTGAAATAAAAGCAGAAAATGCTGGAAATAATCTGCAGGTCAAGAAGCATCTTGACCTGAGATGTGAACTCTGTTTCTCTCTCCTCTGATGCTGCCTAACGTGCTGAGTATTTCCAGCATTTTCTGTCTTCTCAGAAGCTTTCCTTTATCATCCAAAGCCTTGCAAGCGTTCAGTAGCACTTCCTGCACATTTAAAAAAAACATTTAGCATCTATTGCACAAAGCCACTACTTGAATAAACTATTAAAAAAACAATTCAAAAAGCTTAAATCCAAACTTACCAGAAAGAGGTGTGGTCCCTTTAAGGAGCGCTGACAGTGTCTCTGCTGGGCTGCTTCACACATGCTTTTCTAATTGTGCTTAGGACCCGGCATCAAACAGAGTGAAAAGGTCGCATTGCAGATGTGGCATTGGTGTTGCAGGGGCCAGCGCTGCCAACACTGACTCAGGGAGGTTACTACTAACTGTGTAATACTTCCAGGAAGTCTCAGATGTCCAGGAAGTCTTTAATGGTAGGGGAGGGCCCTATTTTCCCACCAGCGCTACGCGCCCCACAGGAACAGAAAGCCCAATATAGCTCACAAGGCAGGACATCTGCACCTCTCAGCTGTTACCGCCCCCAACAAGGCGGTATCAAATTTTTGGCCGCGTGTATTGAAGTGATGTAGGTGTTAGCTGTGGCTCAGTGGTAGCACTCTCAGTTCTGAGTCTGAAGGTTGTGGGTTGAAGTTCCACTCCAGCAATATAAGTACAACATCTAGGCTAACACTCCAATGCAGTACTGAGGTATTGCTGCACTGTTGGAAGTGCCTTCTTTCAGATGAAATGTGACATTGAGGCCTCATCTGCACTCTCAGGTTGATGTAAACGATCCTGTGGTACAATTTGGAAAAAATCCAGGGGAATTCTCCCTGGTGTGCTGGTCAATATTTATCCCTCAAATATCATCACTGAGACAGATTATCTCGTTATTACCACATTGGTATATGTGGGACCTTGCAAGTTGGCTGCTGTGTTTTCTATATTACAAAAGTAACTGTACTTCATTGGCTGTAAATTGCTTTGGGATGTCCTGAGTTGTGAAAGATGCTATATAATGCGTCTTTCTTTCTTTTTCCTGATGCATTAATCCAATCAGCCAAAAAAGGTGCACTGCTAACCCTAGTAATGCAGATGCCAATAACATGCTGGCATGGCTAGTATCCATTGTTGCTAAATCAGTATTGATGGATAATATCATATAGTGAATTGACATCAGAAGATTACTACAGACACAGAAATGGGTGGGAGCCCAGTGGCACAGTCCAATAACCCAAGTACCACCAGAAAACCTGTAAGTATTTGATGGAACATCGTGCCTACATGTCTGTATTGAGTATAAACGCCCTACAATTCTATGCCAATTTTTGCACATCTTTGATGCTGTATTGACAATTTTACAATTTGAGGCGTGCAAATTGGAATGGGTGCATATGGCTAGAACAGATGCCTCCCCATTAACTTCATGGCATGCTTCGCATAGGGGATCAGCTCTCTGATATCCGGAATGCCCCCTCCAGTCCCCTGCCTTTCACAGGCATCATGTGCAAGTGTTTCCTGCAACAAGACTGAGGTAATTAAGTGAAGGCTAGCATTCAGGAGATGTCTCCTAGATGGCATCAGACAATTATAGTCATAGATCTGCTGGCAACAACAGTGAAGGATGGGGTTTTTAACTTCTGCGTGCAAGTAATTGCTGTTAAGTTAGATGGAAACGCATATTTTAATCATCATCATAGGATATAGTTCCTTTGGAGGCAGTTCAGAGAATGTTCACTAGGTTGATTCTGGGGATGAGGGGGGTTGACTTATGAGGAAAGGTTGAGTAGGTTGGGCCTTTATTGGAATTCAGAAGAATGAGAGGTGATCTTATCAAAACGTATAAGATTATGAGGGGGCTTGACAAGATGGATGCAGAGAGGATGTTTCCACTGATGGGGGAGACTAGAACTAGAGGGCATGATCTTAGAATAAGCGGCCGCCCATTTAAAACTGAGATGAGGAGAAATTTCTTCTCTCAGAGGGTTGTCAATATGTGGAATTTGCTGCCTCAGAGAGCTGTGGAAGCTGAGACATTGAATAAATTTAAGACAGAAATAGACAGTTTCTTAAACGATAAGGAGTTATGGGGAACTGGCGGTGAAGTGGAGCTGAGTCCATGATCAGATCAGCCATGATCTTATTGAATGGCGGAGCAGGCTCGAGGGGCCATATGGCCTACTCCTGTTTCTATTTCTTATGTTTCACTAGGCAGTCCCTCGAAATCGAACGCATATTTTAAGATACACAGTTAGTGACCACCATAATTAGAGTGCAGTGTGCAGGGTTACTTGTGCTGCTATTTTAGAGAGTGAATAGTGTGTTAGTGCCCATGGTGCGCAAGGAAGAAAAGAGACAACAGCTGGTGTGTTCCTTGCCTGCCCTTGTGAAGCCATTGAACTATTTCCAACACTGGACTGCAATCCTGGAAATGAGAAAGGTGGCATTTGAAACAACAACAACCATTTATATATCGCTTTTAACATAGTAAAACGTCCCAAGGCGCTTCACAGGAAAATCTAAATTTGACATCGAGCCACATAAGGATATATTAGGACAGGTGACCAAAATTTTGGTCAATGAGGTAGGTTTTAACAAGTGTCTTAAAGGAGGAGAGAGAAGCAGAGGTTTAGGGAGGGAAATCCAGATCTCGGCAGCTGAAAGCACAGCCACCAATGGTGGAGTGATGTAATCAGCAATACGCAAGAGGCCAGAATTGGAGGAGCACAGAGATCTCAGAGGGTTGTGGGGCTGGAGGAAGTTATAGAGATGGAGAGCAGTGATGCCATGGAGGGATTTGAAAGCAAGGTTGATAATTGTAAAATTGAGGCATTGCCAGACCAATGAGATAAGAAAGGTGGGCTAACTTACACTATGGAGTGCAGTGTAGAGTTGACAAATCTGGTTGGACTTATTCCTGGAGGTTTCATCACATGCCCTCGCACCTCCAACTGCTCCACCCAGTCAAACATTATTTTTCTATCTCCAATATTTTTTATAACTAACAACGTTGTTCAAAAAAAGTGAAGGAAAATTAATTTATTTTAATGCCCCTAGGATTGTTCTCCTGAAATAGTTGCAGCAGTGTCCTGGAGATTAATATTTAATTCCTGATGACTCCATGACAATCCTGCAGGGTTGGAAACCCTAAATGCAGCTAAGAGAGAGAGAGACCTCAATCGATTAGACTCATGGGGTGAAATTGGTCAACTCCAGCAGCACCCATTTACACTGCCCCTGATTAAGAACATAACATGAGAATTAGGAGCAGGAGTCGGCCATACTCTGCCATGCTCTGCCATTCAATAAGATCATGGCTGATCTTCGACCTCAACTCCATTTTCCCACCTGATCCATATATCCCTTGATTCCCCTAGACTCCAAGGGACTGAAATTGCCCCTCTCCTTAAGGCCTCTTACCACTGCAAATCGGCGGCTACACTGGAGTGGAGTTGCTGCCGACTTTTGGTGGAATGTGGATAACCTCCCACTTTCCCACATTATACTTCATCTGCCAAATTTTTGCCCAATCCCTTTGCAGATTTTTTGTGTCCTCCTCCCAATTTGTTTTCCTGCCCATCTTTGTATCATCAACAAACTTGGCTACATTACACTCGGTCACTTAATCCAAGTCATTAATATAGATTATAAATAGTTGAGGACACAGCACCGATCCCTGTGGCACTCCACTCGTCACTGTTTGCCAACCAGAAAATGACCCATTTATCCTGACTCTCTGTTTTCTGTTAGTTAGCCAATCCTCTATCCATGTTAATATATTACCCCAACCCCGTGAACATTTAACTTGTGCAGTAACCTCTTATGTGGTACCTTATCGAATGCCTTCTGGAAATCCAAATACACCGCATCCAGTGATTCATCGGCATCCACCCTGCTCGTTACATCCTCAAAGGACTCCAGCAAATGTGTCAAACATGATTTCCCTTTCGTAAAACCATGCTGACTGCTTGACTGAATTATGCTTTTCCAAATGTCCTGCTACAGCTTCCTTAATAATGGACTCCAGCATTTTCCCAACAACAGATGTTAGGCTAACTGGTCTATAGTTTCCTGCTTTTTGTTCGCTTCTTTCTTTAAATAGGAGCATTACATTTGTGGTTTTCCAATCCGCTGGGACCTCCCCAGAAACCAGGGAATTTTGGTAGACTACAACCAATGCATCCATTATCTCTGCAGTCACTTCTCTCCTTTGCTGAATTTCATCCAGCACGATCTGAAGATTAGTCTGCATCCCAGAGTACTTAAGGAAGTAGCCCTAGAAAAAGTGGATGCATTGGTGATCATTTTCCAACAGTCTATCGACTCTGGATCAATTCCTATTGACTGGAGGGTAGCAAATGTAACACCACTTTTTAAGAAAGGAGGGAGAGAGAAAACAGGTAATTATAGACTGATTAGCTGACATCAGTAGTGGGGAAAATGTTGGAATAAATTATTAAAGATGAAATAGCAGCGCATTTGGAAAGCAGAGACAGGATCAGTCCAAGTCAGCATGGATTATGAAAGGGAAATCATGCTTGACGAATCTTCTAGAATTTTTTGAGGATGTAACTTGTAGAGTGGACAGGGGAGAACCAGTGGACGTGGTGTATTTGGACTTTCAAAAGGCTTTTGACAAGGTCCCACACAAGAGATTTGTGTGCAAAATTAAAGCAGATGGTATTGGGGGTAATGTACTGACGTGCATAGAGAACTGGTTGGCAGACAGGAAGCAGAGAGTCGGGATAAATGGGTCCTTTTCAGAATGGCAGGCAGTGACTAGTGGGGTGTCGCAGGGCTCAGTGCTGGTACCCCAGCTATTTACATTATACATCAATGATTTAGATGAAGGAATTGAGTGTAATATCTCCAAGTTTGCATATGACACTAAGCTGGGTGGTGGTGTGAGCCTTGAGGAGGACGCTGAGAGGCTGCAGGGTGACTTGGACAGGTTAGGTGAGTGGGCAAACACATGGCAGATTCAGTATAATGTGAATAAATGTGAGGTTATCCACTTTGGTGGCAAAAACACGAAGGCAGAATATTATCTAAATGGTGGCAGATTAGGAAAAGGGGAGGTGCAACGAGACCTGGGTGTCATGATACATCAGTCATTGAAAGTTGGCATGCAGGTACAGCAGGTGGTGAAGAAGGCAAATGGTATGTTAGCCTTCATAGCTAGGGGATTTGAGTATAGGAGCAGAGAGGTCTTACTGCAGTTGTACAGGGCCTTAGTGAGGCCTCACCTGGAATATTGTGTTCAGTTTTGGTCTCCTAATCTGAGGAAGGACGTTCTTGCTATTGAGGGAGTGCAGCGAAGATTCACCAGACTGATTCCCAGGATGGCAGGACTGACATATGAGGAGACTGGATCAACTGGGCCTGTATTCACTAGAGTTTAGAAGGATAAGAGGAGATCTCATAGATACATATAACATTCTGACGGGACTGGACAGGAAGATGCAGGAAGAATGTTCCCAATGTTGGGGAAGTCCAGAACCAGGGGACATAGTCTAAGGATAAGGGGTAAGCCATTTAGGACAGAGATGAGGAGAAACTTCTTCACTCAGAGTTGTTAACCTGTGGAATTCCCTACAGCAGAGAGTTGTTGATGCCAGTTCATTGGATATATTCAAGGGAGAGTTAGATATGGCCCTTACGGCTAAAGGGATTAAGGAGTATGGAGAGAAAGCAAGAAAGGGGTACTGAGGTGAATGATCAGCCATGATCTTATTGAATGGTGGTGCAGGCTCGAAGGGCCGAATGACCTACTCCTGCACCTATTTTCTATGTTTCTATGTTTCTATTCTGTGCTGTTCTTTTTGGCCTGCTTGCAATACCCTGCTCCCTTTTGGTGGCACTGCCTGCTACTCCACTTGATATTCTTTAAAAGTGCCACAAAATCACACATGAGCCATCCATTACGGTTACCTGACAGTTAACTCATTGTGCGAAGCTTAACTGCTCCTCCAACCTGCTTCTGCAATCTTCAGCCAGCCATTCTTGACTTTTTAAAGACTTTGTCCCTCGCAAATTAACTGCATGTTATACAGGAGTCGTAGTACTGAAACGCGAATGGATATGTTAATGAGCTGACCCCACATTTTACTGCGGGAACATTGCTGGATAGCAACAACGGTGAGAAGTCCCACCTGAACAGTGCACTATCGAGGTATAAGTTCTTTGAACCAATCTAATGTACCATGAAACACTGAGGTCACAAAAACAAACAACACACAATTTGTCATACACGCACTCAAGTTCATTGATTATTTCCAAAATCCTTCAGTTGTTTGGTTTATTGCTTTGCTCCCTTCCTCCTGTTTTAGTTTTATGGTGAGGAAGTTTACGATCTGTGTGTGGAAAGGCACTTTTGGCTATAAATAACCAGTAACTGCACATATTTTACTCCAGAGTTGTCAGAATGTAATTTTCATAGACCCAGTGGTACTTTGCAGCTGGCACTATATTTAAGCCCAGAAATAGCCCAACTAACTTTGCAGATTATCTGTCCTAATATCATGTATGCAGCAAATAATGGAAAATAAATCGCAATGTTTTTAAAAATCCCACAAACCTTGTTTTAGAGAGCTTGAACTTCCCACTTGGGTTTTTCTGCTCCCACTCTGCCAGAAAGCCCCAGAAATTCCAGGTCAACATAAAAAGGGCTGAGATCCAGCAAACACAATCTCCACCTCGTTTTCCTGACACTTTGCGTCCAGGAAACCGGTTGTGCTCCGGGGGTAGGAACCAGGAAAACCAGCCCTAAAAAGTCTGGAAAACTTTGTTACAATGGCTTTAAAATGCAAGGAGCAATAATTATTGAGCATTAATAATTGAGCAGCAATAATAACCAAAAATCAACCAACTCTCCTGTCTCAGTAAAATCCAGAGAACTATTGTAAATACCTTAATGATCTAAATAGATGCTGTGTTGTAAGTGGATGAGCAAGAGTGAAAACTTGCAATTCCCCCAAAAGGTAGGACCCATTCAAGAAATAAAATGACAATAATCTTGGGTAAGAAGAGATGATGTTCAAAATTACGAGAGATTTTAATAAGATAAATAGGGAGAAAGCATTTGCACTGTTTTTTTGAATTGTTAACCGGAGTGCATAAATTTAAGATCTTAAAAAAATTGAAAGAAGTTAGTAGAAATTATTGTTTTAAGTAGGAGACTATTAGGACATGGATTGCATGAAGAGACAATGATGGAATCACAATCCATTATAATGCTTAAAAGGGAAGTGGATAAATATTGCCAAAAGTAAATTTTTGAAAGGAAAGGAAAGAGGAATGGAACTAAGTGGCTAGCTCTTTCAGAGAGCTAGCACAAGCATGATGGGCCGAATAGCCTCTTCTGGCTGTAAAATCCTTTGATTCTATGAACTTAAGTAAAACAGCCATCTGTTGAGTAAGATTTTTTAAAACATATCTTAAATATATTTTGATAAAATCAGGCCCATGTTAGCCCCTATGTAATCTATGCCAGTAATGCTTTGCATTATTATAGTACTTTTCACGACCTCCAGGAATCCCAAAGCGCTTCACAACCAATGAAATTCTTTTGAAGTGTAACGGAGATGAGGGGGTTGACCGGGGATGAGGGGGTTGACTTATGAGGATAGGTTGAGTAGGTTGGGTCTATAGACATTGGAGTTCAGAAGAATGAGAGATAATTTAAGATAAAGAGGGGGCTCGACAAGGTGGATGCAGAGAGGATATTTCCACTCATAGAGGAAACTAAAACTAGGGGACACATTCTCAGAATAAGGGGCCACCCATTTAAATATGAGATGAGGAGGAATTTCTTCTCTCAGAGGGTTGTAAATCTGTGAAATTCTCTTCCCGAGAGAACTGTGGAGGCTGGGTCATTGAATATATTTAAGGCAGAGATAGACAGATTTTTGAGCGATAAGGGAATAAAGGGTTATGGGGAGCGGGCAGGGAAGTGGAGCTGAGTCCAAGATCAGATCAGCCATGATCTTATTGAATGGCGGAGCAGGCTTGAGGGGCCAAATTACCTCCTCCTGTTCCTATTTCTTATGTTCTTATATAATCACTTTTGCAATGTAGGAAAACACACAGTAGATGATTAGATGAGAACACAATCATTGTTCATTGTCCATTTTTAGCTGTATTCCCAAAGTTCTGCCTAATATTTATGCTACATGCGTGGAACGTCCATCAGTCCTGTGGTGACTACTGTAAACAAAACAAAAAAACATTTTTTAATTGAACAAATTCTATGGTCATATTAATGCCCGGAGGAATATATGCCTGCATATTTCTTATCTGCGCAGACTGAACTGTGACACAAGAGCAAATTAATCTTATCTAAGGTACAAGAAAAAAATTGGTGCGGTGAAATCACAACACTGGCCTGGAAAATCACCTTGCAAGGACCAAACCACAAACAAGACACGCAGACAGCTCAAGGACCTCATCAGATTTGAAGAATCCTTCACAAGGTCTTTTGTGAAAAGTGCAGGTCATCCATTTAACTAATGCAACATCAGAAAAAGTAATCAGTAGTTATCTCTCCAACCACTCATTGCACACCCCGCCCCCCACCCCCGCCAAACTCAACACCCACAATATACAGAGAGTATCTGAAGGCCATCTGGCATTACATTTTGAAACCTTTGGTGCAAATATGCACCCATACACCAATCCACGCGCCTGGAAACATGCATGGAAAGAAAGAATGACCAATCTACATGCAATGAAGTACCTGCAGGAGGTGAGGAATGATTCCATGATGAGCCCAGAAACAAAATCCTGCCTTCACCATATGCTGGAAAGACCATTAGTGAAAGATTAAAGGGACCCAGAGAAACCTGTGATTAAACTGCCTCGCTTAGGGAGTATGGGCTCAATTTTCTTCAAAGCATTTTTTTTGCGTACTTGAAGAGTTACGCCCGATTTTGGGGGGCCTTAGTACAGCAAAAAAAAATTCTAAGTTTCCCTGTTGGATTTCTTCATTTTGGCGTGGCGTAACCCGATCTTTAGTTTTGGGGGTGGAGCCTTGATCTGTGCCAAAAAGATCGGGCTGCCATGGTAACCAGGGACACAATGCGAGCTGAGGCTGCAAAATGAAGTATGCAGCCAGTTCCCAACACATTGAAAGAATTGAAAAATACATAGCAGCAACTTCCCTCCAACCCCGCCCGAAGGGCTTGCCAGTCCGGTTCCATTCTCGGTCCCCATTCTCCTGGTCGGGTCCCATTCTCGGTCCACGGATTTTTTTATTTACTCTCTCTCGCTCTCTCTCTCTCTCTTGCTCTCTCCTCTCTTTCCTGTGTGTGCATGTGTGTGAACTGGGGACCAAGAATGGGACCAGACAGCCCCTTTGGGCAGGGTTGGAGGTAAATTGCTGCTATGTGTTTTTCAATTCTTTTAGTGTGTGCGGGCATTTGCTGCGCCGATTTCCTTAACTCTCTGGAAGGTTTTTCTGCAGAGGCCACATACGCTGGCCTAAGCACAACTGGAGTAACTCTCAGCTGGCCAAACTTCCCTAAATGGCCAGAATTGTCGTAGGTGGCTGGTTACGCCCTCTTCGACTGAAAAAAAAACTGAATGAAAAAAATTGGAACTAAATGAGTTACAGTGGTGCAAATTGATTGTGGAAACTGGTTTTTCAACTTGGGCCAAAAAAAGCAGCCTGCTCTAAAAAAAAAAGGCACAAATCACTGGGGAAAATTGAGCCCATATATAAGAGGATAAGTGAGGCTGAAACATAGAAACAAAGAAAACAGGAGCAGTAGTAGGCAATTCGGCCCTTCGAATCTGCACCGCCATTTAATATGATCATGGCTGATCCTCTATCTCAACACCATATCCCCGCTTTTTTCCCCCATACCCCTTGATGCCTTTTGTTTCTGGAAATCTATCCATCTCCCTCTTAAATATATTCAATGACTTGGCCTCCACAGCCTTCTGTGGTAGAGAATTCCACACGTTCACCACCCTCTAAGTGAAAACATTTCTCCTCAACTCGGTCCTAAATTTCCTACCCCGTATTCTGAGACTGTGACCCTTGTTCTAGACTTCCCAGCCAGGGGAAACATCCTCCCCGCATCCAGTCTATCCAACACAGTCAGAATTTTATACGTTTCAATGAGATCCCCTCTCATTCTTCTAAACTCGAGTGAGGAGGATGACTCATCAGGGGAGGGCAGCAGCAGCCAAGTTCATGGCACCGTGGCTGGCTCTGTTGCACAGGAGGGCAGGAAAAAGAGTGGGAGAGCAATAGTGATAGGGGATTCAATGGTGAGGGGAATAGATAGGCGTTTCTGCGGCCGCGACCAAGACTCCAGGATGGTATGTTGCCTCCCTGGTGCAAGAGTCAAGGATGTCTCGGAGCGGGTGCAGGACAGTCTGAAATGGGAGGGAGAACAGCCAGTTGTCGTGGTGCACATTGGTACCAACGACATAGGTAAAAAAAGGGATGAGGTCCTACGAAACGAATTTAAGGAGCTAGGAGCTAAATTAAAAAGTAGGACCTCAAAAGTAGTAATCTCGGGATTGCTACCAATGCCACGTGATAGTCAGAGTAGGAATCGCAGGATAGCGCAGATGAATACGTAGCTTGAGCAGTGGTGCAGCAGGGAGGGATTCAAATTCCTGGGGCATTGGGACCGGTTCTGGGGGAGGTGGGACCAGTACAAACCGGACGGTCTGCACCTGGGCAGGACCAGAACCAATGTCCTAGGGGGAGTGTTTGCTAGTGCTGTTGGGGAGGATTTAAACTAATATGGCAGGGGGATGGGAACCAATGCAGGGAGACAGAGGGAAACAAAAAGGAGGCAAAAGCAAAAGACAGAAAGGAGATGAGGAAAAGTGGAGGGCGGAGAAACCCAAGGCAAAGAACAAAAAGGGCCACTGTACAGCAAAATTCTAAAAGGACAAAGGGTGTTAAAAAAACAAGCCTGAAGGCTTTGTGTCTTAATGCAAGGAGTATCCGCAATAAGGTGGATGAATTAACTGTGCAAATAGATGTTAATAAATATGATGTGATTGGGATTACGGAGATGTGGCTCCAGGATGATCAGTGCTGGGAACTCAACATTCAGGGGTATTTGACATTCAGGAAGGATAGAGTAAAGGGAAAAGGAGGTGGGGTAGCATTGTTGGTTAAAGAGGAGATTAATGCAATAGTTAGGAAAGACATTAGCTTGGATGATGTGGAATCTATATGGGTAGAGCTGCAGAACACCAAAGGGCAAAAAACATTAGTGGGAGTTGTGTACAGACCTCCAAACAGTAATAGGGATGTTGGGGAGGGCATCAAACAGGAAATTAGGGGTGCATGCAATAAAGGTGTAGCAGTTATAATGGGTGACTTTAATATGCACATAGATTAGGCTAGCCAAACTGGAAGCAATACGGTGGAGAAGGATTTCCTGGAGTGCATAAGGGATGGTTTCCGAGACCAACTAGGGGGGAGGCCATCTTAGACTGGGTGTTGTGTAATGAGAGAGGATTAATTAGCAATCTCATTGTGCGAGGCCCCTTGGGGAAGAGTGACCATAATATGGTGGAATTCTGCATTAGGATGGAGAATGAAACAGTAAATTCAGAGACCATGGTCCAGAACTTAAAGAAGGGTAACTTTGAAGGTATGAGGCGTGAATTGGCTAGGATAGATTGGCGAATGATACTTAGGTGGTTGACTGTGGATGGGCAATGGCAGACATTTAGAGACCGCATGGATGAATTACAACAATTGTACATTCCTGTCTGGCGTAAAAATAAAAAAGGGAAGGTGGCTCAACCGTGGCTATCTAGGGAAATCAGAGATAGTATTAAAGCCAAGGAAGTGGCATACAAATTGGCCAGAAATAGCAGCGAACCCGGGGACTGGGAGAAATTTAGAACTCAGCAGAGGAGGACAAAGGGTTTGATTAGGGCAGGGAAAATGGAGTACGAGAAGAAGCTTGCAGGGAACATTAAGGTGGATTGCAAAAGTTTCTATAGGTATGTAAAGAGAAAAAGGTTAGTAAAGACAAACGTAGGTCCCCTGCAGTCAGAATCAGGGGAAGTCATAACGGGGAGCAAAGAAATGGCAGACCAATTGAACAAGTATTTTGGTTCGGTATTCACTCAGGAGGATACAAACAACCTTCCGGATATAAAAGGGGTCAGAGGGTCTAGTAAGGAGGGGGAACTGAGGGAAATCTTTATTAGTTGGGAAATTGTGTTGGGGAAATTGATGGGATTGAAGGCCGATAAATCCCCAGGGCCTGATGGACTGCATCCCAGAGTACTTAAGGAGGTGGCCTTGGAAATAGCGGATGCATTGACAGTCATTTTCCAACATTCCATTGACTCTGGATCAGTTCCTATGGAGTGGAGGGTAGCCAATGTAACCCCACTTTTTAAAAAAGGAGGGAGAGAGAAAACAGGGAATTATAGACCGGTCAGCCTGACCTCAGTAGTGGGTAAAATGATGGAATCAATTATTAAGGATGTCATAGCAGTGCATCTGGAAAATGGTGACATGATAGGTCCAAGTCAGCATGGATTTGTGAAAGGGAAATCATGCTTGACAAATCTTCTGGAATTTTTTGAGGATGTTTCCAGTAGAGTGGACAAAGGAGAACCAGTTGATGTGGTATATTTGGACTTTCAGAAGGCTTTCGACAAGGTCCCACACAAGAGATTAATGTGCAAAGTTAAAGCACATGGGATTGGGGGTAGTGTGCTGACGTGGATTGAGAACTGGTTGTCAGACAGGAAGCAAAGAGTAGGAGTAAACGGGTACTTTTCAGAATGGCAGGCAGTGACTAGTGGGGTGCCGCAAGGTTCTGTGCTGGGGCCCCAGCTGTTTACATTGTACATTAATGATTTAGACGAGGGGATTAAATGCAGTATCTCCAAATTTGCGGATGACACTAAGTTGGGTGGCAGTGTGAGCTGCGAGGAGGATGCTATGAGGTTGCAGAGTGACTTGGATAGGTTAGGTGAGTGGGCAAATGCATGGCAGATGAAGTATAATGTGGATAAATGTGAGGTTATCCACTTTGGTGGTAAAAACAGAGAGACAGACTATTATCTGAATGGTGACAGATTCGGAAAAGGGAAGGTGCAACGAGACCTGGGTGTCATGGTACATCAGTCATTGAAGGTTAGCATGCAGGTACAGCAGGCGGTTAAGAAAGCAAATGGCATGTTGGCCTTCATAGCGAGGGGATTTGAATACAGGGGCAGGGTGGTGTTGCTACAGTTGTACAGGGCCTTGGTGAGGCCACACCTGGAGTATTGTGTACAGTTTTGGTCTCCTAACTTGAGGAAGGACATTCTTGCTATTGAGGGAGTGCAGCGAAGATTCACCAGACTGATTCCCGGGATGGCGGGACTGACCTATCAAGAAAGACTGAATCAACTGGGCTTGTATTCACTGGAGTTCAGAAGAATGAGAGGGGACCTCATAGAAACGTTTAAAATTCTGACGGGGTTAGACAGGTTAGATGCAGGAAGAATGTTCCCAATGTTGGGGAAGTCCAGAACCAGGGGTCACAGTCTGAGGATAAGGGGTAAGCCATTTAGGACCGAGATGAGGAGAAACTTCTTCACCCAGAGAGTGGTGAACCTGTGGAATTCTCTACCACAGAAAGTAGTTGAGGCCAATTCACTAAATATATTCAAAAGGGAGTTAGATGAAGTCCTTACTACTCGGGGGATCAAGGGTTATGGCGAGAAAGCAGGAAGGGGGTACTGAAGTTTCATGTTCAGCCATGAACTCATTGAATGGCGGTGCAGGCTAGAAGGGCTGAATGGCCTGCTCCTGCACCTATTTTCTATGTTTCTATGTTTCTAATACAGGCCGAGTCGACCCAATCTCTCCTCATATGACAGTCCTGCCATCCCAGGAATCAGTCTGGTGAACCTTCGCTGTACTCCCTCTATGGCAAATATATCCTTTCTTAGGTAAGGAGACCAAAACTGCACACAATACTCCAGGTGCGGTCTCACCAAGGCCCTGTACAACTGTAGTAAGATATCCTTGCTCCTGTACTCAAATCCTCATGCAATGAAGACCAACATACCATTTGCTTCCTAACTGCTTGCTGCCCCTGCATGTTTGCTTTCAATGACTGGTGTACAAAGGACACCCAGGTCCCTCTGTACATCGACACCTTCCAAGCCATCACCATTTAAATAATACTTTGTCCTTAGGTTTTTCCGACCAAAGTGGATAACTTCACATTTATCCACGTTATACTGCATCTGCCATGTGTTTGCCCACTCATTCAACCTATCTAAATCGCCTTGCAGCGTCTTTGCATCTGCCTCACAACTCACAATCCCACCTAGTTTTGTGTCATCAGCAAACTTGCAAATATTACATTTGGTTCCCTCATCCAAATCATTTATGTGCATTGTGAATAGCTGGGGTCCAAGCATTGATCCCTGTGGTACCCCACTCGTCACTCCCCACCACCCCGAAAAAGACCCGTTTATTCCTACTCTCTGTTTCCTCTCAGTTAACCAATTTTCAATCCATGCTAATACACTACCCCCCATTCTATGTGCTTTAATTTTGCACACTAACCTCTTATGTGGGACTTTATCAAAGACCATCTGAAAATCCAAATACACGACATCCACTGGTTCTCCCTTATCTAGTCTATCAGTTACATCTTCAAAAAACTCCAGTAGGTTTGTCAAACATGATTTTCCTTTCATAAATCCATGTTGACTTTGTTCAATCCCGTTGATATTTTCTAAGTGTGCCATTATCACATCCTTTATAATAGACTCCAGCATTTTCCCTACTACTGATGTCAGGCTAACTGGTCTGTAGTTCCCCATTTTCTATCTACCTCTTTTTTTAAATAGTGGGGTTACATTTGCCACCCTCCAATCTGCATGAACTGGTCCATAATCTATAGAATTTTGGAAGATGACAACCAATGCATCTACTATTTCCATGGCTATCTCTTTTAATACTCTGGGATGCAGATCATCAGGCCCTGGGGATTTATCTGCCTTCAGTCCCATTAGTTTCTCCAGCACTATTTTCTTACTAATTATCATTTCCTTTAATTCCTCTTTCTCACTAGACCCTTGGTTCCCCAGCATTTCTGGGACATTATTTGTGTCCTCTTCCATGAAGACAGAACCGAAGTATTTATTTAATTGTTTTGCCATTTCCTTGTTCCCCAAATACTCTACATCCATTGGTTCTCCCTTATCTATTCTATCAGTTACATCTTCAAAAAACTCCAGTAGGTTTGTCGGGAGTTCATGGTGAGTCGGAGAGGCTCAGGAGGTGCATCGGAGAGGCCTATAAAAAGGCCCAATGCGTTGCTGAGGCTCGGGAGTTCGTGGTGAGTTGGAGAGGCTCGGGAGTTGCGTCGGAGAGGCCTGTAAAAAGGCCCAACACGTCGCTGAGGCTCGGGAGTTCGTGGTGAGTCGGAGAGGCTCTGGAGGTGCGTCGGAGAGGCCTATAAAGAGGCCCAATGCATCGCTGAGGCTCAGGAGTTCATGGTGAGTTGGAGAGGCTCGGCAAGTGCGTCGGAGAGGCCTATAAAAAGGCCCACGCGTCGCTGTGGCCAGTTTGTGCAGCTACAGGGAAAAGGCAAAAAAGAAGTAGAAAGAAATCGAAAGGTGACGTCACAGCCAAGGGGGTAAGTGATTGGTTGATGATTGGGAAGTAGTTTTTCTTTTTCTTTATCAGTAAGTAATCTTTCAGCATTATTGTTGCCCAATTAAATTAATTCAATGGTTAAGTCATGGCAGGAGAGTTCAGACACGTGTTATGCTCCTCCTGTACTATGTGGGAACTCAGGGACGCTTCCGGTGTCCCTGACGACTATGTGTGCGGGAAGTGCATCCGCCTGCAGATCCTGACAGAGACCGCATTGCGGCACTGGAGCTGTGGGTGGATTCACTCTAGAGCATCCATGATGCTGAGAATGACGTGAATAGCACGTTTAGCGAGTTGGTCACACTGCAGATAGGGGACGGGTGACCAACAGGAAGAGCAGTGCAAGGAAGGTAGTGCAGGGGCCGCTGCAGTCATCCCCCTGCAACACAGATACACCGCTTTGGGTACTGTTGAGGGGGATGACACATCAGGGGAAGGCAGCAGCAGCCGCCAAGTTCATGGCACCATGGCTGGCTCTGCTGCACAGGAGGGCAGGAAAAAGAGTGGGAGAGCAAAAGTGATGGGGGATTCAATTGTAAGGGGAATAGAGAGGCGTTTCTGCGGCCGCAACTGAAACTCCAAGATGGTATGTTGCCTCCCTGGTGCAAGGGTCAAGGATGTCTCGGAGCGGGTGCAGGACATTCTGAAAAGGGAGCGTGAACAGCCAGTTGTGGTGCACATTAGTACCAACGATATAGGTAAAAAAACGGGATGAGGTCCTACGAGACGAATTTAGGGAGCTAGGCGCTAAATTTAAAAAGTAGGACCTCAAAAGTAGTAATCTCAGGATTGTTACCAGTGCCACGTGCTAGTCAGAGTAGCAGGATAGCTCAGATGAATACGTGGCTTGAGGAGTGCTGCAGAAGGGAGGGATTCAAATTCCTGGGGCATTGGAACCGGTCCTGGAGGAGGTGGCATCAGTACAAACCGGACGGTCTGCACCTGGGCAGGACCGGAATCAATGTCCCAGGGGGTGTGTTTGCTAGTGCTGTTGGGGAGGAGTTAAACTAATATGGCAGGAGGATGGGAACCTATGCAGGGAGGCAGAGGGAAATAAAAGGGAGACAGAGGCAAAAGATAGAAAGGAGAACAGTAAACATGAAGGGCAGAGAAACCCAAGACAAAAAACAAAAAAGGCCACATTACAGCAAAATTCTAAAGGAGCAAAGTGTGTTAAAAGACATGCTTGAAGGCTCTGTGCCTCAATGCGAGGAGTATTCGTAATGAGGTGGACGAATTAACTGCGCAGATATCAGTTAATGGATATGATGTAATTGGCATCACAGAGACATGGCTCCAGGGTGACCAAGCTGGGAACTCAACATCCAGGGGTAGTCAATAGTTAGGAAGGATAGACAGAAAGGAAAAGGAGGCGGGGTGGCATTGCTGGTTAAAGAGGACATTAATGCAATAGTAAGGAAGGACATTGGCTTGGATGATGTGGAATCAGTATGGGTGGAGCTACGGATTAGAAACATAGAAACATAGAAAATAGGTGCAGGAGTAGGCCATTCAACCCTTCTAGCCTGCACCGCCATTCAATGAGTTCATGGCTGAACATGCAACTTCAGTACCCCATTCCTGCTTTCTCGCCATACCCCTTGATTCCCCCTAGTAGTAAGGACTTCATCTAACTCCTTCTTGAATATATTTAGTGAATTGGCCTCAACAACTTTCTGTGGTAGAGAATTCCACAGGTTCACCACTCTCTGGGTGAAGAAGTTTCTCCTCATCTCGGTCCTAAATGGCTTACCCCTTATCCTTTAGACTGTGACCCCTGGTTCTGGACTTCCCCAACATTGGGAACATTCTTCCTGCATCTAACTTGTCTGAACCCATCAGAATTTTAAACGTTTCTATGAGGTCCCCTCTCATTCTTCTGAACTCCAGTGAATACAAGCCCAGTTGATCCAGTCTTTCTTGATAGGTCAGTCCCGCCATCCCGGGAATCAGTCTGGTTAACCTTCGCTGCACTCCCTCAATAGCAAGAATGTCCTTCCTCAAGTTAGGAGACCAAAACTGTACACAATACTCCAGGTGTGGCCTCACCAAGGCCCTGTACAACTGTAGTAACACCTCCCTGCCCCGTACTCAAATCCCCTCGCTATGAAGGCCAACATGCCATTTGCTTTCTTAACCGCCTGCTGTACCTGCATGCCAACCTTCAATGACTGATGTACCATGACACCCAGGTCTCGTTGCACCTCCCCTTTTCCTAATCTGTCGCCATTCAGATAATAGTCTGTCTCTCTGTTTTTACCACCAAAGTGGATAACCTCACATTTATCCACATTATACTTCATCTGCCATGCATTTTCCCACTCACCTAACCTATCCAAGTCACTCTGTAGCCTCATAGCATCCTCCTCGCAGCTCACACTGCCACCCAATTTAGTGTCATCCGCAAATTTGGAGATACTACATTTAATCCCCTCGTCTAAATCATTAATGTACAGTGTAAACAGCTAGGGCCCCAGCACAGAACCTTGCGGTACCCCACTAGTCACTGCCTGCCATTCTGAAAAGTACCCATTTACTCCTACTCTTTGCTTCCTGTCTGACAACCAGTTCTCAATCCATGTCAGCACACTATCCCCAATCCCATGTGCTTTAACTTTGCACATTAATCTCTTGTGTGGGACCTTGTCAAAAGCCTTCTGAAAGTCCAAATATACCACATCAACTGGTTCTCCCTTGTCCACTCTACTGGAAACATCCTCAAAAAATTCCAGAAGATTTGTCAAGCATGATTTCCCTTTCACAAATCCATGCTGACTTGGACCTATCATGTCACCTCTTTCCAAATGCGCTGCTATGACATCCTTAATAATTGATTCCATCATTTTACCCACTACCGATGTCAGGCTGACCGGTCTATAATTCCCTGTTATCTCTCTCCCTCCTTTTTTTAAAAGTGGGGTTACATTAGCTACCCTCCACGCGATAGGAACTGATCCAGAGTCAATGGAATGTTGGAAAATGACTGTCAATGCATCCGCTATTTCCAAAGCCACCTCCTTAAGTACTCTGGGATGCAATCCATCAGGCCCTGGGGATTTATCAGCCTTCAATCCCATCAATTTCCCCAACACAATTTCCCGACTAATAAGGATTTCCCTCAGTTCCTCCTCCTTACTAGACCCTCTGACCCCTTTTATATCCGGAAGGTTGTTTGTGTCCTCCTGAGTGAATACCGAACCAAAGTACTTGTTCAATTGGTCTGCCATTTCTTTGTTCCCCGTTATGACTTCCCCTGATTCTAACGGCAGGGGACCTACGTTTGTCTTTACTAACCTTTTCCTCTTTACATATCTATAGAAACTTTTGCAATCCGCCTTAATGTTCCCTGCAAGCTTCTTCTCATACTCCATTTTCCCTGCCCTAATCAAACCCTTTGTCTTCCTCTGCTGAGTTCTAAATTTCTCCCAGTCCCCGGGTTCGCTGCTATTCCTGGCCAATTTGTATACCACTTCCTTGGCTTTAATACTATCCCTGATTTCCCTTGATAGCCACGGTTGAGCCACCTTCCCTTTTTTATTTTTACGCCAGACAGGAATGTACAATTGTTGTAGTTCATCCATGTGGTCTCTAAATGTCTGCCATTGCCCATCCACAGTCAACCCCTTAAGTATCATTCGCCAATCTATCCTAGCCAATTCACGCCTCATACCATCGAAGTTATCTTTCCTTAAGTTCAGGACCCTTGTCTCTGAATTAACTGTTTTATTCTCCATCTTAATGCAGAATTCCACCATATTATGGTCACTCTTCCCCAAGGGGCCTCGCACAACGAGATTGCTAATTAATCCTCTCTCATTACACAACACCCAGTCTAAGATGGCCTCCCCCCTAGTTGGTTCCTCGATATATTGGTCTAGAAAACCATCCCTTATGCACTCCAGGAAATCCTCCTCCACCATATTGCTTCCAGTTTGGTTTGCCCAATCTATGTGCATATTAAAGTCACCCATTATAACTGCTGCACCTTTATTGCATGCACCCCAAAGGGCAGAAAACACCGGTGGGAGTTGTGTACAGACCACCAAACAGTAGTAGTGAGGTTGGGGACAGCATCAAACAAGAAATAAGGGATGTGTGCAATAAAGGTACAGCAATTATCATGGGCGACTTTGATTTACATATAGATTGGGCTAACCAAACTGGTAGCAATGCGGTGGAGGAGGATTTCCTTGAGTGTATTAGGAATGGTTTTCTTGACCAATATGTCGAGGAACCAACTAGGGAGCTGGCCATCCTAGATTGGGTGATATGTAATGAGAAGGGACTAATTAGCATCTTGTTGTGCGAGGCTCCTTGGGGAAGAATGACCATAATATGGTAGAATTCTTTATTCAGATGGAGAGTGACACAGTTAATTCAGAAAGTAGGGTCCTGAAATTAAGGAAAGCTACCTTCGACAGCATGAGGCGTGAATTGGCTAGAATAAACTGGCAAATTATACTTAAAGGGTTGACGGTGGATAGGCAATGGCATTTATAGATCACATGGATGAACTTCAACAATTGTACATCTCTATCTGGAGTAAAAATAAAACAGGGAAGGTGGCTCAACCGTGGCTAACAAGGGAAATTAAGGATAGTGTTAGATCCAAGGAAGAGGCATATAAATTGGCCAGAAAAAGCAGCAAACCTGAGGACTGGGAGAAATTTAGAATTCAGCAGAGGAGGACAAAGGGTTTAATTAGGAGGGGGAAAATAGAGTACGAGAGGAAGCTTGCCGGGAACATAAAAACTGACTGCAAATGCTTCTATAGATATGTTAAGAGAAAAAGATTAGTGAGGACAAATGTAGGTCTCTTGCAGTCGGACTCAGGTCAATTTATAATGGGGAACAAAGAAATGGCAGACCAATTGAACAAATACTTTGGTTCTGTCTTCACGAAGGAAGACACACATAACCTTCCAGATGTACTAGGAGACCGAGGGTCTAGTGAGAAGGAGCAACTGAAGGATATTCTTATTAGGTGGGAAATTTGTTGGGGAAATTGATGCGAGTGAAGGCTGATAAATCCCCGAGGCCTGATTGTCTGCATCTCAGAGTACTTAAGGAAGTGGCCCTAGAAATAGTGGATGCATTGCTGATCATTTTCCAACAGTCTAACGACTCTGGATCAGTTCCTAAAGACTGGAGGGTAGCTAATGTAACACCACTTTTTTAAAAAGGAGGGAGAGAGAAAACGGGTAATTATAGACTGGTTAGCCTGACATCAGTAGTGGGGAAAATGTTGGAATCAATCATTAAGGATGAAATAGCAGCGCATTTTGAAAGCAGTGACAGGATCGGTCCAAGTCAGCATCGATTTATGAAAGGGAAATCATGCTTGACAAATCTTCTGGAATTTTTTGAGGATGTAACTAGTAGAGTGACAAGGCAGAACCAGTAGATGTGGTGTATTTGGACTTTCAAAAGGCCTTTGACAAGGTCCCACATAAGAGATTGGTGTGCAAAATCAAAGCACATGGTATTGGGGGTAATGTACTGGCGTGGATAAAGATGGTTGGCAGACAGGAAGCAGAGAGTCGGGATAAACAAGTCCTTTTCGGAATGGGAGGCAGTGACTAGAGGCGTGCGCAGGGCTCAATGCTGGGACCCCAGCTCTTTACAATATACATTCATGTTTTGGATGAAGGAATTGAGTGTAATATCTCCAAGTTTGCAGATGACACTAAACTGGGTGGCGGTGTGGGCTGTGAGGAGGATGCTAAGAGGCTGCAAGGTGATTTGGACAGGTTAGGTGAGTGGGCAAATGCATGGCAGATGCAGTATAATGTGGATAAATGTGAGGTTTTCCACTTTGGTGGCAAAAACACGAAGGCAGAGTATTATCTGAATGGCGGCAGATTCAGAAAAGGGGAGGTGCAACGAGACCTGGGTGTCATGGTTCATCAGTCATTGAAAGTTAGCATGCAGGTACAGCAGGCGGTGAAGAAGGAAAATGGCATGTTGGCCTTCATAGCTAGGTGATTTGAGTATAGGAGCAGGGAGGTCTTACTGCAATTGTGCAGGGCCTTGGTGAGGCCTCACCTGGAATATTGTGTTCAGTTTTGGTCTCCTAATCTGAGGAAGGACGTTCTTGCTATTGAGGGAGTGCAGCGAAGGTTCACCAGACTGATTCCAGGCATGGCTGGACTGACATATGAGGAGAGATTGGATCACCTGGGTCTTTATACACTGGCGTTTAGAAGGATGAGAGGTGATCTCGTAGAAATGTTTTGACGGGAAGCGACAAGTTAGATGCGGGAAGAATGTTCCCGATGTTGGGGAAGTCCAGAACCAGGGGACACAGTTTTAGGATAAGGAGTAGGCCATTTAGGACTGAGATGAGTAGAAACTTCTTCACTCAGAGAGTTGTTAACCTGTGGAATTCCTTGCCGCAGAGAGTTGTTGAGGCCATTTCATTGGATATATTCAAGAGGGAATTCAATATGGCCCTTACGGTTAAAGGGATCAAGGGGTATGGAGAGAAAGCAGGAAAGGGGTACTGAGGTGAATGATCAGCCATGATCTTATTGCATGGTAGTGCAGGCTCGAAGGGCCGAATGGCCTATTCCTGCACCTATTTTCTATGTTTCTATTACAAATTCTCCTGTTTCTGTCTGTAAATTACCTACATTTGTCTTCACTAATCTTTTTCTTTTTATGTACTTGTAGAAACTTTTGCAGTCGGTTTTTATGTCCCTTGCAAGTTTACACTCTCACTCAATTTTTCCACTCTTAATCAATCTCTTGGCCCTTTTTTGCTGAATTCTAAACTGCTACCAATCCTCAGGCTTGCTACTTTTTCTGGCAACTTTGTATAACTCCTCTTCGGATCTAATGCTATCCTTCATTTCTTTTGTTCGCTTTGGTTGGGCCACTTTTCCTTTTGTGTTTTTATGCCAGAAAGGAATGTATAACTGTTGCAATTCATGCATTCGTTCCTGAAATATTAACCTTTGCCTATCCACCGTCATGCCTTTTAATGAATCTTCCCAATCTATCATAGCCAATTCATTCCTCATACCTTCGTAGTTTCCTTTGTTTAGATTTAGGACCCTAATTTTGATTGGACTACTTCACTTTCCATCTTAATAAGAAAATCAATCATGTTATGGTCATTCTTCCCTAAAGGACCCCGCACAACAAGACTGTTAATTAACCCCTTCTCATTGCACAGTACCCAATCTAGAATTGCCTGTTCCCTAGTAGGCTCCTCAACATACTGGTCTAAAAAACCATCTCGTACACACTTCAGCAATTCATCAGCCACAGTATTATTACTAAGTTGGTTTGGCCAGTCTACATGTAGATTAAAGTCACCTCATCATCATAGGCAGTCCTTCGGAATCGAGGAAGACTTGCTTCCACTCCTGAAGTGAGTTCTTTGGTAGCCGAACAATCCAATACGAGTGCCTCAGACTCTGTCACAGGTGGAACAGATAGTCGTTGAGGAAAGGGGTGGGTGGGACTCGTTTGCCGTACGCGCTTTCCGTTGCCTGCGCTTGATTTCTGCATGCTCTTGGCGTTGAGACTCGAGGTGCTCAGCGCCCTCTTGGATGCACTTCCTCCACTTCGGGTGGTCTTGGGCCAGGGACTCCCAGGTGTCATCGGGGATGTCGCACTTTATCAGGGAAGCTTTGAGGGTGTCCTTGTTACGTATCCGCTGCCCACCTTTGGCTCGTTTACCGTGAAGGAGCTCCGAGTAGAGCACTTGCTTTGGGAGTCTCCTACGATTACTGTAGTACTCTTGCTACATGCATCTCTAATTTCCTGTTTGATGCTTATGCTTTAGCAACAGTGAATCCTGTATCTTCTTTTCATTGTCATGTTTTCTGTTACAACTTTACTGATATGGTTATTAGTTAAACACACATCATTACCTATATTTGATTGTCTTCAGTACATTATCTGCCTTTTGGTATCTACATGTATATAATATTTTTGCCTGTGATACTTCTCTGTAGTTACCAATTCAACTTTTTCCATCCACAGTACAATCTAGACTGTCCGGATGAAACCACACGGGAAGCTGCACACCCAATCATTACGACTGTACCAGGCACTAGCACAGATACAAACACTTTTATCTCCTCAAATTAGTTAATAAACATCATGTGTGAATGGAGGGGTTAATACTTCCAAGAGTTGAGGGTAGGTTACAGAGGCCAGTGATAAAAAATTGTGAAATCTTCCACATGGCTAGCGGATTAGTATGATGGATCTGTATATGTGACCTGGTGTCAGCCATATCTCAGAGTCACATTTTGCATGAGAGATTCCCTCAATTGCAGTGAGTGACAATCAAATTATCCCATTCTTTTCATTCCTTCTCCAGCAGGATTATGGCATCCAGAAAAAGAGAAAATTACATTTAAATATAAATCATATTAAAATTCACAATACCTCAAAATAACATACAGCAATGAATGGTAAACAGGCAGTAACGTTAACAAATACCTGAACATAGCATCAGTGTATTTCTGCCTATATGAATTTTATGTTGCTTACTGTTACCGCTTTGTGAAAATCGCATTCAAATTCTAACCTGAGTCAGCAAATCATTTTTTTTATTGTTTTGTTTGGCCTGTATTCAAAATCTGTAGTTTTTTTTCCAGTCATTTTATTAATTTAAACAGCCGACTACATCTCTCTCTTTCTCTTTCTCTCTGCTGGTTATGAATTAACTAAATACCTGTGCAACTAATTCTAGAAATTCCTGTAGTGTCTCAAAACTATGCAACTCAATTTTACAATTCTTTCCTTACTGCTTGTTTTGTGTTTTTTTCCAAATGTCTTGTAATGTGCTTTGCATCCTTCAAGTACTGATACTCAGTAAGAAAGAAAGATATGAATACTTTTTATGTCTAGCTGTGGTTGAAGTTTTGATGCAGGCATGGAAATTATAGCCTGTGGCCTTCACAACTGTTAATGCTGCTCTGATTCCTTTTTGATGAACTCAGCACTTCAAGCTGATGTATCTTTTTACAAGCTTAATTTTACCATTCTGTAAAAAAAAATTCAATTGAGTTCTTTTTTGTTTCTAAAAAAACAATACTTGATGAATATTATTTTTAGTTATATTTATGGTTTACAGTATTTCTTGCATTGTAGGATATTTTTTAATCTACAAGATAGACAAGGTATTTCGCACTGTTCATTCTATTTGGTGATAAAATATATTTGGCCAATTAAATATCTGTATTTTAATAAACTTTTATGGGATGTTTACTGGAATTGCTATGCCAATGCTGTTTGTACTTCTGAATTTCCACTGGAAAATATTTACCAGTCTTTTAGATTTGACTATAATTAACTCTGCTTATGGGAACTGCTTTAGTTAACAGGGTATGTTCAATTCCCTTGGCTATATGATTACATCAAGCGGAATATTCCATTGATCAATATTTTAGTCTTTTACTACAACAACACATTTGAAGTGAAGCATGTACAGATGAAAATATACCTTTAAATGATATACAGTATGAATAAAATATAAAATAATGGGCAACAAAAGCACATTTATTATATTAAACCATGTTTAAAACAAAGTTCCTTTTATAAAACAATGACGGTACTTCAAAAATAATGAATTGATTATGAGATGCTTTGAG
The DNA here is from genome assembly GCF_044704955.1 of Pristiophorus japonicus. Taxonomy (NCBI): domain Eukaryota; kingdom Metazoa; phylum Chordata; class Chondrichthyes; family Pristiophoridae; genus Pristiophorus; species Pristiophorus japonicus. The sequence goes on along the minus strand of NC_091983.1, from coordinate 120,731,065 downwards.
ACAGTCTAAGGAAATAATAATGCACTATATAAATGCAAGTTTTTTCTTTCTTTGCATCTTGTTTGTACAGAGCAAGAATATGTACGTTAAGCATTTTATGCAAATTTGTTTGAAGAGTTCAGTCAGTTTTTCTTGATTTTTGAACTTTTATTACAACTCACTAATGTCTATTTGAAATGGCAGCAATTCATTTCTTCTTTTGATCTAATACTGTAATTACAGTAACAAGCACAGTTATGAACAGTAATTAGTATATGTTGTGAATTTTCAGTTTTATCCTCTTAAAAGGAATCTTATGATTCACTAAAATGAAAAAAGCATCATATTGCAACAGACTGATTTTTTGTTTTGATTTTGAGAGTAGCGGTTACATTTTGTGGGTCTACATTTCTACCTTCGTACTCTAGATTATTTTGGCTCTCATATCTTAGATCAGTCTCATGAGTGAATCCCCATACCTTTGACTATGTCTATCCCAGCCTTAAGATCTAGGTAAGCTTTCAGTAGCTTGCCCAGGATAACAAAGCAGAAAATCAATTATGTTAATTACCTTTATCTATTGGGTTTAATGCAGTAATTTCAAAGGATCGCTCTCATCTTCAAGGACTGAATGGAGCATCACACCTTCAGACTTTGTTTTTACTATTATCTTCCCCTACTCAAAAACAAATAGTGACAAATAGGGCTAGAAATTTGGTTCTTGGCGATAATTGTATTTTTTCGTCCAAATTATCATTTGGCAATGCAATCACTCTGAGGCCACAAATTTGAGCTTCAATTTGCGCAGTGGTAAAAATTGGCATTGCACGAGGATTCTTGGCGTAAACCGCAAATTTTCTGCAACTTTACTCCGAGGCCGATACCGCTGCAAGTTGGGCCTAGGAAGGGGGCAAAGCACCAAAAAATAAATTGCAAAATACAAAAAATAAAAAGTCACAAAACATTCACAAGACACTTAACTAGCAAATCGCTGCAAAAGAATTAAAAAATAAAAACTTTAACTTATCTTTTTTGCAGGTCTTCATACTTACCGCTGATCCAAGGGCTGCAACGCAGCTTTTCCCTTGGCATTTTATTTCGTCCTAAATATGGGTGTGCTCAAAATAATCTAGTGTCTATATACAATTTTTGATTTGGATACTTTATGACTTGAATCAGCATATAAAGGGTTAAACATATCACACAGTGTTAAGATCAGTGATGGTTTGCTACTTTTTGCAAGTTTTTTACACTTTACAGTCAAGTCTCTACAGGGCCTCTTTCGATGCATTATTCCTCAGAAGCACTTTGTCGCTGCTTTGGTATTCAGTTCAGTCTGTTTCATGCTTCAATTACAGATAGACAGGTGGAAAGATGTCTTCACAGTCTACTAGCAAGGCATCTTCATGTAAATTGGCCCAGCTGATATAGCGGGTTTGATCGACAGCTATATCTGACATCACTGAGAAGGGGACAATACTTTTGATTGGCTAGAGATCTCATTGACAAGATAGCTGGGTGGCCAAGGGTCTCCTATTGCAGGTTTATATTGGGCTTTGTGTGTGAGTCTGCAGTCAGACTTTCAGTTCTCCAACCAGTAGCCTGAAGGAGTGTTTTCTTTTAATTTTGGGCAAGTTGGTGAATAGCTAAGCTTGTTTTTAGATTGTAGCATTTCATATTGTAATAAGTGAGCTAATATTTTAAAATCTATGTTAGAGTGAAGGTTGGAGGCATCCTTATTATTTCACATAGCAAGGGAGATAGAGAAATGTATGATTTGCTGTTTCATACCATGTATTGTTTATTCGTTTATCTTGTGCCTATTTGTAGCAAATATCGCCAAGATATTGCTCAGAGACCAGTACATATGAAGGAGATTTTTCTGTTACTCAGTACGTACCCCAGATGATATAAAAGTTAAACACTGACCAAGAGTTGGTGAACAATGTGTCTGCAGTAAATAGTGCAGCACGGCAAGTGAAAGAACATGCAAACAAGTGAATACAAAAATTGTACATTATTTCCAAAACCAGTCAAGTGACAATCCAAACGAGCCATGTGAAACAATAGCAACAACTTAATGAAGAGTTACCAACATCACCAGCACCAACACTCAACCCTCTACCCACCACTACCACCTCTCTTTCCCCCCCTCAATGTGAGGCCCATCGTCCTCTTCATGTCTCTGCTTTCACCACAGCAGCACACACCCCTGCCCCTCACCACCTCTGCTCCATGACGTTGTGCAGGAGAGCAGCCAGAGCGCTGTTGCCATGTTCGTCTTGGAGAGAATGTAGGGGGTGAGATGGAATCCGTTGGCAACTCCGGCTCCTCGGGATCTGTCGGCTTCGATGGTGTGGCATCGGGGGGTTGCATGACATGGGCCAAAAGCATCAATTGGCGCATGGTCACTTAAGAGTCTGTGTTTTGCTCCATCGCACTGATGAACCACGACATACTGGCAGAATGCTCCTCTGCAAAGGTGGCAATGTTGGCAGCTATCCCAGCCATGGCCTGAAACAGAACTTGACCTATCTCGACACTCGTCCTCGACAATTGAACCATTTCCTGGATTGCTACCATCCGTCCTGCATTCTCATCGGCTTGTTGCATCATCATGGGTGGTTGCGGCTAGGTGGCTTTTGCAGCACGGCTTTTGCGCCTCCCAACACTTGTTCCTGCGTCGTCCGATTCGAAGCCCAAAAGGTCGGACCCCGAAATTGATGTTGGCCGAACAGGTGGCACACATGTCAGGAGGCTGGAGTCCTCCTCTTGCAACTCCTCAACCTCAAGTGGTACGAAGATTGGGACTTCTCCCTCCTCTTCTTCCTGGTGTTCGTGACTCTGGGTGGCGGAGGTGGATGTGGTGGATATGGGTGATCTAGGGGGGAGTGGGGGGGGGCGCGTGGGTGGAGGAAGGAGCTGGTGTGTTGGGCTGCTGACGGCATCGAGCTGGAAGGCGTTGATGTTTGACACTGCTTTTGTGTTAGGGTTAGGGGTGCATTGATCGGTGCTGTCCGAATCAACATTTGGAAGTAGAGGACAACATTTAAGTGCATAGTGGGGGGCAGAGATTGGTCATGCTGACATATGTACTGTCACATTTCACATTCTTACTTCAAGGACTTCCATCGTTACATAAGCACACTATTAATGGGCGACACACAGTGCAGTAAAAAGCATTTAGCATAAAATGACATGACCTTGTATGACATGAGTGTGACACAGACCGAAGAATCAGATACGCTTACCATCCTCTAGCATGGGATCTGCACCATTCTGTGTGGTGGCACGAGGGTGGTCACCCATCATAGCCAAAGCTCGCTCCTCTAGGCTAGTCACCTCAATGACATCTGGTGGGCCCCCTCCTGTGCCACTCTGCTTTGATGCTTTGGATGCTCTTTTCTGCTGCAGAAATAAAAGTTGCAGCCTTTACACGTTTTGCAACACACACACATACACACACACTGGACACTGAACCTTTTGAAGTAGTACAGGAGTGCAACAAGACATGTTTACTTACTCTTGCTGACGCAACCATATCGTTCCATCGTTTCCTGCACTGGTCACCATCCCACACAATGTTGCCCACTAAGGACACAGCCTTCCCAATCTCCCGCCATATGTGTCTATATTGGGGTGGTGCAGGCTTGCCATGACCATCCCAGGTAAGGTCTTTATAACGGTGCTCCACCTCACATACAAGTTCCTCCAGCTCCTCCTCAGTAAACCAGGGAGCTCTGGGCCTCCCTCCATTAGACTTCTTGGCAGCTTTTTTTGGAATCATGATAGCTTTCTTAGATGGATGACTGATGATGATCTCGTTTTTCTCTCTCCAAATCTGACCCCTCTGCAACTGGCAGGAGCAAGTGAGTAGCGAACTTTTATGAGCATGCACAGCTGTGCCATCAGTCCCAATTGCAGCAAAAATGATGTCATCACCCACAAGAAACTACAAAAAAAATTCTAAATCTCGCGCATGCACGGTGCACGGCCTCCGATATTTGCCACATCGAGAGGCCTGCACCTACCGCCCACTGCTGCTGCCGCCCGCTCATGCTCGCTCCGGCCCGCCAACTTCCACTGCAGTGGGCGGCAAAAACCCACGTTCCGCCCGGAGACCGCTGAGAAACGGGCGGGCCTTAGCTCCCACTGAGTTCGGCCCCTATATGTTTTAATAAGACAACTCGCATTCTTCTAAACTCCAGTGAGTACAGGCCCGACCTGCTCAACCTTTCCTCATAAGACAACCCCATTATCCCAGGAATCAATCTAGTGAACCTTCTCTGAACTGCCTCCAATTTCAAGTATATCCCTCCTTAAATAAGAAGACCAAAACTGTACGCAGTACTCCAGGTGTGGTCTCACCAATACTCTGTACAGTTATAGCAGGACTTCTCTGCTTTTATACTCCATCCCCCTTGCAATAAAGGCCAACATTCCATTTGCCTTCATAATTACTTGCTGTACCTGCATACTAACTTTTTGTGTTTCATGCACAAGGACCCCCGGGTCTTTCTGTACTGCAGCATTTTGTAGTCTCTATATTTAAATAATATTTTGCTTTTCTATTCTTCCACCAAAGTGGACAACCTCACATTTTCCCATAATGTACTTCATCTGCCAAATTTATGCCCACTCACTTAACCTATCTATATCCCTTTGCAGACTCTTTGTGTCCTCCTCACAATTTGCTTTCCCACCTATCTTTGGATCATCAGTAAACTTGGCTACAATACACTCGGTCCCTTCATCAAAATCATTAATATAGATTGTAAATAGTTGAGGCGCCAGCACTGATTCCTGTAACACTCTACTAGTTACAGTTTGCCAACCAGAAAATGACCCATTTATCTCGCCTCTCTGTTTTCTGTTCATTAGCCAATCCTCTATCCATGCTAATATATTACCCCAAACACCAGGAGATCTTATCTTGTATCGTAGTCTTTTATGTGGTACCTTATCAATGCCTTTTGGAAATCCAAATAAACTACATCTATTGGTTCCTGTTTATCCACACTGCTTGATACATCTTCAAAGAACTCTAATAAATGTATCTAACAAGATTTCCATTTCATAAAATCATGTTGACTCTGCTTGATTGCATTATGATTTTCTAAATGTCCTGCTGCACTTCCTTGATAATGGATTCCAACATTTTCCCAATGACACATGTTAGGCTAACTGGCCCATAGGGCTAGAGTTTACACTAGTTTTGCATGCATAACGCCCTCTTAACATCCATTTTACCGCTGAAATGAAGTATAATGCCCATATATCGCCCATTTAGCTACAAAATGGAAACTGACGCCCATTTTTCGGCCACTTATCGGCGAGCGTTACTTTCCCCATGTGTGTAACGCCGGGAGAAAATAATACCGCCCGCCCACTTTTATTGGGCGGAATCGTCAGAATGGGCGAAACCAACAGCCATAATATCTCATAGAAACATAGAAACATAGAAAATAGGTGCAGGAGCAGGCCATTCAGCCCTTCTAGCCTGCACCGCCATTCAATGAGTTCATGGCTGAACATGAAACTTCAGTACCCCCTTCCTGCTTTCTCGCCATAACCCTTGATCCCCCGAGTAGTAAGGACTTCATCTAACTCCCTTTTGAATATATTTAGTGAATTGGCCTCAACTACTTTCTGTGGTAGAGAATTCCACAGGTTCACCACTCTCTGGGTGAAGAAGTTTCTCCTCATCTCGGTCCTAAATGGCTTACCCCTTATCCTCAGACTGTGACCCCTGGTTCTGGACTTCCCCAACATTGGGAACATTCTTTCTGCATCTAACCTGTCTAAACCCGTCAGAACTTTAAACGTTTCTATGAGGTCCCCTCTCATTCTTCTGAACTCCAGTGAATACAATCCCAATTGATCCAATCTTTCTTGATAGGTCAGTCCCGCCATCCCGGGAATCAGTCTGGTGAACCTTCGCTGCACTCCCTCAATAGCAAGAATGTCCTTCCTCAAGTTAGGAGACCAAAACTGTACACAATACTCCAGGTGTGGCCTCACCAAGGCCCTGTACAACTGTAGCAACACCTCCCTGCCCCTGTATTCAAATCCCCTCGCTATGAAGGCCAACATGCCATTTGCTTTCTTAACCGCCTGCTGTACCTGCATGCCAACCTTCAATGACTGATGTACCATGACACCCAGGTCTCGTTGCACCTTCCCTTTTCCTAATCTGTCACCATTCAGATAATAGTCTGTCTCTCTGTTTTTACCACCAAAGTGGATAACCTCACATTTATCCACATTATACTTCATCTGCCATGCATTTGCCCACTCACCTAACCTATCCAAGTCACTCTGCAGCCTAATAGCATCCTCCTCGCAGCTCACACTGCCACCCAACTTAGTATCATCCGCAAATTTGGAGATACTGCATTTAATCCCCTCGTCTAAATCATTAATGTACAATGTAAACAGCTGGGGCCCCAGCACAGAACCTTGCGGCACTCCACTAGTCACTGCCTGCCATTCTGAAAAGTACCCGTTTACTCCTACTCTTTGCTTCCTGTCTGACAACCAGTTCTCAATCCACGTCAGCACACTACCCCCAATCCCATGTGCTTTAACTTTGCACATTAATCTCTTGTGTGGGACCTTGTCGAAAGCCTTCTGAAAGTCCAAATATACCACATCAACTGGTTCTCCCTTGTCCACTTTACTGGAAACATCCTCAAAAAATTCCAGAAGATTTGTCAAGCATGATTTCCCTTTCACAAATCCATGCTGACTTGGACCTATCATGTCACCATTTTCCAGATGCACTGCTATGACATCCTTAATAATTGATTCCATCACTTTACCCACTACTGAGGTCAGGCTGACCGGTCTATAATTCCCTGTTTTCTCTCTCCCTCCTTTTTTAAAAAGTGGGGTTACATTGGCTACCCTCCACTCCATAGGAACTGATCCAGAGTCAATGGAATGTTGGAAAATGACTGTCAATGCATCCGCTATTTCCAAGGCCACCTCCTTAAGTACTCTAGGATGCAGTCCATCAGGCCCTGGGGATTTATCGGCCTTCAATCCCATCAATTTCCCCAACACAATTTCCCGACTAATAAAGATTTCCCTCAGTTCCTCTTCCTTACTAGACCCTCTGACCCCTTTTATATCCGGAAGGTTGTTTGTATCCTCCTTAGTGAATACCGAACCAAAGTACTTGTTCAATTGATCCGCCATTTCTTTGTTCCCCGTTATGACTTCCCCTGATTCTGACTGCAGGGGACCTACGTTTGTCTTCACCAACCTTTTTCTCTTTACATACCTATAGAAACTTTTGCAATCCGCCTTAATGTTCCCTGCAAGCTTCTTCTCGTACTCCATTTTCCCTGTCCTAATCAAACCCTTTGTCCTCCTCTGCTGAGTTCTAAATTTCTCCCAGTCCCCAGGTTCGCTGCTATTTCTGGCAAATTTGTATGCCACTTCCTTGGCTTTAATACTATCCCTGATTTCCCTAGATAGCCACGGTTGAGCCACCTTCCCCTTTTTATTTTTACGCCAGACAGGAATGTACAATTGTTGTACTTCATCCATGCGGTCTCTAAATGTCTGCCATTGCCCATCCACAGTCAACCCCCTAAGTATCATTCGCCAATCTATCCTAGCCAATTCACGCCTCATACCTTCAAAGTTACCCTTCTTTAAGTTCTGGACCATGGTCTCTGAAATTACTGTTTCATTCTCCATCCTAATGCAGAATTCCACCATATTATGGTCACTCTTCCCCAAGGGGCCTCGCACAATGAGATTGCTAATTAATCCTCTCTCATTACACAGCGTTACTTTCCACACGTAATTAATGCCGAGATTCAATAATACCGACCACCCACTTTTTTTTGTCGTAAAGATCACATTTGCTGAAACTAATGCCCAGGAGATCGCCCAGCGTCACTTTCACCACCTCGCACACATCTCGCCCACAATATCGCTCGCCCAAAACACTGCTCAGAAAAAGTGGAACTGTTCTGAATGAATCACAGCAATGTGGGCGCCATTTTTTAAATCACAGGTCGCATCATTCAAAAAGCTGCTTCAACTTTGGGTGAGTTTTGATTGACTCTGGAGTACTTCTCAGGTGAAGTGACCATCTCAACAGACATCTTTTCAGATTCTGGACTATTGGGGTTTACTGTAGGTGTATTTTAGTGAGGAAATTATTGTTTCTGATCAATCACCATTGTACTATCATTGCAATGGGGCCAGCCATTTCTCAGCCTGCATCGATTAATACACAGATGCTGCAGAGTGCAAATGGCTAAATGTCTAATGCACATCATTATGTGCCCAATTTAAGACGTGCCAGAATGAGAAGAACATCCAGACCATACACATCCCGCACTTACAGGGAGAAAAGGTCTTATCTCGACATGTCCGAGCACACCTGCCTTTGGAGACTGCAATTCCACAAGGTGGTGATCAATGAAATATGTGGCCAGATATGCAGCCTGCCATCAGGACATCAGTGTCGGTCGAGGTCAAGGTCACCGCACCACTGTCTTTCTACGTGTCCGTTTCCTTTCAAGCCTCTGCGGGCGAGATATCCCCTCTGTCTCACCATGCTACACATTGCTGCAATAGGCGGGTCACGGAGGCATTGTACTTACGTAGGATGGACTTTCTCAGCTTCCCCATGACCACGGAGGCTCAGACTGACAGGGCTAGAGCATTCTACCGCATTGCTAAGTTTCCCAGGGTGCAGGGAGCAATACAGTGCACTCACATCGTCACGCGGGCACCTTCTCAGGACCCAGAGCTTTTTCATAACAGAAAAGGATTTCACTCCCTGAAGGTCCAACTAGTTGTCGACCACAACCAGATCATACTGTCAGTGAATGCCAAAGGTCCGGGCAGCTTCGATGAGGCTCACATCCTGTGTGAGAGCACTGTCTCTGACATGTTTAAGAGTCAGCCACAAGGACAATGCTGGATGCTTGGTGATAACCGATATGGCCTAACCACCCTGCGTGACACCCATACCGAGCCAAGAAGCGCTACAATCAGAGCCACAGAGACACACGCAATGTGGTCCAGAAAACAATAACTGTACTTAAGCAGTGCTTTAGATGCCTGGACCACTCAGGAGGGGAGCGACAATACAACCCTGAGCAAGTAGCTAAATTTGTGGTCGTGTGCTCCATGCTATATAACCTGGCTATCAGGAGGGGACCAGAATTGCCAGAAGGGATTGATGTCCACCTCAGGAAAGAGAGGAAGAGGAGGACGAGGGGCTGGATGCTGACCGAGGGCCAGACAATCAGGCTGGCTATGCAACCATGCCCACTTCCCCTCAAGACCACAGGAAAGGGCCTGTGGTGGCTACATAGCTGCAAGACTCTTACGTCAAGAGCTCATAACAGAACGATTTGCCTGAAAGAATGTTGCTGTGAGTGACAACACTGAAATACTGCTGTGTGTGCAGCTCAGACATCAATGGCGGTCATCACCTTGGTGCCAGTTAAAGTTTAAGTTGATTGAAGTTAAGTTTTATTTAACCCTTTCATGTTAAGGAATCACCAGTGTGTAACGGTCCAGCTATCTGAGACAATGCGGAACAAGGTTATGTTGAATAAAAATTTTTTTACATGACCATTGCTCTGAAATCATAAGTATCATGGGCAAAAACACCCCACCCCCGCCCACACCCCACTCTTTTGACCATTGACATTGTTATGTATGGAAATCTTACCTATGTGTAAGACTTGCCACTAGGGGGCACACCTGTGGGTCACCTGTGCACCCTGGAGCAAGCAGGTATAGAAGGCAATCCACCATGCTGCTGCCTCACTTTGGAGTTATATTAAAGAGATCAAGGTCACAATAGTTTGAACTTACAACACAGTCTCACGGAGTTATTCTGAACTTAACAACTGGCGACGAGTTACAGATCACGAACTTTCACGTAGAAATGGCTGCCATTGGTATTCTCGAGAAATTTATTGAGGGTGATGATTGGGAAGCCTTCATTGAGCGTCTCGACCAGTACTTCGTGGCCAACAAGCTGGACAAGGCTGAAACGGTGATCAAGTGCAGGGCGATTCTCCTCACCCTATGTGGGTCTTCGATATATGGCCTCCTCAAAAATCTGCTGGTACCAGACAAACCAACGGACAAGACTTACACATGTGTACGCTGGCTCGGGAACACCTCCAGCCAAAGGAGAGCATCCTAATGGCCAGGTATTGCTTTTACACGCGCCGTTACTCTGAGGGCCGAACATGGCGAGCTTTATCGCCGACCTAAGACGCCTTGCGGGACAGTGCAAATTTGCAGGATCTTTGGGGGAAATGTTGCGGGACTTTTTCATGCTTGGAATCGGCCAAGAGGTCATTCTTCACAAACTGCTGTCTGCCGAATCCTTAGATCAGTGCAAGGCCATCACGATAGCCCAGGCTTTCATATCCACGAACGACAACACGAGACAGATATCTTCACAGCATCGAAGCTCACCGGCAAGTACTGTGCATAAGATAATGCCTTCAGCAGGCAGAACTGTACATGGTAGGGCCCACACGACCGCAGAGGTCAGGCCTAGGGTGACTCACAGGCCACTGTGGGGTGTGAATGCATATCCATTAACACCATGTTGGCGCTGTGGGGGCAGTCATAGAGCCCATCAATGTCGATTCAAGCACTATGTGTGCAAGGGCTATGGAACAATGGGGCACCTCCAACGAATGTACAAACAACCTCTGACTCACCACATGGCAGAGTCAGCAGAGGACGACCGATCCAGCGCGGATCACACTGATCGAGCAGGAGAGGCAACTCAACCTGAGGATGAAGAGGAAGTGTATGGGATACACACCTTCACCACCAAAAGCCCTCCGATAATGTTAAAAGTTAAACTGAACGGCATTTCAGTCTCCATGGAATTGGACGCAGGGGTGAGTCAATCAATCATGAGCCAGAAGGCTTTTGAGAAACTGGCACAACAAGGCACAGAGGCCAAAACTGAGCCCGATTTTCACACAACGTTGCACACTTACACCAAAGAACTCGTACCTGTTGTTGGCAGTACGGCAGTGAAAGTATCGAATGACGGAATGGTGCATGATTTATCACTATGGATTATACCAGGCAATGGTCCAACACTGTTCGGTAGAAGCTGGCTAGGAAAGATCTGATGGATCTGGGACGACATCAAAGCACTGTCTTTGGTGGATGACGCCCCGTGCGCCCAGGTTCTAAACAAATTCCCAGCGTTATTTGAGCCAGGCATCGGCAACTTCACAGGCGCCAAGGTGCTGATCCATCTTGTTCCTGAGGCACGGCCCGTTCATCACAAGGCCCGAGCAGTCCCATATATGATGCAAGAGAAAGTTGAGATCGAGCTGGACAGACTTCAACGAGAGGGAATCATATCGTCAGTCAAGTTCAACGAGTGGGCCAGTCCAATCGTGCCGGTACTAAAGAGCGATGGGACGGTCAGAATCTGTGGGGACTACAAGGTAATGATCAATCGAGTCTCGTTACAGGACCAGTACCCACTAACCAAAGCGGAGGACTTATTCGCAACTCTAGCAGAGGGAAAGTCGTTCACCAAGATAGATCTAACCTCTGCTTACATGACACACGAGCTGGCTGAACCATCAAAGAAATTGACGTGCATCAACACGCACAAAGGACTGTTCGTGTACCACAGATGCCCTTTTGGGATTCGCTCGGCTGCAGCCATCTTCCAGAGGAACATGGAGAGTCGGCTGAAATCGGTTCCATGCACCGTGGTGTTCAAAGACGACATCTTGATCACTGGTCGCAACACCACCAAACACTTGCACAACCTGGAAGAGGTTCTAAAGCGACTGGACAGAGTGGGACTCAGGCTGAAACGCTCCAAGTGTGTTTTCCTGACGCCAGAGGTCAAATTTCTGGGGAGAAAGACGGAGGCCATCAAGAATGCACCCAGACCACAGAATGTGACGGAGCTGCATTCGTTCCTGGGACTCCTCAACTATTTTGGTAACTTTCTATCGGGGTTGAGCACTTTGATGGAACCCTTGTATTTATTGCTATGCAAGGGTGATGACTGGGTTTGGGGTAAATCTCAAGAGACAGCCTTTAATAAGGCCAGAAACCTGCTATGCTCTAACAAGTTACTTGTATTGTATGACCCATGTAAACGTTTAGTACTAGCTTGTGATGCATCGTCGTACGGGGTCGGTTGTGTGTTACTGCAAGCAAATGTATCAGGCAAACTGCAACCGGTTGCATATGCGTCCAGAAGTTTATCCAAGGCTGAAAGAGCCTACAGTATGGTTGAGAAAGAAACGTTAGCATGTGTATACGGGGTTAAGAAAATTCACCAATACCTATTTGGTCTCCGGTTCGAGCTCGAAACTGACCACAAACCGTTTACTTCACTGCTCTCAGAAAGCAAAGGTATCAACACCAATGCTTCGTCCCACATCCAAAGATGGGCACTAGCATTGTCTACGTATGACTATGTAATCCGCCACAGACCAGGCACTGAGAACTGCGCTGACGCCCTCAGTCGGCTACCATTGCCCACCACCGGGTGGAAATGGCGCAACCCGCAGACTTGCTTCTGGTAATGGATACTTTTGAGAGTGAGGGGTCAACCGTCATGGCTCGCCAGATCAGGACCTGGACTAGCCAGGACCCTGTGCTATCACTCGTAAAAAGCTGCATCCTCAATGGGAGCTGATCGCTGGTTCCCGGGGAAATGCAAGATGAATTTCACCGACGTAAGGATGAATTGTCCATCCAATCGGATTGTCTCCTATGGGGGAATCACGTGGTTTTTCCAAAAAAAGGCAGGGAAATGTTTACACGCGACCAACACTGTACCCACCCAGACATAGTCATCATGAAGGCTATCGCCAGATCACACATTTGGTGGCCTGACATTGACTCCGAATTGGAGTCATGCATACACCAATGCAACACTTGCTCACAGTTGAGCAACGCACCCAGGGAGACCCCACTGAGACTGTGGTCATGGCCCTCCAAACCATGGTCCAGATATTGCTGGCCCTTTTCTAGGAAAGATGTTTCTAGTAGCAGTGGACACTTATTCTAAATGGATTGAATGTATAATAATGTCATCATATACGTCCACTGCCACCATTGAAAGCCTCAGGGCCTTGTTCGTCACCCATGGTTTGCCCGACGTCCTTGTTGGTGACAATGGACCATGTTTCACCAGCTCGGAATTCAATGAGTTCATGACCCACAATGGCATTAAGCATGTCAGGTCTGCCCCATTTAAGCCCGCATCCAACGGTCAAGCGGAACAGGCAGTCCAAACCATCAAGCAGAGCTTGAAATGCGTAACGGACAGTTCCTTGCAGACCCGGTTATCTCGGGTCCTGCTCAGCTACCGGACATGCCCCCACTCGCTCACCGGGGTTCCCCCTGTATAATTGTTAATGAAGAGAGCACTCAAAACCAGGCTCTCCTTAGTCCACCCGGATCTCAATGATCACGTAGAAACCCGACGGCACCGGCATAACGTGTACCACGATCGCGCGGCTGTATCGCGTGACACTGAGGTTAATGATCCTGTGTTTGTTCTCAATTACGGTCATGGTCCCAAATGGATTGCTGGCACTGTCTTAGCCAAGGAGGGGAATAGAGTGTTTGTTGTTAAATTGTTGAATGGGCAAATATGCAGAAAGCACTTGGATCAGACCAAACTGCAATTAACGGACAACCAAGAACAGTTTGAAGAAGACTTTACCATCTATGATCCACCAACACACACCCAACCAGCAATCGACCACACTGTCAACTACGAGGATAAACCCACCATGCCCGACAGTCCGATCAGACCAGCCGCGCTGCAGTGCAGCAATGACCCGACCAACTCACCCATGCCAGGACTTCAACTCAGGCGATCGAACTGGGAACTTTTTTTTTTTTGAAATTCGTAGCCAATCGTTCCAATTCTTTGTCAAATCACAAACGCCAGAGGTCACCTTGCACACGCCAAGGATCACTCTGCGCCAATGCTCTTAGCCAAAAGGCCTAGAGCCACTGCACCGTTCCTGGAAGTACTGCAATACCAGGTTCGTGCCATGGAGGTGGATGGGTCAGGTCCCCCACACACCTCCGTGGAGGTGGATGGGTCAAGCCACCCCACCCACCTCCTCAACTGGGAACGCAGAGCGCCAGATTGCCTCAACCTGTAAATAACTTGTACATAAGACTTTGTGGGGAAGTGATGTTATCTATGCAAACCTCACCTATGTGTAAGACTTGCCACTTGGGGTCAAACCTGTGGGAGACCTATGGGTCACCTGTGTACCCTGGAGTAAGCAGGTATTAAAGGCAGTCCACCATGCTGCTGCCTCACTATGTTTTGAGCTTACAACACAGTCTCGTGGAGTGATTCTGAACTTAACAGACATCAATCAAATGGTCAACATGTCCAGCAACACAGAACACAAATGCAAAGCAGGAGGGTGGCCCCCTCCCCCAATAAATTACAACAAATTGCACACATCCAGATGGAGATATAACACAGCCATCACCTGCAGACATGCACCTCACTTTCCTTCCCCCCTCTGCTTCTTCTCCCCACCTCTACCCCTTCCCCTCCTTGCTCCACGCCGCCTGGCTGAAGAGCTCCTCAGGCGGTGCCTCACTGGGGGGGGATGAAGGCAGAGGTGGTGCTTGGACACATATGGAAGGGGCGGGGTGCTGAGGGGGGAACATTGTTGGATCCAGAAGCAGGATTTTGGTCCTGCCTCTCATCTGTCGTTCGCAGTGGTGGTGCTGAACCTAGGGGTGGAGTGCCGCGCTCCGGGACCATTGGGATGCCTGTGCCAGCAATATTCCTGGCTTATCGCCTCCAGGGCCTCCACTCACCGCAGAACGTACTCAGTCATGGTGGCCAGCTGTCGGGGTATGACCCCCAATGCATCGAGGATCTGGTCACCAATGTCAACAGTCCTTCTGAACAACTGTACCATCTCTCCGCTCTCATGTGGCGCTCATGGACCAGACCTACCGCGTCCACGAAGCCTCCGCGGGGTCGGTGCCATCCTGGGGACAAATGGGATGCCCTGTGGTGAGGTGCTTGGGGCCGGTACTCCAGAGTGGAGGTGGAAATGACCGGGGAAGTACTAGATGGCCTTGGGGTGGAATGGCTTCTGGAGCGTGGCGATGCAGGTTCCTCGAAGTCCGCGCTCTCATCCATAGAGGACAGACCCAGCTGATTGACTGAGAATCGGAGCTCCTCAGCACCAGATGTAGGATCATCCAGCGAGTCCGGCCCCATGCCCCCACCTTCTGGCCTCTGTGGTCTTGCCTGCATTGCTGGCTGAGCTGCAAAACACAAATGAGGTTATTAGAGGAGAAGGGGGTGCTAGGGTCACAAGATGATTCCAGCGCGACATGCAGCACATGCACGACAAAAGCACCACCGCTCTCAAAATCATCACAGACATCACATTTCATGACCATCAACATATTCTGCATTGCAATGATTTTCATTAGGCCAGCATTATTTATAGGACAATTTTAGAAATCATCTGTTATATATGATTGTTCGGATATCAGGCATCTATTGACTTTACATCACGCAATGGTGTAAACTTTACTCACGCCGCATCACTTCAGGGTCTGCAGCTGCTTGCGCGGCCATCCGGGGGTGCTTCCCCACAAGTGTGAGCACCCGCTCTTCCATCTCCGTGATGTCGCTGGGAACTGGTGGCACCCCCACCCATTCGTCTCTGCGTGGACCACATCGTCGATAGCTTCTTCTGTAAAAGGTAACCAGATGACATGGCATGAGATCATTGCGTGATATCATTGCTAGGTACTTTCACAGAGACTGATACAACACATAACCGACAGATGTAATAATGATTATTATGATAATTATCATTCTTTACCTAAAAACGTGCACCGTGACCGCAGGCTTTGAGTACAACATTCCTGGTATAACCCTAACCCTAACCCTAACTCTAACCCTCACATCTGCTGATAGTCATTCATGACTCTTACAAATCAAATTATATAAATACATAAGTATATGTAAATAAATGTAATACTTACTCTTGCAGATCCAACAAGATCATTCCATCGCTTGCGGCATTGGTTGCCCAATGAGACCACCTCTGCTATCTCGGCCCATATCTTCTGGTAGGCTTCCCACGCCCTCCCTGGGTCAAATCACTCCAGCGTGACTCGACCTCCTGCATTAGGGAGGCATTTGCCTTGTCCAAGAACCTCCTCGCTCTTTTGCGCCCTCCAATGTGCTCCTCTCCAAGCTCATTGCTCTCTCTCCAGCGTCAGTCTCCACAGCGTGCTGTGACGACCCCTCCCTCCATTATAGGCACCAAATTCGGGCAGATATGTGGCTGGTAACAGCTAATTTTTTTTCCCCACTTTACTTAAAGTTCTAAACTCTCCCTCCATCCTCCCTAAGTAGCCAGACCACACCCACACACGCCTTCAGTCCCTCTCAACTCCCTCTCTATCTGTCTCCTCTTCTGCACATGTCATGATGACCCTTGGCCTACTGAATCGCGGGAATCGAGCATTGCCATGCTGTTGCTAAGCACTGCGACACTTTACGGCAGAAGGTCAGAGAGATTTAATGCTACTGCCCATTTCATATCACTCGCGGTAACGCCCAATTTCAAAAATGGAGACTAGGGTCTTTGAGAATGGGTGAGAAGCCTGCGATCTGAAAACCCATTTTTACCGCCCACGCCAGAAATACCGTCCATTTTTGGGCGATATGCACAGAAGTGTAAAATCTAGCCCATAGTTTCCTGCTTTCTGTTTCCCTCCTTACTTGAATAGGGGCATTACATTTACTGTTTTCCAGTCCTCTGGGACCTTTCAAAAATCTAGAGAATTTTGGATTATAACAACCAATGCTTCCACTATCTCTGCAGCCACTTCTTTTAAGACCCTAAGATGCAAGTCATCAGGTGCAGGGGACTTGTCAGCCTTTCGTCTTATTAGTTTGGCAGGCTGGGACCAGTGTCTTGGGGAATCAAATAAGTAGGGTTGTAATAGGGCTTTAAATTAAAAAGTGTGGGGAGAGGGTCAAGTGAGGGGAAATTCCAAAATCTAAAGAGAAAAGTCAAGGCAATGGAGCACTCTAGAGATTTGGGTATAGATAAGCAGAGTGTGACAGGAAAGGATAGAGAGTTTAACGGTAGCAGAGTAGCAGAGAATGAGGTCAAAGCAGGGAATAAAGATAAAACATTTAAATTAGAGGCTCTATCTGAATGCAGAAAGCATTCTGAACAAGATAGATGAATTAATGGCATAAATAGATATAAATGGCTTCGATCTAACAGCCACTACAGAGATGTGGTTGCAAGGTGACCAAGGTTGGGAACTAAATATTCCAGGGTACTTGATGTTTCGAAATGACAGAAAGAATGGAAAAGGAGGGGTGGGGTTGGGTGGTGGCAGCTCTGATAATAAAAGATGGCATAAGTACAGTGGTGAGAACAATTTTTGCTTGGAAGATCAGGAAGTAGAATCAGTATGGGTGGAGATAAGAAAAGATTGGTGGGAGTAGTTTATAGTTCCCCCTAACAGTAGCTATATTGTTGAGCAGAGTATTAATCAACAAATAATAGGAGCTTATAACAAAGGTAATCACGGGGGACTTTAATCTTCATATAGACTGGGCAAATTAAATTGGCAAAGGTAGTCTGGAGGTCGAGTTCATGGAATGTATTTGAGACAATTTCCGAGAACAGGACGTCATGGAACCAACCAGGGAACAGGCTATTTTAGACGTATTATGTAATGAGACAGGGTTAATTATTAAAGGATCCTCTGGGGAAGAGTGATCAAAATATGATAACATTTCACATTGAGTTTGAGAGTTAAATACTTCAGTCCAAAATGAGAGTCTGAAACTTAAATAAAGCCAATTACATAGGAATGAGGACCGAGGTAGCCAAGGTAGATTGGGAAATTAGGTTAAAAGGTATAACAATAGATCAGCAATGGCAAACATTTAAAGAAATATTCCAAAATTCTCAACAAATATACCTTCCAATGAGAAATAAAAATTCTATGGGAAAAGTGATCCATCACTGGCTAACTAAAGAAGTTAAGGATAGTATTAGATTAAAAGAAGAGGCTTATAATGTTGCGAAGAATAGTAGTCAGCCTGAGGATTGGGAGAGCTTGGCAAACCAGGAAAGGATGAACAACAAAATGATAAAAGGAAGAAAATAGAATATGAAAGTAAACTAGCAAGAAATATAAAAACAGATTGTAAGTGTTGTGTATCTGTAAAGCATGCACTCCCATGTTCTGCCACCAGGGAGTGCATCCCCTGAAGTCCCAAGGGATCCTAGCATCCCTTGGGAGCACTGTATATAAGCCAGCTCATAAGGCCTGTTCCTCACTCTGGAGTGTCTTAATAAAGACTGAGGTCACTGTTTCTTTAACCTCCCTGTGTGCAGTCTCATCTGTGTGAGGAACACAACAACTGGCGACGAGTATACGAATCCAACGCAAAGATGCAGCAAACTGTGGGCATCCTGGAGAAGTTCTCGGAGGGTGAGGACTGGGAAGCCTATGTCGAACAGCTAGACCAGTACTTTGTAGCCAATGAGCTGGATGGAGAAGGAAGCATTGCAAAAAGGAGAGCGGTCTTCCTTATGGTCTGCGGGTCACCGACCTACAGCCTCATGAAGAATCTTCTGGCTCCAGTGAAACCCACAGATAAGTCGTATGAGGAGCTGTGTACACTGGTTCGGGAGCATCTTAACCCGAGGGAGAGCATGCTGATGGTGAGGTATCGGTTCTACACGTGCCAGCGATCTGAAGGTCAGGAAGTGGCGAGCTACGTCGCCGAGCTAAGACAACTTGCAGGACAATGTGAGTTTGATGGCTACTTGGAGCAAATGCTCAGAGATTCTTTTGTACTGGGCATTGGCCACGAGACCATCCTCTAAAAACTTTTGACTGTAGAGACACCGACCCTCAGTAAGGCCATTGCGATGTCCACCAATGATAACACCAAACAAATCTCTCAGCACACAAGTGCTAGCAATGTTCATAAATTAACTGGAACTGTGTTTGCGAGCAGAAATGTACAGGGCAGAAACCACGAGTCTGCAACTGCCAGCAGATCTCAGATGACTCGGAGTCCCCAACAAAGGATGAATGTAAGGCAATTCACATCTTGTTGGCGTTGTGGAGGCTTCCATTCAGCCTATTCATGCCGCTTCAAAGGGTATGTTTGCAAGAGCTGTGGAACAATGGGCATCTCCAACGAGCTTGCAGACAAGCTGCAAGCTCTGCAAAACCTGCTAAACACCACGTGGCAAAGGAAGATCGGTCCATGGTGGATCAAAGCAATTTCGAGCCTCAGAGAGAGGAGACAAATGCTGAAGTACACGGAGTGCACACATTTTCGACGAAATGTCCACCTATAATGTTAAATGTCAAATTGAATGGCTTACCCGTAGCCATGGAACTGGACACGGACGATAGCCAATACAGCATGAGTAAAAAGATGTTTGCGAGACTGTGGTGCAACAAGGCACTCAGACCAGCCCTGAGCCCCATCCACACGAAACTGAGAACGTATACCAAAGAGCATATCACTGTCCTAGGCAGCGCCATGGTCAAGGTCACCTATGTGGGCACGGTGCACGAACTGCCACTCTGGATTGTCCTGGGTGATGGCACCACACTGCTTCGAAGGAGCTGGCTGGGCAAAATCCGCTGGAACTGGGATGACATCCGAGCGCTATCACATGTCGATGAGGCCTCATTTACCCACCTCTGTAAAGCATGCACTCCCACATTCCGCCACCAGGGAGTGCATCCCCTGAAGTCCCAAGGGATCCCAGCATCTCTTGGGAGCACTGTATATAAGCTGGCCCCTAAGACCTGTCCCTCACTCTGGAGTGTCTTAATAAAGACTGAGGTCACTGTTATTTTAATCTCCCTGTGTGCAGTCTCATCTGTGTTAGGAACGCAACAGTAAGTACTTCTACAAGTATGTAAAAAGGAAGAGAGTAGCAACAGTAAACATTGATCCCATAGAGGCTGTAACAAGAGAAATTATAATGGGGAATAGGTAAATGGCAGAGACTTTAAATCGAGATTTTGTATCTGTCTTCACAGTAGAAGACACAAAAAGCATGCCAAAAATAGCTGGGAAGCAAGAGGCTAGTTAGAGTGAAGAATGTAAAGTAATTAATATTAGTAGAGAATCGGCCACGGTCTCATTGGGTGGTGGAGCAGGTTCGAGGGGCCTACTCCTGTTCCTATTCCTAATGTTCTTATGTTCTTACTGAATACCAATTTTCGTGTCATCTGCGAATTTTGAAATTGTGCCCCGTACCCCAATTCCACGTCATTACTGTTCATCAAAAACAGCAGTGGTCCCAGTACTGAACCTTGGAGAACACCACTGTATACCTTCCTCTAGACCAAAAAACAGCCATTTCTGTTGCTGACGAACAGAAAAAATTGGATTGATTAAAGTGTATCCTTTTAGCAATTTCAGTGATTAACACAGTCTACTGTTAGATATTCATATTGGATCTGCAGTATCTTTTCTAGTTGCATAATAGTGTTTTCAGCCAGTTGTTTATGGATATCACTGAGAACTTCTTAGATTTTTTTGAAGTGATCACACAAATCACAAATTATTTCTTGCCACAGAGTATTAATGGTACAGTTATAAGAATAATCTCTTAATAGGATTTGGTTGAAAAGGCAATGAATCCTAGGATCCTCCCATCAACTATTGCTGCCACAAAAATGTCCAATTCTTTCAGAGCTCAGGGAACTTTCCCTTAGTTCCGTATAATTTAAGGTGCTTCCAAATTATTGTAAAAGGTACATTGCTGGTGGGGTGTGTGTGGGACAGGGAGGCATGTTGAATTGGATCAAGGGGTCGGTTTTCATCCTGACCTCCTGGGCATCTGAAGAAAATGTAATTCATATAATTCCAAAACATGGGGTCACGGAGAATGCAACCATTGCCCTGAGACGTATTAAATTACTCAACTAATAATCAAAGCCATGCTACATTTTGTTCAAGCTAGTTTTCAGTTTTTTAAACTTATCATTTTCTTACATAATCCCAAAACAAAATTTCTGCATTCATTGAGCATCGTGTTCGCCTGAAAACCTGCGGGAGTGGAGAGAAGGGGGGCATCTTAACACAACTGCTGAGATGCACCTGCCCGGATTCTTCACCGTTGGCCCCGTCAAAATCGCCTGTTTTGAATGCATTGATAGGTGCCTATGTCACGCAGGCACATCTAGGGCATCTGCCATAAAAACTAAGCTAGAAAGTCCATCACAGAAGGCCGAGTTGGGGAAGGGGATGATTGGGATACCACCTGGAAATAAGTTGTAGCTTACCTTGTGGCTTGTTTTATAAGCTGTACAAAAGAAAAATGTTGAAAAAAATTGTTTTGAGGGTCCAGCCCTTGAACTCAGCCAGGATCGCTATGTCACTCCTGCAGCCACCAATGGCCCAGACACTACACCTGATCTGAGCGGGTGTACCTCTTCCGACTGTATGCCAGGTCCCACTGAGGCCCTGCAATAGAGGATCTCCTGAAATAGAGAGTTTCTGAGCCAGGCTCTATTATTTCTTCCCCTTAATTCGGCCCTTCAGTCCCTCAAACCTGTTCTGCGATTCAATTATATCATGGCTAATCTGAACCTCAACCCATTGACCCACCATTGCTAAATACCCCTTGATACACTTGCCTAATAAAAATGTAATTATGATCATCAAGCTATTCTACTAATTTCTACACCTCCTACTATTTTGCCATTCTTTCACTGTTTGGAAACAAAGGTGAAATTTGACCGCTTAAAAATAATTTTCTAAATAATGTAATGTCTTATGGTCAAATATATGGTCAACTGGGAATTTATTTATAGCTATTGATGACCTCATTGTATCACAAGATGCATTACATTTAAACAGCTTTTTAAAACTATGATTTTTTTTCTGCTACAGGATACCGACCTGATTATGACCTTTAACATTTCTATGCATCGCACTTGGTGGATGGAGAATGGACCAGGATGTGTGGTGGCGACCATAACTGATACTCCAGAATGGGTACCAGAGGATCACCGCTACATTTATATCAGAGGGTGCCTGCTAGAATACCAGTATATAGAAGTGGCACATAGTTCACTACAAGTTATCCTTGCAGTAAGTACTCATTGCTTTTCAGTAGTTCATTCACTTCATGTAATTTATATAGTGGTAGTAAATCTCTGCAGGGTTCTCCCATTCATCCGCAGTAACTTTAGCAGAAGAGCCACAGAAAACCTGGGAAAACATTTGACAACGTCATTTACCCTATTTTTCAGGGTTTCCGCAGCTTTTCCACCAAAGCCACATCAGTCTAGTGGGAGAACCCCATGGAAATTCATCCTCAGTGTCTATAATCTTAGATCGTGGAATGTTAGAAAATAACTGGTAGCTATGATTTTTTTTTGTTGAGAAACCCCATCGAGGAGCGAAGACCATTGTGGATACTGGACAGCTGAAGAGATTTTAAAAATTAAGTAAATCAGGAAAAGTGATTATGGGACACCAACATTGGGTTTTAAAAGCATGTAGAGCAAAGGAAAGACTGAAGCTGGCAAGTGGTTCCACAATTTTGAAGTACTGGGAAACAGCGAGTTAAAATAAGAGACCGATGAGTCAAGGGCTGAGATTGTCTGCTTTGCGGTGAAATTTAGGCAGGGTGAGACCGGAATCAGAAATGCACCACGGGATCTCAGTGAGATTGCTGCCAGCAATGAGCTGAATATTGATGATACTGCAGCGGAAACAACAAATCAACATTTCAATACCGTAAGCACAGGCAACGAACTTTAAAGACTAGGGCAGGTGATGTGTTGCAGCTGTAGAACGTGGGGGCTGGTGGATGCCAGTGTGATCCACAGAAACCACATCTGCAGTAAGTGACTGCAGCTCAAGGAACTTCAGCTCAGAGTTGATGAGCTGGAGTCCAAAGTTCGAGCTTCGGACACTGCGATGCATCAGGGAGGGAGAAAGTTACCTGGGCACTTTATTCCAGAAGGCAGTCACACCACTTAGGTTAAGATGTGGTCTGTGGTCAGGGCCAGGAGGGTGTGACTACAAGTGAGGCAGGTATGGGGATCCAGAAGGTAGCATTGGAGGAACCTCAACCCTTGCCCTTGTCCAACAGGTTTGAGGCTCTTACTCCCTGTGTGGACGAGAGCAGAGATTGCAGGGAGGATGAGTAAACTGACCACAGCACCGTGGTACAGGGGCTGATTCAAGTTGGGGAAGTAAAAAAGAATGTAGTAGTAGTTAGGGGGATAGATACTGTTCTCTGCAGCCTAGAGCGTGAATCCCGAAGACTGTGTTGCCTGCCCGGTGCCAGGGTTAAGGACATCTCCTCGGGGCTGGAGAGGAATTTGGAGTGGGAGGGGAAAGATCCAGTTTTTGTGTCCACGTAGGTACCAACGACATAGGTAGGACTTTGAAAGAAGTTCTGCTGAGGGAGTATGAGCAGCTAAGGGCTAAATTAAAAAGCAGAACCACAAAGGTAATAATTTCTGGATTACCTGAGCCACGAGCAAATTGACATAGGGTCAATAATATCAGAGAGTTGAATGCATGGTTCAAAGATTGGTGTGGTTTCAATTCATGGGGCAATATCATGAGTACAGGGTAAGGAGGGAGCTGTTTCGTTGGGAAGGGCTTCACTTGAACCGTGCTGGGACCAGTGTCCTGGCGAATAACTTGAGCTGTAGATAGGTCTTTAAACTAAATAGTGGGGTGGGGAGGAGGTGGGGTTTCAAGTGAGGGGAAATTTAGAAAGTTAAAGAGAAAGGACAAGGCAATAGTGCAGGGTAGCGATATGGATAATGATAACCAGAGTGTAGCAGAAAGGGACAAAGCATGCAAACCTAAGATTGCACCAGCAAATAGGGTCAGAGTAGGGAAAAATGTTAAAAAGACAATATTGAAGATACTTTATCTGAATGCACACAGCATTTTAACAAGATAGATGAATTGATGGCACAATCAAATGGGCATGATCTGATAGCCATTACAGAGACGTGGTTGCAAGGTGACTGTTGTGTCCTTGGATGCTCTAATAATGACTCCACGAGGCAATGTGTTGTATTTGAATGGTAGTGACCTTAATCCTTTATTTGTTAACTCCAGAGTGAGGATCACACCTGGTGGCGTGCCTTTTATACTAGGCCAGGCACACCTGTACAGGTAACCTACAAGTCTCCCTCTGTTGTGCCCTCTGGTGGCACACCTTGTGATAGTACAAACCGTTGCCATGTAGGATACATGACATCACTCTCCCCCAAGCCTTCAGTGCAAATCGCCTCTGCATTGATTGTGCTCTGGGCTTAGCTCTATCTGGTTGACCCTTGGCGGGTCGTTTCTATCTTGGGTGAATGGTTGGTGCAGTAGAGTGCTGGTGGTTGCTGTTCGTGTGTGTCCCTGACCACTCCATTCTCTCCCCCCCACATATAGGTTATGCCAGAGGCTCAGTGCGTTCATATACATTCAAGTTCAGAAAAACAAGTTTGCATTCATTTGTGTTTCAGTTGTGAGACCGGTATGTTAGACTGGTGAGATACATTATCGATGCGTACTGGGGATCAGTGACTGGTGCGTAAGGACAAACTAGTTCCAGAACTGCTGGATGGAGTCCCTGTAGTCTGGTGGCGGCGCGGTGCCCAGTGCTGGCAGTGGGAACCCAGTTGGCTCAAGTTGTCTGCTCTTGGGGCTGTTGCCGTGGTTCCTAGCATCAGGCAGGTTCACAGGTGCTTGTGACCTCCCTGTCCTTTCTTGCGCCCTGGATCATTGCTGCTCCCTGAGGGGCTGTCATCTAGCAGTGCACAGGGGACTACTGACTCGCTTGCCTGGGCGTTGTTTGATTTGGGATCCTGGCTGGTCTCGGTCCCCTTTGGGAGGATTGTAGCAAGTGACCCTTCGTTTCAGAGCATGGCCTTGGTGGCGATGGGGTCTGGGGGCTGCGCCTTGGCACAGTTTGCTCTTTCAAGCTCGTGGCGGTTGGTGCCATCGGGTGCCTGAGAGGTGGAACCGATCAGGGGCAGGGTATCGATATCGGTGCCGTTGCTCTCCTGAGATCGCTTGCTCTGCAGCTCATGTGTATTGGCTGCTTGTGGGCACACTCCATGGTGCATAACTCTGATCCCGGGGACACAGATTACAGCATTTGGTAGCTCGCTGGACCTGTGTGCTCCCGATGGGTGTCTGCCCGCTGCATTGGCTGCGTGCAGTTGAAATCCTACATCGCACAACTTTTCATTACTTATGGTGGATACTCTGTAGCTCCGATCGCAATTGCGTGACTTTTCCCTCGCTGGTTGCATGTAACCAATTCTGATCATCAATTACACATTTTTACATGATCGTGAGACTTTTCCTTGCTTATTGCATGTACACAACTCTGATCATCAGTTGCACATTTTAGGCCCAAGTTTCGGGCCGCGCCTAGAACGACGCAGCCCCGACCTGGACGCCCGTTTTTCGCGCCAAAAAGTGCGCCTAAAAAAAACTTCCAGATTCTCCGGCTCCCTGCTGGTCCTCTGGCCCTCGGTGCGGCGCAGCCCAAGCTGCAGGGGGCGGAGCTAGGTCCCAGCACTGAAAACAGGGCTGGACCTCTGCACATGCGCGCTACAGTGGGTGCGCATGTGCAGTAGCTCCAGACGCCCAAAACTGTGTGGGAGGGGCCCGATGCACGCAGCTCCTAGCCCTGGCCCAATGGCCTCACTGGGGCGGCATGCATAAGGCTGCCTCCGACGCCCAGCTCCTGCTTCCTCCGGACCGGACCCGACCTGACTTGACTCCCACTCCCACCCCCCCTCCACCGGACCGCCAACCCCCCCCGACCCAACCTCCGCTTCCCCCGCTCCCGACCTTCCACCCCCGCCCCGACCGATCTCCGGTCCCGACCGATCTCCCCTCCCCCCCCCACTCCCCCGACCGATCTCCGCCCACCCCGACCGATCTCCCCCCCCCCCCCGACCGATCTCTGCCCTCGATCCGACCTCCCCGGATCCCGGACCCGACGCAACCTACCTGTCAATCCAGTAAGTCTAAGCTCGAAGTCTCTCTCTCTCTCTCTCATCCCCCTTCTCTCCCCCCTTCCCCTCCCTCCATTCTCTTCCCCCCTCCCCTCCCTCCCTCCCTTCTCTCACCCCCCCTCCCCTCCCTCCCTTCTCTCACCCCCGTCCCTCCCTTCTCTCCCCCCTCCCCTCCCTCCCTTCTCTCCCCCCTCCCCTCCCTCCCTTCTCTCACCCCCCTCCCTCCCTTCTCTCCCCCATCCCTTCCCCTCCCTCCCTTCTCTCCCCCCTCCCCTCCCTCCTTTCTCACACCCCCTCCCCTCCCTCCTTTCTCACACCCCCTCCCCTCCCTCCTTTCTCACCCCCCCTCCCCTCCCTCCCTTCTCTCCCCGCTCCCTTCCCCTCCCTCCCTTCTCTCCCCCTCCCCTCCCTCCTTTCTCACCCCCCCTCCCCTCCCTCCCTTCTCACCCCCCCTCCCCTTCTCACACCCCCCTCCCCTCCCTCCCTTCTCACTCCCCCCTCCCCTCCCTTCTCACCCCTCCCCTCCCTTCTCACCCCCCCTCCCCTCCCTTCTCACCCCCCCTCCCCTCCCTTCTCACCCCCCCTCCCCTCTCTCCCTTGTCACCCCCCCACCCCCTCTCCCCCACTACACCACCCCATCCTCCCCCTCCCCTCCACCCCTTGCTGTCAGAAACACAGACACTGACAGACAGAGAGTGAGAGACACACACAGACAGACAGACAGAGAGATAGAGACACTGACAGAGACACACTGGGGGTGGTGGGTGGGGGCATCCCAGCATGCTGTTGGAGGGCTCCCGGTGCTGCAGTCGGTTTTATTTATTGATTTAAAAAAAAATGATTTCTTATTAATTTTTTTGGATTTTTATTGGTTGATTTATTGATGTTTTGATCATTTATTATTGATGATGGCTCTTTATTTGTAAAACTGAAGTGTTTAATGTTTGTAAACTTCCCTTTAAACACCCCTCCCCCCATTCCCTACGCCTGATTTGTAACCTACGCCTGATTTTCTAAAGTGTAGACAAGGTTTTTTCGAGTGCACAAAAATCTTCACTTACTCCATTCTAAGTTAGTTTGGAGTAAGTTTTCACTGCCGAAACTTTGAAAACAGGCGTAAGTTGCCGGACACGCCCCCTTTTGAAAAATAAATTCTGTTCCAAAGTGAAACTGTTCTAACTGACTAGAACTGGAGCAAACTAAATGCCGAGAATTTGAATTTCTAAGATAATCCGTTCTACACCAGTTGCTCCAAAAAATCAGGAGCAACTGAGGCCGAAACTTGGGCCCTTTGTCTCTAACTTAGTTATTTTACATTGTTTGAGTGTATGGAACTGTCCATTTAATTGTAGTGGATTGCAGGCCTCTTTTAAGAGAGCCTTGCTTTCTTTACCCCAATCCTCTTCTCCGTTTGGTGCCATGTGTTGCTCCATCAGTGATGCACCTTGTGGTCTGGCTGCTGCCATCTTTTTCTTCAGCGCCTCACATCGTGGTTTGGGCACCCTCTTTCCTCCATCCACAATGTCGACTGCGGTGATCCTCTTCTCCCCGGGTTCTGCCACCGAAGCTGGGAAGTCGCCTTTGGATCCGATTTTCTTCCTCCGAATTCCTGCCACTGGAGCCCGGAAGGTGCGCTCGGGTCGTGTCAGCTGGATCATCTCCACGCAGTTGTGCTGAGCGGTCTGTGCCTCGGGTGCTGTGCTGGTCTGCTCTCTGGTGCCAGGTTCACCCTCAAATGAGGGCTTGCTGTGCCTCCGAACGCAGAGGACGTCGATCGCTGGAGGAGTGAAGTCTTCCCACTTCCAATGGACCTTCTCCATCCACCTTCTTCGTCCGTCACCTGCAACAATCCACAGAGGTAACTTGTGCACCGCGCCATCATGGAGTACCTTTACATTTGCACTACCATCGACTGGGATAAGTTCATCGGTGTAGGTGCGCAACTTTGCCTGAACCGGGACCAACTTGGGCCATTCAGCTTGGTTGTCCCATAGCCTCTCAAAGGCTTCTTGATTCATTGCTGACTGGCTCGCCCCCGTGTCCATTTCCATGAGGACTGGAACGCCATCTATCTCGACTTCCATCCTCAACGGGGAACACTTGGTGGTGCAGGTAAACATGCTATATACCTCATCGTGGAGCTGAGCTGCCTCTCTGTCTATCGTTTCATAATCCGCGCTGGATTCATGGCCATCTGCAGACTCTTCATCGACGCAGTGAGTCATATTTCTCTTACATATTCGCTGGAGGTGGCACTTTTTGCTGCAGCCCTTGCATACATAGTCTTTAAAGCGGCACTGGTGAGCCCTGTGATTCCCTCCACAACGCCAGCATGGAGCTACTTGATTAGCCTCCCTCGGCGGACTCTGAGTTAAGGGACCCAGGGGCCTGTTCTCTCTTCCATGAGAGGGTTCGCGTTCTACAGTCCAGCCTCTAAAAGGTGCCACTCGGTGCACAGTACCTGCCGAGTTTGAGTCCTGAGGGTGAGTCATCTGCCTAGAACCGCAGGTCGAGGTCATGAATGCCTGGCTCACAGAGATGGCCTTCTGCAGTGTGACTGTGGCATCCGCCAACAGTAGCTTATGAAGAAGGCCCTCATGGCCGATTCCAATGACAAAATTGTCCCACAGCGCTTCGTTGAGGTGGTCGTCGAAATCACACGGTGCCGCCAGCCTCCTGAGGTCTGCGGCGTATTTCGTGATTTCCTGGCCTTCAGGCAGTCGGTGGGTGTAGAACCATTGTCTGGCTGTGAGGATGCTCTCCTTGGGCTTGAGTTGCTCATGGATCAAGGTTACGAGCTCCTCATACGTCTTGGTCGTTGTCTTCGCTGGTGCCAGCAAGTCCCTGACGAGGCCATAGACGGTGGGCCCACAACTGGTTAGCAGGATAGCTCTGCGCTTATCAGCCAGTGTGGCCGGGTCGTCTTCTGCCAGGTCGTTTGCTGTGAAGAAATGGTTGAGCCTCTCAACAAAGGCATCCCAATCATCACCATCAGCGAACTGCTGCAACGTATCAAAAGGGTAGCCATTTTCACGTGAAAGTCCGTAATCTCGTCGTCAATTGTTGTGTCCTTGGATGCTCTAATAATGACTCCACGAGGCAATGTGTTGTACTTGAACTGTAGTGACCTTAGTCCTTTATTTGTTAACTCCAGAGTGAGGATCAAACCTGGTGGCCTGCCTTTTATACTCCGCCAAGCACACCTGTACAGGTAACCTACAAGTCTCCCACTGCTGTGCCCTCTGGTGGCATACCTTGTGATGGTACAAACCGTAGCCATGTAGAATACATGACCGTGACCAAGGCTGGGAACTGAATTTTCAGGGGTACTTGACATTTTAGAAGGATAGGCAGAAAGGAAAAGGCGGTGGGGTGGCTCTGTTAATAAAGGATGAGATCAGTACAGTAGTGAGAAATTATATTGGTTTGGAAGATCAAGATGTAGAATCAGTTTTGGAGGAGATAAGAAATAGCAAGAGAAATAAGTCACTGGTGGGAGTAGTCTATAGGCCCCCTCACCGTAGCTGCACTGTAGGACAGAGTACAAATCAATAAATATTGGGGGCTTTTAAGAGAGGCACTGATACAAAGAGAGGTGGAAAAGCAAGTTGTGAGGAGGGCACAAAGAATCTACAAAGGGATATAGATAGATTAAATGAGTGGGCAAAAATATGGCAGATGGACTATAAAGTGGGGAAATGTGAGGTTATCCACTTTAGTAGGAGGAATAGAAAAGCAAATTATTATTTAAATGGGGAGCAATCACAAAATGCTGTAGTACAGAGGGATCTGGGGGTTCTTGTACATGAGGTGCAAAAATTTAGCATGCAGGTACAGCAATTAATCAGGAGGGCAAATGGAATGCTGGCCTTTATTGCAAGAGGGATGGAGTATAAAAGCAGAGAAGTCCTGCTTCAACTGTACACGGTATTGGTAAGGCTAGAGTACTGCGTAGTTTTGGTCTCCTTATTTAAGGAAGGATATACTTGCATTGGAGGCAGTTCAGAGAAGGTTCACGAGGTTGATTCCTGAGATGGAGGGTTTATCATATGAAGAAAGGTTGAGTAGGTTGGGCCTATACTCCTTGGAGTTTAGAAGAATGAGAGGTGATCTTATTGAAACATATAAGATTCTGAGGGGTCTTGACAGAGTAGATGCAGAGAGAATGTTTCTTCTCATGGGGGAATCTAGAACTAGGGGGCATAGTTTCAAAATAAGGGGTCGCCCTTTTAAGACGGAGATGAGGAGGAATTTCATCTCTCAGAGGCTTATGAATCTTTTGGAATTCTCTGCCCCAGAGAGCTGTGGAGGCTGTGTCATTGAATATATTCAAGGCTGAGATAGATAGATTCTTGAACCATAGGGGAGTCCAGGGTTATGGGGAACATGTAGGAAAGTAGAGTTGAGGCCAAGATCAGCCATGATCTTATTGAATAGCGAAGCAAGCTCAAGGGGCCGTATAACCGACTGCTGCTCCTATCTCTTATGTTCTTATGTTAGATGCCATATTGCAGTGAAGGCCTCAGGATCAGATTGAAGGGAAAGGAGGCCACTCTCCTTCACAGGGACACCTTAGGGTCATTATCATCACTTCCCGGGGACTATTGCTAGCTCCCCAATGATGGTTCAATGAAGCAATGCTAACATTGGTGGAGAAGAGTGAAATCCACTGGGGATTCAGGCCCTGTGCCCCAGCAGCCACCATTTACAAAAGTCAGGCGGGGAAGAAGAGGCCAACAGCAATCCCAACAGAGTTAGGAGGAGAGAAATGCAGATCTGATGTTTATGCAGCAGTAGGCTCCTCATCCCTTATTTTTCTTCATTCTCTCCTGTGCTCCCACCCAATTTTGGGCAAGATCACAGAGAAGAATTCCAACACAGATTTCAACAAAGTGGATTTATAGAGAAAAGTTAGAATGTGTAGAATGGTATAACAATAAGAATGGTTGTCATGGAACGAGAGACATTGGAAGGCGAGAAGTGAGAGAGGATTACCAGTCAGATGACAGGGTGTCTGAAAATCTCCCCATCAATATTCTAGAGGCAGTGTTGGAAGGGCAGGAAATTTGGTCGGAACACAGAGACACTGGGTCTTAGGCTAATAAAGTTTACATTGTCCTTGTTAAGCAGCAAAGCCTCCAAATAATCTTTACAATATTAGAGGTAGTGGGGTGTGTACTCCCTAAATCAAGAGTTCCCGCAACCTTCGCTCAGGTGGCAGAGGCGTGTCATTTTCAGCACCTGAAATGAAAGAGAGGGACAAGATTTAGCTTTTCGTGTGAAGCTTTCCAAATCAAAATATTGTCCTCACGGGCTCAATAATTTTCATTTTATTATAAAATATGTGGCTAGATTATAGGACATGCACTAGCATAAAATACAACTGAGGGACTTAAATTAGATAACCCCCAAAAATTGGCGCAGGGATTGTCATGCATGTTTAACCCGCTTTTGTTTATTGAAATGCAGGCACGATGCCAACTTCATGCTGCTTACTCATTATAATGATTCCCGCATGCAGCCAGCGCTAACTGCGCTGTTCATTGGCTGCACGCATCAGCAGAGGACCCAATATCGTTACCGCTACTTAAAACTAGCTTGCACCTCTTAAAGGGAAGGTGCACTGTGGCTGCTGGAGGTGCTGAGAACATTGAGAATAGTGTGCTGGGCAATAATCAACAATGGCTGGCCATGGGAGAGAGCAGGCACCAAGATTTTCAGTCGCTGTACTAGAGGTCATAGTTGAAGATGTGGAATAGAGTCTTGTACCCTCAGGGGGCTGGAGGCCCTCCAGACACATGCTCAGAAGGCAGTGACAAGAGATAGTAGAGGAAGTCAATATCAGGCATACAGTTCCAAGAATATGGATGCAGTGCAGGAAGAAGGTTACTAATCTCACACGAGTGGTCAAGATCAGTGAATGTATCTTCAAATGCCATATCCTACCAACTGCACCACTAGCCTCAGCCTCTTTTCAATTCATCACACCCCCATCACTCACCTAACAACAATCTCCATCAATCAAGATGCATACCTAACAATCTTATGCTTCACCTCACCTCAAACACTTAACACTATTGCAAGCCTCAAACCCACATCTCACAGCTTGCACACACTGCCAGCTATTCAATCATAGCTAGTGTCAGCCAGTGGCTCAGTTGGTAGCAACCTTGCCTCTGAGTCAGAAAGTTGTGGGTTCAAGTTCCACTCCAGAGACTTGAGCAGAAAATCTAGGCTGACACTCCAATGCAGTACCGAGGGAGTGCTGCATTGTAGCGGTGCTGTCTTTCAGATGAGATGTTGAACCAAGGTGGATGTAAAAGATCCCATGGCACGGTTTCAAAGAAAAGCAAGGCAGTCATCCCTGGTGTCCTGGCCAATATTTATCCCTCACTCAACACCACTAAAAATAGATTATTTGGTCATTATTACATTGCTGTTTATGGGAGTTAGCTGTGCGCAAATTGGCTGCCGAGTTTCCTAACTTACAACAGTGACTACACCTCAAAGTGTTTTGGGACGTCCAGTGGTCATTAATGGTGCTATGTAAATACAACTCTTTCCTTTATTTATGACAGCCACATCACCCACACAGATTGCACGACACTCACTGACACACTACCCTCTCCCTTGCAGGAGAAGGTGGCGCACAACTAGAGGCAGCAGGAACTAACCGGAGGGGGAGAGGCACACTTGCATGTTCTAGCCCCCATGGAGGAGACAGTGCTGGCTGTTATGGGAAGAGCATTTGCTGAGACCGTGGCCACCGGCGGGGCTGAAGACATCGAAGATGAGGTTTTCCGCAAATCTAATCCTCCTCCTCTTATCCCACTTCTCCTTCATCCCACAATCTCTTCTGACAGAGAAGCTGCTGATAGTGTAAGCATGCACTTCTTACTTTCTCTTCTCCCCTCATTACACCCCTAACTTTGTCCCTTTTTCCTTTCAGTTACCCAAGAACTG
The DNA here is from genome assembly GCF_044704955.1 of Pristiophorus japonicus. NCBI lineage: Eukaryota > Metazoa > Chordata > Chondrichthyes > Pristiophoridae > Pristiophorus > Pristiophorus japonicus. The sequence goes on along the minus strand of NC_091983.1, from coordinate 120,698,056 downwards.
CAACCTGTTCAGGCAGTGAAGGAAGAGCAAGAAGATAGTGAAGATGAAGGCACACCATCATTCGATTTCACAGTCGCAGCCACCAGCTCAGATACAGATACTGCACATAATTTAGAGGGTAGCATAGAGGCGGGATCTGCACATGGTGAAACACCGGGCACAAGTGTGCTACAGCCAAAGCTGGGGGAAAGGATAGCATGTGTCAGCTCGTCAGAGGGCAGAGGACTCAGATGATGACTTTGATAGACCAGGCTATGGAAGAAGGGTGATGGGTGTACACACACAAATACTTGGTGCAATGGAAAGCCTGGCAGAAAGCCTGCATTCAATGTCAAGGAGAATGGAGGAGTACGGCACCAACTTGGCACAGGGCTTGCGCAGAGCTTAGAGTCCATCCTTTCCAACATGGAATAGGTGGCTACTTTCAGCAGCACTCCTATAGAACCAACCTGATGCAGCGTCTGATATCCAATGCCTCAGCTTCCATTGTACACAAGCAGAATCCACCCAAAGTCTGAGTGCTGTAGTGAAAGCTCAGACTTGTGTCATGCAATCTCAGCTTGCTGTCATCCTAGCTCAGACGACTGCAATCATAGCTCTGGAAACCACTGGTCAAAGGGGCTTCCAGAGTGTCACAGCACTCCAACAATCTGCTCTCCAACAGGGTACTAGGTTTGCTGAGGCGCCACCCCAGGGGAGTGGCAGTGGCTCCATGGAACACAAAACCGGTTTGTGTTCTTTCAGGATAACAGCATTCGTCCTCCCACCACTGCCACTCTGCCAGTGCCCTTGCTGTTGCCTATCAGCCAGCCAGCCCAGACTGCTGCAGCACAGGCCAAGATGGTGCGGTCTCCAGCTGGGCCTTCTAGGCCGAGAGCTGCTCAAGGTCACCCTCCAAGGCTATCTGCAGTCCTCTCCACTAAAAGTCAGCAGCTTTCCACCAGCCATGCTGTAGCCGCTGAAAAAGTACCTCTTAGGATCACCGGGACAGGCAAAGGCACATGGAAGACAGGCACTAAGACAAACCTGTGGGAAGGAAGGAGGAGGACAGTCAGAATATGTGTGTGTGTGTGTCTGTACTAGGTCCATGCAGTGGAGCCTGGTCTCCAGTTGTCTTGCATCGCCTTGCCATTGGACCAAGACCTTGCTCTGCCAAGCCCGTGTGGTAGCTGATGTGCAATGGCCACCCCACATTAAATGAATGCACGCGCAGGCATCTTCCACTCTTTAAAATGAAGTTCGGGACCTGGAGCGTCAGGGCCCTCATGCACAACCCCAACAGCGACAGACCGGAGCGCTGTACTGCTATCATTGCCCGGGAACTCAGACGATTCGACATTGACATCGCTGCCTTAGGCAAGACTTGGCAGGCAGGGGAAGGCCAGCTCAAGGAACAAGGTGGTGGTTACACTTTCTTCTGGAAAGGTAAAGCAGAAGAAGAATGCCGCCCCATGGGGTAGGCTTCCCGATAAAAAATGAGCTAGTTGGACCTCTCAACTTGCGGGATAAACCAACACCTCATGACCGTTCGGCTCACCCGAGCCCGGAACCAGTGCGCTGCGGTCATCAGTGCATACGCCCTAACACTGGAAGCTACAGATGAGACCAAAGAGGAATTCTACACCAGCCTTGAACAATCCCTGTCCCGAGTCCCAATGAGCGACAAGCTGATTCTCTTTGGCGACTTTAACGCCAGAGTTGGAAAGGACACAGACCTCTGGGGAGGTGTGATTAGCAGAGAGGGGGTAGGGAAAACCAACTCCAATGGAACCCTCCTCCTGAAGAAATGCTTCGAACATGGTCTTGTCATAACCAACACCTTGGGATAGAAATTGCTTGCCGCCTGAAACGGGGTGCTCCCACACCGTTCCAATTGTTTTTATCACAGCTGCCCCTCGAGCGACATTTGTTTCTTTGTTGTTTTTTTTTCCTTGGCTCCGGAAGTTGCTCTTAATGGGAACGGTGATAACACTTGAGGGGTGGATACGTGTCGGTGGCAACACCTGAGGGGTGGAAGTTGGGGGCGGTGCAGAGTGACCGATGCGATGACGTCTTCACGACGCCGCGTCACCACGGCCCTCCCCTTAACTTAAAGGGGAGAGCCGCCGCAATTTAAAAACTTCGGCCCACTAGGCCACCAGAGAAGGTTTCGGGCGGGCCACCCAAGAGGGGATGCCAGGCTGCCAGTTGGCAACTCAGCCGAATCTGTTGGCAATCAGCCGACAAAAAGAAAATGGCAGTAACGGCAGTACATCCTCCCCTTTAAAGAAAGCTGCAATGCCATTACAGAAGACCACAGCCTCACTGGACCACTGGGAAAAAACAGGATTTGGCACTGGTGGGCAGGCCGAAGATTTTAGTAGGGGAATGTCGCAGTCGGGGAGGTAGATCGGCGGTACACACGGAGATGATGTGCTTAGGACGGATCAGCAGCAGCAGAGCCATGGGGGTGGGTGGGGGCGGGGGAGGGTGGGTGGATCAGGACACCGGCGTGAAAACTCAGGAGGGCAATTGGGCTACTAGTGTCCATTCCATGAAAAGTCGGTGGCCACTCCATTCCACAGCATGGCCGCCAATTTGCAGTGGTAACAGGCCTTAAGGAGAGGGGCAATTTCGGCTCCATTGTTCCATCAGAGAGACCAGTACAAGGCCTCATGGCAACACCCTCGCTCCAAGCACTGACATCTGCTAGACTACGTCATCGTCTGAGCGAGGGATCACAAGGATGTCCGCATCACTCGCACCATCACAGGAGCTGACGACTGCTGGACTGACCACCGCCTAATCCATTCTGTCTTTTCCATCAATGTAGCCCCAAAACAGTGGCAGCAATAGAAACGCTGCAGGAAAATCAATGCTGATGCACTCAAAGACCCTGCTAATAAACCCTATTTAGCCAGCACCTCACAACCAACCTGACGACTTCCAGTGAACCGGTGATGCAGAGTGTCCACAGTGCCTGGTCTTCCCTCAAGGCCTCCATAATTAGCACCTGTGAAGAGACGCTTGGTCAATCAACCAGGAAACATCAAGACTGGTTCGACGAGAATGACCAGGAGATCCGGGAGCTAATAAGTCACAAGCGGAAGGCATTCTTGAAGTGGAAACAGCAACACAAGTCGAGTGCAAGAAAGCAGCTCTACAGATGTCTGAAGGCCATGGTCCAACATAAAACTCGAGACCTAAAGAATAGATGGTGGATGGAAAAAGTGCAGGAGATCCAACAACTAGGCGACAACTATGACATGTGTGGATTCTTTAGCGCAGTCAAGACCACCTACGGCCCAAGCACCTAAGGTCCTACCTCATTGAGGGCCAAGACCAGAGAGGTACTCATCAAGGACAGAGAGGCAGTCAATGCCTGCTGGAAGGAACACTTCGAAGATCTCCTTAACCGAGAATCTGCCTTCGACGCGAGTGTTCTTGACTCCATCCCGCAGCATGCAACCCACCACCACCTCAGCACAACCCCAGCCCAGCATAAGGTTGAAAAGGCTATCTGACAACTGAAGAACAACAAGGCCTCAGGAGCAGATGGAATCCCCGCTGAAGCACTAAAGCATGGCGGAGGAGCACTATTGGCATGGATCCATGAACTCATTTCTCTTATTTGGAAGGAGGAGAGCATGCCAGGGGATTTCAGAGACATCTTAATCGTGACCATCTTCAAGAAAGGTGACAAGTCCGATTGCGGTAGTTATAGAGGAGTTTCCCTGCTGTCTACCACAGGAAAAATCATCTCAAGAATCATCCTCAATAGCCTTCTCCCAGTGGCTGACGAGCTCCTCCCAGAGTCGCAATGCGGATTGCGCCCACTAAGGGGCACATTAGACATGATCTTCACCGCGTGTCAAATTCAACAGAAATGCAGGGAACAGCACCAACCTCTTTGACCTCCCAGTGGCCTTCTACACTGTCAACTGTGAGGGATCATGGAGTGTCCTCCTCAAACTCGGCTGCCCTCAAAAGTTTGTCACCATCCTCCGCCTGGTTCACGATGACATGCAAGCTGTGATCCTGACCAACGAATCCAGCACAGACCCAATACACGTGCGGACCGGGGTCAGGCAAGGCTGTGTCATTGCACCAACGCTCTTCTCAATCTTCCTTGCTGCAATGCTCCATCTCACCCTCAATAAACTCCCCACTGGAGTGGAGCTAATCTACAGAACAAACGGGAAATCTTTCAACCTTGGTCACCTCCAGTCCAGATAGAAGGTTGTCCTATCTTCTGTCATTGAATTACAATATGCAGACGATGCTTGCGTTTGCGCACACTCGGAAGTCGAACTCCAAACCATCGTCAATACCTTCACCGAAGCGTACGAGATTATGGGCCTTACATTAAACATCTTTAAGACAAAGGGCCTCTACCAACCTGCCCCCTCCACACAGCACTGCCCCCGTTATTAAGATTCATGATGAGGCCCTGGACAACATGGACCATTTTCCACACCTCGGGAGCTGACTGTCAGCAAGGGCAGACGTCGATGACAAAGTCCAACACCACCTTCAGTGTGCCAGTGCAGCCTTCGGTCACCTGAGGAAGAGAGTGTTTGAAGACCAGGACCTCAAACCCGGCACCAAGCTCCTGGTCTACAGGACAGTAGTGATACCCGCCCTCACATATGCCTCAGAGACATAGACTATGTACAACAGACACATCAAAGCACTGGAGAATTACCACCAATGCTGCCTCCACAAGATCCTGAAAATCCATTGACGCACCAATGTCTGTGTTCTCGCTCAGGCCAAAATCCCCAGCATTGACCATGCTCGATCAGCTCCGATGGATGGGCCACATAATATGCATGCCCGATACTAGACTCCAAAAACAAGCGCTCTACTCAGAGCTCCGACATGGCAAGTCCCAGGTGGGCAGAGGAAATGCTTCAAGGACACCCTCAAAGCCTCCTTGAAAAAGTGCAACATCCCCACCAATACCTGGGAATCCCTGGTCCAAAGCCGCTTAAAGTGGAGGAAAAGCATCCAGGAAGTCACCGAACACCTTGGATCTCTTCGACGGGAGCAGATGGAAGCCAAGTGCAAACAGCAGAAGGAGCGTACAACAACCCAAACACCCCACCCACCTGTCCTACCAACCACCGTCTGCCCCACCTGTAACAGATACTGTAGGTCCCACATTGGTCTCAGCAGTCACCTGAGAACTCTTATTAGTGTGGAAGCAAGTCATCCTCGACTCTGCGGGACTGCCTAAGAAGAAGAGAAGGCATGATTTGATTTATAAATTTGGATTGGACTATGTATTTAGTGTTGGCTTTTGTTTTTGCATTGTGGAAAAGCGGACAATGGGATGGTCAGTGACAGAAGAAAGGTAAGGAATGTGGGCATTTTGGTGAATGGGGAATTGGGGTTGAGGTTACTGGTATTGCTCATTAATTATTTTTTCACTTAGAGCCCGGACAGAGAGGGGCTGACTCGGTTGCAGCCTCCCTTCCTCTTCCTCCTCTTGCTCTTCTTCCTCCTCCACCTCCTCCTCTGCTTCTCACCTGATAGGTGTTGACAAGGGTTGTTTTTGCATGTTGGTGAGGTTATACAGCCTGCAGCATATCACAACAAATCTTGAAACTCACTCAGCCAGTCCTCCAGAACGGACCAAACAGCTTCAGGATGCCAATGGTCTGCTCCATCAGATTTCTTGTGGCAACATGGCTGTTGTTGTATGCCTACTGTGCACATATGCATGGATAGCCCTTTCACCCAGCAGCCACCCTTTAGTTTGCCATGATGGTTGAAATACAGCTGGCACAGTGGACTGCCACAGAATGAACGCATCGTGATTGCTGCCAGGATACCGGGCATTGACGAGCATGATGCGCTGCCTGTGTTCACACACCAGCTGTATATTAAGGGAGTGGAATCTCTTTTGGTTCAGATACATGGCAGAGTTCACATGAGGTGCATATAAAGCAAAGTGCATGAAGTCAATGGCACCATGTGGAATTCTGCAATCCTTGCAAACCCTTGTGCTCGCTCTGCCTGGTTCTCTCTGGCAAGAGGGAATGAAATGAAGTTATCTCTCTTTGCATAAAGAGCCTCAGTGACCTCCCTTAAGCAGCAGTGCACTGCAAACTGAGAGATGTTGCTTATGGCTCCAGCAACAGCTTGGAAGGAGCCAGATGCATAAATGTTCAGAGCCATAGTCACCTTGAAAGCCACCTTGCCCTGCTCTGAGGTTGGGGTTGTAGCTGTGCCAGGTGGCAGATTTCAGTAACGGCCTCAATTGTGAAACGCAGACATCTCAAGCATTGGTCATGGTAGATAGTTCAGGTAGGAGAATTGCTCCCAAAACACGCTCTGAGGATATGGCCTATTGCTGAGAACCCTTCTGCCCCTCCCCCTCCTCCCTCTTCTATCAACTTGTCCTGCTTTACATGGCCTTTGGTCATTCTTCCAGTCGTGCTCTATGGCACGTGGAAGGCCTACTAGTCCACCCATAAGAACATAAGAAATAGGAACAGAAGTAGGCCATACGGCCCCTCGAGCCTGCTCCGCCATTCAATAAGATCATGGCTGATCTGATCATGGACTCAGCTCCACTTCCCCGCCCACTCCCCATAACCCCTTATTCCCTTATCGTTTAAGAAACTGTCTATTTCTGTCCTAAATTTATTCAATGTCCCAGCTTCCACAGCTCTCTGAAGCAGCAAATTCCATAGATTTACAACCCTCAGAGAAGAAATTTCTCCTCATCTCAGTTTTAAATGGGCGGCCTCTTATTCTAAGATCATGCCTCTAGTTCTCGTCTCCCCCATCTGTGGAAACATCCTCTCTGCATCCACCTAGTCAAGCCCCTCATAATCTTATACATTTCGATAAGATCATCCCTCATTCTTCTGAATTCCAATGTGTAGAGACCCAACCTACTCAACCTTTCCTCATAAGTCAACCCCCTCATCTCCAGAATCATCTAGTGAACCTTCTCTGAACTGCCTCCAAAGCAAGTATATCATTTTGTAAATATGGAAACCAAAACTGCACGCAGTATTCCAGGTGTAGCTGTAGCAAGACTTCCCTGCTTTTATATTCCATCCCCTTTGCACTAAAGGCCAAGATTCCATTGGCCTTCCTGATCACTTGCTGTACCTGCATACCATCCTTTTGTGTTTTATGCACAAGTAACCCCAGGTCCTGCTGTACTGCAGCACTTTGCAATCTTTCTCCATTTAAATAATAACTTGCTCTTTGATTTTTTTCTGCCAAAGTGCATGACCTCACACTTTCCAGCATTATACTCCATCTGCCAAATTTTTGCCCACTCATTTAGCCTGTCTATGTCCTTTTGCAGATTTTTTGTGTCCTCCTCACACATTGCTTTTCCTCCCATCTTTGTATCGTCAGCAAATTTGGCTACGTTACACTCAGTCCCTTCTTCAAGTCGTGGGAGCAACTGTTACGTGCAGAAGCCTTGAAGTCAGTAACAATGTACTTCAGCACCTGCCACATCACTCCTTGTACACTATTGAAACTATAACCAACTATAGAAAGCAACCAAAATTCATGCACCAAAAGCCAGAGAAATAAACCAGCAACTAACCTGTAAATTGATGATCCCTTTAAATAGCACTGGCGGTTGGGGGAGTGCGGGGGGAGGGCGTCCTTCATGCTGCTGAATGCGAGTTCAGCTGTGCGAGCTTAAGAGAGGGTGTTAGCTGGAGCGTTGAGCTGCATAGTGGCAGCGGTGCATGCTCATTGGCGTCATGATCTGCCTGCTCTGCATGCTGTGGGGACATTACATGCCCGCAACATGCAGAATGCAAATATTGCAAATATGTCTGGTGCACTTCCCATTGGACATATGCGCCACGGATGCTATTTTGGATGCGTAAGGGGTTTTGTAGTGCCCAAAAGACGGGCGCTAACGAGCGTAATTGCACCCTCTGAGAGTTTAATAATGCAAGTAAGGCATAACAGATTTTTTTTTGTTTGCAGTTAATAGATTCTGCAGAAAGGTGTCGGAAAGTTTTGTGACAATATCAGGCTAATATAGATCTGTAGGTGATTAACGTTTATAGGTCATGACATTGTAAAAGCCCAAGTCCCAAAAGGAAATAGCAGCTTTGACTTCATCATTACATGATGATAATTTTAACTGGCTTCCAATGATTACTTTTCTTTCAGCTTCACTCGTCCCATTATGTCTCAATGGGCTTTCATTTTTCTGCAGGAATAAAGATTAATTCTGGTTTACACAAACCTGTTCATCATAGTTGTTGACAAAGGAAACTGTTACAAATGTAATTAGCTTTCGAAACTAAGTGTAACATGTTATAATGTGAATAAGCTCTAAACAGCAGATGCTCTGCATAGAAAACCAGATCAAGTATGTCTTTAAACAATAATTATAATTTTATTTGTAAACAATAATCCTGCAAAGTCATAGGCGTAAAAATGAGTATAGCACACTGAAGTGTGCCTGTTTTTCTCTTTTTGATTATAATTAAATTCACCTGTTACACAGTTTTTCTGATTAAATTGGAGATTATTTTTCAAAATAAACTAGGAGCAGTTAATTGTACAAGGATGTATTTTCTATATCTCATGGTATGGATTCCTACCTCCCAGTTCTTTGAACTAGAATTACTTTAATTCATAAAAAGAACTCACTCTGAGGAAAATGAGTTTAAATTCATTTCACAATCAATATTTTGCACCAATTAATACAGCCTAGTCTCTGAAGATTAGATCATTGTGGTTATGATGACTCATTTGATATTTGTCTGATGCATAAGGTCTTTAATGAGAAATGTCACCAGTGTAACTGGCACAGGAAGTCTTGTGGGGATATTGGGGCATAATGTTGTTTTTATGAGGAGAGGCTGTTTTATGTTGGCAATGCATCAGGCTGCCCTAACAAGAGAAGTGGGGATTAGGATGCCTGAAATATGGCCTTTCCTTTTTGATGAGAGTTATACACGATGCTTGCAATATTGCCATTTCCCACTCATTTGCACAGCTGTGCACAGTAGTCAATTCTTTCATCTTCCAGTTGCCTCGGGACTTGATTAAATTACTCCATGAAACTTATGGTATTGATATGAGGACCAAAAATACTGAAAATCAGAAGGCAGGAGTATGGAAATAGGATTTTACAGTTAGCCCAAAATAACACCATCTGCCTAAGATCCAATAACCACCAAAGCAAGATGATGTACTTCTACTTCACAATTTATTTATTACGCTCGATTAATTTCTTAAAGTTGCCTCATTATGAACGGGTACAATGTAGTCCTGACTTGAGTTAGGCTCTGATGTGCCTTCATGAGCAACCAACGTAGCTTCAAATGCTCATACAAGCATCTCAGAGTCTTCTCTTTAATTTTTATGAGATTGGTAAGAAGTGAAATTACATAACATAGTTGGTGGTTACATCATTCACAAGTTCAAGGCAGACTCCTGCATAGATGAGCAAATCACTATCAACCTCCAAATCAATCTATTATAATATATAATGTTTGAAATGTGATAGAAAGGTTTGCATTTGGTATTGGACTAACAAGGGATAGAAATTCAACTTCGAGCCACTGGTTTTTCACCTGAATAGCAGACGGCCAACAGTTGAAAAATTGGAGGTGCCACTCGACTGCTCTTTTGATGCACAAGCCAGCTTGATCCTGTAAACGAAAGTGTGAAACAGGTGTAAAGCTGCTTAAATAAGCAAATCTGGCATGGGGCTCGAGGATCTTCTCAACTTGCAGCATTTGTCTGGCGACCTCATCCCCTGTTTCTGATAACTGAGAAGTCAGACCGGTTCCCCTTAGTAAGAGGGTTCTTAAGCATTGGGCTAAGTCTTGGACCTCTTGGTCTACACTGGCTATGTCAAGTGTGTTGACGATTGCCACACCTGCCGCATACCCTGCTCCTGCCCCTCCTTTTTCTGTTTATCAGCCCTTGGGGTCCCTGTAATTGTTTCTCTGACAAATTTTCCCATAATCCTGTGGTGTGGCTATCACATCGCTTCGCTTATCCTGTTTTGAGGGCAATTTTAACAATTCTGTGGGCACTTCAAATACCCCATTTTCCTGGTTCGTTTCATCACCAGGCCTCCCTGGGCTCCTTCTGTTACTTCAGGACAAGGCAGAGGAGTTGGTGGGGCTGGTCCCCGTCCTTTTTTTATCCAGTACTTTCCATTACTTTGCTCACATACACCACTATCATCATACACATCCCAGCGTTGCTGTCGAGGCGTCAAGTCTAGGCATTTAAGGGTCACCGTATCTACTCATAGCATCTTATTTTGGACGAGCCTGGGCGCGTAGCTCCCATTGAAATACCAATAGACATATCCCGCGGAATTCCATTTTAGTACCACCCTAAATCCTATATGCCCCGCCCCCACCGGTGGTTGGAGCATGATCTATGCCCCATCTTCAAAGCTTCCGCCGTCCACGCATCGCACTCGGAGATCATTCCCGTCATTCACGTACAGGTGCCCATCACGGTCACGCCCCTCTAGATGGCTTGGCATAAAATATAGAGGCCTATTCCTGCTGATGAGAGTGAGGATTGTGAGAATTATCCATTAGGTTAATGCCATATCGATTAACCTGTGGATTAAAGCATACTCTGGTCATCACCAGGGGTTATTATTTTTCCTTATCTTATCCTAACTCTTCCCTTTCGAACCGGTCCTGCTGAGATCGATCAGTGATCCAGCAGACCCATATCCTGTTGTCATCCATGACTATATCTGCCAGTGCTCTGCGGGTGCCTCTGAAGCAAAATAGTTAAGACATCTTTTATATATGTGGACTTGTATTTACTCTGTACAGCCACCAGAAGGCTCATCCCCTGGAGTCCCAGGGGATCCCATAATTCTTTGGAGCACAGGTATTTAAGAAGGCTTCACAGGTTGGAGAGGCACTCTGGAGACCTGCAATAAAAGACTACGGTCACACTTTACTTTGAGCTCACAGTGTTCAGTCTGACTCTTTCTCCATACACAACCACTGGTGACAAGATACAGATAGCGAGCCCAAAGATACAGAGAACAGTGGGCATCCTGGAGAAATTTTCAGAGCAAGATGATTGGGAAACTTTTGTGGAGCGACTCGACCAATACTTCGTGGCCAACGAGCTAGATGGAGAAGAGAGCACTGCCAAACGAAGGGCGATGCTCCTCACCATCTGTGGGGCATCAACGTATGGCCTCGTGAAGAATCTGCTCACTCCAATGAAACCCACGGAGAAATCATACGAGGATTTGTGCACACTGGTCCGAGAGCATTTGAACCCGAAGGAAAGCGTTCTGATGGCGAGGTACCGGTTCTACACCTACACAAAGACTGAAGGCCAGGAGGTGGCGAGTGATGTCGCCGAGCTAGGACGCCTTGCAAGACATTGCGAATTTGAAGGACATTTGGAGCACATGCACAGAGACTTTTTCATACTTGGCATTGGCCATGAAACCATACTTCGCAAACTTTTGACTGTAGAGACCCAAACCTTGAGTAAGGCCATAGCGATAGCCCAGGTGTTCGTTGCCACCACTGACAACACTAAGCAAATCTCTCAGCACACAAGTGCTACTACAAGTACTGTGAACAAAGTGATGTTGTTTTCGAATCATAACATACATGGCAGGTCCCACATACCTGCAGCTGCACGTCCGCAGATGACTCAGTCCACCATCAAGAGTGATGAATGCAAGGTCATTAACACCTTGTTGGTGCTGTGGGGGTGATCATCATTTCCGTTCATGCCGATTCAAAGAGTATGTTTGCAAGGGCTGTGGAACAATGGGACACCTCCAACGAGTGTGCAGGCGAGCTGCAAAGCCTGTTAAACCTGCAAACCACCATGTTGCAGAGGAGGACAGATCCACGGAGGATCACAACGAACCAGAGCCTCAGATGGAGGAGGCAGAGGTACATGGGGTGCACACATTCACCACGAATTGTCCCCCGATAATGCTGAATGTTGAACTAAATGGACTCCCGGTGTCAATGGAGCTGGACACGGGTGCAAGCCAGTCCATCATGGGCAAAAACACTGTCGAAAGGTTGTGGTACAACAAAGCCTCAAGGCCAATCTTAACTCCAGTTTGCACGAAACTAAGAACTTACAGTAAAGAACTGATTCCTGTAATCGGCAGTGCTACCGTAAAGATCTCCTACGATGGAGCGGTGCACAAGCTGGCTGGGAAAGATACGCTGGAACTGGGATGAAGTCCGAGCGCTATCGCCCGCTGATGACACTTTGTGTGCCCAGGTCTTAAACAAATTTACTTCGCTGTTCAAACCAGGAATCGGGAAATTCCAAGGGGCAAAATTGCAGATCCACCTAATTCTGGTGGTGCGACCCATCTATTACAAGGCGAGAGCAATACCGTTTATGATGAGAGAAATGGTAGAGATCGAGCTAGACTGGCTGCAGAGAGAGGGCATCATTTCCCCGATTGAGTTCAGCGAGTGGGCCAGTCCTATCTCCCAGTCCTCAAGGGAGACGGCACCATCAGAATCTGTGGCGATTACAAAGTAACTATCAATCGTTTCTCCCTGCAGGACCAATACCCACTACCAAAGGCCGATGATCTCTTTGCAACGCTGGCAGGAGGAAAGACGTTCATGAAGCTGGATCTGACTTCAGTCTACATGACGCAGGAACTGGAGGAATCATCGAAGGCCCTCACCTGCATCAACACGCACAAAGGTCTTTTTGTTTATAACAGATGCGCTCCGATCAGTGGCGGCGATAATCCAGAGAAACATGGAACGTTTACTGAAGTCGGTCCTGCACACCGGGGTCTTCCAGGAGGATATCTTGGTCACAGATCGGAACACAGTCGAGCACCTGCAGAACCTGGAGGAGGTTTTTAGTCGACTCAACCGCGTGGGGCTCAGGTTAAAACGCTCGAAGTGCAATTTCTTGGCGCCTGAATTGGAGTTCTTGGGAAGGAGAATTGCGGCAGACGGCATCAGGCCCACCAACGCGAAGACGGAGGCAATCGAGAAAGCACCGAGGCCACAGAACGTGATGGAGCTGTGGTCGTTTCTGGGACTCTTGAACTACTTTGGTAACTTCTTACCGGGTCTCAGCACCCTGCTAGAACCATTACATGTCTTACTACGAAAAGGGGGCGAATGGGTTTGGGGCAAAAGCCAAGAAAATGCTTTTGTAAAAGCAAGAAAATTGTTATGCTCAAACAAATTGCTTGTGTTGTATGATCCATGTAAGCGTTGGTACTAGCATGTGATGCATCGTCATATGGCATCGGGTGTGTATTGCAACAAGCTAATGATTTATGGAAACTGCAACCGGTTGCTTATGCATCCAGGAGTCTGTCTAAGGCTGAGAGAGCCGACAGCATGATTGAAAAAGAAGCATTAGCATGTGTCTATGTGGTAAAGAAAATCATCAATACCTGTTTGGGCTAAAATTCGAATTGGAAACTGACCATAAGCCACTTATATCCCTGTTTTCCGAGAGTAAAGGGATAAATACTAACGTATGGCCCGCATCCAGAGATGCACACTCACATTATCCGCATACAACTACGCCATCCGCCACAGGCCAGGCACACAGAAAACTATGCCGATGCTCTCAGTAGGTTGCCATTGCCCACCACGGGGGTGGAAATGGCGCAGCCCACAGGTCCAGCCACGATTATGGAAGCATTTAAGAGTGAGCAATCACCCATCACTGCCCGGCAGATCAAAACCTGGACAAGCCAGGACCCCTTATTATCACTGGTCAAAAGCTGTGTGCTTCACGGGAGCTGGTCCAGTGTCCCAGTGGAAATGCAGGAAGAGATAAAGCCATTCCAGCGGCGCAAAGATGAAATGTCTATACAGGCAGAGACTGCCTTCTGTGGGGCAATCGAGTAGTGGTCCCCAAGAAGGCAGAGACACCTTAATCAATGACCTCCACAGTACCCACCCAGGCATCGTAATGATGAAAGCGATAGCCAGATCCCATGTGTGGTGGCCCGGTATCGATGCGGACTTAGAGTCCTGCAATCACAGATGTAATACATGCTCGAAGTTAAGCAATGTACCCAGGGAGTAAAGTCCTGTCCCCTCAGTACAGATTCACACGAGGCATGTAGTGAAGTCAAGGTCACTCTGGACCTGCACCTTTATTTCACAGCTCTGGAATGCTGCACTTGCCTGAGACCTGTCCTTATATACCTGTCTCTTGCAAGTGCACCCCTGGTGGTAAGGTATGCTGGTGGTTACAGATCATATCTTATTACAGTCATGTATAGCATGTTAGGATACAGTTATCTATAATAATGTAAGATACATGACATCACCCTCCCCCAAGGTCTTATTGTCTTTATAGGTTCAGTCTCTCAGGTGGTCTATGCTCTCGCGTGGAGCGTCTGAGTTGTGGTTCAGTTGTTTGCCTTGGTGTCTGTTTTTCTTTGGGTGTGGTTGCTGGTATCTCGCCTGGGCTGTCTGTTTCGATTGGTGTGATTGTTGTTGACTCGCCTGGGCTGTCTGTTGGGATTGCCCTTTCCTCAGGTTGTTCGCTCTGTCTGTCCACCAGGTGTGGTGCGAGTTCCATATTGTAGTCTGCCTCTGGTTCCGCAGTGTTGTTGGTAAATCTGCTTTTGACTTGGTCTACATGCCTCCGGCAGGTTTTGCCATTGTCCATTTGTACTACCAGTAGCCTGTTTCCTTCCTTGCCCATTACTGTCCCTGCAAGCCATTTGGGACCCCTGCCATAGTTTAGTACAAACACTTTGTCTCCTATCTCATTCTATCTCCCCCTCGAATTTCTGTCATGGTACTCAGTCAGCTTACGGCGCTTTGCCTCAACGATTTTATGCATGTCTGGGAGGATTAATGAGAGCCTTGTTTTTAAAGTCCTTTTCATCAACAGTTGCGTGGGGGGGATCCCAGTCAGTGAGTGCGGACGAGATCTGTATGCCAGCAGCATTCGCGACAGGCGACCCTGCAGCGTGGGACCTTGGATTTTAAGCATGCTTTGTCTAATGATTTGCACTGCTCTCTCCACCTGGACGTTGGAGGCCGGCTTGAACGGTGCCGTCTTGATGTGATTTATGCCGTGGACAATTATAAAGTCTTGGAATTCTGCGCTGGTGAAGCACGGACTATTGTTACTGATCAATATGTCAGGGATTCCGTGCGTTGCAAACATGGTTGCGAGGCTCTCCACAGTGGTGGAGGTTGTGCTCGAGTTTAAAATGGTGCATTCGATCCACTTTGAAAATGCATCTACAACTACGAGGAACATTTTGCCCATGAATGGGCCCGCATAGTCTACGTGCACCCACGACCACGGTTTGGTAGGCCAGGGCCAGGGGCTCAGTGGAGCCTCCCTGGGGGCATTGCTGAGTTGGGCACAAATGGTGCACCTTCGGACGCAGAGCTCCAAGTCCGCGACATTACCAGGCAACCAGACGTGGGATCTGGCTATGGCCTTCATGAGAACGATCCCCGGGTGCTCGCGGTGGAGCTCCCGGACAAATGCCTCTCTGTCTCGCAGAGGAATGACTACTCGGCTGCCCCACATCAGGCAGTCTGCTTGTAGTGATAGCTCATGCATGCGCCTGTGAAAGGGTTTTAATTCCTCGGGGCAGGCATCGCGAGCCTCTGCCCAGTCACCGGTTAGGACACGTCTTTTTACTAAGGATAACGTGGGATCGCTGGCCGTCCAGGCTCTGATTTGGCGAGCCGTTGTGGGCGAACCTGTGGACTCAAAGGCATTGATTGCCATGACTATCTCTCAGTCCTGTTCGTCAGACCCTTCCGTGGTCAACCAGTGGTAGCCTGCTGAGCGCGTCGGCACAGTTGTCTGTGCCTGGTCTGTACCTTATGGTATAGTCGTAGGACGCCAGCATGAGTGCCCACCGTTGAATTTGCGCCGAGGCGTTGGCGTTTATTGCCTTGCTCTTGGATAGGAGGGACGTGAGGGGCTTGTGGTCAGTTTCTAACGCGAACTTGGCCCCGAAAAGGTATTGGTGCATCTTTTTGACACCGTACACGCACGCGAGTGCCTTCTTCTCTACCATTCCATACCCGTGCTCCGCCCGTGAAAGTGACCTGGAGGCATAAGCTATGGGTTGTAATTTGCCCGCATTATTGACATGTTGCAAAACGCACCCGACCCCATACGCTGACGCATCGCATGTGAGAATTAGCTTTTTACCTGGGTCAAAGAAAGTCAAAACACTGTTGGAACACAGAAGGCTGCGTGCCTTGTGGTAAGGTATGCTGGTGGTTACAGGTCATATTTTATTACAGTCATGTACAGCATGTTAGGATACAATTATATATAATAATGTCAGATACATGACACAGGGAGGCGCCGCTAAGTTTATGTTCTTGGCCCTCCAAACCATGGTCTATGGTACACGTCGACTATGCAGGCCCGTTCTTGGGTAAAATGTTCCTTATGGTTGTAGACGCGTACTCCAAGTGGATTGAATGTGAGATAATGTCAGCTAGCACATCCGCTGCCACTACTGAAAGCCTGCGGGCCATGTTTGCCACTCACGGCTTACCCGATGTCCTGGTGAGCGACAACGGGCCATGTTTTACCAGTGCTGAGTTCAAAGAATTCATGACCCGTAACGGGATCAAACATGTCACAGCTGCCCCGTTTAAACCAGTGTCCAATGGTCAGGCAGAGAGAGCAGTGCTTGAAGAGTGTCACTGAAGGCTCACTGCAGACTCGCCTATCCCGAGTCCTGCTTCGCTACCGCACGAGACCACACTCACTTATTGGGATCCCACCTGCTGAACTGCTCATGAAAAGAGCACTTAAGACAAGGCTCTCGTTAGTTCACCCTGATCTACATGAACAGGTAGAAAGCAGGCGGCTTCAACAAAGTGCAATGCATGATAGCGCAAATGTGTCACATGAGATTGAATTCAATGATCCCATATTTGTATTAAATTATGGACAAGGTCCCAAGTGGCTTCTCGGCACTGTCATGGCCAAAGAGGGGAGCAGGGTGTTTCGGGTCAAACTTTCAAATGGATTCATTCACTGGAAACACTTGGACCAAATCAAACTCAGATTCACGGACTATCCTGAGCAACCCACCTTGGACCCTACCTTTTTTGATCCCCCAACATACACACCAGTGGAAACCGACACCACGGTTGACCACGAAGCAGAACCCATCATCCACAGCAGCCCTGCAGGGCCCAACACACCAGGCAACCCAGCAAGACCAGCTTCACAGCAGCCCAGCGAGGACCCAACAAATGATTCAACAACACCAGCTTTCACACCGAGACGATCAACCAGGGCAAGAAGGGCCCCAGATCGAGTCACATTGTAAATAGTTACACTATTGACTTTGAGGGGGAGTGTTGTTATATATGTGGACTTGTATTTACTCTGTGCAGCTACGAGAGGGCTCATCCCCTGGAGTCCCAAGGGATCTCATAATCCCTTGGGAGCACAGGTATTTAATGAGGTTTCACAGGTTGGAGAGGCACTCTGGAGACCTGCAATAAAAGACTAAGGTCACACTTTACTTTGAGCTCACAGTGTTCAGTCTGACTCTTTCTCCATACACAACAACATCTACTAGTCGTCTACCTGCGGTTTGATTTAACTTCGACTATCTCCTCAGCCTTATACCTTTTTGATTGAGTCCAGTGTTTCCATCTACCCTTACCTTTCATGTCCACACAGGCAAATGTATCACTGGTCAGGATTATCTCATACGGTTCGGTCCATCTGGGGGCGAACCCTGCTCGCCCAGGTCCTACCTGAACGAACACTCATTCGCCCACCCCCTGTACAGATTCTACTGGTCCCTTACTCTGAGCTTCCTGGTCTTTAATAATCTGCTGTTCCTTTACGTCCTGTTGTAAATCTCATAACTGCTTGTCTAAGAGTCGCACATAGTTTCGAATGTGACCCCTTATTGGACCTAAGTCCTCACTACCGGTAGACACTCCTTCCCGGTAGGCGCATGGCCCGTCCAATCATAAGTTTTTATGGGGTTAGTCCAGTGGTACGGGATGTGGAATCGCTGCTGAACCCCTAACAATTGGCAGGCTTCCTTCAAGACCTTTCCCGTGAAGTGTGTACCCTGATCAGAATCTATCTGAAGGGAAACTCCCCACCGGTGAATTATGTCACACGTGAAGGTCTGGGCCAAGGTTCCAACACTACAATTTCGGGTGGTGAATGCTCTACCCATTGGGTGAATTGATCTATCACTACTAGATAATATATCTTTCCTCGGCATTGGGATAATGGTCCCGTAAAGTCTATCTGTAAATTCTCCCATGGGCCTTTGGGTCGTGGCTGATGTGCCATCTTGATCCTTTTTGGTCTTCCCGGATTATATTAACCACACACTATGCAATGTTGGCAATGCTTGGCTACATCTCTTCCTAACCCACTCCACCACCAGTCCCTACTCAGCCTGTCAATCATGCCATTGCGCCTTCCATGGTCGGGTCCACGGTATATATTCAGCAGTTCCGTCAATCCTTCCTCCATATTCCATCCACTCCTTTTACAGTTCCTTTCCTAATCCATAATTCTTGTTCTTCAATGCTCGTGTCCTCCTGTAGCTTGTGTATATTCATTTTCCCAGGTCCTATGGCGGCTGTTGCGATCATAGTAACTGGTTCGATGCCTGCAGCTTCTTTGGCAGTCTCATCTGCTAACTCATTGCCTCTTTGCTGGGAATCTTATACCTTCCTCTGGGCTGTTATCTTTATCACTGCTGCTTCCGTGGATCTCTGGGCAGCTTCTACTAATCATTTAACAATATTCTCAAATTTTATGTGATCCTCCTCCTGAGGTTACGTACACCCTCCTACTCCATGCTGTCGTGTACTACTCCAAACGCATACCGTTCATCAGTATAAATATTAACCCTTTTTCCCTTAGCTTATTTTAATGCTTCGGTGCTGATAAGGTTCCCTCCAATCCTCCTTTTGCTACAATTTTTCTGTCTTGATTAACTACAGCCCAACCTGTATGGGGTTCTCCATTTATGTACCTGCGTGATCCATCTACATATAAGGTTTGGTCTGGGTTCTCCATGAGTTCATGTTTCCCTGTATGTCATCATCTATTGTTAGTTGACATTCATGTGCCTCTCCCTCGGATAGTATACCGTCTGCCGGATTCACTCGGCCATCCCTCACTATCTGTACTGACCGGTCTTTAGGTATGAGGACCGCTTCCCACGCATCTCTTCGGCTGCCTGAAATGGACCGTAGTTTACTAGTATTCAATAACTCTACTCGGGTATGTTGCGTGTGTAGCACTATCTGTCTGGACATTACCACTGGTTCGCAGACTCTGACTGCCCAGGCTGCACAGTCCAATGCAGGCACACAAGGAGCCATTCCAGTGACCACGGGTGTTTGTTGCATGGAGTAATATGCTATTGGTCGCATATTTCCCCCATGTTCTTGTGCCACCACAGCATTATAGAAGTTGCCTTCTATGTTGCAATGTACATGGAAAGGTTGGGTTATATTTGGGAGTCCCAAGGCCGATGCTGATACTAAAGCTGTTTTTAGTTCGGTATGCTACATCTTGCTCCGGTCCCCATTCTATTGTATCTGTGGAGGCCTTCTCTCCCTTCACCAGCTTCTGGATGGGTTCTGCAATAGCCATGAAATGGCGTATAAAGTTTTGGCAATAATTAAGCAGTCCAAGTATCTTTTGCACCCCCCTCACGATAAGTTGTCTTGGCATGCCACTTATGACTGCCTTTCGGTCCTCAGGTAGAGCTTTGGAACTTTGACTTATTTCATGCCCTAAATATCGTACCTGGGTGAGTCCCACCTGAGCTTTCTTGGGGTTCACTTTAAAGCCAGCTTGTTCCAAGGCCTGTAGGGTGCACAACAGTGCTCCCATATGCCCGAGTAGAGTTATTGAATACTCGTAAACTACGGTCCATTTCAGGCAGCCGAAGAGCTGCATGGGAAGCGGTCCTCATACCTAAAGACCGGTCAGTACAGATAGTGAGGGATGGCCGAGTGAATCCGGCAGACAGTATACTATCCGAGGGAGAGGCACATGAATGTCAACTGACAACAGATGATGACATACAGGGAAACATGTTAGATGAACTCATGGAGAACCCAGATCAAACCTTATATGCAGCGTTGAGGAGGAGGCGCGGCGGGAATCGGAGAAGGCGGCCTATTAAAGGCCCATCAGTCGGGGAGCGGCGGCAATGTCGAGGAGAAGGCCAGCTGGTGCAGGGAGAGAAGGCAAAAAAGAAGTAGAAAGAAATCGAAGGGTCACGTCACAGCCAAGGGTATAAGTGATTAGTTTTTCGTTGTCTTTTCCTTTATCAGTAGGTAACCTTTATCATTGTTGTTGCCAAATTAAGTTAATCTAGCGGTTAAGTCATGGCAGGAGAGCTCCTCCTGTGCTTTGTGGGAAGTCAGGGACGCTTCCAGTGTCCCTGACGACTACATGTGCAGGAAGTGTATCTTGCTGCAGCTCCTAACAGACTGCATTGCGGCACTGGAGCTGCGGGTGGATTCACTCTGGAGCATCCGCGATGCTGAGGATGCCGTAAATAGCACGTTTAGTGAGTTGGTCATACCGCAGGTAAAGGTTACACAGACAGATAAGGAGTGGGTGATCAGCAGGAAGAGCAGTGGAAGGAAGATAGTGCAGGGGTCCCCTGCGGTTATCCCCCTCCAAAACAGATACACTGTTTTGGGTACCTTTGGGAAGGATGACTCATCAGGGGAAGGCAGCAGCAGCCAAGGTCATGGCACCATGGGTGGCTCTGCTGCTTAGGAGGGCAGGAAAATGAGTGGGAGAGCTATAGTGGTAGGGGACTCCATTGTAAGGGGAATGGGTAGACTTTTCTGCGGCCGCAATTGAAACTCCAGGATGGTATGTTGCCTCCCTGGTGCAAGGGTCAAGGAGATCTCGGAATGGCTGCAGGACATTTTGGAAGGGGAGGGTGAACAGCGAGCTGTCGTGGTGCATATAGGTACCAACAATATAGGTAAAAAACGGGATGAGATCCTACAAGCTGAACTTAGGGAGCTAGGAGTGAAATTAAAAAGAGGACCTCAAAGGTAGTAATCTCAGGATTGCTACCAGTGCCACGTGCTAGTCAGAGTAGGAATTGCAGGATAGCTCAGATGAATACGTGGCTTGAGTGGTGCAGAAGGGAGGGATTCAAATTCCTGGGACATTGGAACCGGTTGTGGGGGAGGTCATACCAGTACAAACCGGACGGTCTGCACCTGGGCAGGACTGGAACCAATGTCCTCGGGGGAGTGTCTTCTAGTGCTGTTGGGGAGGGTTTAAACTAATATGGCAGGGGGATGAAAACCTATGCAGGGAGACAGAGGGAAGTAGAATGGGGGCAGAAGCAAAAGATAGAAAGAAGAAAATTAAAAGTGGAGGGCAGAGAAACCCAAGGCAAAAATCAAAAAGGGCCACATTTCAGCAAAGTTCTAAAGGGGCATAGTGTATTAAAAAGACAACCCTGAAAGGCTCTGTGCCTCAATGCGAGGAGTATTCGTAATAAGGTGGATGAATTAACTGCACAGGCAGCAATTAATGAATATGATATAATTGGCATCACGGAGACATGGCTCCAGGATAGCCAAGGCTGGGAACTCAACATCCAGGGGTATTCAACATTCAGGAATGATAGACAGAAAAGAAAAGAAGGTGGGTTAACGTTGCTGGTTAAAGAGGAAATTAACGCAATAATAAGGAAGGACATTAGCTTGGATGATGTGGAATCTGTATGGTGGAGCTGCGGAATACCAAAGGGCAGAAAACGCTATGGGACTTGTGTACAGACCACCAAACAGTAATAGTGAGGTTGGGGACAGCATCAAACAAAAAATTAGGGATGCGTGCAATAAAGGTACACAGTTATCATGGGCGACTTTAATCTACATATAGATTGGGCTAACCAAACTGGTAGCAATACGGTGGAGGAGGATTTCCTGGAGTGTATTAGGTTTTCTAGACCAATATGTTGAGGAACCAACTCGAGAGCTGGCCATCCTCGACTGGGTGATGTGTAATGAGAAAGGACTAATTAGCAATCTTGTTGTGGGAGGCCCTTTGGGGAAGAGTGACCATAATATGGTAGAATTCTTTATTAAGATGGAGAGTGACATACTTAATTCAGAAACTAGGGTTCGGAACTTAGGGAAAGGTAACTTCGATGGTATGAGATGTGAATTGGCTAGAATAGACTGACGAATAATACTTAAAGGGTTGACGGTGGATAGGCAATGGCAAACATTTAAAGATCACATGGATGAACTTCAACAATTGTACATCCCTGCCTGGAGAAAAAATAAAATGGGGAAGGTGGCTCAACCGTGGCTAACAAGGGAAATTAAGGATAGTGTTAAATCCAAGGAAGAGGCATATAAATTGGCCAGAAAAAGCAGCAAACCTGAGGACTGGGAAAAATTTAGAATTCAGCAGTGGAGGACAAAGGTTTTAATTAAGAGGGGGATAGTAGAGTATGAGAGGAAGCTTGCTGGGAACATAAAAATTAACTGCAAAAGCTTCTATAGATATGGGAAGAGAAAAAGATTAGTGAAGACAAACGTAGGTCCCTTGCAGTCAGATTCAGGTGAATTTATAATGGGGAACAAAGAAATGGCAGACCAGTTGAACAAATACTTTGGTTCTGTCTTCACGAAGGAAGACACAAATAACCTTCCAGAAATACTAGGGAACCGAGCGTCTAGTGAGAAGTAGGAACTGAAGGAACTCCTTATTAGGCGGGAAATTGTGTTAGGGAAATTAATGGCATTGAAGGCCGATAAATCCCTGGGGGTTGATGGTCCGCATCCCAGAGTACTTAAGGAAGTGGCCCTAGAAATAGTGGATGCATTGTTGATCATTTTCCAACAGTCTATCGACTCTGGATCAGTTCTTATGGACTGGAGGGTAGCTAATGTAACACCACTTTTTAAAAACGGTGGGAGAGAGAAAACGGGTGAATCTAGATTGGTTAGCCTGACATCGGTAGTGGGGAAAATGTTGGAATCAATTATTAAAGATGAAATAGCAGCGCATTTGGAAAGCAGTGACAGGATCGGACCAAGTCAGCATGGATTTATGAAAGGGAAATCATGCTTGACAAATCTTCTAGAATTTTTTGAGGAAGTAACTAGTAGAGTGGACAAGGGAGAACCAGTGGATGTGGTGTATTTGGATTTTCAAAAGGCTTTTGACAAGGTCCCACACAAGAGATTTGTATGCAAAATTAAAGCACATGGTATTGGGGGTAATGTCCTGACATGGATAGAGAACTGGTTGGCAAACAGGAAGCAGAGAGTCGGGTACTGTTGAGGGGGATGACTCATCAGGGGAGGGCAGCAACAGCCAAGTTCATGGCACTGTGGGTGGCTCTGCTGCATAGGAGGGCAGGAAAAAGAGTGGGAGAGCTATAGTGGTAGGGGATTCGATTGTAAGGGGAATAGATTGGCATTTCTGCAGCTGCAACCGAGACTCCAGGATGGTATGTTCCCTCCCGAGTGCAAGGGTCAAAGATGTCTCGGAGCGGGTGCAGGACATTCTGAAAAGGGAGGGTGAACAGCCAGTTGCCGTGGTACACAGAGGTACCAACGATATAGGTGAAAGACGCGATGAGGTCCTACGAGATGAATTTAGGGAGATAGGAGCTAAATTAAAAAGTGGGACCTTAAAAGTAGTAATCTCAGGATTACTACCAGTGCCACGTGTTAGTCAGAGTAGGAATCGCAGGATAGCTCAGATGAATACGTGAGGAGTGGTGCAGAAGGGAGGGATTCAAATTCCTGGAACATTGGAACCGGTTTGGGGAGGTGGGACCAGTACAAACCGGATGGTCCACACCTGGGCAGGGCTGGAACCAATGTCCGAGGAAGAGTGTTTGCTAGTGTTGTTGGGGAGGAGTTAAACTAATATGGCAGGAGGATGGAAACCTATGCAGGGAGGCAGAGGGAAATAAAAGGGAGACAGAGGCAAAAGATAGAAAGAGAGTAGTAAAAGTGGAGGGCAGAGAATCTCAAGGCAAAAAACAAAAAGGGCCACATTACAGCAAAATTCTAAAGGGGCGAGGTGTGTTAAAAAGATAAGCCTGAAGGCTCTGTGCCTCAATGCAAGGAGTATTCGGAATAAGGTAGACGAATTAACTGCGCAGATAGCAGTTAATGGATACGATGTAATTGGCATCACAGAGACATGGCAACAGGGTGACCAAGGCTGGGAACTCAACATCCAGGAGTATTCAACATTTAGGAAGGATAGACAGAAAGGAAAAGGAGGCGGGGTGACGTTGCTGGTCAAAGAAGAAATTAATGCAATAGTAAGGAAGGACATTAGCCTGGATGATGTGGAATCAGTATGGGTGGAGCTGCGGAATACCAAAGGGCAGAAAACGCTGATGGGAGTTGTGTACAGACCATGAAACAGTAGTAGTGAGGTTGGGGAAAGCATAAAACAAGAAATAAGTGATGTGTGCAATAAAGGTACAGGAGTTATCATGGGCGACTTTAATTTACATATAGTTTGGGTTAACCAAACTGGTAGCAATTCGGTAGAGGAGGATTTCCTGGAGTGTATTAGGGATGGTTTTCTTGACCAAAATGTGAAGTAACCGACTAGAGAGCTGGCCATCCTTGACTGGGTGATGTGTAATGAGAAGGGACTAATTAGCAATCTTGTTGTGCGAAGCCCCTTGGGGAAGAGTGACCATAATATGGTAGAATTCTTTATTAAAATTGAGAGTGACACAGTTAATTCAGAAACTAGGGTCCTAAACTTAAGGAAAGCTAACTTCGATGGCAGGAGGCGTGAATTGGCTAGAATAGACTGGCAAATGATACTTAAAGGGTTGACGGTGGATAGGCAATGGCAAAGATTTAAAGATCACATGGATGAACTTCAACAGTTGCACATCCCTGTCTGGAGTAAAAATGAAACTGGGAAGGTGGCTCAACCGTGGCTAACAAGGGAAATTAAGGATAGTGTTAAATCCAAGGAAGAGACATATAAATTGGCCAGAAAAAGCAGCAAACCTGAGGACTGGGAAAAATTTAGAATTCAGCAGAGGAGGAGAAAGGGTTTAATTAGGAGGGGGAAAATAGAGTATGAGAGGAAGCTTGCCGGGAACATAAAAACTGACTGCAAAAGCTTCTATAGATGTGTGAAGAGAAAAAGTTTGGTGAAAACAAATGTAGATCCCTTGCAGTCAGACTCAGGTGAATTAATAATGGGGAACAAAGAAATGGCAGACCAATTGAACAAATACTTTGGTTCTGTCTTCACGAAGGAAGACACAAATAACCTTCCGGATATACTAGGGGACCGAGGGTCTAGTGGAAGGAGGAACTGGAAGGATATCCTTATTAGGCAGGAAATTGTGTTGGGGAAATTGATGGGATTGAAGGCCGATAAATCCCCAAGGCCTGATTGTCTGCATCACAGAGTACTTAATGGGGTGGCCCTAGAAACAGTGGATGCATTGGTGATCATTTTCCAACAGTCTATCGACTCTGAATCAGTTCCTATGGACTGGAGGGTAGCTAATGCAATACCACTTTTTAAAAAAGGAGGGAGAGAGAAAACAGGTAATTATAGACCAGTTAGCCTGACATCAGTAGTGGGGAAAATGTTGGAATCTATTATTAAGGATGAAATAGCAGCGCATTTGGAAACCGGTGACAGGATCGGTCCAAGTCAGCATGGATTTATGAAAGGGAAATCATGCTTGACCAATCTTCTGGAATTTTTTGAGGATGTAACTAGTAGAGTGGACAAGGGAGAATCAGTGGGTGTGGTGTATTTGGACTTTCAAAAGGCCTTTGACAAGGTACCACATAAGAGATTGGTGTACAAGATCAAGGCACATGGTATTGGGGGTAATGTACTGGCGTGGATAGAGAATTGGTTGGCAGGCAGGAAGCAGAGAGTCGAGATAAACGGGTCCTTTTCAGAATGGGGGGCAGTAACTAGTGGGGTGCCGCAGGGCTCAGTACTGTGACCCCAGCGCTTCACAATATACATTAATGATTTGGATGAAGGAATTGAGGGTAATATCTCCGAGTTTGCAGATGACACTAAGCTGGCAGTGTGAGCTGTGAGGAGGAGGCTAAGAGGCTGCAGGGTGACTTGGACAGGTTAGGTGAGTGGGCAAATGCATGGCAGATGCAGTATAATGTGTATAAATGTGAGGTTATCCACTTTGGTGGCAAAAACACAAAGGCAGAATATTATCTGATTGGTGGCAGATTAGTAAAAGGGGAGGTGCAACGAGACCTGGGTGTCATGGTACATCAGTCATTGAAAGTTGGCATGCAGGTACAGCAGGCGGTGAAGAAGGCAAATGGCATGTTGGCCTTCATAGCTAGGGGATTTGAGTATAGGAGCGGGGAGGTCTTATTGCAATTGTACAGGGCCTTGTTGAGGCCTCACCTGGAATATTGTGTTCAGTTTTGGTCTCCTAATCTGAGGAAGGACGTTCTTGCTATTGAGGGATTGCAGACTGATTCCGGGGATGGCTGGACTGACTTATGAGGAGAGACTGGATCAACTGGGCCTTTATACACTGGAGTTGAGAAGGATGAGAGGGGATCTCATAGAAACGTATAAGATTCTGACGGGGCGGGACAGGTTAGATGCAGGAAGAATGTTCCTGATGTTGGGGAAGTCCAGAACCAGGGGACACAGTCTTAGGATAAGGGGTAGGCCATTTAGGACTGAGATGAGGAGAAACTTCTTCACTCAGAGAGTTGTTAACCTGTGGAATTCCCTGCCGCAGAGAGTTGTTGATGCCAGTTCATTGGATATATTCAAGAGGGTTAGATGTGGCCCTTACGGCTAAAGGGATCAAGGGGTATGGAGAGCAAGTGGGAAAGGGGTACTGAGGTGAATGATCAGCCATGATCTTATTGAATGGTGGTGCAGGCTCGAAGGGCCGAATGGCCTACTTCTGCACCTATTTTCTAATTTTCTATGTTTCTATGTTTCTATCTTTTGAAAAGCTAGATTGTCCTTGTTACTTTGTGATGTGCCTGAATGGCCAGAAAACTGGTCCATTTTCGTTCTCCATCTTCATGCGATGATTCTCCTTCATTTTGTGTGACCTCCATTATTATTCCCCAGTTTACGGGTACTACTCTCATGACCCGTGTAACATCAGCTTTAAACAGATCACAGTCTGCCGTTTGTTGGGCAGTTGTGGGTGCCATTTCGGCACACCACGTCCCGTCCTTGAAATTTTGGGCCAGTCATTGGTACATATCTTCACTCATTTTTACTCTGACTAATCCTCCCACATCATGATAATGAAAGTTATGACATATTTGCATTTCCCTCATTTTTTGCCAAAACGCCCCGTTACTTTGTCTGGGTTTTAAATCTGGCAGTATCTGTAGTAGTTTAATTTGTCACCTGGAGAGAATGACTCATACGCACTTTTGACCTCGTCTGCTATTTCTGGGAGAGCCTGGCCCTGGGCTGGGACTGCGGGAGTTCCAGGTATGAACTCTACCTTAATGGAGCCGCTGGCAGTTGTTTCTCATAGGGGGTGGTCCGACCCACTCGTGGTCTTCATTGTACTCAGCTGCCTTTCTGCCTCAGACCCCCCAGTCTATAGTGCCATCCTTTTCATGTGTCCTGACGGGTGCTGTCGCCATCACAGCTACTGTCAGTCTATCACTATTTCATCACTTTTCATGCAATAGTCTAGTCCATCTACTTAATTCATAATATGCGCGAGTGACTAAAATGAGGGCTTTCTCCTCTTGTTTCTTTTCCGACTCCCACCATTTTCTTTGTTCAGCAGGTGGGTCGTCTGGCTTCCAATTTTGTTTAGTCATTATTTCAATTAGTTTTCGATTTTTGTCTGCTAGGTACCGTGTCAGAGACCTCTCTGGTGAAGTTTCTCACTTCCCATGGTTGTCAGCGATACATTCCTTATTTACTTACCCTGAGTGAGACCAATACTTGCAATCTATTGGTTGTCAGCAGTATGTCCCTTACTTGCTTACTCCTCCCGAGTGAGATCGTTACTTGCAACCTTATTGGTTGTCAGCAGTACGTCCCATACTTACTTACCCTGAGTGAGACCAATACTTGCAACATATTGATTGTCAGCGGTACGTCCCTTACTTTCTTACTCCTCACGAGTAAGACCATCACTTGCAACCTATACCAATTATCAATCGCAACGTTACACAGACGCACTTCTATATAACCGATCATGATTGTTTCACCTGGGATCTTCGGCTGACTACTTGAAGTCTTGGCCAGACCTGCAGATTCGGATCTCTCAGGCAGTTGACACCAGTCAGATTTCTGCCCTTGTCCTAACTGTGCGTGGTAATTAAAACATACTCACGCCTTTGACATGGCTTCCATCTGCCGGTGTCCACCGTTGGCTATGCCAACTATGCCAACTATGCCAATTGTGTCATGTATGTAGCCTCAATGTAACACCACTGTATTACTGTATACACTCAACCTAGATGCATACCTTGACCACAAGGGGTGAACTTGTGGGAGACACTCCTTACCGGATCACACAGGTATAAAAAGGGAGGTCCTATGCAGGGTCATCACTTGGAGTCCTGTGAATAAAGAGTTAAGGTCACAGAGTGACCTTGTTCCCAGAATGTGCCTCGTGTGGTTTCATACTGTAGAGTAAGGACTTTACAAATTGCATTTAAAATAAACACTCAACACCAGGTCTGGGTTTGAAGATTCAAGTAGTCTTTATTTTGCATCGGTGGGGAGCCTGCCTGCTCGTTTATCTGTAGCCAGGCTTCTCCAATGATGCAAAGTTCCAAGTAATCTTTTATACACTTAATGATGCATGTCAGCCTCATGCACGGCCCCCCTATGCCATTTAATTGGCCGAAAGCCTGCGTGCACAATTGCTGATTGACTAATTCCCTTTCAGGTCACCCAATCATTCGCCTATGTCTCATACCAGATGGAGTTTCTCCAACATGTTACTTTTGACCCCTTGCTCTGTTTAACTGCCTCTCTGGGCCTCCCATGGTTCAACAATTTGGCTATTTGTAATTGTCCTCAGGTTACACAGTTTGCAAAAATAAAACATTCTGATATATTATGTTTAGCGTTATCTCATCTGCCCTTTAAGCAACTTAGAAAGTTGACCACTACAAAAGCCTATTTAGCTCTTTTTAGTTCCGAGACCCATTCTTAACCTTTTAATTATAGCAGAGCTCGAAAGTCCCACCTTAGTCACATAACTTCTTTTTGAAGATTCCAATAAAAACTCAGTGATTTAAACAGGAAAAGCTGTTAAATCCTTATGAGACTGAAACAGCTGCTCAGCGTTCCCAACATTGTCTGCATCAACATTATTTTGTTTTTTGTTTACCTCTTCATACATTTTCTGTTTGAGCCATTTTAATCAATCTTAATTTGAAGATTATAATAATCACTTGCTCTATGAGTTAGCTTATAGATGTGTCTGTAAGGCAAACCTTCTGTTTTCCAGTCAAAAATGGCATTAGATAAAATGGAGCAAGGATCAACTGTGAAAAAAACAAATTAGTTATTTTAATTCACAAAGCTCCAGTTACTCCTTCATAAGAATTTAGCAGCTTTCCCTGCTCAAATCACTGAGCTTGATCTGGAATCTTCAAAAATAAATGATCTGACTCAAATTTTTTTCCACGAACATCAGATAAGCCTCACAACTTCTGTAGGTGGTGCGGAAAAGATTTTTATAAACCTATGCGAAAATGTCATTATTGCCATAGTTTTAACACTGCAGTTTCCAACTACAGGCAACTCTCGATATCCGGGTCCCTTGGGGATTGGGCTATTCCGGGTAAACGATTTTGCCGCTAGGGCGAGTGCACGTCTCAGAGCTGAAATTTGACGGTGATAGAACCAACCACAGAGACTTAGTATGTGTTATCATAGCGTGAACGAAATAAAATACATGACAATGGATTCACGTGCTTCAATTTATGTGTGCTTGCTAGTTGAAGTGATCGAGATTTTCACGTGTGTGACAGTTATTTAATGCCTGTGTCAGTTGCGAAGTGAGATAGGAGTGCACGCCTGAGTCAATTTATGTGTGATTGACACTTGAGATGATTGAGATATTCATGTGTGCGACAGTTTTTAAAAATGCCATTACAGCGGATTCTCAGTTAGATCCGTGTACGGATAATCGAGAGTTGCCTGTATGTTGTACCGTACTAGGAAAGTAAATTTTAACAGCTACTGCAATTATATATAGTACTAGTATATCTCCTGTGGCACTGCTCACAGGAAATTAGGCAACTGTAGTGCAGTTTGAGCCACGAGATGTTGGAACTAGGAAACCCAAGCAGACCTGAATATCAAGATGCACCAAGATGGAAGTTAGAGGCCCAAAATAGTTGAAATAGAGAGAAAATAAGTGAAATGGAGGCCCAAAGAAGCTGGAATGCTGCTAATAGAATTCCTAACTGAGAAATTGTGCCTGCAGTGAAGGCCTGAGCAGGTCAAAATTGTGGGAGCAAGAGATCATAAGTGAGTAAATGAGTGAGCAAGAGGCCCCATACTGGAAGTTCAGAAATTAAGGGGGGTCATTTTAACCTAATCGTTCCATGCGGAAACTAACGGGATTGGATCAGCCGCCCATTTTGCACACTGCTCGATTTTATTTTCCATTGAAGTGCAATTAGGTAAAATGTAAAACAGGCAGGTGATCCGATCCCATCAGTTGCCTGCCAGGTGGGTTGGATTGCAAATATTCCCTTAAAATCTGCTCTACACCTCCCTTGTGGTCAGAGCAAGGAACTGTAGGCAGCAGAGAATAAAGGATAAAGCAACCCAGAATGTAACACCAACATTGGATTAAAGAGTAGCAGGAGGCCAATGCCACAGAGCAGAGAATTTGAGTCTTGTCAGTGCTGCGTCCAATCTCCTCATTCACCTTTATCTGGTGGTAGACAGGCCACAGTATCGCAAGTACAGCTGGGAAGTATAGTACTTAAGTTTAATTTTATGAGGTGTTCATCTCCTACTCACTTTATCAACACAGGTCTCCTGCTCCACTTTATCCAATGCTGCATTTTTTGGCTAGAAAGTAGAACGATTGTTTTCTAATTACAATGGTACTCTATGAAATATTATGGTACACTACTGGAGTGTTTACTTCACCATATGCCATTTTGCATGACAGGGTCACCCTATTGGGAGAAAGGTGGAACTGAATGTCTCTTTTCAGCATTCCTCCTGACTGCAACTACTTTTGGATCTTTGGTATCCATGTGTAGAAGATTTGACCTGAAGTTAAGGAATACCTCTATTTTCCAATCTGAAGCCTTGGAGAAACTACCGTCCCCTGATTGCTTTGTCTTTTTAACTATCAGCATTAGCTCAGTGGTAGCATGCTTACCTCTGAGTCAGAAGGTCATGCAAAGGTTCAAGCACAATCCAAAGACTTTAGCGCATAATATAGGCGGACACTGCTGTGTAGTACTAAGTGAGTGCTGCACTATTGAATGTGCTGTCTTTCAGATGAGACATTAAAAAAATTAAGGCCCCATCTACGCTCTCGGTTGACATAAGAGATCCCACGGCACTATTTGAATTAGGACAGCGGAGTTCTCCTAGTGCCCAGGCTACCTTGTATCGCTTTTCCAATACCGATCAAACAGATTATCTGGCCATTTATCTCATTGCTGTTTATGGGATGTTGGTGTGTGCAAATTGAATGCCATTTTACATAAGAACATAAGAAATAGAAGCAGGAGTAGGCCATTTGGGCCCTTGAGCCTGCTCCGTCATTCAATAAGTTCATGGCTGATCTGATCTTGGCCTCAACTCCACTTTCCTGCCCACTCCCCATATCCCTTGACTACC
Source organism: Pristiophorus japonicus (assembly GCF_044704955.1). Lineage (NCBI taxonomy): Eukaryota > Metazoa > Chordata > Chondrichthyes > Pristiophoridae > Pristiophorus > Pristiophorus japonicus. Next base: position 120,666,253 of record NC_091983.1, on the reverse strand, counting down.
TTATCATTCAAAAATCTGTCTATCTTCACCTTAAATATATTCAATGACCCAGCCTCCACAGCTCTCTGGGGTAGAGAATTCCAAAGATTCACAACCCTCTGAGAGAAGAAATTCCTCTTCATTTCCGTTTTAATTGGGCGACCCCTTATTCTGAAACTATACCCCCTGGTTATAGATTCCCCCATGAGGGGAAACATCCTCTGTCCATCCACCTTATCAAGCCCCCTCAGAATCTTGTATGTTTCAATAAGATCACCTCTCATTCTTCTCAACTCCAATGAGTATAGGCCTAACCTGCTCAACCTTTCATCAAAAGACAACCCCTTCATCTCAGGAATCAACCTCGTGAACCTTCGCTGAACTGCCTCCAATGCAAGTATATCCCTTCTTAAGTAAGGAGATTTTGCCGACATTTCAACACTTCAAAAATTCTTCATTGGCTGTAAAACACACCCTGAAGCTGTGAAATGCACTACATGAATTCAAAATCTTTCTTTCTTTAACACAATGTTATGTTACCATGGGAGTTTTTAGAATTAATAATTAATTTGTAGGAGGGTATATACCTATTACACGAAGCACATCTTGGAAGACATACAAAGTTTTGTCTTTATGTGGCTGGCAATCTTTTAAGTACTTCAGTGAACAAGATTACCTTACCAATACACATTTGCAGCTGCTTGTGTTTCCTGTATTTGTGTTAAAAGATATAAATAGCAGATGCCACATTCAAAGTAGTGTGCTTTTACAAGACTCTCACCATTTCTTGCCACTCTCAAGTTTGCCTCTTAGTGAATAGATGTACAGTGCCTCAAAATGAGACAAGCATATGAGTAAAAGTCCCCACTCTCATGAAAAGGTAATGATGGAAGCAACAAAGTGATGTCATTGTATGCTTTTATTAAAATAATCTTGTGATTTTGGTTCAAATGTAATGTTATTTCATTTTATTTAAGATCTATGGCATATGGGAAACCGCTCTATACCATTCAGTTCAGGCTAACGCTAAATCAAGCGCTATCACTTCCAAGTGCTAAAGAGAGTGAGAGGGGCGGTATTGGCAGAGCGCTGAGCAATATTCAGTACAGGCTGCTTCCCTCATTTAAAGTGAAGGGCCAATGCTGGGGTGAATGAGTTTTCCTGCTGTATGTATTGGGCCACGTGACCTGCGCTAGGTGCATAACAGCCCCAAGCACTCTTAAGAGAATGCAGTGCTGACGAATCGCGGCGTCCAACTAAAGCAAAAAACAGCACACTGGGGAGATAAATAAATGTTGCCCTACCTCACCACCACTACCTTTAATTAGCGCTCCCCAAGGTGACAATGCCTCCTGCAGCTGCCGTTGTTGAGGCCCGGCGATGCTGCAAGGAACGGGACCGAATATTGCATCCAGGGCAGTAACCGGGCGCTGTGGCCCGGATGACATCACGATCTACAGGGCGCAAGAGAGCAAGGCGGTAAGTGATAGCATCAGCGCAAAACTGCCAGGGAAGTTCGTGAGCATCAGTGACTTCGCTGCGCCCGGTCGGTAACCCCTTAGTGCTCCATTACCGCCCCCCTGGAGATACTACAGGAGGAACAAACCAGGTCAATTTCTCCCCCAAAACTTGTTCAAATGTGTTCCTGAAAAGAACTAATTGGCACACGGGTTTGCGATAGTGATTTGTCTATAATTTATGGAACTATTTGGATAATCCTGACCTCATTCGATGTATAGTTTTTTCGTGGTAATATAAAATGTGTTTTGGTTTACAGAACCTAATCCAACTACTGCAAATTAAGTTCTAATTATAAAAATAAAATCAAAATACTGGAAATCTAAAATGAAATCAGAAAATGATGGAAGTACTCAGCAGGTCAGGCAGCATCTGTTTCAGGACGATGACCTTTCATCAGAACTGGAAGATGTAATAGTTTATAAGCAAGTACAAAGCCAGAGAAAAGAGGGGAGGGGAGGAAAGAACAAAGGGGAAGGTCTTTGAGGATGGAGGGTAGGAGTGATTCAATGACAAAAGGATGATAATGCAAGACAAAAGGGGGTGGTAATGGGACAAGTAAAGAAACAAAAGATGGGTCCAGAGAAGGTGTAAATGGTTAGCAGAAGAATAGCAGAGGGGGAGGAAAACATGGAAAATCTGGCGAAGAGGGGAAGGTTCCCGTGGCCCGGGAATGTGTTGAAGAAAGGTGGGTAGACCCAGGGGTGTGAAGTGCCCTGACAGACGTGCACCGAGAGGGGATCCTATAATTGTAATAAAATGCTTATTTATGAAAAAATGCTGAATTTTAAATTTAGACAATAATTTTTTCTTTGCATGAAGCATAATGATAATAACATTTTTCATACTCACGCTATTGAAGCTGGATGCTTCTGAATTCATACATTTAGAAGATCCCAAATTCTCTGAGGCTATCAATAATATATTGAAGAAACAGTGAGCCATTTACATCTCCTTTAGTATCTATTAAACTCAATTGCTTTTCTTGAATTACTTTATTAAGAATACACCACAAAATAGTTTGAGAAATCAATATTTGCCATTAAATTTTAAATCATGTCTTGCTGCAAAACATTTGCACTGTTCTGAAGAACAATTTGAATCTTCATGCCTCAGTTTTACCACCAGTCTTTCTATCTCTGCACCTTGATTATTATCGGGAGATAAAGAAACATTCACAGTGTATTTACATCATCAATAAAGTCATTGACCTAGTTATCCGATAATGCATCAAAACGGGCGGTGCCACCACGAGACAAGGTTAACTCGTGTTCGTAAAAAGAGCAGATTTAAATAATTGCAGCACACAACCTACTGTGCAACATGCTGCTTCAGATGCAGCAGGTGGCCCAATGTAGCATGGCCGTAGCGTCCCTGGTTGCGAGGCACTCTTTTCTTAAAGCTAGGCTGTCATTTCAGAATGCAGTCTCGAGCCTTTAACGGGGAACTGCCTTCTTAAATTACAAAAGATTAAATAATTTAAAAATTGGAGGTTTTAGCCCTTGGTGGTCAAATGCTTTCTGAAATAAAAACATTAAAAATAATTCCAGAATGGCAGTCTTCAGATCTTAAAGCTGAGCTGCCTTCTGCTGATTAAAATGCTAAAAGTGCCTCAGCACTAACACAAATGGCTCAACAAGTCAGGGAAGGGGCACCTTGGGTCTCGCACACAGCACTCCAGCTTTGTGCAGGGGGTCAAATCTGTAAGAGAGGTCCTTTACACACAGGAGCAAAGAGACCCTCCAGAAAGAACGATGTGGGACCAGATCACCGAGGCCATCGCTGCCAGTAGTGTTGCCCCAGGATGTGGCTTCAATGCCCAAAGAAGAATCATGACCTCTGACCAATAGTCAAGGTCCGTGAATGCATCTTCAAGGGGAGGTGCAGCGAAACCTGAGTGTCATGATTCATCAGTCACTGAAGGTTGGCATGCAGGTTCAGCAGGCGGTGAAGAAGGCAAATGGTATGTTGGCCTTCATAGCCAGGGGATTTGAGTATAGGAGCAGAGAAGTCTTACTGCAGTTGTACAGGGCCTTGGTGAGGCCCCACCTGGAATATTGTGTTCAGTTTTGGTCTCCTAATCTGAGGAAGGACGTTCTTGCTATTGAGGGAGTGCAGCGGAGGTTCACCAGACTGATTCCTGGGATGGCAGAACTGTCATATGAGGAGAGACTGGATCAACTGGGCCTGTATTCACTGGAGTTTAGAAGAATGAGAGGAGATCTCATAGAAACATAAAATTCTGACGGGACTGAACAGGTTTGATGCAGGAAGAATGTTCCAGATGTTGGGGAAGTCCAGAACCAGGGGACATAGTCTTAGGATAAGGGGTAAGCCATTTAGGACTGAGATGAGGAGGAACTTCTTCACTTAGAGAGTTGTTAACCTATGGAATTCCCTACCGCAGAGAGTTGTTGATACCAGTTCGTTAGATATATTCAAGAGGGAGTTAGATATGGCCCTTGTGGCTAAAGGGATCAAGGGGTATGGAGAGAAAGCAGGAAATCTTATTGAATGGTGGTGCAGGCTCGAAGGGCCGGATGGCCTGCTCCTGCGCCTATTTTCTATGTTTCTATGTTTCAAAAGCCGTCTCCTATCAACTGCACCACCAGCATCACAAAATTCACTATGCATGACCCCCAGATGCCCATACCAATAATCTCTGCCAAACATGAGGCACATCTCTCATTCCTAGCTTCACCTCACCCCCTTGGAGGACACGGTGCTGGCCATTCTTGGCAGGTCATGGCTGAGCCCTTGGCTAGCAGTGGGACTGAAAGAATACAAGATACTGATATCCTCATACATTAACCTCCTTGTCATATCCACTTCCCCCTCATCCCACAATCACTTCGGATATACAAGCTGCGCATGGTGTAAGGTTGCACCTCTTGCTTTCCCTCCCTCCCCTCACCACAACCCTACCCTTGTGCCTTGCTCATTTCAACCAGCCTGCCTAGCCAGTGGTTGACCAAGAAGAGGGAGAGGAGAGTGAAATACAAGAAGAAACACCGTCACTAGATTTGACACTCCCAGCTAACAACTCCTCGAGCTTGTCCTGCAAGGCCATCTGCTGTGTCCCCCACTGAAAGTCAGCTACCTTCCACCAGCCATGCTGCAGCCACTGGGGTAGCACTGCAATACATCGGTAGGATAGGCAAAGGCACACACAAGACAGTCACTAAGGGAGTGCACAAGGGTGATTCATTGAATTTTTATATAATATTGGATGCATATATGGAGAAAGTTGGATTGGAAAGTTTTATTTCAGCATTGTGGCCAAGGGGATGCTGTGATGGAGGGAAGGTAAGGTGTGGGACAAATGTTGAAAGTGGAATTGGGGTTGTGGTCACTGGTACTGCAGGCAGATGATTTGATCCTGGATATTTGGTGAATCTTTGAAATTCTCAACCCCAAAGGGCTGTGGATGCTCAGCCGTTGTGTATATTCAAGACAGAGATCAATAGATTTTTGAATATTAAGGGAATCAAGGGATATGGGGATAGTGCAGGAAGGTGGAGTTGAGGTAGTAGATTAGCCATGATCTTATTGAATGGCGGAGCAGGCTCGAGGGGCCGAATGGCCTACTCCTGCTCCTATTTCTTATGTTTTCATATCCTGGCCAGAAAGGGGCTGTCTAAGTAGCATCCTTCCTCTGCTTCCTCCTCTTCTGCATCTTCATCTTCTGCTTCCCCCTCTTCCATTTTGGCTTCTTCCTCTTCCCTCTGTGAGCAGCTTGTCCCCTTTGCTGCCTCTGTTTCATCTCCATGTGCCTTACAGGAATGTGAGCAAGTGGTCTTCTCAGAGGCAAAATACTGCAGATGCTTGAAATCTGAAATAAAAACAGAAAATGCTGGAAATTCTCAGCAGATCTGGCAGCATCTCAGCCTGAAACGTTGGCCGAGATTTCCCCTACCTCAGCAGGTCCATGGTGGGTGACGATGGTGGCAAGTCCCAGCCTCAGTGCTGGCTCCATCCCGCTGTGTAGAATGATTTTCCCCTGATTGGCCTTGTTAAGGTTGGCCAGGGCGTTTCCCGGCCAACTGAAGGAAGCGGGTCTGGTAACGTCATTTGATTATGCATCATCAATCGGTTTCCTTAAAGGGACCATGCACAAATTTACTTTGACATTTGTGCTGTCAGTGTTCTACAGCATTGAGGTGCTGCAAACACTGACAAGCACTGCACAAAGGTGCACGGCTACATCCAGGCTCTCCCATGGAGGGAGTCACAACATGCAGGGAGGTTCTCTTCCCTTCCAATAGATGAAAAAGACCTCCCCAGGAGACCAACGCAGCCTGGTTGCACATTGCACAGGAGGGCACCATCAGGGATGGCATCAGGAGGACCAGGCTGCAGTGGTGCAAACCTTTCCATTATCTCAGCAGATCACGAAACATTACTGCAAAGCCACACTCAACCTCATCCTGCTGTGCCACTCATCACATCCACATCACTCTGTCTTCCCTACCCTACTCCTGCACATCCTTACTCACACCAACTTACCTTGGACTTCCACCCATCCCTCTCTATCTACATTATCACATCCCCATCTCACTAGGCACTCCTCACACTCACCCTCTTCCTAGTCCAATCATACCAACCAACAACACACAAGAGTAGGCACTTGTGTGTTTTAGCCGATGTTCATGTAAAGTTTCTGTTAATGTGCTGTCAAACATTGAAATCTTTATTTTCAACACTTTGAAAATGTCTTTGGATAGATTTGTGTGTACCTCTGGAAGTGGCTAGTGAGTTGCAGTGAATGGTGAGACATAATGGTACCCCCCGCAATGTGAAAGGAATGGCTTGGATATTGTAGGGATGTTTTATGGTGTTGGGGTGGTGCCAAACTGCTGCTTCATGTAGCAGCCAGGGTATACAGCATCAAGTGAAGTAAATCTGGCCATGGTGAGGCCATCTCTGGTGTCCCGGGAAGCAATGTGGTCGGGTGCTGATGGCCTCTGTCCTGTGCAGCATCAGATGATTGAGCAGAAGGCTGGTGTTATTGTTGATGCTGCTAGTGTGCCTGGTGCTGCTGGTGTTCAGGCTGATTGTGGTGTGATTCTGAGGACCAAGGTAAGAGAGTTTAAATGCTGATGGAATAGGTGAAGTAGAGATGACGAAAGTGATCTTTCAATGGTGGGAGCGGTAATGAGATCAGACTGGATGGGGACTTGTGTAAAGACTTGCAGCATTCTGAATCTGTAGTGGAAATGCAGTTTAGAGAAGCTGGTGGCTAAGGGAAGATATCTGAATCAGCTGGGAGCTTTGGCTTGACATTTGAAGCTGTCAACTCATCAGCTGAAACAATGGCAAATGACCTCCTGCTTCACTGACGAGGTCTAGATACAGCAGGAAAACGATGGACAACCTGTCAAATTCAAAAAGCTGGAAAAAAAGCATTTTTAAGTGGCTCTAAACAAGCCACGAGTGATTTCAATTGTATCCCCCGTTGTTGCCGTCACTGTGATGGTCAGTAACAGAGGGAAGGTAAGGTGTGGGGCTGTTGTTGAATGGGGATCACTAATACCGCAGTCGGTCGAGTCGATCATGGACAGCCCAGGCAGAAATGGCTTTCTAGGTTGCCTCCTCTCTTCCATTTCCTCTTCTTCCGCTTCCTCTTCCTCCTCTTCCTTCTCCCCCTCTTCCTCTTACTCCCCCTTCTCTTTCTCCTCCTCCTCCTTCGCTTCCTCCTCCTCCTCTACCTCAGCTGGTCACCATATGCAGCAGCAGACCACAAGACATCATGAGCGGTTTCTGGTGAGTACTGCAGGGCTCCTCCAGAGCAGTCCAGGCACAGAAGCATTGTTTAAGGATGCCAGTGGTCTGCTCTATCAGATTTTATGTGGCAACATGGTTCTCATTGTATGCATGCTGCCCACATGTGGTTGGGTCACGGAGCGGAGTCATGAGCCAGGTGGCCAGTGGATAGCCCTTCTCACCCAGTAGCCACCCTCTGATTTGTCTTGGTGGCTCAAAGACTGAGGGCACAGCTGACAGGCTCAGATTGAAAGCATCAATCAGGGCACGGGTTCGATGTCAGCACTAAGACCATCGTCCTGCCCAAATTTTGCATGCTGCTCATTTTCCCAGTGCCTTGCCCAGTCAGTAGTCTTTAAATGTCATCCTGGGCCAGGGGATTGGCACCGTGAACAGCCACAAGAAACTGCTGGAGATGCTGTGGGTCACAGACCCATACAACAATTTGTGAAGGAAGAGTTGATTGTGCCATGATACCGGGAATTCACCATCATGATGTGCTGAGCATGGTCGCACACCAACTGCACATTCGACAAGTGATAACCTCTGCGGTTGCGGCTCGGACCCCACCTTCAACCCAAAACGGCACCTGTAGTGCCCAAACAATGGCGCTTTGTAATTGAATTTTTTGCCCTTTCAAACGGGCTAGTCTTATTCGCACAGCACCCATTTAGCGCCTGTTCTCACCCTTTGGCCAAAATAACCCCCTTGGGGCTGGAATTTGTTCAGCATTTCCGTCGTATTTTTTGGTGGTATTCCTAATTTTCGGTAATAAACCACACGGTGTGAGTATGATCAAAGTGTTCCATTAGCAGTTTCAAAATATTGAAAAATATTTTTTGTGTTTTCCACCCTCCCTAAACCCAACTCATAGCCTTGGACTGAATTTTGACTAAATACCACTGAATTTGAACAAGATCGCGTTTTCCGCCGTGAATCAACGTGGAACATCGATTTTTCCCGCTGGGTGGATTTCTTTCCATTTTGTGATTAATTTTCCGCCGATCTTAATTAAATAATCATAGCACTTTTTTCGGTGGTAATCCGGTGGTGGTGGTTTTTGACCAAGTTCCAGCCCTTGGTGTTTTAATTTTTGTTTTTATCTGCGCTTTTAAACTTAATGAAAATGTTGAGATAATATAATGCATCTATCTGTTTACTATTTGTCATTTCCAGTATTTGGACTTTTTTATTGCTTCTTCAACTTGATTCTGCTTATTGGTTGATTGTTGAAGGGTGAGAAATGGGTACTCAACAAGTCTGCAGTTATCTCTGAGTTACCTCGGAGGATCTAAGGTAGATTTTTTAGATTAGAATGTGAATTTGTCCATTAAGTCAGGCATAGAGGAAATGTATTGCATTAGTATTCATTGAATTGTTATGCAGGGAAATGTGTTTTCTTGGAGAGACTTCATATACATCAAACCTTAAATTAAATTGAAGCTATTTTCTTCTTCTGCAGCCAAGACATAAACAACGTCTGTGTAATTATCAGGTTATTTAACTAAAGAGCACAATGTTTATCTGAATAAGTGATGGAGGATTTACCATTAATTTACTTGGTGGCAATCGCAATATTCAAACGGAATTTCCCCTCAGTGATTTAATGTATATATTTGCACATAAAACTACGCACTGTTATGTTCAGAATAACTTCACAAGACTGTGTGCTGAAAGCTCAAACTGGTGTGACCTTAGTCTCTTTAATCAAACGCCAGAGTGAAGAAGCAGCATGGCAGACAACGTTTTATACTTGCTTGCACGAGGTATGCAGGTGACCCTTGGGACTCTAACAGGTGCACCCCCTGGTGGCAAGTCTTACTCTATTACAAAGTTTACATATATAACATCACCCCCCACCAAAAGTCTTAGATACAAGTTATTTACAAGTTGAGGCGATCAGGGGCTCTTCGTTCCTGGGTTGATCACCTGAGTTGAAGTCCTGGCATGGGTGAGTCGATCGGATTATTGCTGCACTGCAGCGTGGCTGGTCTGATCGGACTGTCGGGCATGGTGGGTTCAACCTCGTGATTGACAACAAGGTTGATTACTGGTTGGGTGCATGTCGGTGGATCAATGATGGTAATGTCCTCTTCAAACTGTTCTTGGTTGTCAGTGAATTGCAGTTTGGTCTGATCCAAATGCTTTCTGCATATTTGTCCATTCAGAAGTTTGACAACAAACACTCTACTCCCCTCCTTGGCTAAAACAGTGCCAGCAACCCATTTGGGACCATGACCGTATTAAGAACAAATACAGGGTCATTAACCTCAATGTCACACGGTCTACCCGCGCGATCGTGGTACACGTTATGCTGGTGATGCCGGGTTTCTATGTGATCATTGAGATCCGGGTGGACTAAGGAGAGCCTGGTTTTGAGTGCTCTCTTCATTAACAATTCTGCTGGGGGAACCCTGATAAATGAGTAGGGTCGCGGCCGGTAGCTGAGCAGAATCCGAGATAACTGGGTCTGCAGGGAACCGTTTTCACGCATTTCAAGCTCTGCTTGATAGTTTGGACTGCCCGTTCCACTTGACCATTGGATGCGGGCTTAAACGGGGCAGACCTGACATGTTTGATGCCATTGCGGGTCATGAACTCGTTGAATTCTGAGCTGGTGAAATATGGTCCATTGTCATTAACAAGAATGTCGGACAAACCATGGGTGGAGAACATTGCCCGGAGGCTTTCAATGGTGGCAGTGGACGTACATGATGACATTATTATACATTCAATCCATTTAGAGTAAGCGTCCACTGCTACTAGGAACATCTTTCCAAGAAAGGGGTCAGAAAAATCTATGTGAAACCTGGACCACGGTTTGGAGGGCCATGACCACAGATTCAGTGGGGCCTCCCTTGGTACATTGCTCAACTGTGAGCAAGTGTTGCATTGGTGTACGCATGACTCCAATTCCGAGTCAATGCCAGGCCACCAAACGTGCGACCTGGCGATAGCCTTCATCATGACTATGCCTGGGTGGATACTGTGTAGGTCGCGTATAAACATTTCCCTGTATTTTTTTGGCAAAACCATGCGAATCCCCCATCGGAGACAGTACGATTGGATGGACATTTCATCCTTGCGTCGGTAAAACGGCTTAATTTCGTCTTGCATTTCCCCGGGAATAGCCGACCAGCTCCCATTAAGGACGCAGTTTTTTTACTAGTGATAGCACAGGGCCCTGGCTAGTCCAGGTTTCGATCTGGTGAGCCGGACCGGGTGACCCCTCACTCTCAAAAGCATCCATTACAAGAAGCAAGTCTGCGGGTTGCGCCAATTCCACCCCGATGGTGGGCAATAGTAGCCGACTGAGGGCATTAGCACAGTTCTCAGTGCCTGGTCTGTGGCGGATTACATAGTCATACGCAGATAATGTTAGTGTCCATCTTTGGATGCGGGATGAAGCATTGGTGTTAATACCTTTGCTTTCTGAAAACAGCGAAGTGAGCAGTTTGTGGTCGGTTTCGAGCTCGAACTGGAGTTCAAATCGGTATTGGTGTATTTTCTTAACATCGTACACGCATGCTAATGTTTCTTTCTCAACCATACTGTCGGCTCTTTCAGCCTTAGATAGACTTCTGGATGCATATGCAACCGGTTGCAGTTTGCCTGACACATTGGCTTGGTGTAACACACAACCGACCCCGTAAGAAGATGCATCACAAGCTAGTACTAAACGTTTACACGGTGTAAAGTCCTGTCCCCTCAGTACAGATTTACACGAGGCATGTAGTGAAGTCAAGGTCACTCTGGACCTGCACCTTTTATTTCACAGCTCTGGAATGCTGCACTTGCCTGAGACCTGTGCTTATATATCTGTCTCTTGCAAGTGCACTCCCGGTGGTAAGGTATGCTGGTGGTTACAGGTCATATCTTATTACAGTCATGTATAGCATGTTGGGATACAGTTATATATAATAATGTAAGATACATGACACACAGGGCATACAATACAAGTAACTTGTTAGAACATAGCAGGTTTCTAGCCTTATCGAAGGCTGTCTCTTGAGATTTACCCTAAACCCAGTCGTCACCCTTGCGTAGCAATAAATGCAAAAGTTCCAGCAAAGTGCTCAACCCGGGTAGAAAGTTACCAAAATAGTTGAGTAGTCCCAGGAACGAACGCAGCTCTGTCACATTCTGTGGTCTGGGTGCATTCTTGATGGCCTCCTTCTTAGAGTCCGTGGGTCTGATGCCGTCTGCCGCAATCTTTCTCCCCAAATATTCGACCTCTGGCGCCAGGAAAACACACTCGGAGCGTTTCAGCCTGAGTCTCACTTGGTCCTGTCGCTTTAGAACCTCTTCCAGGTTGTGTAAGTGTTCGGTGGTGTCACGACCAGTGATCAGGATGTCGTCTTGGAACACAACGGTGCACGGAACCGATTTCAGCAGACTCTCCATGTTCCTCTGGAAGATGGGGCAGCAGCCGAGTGAATCCCAAAAGGGCATCTGTGGTATATGAACAGTCATTTATCGTGTTGATGCACGACAATCTTTTTGAAGATTCAGCCAGCTCCTGTGTCATGTAAGCAGAGGTTAGATCCAGCTTGGTGAACGACTTACCCCCTGCTAACGTTGCGAACAGGTCCTCCACTTTCGGCAGTGGGTACTGGTCCTGTAACGAGACTCGGTTGATCGTTACTCTGTAATCTCCGCAGATTTTGACCGTGCCATCACTTTTCAACACCGGCACAATTGGACTGGCTCACTCGTTGAACTCGACTGGCGATATAATTCCCTCTCGTTGAAGTCTGTCCAGTTTGATCTCGACTTTCTCCCGCATCATATACGGAACCCGCTCGGGCCTTGTGATGAACGGGCAGAGTGCAATGGATCTGCACTTTGGCGCCTGTGAAGTTGCCGATGCCTGGCTCAAATAGCGAATGAAATTTGTTTAGCACTTGAGCGCACGAGGCGTCATCCACCGAAGACAGCGCTTTGATGTCGTCCCAGTTCCATCGGATCTTTCCTAGCCAGCTTCTGCCGAACAGCGTTGGGCCATCGCCTGGTACAATCCATAGTGATAAATCATGCACAGCTCCGTCATACGATACCTTCACTGCCTCATTGCCAATGACTGGTATGGGCTCTTTGGTGTAAGTGCGCAGCTTTGTATGAATCAGGCTTAGTTGTGGCATTTGTGCCTTGTTGCCCCAGTTTCTCAAAAGCCTTCTGGCTCATAATTGACTGACTCGCCCTCATGTCCAACTCCATGGAAACTGGAATGCCGCTTAATTTGACTTTCAATGTTATCGTAGGGCTTTTGGTGGTGAAGGTGTGTACTCCATACACTTCCTCTTCAGCCTTGGGTTGAGTTACCTCTCTTACTCGTTCAGCGTGATCCGCGCCAGATCGGTCATCTTCTGCCGAATCTGCCATGTGGTGAGTCACAGCATGTTTGCACATTCACTGGAGGTGCCCCATTGTTCCACAGCCTTTGCACGCGTAGCGCTTGAATCGACTTTGATGGGCTCCATGATTACCCCCGCAGCGCCAACATGGTATTAATGGAACGGTGGACTCTGAGTCATCCTAGGTCTGGCCTCTGCAGGCATGTAGGCGCTGCCAAGTACAGTTCTGCCTGCTGAAGGCATTATTTTATGCACAGTACTTGCTGGTGCGCTTCGATGCTGAGAAGATATCTGCTTAGTGTTATCGTTCATGGACATGAAAGCCTGGGATATCGTGATGGCTTTGCTCAGATCTGGGAATTCGGCAGACAGCAGTTTGCGAAGAATGACCTCATGGCCGATTCCAAGCACGAAACTGTCCCGCAACATATCCCCAAAAATCCGTCAAATTCGCACAGTCCCATAAGGCATCTTAGGTCAGCGACATAGCTCGCCACGTCCTGGCCCTCGGAGCGGTGGTGCGTGTAAAAGTGATACCTGGCCATTAAGATGCTCTCCTTCGGCTTGAGGTGTTCCCGAACCAGCGTGCACATCTCTTCATATGTCTACTCCGTTGGTTTCGTTGGTGCTATCAGATTTTTGATGAAGCCATATATCGTGGACCCACAAACAGTGAGGAGAATCGCCCTGTGCTTGACCGTGTTACTGTCCGTATCCAGCTCGTTGACCACGAAGTACTGGTCAAGACGCTCAATAAAGGCTTCCAAATCATCACCCTCAACAAATCTCTCAAGAATACCAACGGCAGCCATAACCGCATGAAAGTTCGTGATCTGTTACTCGTCGCCACTTGTTATGTTCAGAATAACTCCACAAGACTGTCTGCTGTAAGCTCAAACTGGTGTGACCTCAGTCTCTTTAATCAAACTCCAGAGTGAAGAAGCAGCATGGCAGACAACCTTTTATACTTGTTTGCTTGCACGAGGTGTGCAGATGACTCTTGGGTCTCCAACAGCTGTGCCCCATGGTGGCAAGTCTTACTCTATTACAAAGTTTACATACATAACACAAACTATTTGGGATCTATTTGGGGTCATCTTATATGTAAATCACTGAAATGTATGATACAGGAGTTCACTCCAGGGAGTGTGCCAACCTGGCCCTATTCTGGTCTTGGTCTTCTGTTTATTTTGGACTCTCTAGCTCCAGTCACTGTTCTGTCTCCCACTCCCTTCACAAAGGACTCTGCTTCCTGTATATGCAGCAAGGGCATTACTTGAAGTATTCATCCCATGTTAAAGTCATATTTTCTGTTTTTTCAGGAGTCATAATGACTGATGAGGGACGTACATTTTGGGTTGTTGATGTTTTGCCAGTTTTTTGGCTGGAGAACAAAGGAGTTGTCTTATATGTGGATCACTTTATTTGTGAGTACATATGGTAAATATGCAAATATTCACTAACAGGTCTTTATGTACTGCAGTAATCTACTTGCCACCTGTTACTAAGAAAACAGAGAGCAGTACGGAATAATTCTGCCTGTGCAGAAAATATTTTTCTTTAACCAATTTACAATTGTTTTCCAAAAAGTGTTATTTTCCAAAAAAATGTTACTCAAGCATAGCTAGTATCACTGAAGGCTGATTCATAGAATCATAGAATAGCACAGCACAGAAGGAGTCACATGTCGCCTTTGGTTCTTTTGCCAATCACCTTAAATCTGTCCCCTCTGGTTATAGAAACATAGAAACATAGAAAATAGGTGCAGGAGTAGGCCCTTTGGCCCTTCGAGCCTGCACCACCATTCAATAAGATCATGATTGATCATTCACCTTCATACCCCTTTCCTGCTTTCTCTCCATACCCCTTGATCCCTTCAACCCTAATCAACCCTCCAGCCATTGGAAACAGTTTCTCTTCAGTTACTCTATCTAAATCCTTTAAGAGTGTGAAGACCTCTATCAAATCTCATCTTTGCCTTCTCTGCTTTTAGCAGAACAACACTAACCTCGCCAATCGATCCATGTAACTGTAATCCCTCATCCCTGGAACCGTTCTAGTAAATCTCTTCTGTACAATCCAAAGGCTTCACGTCCTTCCTAAAGTGCGGTGCCTAGAATTGGAAACCGTATTACAGCTGGGGCCAAACTAGTGTTTTATATAACCTCCTGGATTTTGTCATAAGAACATAAGAACATAAGAAATAGGAGCAGGAGTAAGCCATATGGCCCCTCAAGCCTGCTCCACCATTTAATACAATCTTGGCTGATCCTATCATGGACTCAGGTCCACTTCCCTGCCCGCTCCCCATAACTCCTTATTCCCTTATCTGTTAAGAAACTGTTTATCTCTGTCTTAAATTTATTCAATGCCCCAGCTTCCACAGCTCTCTGAGGCTGCAAATTCCACAGATTTACAACCCTCTGAGAAAATAAACTTCTCCTCATCTCAGTTTTAGAAGCCCAACCTACTCAATCTTTCCTCATAGTTCAACCCCCTCATCTCTGGAATCAATCTAGTGAACCTTCTCTGAACTGCCTCCAAAGCAAGTATATCCTTTCGTAAATATGGAAACCAAAACTGCACGCAGTATTCCAGGTGTGGCCTCACCAATACCCTGTATAACTGTAGCAAGATTTCCCTGCTTTTATACTCCATCCCCTTTGCAATAAACACCAATACTCCATTGGCCTTCCTGATAACTTGCTGTAGTTGCATTCTAACCTTTTGTGTTTCGTGCACAAGTACCCCCAGGTCCCGCTGTACTGCAGCACTTTACAATCTTTCTCCATTTAAATAATAACTTGCTCTTTGATTTTTTTCTGCCAAAGTGCATGACCTCACACTTTCCGACATTATACTCCATCTGCCAAATTTTTACCCACTCACTTAGCTTGTCTATGTCCTTCTGCAGATTTTTTGTGTCCTCCTCACACATTACTTTTCCTCCCATCTTTGTATTGTCAGCAAACTTGGCTACGTTACACTCGGTCCCTTCTTCCAAATCGTTAATATAGATTGTAAATAGTTGGGATCCCAGCACTGATCCCTGCGGCACCCCACTAGTTACTGGTTGCCAACCAGAGAATGAATCATTTATCCCAACTCTGTGTTAACCAATCCTCTATCCTTGCTAATATATTACCCCCAACCTAGTGAACTTTTATCTTGTGCAGTAACCATTTATGTGGCATCTTGTCAATTGCCTTCTGGAATCCAAATACACCACATCCACTGGTTCCCCTATATCCACCCTGTTCGTTACATCCTCAAAGAATTTCAGCAAATTTGTCAAACATGACTTCCCCTTCATAAATCTATGCTGACTCTGCCTGACCGAATTATGCTTTTCCAAATGTACTGCTACTGCTTCTTTAATAATGGACTCCAACATTTTCCCAATCACAGATGTTAGGCTAACTGGTCTATAGTTTCCTGCTTTTTGTCTGCCTCCTTTTTTAAATAGGGGCGTTACATTTACAGTTTTCCAATCTACTGGGATCTATGCATCATTTATAAATCCCTGATCCCTTAGGCTTTATTAACTGTCCTGCCACCTTCAAAGATTTGAGCACAAGCACCCCCAGGTCTCTCTGTTCTTTCACCCCATTTAAAAGTGTACAATTTAGCTTGTGTCATCTCTCCTCATTCTTCCTACCAAATTTAACACCTCAAATTTTTCTGTGTTGCATTTCAGCTGCCATGTGTCCTCCCATTCCACTAGCCTCTCTATGTCCTCTTGAAGTCTATTACTATCTTCCTTACTGTTTACTACACTTCCAGTTTTATGGTTCTCAACTAAATGCTGCCCCTCAGCGACAGCATGCAAAAACACATCATCACCATCGGTGGTCCCTCAGAATCGAGGAGGATTTGCTTCCACTCCCAAAGTGAGTTCTTTGATGACTGAGCAGTCTGATACGAGAGCCACAGACCCTGCTACAGGTGGAACAGACATTCATCGGGGGAAGGGGTCGGTCGGGCTAGTTTGCCGCGTGCTCCTTCCGCTGCCTGCGCCTGGCCTCTTTATGCTCCTTGCATCGAGACTCAAAGAGCTCAACACCCTCCTGAATGGACTTTCTCCACCTCGGGCGGCCTGCGGCCAGGATCTCCCAGGTGTCAGCGGTGATGTCGCACTTTACCCTGGAGGCTTTGAGGGTGTCCTTATAACATTTCCGCTGTCCTCCTTTAGCTCGTTTACCATGAAGGAGCTCCACACAAAACATTTGCTTAGGGAGTCTCGTATCTGGCATGCGTACTATGTGGCCTGCCCAGCGAAGCTGATCGAGTGTGGTCAGTGCTTCAATACTGGGGATGTTAGCCTGGTCGAGGACACTGATGTTGGTGCGCCTGTCCTCCCAGGAGATTTGCAGGATCTTGCGGAGACATCGTTGGTGATATATCTCCAGCGACTTGAGGTGCCTTGTGTACATCATCCATGCCTCAGACCCATACATACAAAAACACACCAGGTTCCACATGTACACTGACGATACCCAGTTCTACCTCACCACCAACTCTCTCCATCTCTCCACGTCTCTAAATTTTCACACTGCTTGTCCAAAATCCAGTACTGGATGAGCAGAAATTTCCTCCAACTAAATATTGGGAAGATCGAAGCGATTGTCTTTGGTCGCTGCCACAAACTCGCTTCCTGAGCCAATGACTCCATCTCTCTCTCTGAAATCATTGGCAAAACAGTTGACTGTTGTGATGGGGGAACAGTAGGATATTTTTGGATGGGTGAGATTGGTCAAATAGCTTCCTTCATCTGTATCTATCTTGCAAAGTAGCATAATTATTAATCTTCAAGTCATATAATTATGGAAAACCAGTTTACAGAAAAAATAGAGCATCTGGATGATAGGGGCCAAGGTCCACTTATCAGGAATGCTGGAAAACCATTGAAAGGGAAGTAGTTATTTAAAAAAATGAAGATTGTAACAAAACGGGTAAATCATATTGCTCCAACTGTAACAAAAAGATATTTATTCAGAAATTCCCCTTAACCTCAAGTATATAGCAATCTGCCAACCACCTCTTCACCTCAAAGTGTGTGCAAACTTGATCTCTGAAAATGAGTTTGATGTTAAATAGAGTTGCTTTTTCATTGCTTTCGGACAGGAGAATAGCTGTAGGCTAAAGAATGATTTGAAGCTGCCTTTTCTCCTTTTGCAGAAGCGACAGTATTTTTTTTAATAAATTAGACCATGACAAGGTAAGTTCTTTTCTCGCGCCTTCTCTCCTAAGTCAGTTTAATTAGACATGCTCTGGATCGTTGTTTTTCTTTTAAATGGTAATAATCCCTTAAATCAGCTTTTCCTTTCTCCCTCCTCCCAATGTCTGTGTCAGCTTAAGTGACAGATCTGATTATGACCTAATACACATGTTACTGTACCACACACTTCCAAGGATTGCAGAATGGGAACAAGCAACCACAGTTCCCTCATCCTACTTACACTTGAATGTTCTCACTGGTGAGGTAACAAGAGTGCAGCGCCAAGTTTAATTAAATATTTTTAACAAACGTCCAAGTTCACGAGAAAGTACAGGTTAATAATGAAATGGCCATTAAGAATCTAGAGTATTTAAAATTTCATAAGCACATAAGAAATAGGAACAGAAGTAGGCCATTTGGCCGCTCGAGCCTGCTCCGCCATTCAATAAGATCATGCCTAATTTGATCATGGACTCAGCTCCGCTTTCCTGCCCGCTCCCCATAGCCTTTTACTCCCTTATCGCTCAAAAATCTGTCTATCTCCACCTTAAATATATTCAATGACCCAGCCTCCACAGCTCTCCGGGCAGAGAATTCCACAGATTTACAACCCTCTGAGAGAAGAAATTCCTCCTCATCTCAGTTTTAAATGGGCGCCCCTTATTCTCAGACTATGTCCTCTAGTTTTAGTTTCCCCTATGTAAAAATCTCTGCATCCATCTTGTTGAGCCCTCTCATTATCTTATAAGTTTCTTCTGAACTCCAATGCAAATAGGCCCAACCTGCTCAACCGATCCTCATAAGATCACTGAAAGTGGGCATGCAGGTGCAGCAGGCGGTGAAGAAGGCAAATGGTATATTGGCCTTCATAGCTAAGGGATTTGAATACAGGAGCAGTTGTATTACAGTTGTACAGGGCCTTAGTGAGGCCTCACCTAGAATATTGTGTTCAGTTTTGGTCTCCGAATCTGAGGAAGGAGGTTCTTGCTATAGAGGGAGTGCAGCGAAGGTTCACCAGACTGATTCCAGGGTTGGCTGGACTGTCATATGAGGAGAGACTGGATCAACTGGGCCTTTATTCACTGGAGTTTAGAAGGATGAGAGGGGATCTCATAGAAATGTATAAGATTCTGACAGGACTGGACAGGTTAGATGCGGGAAGAATGTTCCCGATGTTAGGGAAGTCTAGAAGCAGGGGACATAGCCTTAGGATAAGGGGTAGGCCATTTAGGACTGAGATAAGGAGAAACTTCTTCATTCAGAGAGTTGTTAACCTATGGAATTCCCTGCTGCAGAGAGTTGTTGATGCCAGTTCATTGGATATATTCAAGAGGGAGTTAGATGTGGCCCTAACGGCTAAAGAGATCAAGGGGTATGGAGAGAAAGCAGAAAAGGGGTACTGAGGAATGATCAGCCATGATCTTATTGAATGGCGGTGCAGGCTCAAAGGGCCAAATGGCCTACTCCTGCACCTATTTTCTATGTTTCTATGTTTCTAAGTCAACCCCCTCATCTCCAGAATCAACCTAGTGAACCTTCTCTGAACATCCTCCAATGCAAGTATATCCTTACTTTAATACAGAGACCAAAACTGTACACAGTACTCCAGGTGTGGCCTCACCAATACTCTGTACAGTTGTAGCAGGACTTCTCTGCTTTTATACTCTATCCCCCTTGCAATAAAGGCCAATATTCCATTTGCCTTCCTGATTACTTGCTGTACCTGCATACTAACTTTTCGTGTTTCATGCACAAGGACCCCCAGGTTCCTCTGTACTGCAGCACTTTGCAATTTTTCTCCATTTAAATTATAATTTGCTTTTCTATTATTTCTGCCAAAGTGGATAACCTCACATGTTCCCACATTATACTCCATCTGCCAGATTTTTGCCCACTCACTGAGCTTGTCTATATCCCTTTGCAGATGTTTTGTGTCGTCCTCAAAATTTGCTTTCCCACCCATCTTTGTATCATCAGCAAACTTGGCTACATCACACTCGGTCCCTTCATCCAAGTCATTAATATAGATTGTAAGTTGTTCAGGACCCAGCAACGATCTCTGTGGCACCCCACTAGTCACTGTTTGCCAACCGGAAAATGACCCATTTATCCCAACTCTCTGTTTTCTGTTAGCTAATCCTCTATCCATGCTAATATATTACCCCCAACTCCGTGAACTTTTATCTTGTGTAGTAACCTCTTATGTGGCACCTTATCGAATGCCTTCTGGAAATCCAAATACACCACATCCACTTGTTCCCCCTTATCCATCCTGCTCGTTACATCCTCAAAGAACTCCAGCAAATTTGTCAAACATGATTTCCCTTTCATTAAATCATGCTAACTCTGCTTGAGTGAATCAAACTTTTCCAAATGTCCCGCTACTGCTTCTTTAATAATGGACTACAGCATTTTCCCAACTACAGATGTTAGGCTAACTGGTCTATAGTTTCCTGCTTTTTGTCTGTCTCCTTTTTTAAATAGGGACGTTACATTTGCTGTTTTCCAATCCTCTGGGACTGCCCCAGAAACCAGGGAATTTTAGTAGATTACAACCAATGCATCCACTATCTCTGCTGCCACTTCTCTTAAGACCCTAGGATGTAAGGCATCGGGTCCAGGAGACTTGTCCGCCTTTAGTCCTATTATTTTACCTCGTACCACTTCATTAGTGATAGTGATAGTATTAAGTTCAACTGCTTCAACCATTAACCCTGGAAATGAACTCCAAAATCTCACAACTCTCTACATAAAAAGGTTTCTCCTGCCTTCAGTTCTAAATCCTTTCAATTTAATCTTATACTTATGGGGCCCGATATTGGTGGCCTTACCGCCCACTGTCACCTGCTACCGCCGACTGCCGGCAAGTTTTGCTGCTGGTCTCCCCTCTTTGCCATTTTCCACTTAGGCTGGAGTGGGTGGGAGAGGATTACCGCCGGGAACTGCCCGCTGACATCCTCTGTCGGTCAAGTAGCGTAAGTGGCCTCCCGCCCGCCAAGCTGCCAGATTGATGTGGGTGGAAGTCGGCGGGAGTTGGTGGCATTAGGGAGAAGAATTGCTGCTTGGTGGCTGTTCTAGCCCTGAAGGTAAGTATGAAGAACAGAAAAAAAGGTTAGTGAATATATTTTTGAATTTTCTTTACAGCGACTTCTCTGGATGGGGTCCCCTGAAGGTGTTGCGGTTTTTTTTTCTGCTATGATTTTTATTTGTAGGTCTTCAACACTCCCTGGGTCTGACTCCACCCTCGGCGGCACTTGGTCAGCAAGCGCATTTGCCGCTGAGATTGAGAGCTCCCGCCCACTGCCAGCCAAATTGACGGCTAAGCCGTTGTTTGGCCGCCGGGCAGTCCTGTCACCTCTTTTAGAGGAATCTTCCAGGCAAAATACCGCCCGGTCTCTCGGTGGCCATCGGCGGTCCTTTGGGCAGCACTTGGGCGGGCCTCAGGTTCAGCCGAGTTTGAGCCCATGGTCTTTTGTTCCTTCAATTACTGGAAGCAATTTGCTTCTATCTGCCCTGTTCCATCCTTTCTAAATTTTCAACATTCTGTCATATCGCTCCATATTCTGTTTTGATCTAATGAAAAAAAAAAACTATTTTTCAAGTCTTTCTTCATAGTTGTCTTTGCTCATACCAGGCAACTTCTTAGTGAATCTGTGTTGTACCCTCTCTGGAGCCTCAATATTCTACCTATAGTGTTCAGTCCAATAGTGCACACAGCACTCTAACTGAGATCTTATTATGGTTTCATATTGGATCATTATTACCTCTTGGTTTATGGGGGGAGAAATTCACATTCGAAAGTAAAGTTGCCAGTGTCAACGGCAACTTGAGTTAATGGCCGTTGATAATGGCTGCAACACTAACAGAGCAAATTTCATCTGGGGGGGATGGAGATTGTTGGCACAGTGCTTAGGTGCCGTGCAACGCTGTCCTGGTGGCATTACTGGAGGCATCCGACCCGAAGTTTGTGTGCAGGTGCGGCATTCGGTCGTCAGCCAGCCTCTGGGAGCGAGGCTGTGGAGCCCACAAGGAATTGTGGGTAATGAAGAGTCCTGTGAATTAAAGGGGCCATGCACACTGAAGAAAATCAACTTAAAATGAAGTGAAACAATGCAGTTTTCAGCCTGTAGTGTATGGAGAAAGAGTCAGACTGAACACTGTGAGCTCAAGGTAAAGTGTGACAGTCTTTTATTGCAGGTCTCCAAAGTGCCTCTCCAATCTGTGAAGCACTCTTAAATACCTGTGTTCCCAAGGGTTTATGAGATCCCTTGGGACTTCTGGGAATGAGCCCGCTGGTGTCTGTACAGAGTATATACAAGTCCAGATACATAACAACATTCCCCCCCTAAAGTCAATAGTGTAATTATTTACAATGTGAGTCAATCTGGGGCCCTTCTTGTCCTGGTTGATTGTCTCGGTGTGAAGGCTGGTGTTGTTGAATCATTTGTTGGGCCCTCGCTGGGCTGCTGTGCAGCTGGCCTTGCTGGGCTGCCTGGTGTGTTGGGCCCTGCAGGGCTGCTGTGGATGATGGGTTCTGCTTCGTGGTCAGCCGTGGTGCCGGTTGCCACTGGTGTGTATGTTGGAGGATCAAAAAAGGTAGGGTCCAAGGTGGGTTGCTTAGGGTAATCCGTGAATCTGAGTTTGATTTGGTCCAAGTGTTTCCGTTGAATGAGTCCATTTGAAAGTTTGGTCCGAAACACCCTGCTCCCCTCTTTGGTCACGACAGTGCCGGGAAGCCACTTGGGACCTTGCCCATAATTTAATACAAATACAGGATCATTGATTTCAATCTCGTGTGACATATTTGCGCTATCATGTATGCACTTTGTTGAAGCCGCCTGCTCTCTACCTGTTCATGTAGATCAGGGTGAATTAACGAGAGCCTTGTCTTAAGTGTTCTTTTCATGAGCAGTTCAGCCTGTGGAATCCCAGTGAGCGAGTGTAGTCTTATGCGGTAGCTAAGCAGGACTCGGGATAGGCGAGTCTGCAGTGAGCCATCAGTTACCCTCTTCAAGCCTTGTTTGATGGTTTGCACTGCTCTCTCTGCCTGACCATTGGATGCTGGATTAAACGGGGCAGATGTGATCTGTTTGATCCCGTTACAGGTCATAAATTGTTTGAACTCAGCATTGGTAAAACATGGCTCGTTGTCGCTCACCAGGTCATCGGGTAAGCCATGTGTGGCAAACATGGCCCGCAGGCTTTCAGTGGTGGCAGCGGACGTGCTAGCCGACATTATCTCACATTCAATCCACTTGGAGTACGTGTCTACAATCACAAGGAACATTTTACCCAAGAACAGGCCTGATGAGTCAACGTGTATCCTAGACCACGGTTTGGAGGGCCAAGACCATAAACTTAGCGGTGCCTTCCTGGGTGCATTGCTTAACTGCGAGCATGTATTACATCTGTGAACGCAGGACTCTAAATCCGCATCGATACCGGGCCAGCACACATGGGATCTGGCTATCGCTTTCATCATTACGATGCCTGGTGGGTACTGTGGAGGTCATTGATGAAGGTGTCTCTGCCCTTCTTGGGGACCACTACTCGATTGCCCCACAGAAGGCAGTCTGCCTGTATAGACATTTCATCTTTGCACCGCTGGAACGGCTTTATCTCTTCCTGCATTTCCACAGGGACACTGGACCAGCTCCCGTGAAGCACATAGCTTTTGACTAGAGATAATAAGGGGTCCTGGCTTGTCCAGGTTTTGATCTGCCGGGCAGTGACGGGTGATTGCTCACTCTCAAATGCTTCCATAGCCATGGCTAGATCTGCGGGCTGCTCCATTTCCACCCCCGTGGTGGGCAATGGCAGCCGACTGAGAGCATCGGCGCAGCTTTCTGTGTCTGGCCTGTAACGGATGGCATAGTTGTATGCAAACAACGTGAGCGCCCATATCTGGATCCAGGCCAATGCGTTGGTATTTATCCCTTTGCTCTCAGAAAACAAGAATATAAGTGGCTTATGGTCAGTTTCCAATTCGAATTTTAGCCCAAACAGGTATTGATGCATTTTCTTTACCCCGTAGACACACGCTAACGCTTCTTTTTCAATCATGCTGTAGGCTGTCTCGGCCTTAGACAGACACCTGGATGCATAAGCAACCGGTTGCAGTTTCCCGAAAGTATTAGCTTGTTGCAATACACACCCGACGCCATATGACGACACATCACATGTTAGTACCAAACGCTTACATGGATCATACAACACAAGCAATTTGTTTGAGCATAACAATTTTCTCGCTTTTACAAAGGCATTTTCTTGGCTTTTGCCTCAAATCCATTCGCCCCCTTTTTGTAGTAAGACATGTAATGGTTCTAGCAGGGTGCTGAGACCCGTTAAGAAGTTACCAAGGTAGTTCAAGAGTCCCAAAAACAACCGCAGCTCCATCACATTCTGTGGCCTCGGTGCGTTCTCGATTACCTCCGTCTTCGCGTTGGTGGGCCTGATGCCGTCCGCTGCAATCCTCCTTCCCAAGAACTCCACTTCAGGCGACAGGAATATTAACTTCGAGCATTTTAACCTGAGCCCCACGCGGTTGAGCCGACTAAGAACCTCCTCCAGGTTCTGCAGTTGTTCGACTGTGTTCCGACCTGTGACCAAGATGTCGTCCTGGAAGACCACGGTGTGCGGGACCGACTTCAGTAAACTTTCCATGTTTCTCTGAAATATCGCCGCCGCTGATCGGATTCCAAACGGGCATCTGTTATAAACAAAAAGATCTTTATGTGTGTTGATGCAGGTGAGGGCCTTCGATGATTCCTCCAGTTCCTGCGTCATGTAGGCTGAGGTCAGATCCAGCTTCCTGAACGTCTTTCCCCCCCGCCAGCATTGCAAAGAGGTCGTCGGCTTTTGGAAGTGGGTATTGGTCCTGCAGGGAGAAACGATTGATAGCTACTTTGTAATCGCCACTGATTCTGACGGTGCTGTCTCCCTTGAGGACTGGGACAATAGGGCTGGCCCACTCGCTGAACTCAATCGGTGAGATAATGGCCTCTCTTTGTAGCCGGTCGAGCTCAATTTCCATCCTTTTTCTCATCGTGTACGGTACTGCTCTCACCTTGTGATGGATGGGTCGCGCCCCCGGAATTAGGTGGATCTGCACTTTTGCTCCTTGGAATTCCCCGATGTCTAGTTCGAACAGCGAAGGAAATTTGTTTAAGACCTGTGCACATGAAGTGACGTCAGCGCGCGATAGTGTTCGGATGTCGTCCCAGTTCCAGCGTATCTTTCCCAGCCAGCTCCTGCCGAGCAGTGTGGGACCATCGCCCGGTATCACCCAGAGTGGTAGCTTGTGCACTGCTCCATCGTAGGAGACCTTTACGATAGCACTGCCGATTACAGGATTCAGTTCTTTCATGTAAGTTCTTAGTTTTGTGCGAATTGGAGTTAAGACTGGCCTTGAGGCCTTGTTGCACCACAACCTTTCGAAAGTCTTTTTGCCCATGATGGACTGGCTTGCGCCCGTGTCCAGCTCCATTGACACCGGGAGTCCATTTAGTTCAACCTTCAGCATTATCGGGGGACAATTCGTGGTGAATGTGTGCACCCCATGTACCTCTGCCTCCTCGATCAGAGGTTCTGTTTCGTCGTGATCCTCCGTGGATCTGTCCTCCTCTGCAATGTGATGGTTTGCAGGTTTAGCAGGCCTAGCAGCTTGCCTGCACACTCATTGGAGATGTCCCATTGTTCCACAGCCCTTGCAAATGTATTCTTTGAATCGGCATGAATGGAAACGATGATCACCCCCGCAGCGCCAACAAGGTGTTAATGACCTTGCATTCATCACCCTTGATGGTGGACTCTAAGACATCTGCGGACGTACAGCTGCAGGTATGTGGGACCTGCCCTGCCCGTTATGATTCGAAAACAACATCACTTTGTTCACAGTACTTGTAGCAGCACTTGTGTGCTGAGAGATTTGCTTCGTATTGTCACTGGTGGCAATGAACGCCTGGGCTATCGCTGTGGCCTTACTCAAGGTTGAGGTCTCTACAGTCAAAAGTTTGCAAAGTATGGTTTCGTGGCCAATGCCAAGTACAAAAAAGTCTCTGAGTATGTGCTCCAAATGTCCTTCAAATTCGCAATGTCCTGCATGGCGACTTAGCTCGGCGACGTAACTCGCCACTTCCTGGCCTTCAGATCTTTTGTAGGTGTAGAACCGGTACCTCACCATCAGAACGCTTTCCTTCGGGTTCAAATGCTCTCGGACCAGTGTGCACAAATCATCATACGATTTCTCTGTGGGTTTCGCTGGAGTGAGCAGATGCTTCATGAGGCCATAGACGGTGAGGAGGATCACTCTACATTTGGCAGCGCTCTCTTCCCCATCTAGCTCGTTGGCCACGAAGTATTGGTCGAGTCGCTCCACAAAAGATTCCAAATCATCTCCCTTCGAGAATTTCTCCAGGATGCCCACTGTTCTCTGCATCTTTGGGTTCACTATCTGTATCTCGTCGCCAGTTGTAGTGTATAGGGAAAGAGTCAAACTGAACACTGTGAGCTGAAAGTAAAGTATGACCTTCGTGTCCAGTGTGCCTCTCCAACCTGTGAAGCACTCTTAAATACCTGTGCTCCCAAGGGATTATGTGATCTCTTGGGACTCCGGGGAATGAGTCCTCTGGTGAATGTACAGAGTATATACAAGTCCAGATGCATAACACAGCCCATGCTGCCTTTGAAAAAAATATTTAACATTAAAAAGTTCCAAATGTGAATATTCAACTGAATTCCCTTCCTAAACTCAAAAATTGGAAAAATTGGCTTCACACTTGCACAAATTGCTCAGCAAGCCAGGGAAGGGGCAACCAGAGTCTCGCATGCAGCACTCCAGTTTTGTACATGGGGTCAACACTGCAAGACAGGCCTTCTACCCACAGAGGGCAGGAGGCCATCTAGAAAGTGGGAGTACATCACCGAGACCATCACAGCCAGCACTGTTGCCCCCCCACCACCTGCCTCCAGTGCCCAAAGAAATTTCATGACCTCAGACCACTGGTCATGGTCAATGAATGCATATTTAAAAGCTGTCTCCTTCTAACTGCACAGTAGCTTCATTCACAGTTCAATGCATGACCCCCACCTCCAATCACTCACCTACCAACAATCTGCATCAATCACAAGGCACATCTTCCATTCCTAACCTCACCTCATCTTGTTGGAGGAGACGGTGCTGAATATTCTTGGCAGGAACATGGCTCAGCCTTTGGTCAGCAACGGGGCTGAAAGAATACAAGATGCTGGTATCCTTATATGTTACCACACCTAGAGTGCTGCATACAGTTTTGGTCTCCTTATTTAAGGAGTGATATACTTGCATTGGAGACAGTTCAGACAATGATTGATTGTTGAGATGAAGGGGTTGTCTTATGAAGAAAGCTTAGCAGGTTGGGCCTATACTCATTTAGGTTTAGAAGAATGAGAGGTGATCTTATTGAAACATATAAGATGCTGAGGGGGCTTGGCAGGGTAGGTGCAGAGAGGATGTTTCCCCTTGTGGGGGAATCTAGAACTAGGGACCATAGTTTCAGAATGATCGCCCATTTAAAACGGAGATGAGGAGGAATTTCTTCTCCCAGAGGATCGTGAATCTTTGGAATTCTCTACCCAAGCGAGCTGTGGAAGTTGGGTCTTTGAATATATTTAAGGTGGAGATAGACAGATTTTTGATTGATAGGGGAGTCAAGGGTTTTGGAGAGTGGGCAGGAAAGTAGAGTTGAGGCCAAGATCAGATCAGCCATGAACTTACTGAATGGCAGAGCAGGCTCGAGGAGCCAAATGGCCTATTCCTGCTCCTATTTCTTATGTTCTTATGTAAATCTACCCTTATGTCTTCCTCATTTCACACACCCATGGAACGCAGCCTGCCAAACCAGTGGGTGACCAAGAAGAGGTAGAGGAGAGTGAAGAAGAACAAGAAAAAGAAGATTGTTTTGACACTCTCAGCTACCAGCTCCTCAAGGTCAATTAGCAAGGACATTTGCAGTGTCCTACCCTGAAAGTCAGCAGCCTTCCACCAACTATGCTGCAGTCACTGGGGCAGCACTGCATGACATCAGAAGGATAGGCAAAGGCACACACAAGTCACTAAGAGAATACATACGGTTGATTTCTTGATGTCACATTGGATGGATAGATGTATATAGGTGGATTTGAAAGTTTGCTTTGTGGTGGCTTTTATTTCAGCATCGTGGCCAAGAGAACGTTGTGATTGTCAGTAACAGATGGAAGGTGAGGTAAGGTGTGGGACGAAAGTTGAAAGGGCAATTGAGGTCACTGGGACCGCAGGCGGATGATTCCAGCCCGGATATCCCGGCCTCAAAGGTGCTGCCTGGGATGTATCCTTCCATCTGTTCTCTCCTCTTCGACTTCCGCCTCTTCTGTGTTTTCCTCGTCCTTATGCGAGCAGATGCTGTAAATGTGAAATGACAAAAAGCATAAAGTGCTGGAAATAGCCTACAGGGTGGCGGGGGATGCTGCCAGCTCCCGGGAAATTGAGTACCGCCCTAGGCCACCGCGCAACCACCGATGACGTCATCGCTGTGCATGGCGACCCCTAAGCACTAAGGGCTGACCCCTTTCCGCCCCGGGTTACGAAGCTAGTCGACATCTGTTCGGGGGCGGTAGTTAAAAGTGAGAGCTCCAGTGCCCCATGCCGCCATCCTTGCCATTTTGCCAACTCTCGGGTTGGCTCTGATACTTGTCCACAAGCGTGGTCAATCATTGTGGTAGACATTGTGCAGCCCGGCACTCCATGGTCCAGTGGAGGCCATCAGAGGCCTTGCAGAGTGTACTAGGGGAGGGGCGTTGAAACATAGCGCTCCTGATCATGCCCCATTAGTGCCGCTGGTCCCGCCCCATCAGGAAGTGGAGCGCACTTCCTTTGATAAGCCCAATTCAAAGGCCAGGGCGGAACTTCCCAGGTGCAGGAAGTCCCACCCTGAACAGGTTACCGCTCCAATCAGGGCACAGGGCAATTTGATGCTTCCGAACTCTGTTTTTCTCTCCACGGATGTTGTGTGACCTGCTGAGTATTTTCAGCGGGTTCTGTCTTCTCAAAAACCTTCAGTTACCTCTGAGCTCTTGCAAGCATCCAGCAGCACTCCCATCACAATTAAAAAACTTTTCACGTCTATTACAGCAAGCCACCACTTCAACGTAATCCAAAAAAACTTGCGTTGCATGCTGGTTTTTGTCACATTGCTGTCATTTTGTTGGAGATGGCACTGCCAGTTAAGGTAGGGACCAAAACGCTGGCTGCTGGAGGACCCACCAGCAGCTGGCCAAAGAGCGGCACTAAGGCGGCCACCATTTAATGGTGCTACGGAGTGGCGCCAAGGCCACAAATGTCTCGCCTTTAGATTCTACACCTCTTGTGATAAAATCTAGAATTTCATAGGTGGCTGAGGCCTGGTCATGTCTCAGGTCATATTTCATTACCTTCACCATGGGACAAGAAGACAGAGAAAGAGTAATTAATTTTTATTGAGTGATGGGATACCCAAAGTTAAGAATGCCATCCTGTGGCATTAAATGCCCAGTCTGAAAGCTCCATCAATTTCATCAACAGGAATGGTTTTTATTCATTGAAAGATCAGATTCTGAGTGATACTTGCTGTCTCAGTCTGTCTGTCATTGCATGCTACTCAGAAAGCAGCATTTATTCTTGTTTTTTCTGAGGCAAATCAAGATATCTGTACTGCTTAGTCAAAGCAATGTGTCAGGATGGCTGCTCGGAGAAAAGGCATACCTTGATTCAGTCAGGGCTGATGATGCAGTCATTCAAGGGCAGAGGTCAAAAACTAATAAATTGAAGCATTGAATGATGCACAAATAATTGTTGAGCAGACAATAAATCCTGCTTTTATTGCATGTAAGAGGGTGGGGGGAGCCCCATAGTACAACTCAACAAGGGTGTCAAGAATTGCTGTATGTTTCATAATTTGGCAGTTAAAAAGGGATTGCACCTTTTAACCACAGAATATGAGGAGGAAAAAGGTGGAGGTGACTAATCTTAGATCATGACAACGGTGCCCCGGAGCGTAAGGAGGTGCTACAGAACAACCTGCTGCCAGCAGCACATGACATCAGACAGGAAATCATCATCGACTGTTTCAAGTAGAAAGCTTGTACTGCATCTGCATAAAACAAAATGTTATTAATGATCCTTTGATTGGTTTCAGACAACCATTATTCAAGTCGACAAAACATATAAGGGGCGAAATTTCCCCTTTTTCTACCCCTGTTAGTGCCTCCAGGGGTGCTAATGGGGCGCAATGGCATTTTTGCCCAGAGGCTCCGGGGAAACTGCCCCGGAGGTTTGGGAGGGCGCTGTCCCGGCAGTGCTGCAACCCACAATTAGCGCCCTGGACCGGTGCACAACTGGCGATGAAACCACCGCCGTGTGCGCAGACCCCTCACCGCCCCACGCCGATCCCTTTGCGTCCCACAGGGGAAATAGCCCTGCCAGGCTGCCGCGGGTAGATGTCAATGCCAGCTCGTGGCTCACAAAGTTGGCAGACATTCGCCACGGGGGAGTCCCTTAAAGGGGAGGCCTTTAGCGCCCCAGGCCACCATTTTTATTTGTTGGCCGACCCTTATGTCGGCCCGACAATGGTGGCCCTCGTAGCAACCGGGCCACCATCATGCAGCCCAGCATTCTGCTTTGGGTGCCGGGCTGCTGGCCCGGTCAATCACCTCCCTGGAGTCGCAGTAGTTGCCACCAAAGGGCCTGTAGAGTGTGCAGCGGCCCTCCCCTTTAATTCAAATGGAGGAGCGTTGTAGCGCATTAGTACGACGCAGATCATCCACACGGTGCCTCTCAAATGAAGCAGAGCGAAGGGCAATTTTGGGGGCATAACATTTTCGCAAGTAAAGGACACTTACAAGCCTTAATTGCCAAATAAGAAAGTGAACTGAAGGCCTCCATTTAACTAATTCAGAAACACACCAATGTGCCAAAGATTTCTATTGTGTTCCTAACACAGATGAGACACAGGGAAGTTAAAGTAACAGTGACCTCAGTCTTTATTAAGGCACTCCAGAGTAAGGAACAGGCGTTAGAAGCCGGCTTATATACAGTGCTCCCAAGGGATGCTGGGATCCCTTGGGACTTCAGGGGATGAGCTCCCTGGTGGCGGAATATGGGAGTGCATGCTTTACAGATACACAGCATCACTCCCCTGTCAAAGTCAAAGTGAAAACTATTTACAAGGTGAGGCGGTCGGGAGCCTTTCTCTCCCTGGTGGACCGCCTTGGTACAAATGTCTGTTCTGGTGTATTGGCTGTGCCCTCGCTGGACTGGCGTGTTGTTGGTCCTGCAGGGCTGCTGGGTGAGCCTGGACTTACTGGGCTGTTGGGCGTGATGGGTTCAATTTCCTGGTCCGGGGTGGTGTCGTTGATCCTTTGACTGTGTGTTGTGAGCTCGAAAAAGGTGGTGTCTGCTACGGGTTGTTCAGGGCAGTCTATGAACCACAGCCTTGTTTGGTCCAGGTGCTTTCTGCAAATTTGTCTATTGTCTAGTTTGCCTACAAACACCCGAGAAACATAGAAACATAGAAAATAGGTGCAGGAGTAGGCCATTCGGCCCTTCGAGCCTGCACCGCCATTCGATAAGATCATGGCTGATCATTCCTTCAGTACCCCTTTCCCGCTTTCTCTCCATACCCCTTGATCCCCTTAACCGTAAGGGCAATATCTAACTCACTCTTGAATATATCCAATGAACTGGCATCAACAACTCTCTGCGGCAGGGAATTCCACGGGTTAACAACTCTCTGAGTGATGAAGTTCCTCCTCATCTCAGTCCTAAACGGCCTGCCCCTTATCCTAAGACTGTGTCCCCTGGTTCTGGACTTCCCCAACATCGGGAACATTCTTCCCGCATCTAGCCTGTCGAGTCCAGTCAGAATCTTATATGTTTCTATGAGATCCCCTCTCATCCTTCTAAACTCCAGTGAATAAAGGCCCAGTTGATCCAGTCTCTTCTCATATGTCATTCCAGCCATCCCTGGAATCAGTCTGGTGAACCTTCGCTGCACTCCCTCAATAGCAAGAACGTCCTTCCTCAGATTAGGAGACCAAAACTGAACACAATATTCCAGGTGGGGCCTCACCAAGGCCCGGTACAACTGCAGCAAGACTTCCCTGCTCCTATACTCAAATCCCCTTGCTATGAAGGCCAACATACCATTTGCCTTCTTCACCGTCTGCTGTACCTGCAAACCAACTTTCAATGACTGATGAAGCATGACACCCAGGTCTTGCTGCACCTCCCTTTTTCCTAATTTTCCACCATTCAGATAATATTCTGCCTTCGTGTTTTTACCCCCAAAGTGGATAACCTCACATTTATCCACATTATACTGCATCTGCCATGTATTTGCCCACTCGCCTAACCTGTCCAAGTCACCCTGCAGCCTCTAAGTGTCCTCCTCACAGATCACACCGCCACCAAGTTTAGTGTCATCTGCAAACTTGGAAATATTACACTCAATTCCATAATCTAAATCATTAATATATATTGTAAAGAGCTGGGGTCCCAGCACTGAGCCCTGCGGCACTCCACTAGTCACTGCCTGCCATTCTGAAAAGGACCCGTTAATCCCGACTCTCTGCTTCCTGTCTGCCAACCAGTTCTCTATCCACATCAGTACATTACCCCCAGTACCATGTGCTTTGATTTTGCACACCAATCTCTTGTGTGGGACCTTGTCAAAAGCCTTTTGAAAGTCCAAATACACCACATCCACTGGTTCTCCCTTGTCCACCCTACTAGTTACATCCTCAAAAACTTCCAGAAGATTTGTCAAGCATGCTGTCATAAATCCATGCTGACTTGGATCAATCCTATCACTGCTCTCCAAATGCGCTGCTATTTCATCCTTAATGATTGATTCCAACATTTTCCCCACCACTGATGTCAGGCTAACTGGTCTATAATTACCCGTTTTCTCTCTCCCTCCTTTTTTAAAAAGTGGTGTTACATTAGCAACCCTCCAGTCCCTAGGAATTGATCCAGAGTCAATGGACTGTTGGAAAATGATCACCAATGCATCCACTATTTCTAGGGCCACTTCCTTAAGTACTCTGGGATGTAGACTATCAGGCCCTGGGGATTTATCGGCCTTCAACCCCGTCAATTTCCCTAACACAATTTCCCGCCTAATAAGGATATCCTTCAGTTCCTCCTTCTCACTAGTCCTTTGGACCCCTAGTACATTGGGAAGGTTATTTGTGTCTTCCTTTGTGAAGACAGAACCAAAGTACTTGTTCAATTGGTCTGCCATTTCTTTGTTCCCCGTTATAAATTCACCCAAATCCGACTGCAAGGGACCAACGCTTGTCTTCACTAATCTTTTTCTCTTCACATACCTATAGAAGCTTTTGCAGTCATTTTTTATGTTTCTGGCAAGCTTCCTCTCGTACTCTATTTTCTCCCTCTTAATTAAACCCTTTGTCCTCCTCTGCTGTATTTTAAATTTCTCCCAGTCCTCCGGTTTGCTACTTTTTCTGACAAATTTGTATGCCTCTTCCTTGGATTTAACACTATCCTTAATTTTCCTTGTTAGCCACGGTTAAGCCACCTTCCCTGTCTTATTTTTACTCCAGACAGGGATGTACAATTGTTGAAGTTCATCCATATGATCTTTAAAGGTTTGCCATTGCCTATCTACCATCAACCCTTTAATATCATTTGCCAGTCTAATCTAGCCAATTCGCGCCTCATACCATCAAAATTACCTTTCCTTAATTTCAGGTCCCTAGTTTCTGAATTAAATATGTCACTCTCCATCTTAATAAAGAATTCTACCATATTATGGTCACTCTTCCCCAAGGGACCTCACACAACAAGATTGCTAATTAGTCCCTTCTCATTACACATCACCCAGTCTAGGATGGCCAGCTCTCTGGTTGGTTCCTCGACATATTGGTCTAGAAATCCATCCCTAATACACTCCAGGAAATCCTCCTCCACCACATTGCTACCAGTTAGGTTAGTCCAATCAATATGTAGATTAAAGTCACCCATGATTACTGCTGTACCTTTATTGCACACATCCCTTATTTGTTGTTTGATGCTGTCCCCAACTTTACTACGACTATGTGGTGGTCTGTACACCACTCCCACTAGTGTTTTCTGTCCTTTGGTATTCCATAGCTCCACCCATACCGATTCCACATCATCCAAGCTAATGTCCTTCCTTACAATTGCATTAATTTCCTCTTTAACCAGCAACACCACCCCACCTCCTTTTCCTTTCTGTCTATCCTTCCTAAATGCTGAATACCTCTGGATGTTGAGTTCCCAGCCTTGGTCACCCTGGAGCCATGTCTCCGTGATGCCAATCACATCATACCCATTAACTGCTATCTGCGCTGTTAATTCGTCCACCTTATTCCAAATACTCCTCGCATTGAGGCACAGAGCCTTCAGGCTTGACTTTGTAACACACTTCGAATTTCAACCGTAAGGTCCTTTACCCATTTGCTTTTTTGTAGATATAGGGGCCGAAATTGCCCACCGCCCGTAACGAGGTGCACCTACCGTTTTCAATGTGTTCAGGCTACCCCAATGCATGGGGCGGCCTAATCGGCGAAATTCAGCACTTTGGGGATTTTTTTGAGGTGGGGCGGAAGTGGCCTCATCATGGGGGCAGAAGTGGGGCCGGGGCGGACTAGCCGACGCTGTCAATCATCAGCGCCACGCTGATGACATCATCGCGCTGATGCGTCACAACATCTCTCCCCTTCAGTTTAGTGGCTATCACTTAGCCACTAGGGAGGGTTTCGGGTGGGCTTGCGGCCTGGCAACCAAGAGAGCCGGCTGACAAAAAAAAATAAGATAGCGTTGCTGGCAGCGACACTTCCCCTTTAAGGGTGGTCACGCCGCCAAGCTGCACGGAGTGTACCGACAGCAAAAGCTGTCAGTGGCACCAATCGGCATCGGGGCCGCTCCCGCAGGGCAATTCCGGGAAAGGGGCAATTTCCCACAGGTCAATTTCGGGGTAAGGGGTACCTGTCAGTTGGTAAGGGGTCAGCGCGTGCACGCTACGGTGGGAAATCGGATGGAGTGGTCCCCTACAAAACTGAGGAAGGGCAATTTTCAAAATGGTAGCCCCTCCACGGAGACTCGGCGGCCATTCCACACCGACGCGTGGCCACAGTTTTCAGGCGGCCAGAGGCCATATAGAAAGGGTCAATTTCAGCCCCATAACCTCTTTAAGTTGCACACTTCTATTTGACAATGTGCAGATGATCTTTCTGTAACTTTTTTTTCTTTTGAAATGACATCAAATAGTCAACATTCTTTGTAACTGTAATATTGCCGGAAAAGGCAGGCCCGGTGGAAAGCTGGTGCGACAGCCACCCAGGTTGTTTTTGTGGAGCAGTGAGGAGCATGCCTACTCCTCCCAGTCCCACAAAAATAATTAAAATCTTACTGATATGTCCTTACTATACAGTATAAATGCACACGAGGCCCATACCTGAGAGAAGGTCACTCTGTGACCAGTTACCTTTATTACCAAGACCTCAAGTGATGAAGGTGGGTGGAGCTTCCCCTTTTATACCTGAAAGTCCAGGTTAGGAGTGTCTCCCACAAGTTCGCCCCTTGTGGTCAATGTTCTCAAGGTGTACAACTTAGGTCAGCTTATACATGGGTTACAATGATCGTTGAATACATGACATCACCTGCCCCCCAAAGTCTTATTGGGATCACAGGTTAAGTCTCTCTGGTGGTTTACGCTCCCTTGTAGAGCGCCTGAGTTGGTGCTCCGGTTGTTGGGCGCTGGCCTGAGCGTCTGTTGTTTGCGGTGCCTCAGGCCTGTCCGGACTGCCCACAGTAACTGGGCTCTCCTCCATTTGGTTCCGGTGTTCAGTCACCTGTGGTGGAGTAAACTCTACGTCGTGTTCTTCCTCTGCTTCTTCGATGGGGTTGCTGAACCTCCTTTTAGTTTGATCCATGTGTTTGCGGCAGATTTGTCCATTGGTAAGTTTAACTACCAAAACCCTATTCCCCTCTTTGGCAATCACAGTGCCTGCAAGCCATTTGGGCCCTGCAGTGTAATTAAGGACAAAAACAGGGTCATTGACATCAATACATTGCGCCCTCGCATTCTTATCATGGTAGTCACATTGTGACTGACGCCTGCTCTCGACAATCTCGTTCATAGTAGGGTGTATAAAGGACAACCTGGTTTTGAGCGTCCTTTTCATTAGCAGCCCTACAGGTGGAACCCCTGTGAGCGAGTGTGGTCGGGATCTATTGGCCAACAGGAGGCGTGATAAGCGGTTTTATAGAGAACCCCCTTGGATTCTGAGCATCCCCTGTTTGATTATCTGCACTGCTCGTTCTGCCTGGACATTTGAGGCCGGCTTGAACGGTGCCGTTCTGACATAGTTGAATCCATTGCCTGCCATGAAGTCCTGGAATTCAGTGCTTGTGAAGCACGGGCCATTGTCGCTGACCAAGACATCCGGTAGACCATGGGTGGCGAATATTGCCCATAGGCTTTCTACCGTGGCAGAGGATGTGCTTGAATTTGAAATGGCACACTCAATCCATTTGGAGTAGACGTCTACTAAAACCAGAAACATTTTTCCCATGAAAGGACCTGTGTCGTCCACATGGATGCGTGACCATGGCTTGGCGGGCCAGGACCAGGGGCAAAAGGGGGCTTCCCTGGGTGCGTTGCCCAGCTGAGCACACATGTTGCACCTGCAAACACAAAGTTCCAGGTCTGTATCTATCCCTGGCCACCAAACGTGTAACCTGGCAATTGCCTTTATCATGATAATGCCCAGGTGCTCATTGTGAAGTTCTCTGATAAACACCTCTCTGCCCTTCTGGGGCATGACTACTCGGTTTTCCTACAGTAGGCAATCGGCCTGAATCGAGAGTTCATCCTTGCGCCTATGAAATGGTTTAAATTCCTCAGGGCATGCCCCTACGTGGCTGCCCAATCCCCATTCAGGACACATTTCTTAACTAAAGACAGTAGCAGGTCTTTATTTGTTCAGACTTTAATCTGACGGGCTGTCACAGGTGAGCCTTTGCTTTCGAAAGCTTCAACAGCCATGACCATCTCAGCATCATGCTCAGTTGCCCCCTCAGTGATGGTTAGTGATAGCCTGCTGAGTGCATCGGCACAGTTTTCAGTGCCCGGTCTGTGCCGAATTGTGTAGTCATAGGTGGCTAACGTAAGTGCCCACCTCTGTATGCGGGCCGATGCATTCACATTTATGGCCTTGTTGTCGCCCAAAAGGGACATTAGGGGTTTGTGATCTGTCTCCAGCTCAAATTTCCTGCCAAACAGGTACTGGAGCATTTTTTTTACTGCAGATGCACATGCTAGCGCTTCCTTTTCTACCATCCCGTAGCCCCTTTCTGCCTGGGACAGACTTCTGGA
The DNA here is from genome assembly GCF_044704955.1 of Pristiophorus japonicus. Classification (NCBI taxonomy): domain Eukaryota; kingdom Metazoa; phylum Chordata; class Chondrichthyes; family Pristiophoridae; genus Pristiophorus; species Pristiophorus japonicus. Next base: position 120,629,006 of record NC_091983.1, on the reverse strand, counting down.
GGCATAAGTTACCGGCTGTAACTAACCATTGTCATTCACATGCTGCAACACACACCCGATCCCATAGGGCGACGCATCGCACGTTAGAACAAGTTTCTTACACGGGTCATGTAACGTTAACAGTTTGTTGGAGCATAACAAGTTGCGTGCTCTATCAAAAGCCCTTTCCTGGCTGTCTCCCCAGACCCAATCGCGACCTTTGCGTAGGAGCACGTGTAGCGACTCTAACAGCGTGCTCAATTTGGGAAGAAAATTACCAAAATAGTTCAGGATCCCCAGGAACGAACGCAGCTCTGTCATGTTACGGGGTCTGGGTGTTCTCTGGATCGTTTCCATTTTGGACACAGTGGGTCTGATCCCATCTGCTGCTACCCTCCTCCCCAGGAATTCTACCTCTGGAGCTAAGAAGACGTTCTTCGCCTTTTTCAGTCGCAGCCCTATCCGGTCCAGTCTGTGTAGCACCTCCTCCAGGTAGTGGAGGTGTTCTTCAGTATCGCGACCCATGATGAGAATGTCGTCCTGAAAAACCACCGTCCTTGGAATCAACTTGAGGAAGCTTTCCATATTTCGCTGAAAGATCGCGGCGGCCAAACAAATCCCGAATGGACATCTGTTATACTCAAACAACCCCTTGTGTGTCGTGATGATGGTCAGCTTCTTCGACTCACTCGCCAGCTCCTGGGTCATGTAAGCTGAGGTCAGGTCCAATTTTAAAAAAGGTTTGCCACCGGATAGCGTCGCAAAGAGGTCCTCTGCTCTCGGTAGCGGGTCCTGGTCTTGGAGTGACACCCGATTGATGGTGGCCTTGTAATCGCCACATATTCTGACCGACGCATCCGCCTTGAGCACCGGCACGATCGGGCTCACCCAGTCACTGAATTCGACTGGCGATGATGCCTTCCCTCAGTTGGCGGTCCAATTCGCCTTCTATCTTTTCCCGTATCATGTACGGCACATCTCTGGCCTTGTGGTGTACTGGCCTGGCGTCCGGGTTTATGTGAATCACTACTTTGGCCCCCATGAAAGTGCCGATGCCAGGTTGAAATAATGAGTCAAATTTGTCCAGGACCTGTGAGCAATATATTCGCTCCACAGAAGAAATTGCATTGACATCGCCCCATTTCCAGTTCATGACAGCAAGCCAACTCCTCCCCAGTAGTGTGGGATTGTCCCCCGGAACAATCCAGAGTGGCAACCTGTTCTCCGAATCTTTGTGGGTCACGACTATCATGGCGCTGCCCAGCACCAGAATGATCTCCTTTGTATATGTCTGTAGCTGTGCGTCAATCGGCAATAATTTTGGCCTCCTGGCCTTGGACACCCACAACCTTTCGAACTGTTTGATACTCATCAGGGACTGGCTGGCCCCCGTGTCTAGCTCCATTAATACTGGGATACCATTGAGGAACACTTTTATCATTATCAGTGGCGTCCTGGTATATGAACTATATATGTGCTCCACATGAACTCTCTGAACTTCAGCTTCCAGCGATTTCCCCCAGTATTCATTTGGCCTCGTAGGGCTTACATCGGGCCCGTCTTCCTCGTACATCAACCTGGCAGCAGGCTTCCTGCACATACGCGCCAAGTGACCGCTGACGTTGCAGTTTCTGCAGGTATATTGCTGATACCTGCAAGCTCTGGCTGGGTGTTTGCCTCCACACCTCCTGCATGAGCTGGAGGGCCCATTGTTGGAAACAAAAGGTCCATTACCATTCGATCGTCTCTGACTGTCCCTGTAACTGTCCTTAAGCGCACCATTAACAGGTGTTGATGGCGCCATTACTGGCCACATTGTCCACTGCGATAGCATGAATCGCCGTTCAGCTAGCCATTGCCTCTGTTGAATTCTCCCTTTGGGTTCAACTACATGATGGGGCATGTCCGATTGCCCTTCTCTGCCTAGAGAACTGTGTGCCGCATTAACAGTGTTGACTCCCTGGTCGTTTGCCACATTTGAGCCAAGATTTTTGTCATACATCATTCTGGTCTCTTCCTCCCCTGAGATAAATGTCTGGGCTATCAGAGCCACCACTTCCAAGGTCAAGTCTTTGGTCTCAATCAGTTTCCTGAAAACCCCAGCGTGCTCGATGCCCTCAATAAAAAAGTCTCGCAGCATCTCCGCTCTGCATGCATCTATGAACTTACATCGGCTCACCAGTTACTGGAGATCTGCCACGAAGTCAGGAACGCTTTGCCCTTCTCGCCGCCGGTGCGTGTAAAACTGGTGTCTCGCCATGTGCATGGTGCTTGCCGGTTTAAGGCGTTCCCCGATCAACTTACTGAGCTCTTCGAACATCTTGTCCGCCGGCTTCTCTGGCGCTAGAAGGTCCTTCATCAGGGAGTATGTTCTGGATCCACAAACCGTCAGGAGATGAGCCCTGCGTTTGTCGGCCAAATCCTGTCCCAACCATTCTTTAGTGACAAAACTTTGCTGTAGTCTCTCAATAAAGTCGTTCCAATCATCACCAACATAGTACCACTCTTCTGTGCTGCTAGTGGCCATGCTCGCGTGGTTTAAATCCCAGTTTCTCGTCGCCAATGATATGTCCTTACTATACAGTATAAATGCAGACGAGGCCCATACTTGAGAGAAGATCACTCTGTGACTAGTTACCTTTATTACCAAGACCTCAAGTGATGAAGGTGGGTGGAGCTTCCCCTTTCATACCTGAAAGTTCAGGTTAGGAGTGTCTCCCACAAGTTCACCCCCTCAGTCAATGTTCTCAAGGTGTAGACGAGGGGATTAAATGTAGTATCTCCAAATTTGCGGAAGACTCTAAGCTGGGTGGCAGTGTGAGCTGCAAGGAGGCTGCTATGAGGCTGTAGAGTGACTTGGATAGGTTAGGTGAGTGGGCAAATGCATGGCAGATGAAGTATAATGTGGATAAATGTGAGGTTATCCACTTTGGTGGTAAAAACAGAGAGACAGACTATTATCTGAATGGTGACAGATTAGGAAAAGGGGAGGTGCAACGAGACCTGGGTGTCATGGTACATCAGTCATTGAAGGTTGGCATGCAGGTACAGCAGGCGGTTAAGAAAGCAAATGGTATGCTGGCCTTCATAGCAAGGGGATTTGTGTACAGGGGCAGAGAGCTGTTACTATAGTTGTGCAGGGCCTTGGTGAGGCCACACCTGGAGTATTGTGTACAGTTTTGGTCTCCTAACATGAGGAAGGACATTCTTGCTATTGAGGGAGTGCAGCGAAGGTTCACCAGACTGATTCCCAGGATGGCGGGACTGACATATCAAGAAAGACTGGATCAACTGGGCTTGAATTCACTGGAGTTCAGAAGAATGAGAGGGGATCTCATCGAAACGTTTAAAATTCTGACGGGTTTAGACAGGTTAGCTGCAGGAAGAATGTTCCCAATGTTGGGGAAGTCCAGAACCAGGGGTCACAGTCTAAGGATAAAGGGTAAGCCATTTAGGACCGAGATGGGGAGAAACTTCTTCACCCAGAGAGTGGTGAACCTGTGGAATTCTCTACCACAGAAAGTTGTTGAGGCCAATTCACTAAATATATTCAAAAAGGAGTTAGCTGTAGTCTTTACTACTAGGGCGATCAAGGGGTATGGCGAGAAAGCAGGAATGGGGTACTGAAGTTGCATGTTCAGCCATGAACTCATTGAATGGCGGTGCAGGCTTGAAGGGCCAAATGGCCTACTCCTGCACCTATTTTCTATGTTTCTATGGGCCCAAGTTTCGGCCTCAGTTGCTCCTGATTTTTTGGAGCAACTGGTGTAGAACGGAGTATCTTGGAAATTCAAATTCTCGGCATTTAGTTTGCTCCAGTTCTAGTCAGTTAGAACAGTTTCACTTTGGAACAGAATTTTATTTCAAAAGGGGGCGTGTCCGGCCACTTATGCCTGTTTTCAAAGTTTCGGCAGAGAAAACTTACTCCAAACTAACTTAGAATGGAATAAATGAAGATTTTTGTACGCTCGAAAAAACCTTGTCTACACTTTAGAAAATCAGGCGTAGGTTACAAATCAGGCGTAGGGAATGGGGGGGGGGGGGGGGGGGCGGGGTTTAAAGGGAAGTTTACAAACATTAAACACTTCAGTTTTACAAATAAAGAGCCATCATCAATAATAAATGATAAAAACATCAATAAATCAACCAATAAATCAATCAGAAGGGGGGAAAGGAGAGGGGGGGAAGGGGGAATGGGGGAATGGAGAAGGGAGGGGGGGAGGCCAAGACTTCAGGCAGGGCCCGTCCCCAGCACCAGATTTACAGGTAGATGGCGTTGGGTCAGGTCGGGTCCGGGGTCGGGAGCGCCGGTCAGATCCGGGGGAGCGCGGGTCGGGCCCGGTCCAGGGGGCGGGGTGGCGGCGGTCGGGAGCACGGGTCGGGTTGGGGGGTGGGGGAGGATGGAGGTCGGGTTGGTTCAGGTAGGGGGTGGCAGGGAGGGAGCACGGGTCGGTTCATGTCGGGGACGGGGGGAGGGAGGTCAGGTTGGGTCGGGTCGGGTCCGGGGTGGTGGAGGGGTCGGGAGCACTGGTCGGGTCGGTGGGATGGTGGGAGGGAGTTCGGTTCGGTTCGGGTCGGGGAGGGAGGGCAGGTCGGGTGGGGGGTGGGGGGAGCGCGGGTCGGGTCCAGTTCGGGGGGGTCGGGTCCGTTCCGGAGGCGGGAAATGGGAGACGAGTCGTGTCGGGAGGAAGCAGGAGCTGGGTGTGGGAGCAGCCTTATGCACGCAGCCCCAGTGAGGTCATTCGGCCAGGGCTAGGGGCTGCGTGCTTCGTGTCCCTCCCACACAGTTTTGGGCGCCTGGAGCTACTGCACATGCGCCCCCACTGTAGCGCGCATGTGCAGAGGTCCCGGCACTGTTTTCAGCGCCGGAACCTTGCTCTGTCCCCTACAGATCGTTCTGTGCTGCGCCCGGCTCAAGAGGACCAGCAGGGAGCCGGAGAATCTGGAAGTTTTTTTTAGGCGCACTTTGTGGCGCGAAAAACGAGCGTCCAGGTCGGGGCTACGCCGTTCTAGGCGCGGCCCGAAACTTCGGCCCTATGTTTCTATGTACATCTTAGGTCAGCTTATATATGGGTTGCAATGATAGTTGAATACATGACACTTACCTTCTAAGTTCCTCTTCTGTTGGACTGCCAGCTGAACAGTGGAATTTGCACAGAGAATGCGCCGCTCGGTTGGGATGTTATCATAGGACCTCAATTTGCATCTTGAAAAGGCCTACCACCTGACTCTGGTGGCTGCTTTGGCTGCCCAACTGTAGCCCATGGCAACCATCAGAGGGAATGTGTTTTAAACTTTACTGCACCATTTTTGGGATGCTGCCAATCCATGAACACAGGGCAGAAGGCCTCATTATCTCTCCCCTTAGTGTTAACCAATGTTAGGTAAAAGCTTTGCTGATAGCTTTACAGCAAGGTATCTTTAAGCTTCTTTTTGGATTTGGAATGCTATCATCTGTTCTTTCAATAAATGGATAGTCCCATAATTTTCAAGCAGCAGTATTGTGAATAGATGACAGTGATATAAATCATGTCAATATAAATCTGGCTAAAATATTCTATCAATGATCTTAGGTTGCATTATTTTTTTAATTGGACGGCCCTTAAATGCGTCACAGTCTTGTAACACCCCAACCCAACCATTTACTGTTGATAAGAAAATTTATTTTCATAGTTCCCGTCTGGTGCTTTTACAGAATTGATGAGTGTGAAGTGAAATGTTTCCCCAGAGAGAAGAGAGGAGAAGCACAGAGCAGATCAAACAGATGCAGCTATTCTACTACTTTTTTTATGTCTGCAGCAGACACTTCCTGAGTTCCTGGCAAAATCCGTCAAAGCAGATCATCAGCCTGTCATGTCAGTTGGGAAACCTCTATGGTATGGGGAACTTAAAAAGAAGAAAAAATAAATAGCTTAAAACATCTTGGGGAGGATTGGGAGAGTGACTACAGAAATTATTATTCATACACAGATTTGAAGATGTATATTATTTGTTGCTAAGAAACCTGGATAAATAAATTCACGAGGCAAATTAAAGCAATTTCTAGTACCAACACCAAAGCTAATGCTTGCATGAAAATATTAAAAGACACTAAAGCAATTCAGTTGATAAATTTAATCATATTATTGTAAAATATGTAATCATTTTAAATCATTGTTTGAAACCTTATTTTGGACATTTAAAATTTTGATAGAAAGTGCACACAGCGGTAAGATTTTTAATGTAATATAGAACATGAATAACCAAAAATTTTAGTAGAACCCTACACCCTGTAATAAATGCAGTCCCAGAAGTACATGGAAGATACATTTACTTGCATTGCTTATTTGATGAGGTTTCAGCATGGAATTGAGACTTTGGGACAGTTTATTTTAGATTCTGATATTTTGCAATGTAACAAAATTGCATTTGCGTTAGGTATATGACTCAAATATATTATACCCTGTCACAAATAATAATAGCCTTATTTATCCATGTTGCTGCACTGCATCTTTTTTATGGCACACTGTGAAAGAAGGTTAAAAAGAGCATTTGTACGTCATTCAGAAAATGCGAAGTCAATTTTATCATTGTTATGCTGGCATGCTTATCTTATATAAAATGGCTGCTGTGTAGCAACTCCTGTGAGTTCACACAGACATTGATCATCATTAACAATGGTTACCTGACCTGGGCAGCCAATATTGTCCGATTTGATTGCCCAGTGTTTTGCTCCACTAAGACATGAGCGTTCTGCAGCTACACTGACAAACACCAAAAATAGAATGTTGCCCTTTGTAAACAGAAGGATAGAGTCAGATAGTATCCAAAGAATAAGGAGACCCGAACACATTCCAGACAAAAAGATAAAAGATAATGGACCAATAAAAAAAAAATGAAAATAAATGAATGAATTAAAATATTCCGAATAAATTTAGGGATTGAAAGGATACATAGATCAAAATGGGTTATATTCTATTATTTTATGAGCTGTTTTATTTTAGCATACGTAAGGCTGGATCTTCCCCCATGTTGGTGGTTTAGCAGCAGGGTGCGACTGCCATCACGACTTCAATCAATAACCCTGACCCATTTTGATAGGACGCTGCTCATTTAACATGCAGCGTGGACTCGAGGCAGATCTCCGTCACCAGAAGGGAGCCTGCCACAGGCATGGTGAAAAGTTCTGGCGGTGTTTGAGTGACACTGCTGCTGCAGCAGCTGAAGAGGCAGAAAAGATTTAAAGGGGCAAAAAACTCAGAAGACGAAAGGGGGAATGTAATGTATTTGCTTCATGGGTTCTTTGCTTAAGAAATCATAGCAACAAATTGCTATTAAGAACTACTTGGTTAATTAGCAAAAGGTTTAACAATCACACTACACATTACAAGTTCATCGACCAGGCTCACAACTACCTGCCTTATCGTGGATCCCCCAAAACCCAACTGGCTGGGGTTTTATTGAGTCTTGTGAACGTCACATGACTGGCTAAGCCACTCCCAACTCAACAGCTCTACAAACCTGTGAGCATACTCATTGGTGCATACAAACATAGAAGCATCGTAAATAGGTGCAGGAGTAGGCCAATCGGCCCTTCAAGCCTGCACCACCATTCAATAAGATCATGGCTGATCATTCATCTTAGTACCGCTTTCCTGCTTTCTCGCCATACCCCTTGATCCCTTTAGCCGTAAGGGCCATATCTAATTCCCTCTTGAATATATCCAATGAACTGACATCAACAACTCTCTGTGGTAAGGAGTTCCACAGGTTAACAACTCTTTGAGTGAAGAAGTTTCTCCTCATCTCAGTCCTAAATGGCTTACCCCTTATCCTTAGACTGGGTCCCCTGGTTCTGGATTTCCCCAACATCGGGAACATTCTTCCTGCATCTAACCTGTCCAGTTCCATCAGAATTTTATATGTTTCTGTGAGATCCCCTCTCATCGTTCTAAACTCCAGTGAATATAGGCACAGTCATTCCAGTCTCTCCTCATATGTCAGTCCTGCCATCCCGGGAATCATTCTGGTGAGTCTTCGCTGCACTCCCTCAATAGCCAGAACGTCCTTCCTCAGATTAGGAGACCAAAACTGAACACAATATTCCAGGTGAGGCCTCACCAAGGCCCTGTACAACTGCAGTAAGACCTCCCTGCTCCTATACTCAAATCCCCTAGCTATGAAAGCCAACAGACCATTTGCCGTCTTCATCGCCTGCTGTACCTGTATGCCAACTTTCAATGACTGATGAACCATGACACCCAGGTCTCGTTGCACCTATGCTTTTCCTAATCTACTGCCAGTCAGATAATATTCTGCCTTTGTGTTTTTGCCCCCAAAGTAGATAAGCTCACATTTATCCACATTATACTGCATCTGCCATGCATTTGCCCACTCACCTAACCTGTCCAAGTCACCCTGCAGCCTCTTAGCGTCCTCCTCACAGCTCACACCGCCACCCAGCTTCGTGTCATCTGCAAACTTGGAAAATTACACTCAATTCCTTCATCTAAATCATTAATGTATATTGTAAATAGCTGGGGTTCCAGCACTGAGCCCTGTGGCACCCCACTAGTCACTGCCTGCCATTCTAAAAAGGACCCTTTTTATCGACTCTATGCTTCCTGTCTGCCAACCAATTCTCTCTCCACGTCAGTACATTACCCCCAGTACCACGTGCTTTAATTTTACACACAAATCTCTTGTGTGGGACCTTGTCAAAAGCCTTTTGAAAGTCTAAATACACCACATCCACTGGTTCTTCCTTGTCCACTCTACTCGTTACATTCTCAAAAAATTCCAGAAGATTTGTCAAGCATGAGTTCCCTTTCATAAATCCATACTGACTTGGACCAATCCTGTCACTGCTTTCCAAATGCGCTGCTATTTCATCTTTAATAATTGATTCCAACATTTTCCCCATTACTGATGTCAGGCTAACCAGTCGATAATTACCCGTTTTCTCTCTCCCTCCTTTTTAAAAGAAGTGGTGTTACATTAGCTACCCTCCAGTCCATAGGAACTGATCCAGAGTCGATAGACTGTTGGAAAATGATCACCAATGCATCCACTATTTCTAGGGCCACTTCCTTAAGTACTCTGGGACACAGACTATCAGGCCCCGGGGATTTATCGGCCTTCAATCCCATCAATTTCCCTAACACAATTTCCCGCCTAATAAGGATTTCCTTCAGTTCCTCCTTCTCGCTAGACCCTCTGTCCCCTAGTATTTACGGAAACTTATTTGTGTCTTCCTTCGTGAAGACAGAACCAAAGTATTTGTTCAACTGGTCTGCCATTTCTTTGGTCCCCATTATAAATTCACCTGAATCTGACTGCAAGGGACCTACGTTTGTCTTCACTAAACTTTTTCTCTTCGCATATCTATAGAAGCTTTTGCAGTCAGTTTTTATGTTCCCAGCAAGCTTCGTCTCATACTCTATTTCCCCCCTCCAAATTAAACCCTTTGTCCTCCTCTGCTGATTTCTAATTTCTCCCAGTCCTCAGGTTTGCTGCTTTTACTGGCCAATTTATATGCCTCTTCCTTGGATTTAACACTATCCTTCATTTCCCTTGTTAGCCATGGTTGAACCACCTATCCCGTTTTATTTTTACTCCAGACAGGGATGTACAACTGTTGAAGTTCATCCATGTGATCTTTAAATCTTTGCCATTGCCTATCCACCGTCAACCCTTTAAGTATCATTTGCCAGTCTATTCTAGCCAATTCACGTCTCACACCATCGAAGTTACCTTTCCTTAAGTTCAGGACCCTAGTTTCAGAATTAACTGTGTCACTCTCCATCCTAATGAAGAATTCTACTATATTTTGGTCACTTTTCCCCAAGGGGACTCGCACAACAAGATTGCTAATTAGTCCTTTCTCATTACACATCACCCAGTCGAGGATGGCCAGCCCTCTAGTTGGTTCCTCGACATATTGGTCTAGAAAACCATCCCTAATAAACTCCAGGAAATCCTCCTCCACCGTATTGCTACCAGTTTGGTTAGCCCAATCTATATGTAGATTAAAGTCAGCCATGATAACTGCTGTATCTTTGTTGCACGCATCCCTGATTTTTTGTTTGATGCTGTCCCCAAACTCACTACTACTGTTTGGTGGTCTGTACACAACTCCCACTAGCGTTTTCTGCCCTTTGGTATTCCGGCAGCTCCACCCATACATATTCCACAACATCCAAGCTAATGTCCTTCCTTACTATTGCGTTAATTTCCTCTTTAAGTAGCAACGCTACCTCATCTCCTTTTCCTTTCTGTCTATCCTTCCTGAATGTTGAATACCCTTGAATATTGAGTTCCCAGCCTTGGTCTCCCTGGAGCCATGTCTCTGTGATGCCAATTATATCATATTCATTAATTGCTGCCTGTGCAGTTAATTCGGCCACCTTAGTATGAATACTCCTCGCATTGAGGCACAGAGCCTTCAGGCTTGTCTTTTTAACATACTTTGCCCCTTTAGAATTTTGCTGTAATGTGGCCCTTTTTGATTTTTGCCTTGGGTTTCTCTACCCTCCACTTTTACTTTTCTTCTTTCTATCTTTTGTTTCTGCCCCCATTTTACTTCCCTCTGTCTCCCTGCATAGGTTCCCATCCCCCTGCCATATTAGTTTAAGCCCTCCCCAACAGCACTAGCAAACACTCCCCCTAGGACGTTGGCTCCAGTCCTGCCCAGGTGCAGACCGTCCGGTTTGTACTGGTCCCACCTCCCCCAGAACCGGTTCCAATGTCCCAGGAATTTGAATCCCTCCCTTCTGCACCACTCCTCAAGCCACGTATTCATCTGAGCTATCCTGCAATTCCTACTCTGACTAGCACATGGCACTGGTAGCAATCCTGAGATTACTACCTTTTGAGGTCCTACTTTTTAATTTAACTCCTAGTTCCCTAAATTCGTCTTGTAGGACCTCATCCCGTTTTTTACCTATATCGTTTGTACCTATATGCACCACAACAACTGGCTGTTCACCCTCCCCCTCCAAAATGTCCTGCAGCCGCTCCAAGATATCATTGACCCTTGCACCGGGGAGGCAACATACCATCCTGGAATCTCGATTGCAGCCACAGAAACATCTATCTATTCCCCTTATAATAGAGTCCCCTACCACTATAGCTCTCCCACTCTTTTTTATGCCCTCCTGTGCAGCAGAGCCACCCACGGTGCCATGGACTTGGCTGCTGCTGCCCTCCCCTGATGTGTCATCCCCCCCAACAGTACCCGAAACATTGTATCTGTTTTGGAAGGGGATGACCGCAGGGGACCTCTGCACTACCTTCCTTCCACTGCTTTTCCTGTTGGTCACCCATTTCCTATCTGTCTGTGTAACCTTTACCTGCGGTATGACCAACTCACTAAACGTGTTATTCACGGCATCCTAAGCATCGCGGATGCTCCAGAATGAATCCACCCGCAGCTCCAGTGTCGCAATGCGGTATGTCAGGAGCTGCAGCAGGATACACTTCCCGCATATGTAGCTGTCAGGGACACTGGAAGCGTCCCTGAGTTCCCACATAGGACAGGAGGAGCATGACACATGTCTGGGCTCTTCTGCCATGACTTAACCCCTAGATTAACTTAATTTGGCAACAACAATGACGAAGGTTACTTACTGATAAAGGAAAAGAAAAAGAAAAGCTACTCACCAATCACCAGCCAATCACTTACCCCCTTGGCTGTGATAGAAACATAGAAACATAGAAAATAGGTGCAGGAGTAGGCCATTCGGCCCTTCTAGCCTGCACCGCCATTCAATGAGTTCATGGCTGAACATTCAACTTCAGTACCCCATTCCTGCTTTCTCGCCATACCCCTTGATCCCCCTAGTAGTAAGGACCTCATCTAACTCCTTTTTGAATATATTTAGTGAATTGGCCTCAACAACTTTCTGTGGTAGAGAATTCCACAGGTTCACCACTCTCTGGGTGAAGAAGTTCCTCCGCATCTCGGTCCTAAATGGCTTACCCCTTATCCTTAGACCGACCTCTGGTTCTGGACTTCCCCAACATTGGGAACATTCTTCCTGCATCTAACCTGTCTAACCCCGTCAGAATTTTAAATGTTTCTATGAGGTCCCCTCTCATTCTTCTGAACTCCAGTGAATACAAGCCCAGTTGATCCAGTCTTTCTTGATAGGTCAGTCCCACCATCCCGGGAATCAGTCTGGTGAACCTTCTCTGCACTCCCTCAATAGCAAGAATGTCCTTCCTCAGGTTAGGAGACCAAAACTGTACATAATACTCCAGGTGTGGCCTCACCAATGCCCTGTACAACTGTAGCAACACCTCCCTGCCCCTGTACTCAAATCCCCTTGCTATGAAGGCCAACATGCCATTTGCTTTCTTAACCGCCTGCTGCACCTGCATGCCCAACCTTCAATGACTGATGTACCATGACACCCAGGTCTCTTTGCACCTCCCCTTTTCCTAATCTGTCACCATTCAGATAATAGTCTGTCTCTCTGTTTTTACCACCAAAGTGGATAACCTCACATTTATCCACATTATACTTCATCTGCCATGCATTTGCCCACTCACCTAACCTATCCAAGTCGCTCTGCAGCCTCACAGCATCCTCCTCGCAGCTCACACTGCCACCCAACTTAGTGTCATCCGCAAATTTGGAGATACTACATTTAATCCCCTCATCTAAATCATTAATGTACAGTGTAAACAGCTGGGGCCCCAGCACAGAACCTTGCGGTACCCCACTAGTCACTGCCTGCCATTCTGAAAAGTACCCATTTACTCCTACTCTTTGCTTCCTGTCTGACAACCAGTTCTCAATCCATGTCAGTACACTACCCCCAATCCCATGTGCTCTAACTTTGCACATCAATCTCTTGTGTGGGACCTTGTCGAACGCCTTCTGAAAGTCCAAATATACCACATCAACTGGTTCTCCCTTATCCACTCTACTGGAAACATCCTCAAAAAATTCCAGAAGATTTGTCAAGCATGATTTCCCTTTCACAAATCCATGCTGACTTGGACCTATCATGTCACCTCTTTCCAAATGCACTGCTATGACATCCTTAATAATTGATTCCATCATTTTACCCACTACCGATGTCAGGCTGACCAGTCTATAATTCCCTGTTTTCTCTCTCCCTCCTTTTTTAAAAAGTGGGGTTACATTGGCTACCCTCCACTCCATAGGAACTGATCCAGAGTCAATGGAATGTTGGAAAATGACTGTCAACGCATCCACTATTTCCAAGGCCACCTCCTTAAGTACTCTGGGATGCAGTCCATCAGGCCCTGGGGATTTATCGGCCTTCAATCCCATCAATTTCCCCAACATAATTTCCCGGCTAATAAGGATTTCCCTCAGTTCCTCCTCCTTACTAGACCCCCCGACCCCTTTTATAACCGGAAGGTTGTTCGTGTCCTCCTTCATGAATACCGAACCAAAGTACTTGTTCAATTGGTCCGCCATTTCTTTGTTCCCCGTTATGACTTCCCCTGATTCTGACTGCAGGGGACCTACGTTTGTCTTTACTAACCTTTTTCTCTTTACATATCTATAGAAACTTTTGCAATCCGTCTTAATGTTCCCTGCAAGTTTCTTCTCATACTCCATTTTCCCTGCCCTAATCAAACCCTTTGTCCTCCTCTGCTGAGTTCTAAATTTCTCCCAGTCCCCAGGTTCGCTGCTATTTCTGGCCAATTTGTATGCCACTTCCTTGGCTTTAATACTATCCCTGATTTCCCTTGATAGCCACGGTTGAGCCACCTTCCCTTTTTTATTTTTACGCCAGACAGGAATGTACAATTGTTGTAGTTCATCCATGCGGTCTCTAAATGTCTGCCATTGCCCATCCACAGTCAACCCCTTAAGTATCATTCGCCAATCCATCCCAGCCAATTCACGCCTCATACCTTCAAAGTTAGCCTTCTTTAAGTTCTGGACCATGGTCTCTGAATTAACTGTTTCATTCTCCATCCCAATGCAGAATTCCACCATATTATGGTCACTCTTCCCCAAGGGGCCTCGCACAATGAGATTGCTAATTAATCCTCTCTCATTACATAACACCCAGTCTAAGATGGCCTCCCCCCTAGTTGGTTCCTCGACATATTGGTCTAAAAAACCATCCCTTATGCACTCCAGAAAATCCTCCTCCACCGTATTGCTTCCAGTTTGGTTAGCCCAATCTATGTGCATATTAAAGTCACCCTTTGATTTCTTTCTACTTCTTTTTTGCCTTCTTTCCCTGCACCAGCTGGCTCCCCCGCGACGTCCCGCTGGCTGCTCCCTGACTGTTGGGCTTTTTATAGTCCTCCCTCCGACCTCCTGCGTCTCCTCGACGAACTCCCGCCCATCCGAATGATGGGCCTTTTATAGTCCTCCCTCCGACCTCCTGCTCCTCCTCAATGAACATTATACTGCTTCCCCTTTTTTTTAGAAGCAAGGTATTTATACAATATTTCAAAAGATTACTTATCATGATTACAATTTTACAAATTCGACTGCTGAGCCTGAGTATCTTGTTGGAATTTCTGTTTTCAGGGCATGTAGCCTGGGATTCCTGACTTCTGTCCTCCTGTCTCCTCTTGTTTCCTTGGAACCCTTACATCTGTCCTCATGTAATCTTTCTTCTTCGGATCTTTATATTCCCAGTTATCAATATCCGGTGTAGTTGGTTTGCGTTTCCTCGTTGATTTTCTGAACTGAACCCAAACTTCACCCCCCCACCACCCACCCCCACCCCCGAAGATACAGAGGGGTCGGAATTCAGCAGCGCAAGAAAGCTGGCATACCTATGATTTATTTTCTTTGTACTTAGCGCTGGGATCCTTGAAGCGGTTGGAAGTGCCATTTTCAGGACTTTGACATTTTTTCAAAGTCCCAGAGGAAATGTGTCATAATGGCGGCGGGCCATCGACTCAAAGCCAGGCTGAGTGGCTGAATATAGGTCAGACCAGGACTCCGCCGCTGTCAATAGTGATGTCACAGCACGTGTGCGTTACCACGCTGTCTCCCCTCCCTTAAAGGGGAGAGATTCTGTCATTTATTTTTATCTTGGGCCACTGGGTCACCAGGGAGGGTTTCGGCCGGGCCTGTGGCCTGGCACCCAGGACGGGGTGTCAGGCTGCCCGTTGGCGGCCAGACCAAACCCAGGGGCACTGTCTTGCCGGCCGATCAGGAAGTTGGCCGGCAAAAATTAATAGAAGGCAGCCGCGGCAGTGAGCCCTCCCCTTTAAGGGCCACCGCACTGCCGGGCCGCACTCAGTGTGGAGAAGGTGCACCGACAGAAAAATCTATTGGGAGCACCGCACGGCAGGGGATTGACGACTTCAGCTGAATTTATGTCGGAAACTTTTTTTCTTTATTAAACGCAGCAGTGCACTAACTGCGCCGGTCATCAGCATCGGGCGGTTTGGGATCCAGGGCGAAAAATCCCCGACCTGAATTTGGGTCGGGTTGGCCAGTTGACCCCAAAGCAGCGGCTATTTGGTTTTGACGAATGGCTGCCGCAAACAGGCAGTAATGGGTCTCTGTGAGACCCTGACTTTTGGCCCCAGAGTTTCTGCGAGATTGTCCCATACCCGCAGAACTGCCTTCAGTCGGCTGCATCTGAGTTGGTGGGGATATGGACATTGTGACCGTTGTGTTCGTTGAAGTACTTGGACCTGCCAACTGACTCTCATCGTCCAAGTCAGGCTCATAATTATCTACTTGTGGTACCGAATGTTACTCACTAGCAACATTTGATCTACATGAACCTTCCTGATATATTCACCAATTTCGACCAAGTACTGCTTGGTGCCACATACCGAATAATTGTACCAATGTCCCATTTGTATGGACTTACCCTTTTCAACGGACTGAGATCTCTGACCTGATCACCCTTCTGAAAGCACCACTCTTTAGTACCAGAATGATAATGACATCTCTGCACCAATTGTGCCTTCTCTACCTTATCAGTCAAGTTTGGTTGCAATAAACTGAGACGCATCCTCAGCATACGCTTCATTAATAATTCAGCAGGTGTATACCCTGGTGTAGAATGAGGCATAGTCCTGTATTTGAAAAGAACATTTGCTAACCTGTGCTTCATGCTCATCGATGATCCAGTCTGTAGAACTTGTTTCCGCAAAGCCTCCTTGACAATCCTGATCGACCTTTCAGCTGCGTCATTTGAAGCAGGATGATATGGTGCTACCAACGTGTGTTTGATACCATTGTGTTTGGCAAAATTCGCAAATTGCATAGACCAAAATTGCGGTCCATTATCTGACACCATTTCTTCAGGCAGGCCATTGTATGCAAAAATATCCCGTAATTCATTTAGTCATAGATGATCTCATATGCCGTACCTCCAGCCATTTCGGATGGCTATCGCTTAGAATCAGAAAATTATCACTGTCCCTCTGGCAAAAATCAATATGTATTCTTTGGAATGGTCTCGTTGGCCAACTCCATGTTTGCAACGGCGTTTTAGCTGGTATGGTCCTGCAGTCTTGACAGATAGTACAACTACTTACTAATACTTCTAAGTCTTTATCCAACCCAGGCCAATAAACAAAACTTCGGACCACCGCTTTCATACCTACGAGGCAAGTATGCTCACCGTGAAGTTCCATCAAAACGTTGACCCATCGTGCACTGGGAATGACTACTCTCAGGCCCCATGTTAAACATCGCTGCTCACATGATAATCTGTGCCGACGAATTATCCCGTCATCTAAATGTGTCTGATCTTCAGTCCACCCTCGCCGGGTGTGCTCATCGGCTCGCTGTAACATGGCATCTTTCTGTGTGTGCTTTGCAATAACGGAGGCGGTGACTGGAATGTCTTAATCAGTGACATCTATAGTGAAGATTGACTGTTTGTGGCCAATTTCAGAATCTTCATGAGGCAAACTTGAAAGGACATCCATCACCGCATTCTGCTTTGATTTGCGATACTCAATGTTATAATCATACCTAGACAATAAAATAGCCCATCTTTGCATTCTGGAAGTCCAATAGATGGAATTGCCACCTTTGGGCCTAGGATAGCTAGCAACGGTTTGTGATTGGTTATAGCGCGAATTGGCGTCCCAAAAGAAATTAGTGGAACGTTTTTACACCAAATATAATTGTCAAAGCCTCTTTCTCAATCTGGGCATAATTTTGTTCGCTTTTGTTGAGCGTACGCGATGCAAAGGCAACCGTTTTTTCCTGCCCGTCATTCATAACATGGCTGATCACTGCTCCCACACCATACCGGGAGGCATCACATGCTAATCTGAGTTCACGAGTCAGATTATAATGGACGGGAAGAACACCACTGCTCAAGTGTCACTTGCATATATCGAATGCATTCTGTTGCTCTTTGTCCCATATCTAATGCACCCATTTATTTAATAAATAATGGAGTGGTGCAAGCACCATTGCTAGTCCAGGAAGAAATCGAGCATAATATTGGACCATGCCTAAAAAGGATTGTAATTCAGTAACCTCCCAACTCAACAGCTCTACAAACCTGTGAGCATACTTTACAGGGGAACTAGAGGCCGGATTTTCAGCTTTCAGGGTTTTTCAGCGAAAACGGTAGCGATATGTGAAAATTAATGTTTACGTTGCGCGACCATTTTTAGGCCAAACTTTCGGCCTTTACGTCTGTGCATCGGTAAAGGAGGCGTTGCACGATTATTCGCGATGCAAAACACGAGTTTTGGCAACTTTAGTCCGTGGTCGTTTGCGTTGCGATAGAGGCCTTGGGGGCGGGGGCGGGGAGGATAAAATAAAATTGCAAAAAACATTCCAGAAACATTCACAAAACCCATAGCTAGTGAATCGCTGAAAAAAAAATTATAAAATAAAAACTTTAACTTACTATTTTTTCAGGTTTTCCTACTTACCGCTGCTGGCAGGGCTGTCAGGTTTAACCTGTCGGTATTCTGGGTGTGGCGTACGTATTGGGAGTGTGCCGAAAGTCCGACGCAAATACAATCTGCGTCGTTGCATGTCGGCACACTTCTCCCCGACAGTACTTGAAAGCACCGATTCAAACAGGTACCCGAGGATCCCACCCAGGTTTTGCGACCAGGTTTTCACTGCGGAGGGTCAAATCTTGGCGAAAACCCGCTCGTAAACCTTGCAAATATCCGGCCCCATGCCTCAGCTAAGACTGAGCCTGAAAAGGATCAGCTAGTTTGGCCCAAATAGAGGCAAGGGAAGCCTCTACTAGGTCTTTCTCTCCATCCTGCGACGAAGGAAGACTGCCCGATACTATTACAGGAATATTGCAACCTTTCTGCTAGCAGTCCCTGGGGTCCGTGTAGGCAGTAGGGTAGAAATTCATCTGGGCCTGTTTTCAGGCCCAAATTCTGCACTGCACTGCACAGACAGTGTGCACCTAAACTGCGAGGCCTGAGGCCCTGCCCGAAATTGGCTTCTGGCTTCATTCACATTTTTTGTTTGAGCTGCACCTGTTGTACCTCTAGAGGCAGTTCATACATTTTACTTAGAAGTGTATCAGGTGCTTGCCTTGCCAGCAACGGCCAAAAGTTAAGTGCCATCAGCGGGGTTGGAATAGGCCACGGTGGAAGGGGGTGATCGTGAAGACTGTGGAGTAGGGCTCCTCTTTGCTCCACAGGAACATCTTTTTATTGAAAAAAATTAAACTTTAGTTGGAGGCCACTGTTTAAACTGCAGAATCTTGAGTGGGGCTTCACTGTCTAATTTTTGAGAGGATCTAAAATAGGCCTTATGTAAGTGTCCTAATGCCTGTTTTAGGTGGCCATCAGGAATGCTTGAAAAATGGCCCAACCCAATTTCGGGTCAGACATTTTTCAAGGGTGCAGGACATTGGTCACTGAAATTAGGCCTCATTACGCCTGTAAAACGGGCACAGTGAGGTCCATTTTCTACCTCAGTGGCTGTAAATGGGGAAATAGTACAGCTTTTCACATTCTGTCTTCCTACCAGTATTTACATGTAACCGGTGCGGACGTCACTGCTGTCCTCACGGGAATGGTAAGAGGGAAATTGAGGCCTTACCACTCAATTTTCCACCTTTTCCGCCACTATCTTGCCCAATTTCAGGGAGGGTGGAAGGCTGAAGAAAATGCAGCCTCAAAACTAGAGATATTGATTTAAAAATGGTGATTAACTCAGGAATATTACTGGAAAATTCAAAAGTCAAAGATGATGCTCTCCAAGCCAGGGTTCAAGCACAGAACCCAGAATCAGAGATAAGTGTTGTGAGAAATATTGATCAATAATTGCAGCTCGTTATATGTGCAGATAGAGTTTTAGATTTAAAAAATTTCCACTGGTGAGACTTCAAGGCTATCATTCCGTACGTCATGTATAAAATGAAAGCCGGTGTATTTCTTCATGTAATTCATTAATACCAAACATTTCTCTCAGGTAGTGCAAGGCCCAGCAGGCTCTTAATTAATGATGTAGTGTTTACTGTGGAAAAAAATCTAGTGACCTTTATCCCATAGAATAAATTAGTTTTTTTAACCCTGAAGTCACTGCCATTCACAGCATACAAAACACATTTATAGCAGCAAGCCCCCAATACTTAAAATTAATTGTAGACGGATTGCGTTTCATTTTTTATTTAATTGAAATATTTGGAGGGAAAAATAGCTGCAGCCACAGAGAGTATGGGCTGAATTTTAATGGGGAAGCAGGTTGGGGTTGGGAGGTGGGTATCTGAGGCAGTCGGGAAACCCGAGAGAACGGGTTTCCCGCAGGTTCTCCCGAATTTAATGGCAGGGCCTGATTTGCAGGCGAGGCTTCTGTTTCCTACCCGCGGCTAACCAGCTTGAGAGGCTGGCTGGCTCTGGGCAGGTAGGCCAGTGGCAATAGGCTGCACAGAGGAGGGAGAGACCGTGTTGGGATCGACGGGGCAGAGGAGGGGGGTGGAGAGTGCATCATTGATCATGGGCTGGAGGAGCAGGGGGAGGGGCTTTATCAGCGATCGCAGGCCGGAGGAGCGCAGGGGGAAGGGGAGGTTCTGAAGAAGATTGTGGGGTGGTGGGGGAAGGTTGTAGTCGCTGAAGATCGTGGGCTGGGAACAGCATGGGAGGGCCGGAGGAACATGGAGGGAAGCCCCATGGAGGGGTTCAGAGGCCTCGGGTTGGGGATCTCCGATCATGTGGGGTGGGTTAGGCAGGGTCCCTGGATTCAGGATCCAGCAGTCCTCACCTTGCATTAGTTGACGGGTTTCACGAGACGTGCAAAACCCAATCAGCCAAAATTAAATTCAAAACTCAGGTTAAAGCAGAAGCTTCCAACTTCATTATCATAATTAAATAGACAATCCACTTCCTGGCAGCGGATTAGCTGCCCACATTCCCCACCTCCTTTAAAATCGGAAGTAGGTGGGTTCAGGTCGGGCTTCAGATTTTCAACATTTTAACTAATTACATGCCCCCAACCCACCTGTGTTTTTAGATTGAACTTCCCCCCGATATATCACACTGGACAGGTGTTATAAAACTGCCTATGTTGTGCTGCAGATTAATATTGTGATTTTAGTCCATGTGAGCAATGACTGGATTTCTTCGACTACCATGAAACTCGTTGGTCAAAGGATCAAGATTCAGACATTTAGTTCCAAAAAGTATGATGCCTTTTAGTCAGCTAACTATTATATAATGGGGCTTATCAATGCTTCAAGATGAGGTTCGTCCTTCTACCTCCCTCCCAAGTCCATATAGACGTGGATGTAGATTGGGAACACAGTGGGATACACATTGGTAGCAGTAAGAAAATCCAGGTTTACAATTATTTCACAGAATAATTGATGAATAAGGCGCTTGTGAGTCCTGGAGGTCTTACCCACAATGGAATAAACTCCATTAGGTGATACCCCCATCAAATCTATGTTTTCACAACAGATGTAAGAATCATGGCATTTCCTGGACCTCTTGCTGCTTGAAAGAAGTGTTTGATGAAATTGGTGTTTGATAAGATATAATCCAAGATTTCTTGATGTACAATGTACAGAGTGAAAGCTATAATATAATACCTCACATACTACTACTCAAAACTCAATCTGATTAAAATAAACAGAAGTAAAGGAGAGCTGGCTTTATCTACCAGTGGAGAACAGGCAGGCAGATCGTGGTTACCATTCTTGCCCATTCCTGGTGACAATTTTGAGGATGGACCTCATTTACATTCCACCAGCAAGATGCAGGCACCGAATAATTGTTCTGCTCCAGCTTGCTCGTTCTAAGAGGGCGAAAATTGAAAATCAAAAATCCAAATTGAGGCAGCTGACAGTCAGAGTCTGGAGCAGAGTATTGGTCTCAAGGTTGGGGGTGCCTCAGAAGGATTAGCAATGCCCTGGAGCTTTTTTTTTAGCTCAAGATGTGCACATCTGCTCTTCCTGACTCCGCCAAAAAAGTGTAACATTTCCTGGCCATTTTCTGAGTGCCCTGCAACAATCCATTTAAGGACAGTTGGTTAGGCCGCTGACCACCCAGTACAAATGGACAGAGTGTACATTGCACACGCATGCCTATTTGTACCTCAAAGTTGCAATCAGGATCCTATGTTTTTTAAATTTTATTTGTTACTGGGATGTGGGCGTCGCTGGCAATGCCGGTATTTATTGCCCACCCTAATTGCCCTTGAGAAGGTGGTGGTGAGCTGCCTGCAGTCCATGTGGTGAAGGTACTCCCACAGTAGCGGTTTGACACAACTGAGTGGCTTGCTAGGCCATTTCAGAGGGCAGTTAAGAGTCAACCACATTGCGTACATGATAGGACCCGGATTTGCATATTTCAAAGGATAGCCCGATAGTTTGTTTCAGTGATAATTGTTAGAAATTCAAATAAAATTTTAATATTCCTCATTATATCAGTTGAACTGTCCAGCCCCCATCCCCAGAATGACCATCTTGAAAATTTCCTTCACGAGATGAAATATTAAATTCTTAGATCACTTCAATCCTCGACACCATGGGGCCGAAATTCAATGCAGCCAGAAAGCTGGCGGTGTTAAGGCCTTTTTTCCACGATTAGCGCCGCAAAATTTGTGGCGACTATTGGATCCAAATTCAGCTTTTTAACCACAAAAAAGTGTTCCAGTCTTATTAGCCCTTCAAATCTGAAAGTTTTCAGTCTTAATTGGGGCGTTATTCCCACGGGAAATGCACCCTTAGGGTAATGTGGCAGCTGCCATTGCAGCACAGGCGTGAGGGAATGAGCGTATCGATGCTGCTTTGGAGAGGCTGGCCGTGGCTCTGCAAGAGTCGCCGGAGCGTCTAAGTGCTGTCATATCTGGTGGCTTTCAGACTGTGGCTGCTCATATGCAGTCTCAGCTGGATGCCCCCCCCCCCACCCCCAAGACCTCACTGGCTTTTGCGGCTGGATCCACCATGGGCCACGGGAGACCTTCGGGTGTGGCACCACAGCACCAACCTGAGCTCCCTCAGATTGGTGGTGGTGGTATTGTGCCGCCTCTGGTGAGTTATTCAGGCTTCTCGGGCCAGGATACGGATGATGCGCTCCCTCCGGTCACCCCGCATGGCCTCGCCCGAGCCAAGACAGATTGAACCCTCCCAGGATGGTGTTGACCAGTGTCCAACCGGCCCTTCCAGGCCCAAAGCTGCTTGCGGGAAGGACATCTGCAGCTTTCACACAGGGAAGACAGCAGCCTTCCCAGACCCATGAGGCAGCCACAGGGAGACACTTGAGGCAAAGTCGCAAGTTAGGCATGCGTAAGATCATCATAGGCAGTCCCTCAAAGTCGAGGATGACTTGCTTCTACTATAAAAGTGAGTTCTCAGGTGGCGGAACAGGCCAATGCGGGATCTACAGTCTCTGTCACGAGTGGAGCAGAGAGTGGTTGAAGGAAAGGCTGGGTGGGGAGCCTGGGTTGCAACACGTTCCTTCTGCTGCCTGCGCTTGGTTTCTGCATGCTCTCGGCGACGAGACTTAAGGTGCTCAGTGATCTCCCGGATGCTCTTTCTTTACTTTGGGCAGTCTTGGGCCAGAGATTCCCAGATGCCGGTGGGGATGTTGCACTTTATCAAGGAAGCTTTAAGGGTGTCCTTGACGTGGTTCCTCTGCCCACCTGGGGCTTGCTTGCCGTGTTGAGGCTCCGAGAAGAGCACTTGCTTTGGGAGTCTCATGTCAGGCATGCAGACGATGTGGCCTGCCCAGCAGAGCTGATCGAGCATGATCAGTGCTTCGATGCTCGAGATGTTGGCCTGAGCGAGAACACTGACATTTGTATGTCGTCCCAATGGATTTGCAGGATCTTGTGGAGGCAGCATTGGTGGTGAGGATTAATTAGCAATCTTGTTTTACGAGGCCCCTTGGGGAAGAGTGACCATAATATGGTAGAATTCTTTATTAGGATGGAGAGTGACACAGTTAATTCAGAGACTAGGGTCCTGAACTTAAAGAAAGGTATCTTCAATGGTATGAGATGTGAATTGGCTAGAATAGACTGGCAAATAATATTTAAAAGGTTGACGGTGCATAGGCAATGGCAGACATTTAAAGATCATATGGATGAACTTCAACAATTGTACATCTCTGTCTGGCGTAAAAATAAAATGGGGAAGGTGGCTCAACCGTGGCTAACAAGGGAAATTAGGGATAGTGTTAAATCTAAGGAAGAGGCAATTAAATTGTCTAGAAAAAGCAGTAAACCTGAGGACTGGAAGAAATTTAGAATTCAGCAGAGGAGGACCAAGGGTTTAATTCGGAGGAGGAAAATAGAGTACGAGAGTAAGCTTGCAGGGAACACAAAAACTGACTGCAGAAGCTTCTAAAAATAAGTGAAGAGAAAAAGATTAGTGAAGACAAATGTAGGTCCCTTGCAGTCAGAATCAGGTGAATTTATAATGGAGAACGAAGAAATGGCAGACCAATTGAACAAATACTTTGGTTCTGTCTTCACTAAGGAAGACACAAATAACCTTCCGGAAATACTAGGGGACCGAGGATCTAACAAGGAGGAGGAACTGAAGGAAATCCTTATTAGTTAGGAAATTGTGTTAAGGAAATTGATGGGATTGAAGGCCAATAAATCTCCAGGGCCTGATAGTCTGCATCCCAGAGTACTTAAGGAAGTGGCCCGACAAATAGGGTATGCATGGGTGGTCATTTTCCAACATTCTATAGACTCGGGATCAGTTCCTATGGATTGGAGGGTAGCTAATGTAACCCCACCTTTTAAAAAGGAGGGAGAGAGAAAACAGGGAATTATAGACCAGTTAGCCTGACATCGGCGGTGGGGAAAATGTTGGAATCAATTATTAAAGATGTAATAGCAGCGCATTTGGAAAGCAGTGACAAGATCGGTCCAAGGCAGCATGGATTTATGAAAGGGAAATCAAGCTTGACAAATCTTCTAGAATTTTTTGAGGATGTAACTAGTAGAGTGGACAAGGGAGAACCAGTGGATGTGGTGTATTTGGACTTTCAAAAGGCTTTCGACAAGGTCCCACACAAGAGATTGGTGTGCAAAATTAAAGCACATGGTATTGGGGGTAATGTATTGATGTGGATAGAGAACTGGTTGGCAGACAGGAAGCAAAGAGTGGGAATAAACGGGTCCTTTTCAGAATGGCAGGCAGTGACTAGTGGGGTACCGCAAGGTTCAGTGCTGGAACCCCAGCTATTTACAATATACATTAATGGTTTAGACGAATGAATTTGAATGTAATATCTCCAAGTTTGCAGATGACACTAAGCTGGATGGCGGTGTGAGCTGTGAGGAGGCCGCTAAGTGGCTGCAGGATGACTTGGACAGGTTAGGTGAGTGGGCAAATGCATGGCAGATGCAGTATAATGTAGATAAATGTGAGATTATCCATTTTGGTGGCAAAAACAGGAAGGCAGAATATTATCTGAATCGTGACAGATTAGGAAAAGGGGAGATGCAACAAGACTTGGGTGTCATGGTACATCAGTCATTGAAAGTTGGCATGCAGGTACAGCAGGCGGTGAAGAAGGCAAATGGTATGTTGGCTTTCATCGCGATAGGAATTGAGTATAGGAGCAGGGAGGTTTTACTGCAGTTGTACAGGGCCTTGATGAGGCCACACCTTGAATATTATGTATAGTTTTGGTCTCCTAATCTGAGGAAGGACATTCTTGCTATTGAGGGAGTGCAGCAAAGGTTCACCGGACTGATTCCCGGTATGACAGGACTGACATATGAAGAAATATTGGATCGACTCGGCTTATATTCACTGAAATTTAGAAGAATGAGAGGGGATCTCATAGAAACATATGAAATTCTGACGGGATTGGACAGGTTAGATGAAGGAAGAATGTTCCCGATTTTGGGGAAGTCCAGAACCAGAGGTCACAGTCTGAGGATAAAGGTTAAGCCATTTGCCCCTTGAGGAGAAACTTCTTCACTCAGAGAATTGTGAACCTGTGGAATTCTCTACATAGAAAGTTGTTGAGGCCAATTCGTTATATATGTTCAAAATGGAGTTTGATGTGGCCCTTACAGCTAAAAGGATCAAGGGGTATGGAGAGAAAGCAGGAATAGGGTGCTGAAGTTGCATGATCAGCCATGATCATATTGAATCGTGGTGCAGGCTCAAAAGGCCAAATGGCCTACTCCTGCACCTATTTTCTATGTTTCTATGTTACTTCTCCAGTGCTTTGAGGTGTCTACCGGAAATAGTCCACATCTCTGAGCCATACAGGAGAGCGGGTATCACTACTGCCCTGTAGACCATAATCTTGGTGCCAGATTTGAGGTCGTGGTCTTCAAACGCTCTCTTATTCAGGCGACCGAAGGCTGCGCTGGCACACTAAAGGTGATGTTGGATGTCATCAGCGATGTCTGCCCTTGCTGACAGTAGGCTTCCGACATATGGAAAATGATCCATGTTGTCCAAAGCCTCACTGTGGATTTTGATAACCGGGGGGGCAGTGCTGTGTGGCGGGATCAGGTTGGTGGAGGACCTTTGTTTACAAATGTTTAGTGTAAGGCCCATGCTTTCCTATGCCTCAGTGAAGGTGTTGACGATGGCTTGGAGTTTGGCATCCGAGTATACACAGACACAAGCGTCATCTGCGTACTGTGGTTCGACGACAGAGGATGGGACGACCTTGAATCTATCCTGGAGGCGGCGGAGGTGGAACAGATTCCCATTTGTTACCGCTCGGAATGCTGACCTGGGGCGATGTTTCCAGTCTGAGCCCTCAGATTGTGATTTCAGTTTTCTCTCTTTAAATCTCAGGATTTCTATTTCTCTCTCTCTCTGGGCCCAAATTTGGCCCTCCGGTTTTTTCGGCACATTCAGGTGAGATGCGCCGACTTCCTACGCTCAAAATGGCGCCGAAAAGATATCCCCGTATTCTCCCCGCTCTGTCGACTGTCCTTGTGCTTGGTGCATCATGGCAATTCAATTAGGGGATGAAGCTAGGGCTCTGCACTCAAAAGAGTGCCGGCAGCTCAACGCATGCGCACTGGAGGTTCCGCGCATGCGCAGTAGCTCCTCTGCAGCGTGGGACCCAATGTCCCGCCCCTATCCCAGGCTGAGTGGCGCCACGATGTGCGCCGGGCTGCGGCATGCCATAGAGAGAGTCCCGCACCTATCCCCAGCCGAGTGGCCTCTCGCACCGGCAGGCCCGCTGTCAACCTGGGATGAGTTATGAAGGTAGAACTTAAGTTTTATTTTTATTTATTTATTTTTTATTTATTATTAATAGTTTTTTGCTTCTTGAATGTTGTTGTGAAGGTGTTTAGTGCTTTGTAAGGTCCTCTCCACTTCTCTCCCCCCCCCCCTCCCCCCACCATCGCTGGCTACCTGTGCTGATTTCTTAACTCTCCGCAGGGTTTTCTGTGCGGCCACAAGTGGCCAGATACGCTGGCCTAAGTTAGTTTGGAGCAACTATTAGCTGTCCAAACTGACTTAAATGGCCAAAACAGATGTAGGTGGCAGGTAGCGCCCCCTTTTGAAAAAAAAACTAAACTAAAAAAAAATCCTAACTCACTTACACTGACGCAAATTAAATGTGCAGAATGGCGATTTTTAAGATACTCCAGAAAAATCAAGTTGCTTCAAAAAAAATGAAGCAACTCCTGGGCAAATTTGGGCACTCTCTCTTTCGTTTTTGTTCTTCTTTTCTCTTTCTCTATTTCTATTTTTCTATTTCTCTCTCTCCCAATCAAATTTTCTCATTCTGTTTCTCATTCCCTTTCCTCACCTCTCTCTTTCTTTTTCTTTCGCTCCCTTCCCTCTCCCTCTCTCTCTCCCTATCTCTCACACTCTCTCTCTCTCTCTCTCTCAACCTCTCTCTCGCACCCTTTCAATCTCCCTCCCTCCCTCCCTCCCTCCCTCTCTCCCTCCCTCTCTCTTTCCCTCTCTCCCTCCCGCTCTTCCTCCCTCTCTCTCCCTCACTCCCTTCCTCTCTCTCTCCCTCTCTCTTTCCATTTCCCTCTCTCCCTCTCTCTCACCCTCTCTCTCTCTCCACTTGAACATCCTCAGGTTTGGATCTTACCTTCTTGTCTCTCTCTGCTCCCACGGCTCCAAGATCTCTGCCACTCTGCACCGGCCCTAAAAGCTGGTGGGGGCACCGTCTGTGGACGGAGCGGCAGAGGTGCGCACTTTTAACACGCCATTATTGCTGCAAGCCCCACACCACCACGAGAGTCGGCAGTGGCCCACTCCGCTGCAAGACCTCCCGGGCCAAATCTGTGTCAGGGCAGCCAGCTCAGGAATGGCCGCCGCAAACTGGCAGTAATGGTCCTTCCCGGGACCAAAAGAAGTTGGAATTTCAGGCTCTATAATTTTAACGTGTAAAACTGCAGGGGCTAGAAATTCTGTATCGGCCTCGGTTGGGGCGTTAACTTTTGAAAAGGCGCTAATTAATCTCCATGCCTGCAAAATTTCGGGGCCCATACGTCTGAAATTCTGACGGTGCAATTGCACCAACAAAAGTGAGGCAGGTGGAACTTCCCAACACAACGTCAACAGGCTGTTCCTTTTTAAATCACAGGGTCAGTTAATTTAATTACACGACTGTAGCCCAAAAGAACTTGGAATTTCAGGCTCTATAATTTTAACGTGTAAAACTGCAGGGGCTAGAAATTCTGTATCGGCCTCGGTTGGGGCGTTAACTTTTGAAAAGGCGCTAATTAATCTCCATGCCTGCAAAATTGAGTCTTTGTGCTGAAAGAATATAGGGGATTACTAAATCAGGCGCTAATGGCATGTGTGAGTGGCTCCGGCGGTAATGAAAATGAGATGTGTAATCAGAAGTGAACATTGGCGAAGGCGTCTTCCAGCCATTAAAGGGGAGGGTCACTGGAGTCCGATTCGGAGAGTGTAGAACAGCAATATGCCGAGGGATGAAATGCAAAGGCTTTTGACGGCACGCAAAATTCCGGGGATTAACCAGCATTTATCTGGCTGCAGTACATCATGCGCTCTCTGGCATGCATAAATTACTTTTGCAACGGAAGTAGCGCCCCGCCAGCCGGCTAGTTCATGCCTCCGCTCCCTGGCGCTGTCAGCATGAGGCTGTAAGATGGGGGGCACTACTGAAGTTTGCAGATCACTGACTTCACGATCTGAATGGCAAAAGGTGCCGAGGTACTAACCGTTATCACTGGCACTATGGGCCTTGCATTGTACATGGCACTACATAGGTGTTTACAGATCATGGTGCTCCATGTACACAAAAAAGAAGTTGCAAGTACAGCCAGAGGGGAGTTTTGTACTGATTCCTGCCCCCGGGTTTACCGTGGCAGAAGGGTTTTAAACTGTGGCCCTTCCCCACCGTGCCTTTGCGGCGACTGCACCAATTTTAAGTGCGCCCCTCAGCACGCAATCCTGGATCTTGGATTGCGCCAGTCTGCAACACGCAGACGTGGACATCTCCTTGCTCTGGAAGACCTGCAAGTTTCGGCAAGACCAAAGAGCGTCTATGGGACTAACGGGAGCAGCCCAGTTTCTCTCCCCAGACATTCAATTCATGACACCATTCAAAACTAGATAGAAAATGTTTAAATTTGTCATCAGTATTTTATAGATTGAAGCACTGTTCCAGCTACTTTAATTTCCCATATCAGGTAAAATTGCAATAAAAACAGAATTAACTCCAGTCATGATGCTAACATGCTGTTTAGAAAATACTGTATCAAATGTGAAGTGCAACAGATTGAAATAAACTGATATTTTTTTAATGCCAGGTGCATTAATTCCCATGCTTATTTCAGACACCATGGCCGAGAAATTCATTGATGCCGCAACATTTTCTAGGCATGAAATAAGCGCTTAAGCATTGAATATGGCTGGTGGCGTGCACGTGCACATTCCACGCTGTAAGTACAATGCCCGTCATATCGGTAAAGGATCTAGTATAAGGGCTCCAGTTTAGGACACTAGAGCCTATGTCGGAAATGGGAGTTAGGCCCTTTTGAATAAATATGGGGCCCAACAGGCCGGCTGCATTCAGGATAACGAAGTCTACATGCGGTCTAACCAACAGTCCTTAAGGGTATGCTTTTAAAAAAATACTTAACTCACTGTGGAACTGGGAGGAACAGAAAACACAAAGACCATTGCCAGACCCATCCTTCCTCTCAATCATCCCATCTCCCAATTGCCCCCCTCCTTCCTGATCACCAGCCTCCTCCCTCGATCCCGATTGTCTCCCTCCACCAGGAGGGCTGCTGCCGGGGAGACAACTGGACCAATTTCATCCTCATGGAACCAGCGACTGCCTTTGGACACCTGATTGGCATTGCAGCTTGCCGACAATATGCTGAAGAAGCCTGAGGCCAATCATGGGTGAGCCCCAGGCCATCGGCTTCTGGCACGCGCTCCCAGTGGTGTCACCTATTTCAGGCCTGAAAATGGGCCGAAATGAATTTCCACCCACCAAAGTACTTTTTCTGCATCTTACAAACACTGCTGCCTTAAATCTTAGTTAATTCACTGGGGAGCATGTTGCATGCTCCCCAGTGAAATTACTAAGATTGTTTTATAAACAATAATAACACTCATAAGACCATGAGAATTAGGAGCAGGAGTAGGCCATTTGGCCCCTCGGGCCTGCTCCGCCATTCAATAAGATCATGGCTGATCTTCTACCTCAACTCCACTTTCCTGCACAATCCCCATATCCCTTGATTCCCTTAATATTCAGAAATCTGTACTGAAAATACTCAATGACTGAGCATCCACAGCCCTCTGGGGTAGAGAATCGCAAAGATTCACCACCCTCTGAGTCAAGAAATTTCTCCTCATCTCAGTCCTAAATGGCTGACCCCTTATTCTAAGGCTGACAACCTTGGTTCTAGACTCCCCAGGCAGGGGAAACATCCTCCCTGCATCTACCCTATCAAACCCTGTAGGAATTTTATATGTTTCAATGAGATCACCTCTCATTCTTCTAAACTCCAGAGAATATATGCCTAGTCTACTCAATCTCTCCTCATAGGACAATCCCCTATCCCAGGAATCAGTCTGATGAACCTTTATTAAAATCCCTCTATGGCAAGTACATCCTACCTTAGCTAAGGAGACCAAAACTGTACACAATTCTCCAGGTGTGGTCGCACCAGGGCCCTATATAATTGCAGTAAGTCATCTTTACTCTTATACTCAAATCCTCTTGTAATAAAGGCCAGCATACTATTTGCTTTCTTAATTGCTTACTGTACCTAATGTTCATTTTCAGTGATTCGTGTACAAGGACACCTAGGTCAACATTTGAGCATCAACATTTCCCAATCTCTCACCATTTAAAAAATACTCTGGGGGCAAAATTGCCCTTTTTCATAGCCCCATTAGTGCCTCCGGGTGTCACTAATGGGGCACAATGAGTTAATCGCCTGGGGGAAGCGGTCAATAGTGCCTCCGGGAAAATTGCCTCGGAGGTTTGGGGGGCTTTATGCCGTTAGCGCCACGCCCTGCGATTTGCACCCTGGGATGATGCCATCGCCGTGCGTGCTGACCCCTCGCCATCCCATGCCGACCCCTTTACGCCCACAGAGGGAATTACAACATGGGCGGTGAAGATGGCGCTAGCCGATGTCGCCACTGGGCTACCGAACCAATGGCTGCCATTGTCGGGCCAACTGAAAAATCGTCTGACAGAAAAATATGGCGGCCATGGTGCAAATGCCCTCCCCTTTAAGGAGTGCCCCGGTGGCCCCTACATGCCAGCCTCGCATCCCGTGGGCAATTTCCCCCGCGGGGCACAAAGGGTTCGGCACGCGTGGTGATAACATAATCGCCATGTGTGTCCCGATCCAAGAGGCGCAGCGCAAAGCCATTATCACCCCCACAATGATGGGGGCAATTCCGCAGGAGGCACATCTGCTGCCCATCCCAAGGCAAAAAGAGGTTTTTGAAAGGGGTCATTTCGCCCCCAAAGTATTTGTTTAATTTCTCTGCCATTTCCTTAGTCCCCATTATAATTTCTCCTGTCTCAGCCTGTAAGGGACCCACATTTACTTTCACTAATCTTTTCCTTTTTACATACCTATAAAAGCTTTTACTGTCTGTTTTAATGCCTCTCACTAGTTTACTCTCATAATCTATTTTCCCTTTCTTTATCAATTTCTTGGTCCTCCTTTGCTGAATTCTAAAATCCTCCCAATCATCAGGATTACTGCTCTTTTTGGCAACATTATAAGCCTCTTCCTTTGACCTAATTATATCTTTAACTTCTCTTGTTAGCCATGGTTGGACCACTTTTCCTGCAGGGTTTTTGTGACTTAAAGGAATGTATATTTGTTGTAAATTATGTATTAATTAATTAAATGCTAGCCATTGCTCATCTATCATCATACCTTTTAATGTAGTTTCCCAATCTACCTTAGCCAACTCATCCCTCATACCTACGTAGTTTGCTTTCTTTAGATTTAAGACCCTAGTTTCGGATTAAACTAAATCACTTGAAAACTTAATATAAAATTCCATCATACTATGGTCACTCATTCCTAAGGGCACCTTTACTCTAAGGTTATTAATTAACCCTTTCTCACTGCACAATACTCGATCTAAAATAGCCTGCTCCCTAGTTGGTTCCTCAACATACTGATCTAGAAAACTATCTTGTATACATTCCATGAATTTGTCCTCCACATTATTACTGCAAATTTGGTTTGCACAGTCTATATGTAGATTAAAGTCCCCCATGATTACTGTATTACCCTTGTTACATGCACCTCTAATTTCCTGATTTATCTTCTGCTCTACATTACACTACTGTTTGGGGGCCTATAAACAACTCCCACCAATGTTTTCTGGCCCTTGCTGTTTCTTAGCTCCACCCAAATTGATTCTACTTCTTGATTTTCTGAGCTAAGATCCTTTCTCTCCACTGTCTTTATCCCATCCTTTATTATCAGAACTACTCCTCCTCCTTTTCCAATTTGCCTATCTCAAAAGTTAAGTATCCTTGAATATTTAGTTCCCAACTCAAAAGTTAAGTATCCTTGAATATTTAGTTCCCAACGTTGGTCACTTTGCAATCACGTGTCTGTAATGGCTATTAGATCAAATTAGTTTATATCTGTGCTATTAATTCATCAATTTTGTTGCGAATGCTTCGCGCATTCAGATATAGTGCCTTTAGCTTTGACTTTTTTCTTTTTTTCCCTGATGTCACCTTAGTCACCGAAGCTCTATTACCTTTGTTATTCTCTCTGTCCCTTCCTGACTCACTCTGCTTATTTTTACCCAAAACTCTGCTCTGCTCTAGAGCCTTGACATTTTTCTTGCTGCATTTAAATTAACTCTTTCCTGAATATTCCCACCCCCACTTCATTAGTTTAAAGCCCTACCTGCTGCCCTAGTTATTCAATTTGCTAGGGCACTGACTTCAGCCTGGTTCAAGTGGAGCCGGTCCCAATGGAATAGCTCCTTCTTTCCCCAGTACTGGTGTCTGTGCCCCATGAAGCAAAACACCACCCTCCTATTCCACTCTTTGAGCCATGCATTTAATTTTCTAATCTGCTTATCTCTATGCTAATTGGCAGGTGGCTCAGGTAACAATCCAGAGATTATTACCTTTGAGGTTCTGCTTTTTAATTTGGGCCCCAACTCCTCAAACTCTCTCAGCAGAACCACATTCCTAGTTCTACCTATGTCATTAGTTCCTTCGTGGACCACGGCAACTGGATCCTCCCCTTCCCACTCCAAGTTCTTCTCCAGTCACGAGGAGATATCTCTAACCCTAGTACCGGGGCAGGCAACACAACCTTCGGAACTCCCGATCATGGCTGCAGAGAACAATATCTATCCCTCTCAATATACTGCCTACTACCACAACTACATTCCCTTTCAGTACCCCCACTTGAATGGCCTCCTGCACCATAGTCGGAGGAGGAGGAGGAGCAGAGAGTGGAGAGCACTAGTTCAAACTGTCGCAGGATGGGAATGGAGAGCGCCAGTTCCAACTGTCACAGGAGAGAGTGTTGAGAGCACCAGTTCCAACTGTCGCAGGAGAGAGATGGAGAGCACCAGTTCCAACTGTCACAGGAGAGAGTGTTGAGAGCACCAGTTCCAACTGTCACAGTAGAGAGTGTGGAGAGCACCAGTTCCAACTGTCACAGGAGAGGGTGTGGAGAGCACTAGTTCTAACTGTCACAGGAGAGAGTGTGGAGAGCACTAGTTCCAACTGTCACAGGAGAGAGAGTGGAGAGCACTAGTTCCAACTGTCACAGGAGAGAGTGTAGAGAGCACCAGTTCCAACTGTCACAGGAGAGAGTGTGGAGAGCACTAGTTCTAACTGTCACAGGAGAGAGTGTGGAGAGCACTAGTTCCAACTGTCACAGGAGAGAGAGTGGAGAGCACTAGTTCCAACTGTCACAGGAGAGAGTGTGGAGAGCACCAGTTCCAACTGTCACAGGAGAGAGAGTGGAGAGCACTAGTTCTAACTGTCACAGGAGAGAGTGTGGAGAGCACCAGTTCCAACTGTCACAGGAGAGAGTGTGGAGAGCACCAGTTCCAACTGTCACAGGAGAGAGAGTGGAGAGCACTAGTTCCAACTGTCACAGGAGAGAGTGTGGAGAGCACCAGTTCCAACTGTCACAGGAGAGAGTGTGG
Source organism: Pristiophorus japonicus (assembly GCF_044704955.1). Classification (NCBI taxonomy): domain Eukaryota; kingdom Metazoa; phylum Chordata; class Chondrichthyes; family Pristiophoridae; genus Pristiophorus; species Pristiophorus japonicus. The sequence continues at coordinate 120,595,032 of NC_091983.1, read as the reverse complement.
AGAGCACTAGTTCCAACTGTCACAGGAGAGAGAGTGGAGAGCACTAGTTCCAACTGTCACAGGAGAGAGAGTGGAGAGCACTAGTTCCAACTGTCACAGGAGAGAGTGTGGAGAGCACCAGTTCCAACTGTCACAGGAGAGAGTGTGGAGAGCACTAGTTCTAACTGTCACAGGAGAGAGTGTGGAGAGCACTAGTTCCAACTGTCACAGGAGAGAGAGTGGAGAGCACTAGTTCCAACTGTCACAGGAGAGAGTGTGGAGAGCACCAGTTCCAACTGTCACAGGAGAGAGAGTGGAGAGCACTAGTTCTAACTGTCACAGGAGAGAGTGTGGAGAGCACCAGTTCCAACTGTCACAGGAGAGAGTGTGGAGAGCACTAGTTCTAACTGTCACAGGAGAGAGAGTGGAGAGCACTAGTTCCAACTGTCACAGGAGAGAGTGTGGAGAGCACTAGTTCTAACTGTCACAGGAGAGAGTGTTGAGAGCACCAGTTCCAACTGTCACAGGAGAGAGTGTGGAGAGCACCAGTTCCAACTGTCACAGGAGAGGGTGTGGAGAGCACTAGTTCTAACTGTCACAGGAGAGAGTGTGGAGAGCACTAGTTCCAACTGTCACAGGAGAGAGAGTGGAGAGCACTAGTTCCAACTGTCACAGGAGAGAGTGTGGAGAGCACCAGTTCCAACTGTCACAGGAGAGAGTGTGGAGAGCACTAGTTCTAACTGTCACAGGAGAGAGTGTGGAGAGCACTAGTTCCAACTGTCACAGGAGAGAGAGTGGAGAGCACTAGTTCCAACTGTCACAGGAGAGAGTGTGGAGAGCACTAGTTCTAACTGTCACAGGAGAGAGTGTGGAGAGCACTAGTTCCAACTGTCACAGGAGAGAGAGTGGAGAGCACTAGTTCCAACTGTCACAGGAGAGAGTGTGGAGAGCACTAGTTCTAACTGTCACAGGAGAGAGTGTGGAGAGCACTAGTTCCAACTGTCACAGGAGAGAGAGTGAAGAGCACTAGTTCCAACTGTCACAGGAGAGAGTGTGGAGAGCACCAGTTCCAACTGTCACAGGAGAGAGTGTGGAGAGCACCAGTTCCAACTGTCACAGGAGAGAGTGTGGAGAGCACTAGTTCCAACTGTCGCAGGAGAGGGCGTGGCGAGCACCAGTTCCAACTGTCACAGGAGAGAGAGTGGAGAGCACTAGTTCCAACTGTCACAGGAGAGAGTGTGGAGAGCACTAGTTCCAACTGTCACAGGAGAGAGAGTGGAGAGCACCAGTTCCAACTGTCACAGGAGAGAGAGTGGAGAGCACTAGTTCCAACTGTCACAGGAGAGAGTGTGGAGAGCACCAGTTCCAACTATCACAGGAGAGAGTGTGGAGAGCACTAGTTCCAACTGTCGCAGGAGAGAGTGTGGCGAGCACCAGTTCCAACTGTCACAGGAGAGAGAGTGGAGAGCACTAGTTCTAACTGTCACAGGAGAGAGTGTGGAGAGCACCAGTTCCAACTGTCACAGGAGAGAGTGTGGAGAGCACCAGTTCCAACTGTCACAGGAGAGAGAGTGGAGAGCACCAGTTCCAACTGTCACAGGAGAGAGTGTGGAGAGCACTAGTTCCAACTGTCACAGGAGAGAGAGTGGCGAGCACCAGTTCCAACTGTCGCAGGAAAGACAATTGAATCGTTTTGTGTAATGGAAAGTGTGCATTAATTTACCTTTACATATTCCCTAAGAGGCCTGGAATTTTCATTAAAATTGATTCTTAATGTGACTGTTTGGGTGAGCGAGAAGCATATAATATTACCATGCACACATTCCATAATGTACTCTTAGCATTCTTCACATCTTTGTGTGCATAGCGCAGTCTAACATGAGGGAATAATGCTGACGACCTTCAAACAAATTTGGGAAATTAGTAAAAAACATAGACTAATAATGATGGGGGATTTGAAATACCTTGAAATTAATTGGAGAGAAGAGGTAGGTAAAGACGATAATGCAATGGAGTTCCTATAATGTGTACAGAACTCCTTTCTAACACAATATGTAAAAAGCCCAAGGGAGGATTCCCTATTGTATCTAGTAATGGGGAATGAACCAGTGTAGATAAGAGAAGTAAAAATAGGGGAACATCCAGGCAATAGTGACCATAATATAATACACTTTAAGATAATAATTGAGAACATAAATATGACGAAGACCAGGGTAAAAGATTGGAGAAAAGCTTCTTTTGAGGGGCTGAGAATAGAACTTGGGAAAATAAAATGGACAATATTGGCAAACAATGACATAGAACAGCAATGGGAAACATTTAAAATGGTGTTCATCAGAATCCAGGAAAAATATATTCTGCTTAAAAAAGAACAAATTAAACACTAATGAGACACCATGGATGAGTAAAACCATAAGGGAAAAAATGGAGGGTATAGAACAAGGCATATACTAACAGCCTGGGACACATCCTGGCCTGGTGATTTATCTATTTTCAAATATGCTAAACGTCTTAATACTTCCTCTCTCGCTATGTTTATCCCATCTAATATTTAACCTCCTCCTTAACTATAATGTCTGCATCGGCCCGCTCTTCTGTGAATACAGACGCAAAGTGTTCATCAAGAACCGCACCCATGTTTTCTGCCTCCACACATAGCATATCTTTTTGGTCCTAAGTTCATCTTGTAAGTTTGCCATCTCTTTCCAAAATCTCCCAAATCCTCCAAATTCCATCTTTGAATTTTCCCTTTAAATAGTCGAATTCAGATTGTTTCTTGTGGCTCCACACATCACCCACTGAGGCGCATTTGAGACAGGAATCTGGGAAATAAAATGCTAATTAGATATACATGTTGAAACCGGGTATTCCGATAGCCAAAACTTCTTCCAGGTCTCGTGCTTGTTATTGCACCAGCCCCTCCCCCTGCTCAGAACTCGCCTCTGCATTATTATCGGGCCCAACGTTTCAGGGCAAGGACATTTCTTTAGAACATGTGTAAATAAGAAAAGAATGATATCTACAGTTTCATTATTGTCCTCGCATTTTATTATTAACTTAGAAACTTTTATCTTTATCAAATTTGGAGTGTGCTCATTATACTTCTAAGAGATGAATTGCATTAATTAGACCTAATTTGCATATCAAAATAGGGTAATTAGAAAGTAGCTTTCAAAAAGTCTTTTACAAGATCTGGATAGTGCTATTGGGTGGAATATTAATATGCTAATTGGACCAAAGTTACATAATATAATTCTGCTGATGACAGATTATTTGTAAATCCAATCTTTAAAACATTTGGAGGCTACTGTTGTCAATGCAAAGTGGCCAAATTTACAGCTAATACTAAATTAGGCAGGCAGTGAAGTTGGAACAGGCAGCTCAGAAATTGTACAATGAGTTGGACAAAATATGTAAGTTGGTAGAATAATGGCAGATGAAATCTATTGTAGACAAAGGTAAAAGCCTGACTGCTGTTGCAGTTTTTTTTTACTGCTAAACTCCTCTCTAGCTCCCTCTCTTTGGGCCCAAGTTTCGGGCCGCGCCTAAAACGGCGCAGCCCGGACCTGGACGCCCGTTTTTCGCGCCAGAAAGTGCGCCTAAAAAATACTTACCAATTCTCCGGCTCCCTGCAGGCGCTCTGGAGCTGGGCACGGTGCAGCACGAGCTGTAGGGGGCGGAGCCAGGTCCCTGCGCTGAAAACAGTGCCGGGACCCCTGCACATGCGCGCTACAGTGGGCGCGCATGTGCAGTAGCTCCAGGCGCCCAAAACTGTGGGAGGGGCCCGAAGCATGCAGCCCCTAGCCCTGGCTGAATGGCCTCACTGGGGCTGCGTGGATAAGGCTCCTCCCACCCGACCGGACCCCTGCTCTCCCCCCACCACCCCCCCCCCGGACCTCAGCGACTCGACCTCTGCTTCCCCCCGCCCCCCCCGGCGACCCGACCTCCGCGGCTCTCCCACCACCACCCCCCCCCGGACCTCCGCGACTCTTCCCCCTCCCCCCGGACCTCCGCGATGCCCCCCGAGACCCGACGCCACCTACCTGTAAGTCCAGCCCAAAGTCTTGGGCCCGGCCGTTCAGCCTCCTTCTCTCCCTCCCCCCTCCTCTCTCCTTCCCTCCATCCCTCCTCTCTCCTTCCCTCCCTCCCTCCTCTCTCCTTCCCTCCCTCCCTCCTCTCTCCTCCCCTCCCTCTCTCCTCTCTCCTTCCCTCCCTCCCTCCTCTCTCCTTCCCTCCCTCCCTCCTCTCTTCTTCCCTCCCTCCCTTCTCTCTCCTTCCCTCCCTCCCTCCTCTCTCCTTCCCTCCCTCCTTTCCTCCCTCCTCTCTCCTTTCCTCCCTCCCTCCCTCCTCTCTCCTTCCCTCCCTCTCTCCTCTCTCCTTTCCTTCCTCCATCCTCTCTCCCTTCTCCCCCTCTCCCCCCCTTCTCCTCCTCCCCCCTTCTCCCCCCTCTTTCTCACCATCCCCCTCCCCCCTTCTCCCCCTCCCCCTCCCACCCCCCTTCTCCCCCTCCCCTCGCTGTCAGAAACACAGACACTGACAGACAGAGAGTGAGAGACACACACACAGACAGACAGAGAGATAGAGACACTGACAGAGACACACTGCGGGGGCCATCCCAGCATGCTGTTGGAGGACTCCTGGTGCTGCAGTCGGAAAGTAGAAAATGTTTTACTTATTGATTTTTTTAAAAATTATTTTTTATTAATTTTTTTTGATTGATTTATAGGTTGATTTATTGATGTATTTATCATTTATTATTGATGACGGCTCTTTATTTGTAAAACTGAAGTGTTTAATGTTTGTAAATTTCCCTTTAAACCCCCCCCACCCCATTCTCTGCACCTAATTTGTAACCTACGCCTGATTTTTTAAAGTGTAGACAAGGTTTTTTCGAACGTACAAAAATCTTCACTTACTCCATTCTAAGTTAGTTTGGAGTAAGTTTTCACTGCTAAACTTTGAAAACAGGCGTAAGTGGCCGGACACGCCCCCTTTTGAAAATAAAATTCTGTTCCAAAGTGAAACTGTTCTAACTGACTAGAACTGGAGCAAACTAAATGCCGAGAATTCAAATTTCTAAGATATTCCATTCTAAACCAGTTGCTCCAAAAAAACAGGAGCAACTCAGGCCGAAACTTGGCCCCATAATTTCCCATTTGTTCACGGATACACATGGATCAAATGACTTTCCAAAACAAGGGGTGCGAGCTGTTTTGTTCAATTATCAAGATAAGCTAACAAATTGCTTATTGATTAGTGTCTTGAAATATCAACTTACATTTAGCATATATGCACCATTCAACAATAATAACTTACATTTATGCAGTGCCTTTAACATCTAAAAATGTCCCAAGCCACATCACAGAATCGTACAAAAATATAATGGATTCCAAGTCAAAGAAGGATATATTAGAAAGGGTGATCATAGGCTTGGCCAAAGGGATAGGTTTTAAGGAGGGTCTTAAAGGAGGAGAGGGAGATGGAGAGGTAAAGGGGTTTAAGGAGAAAATTCCAGAGTGTGGGGCATTGATGGCTAAAGATAAGACTGGGAATAGTAGGATGAAGGGAGGAGGGGATGCACAAAAGGCCAAAGTTAGAGGAACAGAAACTTCAATGGGGGTTGTAGGATTAAAGGAATTTACAGAGATAGGGACGGTGAGGCCATGAAGGGATTAAACACAAGGATGAGGATGTTGAATTTGAAGGTTTGGGAGACTGAAAGCCCACCATCATCATCATAGGCGGTCCCTCGAATGAGGATGACTTGTTTTCACATGGGTTCACAAACATTTCAATGAAGAACTCGATATTCCAGTCCTGAACTCCAATTGAAGGGGTAGAAGATGCCTGTGCGTGGATTTTTTAACGTGTGGTGACCGTTGCACATCAACCACCACACTGGCTTGACAGAGCTAAGCCTTTATCCAGTGGCAAGGGTTAACCAGGATGACTGGAGATCTGCTCTACTGCACGGACCGAGTGTGGACACATATCGTAATGTGGGCTGGCCCATGCTGACCCTGGGCCCCGTATCCTCGTTTGCTGCACCTCCGCCATGATCTCTCGCTGCTCCTCCGCCACAAACATTCGCCGCACCTCCGCCACAATCTCTCACCGCTCCTCCGTCACAATCTCTCGCCGCTCCTCCGCCACAAACATTCACCGCACTCCGCAATGATCTCTCACCGTTCCTCCGCCATGATCTCTTGCTGCTCCTCCTCCACAAACATTCACGCATCTCCACCACGATCTCTCATCATTCCTCCACCACAATCTCTCACCGCTCCTCTGCCACAAACACATTCGCCGCACCTCCACCACAATCTCTCACCACTCATCCACCCTGATCTTCCCGCTCCTCCGCTGTGCCTGGGCCCCACCGATGCTCCTGCCCAGGCTCCAAATGGCAACCTAGGTTTTGATGACGTTACCCAGTCGCCCAGTTCGAAGCCATTGCACATTTGTAGCAGCTCGCGCTGGAAGCTGCAGTGGTATGCTCTTTTATTCTCCTGACCTGCGGTGGTGTCCTCTCACAGATCGGGGGGCCACGATGTTCCAGGTCCACGTTCCAGCTCTTTTATGTCTACGACCTGCGGTGATGTCCTCTCATATGCCGAGGGGCCACGATATGGAAGCCCATATAGGTCAGTGAGCACAAGGCTGATGGGTGAGCGGGACCTGGTGCAGGATAGGCTATAGGCAGTGGAATTTTGGATGAGCTGAAGGGAGAAGCTTTCCAGGAAAACATTCGAATAGTTGAGTCTGAAAGTAACAAAGAAAGACTTGCATTTATATATTTCACGACCTCAGGACATCCCAAAGCGTTTTTCTGTCAATTAAGTACGTTTGAAGTGTAGTTACTGTTTTAATGTAGGAAACGTGGCAGCCAATTTGCACACAGCATGTTTCCACAAACAGCAATGTGACAATGAACAGATAATCTGTTTTAATGATGTTGATTGAGGGATTAGTATTGGCTAGGACACCGGGGTAACTCCCCTGCTCTTCTTCAAAATAGTGCCATGGGATCTTTCGTGTCCACCTGAGAAAGCAGACAGGGCCTCAGTTTAACGTCTCATCCAAAAGACAGCACCTCCAACACTGCAGCGCTCCCTCAGTACAGTTCTGCACTGGAGTGGTAGCCTAGATTTCTGTTCTTAAGTCTTGAAACACAACCTTCTGACTCAGAGGCGAAAGTGTTGCCAATTGAACCACAGTTGACACAAAGTCATAGATGAAGGTTTCAGCAGCAGATGGGCTGGGGAAGAGGTGGAGACAGGCAATGTTATGGAGGTGAAAGGCACTCTTTGTAATAGAGAGGATATTGGGTTAGAAGCTCAGCTCATCGTCAAAGAGGATGCCAAGGTTGTGAATGGTCTGGTTCATCCTGAGACAGTGGCTGAGGAGAGCGATGAAGTTGGTGGCAATGTTACTTACTTTGTAATTGAGGCTGAAGACAATGGCTTCAGTCTTCATGATGTTTAGCTGGAGGAAATTGCAGCTCAGCCAAGACTCTGGGCCCAAGTTTCCACATGATTTGCGCCTGATTTTTAGGAGCAACTGGTGGAGAACAGACTATCTTAGAAATCGCAATTCTCCACATTTTTTTTCTGCAGTTCTAGTCAGGTAGAACAGTTCTACTTTGGAACAGAATTTTTTCTTCAAAAGGGGGCGTGTCCGGCCACTGACGCCTGATTTGAAAGTTTCCACAGTGAAAACGTACTCCAAACTAAAGTAGAATGGAGCAAGTGAAGATTTTTGTACAACTGAAAAAACCTGTTCTACACATTAAAAAATCAGGCGCAGGTTACAAATTAGGCGTCCAAAACGAGGTGGGGGGGGAGGGGGGGGGGAAGGGAACTCATTAAATTCTACAATAAATCCTTATTTTTACTTCTACAAATATCATACAAATAAATCCAACCTGAATAAACATTTATAAGCAAAGAAAAGATTAAATAAACCATCTTCCTACCTGTGTGAAAGTGCTTCAGTCAGCTCAGCGATATTCCCGCGAACGGGAGGGAGGGGCAGGCAGGCAGTAACGAGGCAGCAAACAGCTTTCCACTTGAGGTGGAAGCCTGAGTTAGCTCAGCGATGTTCCCGCGAACGGGCAGGCAGGCAGTAACGAGGCAGCAAACAACTTTCCACTTGAGGAGGAAGCCTGAGTTAGCTCAACGATGTTCCCGCGAACGGGAGGGAGTGGGGGGGGGGCAGGCAGTAACGAGGCAGCAAACAGCTTTCCACTTGAGGTGGAAGCCTGAGTTAGCTCAGCGATGTTCCCGCGGAGGGGAGGGGAGGAGGGAAGGGGCAGGCAGGCAGTAACGAGGCAGCAAACAGCTTTCCACTTGAGGTGGAAGCCTTAGTTAGCTCAGTGATGTTCCTGCGAACGGGAGGGAGGGAGAGGGAGGGGCAGGCAGGCAGGCAGGCAGCCAAAGATACAGCAGCAGGCTTCGAGCTGTGAGGGGGACTGAGGCCATTTGGACAGGGAGAGGCAGCCACATCGACAGTTTTATATTTACATTTGCAGAATGGGTGCTGCATTGTCAACACCACATATTATGCAATGGTGAGCCTTGCGCCAGCAGCTCATCCGTGAACACTTCAACTACTGATGCCTGAGGGCTCTGCGAACACTTTTGCATATGGACATGTTTATTCTTTGCAGTTGTTCCTACGTTGTGTTGTGTTAATGGAACATGAAACAATTTTAATGAAAAAATATTTTATTGAAAAGTTAGCGTCACTCTAATAAAATATTTGTTATATCAAACTATACTTTTTAATATGACTCTTGATGATCACTTAAAAACTTTAAGATCACTTATCAACTTGTAAAGTTACAAAAGTTACAAAACACTTTCTATGTGAAAAATTTTACACTCTAAGATCACTTAAACTTCAAGATCACTTTTTAGATGCAAAATTAAATAATTTACAGAATGTGCGAGCATTTACACTATAAGATCACTTGAAAACCCTGAGATCACTTATAAGTTGTAAAGTTACAAAACTTACAAAACAATTTCAATTTGAAAAATCTTACACTCTGAAGAACACTTTTAAACTTCAGGATCACTTTTTAGGTGCAAAATTAAATAAGATACAAAAAAATGTGAGAGCATTTACACTATAAGATCACTTAAAAACCATAAGATCCCTTATAAGTTGTAACGTAACAAAACTTACAAAACAATTTCAATTTGAAAAACGCTACTACAGCTACATCAAGAACAAGAACAAAAGCAGCAAAGAAAGGCTGCAACCATGTCTCATCCATATCTCAGTGAATGTTCACTTCCTCATGGGGGTGTCATTTGATTGGCTGGGCTGTGTGCCCTTATTGCAGCAGCTACCTCAACCAGGCCCTCCCTGACGGCCTGTGCCGACACTTGCATGCCCTCCCTGACGGCCTGTGCCGTAATTTGCATGCCCTCCCTGATGGCCTGTGCCGTCGATTGCACTCCCTCGGACATTCCCTCCCTAAGTTCCCGTGTCATTACTGCTATTTCTCCCGTCAGGCCCGTCAACTCTTCACCTACTGCATTGACGCCACCGATGAGTGATCGGGTAAGCTCATTGGTCTCCATAGCCAATGCCACAACCTGAGCCGCATCTGTTGCACGCTGCATCTCAGGAGAGCGTGTCTCCAATCTCCTTCTCCTCTGCCTGGGTCTGCCTCGTGGCACCACTACACAGGGAGGCGGAGGCTGGGACTGTGGGACGCTCTGTGTTCCAGACAGCTGAACTGGAGGGAGAGGCTCGGGCTGGAATGGTGGGATGCTCTGTGTTGCAGACGGCAGCACTCGAGTGCGAGCCATGGGCTGGGATGTTGGACGAATGGGTGTAAACTGCTCCATGATATCAGCAGCAACGCTGGGACCCGAAGCGTCGGAATCGAAACCATAGTAGGTGGAACCAGAACCTATGCGAGAGGGAGGCGTAGGCTGGGACGGTAGTGCAGTGACTGTAGAAAGCTGCATTATACCAGCAGCACCACTGGGACCCGCAACATCGGAAGCGAAACCATGGAAGGTGGAACCAAGACCTATGCTAGGGGTTGAAACTCTGATGCCCCTTGATGGGGGCTCATAAACATTAAATTGGAAGCTCCCCCCTGCAAACATTTCAGTCATCGCTGCCATCATCCAGTCTGGATCGTCCGCAGCTGGTTGTACTGGTCCTTGTTCTGTACCCTCAGGATCCTCAGGGTTGGCAGCAGCAGCATCATCATCGTCATCATCTTCATCATGTTCTGCAAAATACATCAGAACAGTCAAATGCTTAACAGCAAGGGAGGGGGCCGGATGGGTGGCATGAGTACTCTCACACATAGCAGGCCAGGCAGCAGGTTGATTTAAAGGGCCACGATGCATTTTCAGGACTTACCCTCTTCCTCACGTGCGGGCCCAGCTTGTGTTGTACTGATTGCTTTTCTCCATGTACGACTCATCATAGCAGCTACCCTTTGTTCCCAGGGTGTCAGTGGATGCAGATTGGGCATGCCTCCTCCTGTCCGAGTTGCCTCCCTTTTGTTGTGGGCCAATTTCTTCTGCAAAGAGTAAAATATAACTTTTTACAGAGTGTGTCAGTCTGCAAGGTGGGACATACAGATAGCCAGGTTACAATTACGATTAAATTAAAAATGGGAAATATTACTTACACTAACTACTTGACCAAGGTCGTGCCATTTTTTTTACACTGACTTCCAGATCTCCTGGTATGCACCACTGCGCAGTAATCTTCTGCAGCTTGGATCCAGCGTTTCTTCATTTCTTTTGGTGGCACTTATTTGCGACCTCTGTTGCTGGTATCTAGCTCCTGCCATCTCTGCTCAATTACATTCACTAATATCTCAACTTCCTCATGTAAGAAATTCTTTTTTCTTGGTAGATGTTGATCCATTGCAAAGTTGAATTGGCACTTTTTTTTCTCCAAACACAGTCCTTAATTTGCAGGCACAGGTACAGCAAGTTTAGCAGTGAAAAGCTGAACTCACTGATTTCAGCAGGTGATTTCTTCAGCACTGCTGCTAAAAGCACTCCCTCACACACAGAAATATCAATAAAATTAAAATACAAGCCTTTGCAGGGGTCCAAGAACAAATCTTCACGTTTTCTGCAGCACTTTCAAAAATGGCCGAGTGCCAATGTTTTTTTTCACACTGCGCGTGCGCGAACGCTCCAATGCGCACGCGCAGCGTTGCCGGCAGGAAAAAAAACTAATTTAAATAGTACCCGCCCCCTCCCACTTACAAAATCGGCACGAGTGTAGGCTCCGCCCCCCTGGGCTCCGCGCCAGGCAAACAAGGAGCTGCAGAATGCTCCAGAATCGCGTTTTTTTTTTTAGGCACCGTTTTAGGCGCGAAAAACTGGCGCCCAGCTCGGAGGGGCACCCGTTTTTTATCCTGTGGAAACTTGGGCCCTAGATGTTGTGCAAACAATCTGACAGCCCAGAGACAGTGGAGGACTGCAGAGAAATGTTGGAGAGTTAGAGATGGGCATCATTGTCGTATGTTTTGCCCTAGAGAAAATGCAACCAGGTTCACTAGACTGATTCCTGGGATGAAGGGATTGTCCTGTGAGGAGAGATAGAGTAGACTAGGCATATAATATTGCCTAGAGTTTAAAAGAATGAGAGGTGATCTCATTGAAACATATAGGCCTAGAAATTCAGGGGTTTATCGCCACCCATTACTTCCAAACTTGGCGACAAAATGGCAGTCACCACTCTTCCGTCCCGTGGAATATGCCATTTATGGATGGCCACCAGCGCTGCCGATATCAGCAACCACTAAAATCATGTAGATGCTGCAGATCGTAATGTCAGTGACTGTGCAACCTGACACACAATCAGCGAGTTTGGAGATTGCCGCTCAATTACCAGCATGCCTCAAGTGCGACGAGCTCAACAAGCATTGACAAGCAGGAAGGAGGCTCCAGCAGCAATATTTAAAGGGATCATCAGTAACTACTTGCAGCTGACATGTTTGTTCAGTTTGACTGGCTCTGTGCAACTTTCTGCAATTCCAGCCGCTTTATTAACTTCTATCAAGGTACTACGGTAACAGGGAGTGTTGTTGCAATTGGTGAACGGCATGCTTTCTTATTTAATGGCTTCTGCGCACAACACTTGCTCATTGTCATGGGGGCTCTACTGGCAATCCCTTCAAGCTCGAATATCTGTGGGACAGGAAGCAGAGGCAACGAAGAAGATGAGAGCGAGGAGGGGGGCTTGCAACAGGAGGCCTTACCCACCTAGGGCCTTCCGACAGCACTTCTCTTATAACCACTTAACTGAAGAGCAGTATATTAGGATGCACTGCTTCACCAAAGAGGTGGTCTGCAGCCTGAGAGCAGGGCGACCATGACTCTCCCAGTGGCAGTCAAGGTCACCGTGGCACTCAATTTTTTCGGCAGCGGATCCTTCCAGTTTGCAACAGGAGACATTGCTAACATCTCCCAGTTTGCCATCCATCGCTGCATCTGGGAGATCATTGAGGCTCTCTACACCAGGAGAAGGGACTACATTGACTACTCTCTGATCAGAGAGAAGCAGGACGAGTGCGCATGCAGCTTTGCCAGGATATCGAGCTTCTCCATGGTGCACGGCGCCATCAACTGCATCCACATGACTTTGTGGGCACCATGAAACAATCCTGAGATCTTTTGTAACCCCAAAGGCTACTCACTTAATGTTCAAGTGGAGTGTGACCATGCCTAGCGCTTCCTAATGGTCAATGCCCGCTATCCTGGCAGCAGCCGTGATGCCTCGTGTCAGGCATGTGGACGATGTGGCCCGCCCAGCGGAGCTGATCGTGCATGGTCAGTGCTTTGATGCTGGGGATATTAGCCTGAGCGAGAACACTGACATTGTTGTATCTGTCCTCCCAATGGATTTCCATAATCTTCCTCAGGCGACCAAAGGCTGCGCTGGCACACTGAAGGCGGTGTTGGATGTCGTCATTGATGTCTGCCCTTGCTGATAGCAGGCTCCCGAGGTATGGAAAATGGTCCACATTGTCCAAAGCCTCACTGTGGATTTTGATAACTGGGGGGCAGTGCTGTGTGGTGGGGTCAGGTTGGTGGAGGACCTTTGTCTTACGGATGTTTAGTGTAAGGCCCTTGCTCTCGTACGCCGCGGTGAAGGTGTTGACGATGGCTTGGAGTTTGGCCTCCGAGTGTGCGCAGACGCAAACATACTGTACTGTAGTTCGATGACAGAGGATGGGACGACCTTGGATCTAGCCTGGAGGCAGTAGAGGTGGAACAGATTCCCATTTGTTACCACTCAGAATGCTGACCTGGGACGATGTTTCCCATCTGAGCCCCTGGATTGAGATTTCAGTTTTCGCTCTGTGAATCTCGGGATCTCTATTTCTCTCTCTCTCGTTTTTTTTCCCCTTTTCACTTTCTCTATTACTATTTCTCTATTTCTCTCTCTCCCAATCAAATTTTCTCATTCTGCTTCTCATTCCCTTTCCTCACTTCTATCTCTTTCTCCTTTCTCTTTTGCTCCCTTCCATCTCTCTCTCCCTTTCTCTCTCACCCTCTCTCTTTCTCTTTCCCTCTCCCTCTCTCGCTCCCTCTCTCTCTCACCCTTCCTTCACCCTCTCTCCCTCTGTCTCTCCCTCCCCCTCTCTCTCTCACCCTCTCTCTCTCCCTCTCTCTCCCCTTGAGTGCGGATTCTGTGCTGAACATCCTCAGGTTTGGATCTTACCTTCTTGTCTCTCTCTGCTCCCATGGCTCCAAGATCTCTGCCACTCTGCACCTGGTGGGGGCTGAAAATGGGTCCGATATGGAGTGGTAGCGGTGCGCACTTTTAGCTCGTCACTACTGTTGCAAGCCCCACACCACTATGAGAGTCGGCAGTGGCCCACACCGCTGCAAGACCTGCTGGGCTGAATCTATGTCGGGGCGGCCAGTTGAGCCCAAAGCAGCGGCCATTCGATTTTGACGAATGACCGCCACAAACGGGCAGTAACGGTCCTTCCTGGGACCGTGAATTTCTGGGCCTATGTCACCAGGTGGGACAGCAAGTAGGTGGCTTATTTTAAACTGGTGAGAATATACTTTACTTAAAAATAACATGAAAAATAACTCAGCTGCAAATCATTTCTGTGGAAATATCCTGAATCCTGAAAAATGAGAAGGAAACATTAGGGCGATAGGTGAATGAATTAAGATGGATCAAACCTCATTCTTTATCTGAAATTATCTAGTAACCTAACAAGGGAACAGTATATCGTAATTTATTATAAGAAGTTGTGTAGTACTGCATGTAACCAAGCATATTAATCAAAACATAGGTAGTCTATGATATAACCAGCAGAGTGGGGCCCCAGCAATTTCCACCTCAACTGTGAACTTCCTGGGTTGGATTTTTGGCATTTCTGTTTCCTCGGCAATAATGGCAGTGGGGCGGGAAAGTTAGCAGCTGGGAATAGTTGGCGTTTTAGTCTGTAAGTTTGGGCATCTGAGCCATGCATCAGGGGGCACAGCTCTAAGGAAGGCGTTGTACATCTCTTGTGGCGCAAGGGTGGGAAACTCCCAAGCTAAAGAGCCGGTCCGTGAACGCTCTCAGAGAGAGACCCGGGGCGGGGGGATTCCTAAAAAACACAAAAACATTCCTGAAAGATTGCCCAAGCCACCGCAACACAAATTGCACAAAAAATTGAAACAAAAATCACTCACACTTACTTTTGTAGTATTTTACCTCCCTTTCTGCTGCCGACATGGCTGGCCCGCTCTGATTTCCTGGGCAGTCATTGCAGGCGCACTTCTGGGCGGATGGGTCGGGCAGGAGCTAAAACTCGTGCCGTGTTGCAACCAGGGGTGTTGCTGCTCGGTGCTGCTCAGTGCCGCCGCAAATCCCAACCGGAGGATCGCAGCGGGCCGCTGGAGACCTCACTGATGCCTTTAACACTGCTCCGGGGCGAAACCTGGAGCGCAAAGGACTGGAAAATCCAGACCCCTGTAAATTACTGTTCTCTACTACACTTTAAATAAAGACATAAAGAAAAACAATCTCTCCAGGAACACAAAATACTGGAGCCAGAGTGCTCTAAGCCCCTTAATTGACTGCCATATAAACTCACCAGTGCATATTTAGCAGCAATTACACATCTACATTTTCACAGAATAATATATTGGAGCCGATTATGATCGCTGTATCGGACCATTTCGGAACAGGAGTCTGGACGATCTGGAGTGCACTACCTGAAAGGGTGGTGAAAGCAGAAATTTTTCAAAATTCAATGGATAAACACTTAAAGGGAAAAAAATGCAGGGCTATGGGGATAGAGCAGGGGAATGGGACTAATTGGATAGCTCTTTCAAAGAGCCAGCACAGGCATGATGGGCCAAATGATCACCTTCCGTGCTATATCATTCTATGATTCAATAAATGGGGCAGTAGCAAGATCGAAATGACTAAATAATGACCTATCATCCCCATTGCCGCTAATATCTGCCCAGATTACATTTTGGCCCAAGCGGAAAACTTGATGACTATGGTTCCTGCCGGAAACAGGCAGGAGCCTCATTAACTTATGCAAATTGAGGCCCTATGACATACATTGGGCTCTGATGACAATGTAGAATTCCAGTGGGCGACATGTACACTGTGCAAGTCCAACCTAGTGGAACTCTAGAGTGGCCTAACCAGTCGTCCTTAAAGAAAGGATGCTTCTAAACTGCATTAGGTGAGCGGTATTAAGGATTTTGGTTGGGTCAGATGGAGCATCCTGGAACTTCCATGCCCTCCCCCTTCAGATCACCTGGCTCTCCCCTTTAAGTTGACCATCAAAGTAGTTTGGGTTTCTCGCTGATGACTTGAGGTTGGTACTCGATTGCTCCACCCACTGTCCACCCAACGTGCATCATCATCATCATCATCATCATAGGCAGTCCCTCGAAACGAGGATGACTTGCTTCCACGCAGAAAAGAGATGAGTTCACAGGTGTTTCAATGTTCAACCTAATATTCCAGATCCCGAACTACATCTTGAAGGGTGGAAGATGCCTGTGCGTGGATTTTTTTTAACGTGTGGCAGCCATTGCACACCAGCCACCACATGGGCTTGACAGAGCTAGGTCTTGGTCCCATGGCAAGGATTAACCAAGATGACTGGAGACCAGCTCTGCTGCAAGGACCTAGTGCACACACATATCGCAGTGTGGGCTGGCCCGTGCTGACCCTGGGCCCACGCCTCTTCTGGGCCCCGAACTCACGCCTCTCCTGGGCCCCGATCACATCCCTCTATGAACATTTGCCGCTCCTTCGCCCTGACCTCGCCGCTCCTGCTGTACCTGCCCACATTGCAATCAGTCGTCACCCTCCTGCAGCAGCACGCGCTGCTCCCTGCAGTGGCATGCCGCCGCACGCAGCTCCCTCTAATAGTCCCGGCCTGCAGATGGTCTTGCAGGCTGGGACCGTGCCGATTTCTGGGCCGGGCCGCCACACGCTGCTCCCTCTAATGGCCCCGGCCTGTTGATGTGCACCACACGTGGAAATGCACCCCATTGTGCTTTACATGGTATGATGCTCCTCTCCTTATAAAACAGTTCAAGCTCTCACTCATCATGAGCAACACCATGAGAAATTTGCTAACATATACACACAAATACAATTTGTTGCTAACCTGAAGTTAATGAGTACATCTGGTTTACATATTGCAAAAACTGCATTATCATTGGAGCAACATGCTGCCGCTGCTAATTTCACCAACTTCATTTTGATATTTATGTAAGCTTCAGCACGACATACAAAATCCAAGTGACTTATGAAGGGTTCTCTGTTCTTTTTAAGAGCTCCGTGCTAGACTTGCAGTATCACTTTAGAACTCTTAAGATACAAAGTAGAAATAGGATTTCTGTAATGCCATTATACAGTAAACCAATACAAAAGTCATAGCAGTCATCAGAAAGCTGTGATCTTCTCCAAAAGCAGAATGAGAGAGGACATGATCGAGAATATTAAAATACTAAAAGGCATATGCCTTACAGATATAATCAGGTTTTCAAACTGTGATTACAGAAGTAGAAGACAAAAGAATTAACAAGTCTCAAGTGAGATGGGAGTATAGAAGATTATTTTTCCTACAGAGTAGAAATATGCAGAATAGGCTCCCAGCAGATGCAGATAATGTAATTTCAATTACCTCCTCTAATAAGAACTTGACAAATATCTAGCTAAGAATGTGATTAAAGGTTTTAAGGATAAGTAGAAACATAAATGATCAAATACTCTGTGGAACACAAAGGTACTTTTTATTCTGGAATATGTCCACTGTGGCATGTACTTGTTTAAGTTTAAATAAAATAACTGTTTGATTAAAATCTTGGAGTTTCATTAATTATATCAACAGGGCACAGAAACATTTAATAGTCGGTCCCTTATCTTAGAAGTTTTGTATGTGGCTATTTAATTTCCCTCAGCAAGCTAAATAACTGATTACTTTGTAAATTGTTCATAATCTATCGAAAGAATTGTGCTTGGTCAGAGTTAAATGCCTTTAACTTATTCCATACTTTTTATTACATTATACAAAATCTTAAAAAATGCCCTAAAGTTATGTTATCCAGTTATTGCACTTAACTATATTAGATTTCTTGAGTGCATTGCATAGAGCAAAATTGGGCAAGGATGATCACATGCCAGTCCAGCGCCCCACAGCGTGAGGCTGTGAATTTTTAACTCCCAGGCCACATTTCAATAGGAATGGTCCCAACATAAGGTAATGCTCTGGGATGAGGAGACCCAAAGATTACTTGTGAGTCTCCTGACCCATAAGCAATCCATTTTAAAAAAAAATATTGACCTCCCTGGGCTTTTCAGGCCCAGAACCAGTATTGTGCATCACAGTCATCATCCAAAGTAAAATTGCCTTTAGATCCTAATTGTGTCATAACACACAAACATTGAAATATTAAGGAGCCTGCTTGCTGCGGGCACTCAAGACACTGCCAAAAACCCAACAGTTACAATGGCAGTGGGCGGAACACGTCTGGAATGGAGTGAGAGGCCTACGACTGCCATTTTAATCACACTCCTGCTCCATGTTTGGGTGTCATGGGCTAGATTTTCCACTTTTGTGCATATCGCCCAAAAATGGGTGTTATTTCTGGTGTGGGCGGCAAAAATGGGTTTTCAGATCGCCGGCTTCTCGTCCATTCTCAAAGCACCTAGTCTCCAGTTTTTTAAATGGGCGTTGCCGCAAGCGATATGAAATCGGCAGTAGCGTTAAATCTCGCTGACCTTCTGCCGTAAAGTGTCGCCGTCCTTAGCAACGGCATGGCAACACTCAATTCCCGCGATTCTGGAGGTCAAGGGCCATCATGACATGCGCAGAAGAAGAGACAGAGACAGAGGGAGCTCAGAGGGATTGAAGGCGTGTCTGGGTGTGGTGTGGCTGCTTTGGGAGGAAGGAGGGAGACTTTAGAGCTTCACTGTAACTAGGGAAACAAAAATTAGCTGTTACCAGCCACATATTTGCACTAATTTGGCCTATAATGGAGGGAGAGGAGGAAGCGACTCAGCACGCTGTGGAGACTGACGCTGGTGAGAGCAGTGAGGTGAGAGAGGAGCACATTGGAGGATGCAAAAGAGCTAGGAGGTTCTCGGACAAGGCAAATGCCTCCCTCCTGCAGGAGGTCGAGTTACGCTGTGGTGATTTGACCCAGGGAGGGCGGGGAAGCCCAGCCCAAAGGCCTACCAGAGGATATGGACCGAGATAGCAGAGGTGGTCTCGTCGGTGACCAACGAGGTGCGTGAGGGCAACGAATGCCGCAAACAATGGAACGACTTGTGGGATCTGCAAGAGTAAGTATTACATTGATTTACATGTACATATGTATTTATATAATTTGATTTGTAACAGTCATGAGTGACTATCAGCAGATGTGAGGTCGCTCACTTTTACCAGGAATGTTTTACTCAAAGCCTGCGCTCACGGTGCACGTCTTTAGGTAAAGAATAATAATTATCATAATAATCATGATTACATGTTGTAACAGTCTCTGTGAGAGTACCTAGCAATGATATCACGCAATGATCTCTTGCCATGTTGTCCTGTCACCTTTTACGAAGAAGCTATCGACGATGAGGTCCGTGCAGAGGCAAATGGGTGGGGGGGGCCACCAGTCCCCAGTGACATCACTGAGATGGAGGAGCGGGTGCTCACTCTCGTGGGGAAGCACACCCGGACAGTCACGGAAGCATCTGCAGACCCTGAAGTGATGCCACGTGAGTAAAGCTTACACCATTGCATAATGTAAAGTCAGTAGATGTCACACCCACTCATATCCGAACAATCATATATGAAAGATGATTTCTAAAATTGTCATAGAAATAATGCTGGCCTAATGAAAATCATTGCAATGCAAATGTGTTGATGGTCATTAAATATGATGTCTGTGATGATTTTGATAGCGGTGTTGCTTTTGTCATGCATATGCTGTGTGTAGCGCTGGACTCACCTTGTGACCCTAGCACCCCCTTCTCCTCTAATAACCTCATTTGTGTTTTGCAGCTCAGCCAGCAACGCGGCCCCAGGCAAGACCACAGAGGCCAGAAGGTGGGGGCGCGGGGCCCAACCCTCCGGATGATCCTACATCTGGAGCTGAGGAGCTCCGATTCTCGCCCGTTAATCCGCTGGGTCTGTTCTCCACGGATGAGAGCGCGGACTTTGAGGAACCTACATCGCCACGTTCCAGAAGCCATTCCACCCCAAGGCCATCTAGTGGTCCTCTGGTCATTCCCGCCTCCACTCTGGAGGTACCGGCCCCAAGCACCTCGCCACAGGGCACCCCATTTGTCCCAGGACGGCGCCGACTCCGCGGAGGCCTCGTTGATGTGGCAGATCTGGTCCACGAGCGCCACATGAGAGCGGAGAGATGGTACATTTGTCCAGAAGGACTGTTGACATTGGTGACCAGCTCATCGAAGCATTGGGGGGCATATCCCGACAGCTGGCACCACGACTGAATACATTCCACGAATGATGGAGGCCCTGGATGCGATAGTCAGGAACACTGCTGGCACAGGCCTCCCAGTGGTCCCAGAGCGCGGCACTCCACCCCTAGGTTCCACACCACCACTGCGAACGACAGATGAGAGCAAGGACCAAGATCCTGCTTCTGTATCAGAGAATGTTGCACCCTCAGCACCCACCGCTCCCGTACCCGTGCAACCACCGCCTCTGCCTTCATCCCCGCCAATGAGGCACCACCGGAGGAGCTCCTCGGCCAGGCACCGTGGAGCAAGGGGGGGGAAGGGGTTGAGGTGGGGAGAAGAAGGGGAGGGGGGAAGGAAAGTGAGGTACATGTCCACATGTGATGACTGTGTTATATCTCCATCTGGGTGTATGCAATTTGTTGTAATGTATGGGGGGAGGGGACCACCCTCCTGCTTTGCCTTTGTATTCTGTGTTGCTGGACATGTTGAACATTTGATTGATGTCAATGGTGGAAAAAGTGGGGTGTGGGCAGGGTTGGGTGTTATTGTCTGTGATACTTATGATTTCAGACTAATGTTGGTCTAAAAATTTTTGTTATTGAATATAACCTTGTTGCGCATTGTCTCAGATAGCTGGACAGTTACACACTGGTGATTCCTTAACATAAAAGGGTTAAATACAACTTAACTTCAATCAACATAAACTTTAACTGGCACCAATGTGATGGGCACCATTGATGTCTGAGCTGCACACACACAGCAATGTGTCAGCGTTGTCACTCACAGCAACATTCTTTCAGGCAAATCGTTCAGATATCAGCTCTTCACGTAAGAGTCTTGCAGCTATATAGCCACCATGGGTCCTTTCCTGTGGTCTGGAGGGGGGCGTGGGCATGGTTGCATAGCCAGCCTGATTGTCTGGCGCTAGGTCAGTGTCCAGCCCCTTGTCGTCCTCTTCCTCTCTCTCCTGAGGTGGAGCATCAGTCCCTTCTGGCAATTCTTGGCCCCTCCTGATAGCCAGATGTGCAGCATGGAGCACACGACCACGAATTTAACTACTTGCTCAGGGTTGTATTGTAGCTCCCCTCCTGAGTGGTCCAGACATCTGAAGCGCTGCTTAAGCACAGTTATTGTTTTCTGGACCACATTGCATGTGTCTCTGTGGCTCCGGTTGTATCGCTTCTCGGCCTTGGTGTGGGTGTCACGCAGGGGGGGTCATCAGCCAGGTGGCTAGGCCATATCGGTTATCACCAAGCATCCAGCATTGTCCTTGTGGCTGACTCTTAAACATGTCAGAGACAGCACTCTCATGCAGGATGTGAGCCTCATCGAAGGTGCCCAGACATTTGGCATTCACTGCCAGTATGATTTGTTTGTGGTTGACAACTAGTTGGACCTTCAGGGAGTGAAATCTTTTTCTGTTACGAAAACGCTCCAGGTCCTGAGAAGGTGGCCGCATGACGATGTGAGTGCACTATATTGTTCCCTGTACCCTGGGGAAATTAGCAATGTGGTAGAATGCTTCAGCCCTGTCAGTCTGAGCCTCTGTGGTCATGGGGAAGCTAATAACGTCCATCCTTCTCACGTGCAGGGCCTCCATGACTTGTGTAATGCAGCGATGGGTTGAATGGTGAGACAGAGGGCAAATCTTGACCACAGTGGCCCGAAAGGAACCGGACACGTAGAAAGACAGTGCCGCGGTGACCTTGACCTCGACCGACACTGATGTCCTGATGGCAGGCTGCATACGTGGCCTGATGAGCTCACATATTTCATTGATCACCACCTTGTGGAAGTGCAGTCTCCGAAGGCAGGTCGAGGGAAGACCTCTTTTCCTTGTTCGTGCAGGGTGTTTATGGTCTGGCCCTCCTCCTCATTCTTGCACATCTTAAATTGAGCACACAATGATGTGTATCACACATTGAGCCATCTGCACTCTGCAGCATCTGCGTATTAATTGATGCAGGCTGAGAAATGGCTGGCCCCATTGCAATCAAAGTATAATAGCGATTGATCAGAAGCAATAATTTCCTCACTAAACTACACCTAGAGTAAACTCCCTGTAGCGGGAGGTGTGTAGGTCAGGTTCACTTCTGACCTTCTGAGTGGTTCGAATCGCTCCCACTCCCTGGGTTCTAGATTTTGGATTTATTTGGGGATGTAACAAAGTGCAGCAGACAACTGGTTTTGGTGCAAGAAACTTTGATTTTATTCAGGAAAGAAAAATACAATGTCAAAACTTATAATCTCTAGAATAAGGAACATTTTATTATACATACAAAAGAGGTTACAGAAAATAATACATCTCCCATCTCCCAATGCCTAAATCTGACTAGGTTAAACTCTAGGACAACGGGGATAATGCTCACCAATCCTCTTATTGACAGTTAGCGGCGGTTCATGGTTTCGGGGTTTGCTGGACTCTGTAGGTTCTGCTTGCCATACCCTGAATGTCGTGGAAGACTTCTTGCTGCGTAGTCTTCAGTTGGGTTGAGGCCGCTGATGCGGTCAGGCGCGGTTTGGATTTATGGGGTGAGTACCCATTTTCTTCTTGTAGGAGTAGGGCTTTGGGTTGCATTAGGTAATGTTTCACCCATTGTAAGCCAGGAATCGATTGTAGAGTGGAAAACTTTCAAATCTTCGGTTTCTTCTCGAGTAGTTTCGATTCGTCAGTCGCGGTGGTTCGATGTTACCACGCTGGCTGTGGTCAGTTATTGCTGCGATGAGTTGGTGATGTCCGAAGTCAATGGGAACTGCTTTTCTCTGCCCTCTTGATGATGTTCTTCCTTCTTCTTCGGTAGCAGAGCAGTGTAACCCAGGAGTGCTGTCGACGCCGAAAACGCTGATGGAGCAGATAGTGCAGCGAAGGCTCTAGTTGCTCAGAAGGCTCATCAGAAGGCTCCTTAACCCATAAAACAGGGCCTCAATTATACTTTGAGAGCCTTTCTAATCTGCGTGCCAAATCAAACCCGATTCTTTGTCTTAGTTTTGGCGGGCTTGATAATTCTTTGTTAAATTTTGGCGGGCTCGTTAAACGATAACTTGTTTAGGATGTGTCGATCTGTTGGATTCGAGTTGTGATTGTAAAAATTAGTTTTGGTGTTTACGTTGTCTGCCTAGGCCTGGCTTTTCCATGCAGGCAGGAAAAGTGATTAACATTATGCATGTGCTGGATGGGTTTCATGCTGAGAGCTATAGCTGTCTATTTCTGGGTCAATTGTTGAAATGTTAATGTCTTCTAGGGAGCAGAGTTTTTGAGTTTTCACAGTTCCTCAGATAATTTGTTTAGCTCTAATATCCCAGACAGCTTAAATACCCAAAGACTGGCCTTTGCAACCCTTTTCCCTTACAGACCCACGCATTGCTTAAAAGCCCAAAGTTCATCTTGAGCGAGGCCAAAATGATCCTTCCTTAGGGTTTCTTCACACAGAGGGGGAATCTTAGAATTTTGACAAAACTTCGAGTTTTACAGTCCCCCCCTGTGATACTCTACATGCTAGAGTGTCATGCTAAGTGAGCAAAATTCTTGATTCCCGAGAGCCAACCTTCCCCTGTATTTATCTAACTAAAACTTAACGTGCATTCCCCTTTTGAAATGTAATGCAATTTACAGGCAAATACAATCATTCCAATTACATTGCAGCATGGAGAGGGCCCAACGCCTCTCCATTATTCTGGTTTTACAGACAAATAAAGTACGCAATCAATACACACAAGTAATACTCTTACAACACTTGATCTCTGCGTTTTTACAGCAGGCAAAATCTCAAAAAAAACAAATCAGACGTTACATTATATGTTGTTTCCCTTCCCGATGCGATCCCCAAGTTTAGCTAGGGAGCGTTCAGCACCCTTTGGTGCTGGGACCGATGGCCTCTGCCTCTCACCCGGCAAGTGATACATCACAAGTAAAGAATAATCGTGAGTTGACAGACAACTAAAACATGGGAAGCTATTCTGACCCCAGCTGGGACTTCTATATTTCTGAAAATGTCTCATCAGGGTGGAATTGTGATCTCCAGAATTTACCTCACTATCTCAATTGTTTTCTGTTCTAGAGTGTAGAAATGTTTCTGTGAGATTACTACAGCTTCCACTAGAGCGGTAAGATGTTCGGGTAGAGGGGGGATTTCGTAGCCAAAATGTGCAATATAATCTTGCAGGTTTGTGATGTTTTCACTTGCAGTGAGGTGAACAGTGGAGGGTTCAGGAATGGGGACAATCCGTTCCTGGGCCACTTGAACTTCTGCCTCGGGTTTAAAACAGAAACTGCTGTCACTCACCGGACACCAAAAGTGTTGTCCATGCTGGTAGTGGGGCGCACTGGTGGTGACACAATATGTCCCACCCCCTATGTATGTTACCTGTGGGGGAACATGGTCTTGTGCCATTGCCTCCATGGTACAGTTGATAGACTGTGTGCCAGCAGCTTTAAACCCGCACTGTGGTTTACAAAAGGCGGTCAAGTGCTGGGGACACAGTATTATATGTGCGCTCCGGCACCTGGAGAGGTCAGTACCTGTCATAGTGTGCTCCCACTTTATGACATACGGTGGGACCGCTGTGAAACGAACGTGTGCACCTCCTTGAATGATTCCAATGTTCTCCACCCTGTCCCACCTATGACCGGCATCCTTAGTACTATCCCCATGATGGTGCGATTAGAACGCCCACAATCCACTGGGACAGGGTAGGCTTCAGAAGCTAGACAGAGCTGACACGGGCTTAGTGAATTACTGTATGGGTGAAGTGCTGCGAGGTACTTGTTGCTGATCCAGGAGGGGACTAAACCTTGCTTTAAATCCTCCAGGTTGTCACGCTCCTCGCCCAACAACCATGCCCCGTACAGCACATATACCTCATTCTGTGCAGCCTGATCTGAAACATTCCTATTCCCCCAATGTGAGTGCATTCACCGTTTGGGCGTGCCTTTCCAGCTCAGCAATAATCTCTTTTAAATAGACCGTCATAGCCTGGTCCTCGTGTAGCTCTGAGCCTACCACTGTGTTTTCCTCTTTTAGGATCTTTTGTAGTTGGTTCTTTGGACCATTTATTTGCATATGCAGTTCTATATCGTCCATACTATTTATCACAGAGGATCCTGTATTATATGCAGTAAAAATGTCGTTCCAGGTTTCCCTTCTTTGTCTCCCCGTGCCCATAGTGTTCCCAGCGTATACGGTATATAAATCTGCTTTGTCTACGTTGCCGAAATCTAACTCGTAAAATTTCTTGAACATTTCTTTGAGTAGGGCCTGGTATAGCTGCTCTGTTTCCTTTGGGCACCAGTCAGGTAAATGCACCTTGGTAAGGTTTAAAATAACTGAAGCTACTGCATAGTGTACCCCCTGGTATAGCACCTTTTCGGTCGGTTCCAATACTAATCCATTCCCTGGTCCCTTAGCGGTGGTAGGACACCTCTCTATTACTGTCCGAAATGTCGGGGTCATGGGCAGGGGTTTCTTAATGTGTGCTACAAGTTCTTTGGTGTTGATTGGGAGCAGGGAATGTGGGACCGTACACGCATGTAGGCTGGAATTCCACCCCATCCCCTTCCCGACATCTTGCCATTGCCTAGCGAAGATGATCGATATGCTTGCGGGACGGACCCTCTCTGATCCCAACATGCATACGTAAATCCCCTGTTCAGACTCCCACCACTTATTCCAACACACACTCATTCCTCCCTGTGTTCCCGTGATGGTTCGGTAAGTATCGTTGCTGAGTCGTTCCCAGTCAGTTCTCTGTTCCCCCATATCCTTGCTCAGCTTCCTGAGCCACCACCACCTATCCAGAGGATTCTGTCAAACACACACGTTTTCCTTCCGTAACACTGACCCGCGCAGCAACAATCTGCATCCTGGGACATTGGACGGAAGCTTCCCCGTAGGTAAAACCCGCCTGGCTGGAGTATAGAGTAGAGTTAGTCCTCAGCCACCCTGGCCACCTTCCCTTGTGGAAATAAACGGTGAGCTCTTCCACACCCGGTGTGCCAACCCCTGCAGTTACAATCGGTGCTCTCTCTCCCGAGCATCAATAAATGAGGGATTCTTCCACGTCACCTCGGTCACCGATGCTCACCCCCATCAGGGCGAGCAGGAGCAGGACCCGTTTCATGTCGATCTCCGTCCTATAGGGACACATAAAACAGATAGCCCAGCCCTGAGAAAAGCTCTCCGGCTTGACACAAGGTGACCGAGTTCCAACTTAAGCTTATTTCAGGCCCGTAATTGCTTCATGGAAACTTGATAAAGTCTTTAATAAACTGAGCTGCCTTCTTCCCAGTTTCTACATTGGAACTGATGTCTGTTTTAACTTCTGTCTCTTGGTCAGTTAGCTTCATAATCGGCACTGTAGCTTTGTCCAGAATGGCATAGCAATTGTTTCCGTCTTCGTAGTGCCTCCTCTAATAGCTGCAAAGATGTTTTTTTATCATACCCCCAAATACTACCAGGTCTATGTCACTAGTCCATACTATTTAATAGCCATATAGGTGGATTCTTTCTTACCCCGAATGGGTTCTTTCATACTCCCAAATACTACCAGGTCGAGGTCACTAGCTGGACATCAGCTGCCAGCCAAAACTCCTTCATAACCAATCTTATTCGTCTCACTACTTTTTTACGCATGGTTTCTTCTTGAGGTCGTGGTGACCTGAAATTCCTAAAACCTTAACTTAAACTAAAACTCTTAAAATAAACATTCTTAAAGTCATATCGTGCCATTATAAACATCTGCCATCCATCTCCAGGCGGTCAGGTTAATCCCTGTTCTTCTTCCCTTTTCGGCCTCTGGGCTGCCTGGATGGCCGGCGGTAAGGCGGCCTGTACCGCAGGACCCGAAGAGTTCTAACCGGAGGGGGGTCTGAGTCCCACATTATCGGGGGAATGGCCCCTCCGGTGCTACAGCACACTGCCCTTTTAGGTGCAGCTGCTGAGTTCATTTTGTTTTCTGTGGGTACTGCGTAGACGGAGGCTGCAGGCTGGGGACTCTCAGTTGATGGCTGGTCCACCACTACCTGCCCCGTGAGTCCCTCTCCGCCGAAGGTTGCTTGCTGGAGGTCCCTGTCCGTAGACTGATCCTTGATTTTGGGTAATCTTTTATGGATGGCAAACCTTCCGGGGCTGACCCACTGGAATTGGGATGCTGGTGACCACAGTGTCTTCGGCTGTGGTATGCAGGGTGTCCTTCTTAAGGCTCTGGCTACTGGGGGTGCGTCCGAGTCCCAAATGATTGGGGGGGGATAGCTCCTCCAGTAATACAGTTCATAGCCCCTATCGATACAATCTGTGAGTCTGCAACGTCCCCTGTGGGCTTTCCACAGTCGGAGGCTGCTAGCTGAGGATCCCTGTCCCTAGAACGATTCACTGTTCCTGGCTGCCCCTTAATCCCGGGGTTAAACAATTTACACTGGTTTATGTGGAACCACTTTGTATGGCGGGGCATCTTTGCGGCATAGACCATGGGGCTTGCCTTGTCGACAATGTGGTATGGCCCCATGTACAGTGCCTCAAAAGCCTCTACTCGAGCATAGTTCCGTACCATAACCTGGTCCCCTATCTCCCATTCGTGGTGTTTGCGGGGCTCTAGCAGCAGTCGGTTGCTCCGATGCTGTTTTCCCATGTTGTTAGAGGCCTGCCAGTGAACCTGTTTAAGGTGTTCAAACAGATTCCTGACAAAGTTGTCCCGGCATGCTTCCCTAAGCTGACCTTCGGTGAGCACCGGGCGAGTACATGGGTGGGGGTACGCATGGCTCTGCAGGTCATGAGCTCGTACCGGGAGTACCCCGTGCTCTTTGACTGGCTGGCCCGGATCCCCAAGAGGACCAGTGGCAAGACCTCCACCCACTTCTAGGGTGAGTCCCCCGTCTCTTTTCGTAACCTTTCTTTGATCGTGCGGTTTAAATGCTCCACAGGCCCGGATGACTGTGGGTTGTGGGCGACATGCCATTTCCCCTCGATGCCGAGCACCTTAAGGATCTCCTGCATCACCTGCCCAGTGAAGTGACTCCCTTGTTCGGACTCCACGTACTGTGGTAGTTCCCATAGGGAGAACACTTCCCTGACCAGGATCCTAGCTGTTCCCAATGCAGTAGCTGTATGACATGGGAAGGCTTCCACCCACTTAGTGAACACATCCACTAATACTAGCCAGTACTTGTAGCCTCCCTGGGCGGTGGGTTAGGGGCCTGATGTAATCGGCCTGAATCGACTGCCAGGGTCCCTCTACCCTCTTTATATGTCCCACAGACACCTTCCTTTTCTGGGCGTCAGGGTTGTTGGCAGCACACATCAGACAGCTGCCGCAGAACTCACGGACATCTTCCCTGAGTCCTGGCCACCACCCTGCCTGTTCCAACCATTGCCAGGTGGTTTCAGGCCCGGGGTGTTCTACTCCTGGACCCTCATGGGCCAGCTGGAGGAACTC
The DNA here is from genome assembly GCF_044704955.1 of Pristiophorus japonicus. Lineage (NCBI taxonomy): Eukaryota > Metazoa > Chordata > Chondrichthyes > Pristiophoridae > Pristiophorus > Pristiophorus japonicus. The sequence goes on along the minus strand of NC_091983.1, from coordinate 120,566,670 downwards.
TCTCCAGTGTTGTTGCGGTACTACCCATTGCTCCCCCCTGAACAGCATGCCTTCTTTAATGGCAATAGCTGCGGTGCCGTACGGGTCATCGACCTTTTCCCCTTTAACTAGCGTGTTCAGGACAGTTTTGAGGACGGGGTCTTGGGTCTGAACCATTTTCAAGTCCGGGGGCAATGCTATCCTTGCCCTCCCTGTCGGCCCAATCCCACCCCAAACCGCTGCAATGGGGCCTGGGTTATACGGGTCCCAGAGCTTGCCCGTGTGAGCACCTTGCTTGGCCAACATGTCAGCCTGCTGGTTTCCCTCGCTACGGGGTTCAGTGGTTGAATGTGCATTCACTTTGTGTATATAGAGCTTCCCTTCCTCCCCTACGGCTGCTATGTAAAGGCTTAATTGCCAGGGGTCTCCAGTCTACAGATATGTATCCGCAACGGGACCAGATAGCCAGGTATTCCGTTCATGAATTGCATGTGAACATACTATCCGAGCAAATCGTGTACAGGGTAGGGAATTCCTCGGGGTGTGTGACCACATACACCACCGCCGACAGTTCATAGTACTGGGGAGTTTAATCGCCAGGGCAATGCCTGCCTCTGGGTCATAAACTCTGCAGCCTGTGAGTCGTTCACCCGTAGATACCGTGCTTGAACCATCTACATAGATGTCTCGGCCTGTGGGGTGTAACCCGGCCCGAAAGCCTATGTTAACTTCCCATACCCCTTCTACGGAACACCGGTGGGCTGTCCCTGGATAGATCATGTTGGCTGCAAGCCTTGGCTCGCAGAGACCTTTTACCCTTAGATCCATCTGGGAGAGGAGCAGGGTCCAGCGGGCAATGCGGGCACTGCTCACTGTCCCGTCCTTGATTCTCCCATCCAGGAGCATCTGGGTGGGCGTGTGATGGGTAAGGAGTATGATAGGTGATCCCCCCCCTGTGAAGATCAATGATCTTTTCACAGCCCAGTGAGTGGCTAGCAGGTGCCTCTCACAGTTGGAGTACCCCTTCTGCACGTCGGTGAGTATCCTGGAGGAGTAGACCACTGGTCTCAGCCGGCCGTGCCGCTCCTGGAGCAGTACTGCACTCAGACTGTCCCCACTGGCTGCTACCTCCAGGAAAAATCCCTTCCCCCCCATCAATAGCTCCTAGAGCCGACACAGTCTACAGATCTTTCTTGAGTTGGATAAATGCTGCCTTGCAACCTTCGTCCCAATCCCACTCCACTCCCTTGTGTAGGAGTCGGAGCAGAGGGGCTGCGGTGGCTACATAATCCTCAATGAAATCTCTGCAGTACCCGGTTAGCCCTAGAAAAGATCTTACTCCTGTTACTGTATTGGGGGCTGGTAACTTCTGCACTGCTTCCCTTCTAGCTTTGTCAATGGCTCTTTCCCCAGCGTGCACAGTCAGTCTCAGGAATTTTACTTCCTTCTGGCCGATCTGTGCCTTCTTGGGATTAACTTTAACCCTTCCTCCTTCAGCAGCTCCAGCAGCTCAGCCAGCAGTGGGCCATGCTCCTCCCCCTCATCGGTGAATAGGAGCAGGTCATCCACATACTGTACGAGCTGCTGGGGTCTACTGAAGCTCTTTAAACATTTGGCCATACATTGATGAAAAATGCTAGGGCTGTTGTCCAAGCCCTGAGGGAGACAGTTCCAAGTGTATTGCTGGCCCTTAAAGATAAAAGCAAGCTTGTACTGGTCCTCTCTTCGTAAAGGGATGGACCAAAACCCGTTGGAAATATTCAGCACCATGAAGATGGTCGCGGAGGTTGGGATACTTCCAATGAGGTCGGCGACGGCAGCAATCGTGGCTGCACAGGCGGGGATGTTACGGTTGAGTACTCGATTGCCCACCGTGGCTCTCCAGGAGTTGTCCGGTTTCTTAACCGGCCACAATGGAGAGTTCACATGGGTAGCTATTGATCTCAATACCCCCTGGTTAACCAAAGAACCCAAGGCTGTTTCCATGGCTGCTTCCGCCTCCCTGGGGAAATTGTACTGCTTTTGCAGTTGGGTCATGGGGTCTCCTTCTACGCTAACCTCGACCCCGTTTACCCTTCCACAGTCATGTTTGTGGGTGGCAAAAGCTGCAAGATGTGCCCTCACACACCCTTGGTATTCCATCAGAGTGTTACTGACCAGCGATTTGATGTCGTAACCCTCCTTTGGCTTCATGGTACACACTGTCCCCAAGCCCCATTTTTCTGGGATGACCATCACCTCACTTTCCTGTCCCGTACATACTGCCCCCCAAAGACAGTGGTTCCTTAAATCCACTAGAATTCCATGACCTATAATAAAATCGGCCCCCAGGATCCCCTCCCTTCCTGCTCCCACTTCATTAGGCCACAAGTCCACTTGGTGTGGAGTGTTCCCAAATGAATAGAGAGCGGAATGGAGAATGAGCCAGCCTGCTCAGTGCCTGTGAAACCCACTAAGTTGTATGGGACGCCATTAGACAGAGGTGAGGTGGCAGGGTTATCTGCATTGACAAGGGTGCTTGATACACCGATATCCAGCAGATAAGTCCCCTTCACCTTCTCCACCTCCATCTGAATGCACAGTCTCCTCCATGCTTCGTACTCGAGGGAATACAGGTGAACAGGCTGTGCCTGTTCTAGTCACTGCCCTGGATAGGATGGGGCAGATGGGATTTCGGTACCAGTGGCGGCGGCTACCTTCCCAGGGCCATCTAGTACTGTTCGGAGCGCAGTCACAAATGTTTCGAACGTGAGGGGAGAGTCTGGTTTCCCGGTCTCGGTCTTTTGGGCAGGGGCTGGAGAATTCTTCCCTGTGCTACTCTTCCATGGGTTCTTACAATCCTTTCTCCAGTGCCCACTCTTCCCACACCCGAAGCAGTTACGCTTCGTATCAGAGGTGTTGCCCCCTTCCTGGTGCTATTCCTTCTTATCCTGACTAGGTCTGATTTCATGGACCTTTCCTTTGGATGGGTGCTCTTCCGTTCCTCTGCCGTTCCTGTAAGCTAGGGTCAGTTTCCTGACCACTTCCTGCTCGGTGGCTTGGGGATCTCTTAGGTCAAACCAGGCCTCAGCCTTTGCTTTGATCCGTGGTGAACTGTTTGCCACCAGGCTTCGGAGCCAGTGGGCTCTCTCGACCCGGGTCAGGTGATCCCGGTTGAGAGCCCCATCACAGGCGCTCTGGTACACAGGCCACAGTCTGTCTGCGAAAGCCTGTGGGGTTTCCCCTGTGAGCTGCACTGTTTTCTCCACTCGGGAGAAGGGACTCCCGTCATTACAACCCATGGCTTCCAAAATATCCTCCCGGATGGCAGCATATGTACTCTGCCCCCTTTTGCTCTCGGCAGAGAGGGACTGATACAGCTTACCATCCAGTGAGAGGAGGAGCATCTTTGCTATCTCGGCATCATCGCACCTGTTAATGTCCCCTGCCTGTTCCACTTCCATAAAGTGGACCGAGGGGTCTCCCTTCTGAGTGAACTTACCCAGGTGACTTATCGTAGCCCTAAGCTTTTGGGTAGTGTGGGGAACCACGAACTGGCTTTCTAGGGGCCCCTGACCCCTCCACCGTTGGGCGGGCCAAACTTTTGTTGCCAGACCGGGCACATCGGCCCTGGCTCTGGCCCTTCTTGCTCTGGCTCGCCGACCTCTCCCTGCTGCCAAACTGAGCTGAAACTCTGTGCCACAGGTGGTGGTGGTCCGCAATCTCTGTCCGCCTCACAACTCGTTCGCCCCTCCTGCTGCCAAACCGGTATAGTCACCGGCGCCACAGGTAGTGGTTAAACAGTTTCCCCCTTCTCTTCTAGGTTCACCCAGGTCACACCATGGTTTATTCGGCATACCATGCCTTTGGCCTTGGACAGAGCAAGGGTTAAACTTTTGATTTGTTGCTGGCAGGGACCGTGGTCTCCCGACTCAAACCAAATAGTGCTGGCTACTTTGTAAGCTGCCTGTACGTCTCTTATCCTTTCCTCCTGCTCTTTTACTTGCTTGGTAAGGTGGACATTCTCTTCCCGCAGTACCAGTTCATTATTCTTAGCCTCAGTGACCTGACACTGCAAGTAATCCTGGCTGGCCCTGTACCTCTCCATTAGCTGCGCCTTTCCGTGTTTCAGCTGGTGTAGTTCTCCACATAACCTTTCTCCTACCATAGCCCTTTCATGTGATTTTTCCACACATTCCCACAGTTCTGCCTGCAGTGACTCAATGCTTCTATCCAGGAGCTGGACATGTCGTTGCAAGCAGATCAACCAGATTGCTTTCTCCATTGATTCCTTATGGTCTCTGCTTGCAATCCATTGGGCTGCAGCGTCTCCCGGACGTTCAGCATGCAACAGATCGAGCACCCATTTCTTAGTGACATTTACTTTCTTATACACATAAGAGGAAATCTTCTCTTAGTTTTTTCCTCCAAAACAGTATTCTCTGCATCACATCCTTTGTACCAAAGTCCTGTCGCGGTCGCCATTCTGTAGTGGGTGGTGTGTGGGTCAGGTTCACTTCTGACCTTCTGAGCGGTTCGAATCGCTCCCACTCCCTGGGTTCTAGACTTTGGATTTATTTGGGGATGTGACAAAGTGCAACAGACAACTGGTTTTGGTGCAAAGAAATTTGATTTTATTCAGGAAATAAAAGTACAATGTCAAAACTTACAATCTCTAGAATAAAGAACACTTTATTACACATACAAAAAGGGTTACAGAAAATAATGTACGTCCCACCTCCCCATGCCTAAATCTGACTAGGTTAAACTCTAGGGCAACAGGGATAATGCCCACCAATCCACTTATTGACAGTTAGCGGTGGTTCGCAGTTTTGGGGTTCGCTGGACTCTGTAGGTTCTGCTTGCCGTACCCTGAACGTCGTGGAAGTCTTCTTGCTGCGTAGTCTTCAGTTGGGTTGAGTCTGCTGATGTGGTAAGGAGCGGTTTGGATTTATGAGGCGAGTACCCACTTTCTTGTAGGAGTAGGGCTTTGGGTTGCATTAGGTAATGTTTCACCCGTTGTAAGCCAGGAATAGATTGCAGAGAGGAAAACTTTCAAATCTTCGGTTTCTTCTCAAGTAGTTTCGATTCGTCAGTCGCGGTGGTTCGATGTTACCACCTGGCTGTGGTCAGTTGTTGCTGCGATGAGTTGGTGATGTCCGAAGTCAATGGGAACTGCTTTTCTCTGCCCTTTTGATGATGTTCTTCCTTTTTCTTCGGTAGCAGAGCATTGTAACCCAGGAGTGCCATCGAGGCCGAAAACGCTGATGGAGCAGATAGTGCAGCACAGGCTCTGGTTGCTCAGAAGGCTCATCAGAAGGCTCCTTAACCCGTAAAACAAGGCCTCAATTATACTTTGAGAGCCTTTCTAATCTGTACGCCAAATCAAACCCGATTCTTTGTCTTAGCTTTGGCGGGCTTGATAATTCTTTGTTAAATTTTGGCGGGCTCGTTAACGATAGCTTGTTTAGGATGTGTCGATCTGTTGGATTCGAGTTGTGATTGTAAAAATTAGTTTTGGTGTTTACGTTGTCTGCCTAGGCCTGGCTTTTCCATGCAGGCCGGAAAAGTGATCAACATTATGCAAGTGCTGGATGGCTTTCATGCTGAGAGCTATAGCTGTCTATCTCTGGGTCAATTGTTGAAATGTTAATGTCTTCTAGGGAGCAGAGTTTTTGAGTTTTCACAGTTCCTCAGACAATTTATTTAGCTCTAATATCCCAGACAGCTTCAATACCCAAAGACTGGCCTTTTCAGAGGTTAGTAGTCCCCTGGTTTTGCAGCCCTTTTCTCTTGCAGACCCATGCATCGTTTAAAATCACAAAGTTCATCTTGAGCGAGTCCAAAATGATCCTTCCTTAGGGTCTCTTCACACAGAGGGGGATTCTTAGAATTTTGAGACAACTTCAAGTTTTACACCCCTGTTATGTATGTTAACTGACATTTACCTGCCATTGGAGGGTGCGACTGTCGGAGTCCCATTGGTCACTGGCAGACTCGACCAACGATACTTACAATGAATTGTGTATGCTGGTTCGGAACCACTTTAAACCGAAGGAAAGCATGATCATGGCGAGGTATTATTTCTAAAAGCACAATCACTTCAAGACGTGGCAGAATTTGTCGCTGACCTGAGATGTCTCACTGGGCTGTGCAACTTCGGAGCTGCGTTGGACGAAATGCTGTGAGACTTTGTCGTGCTTGGCATTGGCCATGAGTCCATCCTTCGAACGCTGCTGGCTGCTGAATCTCTAGACCTGAGCAGGTCCATCACGATCGCCCAGGCATGCATGTCCACGGACGAAAACTCAAAACAGATATCTTCCCAGCATCGAAACTCACCGGCAAGTACTGAGCATAAAATAATATCGTCGCAGGCAGAGCCTGACATGACAGGGCCGACTCGCCACGTTCGTATGACCTGTAACTGCTCAAAGTCCGCCATTGGGGGTGAATCAAATCTCACCTTATTGGCATTGCGGGGGCTATCATCAATGCTGATTCAAGCAATACGTGTGCAAAGGCTGTGCAACAATGGGGCACCTTCAGCGAATGTGTCCACAACCGAGCAAGTGTGCTGCGACACACCACGTGGCTGAGGATAATCGATCCAACGTGGATCAAGCAGCACAGGCAACTCAACTCGAGGTACAGGACGAAGAAGTGTATGGGGTACATTCTTTTACCAGAAGTCCTCCGATAATGCTAGAAGTTAAATTAAATGGGGTTCCAGTATCTATGGAATTGGACACAGGTGCGAGTTAGTCAATAATGAGCCAGAAAGCTGTGGGACACAAAGGCAAAAAGACCCAAACTGAGCCCAATCAATGTGAAGCTGTGTGTCTACACCAAAGAGCTCATACCAGTAAAGGTATTGTACGATGGAGCTGTGCATGATTTATCATTGTGGCTCGTTCCAGGCAATGGCCCAATGCTGTTCGGCAGGAGTTGGCAGGAGAAAATTAAATGGAACTGGAATGATATTAAAGCCTTATCATACATAGAAACATAGAAACATAGAAAATAGGTGCAGGAATAGGCCATTCGGCCCTTCGAGCCTGCACCATCATTCAATAAGATCATGGCTGATCATTCCCTCAGTTCCCCTTTCCTGCTTTCTCTCCATATCCCTTGATCCCTTTAACCATAAGGGCCATATCTAACTCCCTCTTGAATATATCCAATGAACTGGCATCAACAACTCTCTGCGGCAGGGAATTCCACAGGTTAACAACTCTCTGAGTGAAGTAGTTTCTCTTCATCTCAGTCCTAAATGGCCTACCCCTTATCCTAAGACTGTGTCCCCTGGTTCTGGACTTCCTGAACCTGCATCTAACCTGTCCAATCCCGTCAGAATTTTCTGTTTCTATGAGATCCCCTCCCATCCTTCTAAACTCCAATGTATAAAGGCCCAGTTCATCCAATCTCTCCTCATATGTCAGTCCAGCCATACCGTTAATCAGTCTGGTGAACCTTCACTGCACTCCCTCAATTGCAAGAACGTCCTTCCTCTGATTAGCAGACCAAAACTGAACACAATATTCCAGGTGAGGCCTCACCAAGGCCCTGTACAACTGAAGTAAGACCTCCATGCTCCTATACTCAAATCCCCTCGCTATGAAGGCTAACATACCATTTGACTTCTTCACCGCCTGCTGTACCTGTATGCCAACTTTCAATGACTGATGAACCATGACACCTAGGTCTCATTGCACCTTCCCTTTTCCTAATCTGCCGCCATTCAGATAATATTTTGTCTTCGTGTTTTTGCCCCCAAAGTGGATAACCTCACATTTATCCACATTATACTGCATCTGCCATGCATTTGCCTACTCACCTAACCTGTCCAAGTCACCCTGCAGCCTCTTAGCGTCCCCCTCACAGTTCACATCGCCACCCAGTTAAGTGTCATCTCCAAACTTGGAGATATTACCCTCAATTCCTTCATCTAAATCATTGATGTATATTGTGAAGAGCTGGAATCCCTACACTGAGCCCTGCGGCACCCCACTAGTCACTGCCAGCCATTCTGAAAAGGACCCATTTATCCCGACTCTCTGCTTCCTGTCTGCCAACCAGTTCTCTATCCACGTCAGTATATTACCCCCAATACCATGTGCTTTGATTTTGCACACCAATCTCTTGTGTGGGACCTTGTCAAAAGCCTTTTGAAAGTACAAATACACCACAGCCACTGGTTCTCCTTTGTCCACTCTACTAGTTACATACTCAAAAAATTCTAGAAGATTTGTCAAGCATGATTTCCCCTTCATAAATCCATGCTGACTTGGACCGATCCTGTCACTGCTTTCCAAATGCGCTGCTATTTCATCCTTAATAATTGATTCCAACATTTTCCCCACTATTGATGTCAGGCTAACCGGTCTATAATTACCCACTTTCTCTCTCCCTCCCTTTTTAAAAAGTAGTATTACATTAGCTACGCTCCAGTCCATAGGAACTGATCCAGAGTCGATAGACTGTTGGAAAATGATCACCAATGCATCCACTATTTCTAGGGCCACTTCCTTAAGTGCTCTGGGATGCAGACGATCAGGCCCCAGGGATTTATTGGCCTTCAATCCCATCAATTTCCCTAACACAATTTCCCGCCTAATAAGGATATCCTCCTTCTCACTAGACCCTCGGCCCCCTAGTACTTCCGGAAGGTTATTTGTGTCTTCCTTCGTGAAGACAGAACCAAAGTATTTGTTCAGTTGGTCTGCCATTTCTTTGTTCCCCATTAGAAATTCACCTGAATCCGACTGCAAGAGACCTACGTTAGTCTTCACTAATCTTTTACTCTTCACGTATCTATAGAAGCTTTTGCAGTCAGTTTTTATGTTCCCGGCAAGCTTCTTCTTGTACTCTATTTTCCCCCTCTTCGTTAAATCCTTTGTCCTCCTCTGCTGAATTCTAAATTTCTTCCAGTCCTCAGGTTTGCTTTTTTTCTGGCCAATTTATATGCCTCTTCCTTGGATTTAACACTATCCTTAATTTCCCTTGTTAGCCATGGTTGAGCCACCTTCCCAGTTTCATTTTTACTCCAGACAGGGATTTACAATTGCTGAAGTTCATCCATGTGATCTTTAAATGTTTGCCATTGCCTATCCACCCTTTAAGTATCATTTGCCAGTCTATCCAAGCCAATTCACGCCTCAAACCATCGAAGTTACCTTTCCTTAAGTTAAGGTCCCTAGTTTCTGAATTAACGGTGTCACTCTCCATCTTAATAAAGAATTCTACCATGTTATGTCACTCTTTCCCAAGAGGCCTCGCACAACAAGATTGCTAATTCGTCCTTTCTCATTACACATCACCCAGTCTAGGATGGCCAGCGCCCTAGTTGGTTCCTCGACATATTGGTCTAAAAAACCATCCCTAATACACTCCAGGAAATCCTCCTCCGCCGTATTGCTACCAGTTTGGTTAGCCCAATCTATATGTAGATTAAAATCGCCCATGATAACTGCTGTACCTTTCTTGCATGCATCCCTAATTTCTTGTTTGATGCTGTCCGCAACCTCACTACTCTGTACACAACTCCCACTAGCGTTTTCTGCCCCTTGGTATTCCGCAGCTCCACCCATACCGATTCTGCATCATCCAAGCTAATGTCCTCTCTTACTTTTGCATTAGTTTCATCTTTAACCAGCAATGCCACCCCGCCTCCTTTTCCTTTCTGTCCATCCTTCCTAAATGTTGAATACCCCTGAATGTTGAGTTTCCAGCCTTGGTTACCCTGAAGCCATGTCTACGTGATGCCAATTACATCATACCCATTAACTGCTATCTGCGCAGTTAATTCGTCCACCTTATTCCGAATACTCCTCGCAGTGAGGCACAAAGCCTTCAGGCTTGTCTTTCGAAGACACTTTGTCCCTTTAGAATTTTGCTGTAATGTGGGCCCTTTTTGCTTTTTGACTTAGGTTTCTCTGTCTCCACTTTTACTTTTCTTCTTTCTATCTTTTGCTTCTGCCCCCATTCTACTTCCCTCTGTCTCCCTGCATAGGTTCCCATCCCCCTGCCATATTAGTTTAACTCCTCCCCAACAGCGCTAGCAAACACTCCCCCTAGGACATTGGTTCCAATCCTGCCCAGGTGCAGACCGTCCGGTTTGTACTGGTCCCACCTCCCCCAGAACCGGTTCCAATGTCCCAGGAATTTGAATCCCTCCCCTCTGCACCACTCCTCAAGCCACGTATTCGTCTCAGCTATCCTGCGATTCCTACTCTGACTAGCATGTGGCACTGGTAGCAATCTGAGATTACTACCTTTGAGCTCCTACTTTTTAATTTAGCTCCTAGCTCCCTAAATTTGTTTTGTCAGACCTCATCCTGTTTTTTACCTATATCGTTGGTACCTATATGCACCATGACAATTGGCTGTTCACTCTCCCTTTTCAGAATGCCCTGCACCCGCTCCGAGACATCCTTGACCCTTGTACCAGGGAGGCAACATACCATCCTGGAATCTCGGTTGCGGCTGCAGTCTATCTCTTCCCCTTACAATTGAATCCCCTATCACTATAGCTCTCCCACTCTTTTTCCTGCCGTCCTGTGCAGCAGAGCCACCCACGGTGCCATGAACTTGGCTGCTACTGCCCTCCCGTGATGAGTTATCCCCTCCAACTGTACCCAAAGCGGTGTATCTGTTTTGCAGCGGGATGACCGCAGGGGCCCCCTGCACTACCTTCCTTGCACTGCTCTTCCTGTTGATCACCCATCGCCTATCTGGCTGTGTACCCTTTACCTGCGGTAAGACCAACTAACTAAATGTGATATTCACGTCATTCTCAGCATCGTATATGCTCCAGAGTTCATCCACCTGCAGCTCCAGTGCCGCAATGCGGTCCGTCACGAGCTGCAGGCCCATGCACTTCCCGCACATGTCGTCGGCAGTGTTCCTGACTTCCCACATAGTACAGGAGGAGTATAACACGCGTCCGAGCTCTCCTGCCATGCCTTAATCCTTAGATTAACTTTATTTTGCAACAATAATGCTAAAGGTTACTTACTGATAAAGAAAAGAAAAAGAAAAACTACTTACCAATCACCAGCCAATCACTTACCCCCTTGGCTGTGACGTCACCTTTCGATTTCTTTCTAGCCTCCCTTCTGCAGCTGCACCGGCTGGCCTCCCGAACTCCCGCCTTCTCGAACTCCCCGGACTGCTCACTGAAGGGCCTTTTGTAGGCCGCTCGCCTCCCGACTCACCAAATTAAGACCTGGACCAGCCAGGATCCTGTACTGTCAAGCGTAAAAATGTGTGTGCTAAATGGAAATTGGTCTGCCATTCCCATCCATTTATCATCAGTGGATGACACTTCGTGTGCTCAAGTGATGAGCAAGTTGCCCTCATTTTTCAAACCAGGCATCGGCAACTTCACGGGTGACAAGTTGCAGATCCACCTGGGCCCGGATGCAAGACCCGTCCATCATAATGCTCAGGCGGTTCTGTACATGATGAGGGAGAAGGTTGAGATCGAACTGGACAGACTTCAACTGGAAGGAATCATATCACCAGTCGAGTTTAGCGAATGGGCCAGTCCAATTTTTCTGGTGTTGAAAAGTGATGGCACGGTCTGGATCTGCAGCGATTACAAGGCAACGATCAACCGCATCTCGTTATAGGATCAGTACCCGTTACCCAAGTCTGACGACCTGTTTGCAATGCTAGCTGGGGGGGAAGTCATTCACCAAATTGGACTTGACCTCCGCTTACATGACACAGGAACTGATGGAATCATCGGGAAAAAAACGACGTGCATCAACACGCAAAACGGACTGTTTATATATCACAGATGCCCATTCGGAATTCGCTCGGCAGCATTCATATTTCAGAGAAACATGGAGAGTTTGCTGAATCCGTTCCGAGAACCGTCATGTTCCAAGATGACATCCTGATCACCGGTCGCGATGGCACCGAATACCTGCACAACCTGGAAGAGGTTCTACGTCATCTGGACAGAGTGGGACTCAGGGTAAAATGCTCCAAATGTGTTTTCATGGCACCAGAAGTCGAATTCCTGGGGAGAAAGATTGCAGCAGATGGCAGCAGTCCTACGGACTCGAAGACAGAGGCCATCAAGAATGCACCCAGACCCCAGAATGTGATAGAGCTGTGTTCGTTCCTGGGTCTTCTCAACTATTTTGATAACTTTCTACCTAGTTTGAGCACATTGCTGGAGACCTTGCACATGTTGCTGAGAAAGGGTAATGACTGGGTTTGGGGCAAATCTCAAGACAGAGCCTTTGAGAAGGCCAGGAACTTGCTATGTTCCAATAAATTATTGGTACACTATGACCCATGTAAGCGGTTAGTGCTGGCTTGCAACGCCTCATCATATGGGGTCGGTTGTATGCTCGAGCAAGCCAATGTATCAGGCAAACTCCAACCAGTTGCATACACATCTAGAAGTCTCTCTAAGGCTGAAAGACGCTATAGTATGGTAGAGAAACAGGCTTCAGCATGCGTATATGGGGTTAGGAAAATGCATCAATACCTGTTGGGGCTTCGATTTGAGCTTGAAACAGACCACAAGCCGCTCATTTCATTGTTTTCTGAGAGCAAAGGTATAAACACCAATGCCTCATCCCGCATCCAAAGATGGGCACTGACATTATCCGCTTATGATTATGTCAGCCGCCACAGACCAGGCACTGAAAACTGTGCTGATGCCCTTAGCCAGCTACCATTGCCCACAACCAGGGTGGAGATGCCTCAGCCCACAGACTTGCTGCTGGTCATGGATGCCTTCAAGAGCAAGGGGTCACCTGGGCCAGCCAGGATCCTGTACTGTCAAGCGTAAAAAGGTGTGTCCTAAATGGAAATTGGTCTGCCATTCCCAGGGAATTGCAGGATGAAATTAAGCCTTATAAGCCTTAAGCAAAGATGAAATGTTTATTCAATCTGATTGTCTATTATGGGGTAATCATGTTGTTATGCCAAAAAAAGGCAGGGAAACTTTTGTGCAAGATTTACACAGTACCCACCCAGCCATTGTCATGATGAAGGCCATTGCCAGGTCTCACGTTTAGTGGCCCAGCATTGACTCGGACTTGGAGTCAAGCATGCATCAGTGCAACACTTGCATGCAACTGAGCAACGCACCTGTGGAGGCTCTGCTGAGTCTGTGGTCATGGGAATGTGAGCATTCGTAATAAGGTGGATGAATTAACTGCGCAGGTAGCTGTTAACGGATAAGATGTAATTGGGATTACGGAGACATGGCTCCAGGGTGACCAAGGCTGGGAACTCAACATCCAGGCGCATTCAATATTCAGGAAGGATAGACAGAAAGGAAAAGGAGGTGGGGTAGCGTTGCTGGTTAAAGAGGATATTAACGCAATAGTAAGGAAGGACATTAGCTTGGATGATGTGGAATCTGTATGGGTAGAGCTGCGGAATACCAAAGGGCAGAAAACGCTAGTGGGAGTTGTATACAGACCACCAAATGGTAGTAGTGAGGTTGGGGATGGCATCAACCAGGACATTAGGCATGCGTGCAATAAAGGTACAGCAGTTATCATGGGTGACTTTAATCTACATATTGATTCGGCTAAGCAATCTGGTAGCAATACGGTGGAGGAGGATTTCCTGGAGTGTATTAGGGATCGTTTTCTCGACCAATATGTCGAGGAACCAATTAGAGAGCATGACATCCTAGACTGGGTCTTGTGTAACAAGAGAGGATTAATTTGCAATTTTGTTGTGCGAGGCCCCTTGGGGAAGAGTGACCATAATCTGGTAGAATTCTTCATTAAGATGGAGAGTGACACAGTTAATTCAGAGACTAGGGTCCTGAACTTAAGGAAAGGTAACTTCGATGATATGAGATGTGAATTGGCTGGAATAGACGGGCAAATGATACTTAAAGGGTTGATGGTGGATAGGCAATGGCAGACATTTAAAGATCACATGGATGAACTTCAACAATTGTACATCCCTGTCTGGCGTAAAAATAAAATGGGGAAGGTGGCTTAACCGTGGCTAACAAGAGAAATTAGGGATAGTGTTAAATCTAAGGAAGAGGCATATAAATTGGCCAGAAAAAGCAACAAACCTGAGGGCTGGGAGAAATTTAGAATTCAGCAGAGGAGGACAAAGGGTTTAATTAGGAGGGGGAAAATAGAGTATGAGAGTAAGCTTGTAGGGAACATAAAAACTGACTGCAAAAGCTCCTAATGATATGTGAAGAGGAAACGATTAGTGACGACAAATGTAGGTCCCTTGCAGTCAGAACCAGGTGAATTTATAATGGGGAACAAAGAAATATCAGACCAATTGAACAAATACTTTGGTTCTGTCTTCACGAAGGAAGACACAAATAACCTTCCGGAAATACTAGAGGACCGAGGGTCTAGCGAGAAGGAGGAACTGAAAGAAATCCTTATTAGTCAGGTAATTGTGTTAGGTAAATTGATGGGATTGAAGGCCAATAAATCTCCAGGGTCTGATAGTCTGCATCCCAGAGTACTTAAGGAAGTGGCCCTATCAATAGTGGATGGATTGGTGCTCATTTTCCTACATTCTATAGTCTCTGGATCAGTTCCTATGGATTGGAGGGTAGCTAATGTAACCCCACTTTTTAAAAAAGGAGGGAGACAGAAAACAGGGAATTATAGACCAGTTAGCCTGACATCGGTATTGGGGAAAGTGTTGGAATCAATTATTAAAGACGTAATAGCAGCATATTTGGAAAGCAGTGACAGGATCGGTCCAAGTCAGCATGGATTTATGAAAGGGAAATCATGCTTGAAAAATCTTCTAGAATTTTTTGAGGATGTAACTTGTAGAGTGAACAAGGGAGAACCAGTGGATGTGGTGTATTTGGACTTTCAAAAGGCTTTTGACAAGGTCCCACACAAGAGATTAGTGTGCAAAATTAAAACACATGGTATTGGGGGTAATGTATTGATGTGGATAGAGAATTGGTTGGCAGACAGGAAGCAAAGAGTAGGAATAAACGGGTCCTTTTCAGAATGGCAGGCAGTGACTGGTGGGGTACCGCAAGGTTCAGTGCTGGGACCCCAGCTATTTACAATATACATTAATGATTTGGACGAAAGAATTGAATGTAATATCTCCAAATCTGCAGATGACACTAAGCTGGGTGGCAGTGTGAGCCATGAGGAGAATGCTAAGAGGCTGCAGGGTGACTTGGACAGGTTAGGTGAGTGGGCAAATGCATGGCAGATGCAGCATAATGTAGATAAATGTGAGGTTATCCACTTGGTGGCAAAAACAGGGAGGCAGAATATTATCTGAATGGTGACAGATTAGGAAAAGGGGAGGTGCAACGAGACCTAGGATCACAGGTGGGACAGATAGTTGTTGAGGGAAGGGGTGGGTGGGACTGGTTTGCCGCACGCTCTTTCTGCTGCCTGCGCTTGATTTCTGCATGCACTCGGCATTGAGACTCGAGGTGCTCAGCGCCCTCTCAGATGCACATCCTCCACTTAGGGCGGTCTTGGGTCAGGGACTCCCAGGTGTCAGTGGGGATGTTGCACTTTATCGGTGAGGCTTTGAGGGCGTCCTTGTGGCATTTCCGCTGCCCTCCTTTGGCTCATTTGCCATGAAGGTGCTCCGAGTAGAGCACTTGCTTTGGGAGTCTCGTGTCTGGCATGCGGACTATGCAGCCTGCCCAGCGGAGCTGATTGAGTGTGGCCAGTGCTTCAATCCTGGGGATGTTAGCCTGAATGAGGATGCTGATGTTGGTATGCCTGTCCTCCCAGGGGATTTGTAGGATCTTGCGGAGACATCGTTGGTGATATTTCTCTAGCAACATGAGGTGCCTACTGTACATGGTCTATGTCTCTGAGCCTTACAGGAGGGCAGGTATTACTACAGCCCTGTAGACCATGAGCTTGGTGGCAAATTTGAGTGCCTGGTCTTCAAACACTCTTTTCTTCAGACGGCGGAAGGCTGCACTGGTGCAACGAAGGTGGTGTTGGATCTCGTTGTCGATGCCTGCTCTTATTGATAGGAGGTTCCCGGATATGGGAAGTGGTCCACAGTGTCCAGGGCCGCAAAGTGGATCTTGATGACTGTGCGGTGAGGACAGGCTGGTGGAGGACCTTTGTCTTACAGATGTTTAGCGTAAGGCCCATGCATTCGTACGCATCAGTAAATACGTCGACTATGTCCAGGAGTGCGGCCTCTGTATGTGCACGGACACAGGCGTAATCCGCGTACTGTAGCTCGACGACAGAGGTTGGGGTGGTCTTGGATCTGGCCTGGAGACGGCGCAGGTTGAACAGGTTCCCACTGGTTCTGTAATTTAGTTCCACTCCAGCGGGGAGCTTGTTGACTGAGTTGGAACATGGCGGCGACAAAGATTGAGAAGAGGCTCTCGTATTGGACTGTTCAGCCACCAAAGAACTCACTTCAGGAGTGGAAGTAAGTCTTCCTCGATTCCGAGGAACTGCCTATGATGATGATGATGATGTCATGGTACATCAGTCATTGCAAGTTGCCATGCAGATGCAGCAGGCGGTGAAGAAGGCAAATGGCATGTTGGCCTTCATAGCGAGAGGATTTGAGTATTGGAGCAGGGAGGTCTTACTGCAGTTGTACAGGGCCTTGGTGAGGCCACATCTTGAATATGGTGTACAGTTTTGGTCTCCTAATCTGAGGAAGGACATTTTTGCTATTGAGGGAGTGCAGTGAAGGTTCACCAGACTGATTCCCAGGATGGCAGGACTGACCTTTGAAGAAAGACTGGATCGACTAGGCTTATATTCTCTGGAATTTAGAAGAATGAGAGGGGATCTCATAGAAACATATAAAATTCTGACAGGATTGGACAGGTTGGATGCAGGAAGAATGTTCCCGTTATTGGGGAAGTCCAGAACCAGATAAGGGGTAAGCCATTTAGGACCGAGATGAGGAGAAACTTCTTCACTCAGAGAATTGTGAACCTGTGGAATTCTCTACCACAGAAAGTTGTTGAGGCCAGCTCGTTAGATATATTCAAAAGGGAGTTAGATGTGGCCCCTACAGCTAAAGGGATCCAAAGGTATGGAGAGAAAGCAGGAATGGGGTACTGAAGTTGCATGATCAGCCATGATTATATTGAATGGTGGTGCAGGCTCGAAGGGGTGAATGGCCTATTCCTGCACCTATTTTCTGTTTCTATGTTTCTATGGCCATCCAAACCATGGTCAAGGATCCACATAGACTTTGCCAGCCCCTTTCTCGAAAAAATGCTTTTAGTGGTAGTGGATGCTTACTCCAAATGGATTGAATGCGTAATCATGTCACCCAGCACGTCCACAGCCACTATTGAAAGCCTCCGGGCCATGTTCGCCACCCATGGCCTGCCCGACGTCCTTATCAGCAACAACGGACTGTCTTTCACCAGTTCAGAGTTCCATGAGTTTATGACCCGTAATGGCATCAAGCATGTCAGGTCTGCCCCTTTCAAACCGGGCTGTCCAAACCATTAAGCAGAGCCTAAAGTGCGTGACTCATGGCTCCCTACAGACCCACTTGTCCCACATTCTGCTCAGTTACCGGACGAGACCCCACTCGCTCACCGGGGTCCCTCTTGCTGAGCTGTTAATGAAGAGAAGCCTCAAAACCAGGCTCTCCCTTGTACACCCGGATCTAAATGATCACGTCGAAACCAGAAGGCAACGGCAGCAATGGTACCACGATCACGCGGCCGTATCACGTGACATTGCTGTTCATGACCCTGTGTTTGTCCTGAATTATGGTCATGGTCCAAAGTGGGTTGCTGGCACGATTTTAGCCAAGGAAGGGAACAGGGTGTTTGTAGTCAAACTGTTAAATGGCCAAACGTGCAAGAGGCACATTGACCAAACCAAACTGCAATTCACAGACAACCCAGAACAAATTGAAGATGACATCATCATCGATCAACCAACACACATCCAACCATCAATTGACCCTTACGTCATTCATGAAGACGGATCTACCATCCCTGATAGTCCTGTCAGACCGACTGCTCCACAATGCAGCAATGGTCCTTCTAACTCACCCAAGCTTGGGTTCGAACTGGGAGCGGAAGGCCCCGGACCGTCTCAACTTGTAAATACAACTTGTACCAAGAACATTGGGGGGAATGATGTTATGTATGTTAACTGGATTTTACCTGCCACCGGAGGGCGCGACTGTTGGAGTCCTAATGGTCACTGGCAGACACGTGCAAATCGTGTATATAATGTTGGCAGCCATGTTTAATCAACACTTTGAGAATAAATCAACTGGAGTAAGGTCACGCTTGAAGTAGCTCACGGTACTTCGCCTCGTGGAGTTATTCGATACTTAACAACCCCAAGAGTCCAGTGTCTGAAAATATGTCTGTTGAGATGGTCACTTCACCTGAGTAGAACTCCAGAGTCAGTGCAAACTCCCCCGAAGTTGAAGCAGCCTTTTGAATGAAGTGACCTGCGATTTTAAAAATGGCAGCCACACCGCTGGCGTTAGTTCAGAACATTTCCACTTTTTATGGGCGTTTTTTTGGGCGAGCGATATTGTGGGCGATATGTGTGCGAGGTGGTGAAAGTGACGGTGGCCGATCTCCAGGGCGTTAGTTTCGCCAAATGTGGTCTTTACGACCAAAAAAAATGGGCGGGCGGTATTATTGAATCTCGGCGTTAATTCCTTATGGAAAGTAATGCTGGGCGATATTATGGGCATTCTGATGACTCCGCCCCAAAAAAAGTGGGCGGGCGGTATTATTTTTTCCCAGTGTTAAGCACATGGGGAAGTAACGCTCGGTGATAAGTTTCCTAAAAATGCCCATCAGTTTCCATTTTGTGCCAAAATTGGGGATATATAGGCGTTATATGTCATTTCAGTGGAAAAATGGGCGTTAAATGGACGTTAAGCATGCAAAAAAAATGGAGGTTTCTAGCCCCATGACACTAAGAATATTCCAATAGGAGATAATCAAGGGGCTAAGCGGAGGGAGGAACTTAATACAATCACTATCACGAAAGAAGTAGTACTCGGTAAAATAATGGGACTAAAGGCAGACTGATGGCTTGCTCCCTCGGCTCCTAAAAGAAGTAGCTGCAGGGATAGAGGATGGATTAGCTGTACTCTTCCAAAAATTCCCTGGATTCTGGGGAGGTCCCAACAGATTGGAAAACCGCAAATGTAACACCCCTATTTAAAAAAGAAGGCAGACAGAAAGCAGGAAACTATAAACCGGTTAGCCTAACATCTGACATTGGGAAAATGCTGGAATCCATTATTAAGGAAGCAGTAGCAGGACATTTGGAAAAACATAATTCAATCAAGCAGAGTCAGCATGGTTTTATGAAAGGGGAATCATGTTTGACAAATTTGTTGGAGTTCTTTGAGGAAGTAACAAGCAAGGTGGATAAGGGGGAACCAGTGGATGTAGTGTTTTTGGATTTCCAGGAGGCATTCGATAAGGTGCCACATAAAAGCTTACTGCACAAGACAAAAGTTCACGGGGTTGGGGGTAATATATTAGCATGGATAGAGGATTGGCTAACTAACAGAAAACAGAGAGTCGGGATAAACAGCTCAGTTTCCGGTTGGCAAACAGTGACTAGTGGGGTGCCGCAGGGATCAGTGCTAGGGCCTCAAATACTTACAGTCTATATTAATGGCCTGGATGAAGGGACTGAGTGTAATGTAGCCAAGTTTGCTGATGATACAAAGATGAGTGGTAAAGCAAATTGTGAGTAAGTCGCAAAAAGTCTGCAAAGGGATATAGATAGGCTAAGTGAGTGGGCAACAATTTTGTAGATGAAGTATAATGTAAGAACATGTGAGGTTATCCACTTTGGCAGAAATAATAGAAAAGCAAATTATAATTTAAATGGAGAAAAATTGCAAAATGCTTCAGTAAAGAGGGTCCTTGTGCATGAAACACAAAAAGTTAGTATGCAGGTACAGCAAGTAATCAGGAAGGTAAATGGAATGTTGGCCTTTATTGCAAGGGGGATAGAGTATAAAAGCAGAGAAATCCTGTTACAACTGTACAGGGTATTGGTGAGGCCGCATCTAGAGTACCGCGTGCAGTTTTGGTCTCCGTTATTAAGGAAGGATATACTTGCATTGGAGGCTGTTCAGAAAAGGTTCACTAGGTTGTTTCTGGAGATGACTTATGAAGATAGGTTGAGTAGGTTGGGACTATACTCATTGGAGTTCAGAAGAATGAGAGGTGATCTTACCGAAACCTATCAGAAAATGAGAGGGCTCGACAAGTTGGATACAGAGAGGATATTTCCATTTATAGGGGAACCTAAAACTAGGGGGAATAGTCTCAGAATAAGGGGCCGCCCATTTAAAACTGAGATGAGGAGAAATTTATTTTCTCAGAGGGTTGTAAATCTGTGGAATTCGCTTCCCCAGAGAGCTGTGGAGGCTGGGTCATTGTATATATTTAAGACGGAGATAGACAGATTTTTGAGCGATAAGGGAGCAAAGGGTTATGGGGAGCAGGCAGCAAAATGGAATTGAGTCCATGATCAGATCAGCCATGTTTTTATTAAATGGCTGAGCAGGCTCAAAGGGTCAAAATGCCTACTCCTGCTCCTATTTCTTGTGTTCCCGTGGGATGGGCATGGTTAAAACTGGTCCTTGAATGTTGATTAAATCATCTTGCACTATACCTAACGATATGTCTCTCGGTTAAAATAGAATCGATATTCTTGTGTGGCTAGAAATTAACTTGAACATAAAGTTGTTTACACAGATAACACAGCCACAGATTGCTGTAATGAGACTAGTTAGCCTTAACGTATTAATAATTTTTGGTTGCGAATTAAGTAGAAGCTACATAACATGGACTACCAGTTTTTTCCTGAAAACAATGGCCCCAAAATTTGGGTGTGGATAGTGTGGAAAGAGTGGTGAAAGAATTTTGGCTCAAATTTGTCTTACCAGAATTCCGTCCCAACCAAAGTGCTCCTTTAAATTCCAGTGGAGTGTTATGGGTGATCTTCCACGCATTGCCCCTACGTCAAGAGATTCCTGAGTGACTCACAACAGTGGGGATCAATTATCTTCTCCAAAATAACTTCAGGGGAAAAGAAAACCGGGCGCAGTGTAAAAAATAGGCTGTTGATTTGCTATGAGTCCACGTTCCACTACTGGCATAGAACAATTTCATCCCCTTTATTTTTCTGCTATTCAATGGTCAGAAGAAGGCTCATTTCAAATGAATGAGCCAATTATGGCAAGAAGTATTTTGTTGCACCTGAGCGATGTTATATCACCAAGATTATGACCCCCATATTTATTCAGAATGTTTGGTGAGTTTATGCATTAAAATGACCGTATTGATATTTATGTAGGTGGAATCTGGTCAGCAACTTTTCCATCGGGTTTCCACCCCTTAATGACTGCACTGTAATTTTAACAATCTGGGGACTTCCATGTGTATGCTCACTAATACTGCTGGGAACTCTTTCGCATTTATCAAATGAGGAGGAGTGGAGTCCCCAAATCCCATGACTTGCACTCCAAATGCACCAACGTTAACTTAGAATGAAATGAAAGAATCATCAGCTGGTATTGTTAAACGTGCTTTACTTTGGAACCTGCAGCATCAAGAACCTTTCAAATGAGATTGCTGGAGTTACAGCAGAGCTTTTAACTATGTTTTACTATGTTAAAAGCACTATATCAATGCAAATTGTTGTTTTTGTTAAAACATTTTTTATTGCCTTGTATTTGGATTGAGTTGGGCTTTCCTCTTACAGCCCGAGGGCTTCATGGACCACTTGAATATTTTTACACAAATCCACAGTAAATGGTTCTGAGTACCGGGTCTGGGATTCTCTATGGGCATTACTGTGTCTGCAATTTTAATGGAGGAGGAGAAGGAGCACGTAAATATGTGTGAAATGATTTTGGATAAATTTAATGGGGGAGAAATTCAGGGCATTTGTGCCTCCCCATTTGCGCCTCCTGTTACGAGGCGACTTTTCGATGTTTCACCCGGGCGTGGCAACATTACCAACTCCCGCGAAATTCCACAGGCGTTTAACAGCGGCGCTAGCCAGTAGCACCTGCTCCTGCCAGTAACGCCCCGAGCTGCTGCGTTGGCGATGGCAACGTCATCACCATGCGCAGCAATATGTTTTCGCCTCGGAGCAGAAATTCGGTAGCGGGGCATGTACCAGACTTTAGGCCGCTCGCGGAGCGAAAATTAAAGGGGAGGTGCGGCGCTCCAAATGTTATAAATGGCCAACTAATCAGTCACGGCATTCTGATCTTCATTTCGTGGGGTCCATGCCATGATGTTGCAGCCCGGCACTCTGCTGCTGTGCTGGGCTGCTGTTTCAGTGGTGTAGCGGTGACCTCTTCTCCCTAATGCAGAGTCCGCAGTGTAGCGCTGGAAAATTCACGAAGGTTAGCACCCCAGCCCGCCCCCGAGAGGAACTGGAGCACGAGACTTTGTGCTTCAGTTCCTCTTGGGGGCGGAAAGCCCAATTTAGCTGCCAGGATGGGTCTTCTGTGGCTGGCGCAGGAAGTCCTGCCTCGCAGCTGTTACCATCCCCGACCGGGAATTTCACCATGATTAACTTTGTTTGGAATCCTTTGTGGTGGCTCTTATTCCAGCTTTGTACCCAAGAGGATGCTGCGATATTCCGTGACAGAGGGATGGTATGTTGGGGATGTGGAGTAACAGGGATCTGGGGTTTCATTCATTCGAATCGGAGTCTGATGAGGAATTCATGGAGCGCCCATTCGGAAGGACGCGTAGCTGCTTGCTTTCTCTTCCTCATCCTCTTCCTCTTCCTATTCCTCTAGCTTCTCTTCCTCTTCCCCCACCTTTCCCTCATCCCCCTCTTGAGGTGGTCCTGCAATCTCTGGTCATGATGGGCAAGTCATGAAGCATGCAGCAGACCACCAGAAAATGGGACACCCATTCCAGCGTGTACTGGAGGGCTCCTTCCGAGCAGTCAAGGCAGAGGAGCTCGAAGGTTTGCTTGATGATGTTACTGGTGGAAGCACGGCTCTCATTCTAGGAGTCCTAGACACGAGTAATGGGATTGCAGAGGGGAGTCATGAGTCAGATGCAGGGTGGCTAGCGCTTGTCTCTGAACAGCCACTGTCGAATTTGATGTAGTGGCTGGAAGGCTGCTGACACACTGGACTCACGCAGGATGAAGGCATCATGGCTGCTGCCAGGATAGCGGGCATTGACCATCAAGTAGCGTTTGAGGTGGTCTCACATCTGTGATGTATTCACAGAACACAGCACACACAACTCCTAACATGGCAGGCAGCTCTCTCGGAAGCCTCCGGAAATCTGCCTGGTTCTGTTTAATTATTAACTGTGCAATTACAGTACACAATACGTCCACATCCATAGTGTGGAGCGACAAACATTACAAGCTTACAGACATTACACATCTCCCTCCTTAATGAAGAAGTTATTATAACAAACATCATACATGACTTTCATGTTTATACATAACACAGGATATAAACTTATTTTTTTTCCATATTTACAAATTTAACTTTACCACTTGTTTTCTGTTTCGAAGAGGATACCTTCGCTCTCAAACCGAACCTTCCAAACATGGTATTGAATCTAAACTCATTCGAGGCTCATCCTGAGGAACGTTTTCCTCCACGGAATTTCCTTGATTTTCATTTGAACTCACTCTAACTTCAGGCTCTTTGTTTTCCTGACTCAGACTCGGACTTTCATTCTGATTCTCTCCTGGATTTGTTTCCAGTACATTGGATTTAGGATTTGCTACTGGTGTATCAAAACTATCTGATGAGTCAGAAATAATTGAATCATTCCCACCTTCAACTCTTTCCATGTCTCTAGGTAAAATATGATCAATATGAACAAACCTAACCTGTCCATTATCAAACATCTTTACCAAATATGTGCGAGGACCACATATCTTCACCACTCTTCCTGGTAACCACTTTAACCATTTATGGTGTTGGTTTTTCACTCTCACCTTCTGGTTTAATTTCACACTTCTCTCTTTTACTCTACCTCTATCATGATTCTCCTTCTGTCTTAATTGTATCTCTTCTGTGGACTGTGCCAAATTTGGCTTTAACAACGAGAATCTGGTTCGTGGCTGTCGTTTGAGAAACAACTCTGCTGGTGGGGTTGCATGAGGAGTATTTTGATATGTAATCAAAAAATTCACCAATTTGTGATCCAATGACAACTGTCGTTTCCTTGGATTTGGATCTAACATTTGCTTTATGAGGGCACGTTTTACAATTTGTACAGTGTGCTCTGCTGCACCATTCGAAGCAGGATGATATGGTGGAACCTTGGTATGTTTCACACCATTTTTGCTCGTGAATTGTGCAAATTCTTCTGAACGAAATTGTTGTCCATTATCTGAAACAATCTCTTCAGGGAGGCCAAATAAAGAAAATAATTTTCGGAAAATGTGCAATGTTTTACTTGTTGTTATTTTCCACATTGGAAACACCTCAACCCACTTCGAATGGCTATCAATCACAATGAACAATTGTTGTCCTTCTAACTCAGCAACATCAATATGTAGCCTTTGCCACACCCTGGGAGTGGATGCATTTCTAATTGCATCCAATTTTTCCATGGTTGGATGTAAACCATCTTTGTCTACTCTGCACCCTAAGTACTCCACTGAGTTTTTAAATAACTCTCACTTACAAGCAGATACTTGTACTCTGTGCTTCTCTAGCCATTTGAGGACTTCATTCAATATGTTATTATGAATTTGCCTATTTGGTGCTGAAATTAGTATATCATCCAAATAACATACTACCCCTTCAATACCTTGCAAAATCTGGAATATGGCATGGGCGGAAGACACTCCAAATGGTAGCCTTTTAAATTGACATAGGCCTAGATGAGTATTTATAGTCAAACATGACTTGGGCTCCTCATCTAGTTCAAGCTGTAAGTAGGCATTCGTAAGATCCAGTTTTGAGAAGATCTGACCACCTGTTGTGAACAAATCTTCTGTATTCGGCAATATATTGGGGACATTACCCTCTCGAACCTGGTTTACGGTTACTTTATAATCACCACACAATCTTACCTTACCATCGGACTTAGGTACAACAACAATGGGTGTAGCCCAATTGCATCGATCTATCTTACAAATAATGTTCTCAGTCTCTAGTCTTTTGAGTTCTTGCTCAACTTTCTCCTCGAGTGCATATGGTACGGAACATGGCTTGTAGTAAACCGATCTAGTGTCCTTCTGTACCCTGACACTCGCCTTGAAGCCTTGGATCGGACTGCCCGTTTCGCAGAACACCTTCGGATAGTTCTTGATAACCTCATCCGTTGATGAAAATCTCGCTTCCACACAGAAAATCTTACTCCAATCCAGCTTCAGTGAGCTCAACCAATTTCTTCCTAGTAAGGCAGGCTTGTCTCCTTTCACTACTATTAGAGGCAAGTTCTGAAATTGATCTTTATATTTCACCAGTACGGTGATACGACCTACCACAGGAATTTTCACTCCCGAGTAGCCTCGCAGCTCTATCTTGGATTTCTCCAGTTGGAAATCACACAATTTGTTGAGGTACAGCGACTCCAGTACTACACTCATGGATGCACCCGTGTCAATTTCCATTGGTATCTTGAATCCCACAACATCTATGTGGATTTTGATGCTTTCCGTATCGCTGTCCGTTAACCTCGTGCTCCTGATGATGTGTGACTCTAACATCTCCTCGTCCTGTTATTGTTCTTCCATGCTATGTAGTCTCTTGGGATTTCTACTCATAGCTTTGAACACTGGACTCATATTTTTGAAAGCTGGTTTACCCTTCAGTCGGCATGCCTTCGCAAGATGCCCAGTCTTTCTGCAGAAGAAACACTCTGCCTTCACGTATGGACAACTTTGAGCAATGTGTTGTCCCAGGCACCGAAAGCATGACTTCGACGCTCTGTTAGAATTTCCAGTTTCTAAGACTTTGGGCCCCCACCATCTTTTACTTTGAACCTGCAGGTGATTTACCTCGGTTGACTGACAACCGTAATTATTATTTAATTTTCGGGAATATTGTTCGGCCATGCCCATCGACCTCGCTGTCTGACAAGCAATCTCAAAAGTCAAGTCATCCATCGTCAATAACTTCTTTCTGACCGCATAATTTTTCACCCCACAAACAAAACGATCCCGTAATGCTCGGTTTTGAAAGTTTCCAAAGTTACAGTGCATTGATAGCTTTTTTAATGCAACGATGTAATCACTGATACATTCATCAGCCTTTTGTTTCCGAATCCCGAAACGATAGCTTTCAGCAATTTCTAATAGTTTGGGTATATAGTGCTGCTCCAGCTTCGTTAAAATCTCTTTAAGCGTTGTGTCCTTTGGCTCATCAGGCACAAGCAGATTTACAAGGGTTTCGTATAATGCCGGACCTGCCTCCGATCGCTCTCTTACGTTCCAACACAGCCCGGTTCTGGACTGCATTGTCTGGAACTTCGATTATGTTATTTGCAATGAAATACATTTCTAGCCAATCCACATACGCTTTAAAACGTTCCCAGTTGTGTCTATATTCCCCCAAATGTCCGATTACACCTGCCATTTAATCTCTAGTTGTTCACACCATGTGCTGTATTTTACCTCGGATTTTGTAGCTTTTTTCCAAAGACAGAAACTTCCAAAGTCTCTCTGTCAGCTGGCTGAATCCTTCACCAACAAAATTTAAGATTTAAATCATCCGAAAAATCCCATCCTCGTCGCCAAATGTGATATATTCACAGAGCACAGCACACACAGCTCCTAACATGGCAGGCAGCTCTCTCGGAATCCTCCAACACTCACTGCACATTGAGTGAGTGATAGCCTTTGGGGTTACGGAAAATCTCAGGATTGTTATACGGCACCCATAATGCCATGTAGGAACATAGGAACAGGAGTAGGTCATTGAACTCCTTGAGCCTGTTCTGCCATTCAATTAGATCATGGCTGATCTGCGACCTAGCTCCATAGACCTGCCTTTGGCCCATATCCCTTAATGTCTTTGGTTCACAAAAAGCTTTCAATCTCAGATTTAAAATTAACAATTGATGTAGCATCAATTGCCATTTGCGGAAGAGAGTTCCAAACTTCTACCACCCTTTGTGTGTAGAAGTGTTTTCTAATTTCACTCCTGAAAGATCTGGCTCTCATTTTTAGACTATACCTCCGAGTCCTAGACTCCCCAACTAATGGAAATAATTTATCTCTATCTATCCTATATGTTCCCCTATCTTGAAAACTTCGTACTGATCACCCTTTAGCCTTCTAAATTCTATGCAATACAACCACAATTTATGTATTCTCTCCTCGTAACTTAACCCTTGAAGTCCGGGTATCATTCTGGTAAACCTACGCTGCACTTCCTCCAAGGCCAATATATCCTTTCTCAGGCATGATGTCCAGAACTGCCCACAGTACTCCAGGTTTGGTCTAACCAGGGTTTTGCAGCATAACTTCTACCCCCTTGTATTCTAGTCCTCTGGATATAAAGGCCAGCATTCCATTAGCCTTTTTAATTACTTTCCGTCTCTGTTCATGGCATTTTAATGATCTATGTACCTCGACCCCCAAGTCTCCATTTAGAAAGTACCCTGTTCTATCCTTTTTAGGTCAAAAATGGATGACCTCACATTTGCCAACATTGAAATCCATTTGCCACAGTTTTGCCCATTTACTTAATCTGTCAATATCCATTTGAACATAAGAACATAAGAATTAGGAACAGGAGTAGGCCATCTAGCCCCTCGAGCCTGCTCCGCCATTCAATAAGATCATGGCTGATCTGGCCGTGGACTCAGCTCCACTTACCCGCCCTCTCCCCGTAACCCTTAATTCCCTTATTGGTTAAATATCTATCTATCTGTGACTTGAATACATTCAATGAGCTAGCCTCAACTGCTTCCTTGGGCAGAGAATTTCACAGATTCACAACCCTCTGGGAGAAGAAATTCCTTCTCAACTCGGTTTTAAATTGGCTCCCCCGTATTTTGAGGCTGTGCCCCCTAGTTCTAGTCTCCCCGACCAGTGGAAACAACCTCTCTACCTCTATCTTGTCTATCCCTTTCATGATTTTGAATGTTTCTATAAGATCACCCCTCATCCTTCTGAACTCCAACGAGTAAAGACCCAGTCTACTCAATCTAGCATCATAAGGTAACCCCCTCATCTCCGGAATCAGCCAAGTGAATCGTCTCTGTACTCCCTCCAAAGCCAGTATATCCGTCCTTAAGTAAGGTGACCAAAACTGCACACAGTACTCCAGGTGCGGCCTTACCAATACCTTATACAGTTGCAACAGGACCTTCCTGCTTTTGTACTCCATGCCTCTCGCAATGAAGGCCAACATTCCATTCGCCTTCCTGATTACCTGCTGCACCTGCAAACTAACTTTTTGGGATTCATGCACAAGGACCCCCAGGTCCCTCTGCATCTCAGCATGTTGTAATTTCTCCCCATTCAAATAATATTCCCTTTTACTGTTTTTTTTCCCAAGGTGGATGACCTCACACTTTCCGACATTGTATTCCATCTGCCAAACCTTCGCCCATTCGTTTAACCTATCCAAATCTCTTTGCAGCCTCTCTGTGTCCTCTACACAACCCGCTTTCCCACTAATCTTTGTGTCATCTGCAAATTTTGTTACACTACACTCTGTCCCCTCTTCCAGGTCATCTATGTATATTGTAAACAGTTGTGGTCCCAGCACCGATCCCTGTGGCACACCACTAACCACCAATTTCCAACCCGAAAAGGACCCATTTATCCCAACTCTCTGCTTTCTGTTCGCCAGTCAATTCTCGATCCATGCTAATACAGTTCCTCTGACTCCGCGTACCTCTATCTTCTGCAGTAACCTTTTGTGTGGCACCTTATCGAATGCCTTTTGGAAATCTAAATACACCACATCCATCGGTACACCTCTATCCACCATGCTCGTTATATCCTCAAAGAATTCTAGTAAATTAGTTAAACATGATTTCCCCTTCATGAATCCATGCTGCGTCTGCTTGATTGCACTATTCCTATCTAGATGTCCCGCTATTTCTTCCTTAATGATAGTTTCAAGCATTTTCCCCACTACAGATGTTAAACTAACAGGCCTATAGTTACCTGTAATTTGTAATTTTGTGCTTTCATCTACACTGCCGACAATGCCACCTATCTTTGTGTCATCGGCAAATTTGGATCTATGACTTTCTATGCCATCATCTAAATCATTAATAAATATGGTGAATAGTTGAGGCCCCAACACAGATCCCTGCAGTACACCACTAATCACCTCCTGCCAATTAGAGTACCTGCCCATTATCCCTACTGCCTGTCTCCTGCCGCTCAGCCACTTTCCTAACCAGGTCAATAATTTGCCCTCAATTCCGTAGGCTTTCTACCTTAGTCAACAGTCTCTTATGTGGAACTTTATCAAATGCCTTCTGGAAGTTAGTATAAATAACATCCATAGACATTCCCCTGTCCACTACTTTAGTCACCTCCTCAAAAAATTCACTCAGGTTTGTCAGGCATGATCTACCTTTCACAAATCCATGTTGGCTCTCTCTGATCAACTGAACATTTTCGAGGTGTTCAGTCACCCTATTCTTAATTATAGACTCCTGCAATTCCTGACAACAGATGTTAGACTAACTGGTTGATAATTCCCTGGTTTCCCTGTCTCGCCATTCTTAAGTAGCGGAGTGACATGTACAATTTCCCAATCTAAAGGAATGGTTCCTGAATCAAGAGAACTTTGGAAGATTATAATTAGGGCATCTGCAATGTGCTTGCCTACTTCCTTTCAACCTTGGAATGGAAACCATCTGGTCCTGGGGATTTGTTACTCTTTAGTCCCATTATTTTCTTCATTATGGTTATTTTACTTATATTAATTTTATTGAGTCTCTGTCTCTGATTTAATATTAGTTTCCTTGAGATTTCTGGAATGCTATCCTCTTCCTATACTGTAAATACTGACTCAAAGTAATCATTCAACAGTCAACATGTTGGCCATTTCCTTATTATCGTTGACAATATCACTGCTTTCAGTTTTTAAGGGGCCAACATTGCTCCTGACTACCCTCTCTTTCTTTCCCATTTGCCAGGAACTGTGCATTTTTGGGGCTTTTTGCATGCTTTTTCTTTTAGTTTTATGCTGTTGCTTACCTTTTTAGTCTTCCATGACTGGGGTTTTTTTTGGCAAGGAGGAGTATAAAATGGTTCTGTGGGTGCAGTCGATGGTGCCCTGCACCATGGGGAAGCCCGCTATTCTGGCAAAGCCACATGCATGCTCATCCTGCTTCTCTCTGCTCAGCATTCTGATCTTCATATCGCAGGGTCCGTGCCGCGATGTTGCAGCCCAGTACTCCACTTCTGTGCCAGGCTTCTCACTGATGCAGAGTTCACAACGTGCCCTCCCTTTTAATGGAAGGGGAGGGCCCTCTGCTCCTGCCAGCATTATGCACCTCTCCGCAGAGCACTGGAAAATTCCCAAAGGTTAGCGCCCCGGTCCCGCTCCCAAGAGGAAGTGGAGTCTTTGTGTTTCAGTTCCACTCGGGGGCGGTAAGCCCAATTTAACTGCCGGGGCTGAACATTTGCGCAGGAAGTCCCTCGCAACTGTTACCACAGTACGCAATTTCGCCCCGCATATTCCCTGAATGTTAAAAAATCGTAAAGGCAAATATTATACAGCGACTTGTATAAGTCTTTCCTAGACTTTAACTACCTGATTTATTTTATTATGTTTTTAAAAATGTATCTGAAAAAGAATATGCTGACTGAAGGATGTGTCAATTGCTACTTTTGCTTTATTCACCACTTATCCCCTTACATGGTTTTATTCACTTCACCACATTTTATCACTAAAAACAAAAGTATAATATTGTATACAGATGCTTTTGGAACAAGTACACTGTAGATTTTTGTTCACAGTTATTAATATTTTGATCTTACAAACTGGAATACTACACAATTCTGTCAGATCAATGTATTATACAGTATGAGGAATCGAAAACTATCTTTTCTTGACTGAAAATAATTCAGTTAAATGTGGTTGATTAAATAAGAACATAAAAACATAAGAAATAGGAGCAGGAGTAGGCCACCTGGCCCCTTGAGCAAGCTCCGCTATTTAATAAGATCATGGCTGATCTGGTCATGGACTCAGCTCCACTTCCCTGCCCACTCCCCATAACCCTTTATTCTCTTATCGCTCAAAAATCTGCCTATCTCCGCCTTAAATATATTCAATGACCCAGCCTCCACAGCTCACTGCGGCAGAGAATTCAACAGATTTACAACCCTCTGAGAGAAGAAATTTCTCCTCATCTCAGTTTTACATGGGCGGCCCCTTATTCAAAGACAATGATGCCTACATTTAGTTTACCCTATGGGTGGAAATATCCTCTTTGCATCCACCTTGTTGAGCCCCCTCATTATCTCATATGTTTCGATAAGATCACCTCTCATTCTTCTGAACTCCAATGTGTATAGGCCCAAACTACTCAACCTATCTTCATAAGTCAATCCCTTCATCTCCGGAATCAAACTAGTGAACCTTCTCTGAAAAGCCTCCAATGCAAGTATATCCTTATTTAAATACGGGGACCAAAACTGGACACAGTACTCCAGGTGTGACCTCACCAGTACCCTATACAGTTGTAGCAGGACCTATCTGCTTTCATACTCTATCCCCCTTGAAATAAAGGCCAATATTCAATTTGCCTTCCTGATTACTTGCTGTACCTGCATACTAACTTTTTGTGTTTCATGCACAAGGACCCCCGGGTCCCACTGTACTGCAGCACTTTGCAATTTTTCTCCACTTAAATTATAATTTGCTTTTCTATTTTTTATGCCTAAGTGGATAACCTCACATTTTCCCACGTTATACTCCACCTGCCAAATGTTTGCCCACTCACTTAGCCTGTCTGTATCCCTTTGTAGATTTTGTGTATCCTCCTCACAATTTGCTTTCCCACCCATCTTTTTAACATCAGAAAACTTGGCTACATTACACTTGGTCCCTTCATCCAAGTCATTAATATAGATTGTCAATAGTTGTGAACCCAGCACTGATCCCTGCGGAACCCCACTAATCACTGTTTGCCAACCGGTAAATGACCCGTTTATCCCGACTCTCTGTTTTTGGTTAGTTAGCCAATCCTCTAATCATGCTAATATATTACCCCCAACCTTGTGAACATCTATCTTGTGCAGTAACCTTTATGTGGCATCTTATCAAATGCCTTCTGGAAATCCTAAAACATCACATCCACTGGTTCCCCCTTATCCACCCTGCTTGTTACATCCTCAAAGAACTGCAGCAAATTTGTTAAACATGATTTCCCTTTCATAAAACCATGCTGATTCTGCTTGATTGAATTATGTTTTTCCAAATGTCCCACTACTGCTTCCTTAATAATGGACTCCAGCATTTTCCCAACGACAGATGTTAGGCTAACTGATCTATAGTTTGCTGCTTTTTGTCTGCATTCTTTTTAAATAGGGGTGTTACATTTGCCCAGAATCCAGGGAATTTTGGTAGATTACAATCCATGAATCCACTATCCCTGCAGCCACTTCTTTTAAGACCCTAGCTTATAAGCCATCAGGTCCAAGGGACCTATCCGCCTTTAGTCCCATTATTTTACTGAGTACTTCTTCATTAGCGATAGTGATTGTATTAAGTTCCTCCCTCCCTATAGTCCCTTGATTATCCACTATTGGGATGTTTTTAGTGTCTTCGACCATAAAGACCGATACAAAATATGTGTTCAACATCTGTGCTATTTCCCTGTTCTCCATTATTAATTCCCCAGTCTCATCCGCTAGAGGACCAACATTTACTTGAGCCATTCTTTTCCATTTTATGTACCTGTAGAAACACTTACTATCTGTTTTTATATTTCTTGCTAGTTTACTTTTATAATCTATCTTCCCTCTCTTTATCATATTTTTAGTCGCTCTTTGCTGACTTTTAAAAGTTTCCCAATCCTCTGGCCTCCCACTAGTCTTGGCCACTTTGTATGCCCTTGTTTTCAATTTGATACCCTCCCTTATTTCCTTAGTTAGCCACGGATGGTTATCCCTTCTCTTACAGTCTTTCCTTCTCATTGGGATATATTTTTGTTGCGAGTTATGAAATATCTCCTTAAATGTCTGCCACTGCTCATCAACCGTCCCAAATCTATTTTCCTAGTCCGCTTTAGCCAACTCTGCCCTCATACCTGTTATGTCTTGCATAAAGAATCTGACCAGATACCGTGAGCTATAAGTAACGTCGTTCTTCCGTAGGTCTCCAGAGTGCCTCTCTAGCCTGTGAGGCCTCCTTATGTACAGCTGCTCCCAAGAGATTGTGCAATCCCTTGGGACTCCAGGAGATGAGCCCTCTGGTGATTAACCAAGGTATTTATAGGTTTACATATATAACAACACTCCCCTCCCCCACCCAAAGTCAATAGTGCAACTATTTACAATGTGAGTCGATCTGGGGCCTTCCTTTCCCTGGCTGATCGTCTCGGTGCAAATGCTGGTTTTGGTGAGTCATTTGTTGGGCCCTCTCTGGGCTGCTGCACAGCTGGCCTTGCCAGGCTGCTGCGTGTGGTGAGTCTTGCTGGGCTGTTGCAGGTGATGGGTTCTGCTTCGTGGTCAACCGCTGGGTCGGTTACCACTTGTGTGTGTGTTGGAGGGTCGAAAAAGGTAGTCTATTGTGGGTTGTTCGGGATAGTCCATGAATCTGAGTTTGGTTTGGTCCACGTGTTTCCTGCAAGTGAGTCCATTTCAAAGTTTGACATGAAACACGCTATTCCGCTCTTTGGCCACGACAACGCCGGGAAGCCACTTGGGACCGTGTCCATAGTTTAACACAAATACAGGATCATTAATCTCGATTTCGCGTGACATATTTGCGCGATCATGATATGTATTCTGTTGAAGCCGCCTGCTCTCTACCTGTTCGCGTAGATTAGGGTGGACTAATGAGAGCCTTGTCTTAAGTGCCCTTTTCATGAGCAGTTCAGCGGGAGGGACCCCGGTGAGTAAGTGGGGTCTTGTGCGGTAACTAAGCAGGAATCGGGATAGGTGAGTCTGCAGTGAGCCTTCAGTTACCCTCTTCAAGCTCTGCCTGATTGTTTGCACTGCTCGTTCTGCCTGACCATTGGACGCTGCTTTGAACGGGGCAGACGTGACATGTTTGATGCCATTGCGGGTCATGAACTCTTTGAACTCGGCACTGGTGAAGCATGGCCCATTGTCACTCACAAGGACATCGGGCAGGCCGTGTATGACAAACATGGCCCGCAGGCTTTCAATGGTGGCAGCGGACGTGCTTGCCGACATTATCTCACATTCAATCCATTTGGAGTACGCATCTACAACCTCAAGGAACATTTTTCCCAAGAATGGGCTTGCATAGTCGACATGGACCCTGGACCATGGTTTGGAGGGCCAAGGCCATAAACTTAGTGCCGCCTCCCTGGGAGCATTGCTTAACTGTGAACATGTGTTACATTTGTGCATGCAGGACTCTAAGTCCGCATCGATACTGGGCCACCACACATGGGATCTGTCTATCGCTTTCATCATTACAGTGCCTGGGTGGGTACTGTGGCGGTCACTGATGAAAGTGTCCCTGCCCTTTTTTAGCACCACTACTCGATTACCCCATAAGAGGCAGTCTGCCTGTATGGACATTTCATCTCTGCACCGCTGTTACGGCTTTATTTCTTCCTGCATCTCTAACGGGACACTAGACCAACTCCCATGGAGTACACAGTTTTTTACTAAGGACAGTAAGGGGTCCTGGCTCGTCCACGTTCTAATCTGTTGGGCGGTAACAGGTGATTGCTCACTCTCGAATGCTTCCATTACCATAACTAAGTCTGCAGGCTGTGCCATCTCCACCCCTGTGGTGGGCAATGGCAGCTTACTGAGAGCATCGGCAGTTTTCTGTGCCTGGTCTGTTGCGGATGGCGTAGTTGTATGCGGACAACGTGAGCGCCCATCTCTGGACGTGGGCCAATGCATTCGTATTTATCTCCTTACTTTCAGAAAAGAGGGATATAAGTGGCTGGTGATCGGTTTCCAATTCAAATTGAGCTCAAACAGATATTGATGCATTTTCTTTACGCCATAAACACACGCGAACGCTTCTTTTTCGATCATGCTGTAGGCCCTCTCAACCTTAGACAGACTTCTGGTTGCATAAGCAACCGGTTGAAATTTCCCAGATTCATTAGCTTGTTGCAATACACACCTGACACCGTATGATGACGCATCACATGCTAGTACCAAACGCTTACATGGATCATACAACACAAGCAATTTATTTGAGTATAACAGTTTTCTAGCTTTCGCCCCATACCCATTCATCTCCTTTACACAGTAAAGAGTGCAGTAGTTCTAACAGTGTGCTAAGACCCGGTAAGAAATTACCAAAGTAGTTCAGGAGTCCTAGAAACAACCGTAGTACCGTCACATTCTGTGGTCTCGGTGTGTTCTTCGAATCGGTGGGCCTGATGCCGTCCACCGCGATTCTTCCCCCCAGGAACTCTACTTCAGGCACCAGGAAAATGCACTTCGAGCGTTTTAACCTGAGCCCCACACGATTAAGTCGACTAAGAACCTCCTCCAGGTTCTGCAGGTGCTTGACGGTGTCCCGACCTGTAACCAAGATGTCGTCCTGGAAGACCACGGTGCACGGGACCGAGTTCAGCAAGCTTTCCATGTTGCTCTGAAATATTGCCGCGGCTGATCAAATAACAAACGGGCATCTGTTGCAAATGAAGAGATCTTTGTACATGTTGATGCAGGTGAGGCCCTTCGATGATTCCTCCAGCTCCTGCATCATGTAGGCCGAGGTCAAGTCCAGCTTCGTGAACGTTTTTCCTCCCGCCAGTGTCGCAAATTGGTCATCTGCCTTTGGTAGCGGGTATTGATCCTGCAGGGAGAAACGATTGATAGTTACTTTGTAATGACCACAGATTCTGACAGTGCCGTCTTCCTTGGGGACTGGAACAATCGGACTGGCCCACTCGTTGAATTCGATCGGCGAAATGATGCCCTCTCGTTGCAGCCGATCCAGCTCGATCTCCACCCTCTCTCTCATCATGTACAGTACCACTCTCGCCTTGTGATGGATGGGTCGCGCCCCTGGAATCAAATGGATCTGCACATTTGCACCTTGGAACTTCCCGATACCCGGTTCGAACAGCGAGGGGAATTTGTTTAAGACCTGGGCACGTGAGGTGTCATCGACGGACGAGAGCGCTCTGACGTCGTCCTAGTTCCAGCATATCTTTCCCAGCCAGCTCCTGCCGAATGGCGATCCTCCTTGCCGTTTGCGGGGCACCAACGTATGGCCTCATGAAAAATCTGCTTGCTCCAGTGAAACCCACAGAGAAGTCATTGGCCGGTACCACGCAGAGTAGCAATTTGTGCACTGCTCCATCATAGGAGACCTTTACGGTAGCACTGCCGATTACGGGAATCAATTCCTTTGTGTACGTTCTCAGTTTAGTATGAATGGAAGTCAGGACTGGCCTTGAGGCCTTGCTGCACCACAATTTATTGTAAGTCTTTTTGCTCATTATGGACTGGCTCGCGTCCATTGACACCGGGAATCCATTTAATTCAACCTTCAGCATTATCAGGGAATACTTTGTGGTAAATGTGTGCACCCCATATACCTCTGCCTCCTCGGTCTGAGGCTCTGGTTCGTCGTGATCCCCCGTGGATCAGTCCTCCTCTGCAACATGGTGATTTCTAGGATTAGCAGGGTTTGCAGCTCGCCTGCACATACGTTGGAGGTGTCCCATTGTTCCACAGCCCTTGCAAACTTATCCTTTGAAGTAGCATGAATGAAAGCGATGATCACTTCTGCAACGCCAACAAGGTGTTAATGGCCTTGCATTCATCACCCTTGGTGGTGGATTCTGAGACATCTGCGGACGTGCAGCTGCAGGCATGAGTCCTGCCCTGTATGTTACGATTCGAAAACAACGTTAGTTTGTTCACAGTACTTGCAACAGCACTCGTGTGCTGAGAGATTTGTTTGGTATTGTCACTGGTGGTGATGAACGCCTGGGCTATCGCTATGGCTTTACTCAAGATTGGGGTCTCCACAGTCAAAAGTTTGCGAAATATTACTTCATGGCCAATGCCAAGTACAAAGAAGTCCCTGAGCATGTGCTCCAAGTGTCCTTCAAATTCGCAATGTCCTGCAAGGCGTCTTAGCTCGGCGGCGTTGCTCACCACTTCCTGGCCTTCAGACCTCTTGTAGGTGTAGAATCGAGACCTCGCCATCAGAATGCTTTCCTTCGGGTTTCGATGCTCCCGGACCAGTGTGGACAAATCATCATATGACTTCTCTGTGGGTTTCACTGGAGCAAGCAGATTTTTCATGAGGCCATACGTTGGTGCCCCGCAAACGGCAAGGAGGATCGCCCTTCGTTTGGCAGCGTTCGCTTCTCCTTCCAGCTCGTTGGCCATGAAGTCTTGGTCGAGTCACTCCACAAAGGTTTCCCGATCATCTACCTCTGAAAACTTTTCCAGGATGTCCAAGGTTCTCTGCATTGTTGCGGTGGGGTTCATTATCTGTATCTCGTTGTCAGTTGTTATGTCTTGCATAAAGAATCTGACCAAATACTGTGAGCTCAAAGTAACGTGTGACCGTAGTCCTTTATTCAGGTCTCCAGAGTGCCTCTCCAGCCTCTGAGGCCTCCTTATGTACAGGTGCTTCCAAGGCATTGTGGGATCCCTTGGGACTCCAGGGGATGAGCCCTCTGGTGTAATATTCAAAAAGGAGTTAGATGTAGTCAGGGTATGGTGAGAAAGCAGGAATGGGGTACTGAGGTTGCATGTTCAGCCATGAACTCATTGAATGGCAGTGCAGGCTCGAAGGGCCGAATGGCCTACTCCTGCACCTATTTTCTATGTTTCTATGTTTAAAAACAAGGTATTTACCTGCACCTATTTTCTATGTTTCTATGTTTACAGGTTTATATATATATATATATATATAACAATACCTTTGTAGTCGCCTTTATTTAAGCTCAGGACACTGGGTTGAGGACCAACTTTCTCACCCTCCAACTGAATTTGAAATTCAACCATGTTATGATCACTCATTCTTCGAGATCATTTATTAATCCTGTCTCATTACACAGTACCAGATCTGTAAAGTCCTGTCCCCTCAGTACAGATTCACACGAGGCATGTTGTGAAGTCAAGGTCACTCTGGACCTGCACCTTTATTTCACAGTTCTGGAATGCTGCACTTGCCTGAGATCTGTCCTTATATACCTGTCTCTTGCAAGTGCACCCCTGGTGGTAAGGTATGCTGGTGGTTACAGGTCATATCTTATTACAGTCATGTATAGCATGTTAGGATACAGTTATATATAATAATGTAAGATACATGACAAGATCTAAGATAGCCTGCTCCATGGTTGGTTTCGCAACGTACTGTTCAAGAAAACTATCCCGGATACACTCTATGAACTCTTCCTTAAGGCTACATCCTTATGGAATTTTAAATTTATAAGTCTCCTTTATCTTTTTATCCATTTAAACTGAGCTATGTGTTTATATTTCTTCAGATTGTCTTCCAAAATGCACTCATCCAGGAAATGCATAACGTAATTTATTTTGATTAGAACAAGTAATGGTTTCGAACACCAATCAAGAACCTTGGAAATGAAATGTCATTTGACATTACCGAGTGTCGCATACATCACATCATCGCCTGCTGTTCCTTGGTGATGAAAATCGATTATCTATTGTCCTTTGACAAAGCTGAGATACAGCAATTATATCTGAGTTGACAGCAAATACCCAAGCTTTAGGCTGGGCTTTTAATGATGAATTCTTGTCAACCTTTATTTGGATACTCGAGGTTTATTATAATGAATTAATCCATTTAAGTCAGTGTATGATTTCAGCAGATAGATCACCTCATGAGAGAAAATAAATGAGGAATAATGGAACAGGATTGGATGCAGTGGTACGTTCAGAATGCTGTGATCTCACAGCTTACTTCATCACCTCCTGATCCCAGCTGGTGTGCAAATCCACAAAACAGAACTTTTGATGAGTTCTATATGGGATGTCACAAAATGGTAAATCATCCCATTTCACTATGTGAGTAAAGAAAAAGATAAGGATGGGTGAGGCCATGGAGGGAATTGAACACACAGATGAGAATTTTAAATTTGAAAAATTGATTAACCGGGAGCCAGTATAGGTCAGCGAGAACAGAGTTGATAGGTGAACAGTATTTGGTGCGGGTTCGAGTTCGCGCAGCAGATTTAGGGATGAACTGAAGATTACGGAAACTGGAGGATGGGATGCCGGCCAGGAGAGCATTGGAATAGTCAAGTCTGGGGAAAACAAAACATAGAAACATAGATAATAGGTACAGGAGTAGGCCATTCGGCCCTTCGAGCCTGCACCACCATTCAATAAGATCATGGCTGATCATTCCCTCAGTAACCCTTTTCTACTTTCTCTCCATACCCCTTGTTCCCCTTAGCCGTAAGGGCCATATCTAACTCCCTCTTGAATATATCGAATGAACTGGCATCAACAACTCTCTGCGGCAGGGAATTCCACAGGTTAACAACTAACTGAGTGAAGAAGTTTCTCCTCATCTCAGTCCTAAATGGCCTATCCCCTATCCTCAGACTGTGTCCCCTTGGTTCTGGACTTCCCCAACATCGGGAACATTCTATCCGCATCTAACCTGTCGAGTCAGAATCTTATATGTTTCTACGAGATCTTTCTAAACTCCAATGTATAAAGGCTCAGTTGATCCAGTCTCTCCTTATATGTCAGTCCAGCCATCCCGGGAATCAGTCTGGTGAACCTTCGCTGCACTCCCTCAATAGCAAGAACGTCCTTCCTCAGATTAGTAGACCAAAACTGAACACAATATTCCAGGTGAGGCCTCACCAAGGCCTTGTACATCTGCAGTAAGACCTCCATGCTCCTATACTCAAATCCCCTAGCTATGAAGACCAACATACCATTTGCCTTCTTCACCGCCTGCTGTACCTGTATGCCAACTTTCAAAGACTGATGAACTAGGTCTCGTTGTACCTCCCCTTTTCCTAATCTGCCACCATTCAGATAATATTCTGTCTTCGTGTTTTTGCCCCCACAGTGGATAACCTCTCATTTATCCACATTATACTGCATCTGCCATGCATTTGCCCACTCACCTAACCTGTCCAAGTCAACCTGCAGCCTTCTAGCATCCCCCTCACAGCTCACACCGCCACACAGTTTAGTGTCATCTGCAAACTTGGAGGTATTACACTCAATTCCTTCATCCAAATCATTGATGTATATTGTAAAGAGCTGGGGTCCCAGCACTGAGCCCTGCGGCACTCCACTAGTCACTGCCTGCCATTCTGAAAAGGACCCATTTATCCCGACTCTCTGCTTCCTGTCTGCCAACCAGTTCTCTATCCACGTCAGTACATTACCCCCAATACCATGTGCTTTGATTTTGCACACCAATCTCTTGTGTGGGACCTTTTCAAATGCCTTTTGAAAGTCCAAATACACCACATCCACTGGTTGTCCCTTGTCCACTCTACTAGTTACATCCTCAAAAAATTCCAGAAGATTTGTCAAGCATGATTTACCCTTCATAAATCCATGCTGACTTGGACTGATCCTGTCACTGCTTTCCAAATGCGCTGCTATTTTATCCTTAATAATTGATTCCAACATTTTCCCCACTACTGAAGTCAGGCTAACTGGTCTATAATTACCCACTTTCTCTCTCCCTCCATTTTTAAAATGTGGTGTTACATTAGCTACCCTCCAGTCCATAGGAACTGATCCAGAGTCGATAGACTGTTGGAAAATGATAACCAATGCATCCACTATTTCTAGGGCCACTTCCTTAAGTACTCTGGGATGCAGACTATCAGGCCCCGGGGATTTATCGGCCTTCAATCCCATCAATTTCCCTAACACAATTTCCCGCCTAATAAGGATATCCTTCAGTTCCTCCTTCTCACTGGACCCTCGGTCCCCTAGTACTTCCGGAAGCTTATTTGTGTCTTCCTTCGTGAAGACAGAACCAAAGTATTTGTTCAATTGGTCTGCCATTTCTTTGTTCCCCATTATAAATTCACCTGAATCTGACTGCAAGGGACCTACGTTTCTCTTCACTAATCTTTTTCTCTTCACATATCTATAGAAGCTTTTGTAGTCATTTTTTATGTTCCCGGCAAGCTTCTTCTTGTAATTAAACCCTTTGTCCTTCTCTGCTGAATTCTAAATTTCTTCCAGTCCTCAGGTTTGCTGCTTTTCTGGCCAATTTATATGCCTCTTCCTTGGATTTAACACTATCCTTAATTTCCCTTGTTAGCCATGGTTGAGCCACCTACATCGTGCATGCTCCAGAGTTCATCCACCCGCAGCTCCAGTGCCGCAATGCGGTCCATCAGGAGCTGCAGGCGGATACACTTCCCGCACACATAGTTGTCAGGGACACCGGAAGCAGCCCTGACTTCCCACGTAGTACAGGAGGAGCATAACACGTGTCCGAGCTGTCCTGCCATGACTCAACCCCGAGGTAAACTTAAATTGGCAACAACAATGCTAAATGTTACTTACTGATGTAGAAAAGAATAAGAAAAACTACTTACCAATCACCAGCCAATCACTTACCCCCTTGGCTGTGATGTCACCTTTCGATTTCTTTCTACTTCTTTTTCGCCTCCCTGCTACAGCTGCACCAGTAGGCCTTTATAGACCACTCCGAAGTCCTCGGACTCCCTGCTGTTCGCACTCCCGCCTCTCCGACGCTGCTGGGCCTTTTTTGACCGCTCCGAAGTCCCCGGACTCCCTGCTGCTCGCACTCCCATCTCTCCGACGCTGCTGGGCCTTTATAGACTGCTCCGAAGTCCCCGGACTCCCTGCTGCTCGCACTCCCGCCTCTCCGACGCTGCTGGGCCTTTTTTGACCGCTCCGAAGTCCCCGGACTCCCTGCTGCTCGCACTCCCATCTCTCCGACGCTGCTGGGCCTTTATAGACTGCTCCGAAGTCCCCGGACTCCCTGCTGCTCGCACTCCCGCCTCTTCGACGCTGCTGGGCCTTTATAGACCGCTCTGAAGTCCCCGGACTCCCTGCTGCTCGCACTCCCGCCTCTCCGACGCTGCTGGGCCTTTATAGACCACTCCGACGTCGCCAGACTCTCTGCTGCTCGCACTCCCGCCTCTCCGACGCTGTTGGGCCTTTATAGGCCATTCCAGTATGGATGAGAGTTTCAGCAGCAGATGGGCTGAGGCGGGGCAGAGACGTGTGATATTACGGAGGTGGAAGTAGATGGACTTGGTGATAGAGAGGATAAGGGGTCTGAAGCTCAGTTCAAGTCAGATAGTCTGGTTCAATGTCAGGCAATAAGCAGGGAGCGGAATGGAATCGCTAGCTAGAGTACAGAGTTTGTGACGGGAGCTGAAGACTTTGACTTAGGTCTTCCCAATATTTATTTAGAGAAATTTTCTGCTCGTCCAGTACTGGATGTCTGACAAGCAGCATGACAAATCAGACATAAGAATATAAGAAATAGGAGCAAGAGTTGGCCATTTTGACACTCGAGCAGCTCTGCCACTCAATAAGATCAAGGCTGATCTGATCATGGACTCAGCTCCGCTTCCCTGCCCACTCCCCATAACCCTTTACTCCTGCTCAAAAATCTGTCTATCTCCACCTTAAATATATTCAGTGACCCAACCTCCACAGCTCTCTGGGGCAGAGAATTCCATAGATTTACAACCCTCTGTGAGAAGAAATTCCTCCTCATCTCAGTTTTAAATGGGCGTTCACTTATTCTGAGAATATGTCCCCTAGTTTTAATTTCCCCTGTAAGTGGAAATATCCTCTCTGCATCCACCTTGTCGAGCCCCCTCATTATTTCTATGTTTCAATAAGATCACCTCTCATTCTTCTGAACTCCAATGTGTATAGGCCCAACCTACTCAACCTATCTTCATAAGTCAACCCCCTCATCTCCGGAATCAACCTAGTGAACATTCTCTGAACAGCCTCCAATGCATTTATATCCTTCCTTAAATATGGAGACCAAAACTGTAGGCAGTACTCTAGGTGTGGCCTCACCAATATCCTGTATGTTGTAGCAGGACGTAT
Source organism: Pristiophorus japonicus (assembly GCF_044704955.1). Classification (NCBI taxonomy): domain Eukaryota; kingdom Metazoa; phylum Chordata; class Chondrichthyes; family Pristiophoridae; genus Pristiophorus; species Pristiophorus japonicus. The sequence continues at coordinate 120,523,594 of NC_091983.1, read as the reverse complement.
CTGCTTTTATACTCTAAGTCCCTTGAAATAAAGGCCAACATTCCATTTGCCTTCCTAATTACTTGCTGTACCTGCATACTAACATTTTGTGTTTCATGCACAAGGACCCCCAGGTCCCTCTGTACTGCAGCACTTTGCAATTTTTCTCCACTTAAATTATTATTTGCTTTTCTATTTTTTATGCCAAAGTGAATAACCTCACATTTTCCAACATTGCACTCCATCTGCCAAATTTTGCAGAATGTTTGTGTCCTCCTCACAATTTGCTTTTCCACCCATCTTTGTATCATCAGCAAACTTGGCTACATTATACTCGGTTCCTTCGACCAAGTCATTAATATAGATTGTAAATAGTTGAGGCCCCAGCACCGATCCCTGCGTGCCCTCTAGTTACCGTTTGCCAACCAGAAACTGCCCCATTTAGCCTGACTCACTGTTTTCTATTAGTTAACCAATCCTCTATCCATGCTAATATATTACCCCAACCCTGTGAACTTTTATCTTCTGCAGTAACTTTTTACGTGGCACCTTATCAAATGCCTACTGGAAATCCAAATACGCCACATCCACTAGTTCCCCTTTATCCATCCTGCTTGTTACATCCTCAAAGAACTCCAGCAAATTTGTCAAACATGATTTCCCTTTCATAAAACAATGCTGACTCTGCTTGATTGAATTATGCTTTTCCAAATGTCCCGCTACTGCTTCCTTAATAATGGACTCCAGCATTTTCCCAACGACAGATGTTAGGCTAACTGGTCTATAGTTTGCTGCTTTTTGTCTGCCTCCTTTTTTAAATAGGGGCGTTACATTTGCGGTTTTCCAATCTGCTGGGACCTGCCCAGAATCCAGGGAATTTTGGTAGATTACAATCAATGCATCCATTATCTCTGCAGCCACTTCTTTTAAGACCCTAGGATATAAGACATCAGGCCTTTAGTCCCATTATTTTACCGAGTACTACTTCATTTGTGATAGTGATTGTATTAAGTTCCTCCCTCTCTATAGCCCCTTCATTATCCACAATTGGAATGTTTTTAGTGCCTTCTACCGTGAAGACCGATACGAAATATTTGTTCAACGTCTCTGCTATTTCCCTGTTCTCCATTATTAATTTCCCAGTCTCATCCTCTAGGAGACCAACATTTACTTTAGCCACTCTTTTCCTTTTTATGTATCTGTAGAAACTTTTACTATCCGTAAGACCCAACTGTCCAATGCTGCAAGTTCCAAGTAAGTTCCTTGTGCACAAGAAGTAATAATCACCCAGTTTCTAATCGTATTAGGTTATAAGATGCTATACTTAAAATTAGGGCACTGAGCCGCTTCGAACCTGACCATTATCTCAGGAGGGCATGGAAACCTACTTACACAGTAACGCCATTGACAATGCATTCAGAAAATAAGAAATAAACTATTGTTCTTCACAAAAGTTCAGGGTATTGTATTAACTATATGAGTGAAAGTGTGTGTGGGACTGGTTTGCTGCACGCTCTTTCTGCTGCCTGCACTTGATTTCTGCATGCTCTCAGTGATGAGACTCGAGGTGCTCATCGCCCTCCCAGATGCACTTCCTCCACTTAGGGCAGTCTTTGGCCAGCGACTCCCATGTGATGGTGGGGATGTTGCACTTTATCAGGGAGGCTTTGAGGGTGTCCTTGAAACCTTTCCTCTGCCCACCTTTGACTCGTTTGCCGTGAAAGAGTTCCGAGTAGAGCACTTGTTTTTGGAGTCTCGTGTCAGGCAATGTGGCCTGCCCAGCAGATGTGGCCAGTGCTTCAATGCTGGGGATGTTGGCCTGGTCGAGGACGCTAATGTTGGTGCGTCTTTCCTCCCAGGGGATATGTAGGATCTCGCAGAGACATCGTTGGTGATATTTCTCCAGCAACTTGAGGTGTCTACTATACATGGTCCATGTCTCTGAGCCATACAGGAGGGCGAATATTACTACAGCCCTGTAAACCATGGGTTTGGTGGCAGATTTGAGGGCCTGTTCTTCGAGCATTCTTTTCCTCAGGTGGCGGAAGGCTGCACTGGAGCACTGGAGGCGGTGTTGAATCTCATCAACAATGTCTGCCCTTGTTGATAAGAGGCTTCCGAGGTATGGGAAATGGTCCACGTTGTCCAGGGCCGCGCCATGGATCTTGATGACTGGGGAGCAGTGCTGTGCAGCGGAGACAGGTTCGTGGAGGACCTTTGTCTTACGAATGTTTAGTGTAAGGCCCATGCTTTCGTACGCCTCAGTGAATATGTTGCCTAATACTTGGAGTTCAGCCTCTGTATGTGCGCAGAAGCAGGCGTCGTCCGCTTACTGTAGTTCGACGACAGAGATTGGGGTGGTCTTGGATCTGGCCTGGAGACGACGAAGGTTGAACAGGTTCCCACTCGTGCTTTTGTGTAGTTCCACACCAGCGGGGAGTTTGTTGAGTGTGAGGTGGAGCATGCCAGTGAGGAAGATTGAGAAGAGGGTTTTGCACGATGACGCAGCCCTGCTTGACCACGGTCCGGATGTGGATTGGTTCTGTAATGGATCTGTTGGTAAGGATCATGGTCTGCATGTCGTCGTGGAGCAGGCGGAGGATGGTGACGAACTTTCGGGGGCAGCCGAAACAGAGGAGGATGCTCCATTGACCCTCGCGGTTGACAGTGTCAAAGTCCTTTGTGAGGTCAAAGAAGGCCAAGAGTTGGTGCTGGTCCCTACATTATTCCTGCGCTGTAAAATTCATGTCCATTGTACCCCGTAGGGGACGAAATCCGCACTGTGACTCCGGGAGGAGCTCTTCAGCCACAGGGAGAAGACGGTTGAGGAGGATTCTAATGATGACTTCCCCAGTGGCTGATAACAGGGAGATTCCTCTGCAGTTGACACAATCGGACTTGTCCCCTTTTTTAAAGATGGTCACGATCACTGCATCTCTGAGATCTCCCGGTATGCTCTCTGCCTCCAGATGAGAGTGATGAGATCATGCATTTGCGCCAACAGTGCCTCTTCGCCATACTTCAGTCCTCAGCAGGGATTCCATCCGCTTCCAGACTACCAAATCCCTGACAGCTGCATTTGCATTCACTAGAACCTGGTAATGCATAATCTAGTCACACACTTAACCTCGTACTCCTCACTTTCACAACCCTCCCCCACCACCCAAATAAATTTTTCAGTTGCCAGTAATTTTAGCACCCAATTATTGTTATATGGTAAAATTACTTTGAATGGTGTAAATATCAATTCACAAACAATGTACCTGTAAATATTTTATGCGGAAGTAAGAAGAAAACTGAATTAATTATCATAGGTATTAGATCCAATTTATTTCAGTCATGCTACATATTCCAAATTTATAAAATGTCATACATTACTATAAGATACATTCGTATTAGTCTTTAATACCATCGACAGATTAAACTAATTTGATTCAAGTTTGTTCTTAATATCTTATAAAATTCACTATATGAAATGAGTTCATGTATATGGAACTATTGTGCCATAATAGCGATGATTTTCTCCAAAAACTGTGCAGACAAGCAGGTAATTCTTCCACTGATTACTTTAGACTAAACATACTGACTCCAAAATTCCTGGGGAAGGGTAGTTTAGTGGTACACTGGCAGTAATGGGGGGAAACACCGGAATTTCGGGTAGAGCTTAGTTACAGCAGGTACAACCCTTTTTCAGCCCCATTGAGGGAGACATAAACACAGACTAGTGAAATGGGTCGATTCATGGCAGATGCAATTTAACGTAGAGAACTATTTTTAAAATTAATTCATGGGATGTGAGCACTACTGGCAAGGCTAACATTTATTGACAAACCTTAATTGCCCTTGAGAAGATGGGGGTGAGCCACTTCTTGAACCGATGCAGTCCCAGTGCTGTTATGGAGGGATTTTGACCAAGCAACAATGAAGGAATGGCGATATATTTTCAATTCAGAATGATATGTGACTGGGAGGGGAACTTGGAGGTGGTGGTGTTCCCAAGCGCCTGCTGCCCGTGTCCTTCTAGGTGGTAGAGGTCGAGGGTTTTGGAGGTGCTGTTGAAGATGGCTTGGTGAGTTACTGCAGTGCATCTTGTAGATGGCACACACTGCAGACACGGTGCATCAGTGGTGGAAGCAGTGAATGTTTAAGGTGGTGGATGGGGTGTCAATCAAGTGGGCTTCTTTGTGCTGGATGGTGTCGAGCTTCTTGAGTATTGTTACAGCTGTACTCATCCAGGCAAGTGGTGAGTATTCCATCACACTCCTAACGTGTGCCTTGTAGATGATGGAAAGGCTTTGGGAGTCAGGATGTGAGTCACTCACCACAGAATACCCAGCCTCTGACCTGCTTTTATAGCCACAGTATTTATGTGGCTGGTCCAGTTAAGTTTCTGGTCAATGGTGACACCCAGGATGTTGATGCTAGGAGATTTGACGATGCTAATGCCATTGTTTGTCAAGGGGAGATTGTTAGACATTTTCTTGTTGGAGATGGTCATTGCTTGGCACTTGTGTGGCGAGGGTGTGAGGTGATGTGTTTTGGTAGGAAGAATGAGGAGAGGCAATATAAACTAAATTGGGCAATTTTAAAGGGGATGCAGGAACAGAGAGATCTGGGGGACTATATCCATAAATATTTGAAGCAGGCAGAACTGTTAGATATGTAAACTTGTATTTACTCTGTACAGCCACCAGAGGGCTCATCCCCTGGACTCCCAAGGGATCCCATAATCCCTTGGGAGCACGATATTTAAGGAGGCTTCACAGGTTGGAGAGGCACTCTGGAGACCTGCAATAAAAGACTACGGTCACACTTTACTTTGAGCTCACAGTGTTCAGTCTGACTCTTTCTCCATACACTACAACTGGCGACGAGATAGAGATAGTGAACCCAAAGATGCAGAGAACAGTGGGCATCCTGGAGAAATTCTCGGAGGGAGATGATTGGGAAACTTTTGTGGAGCGACTCGACCAATACTTCGTGGCCAACGAGCCAGATGGGGAAGAGAGCACTGCCAAACGAAGAGCGATCCTCCTCACCATCTGTGGGGCACCAACTTATGGCCTCACCCATCACTCCCGTGAAGAATCTGCTCACTCCAGCGAAACCCATGGAAAAATCATACGATGATTTGTGCACACTGGCCCGAGAGCATTTGAACCTGAAGGAAAGCATTCTGATGGCGAGGTACCAGTTCTACACCTACAAAAGGTCTGAAGGCCAGGAAATGGCAGGTTATGTCGCCGAGCTAAGATGCCTTGCAGGACATTGCGAATTTGAAGAACATTTGGAGCACATGTTCAGAGACTTTTTCGTACTTGGCATTGGCCACGAAACCATACTTCGCAAACTTTTGACTGCAGAGACCCCAACCTTGAGTAAGGCCATAGCGATAGCCCAGACGTTCATTGCCACCAGTGGCAAGATGAAGCAAATTTCTCAGCACACAAGTGCTGCTACAAGTACTGTGAACAAAGTGATTTTGTTTTCGAATTGTAACGTACAGGGCAGGTCACATACCTGCAGCTACACATCCACAGATGTCTCAGAGTCCACCATCAATGGTGATGAATGCAAGGCCATTAACACCTTGTTGGCGCTGCGGGGGTGATCATCATTTCCATTCATGCCGATTCAAAGAGTACGTTTGCAAGGGCTGTGAAACAATGGGACACCTCCAACGAGTGTGCAGGCAAGCTGCAAAGCCTGTTAAACTGCAAACCACCATGTTGCAAAGGAGGACAGATCTACGGAGGATCACGACGAACCAGAGCCTCAGATCGAGGAGGCAGAGGTATATGGGGTGCACACATTCACCATGAATTTTCCCCTGATAATGCTGAATGTTGAACTAAATGGACTCCTGGTGTCAATGGAGCGGAACACGGGCACGAGCCAGTCCATCATGGGCAAAAAGACTTTCGAAAGTTTGCAGTGCAACAAGGCCTCAAGGCCAGTCTTAACTCCAGTTCGCACGAAACTGAGAACTTACACGAAAGAACTGATTCCTGTAATCGGCAGTGCTACCGTAAAGGTCTCCTATGATGGAGCGGTGCACAAGCTACCACTCTGGGTGGTACCGGGCGATGGTCCCACGCTGCTCGGCAGGAGCTGGCTGGGAAAGATACGCTGGAACTGGGACGACATCCAAACGCTATCGCCCACTGACGACACTTCATGTGCCCAGGTCTTAAACAAATTTCCTTCGCTTCTCTAACCAGGCATCAGGAAATTCCAAGGAGCAAAAGTGCAGATCCATCTCATTCTGGGGGCACGACCCATCCATCAAAATGCGAGAGCAGTACTGTACATGATGAGAGAAAGGGTAGAGATCAAGCTAGACGGGCTGCAAAGAGAGGGCATCATTTCCCCAATCGAGTTCAATGAATGGGCCAGTCCTATCACCCCAGTCCTCAAGGGAGACGGCACCGTCAGAATCTGTGGCGATTACAAAGTAACTATCAATCGTTTCTCCTGCACGACCAATACTCACTACCAAAGGCCAACGACCTCTTTGCAACGCTGGCGGGAGGAAAGACATTCATGAAACTGGATCTGACTTCAGCCTACATGATGCAGGAACTGGAGGAATCATTGAAGGCCCTCACCTGCATCAACATTAAAAAGGTCTTTTTGTTTATAACAGATGCCCGTTTGGAATTCGATCAGCGGCGGCGATATTCCAGAGAAACATGGAAAGCTTACTGAAGTTGGTCCCGCCACCGTGGTCTTCCAGGACGACATCCAGGTCGGAACACAGTCGAGCATCTTCAGAACTCTTAGTCGACTCAACCGCGTGGAGCTCAGGTTAAAACGCTCGAAGGGCGTTTTCCTGGCGCCTGAAGTGGAAACATAGAAACATAGAAAATAGATGTAGGAGTAGGCCATTTGGCCCTTCGAGCCTGCGCCACCATTCAATAAGATCATGGCTGATCATTCCCTCAGTACCCGTTTCCTGCTTTCTCTCCATACCCCTTGATCCCTTTAACTGTAAGGGCCATATCCAACTCCCTTTTGAATATATCCAATGAACTGGCATAAACAACTCTCTGCGGCAGGGAATTCCACAGGTTAACAACTCCCTGAGTGAAGAAGTTTCTCCTCATCTCAGTCCTAAATGGCCTACCCCTTATCCTCTGTCCCCTGGTTCTGGACTTCCCCAACATCGGGAACAATCTTCCCGCATCTAACCTGTCCAGTCCCATCAGAATCTTATACGTTTCTATGAAATCCCCTCTCATTCTTCTAAATTACGGTGTATCAAGGCCCAGTTGATCCAGTTTCTCCTCATATGTCAGTCCAGCCATCCCTGGAATCAGTCTGGTGAACCTTCGCTGCACTCCCTCAATAGCTAGTACGTTCTTCCTCAGATTAGGAGACTAAGACTGAACACAATATTCCAGGTGAGGTCTCACCAAGGCCCAGTACAACTCCAGTAAGACCTCCCTGCTCCTATACTCAAATCCCCTAGCTATGAAGGCCAACATACCATTTGCCTTCTTCACCACCTGTTGTACCTGCATGCCAACTTTCAATGACTGATGAACCATGACACCCAGGTCTCGTTGCACCTCCCCTTTTCCTAATCTGCTGCCATTCAGATAATATTCTGCCTTCGTGTTTTTGCCACCAAAGTGGATAACCTCAGATTTATCCACATTATACTGCATCTGCCATGCATTTGCCCACTCACCTCACCTGTCCAAGTGACCCTGCAGCCTCTTAGCGTCCTCCTCACAGCTCACACCGCCACCCAGTTTAGTGCCATCTGCAAACTTGGAGATATTACACTCAATTCCTTCATCTAAATCATTAATGTATATTGTAAAGAGCTGGAGTCCCAGCACTGAGCCCTGCGGCACCCCACTAGTCACTGCCTGCCTTCCTGAAAAGGACCCGTTTATCCCGATTCTCTGCTTCCTGTCTGCCAACCAGTTCTCTATCCACGTCGGTACATTACCCCCAATACCATGTGCTTTGATTTTGCACACCAATCTCTTGTGTGGGACCTTCCTAGGAGTTCCTGGGAAGGAGGATTGTGGCGGACGGCATCAGGCCCATCAACGCGAAGACGGAGGCAATCGAGAACGCACCGAGGCCACAGAACATGATGGAGCTGCGGTCGTTTCTGGGACTCCTGAACTACTTTGGTAACTTCTTACCAGGTCTCAGCACACTGTTAGAACCACTGCATATCTTACTATGAAAAGGGGACGAATGGGTTTGGGGCAAAAGCCAAGAAAATGCCTAGTAAAAGGAAGAAAATTGTTATGCTCAAACAAATTGCTTGTGTTGTATGATCCATGTAAGCGTTTGGTACTAGCATGTGATGTGTTGTCATATGACGTCGGGTGTGTATTGCAACAAGCTAATGATTTCTGGAAACTGCAACCGGTTGCTTATGCATCCAGGAGTCTGTCTATGGCTGAGAGAGCCTACAGCATGATTGAGAAAGAAGCATTAGCATGTGTCTATGGGGTAAAGAAAATACATCAATACCTGTTTGGGCTAAAATTTGAATTGGAAACTGAACATAAGCCACTTATATCCCTGTTTTCTGAGAGTAAAGGGATAAATACCATCCGCATACAACTATGCCATCCGCCACAGGCCAGGCACAGAAAACTGCGCCGATGCTGTCAGTAGGCAGCCATTGCTCATCACGAGGGTGGAAATGGCGCAGCCCGCAGATCTAGACATGGTTATGAAAGCATTTGAGAGTGAACAATCACCCATCACTGCCCGGCCATAAGTTGGTGCTTCACGGGAGTTGGTCCAGTGTACCAGTGGAAATGCAGGAAGAGATAAAGCCGTTCCTGCAACGCAAAGGTGAAATGTCTATACAGGCAGACTGCCTTCTGTGGGGCAATCGAGTAGTGGTCCCCAAGAAGGGCAAAGACACCTTCATCAATGACCTCCACAAGTACCCACCCAGGCATCGTAATGATGAAAACGATAGCCAGATCCCACGTGTGGTGGCCTGGTATCGATGCAGACTTAGAGTCCTTCATTTACAGATCTAATACATGCTCACAGTTAAGCAATGCACCCAGGGAGGCGCCACTAAGTTTATGGTCTTGGCCCTCCAAACCGTGGTCGAGGGTACACATCGACTATGCAGGTCCGTTCTTGGGTAAAATGTTCCTTGTGGTTGTAGACGTGTACTCCAAGTGGATTGAATGTGAGATAATGTTGGCTAGCACGTCCGCTGCCACTACTGAAAACCTGCGGGCCATGTTTGCCACTCACGACCTACCCGATGTCCTGGTGAGCGACAACGGGTCATGTTTTACCAGTGTCGAGTTCAAAGAATTCATGACCCGTAACGGGATCAAACATGTCACATCTGCCTCGTTTAAACCAACGTCCAATAGTCAGGCAGAGAGAGCAATGCAAACCATCAAGCAAGGCTTGAAGAGGGTAACTGAAGGCTCACTGCAGACTCGCCTATCCCGAGTCCTGCTTAGCTACCGCACGAGACCCCACTCACTCACTGGGATCCCACCTGCTGAACTGCTCATGAAAAGAGTACTTAAGACAAGGCTCTCGTTGGTTCACCCTGATCGACATGAACAGGTAGAGAGCAGGCGGCTTCAACAAAGTGCATACCATGATAACGCAAATGTGTCACGCGAGATTGAAATCAATGATCCGGTATTTGTATTAAATTATGGACAAGGTCGTGGCCAAAGAGGGGAGCAGAGTGTTTCGGGTCAAACTTTCAAATGGATTCATTCACCGGAAACACTTGGACCAAATCAGGACTATCCTGAGCAACCCACCTTGGACCCTACCTTTTTTGATTCCCCAACATACACACCAGTGGCAACCGGCACCACAGTTGACCACGAAGCAAAACCCATCATCCACAGCAGCCCAGCAGGGCCCAACACACCAGGCAGCCGAGCTAGGCCAGCTGCACAGCAGCCCAGCGAGGGCCCAACAAATGATTCAACAACACCAGCTTTTACATCAAGACGATCAACCAGGGCAAGAAGGGCCCCAGATCGACTCACATTGTAAATAGTTACACTATTGACTTTGCGGGGTGGGGGGGGAGTGTTGTTATATATATCAACTTGTATTTACTCTGTGCAGCCACCAGAGGGCTCATCCCCTGGAGTCCCAAGGGATCCCATAATCCCTTGGGAGCACAGGTATTCACAGGTTGGAGAGGCACTCTGGAGACCTGCAATAAAAGACGAAGGTCACACTTTACTTTAAGCTCACAGTGTTCAGTCTGACTCTTTCTCCATACACTACAAGAACAAGTTAAGAAGACTGTTGAAAAAACATTTGCTTTGTAAACAGAGGCAATGCGGCCGAAATTCGTGGCCTTATTGCCCACTGCCGCTGGTTGCCAGCGAGTTTTTTAGCCGCTCTCCCCTCGGTGACAGATTCCTCCAGGTTTGCACCCGACGGGAGGAGAGTGCCGCTGGGAACCGCCCGCTGGCGGCCAAGTTGCATAAGTGATCTTCCGCCCGCCGAGCTAGCATATTGGTGTGGGCGGGAGTCGGTGGCATCAAGGGGAAGGACCACTGCATGGAGGCAGTGCTAATCCTGATGATAAGTAAGAAGACCTGCAAAAAAAGGTTAGTGAGCATTTTTAAATTTTATTTCGTTCAGGGTTTTACCTGTATGGGGGTCACCTGAAGGTGTTATGGTGTTTTTTTTTTAATTGTGAATATTTTTATTTTTTAGTGATGCCCCCCTCCCTGGGCCCGACTCAATCCTCGGCAGCACCTTGGCGAGGAACTCATTTGCCGCTGAGATTGGGAGCTTCCTCCCGCTGCTGCCCAGATTGAGGGCATAAGCCATTGTTTGGCCACAGGGCGGTACTGTTATCTCTTTTAGAGGGATATTCCTGGCAAAGTACCGCTCGGTCTCTCGGCAGCCATTGGCTGTCATTTGGGCGGCACACGGACGGGAGCTCCACCAAGTTCAGGCCCATGGAGTACAAACATAAAGAAGTTATGCTAAAACTGGTTAGGCCCCACCTGGAGTATTGTGTCCAATTCTGGACACCACACTTTAGAAAGGATGTCAAGACCTTAGAGAGGATGCAAGAGAGATTTACTGGAATGGTACCAGGAATGCAGGACTTCAATTACGTGGAGAGACTAGAGAAGCTGAGTTATTTCACTTACATCAGCGAACGTTAAGGGGAGATTTAATATAGGTCTTCAAAATCATGGAGAGTTTTAATAGAGTAAATAAACAGAAACTATTTTCAGTGGCAAAAGGGTTGGTAACCAGAAGACACAGATTTACGGTAATTACATAAGAACATAAGAAATAGGAGCAGGAGTAGATAATTTGGCCCCTCGAGCCTGCTCCACCATTCAATAAGATCATGGCTGATCTGATCTTGGCCTCAGCTCCACTTCCCCGCCCGCTCCTCATAACCCTTGACCCGCTTATCATTCAAAAATCTGTCTATTTCAACCTTAAATATATTCAATGAGCCAGCCTTCACAGCTCCCTGGGGTAGAGAATTCCAAAGATTCACAATCCTCTGAGAGAAGAAATTCATCCTCATTTTCATTTTAAATGGGCGTCCCCTTATTCTGAAACCATGTCCCCTAATTCTAGATTCCCCCATGAGAGGAAACATCTTTTCTACGTCTACCCTGTTAAGCCCCCTCAGAATCTTATATGTTTCAATAAGATCACCTCTCATTCTTCTGAACTCCAATGAGTATAGGCCCAACCTGCTGAACCTTTCTTCATAAGATAACCCCTTCATCTCAGGAAACAACCTTGTGAACCTTCTCTGAACTGCTTCCAATGCAAGTATATCCCACCTTAAATAAATAGACCAAAACTGTATGCAGTACTCCAGCTGTGGTCTCACCAACACTCTGTAAAGTTGTAGCAGAAGTTCCGTACTTTTATACTCCATCCTCCTTGCAATAAAGGGCAACATTCCATTTGCCTTCCTAATTACTTGCTGTACCTGCATGCTAACTTTTTGTGTTTCATGTACAACGATCCCTAGTTCCCTCTGTACCTCAGCATTTTGTAATCTCTCCCCATTTAAATACTATTTTGCTTTTTTATTTTTCCTACCAAAGTGGATAATCTCACATTTTCCCACATTATACTCCATCTGCCAAATTTGTGCCCACTCACTTAGCCTATCTATATCCCTTTGCAGATTTTTTGCGTCCTGCTCACAACTTGCTTTCCCACCTATCTTTGTATCATCACCAAATTTGGCTACATTACATTCAGTCCCTTCATCCAAGTCATTAATATAGATTGTAAATAGTTGAGGCCCCAGCACTGATCCCTGTGGCACCCCATTAGTTAGTTTGCCAAATTGAAAATGACCCAGTTATCCTGACTCTCTGTTTTCTGTAGGTTAGCCAATCCTCTGTCCATGCTAATATATTACCCCCAACCCCTGCTGTCTTTCTCCCTCCTTTCTTAAATAGGGATGTTACATTTACAGTTTTCCAATGTTGGGACCTCTCCAGAATCCAAGGAATTTTGGTAGAATACAACCAATGAAGATTAACATCAACCATGATTATTGTCGTATCTTTCTTACAAGCCTCCATTATTTCTTGATTTATACTCTGTCCTACAGTGCAGCTACTGTTAGGGAGCCTATAGACTACTCCCACCAGTGACTTTTTTCCCTTATTATTTCTTATCTCCACCCAAACTCATTCTACACCTTGATCTTCTGTAAGTAGTTTGCCCCTGGTGGTTTTGAATCACTCCTCTTACAATAGTTCTAGATACCGGAATTATAGTCGTGAACAGTAATATACAGTCATAGACAGATCTTTTCGGTCTCCACCATCACAATGCTTTTATTCAAGTTGCACCCAGTAAAAACACACCCCTGGTAGTGTAATACAAACAAACACAGTGCAACACACAGTCTGGTCTGTCTAAACAGGCCCCTAACGCCAAGTACCCATGTCTAAAACACCCCTGCTCGGGTTCAAAGTTGCACCACTGGATCTGTCCAACAAAATGTGCAAACGCATATGATCCTTGCAAAAACCTCCCCACTAAAACCCCTAAGGCTTGGTTGGGACACACGACACCCTTTCACACTATGCGGCGGTCTTAAACATAGAAACATAGCATGTTCAGCCATGAACTCATTGAATGGCGGTGCAGACTCGAAGGGCCGAATGGCCTACTCCTGCACCTATTTTCTATGTTAACTGGGTTAACTGGGTTAACCGGAGGGCGCGATTGTCGGAGTCTTAATGGTCACTGGCAGACACGTGCAAGCCGTGTATATAATGTTGGCAGCCATGTTGAATCCTCACTGGAGTAAGGTCATGCCTGAACTAGCTCACCGTACTTAGCCTCGTGGAATTATTCGATACTTAACAATTGGCAACGAGTTAAAAATACGAACTTTCATGCAACCATGTCTGTTGGAATTTTGGAGCGATTCGTGGAAGTGGAAGACTGGGAGGATTTCACTGATCGCCTCGACCAGTATTTCGTAGCCAATGGATTGGAAGGAACCGATAACGCAATTAAGCGCAGAGTGGTTCCCCTCACCGTTTGTGGGTCAAAAATGTATGGCCTGATCAAGAATCTTCTCTCACCGATTCAACCAATGGATAAGACTTACGGTGAATTGTGTACGCTGATTCGGAACCACTTTAAACCGAAGGAAAGCATCATTATGGCGCGTTATCGTTTCTATACGCACAATCGCTCCGAGGGCCAGGATGTGGCGGAATTTGTCGCCGATCTGAGACGTCTCGCTGGGCCATGCAACTTCGGAGCTGCGTTGGCGGAAATGCTGCAGGACTTTTTCATGCTTGGCATTGGCCACGAGGTCATCCTTCGAAAACTGCTGGCTGCTGAATCTCTAGACCTGAGCAGGGCTATCACGATCGCCCAGGCATGCATGTCCAAGGATGAAAACTCGAAACAGATATCTTCCCAGCATCGAAACTCACTGGCAAGTACTGTGCATAAAATAGTATCATCGGCAGGCAGAGCTGCACATGGCAGGGCCTATTCGTCCACGTTCATACAAACTGTAACTGCTCAAAATCCGCCATCGGGGGTGAATCAAATCTCACCTTGTTGGCGTTGGGGGGGCTATCATCGGGCCCATCAATGCCGATTCAAGCAATACATGTGCAAAGGCTTTGCAACAATGGGCACCTTCAGCGAATGTGTCCGCAACCGAGCAAGCGTGCTGCGACACACCACGTGGCTGAGGACGATCGATTCAGCGTGGATCAAGCGGCACAGGCAACTCAACCCGAGATACAGGATGAAGAAGTGTATGGGGTACATTCTTTTATCAAAAGTCCTCTAATAATGCTGGAAGTTAAATTAAATGGGGTTACAATATCCATGGAATTGGACACAGGTGCAAGTCAGTCAATAATGAGCCACAGGACTTTCAAAAAGCAAAAAAAAAGAAAAGGCAAAAAGACCCAAACTGAGCCCGACCAATGCAAAGATGCGTACCTACACCAAAGAGCTCATACCAGTCATTGGCAGCGCGGCAGTAAAGGTATCGTACGATGGAGCTGTGCATGAATTATTATTGTGGAACGTTCCAGGCAATGGCCCAACGATGTTCGGCAGGTGTTGGCTTGAGAAAATTAAATGGAACTGGAATGATATTAAAGCCTTATCATCAGTGGATGACGCTTCATGTGCTCAAGTGCTGAGCAAGTTTCCCTCGTTGTTCGAACCAGGCATCGGCAACTTCACGGGAGCCAAGGTGTAGATCCACTTAGGCCTGGATGCAAGACCTGTCCATCACAAGGCTCAGGCGGATCTGTACATGATGAGGGAGAAGGTTGAGATCGAACTGGACAGACTTCAATGGGAAGGAATCATATCACCAGTCGAGTGCAGCGAATGGGCCAGTCCAATTGTCCCGGTGTTGAAAAGTAATGGCACGGTCAGGATCTGCGGCGACTACAAGGTAACGATCAATGAGTCTCGATACAGGATCAGTACCCGTTACCCAAGGCTGAAGACCTGTTTGCAACGCTAGCGAGGGGGAAGACGTTCACCACATTGGACCTGACCTCCGCTTACATGATACAGGAGCTGATCAAATCTTTAAAAAAACTGACGTGCATCAACACGCATAAAGGACTGTTTATATACCACAGATGCCCTTTCGGAATTCGCTCGGCAGCAGCCATATTTCAGAGAAACATGGAGAGTTTGGTGAAGTCTGTCCCGAGAACCGTCATGTTCCAAGGTGACATCCTGATCACCAGTCGCGACGCCACCAAACACCTGCACAACCTGGAAGAGGTTCTACTTCATCTGGACAGAGTGGGACTCAGGCTAAAACGCTCCAAGTGCGTTTTCATGGCACCAGAAGTCGAATTCCTGGGGAGAAAGATTGCAACAGACGGCATCAGGCCTACGGACTCGAAGACAGAGGCCATCAAGAGTGCACTCAGACCCCAGAGTGTAACGGAGCTGCATTTGTTCCTGGGTCTTCTCAATTATTTCGGTAACTTTCTACCTAGTTTGAGCACATTGCTAGAGATCTTGCACATGTTACTGAGAAAGCGTAATAACTGGATTTGGTGCAAATCTCAAGACAGAGCCTTTGAGAAGGCCAGAAACCTGCTATGTTCCAATAAATTACTGATACACTATGACCCATGTAAGCAGTTAGTACTGGCCTGCGACGCCTCATCATATGGGGTCAGTTGTGTGCTCCAGCAAGCCAATGTATCAGGCAAACTCCAACCAGTTGCATACGCGTCCAGAAGTCTGTCTCAGGCTGAAAGAGCCTATAGTATGGTAGAGAAAGAGGCTTTAGCACGCGTATATGGGGTTAGGAAAATTCACCAATACCTGTTTGGGCATCGGTTTGAGCTTGAAACAGACCACAAGCCGCTCATTTCATTGTTTTCTGAGAGCAAAGGTATAAACACCAATACCTCGTCCCGCATCCAAAGATGGGCACTGACATTATCCGCTTATGATTATGTCATCCGCCACAGACCAGGCACTGAAAACTGTGCTGATGCGCTTAGCCGGCTACCATTGCCCTCAACCGGGGTGGAAATGCCGCAGCCCGCAGATTTGCTGCTGGTCATCGATGCCTTCGAGAGCGAGGGGTCATCCGTCATGGCTCGCCAAATTATGTCCTGGACCAGCCAGGATCCTGTACTGTCAAGCGTAAAGGTGTGTCCTAAACGGAAATTGGTCTGCCATTCCCAGGGAAATGCAGGATGAAATTAAGCCTTATAGCTGCCGCAAAGATGAATTGTCTATTCAGTCTGATTGTTTTTTATGGGGTAATCGTGTTGTTATGCCAAAAAAAGGCAGGGCAACTTTTGTGCGCGATTTACACAGTACCCACCCAGGCATTGTCATGATGAAGGCCATTGCCAAGTCTCATGTTTGGTGGCCTGGCATTGACTTGGACTTGGAGTCATGCGTGCATCAGTGCAACACTTCATGCAACTGAATAACGCACCTGTGGAGGCTCCGCTGAGTCTGTGGTCATGGCCATCCAAACCGTGGTCAAGAATCCACATGGACTTTGCCGGCCCCTTTCGTGGAAAAATGTTTTTAGTGATAGTGGACGCTTACTCCAAATGGATTGAATGCGTAATCATGTCATCCAGAATGTTCACAGCCACTATTGAAAGCCTCCGGGCCATGTTCGCCACCCATGGCCTGCCCGACGTCCTTGTCAGTGACAACGGACCGTGTTTCACCAGTTCGGAGTTCCACGAGTTTATGACCCATAATGGCTTCAAGCATGTCAGGTCTGCCCCTTTCAAACCCGCGTCTAACTGTCAAGCGGAGCGGGCTGTCCAAACCATTAAGCAGAGCCTAAAACGTGTGACGCATGGCTCCCTGCAGACCCGCTGTCCCGCATTCTGCTCAGTTACTGGACGAGATCTCACTCGCTCACCGGGATCCCTCCTGTCGAGCTGTTAATGAAGTGAGACCTCAAAACCAGGCTCTCCCTTGTACACCCGGATCTCAATGATCATGTCGCAACCAGAAGGCAACGACAGCAATGGTACCACGATCGCACAGGCGTATCACATGACATTGCTGTTCATGACCCTGTGTTTGTCTTGAATTATGGTCATGGTCCAAAGTGGGTTGCTGGCATGGTTTTGGCCAAGGAGGGGAACAGGGTGTTTTTAATCAAACTGTTAAATGGCCAAACGTGCAAGAGGCACATCGACCAAACCAAACTGCGATTCACAGACAACCCAGAACAAATTGAAGATTACATCATCATCGACCAACCAACACACATCAGTTGACCCTTGTGTCATTCACGAAGACGAACCTACCATCCCCAACAGTCCTGTCAGACCAACTGCTCCGCAATGCAGCAATGGTCCTACTAACTCACCCAAGCTTGGCTTCGAACTGAGAAGATCAACCAGGGCCCGGACCATCTCAACTTGTAAATACAATCTGTACCAAGGACTTTGGGGGGAATAATGTTATGTATGTTAATTGGGTTTTACCTGCCACCGGAGGGCGCGACTGTCGAAGTCCTAATGGTCACTGACAGACATGTGAATGCCGTGTATATAATGTTGGCAGCCATGTTGAATCCTCACTTTGAGAGTAAATAAACTGGAGTAAGGTCATGCCTGAACTAGCTCACCGTACTTAGCCTCGTGGAGTTATTTGATACTTAACAAAAAGATTGAGGGGAAATTTGATAGAGGTGTTCAAAATCATGAAGGACTTTGATAGAGTAAATAAGGATAAACTATTTCCAGTCAAAGAAGGGTCAGTAAGCAGAGAAGACAGCTTGAAGGTAATTGGCAAAAGAACCAGAGGTGAGATGAGGAGAATTTTTTTTAGCGCAGCAATTTGTTGTGATCTGGAATGCACGACCTGAAAGGGTGGTGGAAGCAGATTCAAAAGGGAATTGGATATAAATTTGATGGGAAAAAACTTCCAGGCTTCTGGGGAATGGGTAGTGAAGTGGGACTAATTGGATAGCTCTTCAAAGAGCTGGCACGGGAACGATGGGCCAAATATCCTCCTTCTGTGCTGTATCATTTTATGATTCTATGATTGATAATTCTGGTGGTTTTGGGAGGACATAATGGCTCAGAATTTGTGGTCAGGATGGCGGCAAACTGCTAGCTTTCGCCGTCATTCCTCCTTTGAAACTGACGGTAAATTTGGGATTTGGCATGCAGAAATCCCGAGGTTGCAGTCAGTCATTGACAGCTTCAAAACAGGCTGCGCTATGCCCTCACTGCCATCCCCTCCCATCCCCCCACCCCATCCAACACAGCCGGCAAATCTGTGTAATCACCCAAATCAGGGAAACTGATGAAAACTTCAGTCCTTCCACAGTAAGTATGTTGTTAAATTCCCCACTAAAAGTTAGACACAAAGGGATTAGGTGTTACTAGACTTTTAATAGCATTAGTACTGCTAAACAAATGTAAGAGCCTAGAAAACTCATTTTAATTTTGTGCGGTGGGAAATTTGTCCATTTTAATAAAAATTTAAATCTTTATTAAACATTAAATAATTTTTTTTTAAGTTTGTCCATCTTTATTTCAGGTTTGCCTTTTCCCTATGTTAGAGCCCCAATCTTTCTTTTGCTCTTTCTAACTATTTTAAAAAGTTAGAATTTTAAAAGCTTACTCACTTCCTCTTTTGCTGTCTGTGAGAATTCTGCCTTTTGATTGGCTGCTTAGACAGCCTGTTGACGTCACAGCAGCTTGCACTAGGGGATTAACACTACAGTCCATTGAATTGAATCTCAAAGTTGTTGACACAGGGATTGTGAGATCGATGTGCGGAGCGTACCTCAGGACCAGCAGCGACGCCTTCGTTTCACTGCTAACCACAAGTTCCATACCAATACTTCTACCTACAAATGGGTCCTCAGCAGACCAGGACACCAGGGCCTGGCTGGTTTCACAATGCAATTGATTGCAGAGTGATTAATTACATTGCCAAAACCAGCAGAAGAAGGCTAGTGTTTTTTTTTAAAGTTTTGCTGCACTACACGAGCCTTGTCAGCCCACTAGCACAGCAGTGCTGCAGTGAAATTCTTTGTTTCTAGTCCCTCCCCACATCACTCCAGTTGTGTTGGAAAGGATCCAAAATATTCATGTGGAGTGAACCATAGGATTTTGGATGCTATGTTTAGTCAAAATAACTACAAGAAAAGAAAATAATAATAAGCAGCGTAAGGGGGGCTCTGTAGCTTCTTGTAATATAGACTACTGTTATTTGATTTTCAACTGTCTTTTTAAGATTATTAATATGTTTACAATCCTGTATACTTCATGGAATTATTTTTTAGAAACTTATTCTGATTTGTACTAAAAAAAGGCACCTTACCAAACATGAATTGTTTGGTAAGAATAACTGAAATAAATTTGACTAATAACAGATGGTTTCAGGAGGAACTGGGTGGTGCAGTCAGTTAGACATTGGCTTTGCCTCTAGGATTAAAAGTAATCGCTGGTTGTAAGGGCCTACGTGAAGTGAATTTGGGCAGTCCAGATTCAGTTCTAGGTGGGCATGGATCTAGAGCACAAACTATCTAATTTGGCAATAACTAACAATCTTATTCAAAGAGGTCACAGGATGCTTGATGTGAGAAATGGAAGAAATGCCACAATGGTGCAGTAGGGGGCACTATTCTAAGGTTTGGGGCAGAACTCCCACAGAGGTTCTTCTGGTTTTCAGCAGCAACTCTATGTTGATTCCATCGGGAGACTAGTGGTTCCCATGGAAAAAAATCAGAGACACAGTTGTGCCAGGCCTCTGTCATTCTAATGGGTAGAATTTCCTCTATTCCTTTCAAGGCCAGGGGGCCGAGCCAGAGGAAGGGACTCACTACACAGGGAGTTCCCAGTCCAAAGCCTCAATCAGGACCCGGCGTTATAGTAGCGGCTGCTATGCTGGTAGTGAGTGAGCACAGCAGCCTTCACAAGGGTGTGTGTGGGCCCCACCAGTGAGAGGTCAGGTCAGGAGGGTAGCCTAGTGATTATTGTATTGCATCAGCAACCTGGTGGTCATGGATTCATCCTATCATGACAGGTTATAAAAGTGAATTTAATAATTCTGGTAATAAATATGGTAATTTCTGGGATAGCTCATGAAAATGACCACAAAAACTGCTGATTGTCATAAAAGGCCAATTGGTTCATTAATGTCCTTCAGAAACGGCTTTCCGGAAACATCAATAAAACTGGGCTTAAAAAAAAACTCTTTTGAGTTCCCTTGTGCTTGAAACTCTTTTAGGAGAAACTGGGCTTAATGCAGCAATTGGCCCTCACTGCTGTTTCCAATAAGAGACAGAGCTTGAATAATGATCCTTTCATGTTTTTAGTGATGGTTCCAGCAGAGCTAAAGTCGGCAGAAATTATGGCATTGCTATAACAGTGGCCTTATTCACTAACATCGTAATTTCCTGGGATTTTAGTAAGGATAGTAATGGTATTCCCAGACATTCTGCCATTAGTATGGCACTACAGCCCAGCATATTTTGTGCCCTTTTGGTTGATGCCCACTTCAGCCAGAATAAACAAAACTGTCAGACTGGGCCAATTTCTGATTGGCACTTGGGAAACAATATATCAAATTTATGTTGAAAAACAACTGAAAAAATGTAAATCACAAAAACTCAGGATATTGTATCTGTTAAATATATAGAGGCTAGCAGATGCGTAACCAAGTGTTACCATCAATGATCCCACTAATGGGTTGCGCAGCCCATTAAAATTATTGTGTTTTTTCCATTATAAAGCCCTTATGAGGCCTGCATGGGAGCTCCAGTTCATTGCATGGCCATGCAGCTTAACGGGAACATTGGTTACCATATACCTCTAATCTAACGGCACACATATACCTGCAGAAGTTGCTTGATGCAGTGGTTCATATTTTGTAAAAGGTGGCAACATCTGGGCACCCATCTCCTATACTGTTTATATCATAAACAGTTTGAGAAATATCAGGACATTAACAGTATTTGAAAGCTTTATTTTTGTATTAAGTATAAAAATGTAATCGTGAGTGTCCTACACTATAATATATCATCGTTAACGCAGCAACCAGTTTTCATAGTTTTAAGAATACTGTTTGACTTGTGGCTTGATCTTTTTGATCCTCTTAGATCTATTAGTATTAATTACAAACCTGACTGTTTGTCTGTGTTGGTAATTCATGATGTTGTAAGGTCAACCAATGTATGCACTTATATCTTAAGTTAAAAAGAAAGTCTCTTCTATTCCCTTTCCTTTAATAGCCACAATTTCCTGATCAATCAATGGAGCAGCCCATGGTTCAATCTGCAGACATCTTTATGGACACGATCACTGTCACTATTAAGATATATTAATAAGAAATGCTTCAAATACACAGCAGGTCCATTTACATCAGAAAAAACAGATTAGCATTTCAGGTGTGGACCCTTCACCAGAATTGTCCTTGTGCAGCATCCACACTCAAATCATTAACCTATTTTTTCAGATGCTGATAGACATGCTGTGCATTTCTAGCATTATTGCAGGTTTCCAGTTCTCTCATTTGTTAGACATCCTGCTTCAACGTACACTTTGCCAGTGCAGAAAGGGTCCTCCAGGCTAGTTTTCTCCCAAAACAACCAAGCCAATTTGAATAAATTTTGCCCTCCAGCTTAAATTCAATGCACTTGTCAGTCAAGGCTTTGAATTCTTGTTGAGTCTCTTCACTGTAAGTCCAACACTCCAGTGTTGTAGCAGCTCAGTGCTCCCACCAGGTGCATATCTTTTTCAAAGGACTGAAACATGTATGTTTCTCATATAACTAAGTTGTACAGAAGACGAAGGTGTTTTTTTAAGAGTTTTCTGTATAGTTGGTGTGATGTATGTCGCACTCAAACCACTGACTCCACATTGTACTTATACATTTAATGTACCTGGACAATACATAACATCTCACTGCCCCCTCAGTTCCAAAAGCCATTGCCGGTGACCTCGGCCTTGTTTGTCCTGGTTGATTTGTGAGTGTGAGTCCATGACCATCCACTTCCCTCTTCTACCCCATGTGGAGATCATGCTTGTGATCTGGTGCAAGCATGTGGTGTTTGCAGTCCTTACATGGGTGATAAAGTACACAAACATAACCTCCAACAGAAAGCAGGTATACATAGACAGTACATTTGTATGGTACATATTATATGTGGTACAGATGGTATGTCAAAAGGTTGCAGGTACGTTGAACAGTTATTTAATCCCAGCTCCTCTGGGTGAGGTACGGTGGTGGTATACAGTCCCTTTTTGCCCGAGGTAATGGACTGCACTGAGATAGGGTATCCCAACTGGTGCATTGCCTCTGTTCTCAGAAAGTAGTCGCCTTGGCGGCTCATCTGCAGCCGCTGAACCATTGCACGAATCACATAAATTGAAGATCGCATTAGTCAATTAGTCATGATAGTCATGGCTCCATTACCCTTTTACTTGTACCTCGTGGTATTAACTCTTCTCGTAATTCATATCCATTATTTTAAACACAGTAACCATTCAGCATTAAAATATTAACTCTTATCATAAATCCGAATTCCTACATTCACATGACTCATTTAGATTCGCTCTTGCCTTACAAAAGTCTCTTTGTGGGGATCGCCAATGGTGTAAGGCCCTTTGAAGACTCCCGGGTGCATTTCCCTTTTAAGATGCCATCTTGTGGTTCCCACGAGGCTTCTACTGGGTGCCGCCATTTTAGTTGCTCTGCTGACCTTTGTCTGCAGAGCTCTGTTGCCACGAGGCTCACCACCATCTTGAGCTCGCTGGCGAAGAAGGAACAGAAGGAACAAAGAAGAAAGAAAGAAGAAAAATGGCCCAGAGCAACTTATCTTGACTCTGGCAGAAGTGGCTCCCTGGACTCGATCAGTCATAGTCCTTGTGAGAGCGGCCACCGTAATTGCTGCCGCATCCACTGCTCTGGCTCACATTCTCCCAAGTCACACCAGCTGCCGCCGTAGCTTCCGCCGCCGCTGTAGCCTCCACTTCTATCGCTATCCCCGCAATTGCCGCCCCTCCTGCGGCCGCCGTAGCCGCTTCTCCTGCGGCCGCCATGGCCGCCACCACCGTAGCCATTACCGCCGCCCGACTTTTCCTCTGCGTGGGCCCCCGGATTTGTCGGCCATCGATGGACCTCCCGCTCATCGCCCCCAGCGCCCTGCCGGCCCGCACCACAGCAATCGGTCCGCACCTACTAGACTGCTCTTCCAGGGTCTGCTCATCTGTGGAGGCTGAGGCTGCAGGATTGCTTGAGGTCAGGAGTTCTGGGCTGCTGTCGCCTGTGTGGGGATTTAGGCTGCAGATGAACAGCTTCTTTCTCCTACAGCTCGGTCAGCGCTGCTCTTTGGGAACCCGGGGGACAGCGGTCTGTGGAGGAATGAGTATAAAAACCCTACTAATGGTGATGGCTTGCTGCAGGCTGACTGTAGGTTCAGTGGCTAGCAGCTTGTGAAGGAGACCCTCATGGCCAATCCCCATAACAAAAACGTCTCACAACGCCTCATCAAGCTGTGTGCCAAAGTCACACGGCGCCGCGAGTCTCCTGAGGTCCGCAGCATACTTGGTGACATCCTGGCCCTCAGAACTGCAGTGGTGGTAGAATTTGTGCCTGGTCGTGAGGATGCTCCCCTTCGGTTTCAGTTGGTCATGAATGAGTGCGATCAGCTCCTCATATGACTTGTCCCTGGCGCAATCGGGTGCCAGCAAATCCCAGACGAGACAGTAAACCTCATCGCCACAACTGGAAAGCAGTATCGCCTTACATAGAAACATAGAAAATAGGTGCAGGAGTAGGCCATTCGGCCCTTCAAGCCTGCACCGCCATTCAATGAGTTCATGGTTGAACATGCAACTTCAGTATCCCATTCCTGCTTTCTCGCTATACCCCTTGATCCCCCTAGCAGTAAGGACTACATCTAACTCCTTTTTGAATATATTTAGTGAATTGGCCTCAACAACTTCCTGTGGTAGAGAATTCCACAGGTTCACCACTCTCTGGGTGAAGAAGTTTCTCCTCATCTCCTAAATGGCTTACCCCTTATCCTTAGACTGTGACCCCTGGTTCTGGACTTCCCCAACATTGGGAACATTCTTCCTGCATCTAACCTGTCTAAACCTGTCAGAATTTTAAATGTTTCTATGAGATCCCCTCTCATTCTTCTGAACTCCAGTGAATACAAGCCCAGTTGATCCAATCTTTCCTGATATGTCAGTCCCGCCATCCCGGGAATCAGTCTGGTGAACCTTCGCTGCACTCCCTCAATAGCAAGAATGTCCTTCTTCAAGTTAGGAGACCAAAACTGTACACAATACTCCAGATGTGGCCTCACCAAGGCCCTGTACAACTGTAGTAACACCTCCCTGCCCCTGTACTCAAATCCCCTCGCTATGAAGGCCAACATGCCATTTGCTTTCTTAACCGCCTGCTGTACCTGCATGCCAACCTTCAATGACTGATGTACCATGACACCCAGGTCTCATTGCACCTCCCCTTCTCCTAATCTGTCACCATTCAGTTAATAGTTTGTCTCTCTGTTTTTACCAACAAAGTGGATAACCTCACATTTATCCACATTATACTTCATCTGCCATGCATTTGCCCACTCACCTAACCTATCCAAGTCACTCTGCAGCCTCATAGCATCCTCCTCGCAGCTCACACTGCCACCCAACTTAGTGTCATCCGCAAATTTGGAGATACTACATGTAATCCCCTCGTCTAAATCATTAATGTACAATGTAAACAGCTGGGGCCCCAGCACAGAACCTTGCGGTACCCCACTGGTCACTGCCTGCCATTCTGAAAAGTACACATTTACTCCCACTCTTTGCTTCATGTCTGCCAACCAGTTCTCAATCCACGTCAGCACACTACCCCCAATCCCATGTGCTTTAACTTTGCACATTAATCTCTTGTGTGGGACCTTGTCAAAAGCCTTCTGAAAGTCCAAATACACCACATCAACTGGTTCTCCCTTGTCCACTCTATTGGAAACATCCTCAAAAAATTCCAGAAGATTTGTTAAGCATGATTTCCCTTTCACAAGTTCATGCTGACTTGGACCTATCATGTCACCTCTTTCCAAATGCACTGCTATGACATCCTTAATAATTGATTGCATCATTTTACGCATCTCTCTCAGTGCGTCCGTGTTCCCCGTCAGGTCATTTGCTGTGAAGTAATACTCGAGCCTTTCCGTAAAGGCCTCCCAATCATTGCTCACCGTAAAATCTTTTAACGAGCCCAGAGTAGCCATGGTTGTGTGAAGTTTGTCCGTGTCCTTGTCACCAATGTGATGTATGTAGCACTCAAACCACTGACTCCACACGGTCTGGTGTTGTAGTAACTGCTGTGACCTTAGTCCTTTATTGTGTAACTCCAGAGTGCCTCTCGGGTGTGGTGGGCAATCTTTTATACTCTGACTTGCAGGTACTTTCAGGTCTCCCACCACAGCGCCCTCTGTGGCGCACCATTGTATTTATACATTTAATGTACTTGGACAATACATAACAATTGGCATACCCAAAACCAATTGGGGAGCAACACATATTTAATTGTACAAGATTTTCTTTCTCATATTACAGTTGAAATAATGTGGGTGCATTAATATTTCCAATTTTCTATTTCAAGCAGCTGGTGAAGCAGTAAACAGCCCAGAAGCACTAGCCCCAATTTTAATCCTCCACTTAATGAGAGTGAAGCTTGCGGGGGGTTAAAATCCATGACATGTGGCACTCATCTGATCCTTTCTAGTCTTGCAGCATTCGCCATTTTAACAGGTACCTTCCAGCCAGCCGGTGAGGTCCTCGCAACAAGCAGGCAGGAGACTCATTAAAATTTAATAGTTAAAAGTTGAGGTCTGATAATGTCATTCAGACCCCGACTATGTTTTAACTCAGGCTATCCAGTGCAGGCCTCACCAATTGTGAGGGAGCAGAAGGCCCAGAAAGGGGCCAAAAGGGTAACTGCTGTTTATGTTTTGAACGTTTTCTTGGGGGCCAGGAAGAGCAGGAGTGCTCTTAAAATGGTCCAGGCTTCACGTCGACCTGCCGGGTCGAGCTTGAGATCATCATTCTGGCCCGATACTCATTTCTTGCCCCACTTTAAAATTGAGACCACAGTCTAAACTATCAGTTAAATGAATAAACCTAAATCATAACTACAAAGTGTATATCTTTTACCAATATTTTAATTTTTTGATGGTTTTCATGAATTCTCCTCCAAGCCCTACAAATATCTTCCAGCCCACTACTGACCTGACTGAGCTGCTGGGAGGAAAGGACTACCTCAAACCCAAAAGGCTTATAGCCATACTCAACAGCCATGTATTCCTGCCACTACTCCCAGGAGAAGCATAGAGGTACTAACCCCTAGCTGCCAGCTATGGTTCAGTGGGAAAGTGCGATGGTAACAAATATTGATCATGGTTTGACATTTATATCGGGTTGAACTGTAGTATTGTTTGAGATTCTTCTTGCAAAGGTGTGTAAGCATGTTTCATTATGTGGCATGAATGTGATTTTTGTGAATTTCCTGTAAGATTGAAGGCATATTTGTGGAGGGTATTGGAAGATGTGGACGGGACTGTAATCACAGTGGACACATTTGCATATTCACAGAAGGTGTCCTCTATGAGAGCTTGCGAAATGGCTCTTGCAACTTGCTTTGGCTTCTGCTCTACAGCCTTTGTAGGCTCTTCCTGCTCACCTTGGTGTCCCCTGTGGGCCTTCCTCCTCTGGCACCCCTTTGCAGAGTGAAGTTATGCAGCATGTGGCAACAATACTTGAAACCTTACCGAGCTGTATTGCAGGATATCTCTAGATCTATCCAGGGACCTGACAGCACCACCTCATTATACTTGTGCTAAACTGGTCTTCTGGAATACCACAAAAGTGTTAAGTGCCGTGACTATAAAGGTTATCTTGACTGTTCTGGAGCCACTCTGAGGCTTGCCATTATGGAGCAAGTATTGGTGGGTCAGTGGATTGCTTTAAAATGATATCATCATGACAGCTGCCTGGGAAGTGAGCAATGATGAGCAAAATCAGGTGTTGATGGTTGCAAACGAGCTGAATATAGAGAGGGCCGAATCCTTTCCTATTCCTCCAGGTGGTGCAGGTGACTACATAGTCCCACTTGGGCAGAATCTATAATTCCCTAATCTTCGAGAATCCTGCCACACTAAAATTACAAAGCCCTTTCATGCTGCTGTCAGTTGTCCTTGGGGAAAGAAATTAACTGACTTGCTCAAGCAACAAAGTATTTACCTTACACATCTATGGATAGCTAACCCGTTGGTGATGTCCCCAGTGGCAGCCTGAAAAGATCCTTAAATGTAAGGTTAAGAATTACTATGCCCCTGACTGCCACTGGCATTCCTCAGTCACAGCATTCCTTAAAAACTGGAGTTTCTCAGGCACTGCTCCTATGATAAATAGAAGTATGTGCAGCTTTGCCTGTAGATTCTGGTGCGTTTAACACCTCGCATGCATTCTCATCAGCTTGGAATCCTTCCATTTGTTCTCCTTTTATTCCTCCAAAAAGAGGGGGGAATACTCTTGAAAAGCTAAACCACATCAGTAAAAGAAAAGGGCATACTTGGCCTGAAAAATGTTCAAAAATCTTATTTTACAGTTCTTTAAATGAACTTTGGCAAACCCATCAGTCCCTAACAACCCTAGGCACTCTTCTGTATAGACTGGTACATCACTCAGTGTAATGCACAAACATCAGATGTGTGTACAACTCATGTTCTGTGAATCGCCCGGTTCTACATCCTCAACAGAACTACCTATTACATAAGAAATAGGAACAGGAGTAGACCATACGGCTCCTCGAGCCTGCTCCACCATTCAATAAGATCATGACTGATCTGATCATGGACTCAGCTCCACTTCCCCGCCTGCTCCCCATAACGCCTTAAGCCCTTATCATTTAAGAAACTATCTATTTCTGTCTTAGATTTATTCAATGTCCCAGTTTCCACAGCTCTCTGAGGCAGCGAATTCCACAGATTTACAACCCTCTGAGAGAAGACATTTCTCCTCATCTCTGTTATTCTAAGATCATGCCCTCTAGTTCTAGTCTCTCCCATCAATGGAAACATCCTCTCTGTATCCACCTTGTCAAGCCCCCTCATAATCTAATACGTTTTGATAAGATCACCTCTCATTCTTCTGAATTCCAATGAGTAGAGGCCCAACCTACTCAACCTTTCCTCATAAGTCAACCCCCTCATCCCCGGAATCAACCTAGTGAACCTTCTCTGAACTGCCTCCAAAGCAAGTATATCCTTTCATAAATATGGAAACCAAAACTGCATGCAGTATTCCAGGTGTGGCCTCACCAATACCCTGTATAACTGTAGGATGACTTCCCTGCTTTTATACTCCATCCCCTTTGAAATAAAGGCCAAGATACCATTGGCTTTCCTGATCATTTGCTGTACCTGCATAGTATCCTTTTGTGTTTCATGCACAAGTATCCCCAGGTCCCGCTGTACTGCAGCACTTTGCAATCTTTCTCCATTTAAATAATAACTTGCAGATGAAAAAAATCTGAGCTGGTGTGTGGTAATGAGAAAGCAGGTAATATAGTGGGATGATATTGAGAAGGTTGCGCAGAGCAACATCTGGACAATAATCACAGAGAACTTTCTTCACAGGGTTCAGGTCAACAGAGAGCCAGATGCAGAGCTGTGCCGTCTGCTGGTAGGAAATCTGCAGCTAGAATTTGACATAGAACTGACACAGCCAGTGGCAGTACCAGTTATGTGTGGCCTTCCACTTGCCTCTACCTCTTTCCAGAAATGCTCCAATGCTGACATGCAGTGTTAAAGAAGACCCTTGTCTACTTCAGGTTGTTGTGTGCTGGGCTGCACTTTCACTTGCTGACAAACTCATGCCTAAAACTTGGACTTCTTTTTGGTACATTTTTCCTTCCCATCTTCAGCTTTGGTAAATGCTACTAATTGGTTCAGATGCTTTTTGAACCTTTGCAAAGATTTTTAGAATTTTTATCACCCTATTCTGATTGGAAAAAATCCTGAAAGACAGGATAAATCTACATTTTGAAAGGCAAGGATTAATTAGGGACACTCCCTTCTAATTGTCACATGCACAATCTTATGCTTTCACCACTAGTGTGTTTCCTGTGCATACCATGTCTGCACCTAAAGCAGTACTAATAAGCTGACTTTGTAAAATTACATGCAAATAGTACACTTCCATTTAAATCTGTCTAAAACTCACTTTGTAATCAAGTCTATACTGCACCCATATGGGAAAATTTAGCCTAATAAGTGATGTCTGCACACTTTGATGACTCATTTCACTTTCAATATTTTTTGTTATTTGGTGATGCTTACGTCACTTTGATTTATTATAGGTTTGTTGCTTTTCTTAAATGACAAATGGCTTATAGGTAGGTTGAACATGATGCAGAACAGAGATCTCCATGCTTTTTGTCTTTGTGGACTACTTAGGGGTGTATCGTCGAGCCTCGGGGAAAGCCTACAAAGATTAAATCAATGTTTCCATTAATTTGCATCTATCTCAAGCTACTGATACAAAGAGATTTCAATGTACTGATTTAGGAATTATCCTCCAATGAGGCAACAGCACTGAAAACAGTCTTTTCCAAACCTACAAGTCCACAATATGAAATAGGAGAAGCTTGTGAATTGAAATGAACACATATAGGACTGAGTTCCCTGGATCCTGAGGTCTGGACTGCCAGGTCTCGGGCATACCCTGGTGTGGATGATCTTCAAATGAGGATTGATTTCTGTATTTCAAAATACCTAAGTGTCTTCTCTTCTTAGGCTGTCCCTCGAACTGATGATGCCTTGCTTCCACGCCAAAAAGGGATGAGTTCAATGAGTTCACAGGTGTTTCAATGAAGGACCTAATATTCCAGGTCTGGAACTGCATATTGGAGGATGGAAGATGCCTGTGCGTGGATTTTTTTAATGTGTGGTGCACACCAGCTACCACATGGGCTTGACAGAGCTTGGTCTTGGTCCAGTGGCAATGGTTGACCAAGATGACTGGCGACCAACTCTGCTGCACGGACCTAGTGTGCGCACATATTGAAGTGTGGGCTGGCCCGTGCTGCCCCTGGACCCTCGCCTCCTCTGGGCCCCAAACTCACTCCTCTCCTGGGCCCCAAGCACATTCCTGTGCAATCTCTCGCTGTTCCTTTGCCCTGACCTTGCCGCTCCTGCTGTACCTGCCCATAATCCAATCACTGACCTGGGTTATGGTGACGTCCAATCCAGTCACCCTCGTCACAGCCATCACCCTCCCAGACGAGCTCTCGCTGCCCCCTGGAATGGCCATAAAAGGAGCGGCGATAAAAGGAGCAGTGAGCGGCGGCCTGGGGGCAGCATAGCAGTATACCACTCCAGGGAGCAATCTAAGTGTAATCAACCATTGGTGACGTGTGTTGATTTGTCACTAGGTCATGGAATAGTAGGATGCATATTATCTCCCAAACAATTTATTCCGTGACAGCAACAAATAAAGTTCAAGTGGAGGGAATGCAAACTGGAGGACACGTCAACCTGGGACTGATTTCACAAACCACATACCAGCAGATGATTACAGAATGTAATTTTTCATTTGTGATTCACTATTTGGTGAATTTATCATTTCACCTGGGTAATGGTGCAAGGAAGCATCATAGTGAGGCCTTACCGAATTGAGATATATTTTCTGATGGAGGAAGGGAGGATGAGAAGTCAAACAGAAAGTTGCCTCTGTCTCTGTTAAGGCTTCTCGTGACACAGACAAAGGCCTTACTTTGATTGCTTATAAATTTTAGTTATTTTCTTACCCTAAAATTAGCATTCCTTTGCCAACTTCCAATCGAGGCAAGCCTCTTTGGTCAGGGCAATATGCTGAACCCACCAAGAGAACCACTTTAATGATGGAGCAAAGGAACCACTGTAGTACTTCTCCATCCCTGCCCAAGAACCCAAGCAAAATTTTCAAAGCCTGAGTTCAAGATTTGAATTTACAGTCAGGTCTCCTGGCTGAGAGTTCAGTGCTTCAGTATTGTAACTGCCGAACTGTTTCCTTTCATTTTTTTTTAAAGCTTTTGCATTGGTAGGTAATTAATATTTTGTTTCTTTTCCAGCTTCTTGGGTTTGTCTATGCCTGTTACGTTATCAAAATTGTTGCTGAAGAAGAAGACAGCTGTAAGTACTTAAGATGGCAGAGATTCATCTCTCAGAAGGTTGTAAATCTGTGGAATTCGCTGCCTCAGAGAGCTGTGGAAGCTGGGACGTTGAATAAATTTAAGACAGAAATAGATAGTTTCTTAAACGATAAGGGAATAAGGGGTTATGGAGAGCAGGCAGGGAAGTGGACCTGAGTCCATGATCGGATCAGCCATGAACGTATTAAATGGCGGAGCAGGCTCAAGGGGCCGTATGGCTTTTTCCTGCTCCTATTTTTATGTTCTTATGCAGAAAATATTGTACTAAATCAGAAACTCTATATTTATGCATTTATAAATTAGATCAGCATTATTATGATACTAATGGATATTCCAGTATATATTTTATTCAAATAAGGGATGAGAGCAAATTTCAAGTCCTCTATTCCAACACAAATTACATTAGAATGTTCATTGTTCATTGGTAGATAGATCAAATTTTCAACAGTGATGTAAATGTCGAGCTGTCATATTTCAACTTGTTACGGAAAAATTAGCTTTTACCATACATTAAAATGCCCACTCTGTTGGCCAATTGGAATGCTTATTTGAATCAACCACATATTGATGTTAAATAATACTTCTAACAATCTAAATTTAAACCCAAAGATTTCTAACCGAAATGCATGCATATTGCTCTTTATCTAAGAATGCAAGGGTATATTGGTCTCAAGCATTTTGTGTTGAAGTACAGCATGACAATCTCTTAAAAACCATCACAAGAAGTGTTATCACTTTCTCTCTGACATTAAAAAGCAATCATTTGTTCAAAGTATCACTATATTCAATTTATGTGAACAAATGTATTTTGACAAGTGTTTATCGGGGTCAGAATAGTCTTCCATATATTTGGTGGAGTAATAAAAAGAGTGATGTGCAAACCGAATGTGTAATTTTGAAAATAGACCCATATGACATAATGATAAAATATAAAATACTTGGGTACAATGTTGACCAATGACATTATAATGTTAGCTTGAACCCTTAGTTTAGAACTGAAAACAATTCGAGGTGAGTTTAATTTGAGAACAAGACTAAAGTGTTAAGTGTGATATTAAAATTGCGAGGGATGTATGAATTCAAATAAAAAGATTATCACAGAAAATTTCTTCACGGCATTTCCCACTCCGCCACCAGAACTTCAGTGGAAATGCAAAACAAACAAATGGAATTACAGCTGCAGATTGGGAAATTACCCACTATGCTGCTGTAAGGGCACATGGGGTTGGGAATAAGGTATTAGCATGACTAAAGGATTGGTTAACTGACAGAAAACAGAGAGTAGGGATAAACAGGTCATTTTCAGATTGGCAGCTGTAACTAGTGGGGTGCCACAAGGATCAGTGCTTGGGTCTCAGCTATTTACAGTCCATATTAATGAAGGGACTGAGTGCAAAGCTAGGTGGAAAAGTAAAATGTGAGGAAGATGCAAAGAGCCTGCAAAGGGATATAGACAGGTTAAGTGAGTGGGCAAAAAGGTGGCAGATAGAGTATATTGTGGGGAAATGTGAAGTTATTCACTTTGGTAGGAAGAATAGAAAAACAGAATATTTTTTAAATGGTGAGAAACTATTTAAATGTTGGTGTTCAGAGAGATTTGGGTGTTCTAGTACAAGAAACACAGAGAGTTAGCATGCAGGTGCAGCAAGCAATTAGGAAGGCAAATGGCATTTTGGCCTTTATTGCCAGAGGGTTGGAGTACAAGAGTAATGTACAGGGCTCCGGTGAGACCATACGTGGAGTACTGTGCAGTTTTGGTCTCCTTAAGTAAGGAATGATACACTTGCCTTAGAGGCGGTGCAACAAAGGGTCACTAATGTTGTGCATGGAGAAAGAGTCAGACTGAACACTGTGAGCTCAAAGTAAAGTGTGACCTTAGTCTTTTATTGCAGGTCTCCAGAGTGCCTCTCCAACCTGTGAAGCCTTCTTAAATACCTGTGCTCCCAAGGGATTATGGGATCCTTTGGGATTCCAGGGGATGGGCCCTCTGGTGGTTGTACAGAGTAAATACAAGTCCACATATATAACAACACTCCCCACCCCAAACTCCCCAGCAAAGTCAATAGTGTAACTATTTACAATGTGAGTCGATCTGGGGCCCTTCTTGTCCTGGTTGATCGTCTCGGTGTGAAAGCTGGTGTTGTTGAATCATTTGTTGGGCCCTCGCTGGGCTGCTGAGCAGCTGGCCTTGCTGGGCTGCCTGGTGTGTTGGGCCCTGCAGGGCTGCTGTGGATGATGGGTTCTGCTTCGTGGTCAACCATGGTGCCGGTTGCCACTGGTGTGTATGTTGGGGGATCAAAAAAGGTAGGGTCAAGGTGGGTTGCTCAGGATAGTCCGTGAATCTGAGTTTGATTTGGTCCAGGTGTTTCTGGTGAATGAGTCCATTTGAAAGTTTGACTCGGAACACCCTGCTCCCCACTTTGGCCACGACAGTGCCAGGAAGCCACTTGGGACCTTGTCCATAATTTAATACAAATACAGGATTATTGATTTAAATCTCACGTGACACATTTGCTCTATCATGCTATGCACTTTGTGGAAACCGCCTGCTCTTTGTGGAAGCCGCCTGCTCTCTACCTATTCATGCAGATCAGGGTGAACTAACAAGAGCCTTGTCTTAAGTGCTCTTTTCATGAGCAGTTCAGCAGGTGGGATCCCAGTGAGTGAGCGGGGTCTGGTGCGGTAGCTAAGCAGGACTCGGGATAGGCGAGTCTGCAGTGAGCCTTCAGTTACCCTCTTCAAGCCTTGCTTGATGGTTTGCACTGTTCTCTCGGCCTGACCATTGGATGCTGGTTTAAACGGGGCAGATGTGACATGTTTGATCCCGTTACAGGTCATGAATTCTTTGAACTCAGCACTGGTAAAACATGGCCCGTTGTCGCTCACCAGGACATCGAGTAAGCCGTGAGTGGCAAACATGGCCCGCAGAATTTCAGTAGTGGCAGCAGACGTGCTAGCCGACATTATCTCACATTCAATCCACTTGGAGTTCGTGTCTACAACCACAAGGAACATTTTACCCAAGAACGGGCCTGCATAGTCGATGTGTACCCTAGACCAAGTTTGGTGGGCCAAGACCATAAACTTAGCGGTGCCTCCCTGGTTAACTGCGAGCATGTATTACATTTGTGAACGCAGGATTCTAAGTCCGCATCGTTACCGGGCCACCACATGTGGGATCTGGCTATCGCTTTCATCATTACGATGCCTGGGTGGGTACTGTGGAGGTCATTGATGAAGGTGTCTCTGCCCTTCTTGGGAACCTCTACTCGATTGCCTCACAGAAGGCAGTCTGCCTGTAAAGACATTTCATCTTTGCGCCGCTGGTACGGCTTTATCTCTTCCTGCATTTCCACTGGGACACTGAACCAGCTCCTGTGAAGCACACAGCTTTTGACTAGAGATAATAAGAGGTCCTGGCTTGTCCAGGTTTTGATCTGCCGGACTGTGACGGGTGATTGCTCACTCTCAAATGTTTCTATAACCATGGCTAGATCTGCGGGGCTGCGCCGTTTCCATCCCCGTGGTGAGCAATGGCAGCCTACAGAGAGCATCGGCGCAGCATTCTGTGCTTGGTCTGTGGTGGATGGCGTAGTTGTATGCAGACAACGCGAGCGCCCATCTCTGGATGCGAGCCGATGCGTTGGTATTTATACCTTTGCTCTCAGAAAACAGGGATATAAGTGGCTTATGGTCAGTTTCCAATTCGAATTTTAGCCCAAACAGGTATTGATGCATTTTCTTTACACCACAGACGCATGCTAACACTTCTATTTCAATCATGCTGTAGGCTCTCTCAGTCTTAGACAGACTCCTGGATGCATAAGCAACCGGTTGCAGTTTCTCGAAATCATTAGCTTGTTGCAATACACACCCGATGCCATATGATGACACATCACATGCTAGTACCAAACGCTTACATGGATCATACAACACAAGCAATTTGTTTGAGATTAACAATTTTCTCGCTTTTACAAAGGCATTTTCTTGGCTTTTGCCCCAAACCCATTCGCCCCCTTTTCGTAGTAAGACATGCAGTGGTTCTAGCAGTGTGCTGAGACCCAGTAAGAAGTTACCAAAGTAGTTCAGGAGTCCCAGAAACGACCACAGCTCCGTCACGTTCTGTGGCCTCGGTGCGTTCTCGATTGCCTCCGTCTTCGCGTTGGTGTGCCTGATGCCGTCCGCCGCAATCCTCCTTCCCAGGAACTCCACTTCAGGCGCCAGGAAAATGCACTTCGAGCATTTTAACCTGAGCCTCACACGGTTGAGTCGACTAAGAACCTCCTCCAGGTTCTGCAGGTGCTCAACTGTGTTCCAACCTGTGACCAACATGTCGTCCTGGAAGACCACGGTGTGCGGGACTGACTTCAGTAAACTTTCCATGTTTCTCTGAAATATTGCCGCCACTGATCGGATTCCAAACAGGCATCTGTTATAAACAAAAAGACCTTTGTGCGTGTTGATGCAGGTGAGAGCCTTCAATGATTCCTCCAGTTCCTGCGTCATGTGTGCTGAAGTTAGATCCAGCTTCGTGAACGTCTTTCCTCCTGCCAGCATTGCAAACAGGTCGCCAGCCTTTGGTAGTGGGTATTGATCCTGCAGGGAGAAACGATTGATAGTTACTTTGTAATCGCCACAGATTCTGACTGTGCCGTCTCCCTTGAGGACTGGGACAATAGGATTGGCCCACTCGCTGAACTCGATCGGTGAAATGATGCCCTCTCTTTGCAGCCAGTCTAGCTCGATCTCTAACCTTTCTCTCATCATGTATGTTACTGCTCTCGCCTTGTGATGAATGGGTCACGCCCCCGGAATTAGGTGGATCTGCACTTTTGCTCCTTGGAATGTCCCGCTGCCTGGTTCGAACAGCGAAGGAAATTTGTTTAAGACCTGCGCACACGAAGTGTCGCCAGCGGGCGATAGTGCTCGGACATTGTCCCTGTTCCAGCGTATCGTTCCCAGCCAGCTCCTGCCGAGCAGCGTGGGACCATCGCCCGGTACCACCCAGAGTGGTAGGTTGTGCACCGCTCCATCATAGGAGACCTTTACGGTAGCACTACCGATTACAGGAATCAGTTCTTTCGTGTAAGTTGTTAGTTTCATGCGAACTGGAGTTGAGGCTGGCCTTGAGGCCTTGTTGCACCACAACCTTTCAAAAATCTTTTTGCCCATGATGGGCTGGCTCGTACCTGTGTCCAGCTCCATTGACACCGGGAATCCATTTAGTTCAACATTCAGCATTATCGGGGGAAAATTCGTTGTGAATGTGTGCACCCCATGTACCTCTGCCTCCTCGATCCGAGGCTCTGGTTTGTCATGATCCTCCGTGGATCAGTCCTCCTCTGCAACATAGTGGTTTGCAGGTTTAACAGGCTTTGCAGCTCACTTGCACACTCGTTGGAGATGTCCCATTGTTCCACAGCCCTTGCAAACGTACTCTTTGAATCGGCATAAATGGAAATGATGATCACCCCCGCAGCGCCAACAAGGTGTTAATGGCCTTGCATTCATCACCCGTGATGGTTGAGTCATCTGCGCATGTGTAGCTGCAGGTATGTGTGAACTGCCCTGTACGTTACAATTCGAGAGCAACATCACTTTGTTCACAGTACTTGTATCAGCACCTGTGTGCAGAGAGATTTGCTTCGTATTGTCACTGGTGGCAATGAACGCCTGGGTTATCGCTATGGCCTTACTCAAGGTTTGGGTCTCTACAGTCAAAAGTTTGCGAAGTATGGTTTGGTGGCCAATGCCAAATACGAAAAAGTCTCTGAGCATGTGTTCCAAATGTCCTTCAAATTCACAATGCCCTGCAAGGCTTCTTAGCTCGACGACATAACTCGCCACTTCCTGGCTTTCAGACCTTTTGTAGGTGTAGAACCGGTACCTCGCCATCAGAATGCTTTCCTTCGGGTTCAAATGCTCTCGGACCAGTGTGCACAAATTGATGTATGATTTTTCCGTGGGTTTCGCTGGAGTGAGCAGATTCTTCATGAGCCATACGTTGGTGCCCCACAGATGGTGAGGAGGATTGCCCTTCGTTTGGCAGTGCTCTCTTCCCCATCTAGCTCGTTGGCCACAAAATATTGGTCGAGACGCTCCACAAAAGTTTCCCAATCATCTCCCTCCAAAAATGTCTCCAGGATGCCCACTGTTCTCTGCATCTTTGGGTTTGCTATCTGTATCTCATCGCCAGTTGTCGTGTATGGAGAAAGAGTCAGACTGAACACTGTGAGCTCAAAGTAAAGTATGACCTGAGTCTTTTATTGCAGTTCTCTAGAGTGCCTCTCCACCCTCTGAAGCCTCCTTAAATACCTGTACTCCCAAGGAATTATGGGATCCCTTGGGACTCCAGGGGATGAGCCCTCTGGTGGCTGTACAGAGTAAATACAAGTCCACATATATAACAACTAGATTGTTCCCTGGGATGAGAGGGTTGTCCTATGAGGAGAGAATGAGTAGATTGGGCCTATGCTCTCTGGAGTTTAGAAGAATGAGAGGTGATCATATAAGATTCTGATGGGTATTGACAGGGTCGATGCTGAAAGATTGTTTCCCCTGGCTGGAGAGTCTAGAACTAGGCAGTATAGTCTCAGGTTAAGGGGTTGGCCTTTTAAGACTGAGATGAGGAGGAATTTCATCACTTGCAATTCTTTGTCCCAAAGTGCTGTGGATGCTCAGTCGTTGAGTATATTCAAGGTTGAGATCGATAGATCTTTGGACTCCAGAGGAATTATGGGATACAGGGATCGGGCAAGAAATTCGAGTTGAGGTCGAAGATCAGCCATGATCTTAATGAATGGCAGAGCAGATTCGAGGGGCTGTATGGCCCAGTCCTGCTCCTATTTTTTATGTTCTTATGAAATTCCCAGCATAAAATTGGGGGAATTTTGCTTAAGTGCAGTATCACCACTAGAAGTGGGTTGGGGCAGGACTTCCACCATTGACAAGTCCTATCAACATGGCTCATGGCACCACTTCAACATCTGCAGTCTCCTGCTGAACAATGCTACAACATTAGCCGTGGGAGTACCCATGCCATCATTAAGCAGATCTTAAGAACTTAAGAACTTCACCCTGTGGAGATATCTCTAACTCACTATTATTCCCACCTGTTGTGCTGATCCCTGAGCTGCTGTGTGCTGAAGTTTGAGGGAGTGACAGTGCAAGCTGGCGCAACTCGACTTCTTCTGAAGGGCTCTATTCTCGAGGGGGACCGAGAAGTAGAAAAAAGAATGAATGAATGGCAAATATTGGTTTGATTTTGGAGCATCATATATGTCGGAGTGGCAAGGCATCAACAATTTGAGCAGCTCCCTGAAGGCGATGCACATCATAGACAAACAGAAGAGACCAGAACAAATCACAGAGCCTGCTGATCCACTACTCCCACCTCTCCATCCTCAACGCTGAAAGGGAGGCCTATGCTGTGAACATCGAGATCTCCCTGTTCCATTAAACTGAGGACCTGGATGTGAGCGGGTCCTATACATCTTTCTTTGCACTTTCTGGTATTGTATGTCAACTTGTCCTCCATAGAGAAGGGCACCTTAGTAATGAATAGTTACAAGTAAGACTTGAGATTTGTTGTGAGGCATGCTGATGTGTGATATTGAACAAGCAGTGGGCAGAATGAGAAGGTGTTACAAAGTTGGAATGCAACACGAGGGTGATATCTGATGGGAAGGACCAAGAAAAGAGTGCATAGTATTTCCAATGCAACCACGTGACTGCAATATGTTGCATGTATTTGCTGTGAAGGCAGAGCAGCTGCAGATAGCTCAGCTTTAAATAGGAGGAGGGAAGGCTTAGTTCCCATTGCAGGTACAGAGGATGATGAGAATACTTAGGGTGGTGTGGAGGGTATGTAATCTGGCAAGATGTGATGAAGAGAAGGAGTCATAACAAATAATAATTCCTACCTTGGCTTAATGTGTAAGATTGTTAAATTTCCTGCCATTGACCAGCTCTGAGATGTTCCTTCAGGCCTACCACAAGAACTGCCTGGAAATGTGAGTTTTCGTTGAGGGGAGCAGGACGGTAGCACGGCCCTCACTGTCTTCATTAAAGTCTCCAGGGTTGCATTTGAGAATCATGATGCCTTTCCTTGGGACTTGCTGATGCTTAATGTGACCTCACAGTATGGCAGTGTTAACCTGATGTCCTCGCTTTAAGAGATGCTGCCTCTTTTTATCATGCTGGGCCTGCCGGAAATCCCACCCGTGTCATTGGCGAACTGCCCATTAATGACAGAAAACTCATGGCGGCTTGCCTGTGTTAGGACAAAGAAGCCCAACCATCAAAAGTGTTAGAGCCTCTCACGATTTCTCCTGGACAAATGACAAGGTTGCCCCGCCCACCCAGCACCAATCCGATTACCTAAGTAACCCCCAGACTCCCCATGGGCAGTACCACAAGAGATTAACTAGTAAATAAATCTGACATTTAACTTTATCAAAGTTGTAAATACTTTCTTCTCCCAGTTTTCTACTTCTCAGGAAAGAACGATGTAAAATCTCAGCCCTATTCTCATTTAATACAGACTCAGTTTCTTAATTCATATTCTGCCCTGATTCCCTATCGTGCACACATCCCCTGAACCCCCAACCATTAATTTTAAGTGCAACATAGAACATAAATGATGTGCACAGTGGCCTTGGCTGAGTGAAAACAAAGCAGAATACTCGTTCACGGTGTGAGAGTCTCAGAATATATTTATCCCAAGACTTTTGTTAAGGCAAAGCACTATGGGGGAGAATTTTCATGAGGGTACTCCTACTCGCCTGCCGTTACTTCAGCAGAAGTCCCAAGGTAACACCCCAAAATGGCATAATCACCGCTTAATGGCATTTATCTGAGCTTTTGCAACAAAAGTTTGAAGCCTACTCAGCTTGAATTAGATTTGCACAGTCATTTTTGGACAGGTATCAACCAGTATTGTGCAGAAATATGTACTTAAGCCAAATAGATTACTGTACACATCGACGGTGACGTTGTACAATTAATTACAATTAATTGGAAGATAATTCTCTGTCGATGTAAGATTTTATTAAATAATTTCTTAACATGAAGTCGGATGTTCCTATCAGAATTTACCACATACAGCTGGAAATCTGTGTCCATTATCATAAGAAAATTAGTTTTGGTTTAAAGAGGGAATTTAGACTGAGCTTTGAGAAATTGAAGGCAGATAAAAGCTGGGTTGGTTGGAAAAGCCACTTGGCTGTTATAGATTTACATTTTCTTTGTTTGTACAATTAATTGCCAATGTTTTAAACTGAGAGCCTCAGCTTGTACATAGAACAAGTTTGACATGGGAGGAAAATTGGTTATGGATTGCTGCTTTCATAAATAATGAAAGTACTGCAGAAAGTGTTCTCAAGAGGCCAGAGTGTAGTCGTATGCAAAAACTAGCTGAGACGGAGGTGTTTTGATGGTTTTCTACATGTTCATTTTATTTCCTGTAGGGCTTGTCATGCTTGATTTTAGCACAGCTAAACAATACAGTTTAACTCTTTCGTTTACATCTCCTTTTCTGGGGAAAATCCTAGTGTACTCAGGAGGTGCCATTCAAAAAACTGCCAGCTTCACAAGAATAATATTTGCACAATTGAAAGTGATTTAATTAAAACCAACATATATTCTAATTCACTAAAACAATGCTGAAATTATTTTCATATTTTATTTAAATTCAATTTTATTTTGCAAAAAATGATAACACAATTTTTTGATCACTTCTGGGACTAACTTGTCGCCTTGAAGGATTCTCTTGCAAAGAAATCAGATCAGGTTTAACTGAGGATTTTTGCCCACATACCAATTTTGGTTATTCAGTTGGCCACTATGCTCAACATAATTACAATTTAAATTATATTCAAATAGAAATAGCCATATTTAAATCTGTGCAGGGGAGGAACAGCTGCAAGTTGCAGAAAATTGGTAATTTCTTGTAGTAAGGATTTTTAGAAAAATATTTAACTCTAAATGAAAATTACATCATGGCTGTTGTAATGGTCTTTCTGATGGCAGTAAATGAATCAGACTTTTTATATTGTGCTAGAAACATAGAAACATAGGGCCCAAGTTTCCACACGATAAAAAACGGGCGCCCCTCCGAGCTGGGCGCCCATTTTTCGCACCTAAAACGGCGCCTAAAAAAACCTTCGCGATTCTGGAGCATTCTGCAGCTCCTTGTCTGCCTGGCGCGGCGCCCAGGGGGGCGGAGCCTACACTCGCGCCGATTTTGTAAGTGGGAGGGGGCGGTTACTATTTAAATTAGTTTTTTTCCTGCCGGCAACGCTGCGCGTGCGCGTTGGAGCGTTCGCGCATGCTCAGTGTGAAAAAAACATTGGCACTCGGCCATTTTTGTAATTCTTTGTAGCTGTTTAATTTTTGAACATTTTTTTAATAAAAGCACATTGCCATCAGCACATCAGCACTTGCAGCCTTCTTACTGTCTCCTTCCCCCCCCCCCCCCCCCCGGCGGGAAGAACGGGCGCTTCCTCCCCCCCCCGCGGGAAAGAACGGGCGCATCCTCTCCCCTCCCCCCCCCCCGCGGGAAGAACGGGCGCCTCCCCTCCCCCCGAGGGAAGAACGGGCACCTCAGGCTGACTGCAGCATTCTCCCTGCCTGAAGCACTTTCACACAGGTAGGAAGATGGTTTATTTAATCTTTTCTTTGTTCATAAATGTTTATTCAGGTTGGATTTATTTGTATAATATTTGTAGAAGTATAAATAAGGATTTATTATAGAATTTAATGACTTCCCTTCCCCCCCCTCTCCCTCCCACCTCGTTCTGGACGCCTAATTTGTAACCTGCGCCTGATTTTTTAATGTGTAGAACAGGTTTTTTCAGTTCTACAAAAATCTTCACTTGCTCCATTCTAACTTAGTTTGGAGTATGTTTTCACTGTGGAAACTTTGAAATCAGGCATCAGTGGCCGGACACGCCCCCTTTTGAAGAAAAAATTCTGTTCCAAAGTAGAACTGTTCTACCTGACTAGAACTGCAGAAAAAAAAATGTGGAGAATTGCGATTTCTAAGATAGTCCGTTCTCCACCAGTTGCTCCTAAAAATCAGGCGCAAATCATGTGGAAACTTGGGCTCATAGAAACACAGAAAATAGGTGCAGGAGTAGGTCATTCGGCCCTTCGAGCCTGCACCACCATTCAATTTGATCATGGCTGTTCATTCACCTCAGTACCCCTTTCCTGCTTTCTCTCCATACCCCTTGATCCCTTGAGCCATAAGGGCCATATCCAACTCCATCTTAAATATATCTAACAAACTGGCATCAACAACTCTCTGCAGAAGAGAATTCCACAGGTTAACAACTCTCTGAGTGAAGAAGTTTCTCCTCATCTCGATCCTAAATGGCTTACTCCTTATCCTTAGACTGTGACCTCTGGTTCTGCACTCCCCCAACATTCTTCCTGCATCTAACCTGTCCAGTCCCGTCAAAATGTTATATGTTTCTATGAGATCCTCTTTCATTCTTGTAAACGCCAATGAATACAGGCCCAGTCGATCCAGTCTCTCCTCATATGTCAGTCCTGCCATCCCGGGCATCAGTATGGTGAACCTTCGCTCAAAAGCAAGCATGTCCTTCCTCAGATTAGGAAACCAAAACTGAACACAATATTCCAGGTGAGGCCTCGCCAAGGCCCTGCACAGCTGCAGCAAGATCTACCTGCTCCTATACTCAAATCCTCTAGCTATGAAGGCCAACATGCCATTTGCCTTCTTCACCGCCTGCTGCACCTGCATGCCAACCTTCAATGACTGATGTACCATGACACCCAGGTCTCGTTGCACCTCCCCTTTTCCTAATCTGCCACCATTCAGATAATATTCTGCCTTCATGTTTCTGCCCCCAAAGTGGATAACCTCACATTTATCCACATTACGCTGCATCTGCCGTGCATTTGCCCACTGTCCAAGTCACCCTGCAGCCTCTTAGCATCCTCCTCACAGCTCACATTGCAACCCAGCTTAGTGTCATCTGCAAACTTGGACATATTACTCTCAATTCCTTCATCTAAATCATTGATGTATATTGTAAAGAGCTGAGGTCCCAGCACTGAGCACTGCAGCACCCCACTAGTCACTGCCTGCCATTCTGAAAAGGACCCGTTTATCCTGACTCTCTGCTTCCTGTCTGCCAACCAG
This sequence comes from Pristiophorus japonicus, assembly GCF_044704955.1. Lineage (NCBI taxonomy): Eukaryota > Metazoa > Chordata > Chondrichthyes > Pristiophoridae > Pristiophorus > Pristiophorus japonicus. The sequence goes on along the minus strand of NC_091983.1, from coordinate 120,480,237 downwards.
TTCTCTATCCACGTCAATACATTACCCTCAATACCATGTGCTTTAATTTTGCACACCAATCTCTTGTGTGGGACCTTGTCAAAAGCCTTTTGAAAGTCCAAATACACCACATCCACTGGTTCTCCCTTGTCCACTCTGCTAGTTACATTCTCAAAAAATTCTCGAAGATTTGTCAAGCATGATTTCCCTTTCATAAATCCATGCTGACTTGGACCGATCCTGTCACTGCTTTCCAAATGTGCTGCAATTTCATCTAGACACAGAGCAGAAAACTTTTCCTTGACCTTGTTATTTATACATAATTTTTTATGCTTGAAGCAATATTGCAAGCTACTCTGAACATATATTACGCTTAATTCTGATCATCACTGCTCTCCTTATTGAAAAATGGCACAGCGAAAGAAAACTGAAAAGAAATTAGACAAAAGTGCATGTACTAGTTTTCACCTGGGAAACATTTATTCTCCCATTTTTGAAAATTGTATCTCTGGTGTTCAAAAAAAAGATGATTTCTGCAATTGTTTACATAATATTGGATCATTATTGGTGAGACTTTTTATATTGAGTCAGAGGACCTGCTGCATTATAAAATAGTCCCACAAAGAGAAGAATCCTTTATGGTCTTAGAGAACAGAACACCAAAGAGGGGATTCATCCAAGGCAACAGTTAAGCAGATATATTAAATGGAAAAAATGATTATCAAATTATTTTTCTGATAGTTCCCCAGTCCATTCATATAGATTGAAGTTTGTGGTACATTTTCATCATAGACAGTCCCTCAAGACTTGCTTCCACTCTAAAAGTGAGTTCTTAGGTGACTGAACAGTCCAATAGGGAATTACAGTCTCTGTCACAGGTGGGACAGACAGTCGTTGAAGGAGAGGGTGGGTGGGGAGTATGGTTTGCCGCACGCTCCTTCTGCTGCCTGCGCTTACTTTCTGCATGCTCTCAGCAACAAGACTCGAGGTGCTCAGCGCTCTCACAGATGCTCTTCCTCCACTTAGGGTGGTATTTGGCCAGGGACTCCCAGGTGTTGGTGGGGATTTTGCATTTTATCAAGGAAGCTTTGAGGGTGTCCTTGAAACGTTTCCTCTGCCCACCTGGGGCTCACTTGCCATGTAGGAGTTCTGAGTAGAGCACTTGCTTTAGGAGTCTTATGTCAGGCATGCGAACAATGTGGCCCGCCCAACAGAGCTGGTCAAATGTGGTCACTGCTTCAATGCTGGGGGTGTTGGCCTGATCGAGAACACTAACGTTGGTGCGTCTGTCCTCCCAAGGGATTTGCAGGATCTTGCGGCACCATCTTTGGTGATATGCTTTAACTGATTGTTGGTTAAACCCTGTCACATCTCAACAACAACTTGCATTTCTGTAACACCTTTAACTTATCAAAAATATCCCAAGGTGCTTCACAGTTGGGAGAGCAGAAGTAGAAGGGGAATTAGAGGATGTGCCCTAAGGCACAAGAAAAGAGGTATGTTTTAAAGAGATTTTCGAAGGTAGTGAGAGATGTAGCAAGGCAGATACATTTAGGAAGCAAATTCCAGAGTGTGGGGCATGATGGCTCTGCCAACAACAGAAGCATGGATGGCGGGTGGGCGGGGGGATGCACAATAGAACCAGAGTCAGAAAACAGAGGGTGTGGGCAGAGATGTAAGGCTGGAAAATATATTGGGCTAATGAAATTCAAGAATTGACAGAGAATGTTCAATATAAACTCACAAAAATGATTGGAATAGATTTTCATCTTCACCCCCAGGGTTGGAATCTGGCAAAGTGGATTCTATGCCCGTTATAGAACCTGCCTCATTTTCATTCCATTGGAATTGGTGGGATGAAAATCAGGCAGGCGATCCGTTCCACCTTATTACAACCCAAGTGATGAAGACGGAAATCTCCCCCAGGGTATAGATTGGTTCTGCCGGTATCTCCAAAACTTGCATTTATATAGCCCCTTTAATGTAGTAAAATGTTCCAAGGTGCTTCACAGGAGCATTATCAAACATTCTTTGACAACGAGCCACATAAGCAGATATTAGGCAGGTGACCTTCTCCTTCTTCTTCTTAGGCAGTCCCTCGGAGACAAGGATGACCAACAGCTTGGTCAAAGAGGAAGATTTTAACAAGCATTTTAAAGAAGGAAAGAGAGGTTGAGAGGCAAAGAGGTTTAGGGATGGATTTCCAGAGCTGAAGGCACAGCTGCCAACGGTGGAGCAACTAAAACCGGGGATGCACAAGAGGCCAGAATTGGAGGAGCGCAGATATATCAGAGGGTTATAGGACTGAAGGATGTTAGAGAGATGGTTGGGGACAAGGCCATGGCGGGATTTGAAAACAAGGATGAACATTTTTTAATTGAGACGTTGCTCAACCGGGAGCCAATGTCGGTCAGCGAGCACATAGGTGATGGGTGAACGGGACTTGGTGCGATTTAGGATACGGGCAGCAGAGTTTTGGATGAGCTTAATTTATGAAGGATGGAAAGTGGGAGGCCAACCAGGAGAGCGTTGGAATAGTCAGGTCTAGAGGTAACAAAGGCTTGGATGAGGGTTTCAGCAACAGATGAGCTGAGGCAGGGGCGGAATCAGGCAATGTTACAGAGTTGGAAGTAGGCGGTCATAGTGAGGGCACGGATATGTGGTCGGAAGCTCATCTCGGGGGCAAATACAACACCAATGTTGCAAACAGTCTAGTTCAGCCTCAGACAGTTGCCATGGGAGAGATGCAGTCGGTGTCTTGGGAACGGAGTTTGTGGTGGGGACCAAAGACAATGGCTTCGGTCTTCCCAATATTTAGTTGGAAGAAATTTCTGCTCATCTGGTACTGGATGTCGGACAAGCAGTCTGACAATTTAGAGGCAGTGCAGTGGTCGAAAGAGGTGATGATGAGATAGAGCTGGATGTCATCAGCATACATGTGGAAACTCACATTGTGCTCTCAGATGATGTTGCCGAGGGGCAGCATGTAGATGAGAAACAGGAGATGAGAAACTTGCAATTATTCTATTACAGCATGAAGGACTTTATTTTTTTAACCATAAACAGGAATCAGTGCATCCGTTGGAATGTAATGACATTTCTGTTTTCCACAACAGTTGATTTCATAGGAGGATTTGACTCATACGGCTACCAGGGCCCACAAAAAACATCTCATTTACAATTGCAGCCCATGTACATGTAAGTAGATCTTTTAGCTTAATTTTCTTTGTAATTTAAAATTCCTACTTGCTTTCTTAATTGTTTTATTTGTAAAGGTGGTTTCAAACTGCTGCAATGCTCTGTTAAAGAGTTAGGAATTGTTCCTTTAAATTTCGGAGTGAATTTCCATGGGGGTTTGCCTAATCATCTGCCTTAATCTCAACAAAGGATCCACAGAAACCCCAGGGAATTGATGCCATTCATATTTACTTGTGTTATATATCCACAGCTTTTCATTGTTTGTAACCACTCCTAGAAATGCATCGACAAAAAGTAGTAACTATGCCAGAATGGCTGTAATTATACTCTGCCAATTACCTTTCACCGGTTAGTTTATTTATTTTCCTGTGGGGTAATAAAATAATATGTAGCAACTTTCAATATTTGCAAACATATGGCTTGCTTACAAATGAAATGAAATCAAATTCCAATTCAGAGCACACAGTATCCACCTTCATATAACTTTAAGGAGTTTCTGTGTGTGTTGTTTCAACAAAGTCATTAAGCTATTTAAAATAAGCAAACTTAACATGAACACGGTTATACAGTGTACACCAAAAACAATGCATTGAGAAATTCCGACACTTAAAATCCTTGAAAAACAACAATTCATTTCTGAGAAATGGAGTATGGTATTGGCATTTACAACGTACGATTTTCAGGAGAGGTTTTACCCCCTCTATTAATAGAACAAGGTACTAAAAGTGCTGCAAGAAATATGCTAATGATTTACTATTGATTTCTCTGCAAACAGCACATTTTTAGGTCTTGCACGATTTTGCACTTCTTATTGCTAACTCAATGCTCGACAGTTTTGAAGTGGTAACCTTACAAAAGCATACCTTGAAACAATAGTTCCTTTGAAAACATTGTTTGATAACCTGTTCTGTTATTAAAGCTCCTCAGACAATGATGGGGTGGTAAATTCAATCAACTACCACCAAAATGGAAAACCAGTAGTTTACACAAATCAGCATTTTAACTTTCCATCCAACTGTAACAACAACAACTTGCATTCATATTGTGCCTTTAAAGTAGAAAAATACCCCAAGGTGCTCCATAGAGGCATAATTTTTTTAAAAAGGATGTTGAGGGTGATGCAGGTGGTTTTTGTGTTGGAAAGATTATGGGGTTGGAAGCTGAGCTTGGGGTGAAATATGATGCCAAGGTTGCAAACAGCTTGAGACAGGGGCCAGGGAGGGAGATGGAATCGATGACAACCGTATGGAGTTTGTGGTGGTAGCTGCAATCTTCCCAATTTTTAACTGGAGGAAACTGCAGCTAATTCAAGACTGGATGACATTCATGACAGAGCCAGTGAAGGGGTTTAGAAATGGTGGAAATATAGAGCTGGCTGTTGTCAGTGTGCATATGGAAGCTGATCTCATGTCTGCAGGACAAGGAACAGCATATTGATGAGGAAGAGAAGGAGGTCAGGGATAGATTCTTGGGGGACTCCAGTGATAATGGTGCAAGAGTGGGAAGAGAAGGCATCGCTGGAGGCACTCTGGCTACGATTGGATATGTAAAGGTGGAACCAAGTGAGGCAGTCCCATTTAGCTGGACAACAGAGAAGAGACATTGGATGAGGAGAGTGTGGTTGGCCATCTCAAAGACAGCAGAGAGAGCAAGGAGGATGTGAAGGAGGAACTATTTACAATGTCATCTAGCTGGCGGGGGTTGGGCGACAATCCAGTAGGAGTTAAGTCAAGTGAGCAGGCAGTGGGGCTCATGGACAAGATGGGTTTACAGAGGGCATGATGTAAGATGGGGGAGAGACTAGGGAAGACACAGCTTCAGGGCAGAGAGGAGGTTTAGCCTGGAAGACAAGGGGAATGGGAGAAATCAGAAGAGGCAACTGAACTGATGTTTTCAATCTCTAGTGACAAAGAAGTCCATGAGCCCCTACACTTGTTGGAGATGGATAGAGAGGGCAGGGGCGCGGGAAAAAAGGATGTTTTTGATGTGATTCCTTGGGCACGCATGCCCAGTACAGCTCCTGGTCTGCATTCAGCCATTTTTAAAGAGCCAGTTGTGTGTGAGAACTTTAATTCTCATTGGAAAAATCAGAGCTGCAATACAATATGCAACGCAGCTCAAGAATTTCTCATAGAATGAAGTGGAGGCACTGATTACTGTAATTGAGGCCAGGTGACACAAGCTGGATACCAGCAGAGGTCACATAAAAGTTCCATCAAAAGAAATGAAGAAACGTTGGGATCAACTTTCACAAGATTACTGTGCAATAGTGACCACTCCGAGGTCTGGAGGCCAGTGCAAAAAGAAGTGGCAGGACCTTGGTCACGTAGTGAGTGTAAGTAATATTTTCATTTATTCAATGGAATTGCAATTGTAAGTTTGACCATCTGTATATGTCCCACCCAGGAGAAAGACACCCTCTCTAACAAGTTATATTTTCATCTTTGCAGAGGAAGGTGGCACACAACAAAAGGGAAAGAACTCAAACAGGAGGAGGCCCAGCAAATCTGCAGCCACTGACACCCTTGGAAGAGAGGGTCGCTGCTTTGATGGGTCCTGCCTGGAGAAAAGCAACCACCACTGCATAAGCTGGGCCCACACTCAAGGGAGAGGGTAAGTCCTGCAAATTCCACAGTTTGACTTTTCTAAATGTTAAGTACTGCGCAGGCTAGCCAATCTTCGGTTCATGGGGATGTCTCCATCAGCTACGCTTTGGTTGATACAATGTGCTATCATTCATCATAGTCCTTCAAATCAGCCTGCTACCTGCGCTGTGTGAGCCTACTCATACCACCCACCCTGCCCCCTCCTCTGCTGCTAACCATTTGACTGTTCTGTTATATTTTGCTGAAAATGAGGCCATCCCTGTACTCACACTGGAGAGCGTGCAGTGCTGCCCATTGAGGTGCCAGGCCCTTTCCTGAGTTTTATGCGTGTTGTTGGGACATTCCATGGTTTCTCACAGTCCGAGGCTGAGGATTCCAGTGGGATGCAGTAAGGCACACCCATGTCCCCACCGTCCGAGGCTGCGGGTCCCAGTGGGATGCAGCGAGGCACACCTAGGGCCCCAACATCTGAGGCTGTGGGTCCCAGTGGGATGCAGTGAGCCACACCCAGGGTGAGGAGGGGAAGGAGAGCTCAACAGCGCTCTCCTGAGGTGCAGGATCTAACAGATGTGGTTCAGATGATGGCAATGATTGCGGAGAGAATTGACCTTACACGATCACTACTGGACACCATCAGTGAGGTGGATGATGAGGTATCGGGACCGTCGGGAGAAGTAACAACACTCTCACGTGAAATAGGAACACCGTCCGGGCACATGAGGGAGGGAATGTCACAGGCAGCTGATACAATGTCAGTACACATGAGGGAGGGAATGATGCAGGTAGTTGAGACACTGTCAGGACTCATGAGGGAGGGAATGTCGAAGTTAGCTGCTACAATAAGGAAACACGCCCAGACCCCGCGCCCATTGACAGAATCAACTGCCACTCCCACTCCAATTCCCAGACCAGTCTCTGAAGAAGCCCAAGCCGGGCCTTCCACATTACCGCCTGCCCACGCCCCCCCGCCCCCTCCCCCCCCATCAAGAAGTGCACATTACCCGAGATATTCGAAAGAATAAACTTAGTACCAGCATGAGAAAAGCTGCGCCACTGCCTGTGGGCAGGGGTGGAGTCAACAGGACTAAGCGCAGCAGGCGGTCTGTGAATAAGGTGGAGGAGAGATGGGTGCAGCCTTTCTTTGCTGCTGCTGTTGTTGTTATTATTGTTACTGTTGTAACTGTTCTCAAATTAAAAGTTTTTTGTAAGTTATGTAAATTTACAAGTTTAAAAGTTTGTAAGTGATCTTAAAGTTTTTAAATGATCTTAGAATTTGGAAGTGATATTAACGTTTGTAAGTGATCTTAACTGAAAACTGTAAAGAATATTTTTATTAAAGTTAAGTTAAGTACAAACAAGTGTTAAACTTTTGAATAAAATATATTTTAAATTATAACTGAATAATTTCCATTATTTGTTCCATTATTAACACAACATTTTGAACTAAAGAAGCATCATTTCCATTATTTGTTCCATTAAAACAACACAACATTACGGGACAGGTCCAAACAGTAAACATGGTCCATTTGGAATAGTTGCCGCTGAGCCTTCAGGCAGCAAAGCGTTCACGAATGACCTGCTGGCCCAAGGCTCGAGCAATCGTTAAAGGGGCACAACGGCCCGCCCTCCTCTGCCATCGTGCTCCGGGTTCAGGTAGTTGCATGGCTTCTTCGTCCTCCTCCTCCTTGTCATCTGCATCTTCCTCCTCATCATCAGCCACTCTCACCTCAGGTGGGAGTTCTACTACCAGCTGCTGCTGCCTCATGATGGCTAAGTTATGCAATATGCAGCACACAACAGTGAACTGACCGACAATCTCAGAAGAGTAGTGCAAGTAGCCTCCGGAATGGTCCAGGCATCGGAAACACTGTTTCAAGATGCCAATGGTCCTCTCTATTATGCTGCGTGTCTCAATGTGCGACATGTTGTATTCCGGTCAGCTTCCGTCCAGGTTACTCGTAGGGGTGTCATGAGCCAGGTGCAAGGCCGTACCTTTTGTCTCCCAGCAGCCAGCTCTGCCCTTCTGGCTGCTACTGAAACATAGCAGATATAATGCTCTCGCATAGGATGAACACATCATGGGTGCTCCAAGAGTATCTCGCATCAACTGACACGATGCAATGCTTGTCGTCACACACAAGCTGCACATTAACAGAGTGGAAGCCTTTTCTGTTCCTCTACATCTCGGAATCCTCCAAAGGTGCTCACAAGGCGATGTGGGTACAATTAATGCAGCCCTGTACCTTTGGGAAGCCAGCAATCCTGGAGAAGCTCACAGCCCTTTCACACATTGGCTGGGTGGTCATGGAGAACTTTATGTAGTCATTCCTCCGGGCATATAGTGCAGCAGTCACCTGCCAAATGCAGATATGTGTTGCATGTTGAGAAATGGTGCACACATCCCCAGTTGTAACCTGGAATGATCCAGATGCATAGAATGAAAGTGCAGCTGTAACCTTCACTTCAACTGACAAAGCAGTCCTCCTGACGCTTTTAGGTTGCAGGTCTGCTTTTACTAACTCACAGATCTCGGTTACAACTTCTTTGTGGAAACACAGCCTTCTTGTCATGTATCTTACATTATTATATATAACTGTATCCTAACATGCTATACATGACTGTAATAAGATATGACCTGTAACCACCAGCATACCTTACCACCAGGGGTGCACTTGCAAGAGACAGGTATATAAGGACAGGTCTCAGGCAAGTGCAACATTCCAGAGCTGTGAAATAAAGGTGCAGGTCCAGAGTGACCTTGACTTCACTACATGCCTCGTGTGAATCTGTACTGAGGGGACAGGACTTTACAGTGGTGATGAGTTACGGCATTACAGAATCCACAGAATGGCGAACAACGGATCAGATGAAAAGTACAATGCGGGAGACAATTGGGAGGACTTTATAGAAAGGCTCCAGCAAAGCTTTGTAACCAAAGACTGGTTAGGCGATGATAAGGCAGACAAGAGAAGAGCCCATCTCTTGACCAGCTGTGGCTCGAAAACATACGCTTTAATGAAGGATCTGTTGGCACCCGAGAAACCAGCAAGCAAGTCGTTTGACTAATTGAGCACACTGGTAAGAGACCACCTGAAGCCAGCGAGCAGCCTACACATGGCCAGACACAGGTTCTACAACTACAGACGCTGTGTGGGCCAGAGCATACCCGACTTCGTGGCGGAACTTCGGAGGTTGGTTAGTTTATGTGAGTTCTCCGATGAACTGAGGAGAGAAATGCTGAGAGACTTTTTCATTGAAGGAATAGGCCACGCAGGCATATTCCGAAAGCTCATAGAGACCAAGAATCTGACCTTAGAGGCAGCAGCACTGGTTGCACAGACATTCTTGGTAGGGGAAGAAGAAACGAGGTTGATTTACAATGCAGGTATGACAACTAACGAAATATCGGAACAAGAAGTTCACAGCACTAAACAAGCTGCTACCCCCACACGCAGACAAAACCGGGAGAACAGGCTCTCGACAGCAGGCAGAAGCCATCAAGGGCCAGAGGAACGGCCGTTCACACCTCATCAACCCACAATGCGAGCAATCAACTACAAACTGAGAGAAGCTCAAGAGAGATCAGCCAGACGCAGCTCATTCTTTGGAAACACTTTGAATAATGGAACAGGTTTGTGCTGGAGTGTGGGGGTGGGCACTCGTCAAGGGGATGTCGATTTCAGCAGGCTGTTTGCAGAAATTGTGAATATACAGGGCATTTGGCCCGCATGTGCAAATAAACGGCAGCTCGGCTGGTATAAGAATTGGATGGGTCGGAAAGCAGACCATAAGATGGTGGGGACAGTACCCGGGGCACCGATGTACAGCGGGTCAACACGATCAATGGCCGCTGCTCCTACAACAGGATGCCTCCTATAATGATGAGGGTCCTGTTCAACGGGATATCTGTCAACATGGAGCTGGATACGGAAGCGAGTCAATCTCTCATGGGCACTCAACAATTTGAACAACTGTGGCCGCATAAAAGAGACAGACCAAAACTCACAAGGGTCGACACCAAACTAAGGACCTATACCAAAGAAATCGTACCAGTCCTCGGCAGCGCCATGCTCTCTGTCACACACACACAAAGGGACAGTGAACCGCCTTCCCCTGTGGATTGTCCCCGGAGACCCCCCCAGCACTGCTGGGGAGAAGCTGGCTGGCAAAACTAAACTGGAAATGGGATGATGTCCATGCCATGTCATTAGAGGAACGGACCTCCTGCTCAACAGTTATAAAGTGATTTGAACATCTCTTTCAACCAGGTGTGGGCACTTTCAAAGGGGCCAAAGTCAAAATCTACATCACAGAGGATGCTAGACCGGTCCATCACAAGGCCAGAGCTGTACCCTATGTGATGAGGGAAAAGATTGAACACGAACTAGACAGGCTTCTGCGGGAAGGCATTATATCACCTGTGGAATTTAGCGACTGGGCAAGTCCCATCGTCCCAGTCATGAAGTCTGTTGGATCCGTACGAATCTATGGGGACTACTACCCGCTGCCCAGAGCGGAGGACTTATTTGCCACATTGGCTGGAGGTAAACTTTTCTCAAAATTAGACCTCACATCTGCGTATATGATGCAAGAATTGACCGAGGAATCCAAGCTGCTCACCACCATCAACACACATCGAGGCCTTTTCATGTACAATCGATGCCCATTCAGCATCAGGTCAGCAGCTGCCATATTCCAGCGCAACATGGAGAGTCTGCTCAAGTCCATCCCGGGGACGTTTGTATTTCAAGACGACATACTTATCACGGGCAGGGACACCGACTCCCATCTCCGTAATTTGGAGGAAGTACTAAAGCAGTTGGATCGGGTAGGCCTATGAGTCAAGAAATCCAAGTGCCTGTTTCTCGCACCCGAGGTTGAATTTTTGGGCAGAAGGATTGCCGCTGATGGAATCCGCCCACAGAGTCCAAAACAGAAGCAATTTGCCTGGCACCCAGGCTCCGGAATGTCTCAGAACTGCGCGCCTTTCTCGGGCTACTCAATTACGTTGGGAACTTTATGCAGAACTTAAGCACGCTGCTGGAGCCTCTCCACGTGCTACTCAGGAAAGGGGTGCGATTAGTTTTGGGGGTATGCCCAGGAAAGCGCCTTCAATAAGGCACGCAACCTTCTGTGTTCCAACAGTGTTTTGACTTTCTTTGACCCAGGTAAAAAGTTAGTTCTCACATGCGATGCATCAGCGTATGGGGCCGGGTGCGTTTTGCAACATATCAATAGTGCGGGCAAATTACAATTACCCATAGCTTATGCCTCCAGGTCACCTTCGCGGGCAGAGCGCGGGTACGGAATAGTCGAGAAGGAGGCGCTCGCGTGCGTGTACGGTGTCAAAAAGATGCACCAATACCTTTTCGGGGCCAAGTTCACGTTAGAAACCAACCACAAGCCCCTCACGTCCCTCCTATCCGAGAGCAAGGCAATAAACGGCAAAGCCTCGGCGCGAATTCAACGGTGGGCACTCATGCTGGCGTCCTACGACTGTACCATAAGGCACAGACCAGGCACAGACAACTGTGCCGACGTGTTCAGCAGGCTACCCCTGGCGACCACGGAAGGGTCTGACGAACAGGACTGTGAGATAGTCATGGCAATCAATGCCTTTGAGTCCACAGGTTCGCCCATGACGGCTCGCCAAATCAGAGCCTGGACGGCCAGCGACCCCACATTATCCTTAGTAAAAAGATGTGTCCTAACCGGTGACTGGGCAGAGGCTCGCGATGCCTGCCCTGAGGAATTAAAACCCTTTCACTGGTGCAGGCATGAGCTATCACTACAAGCAGACTGCCTGATGTGGGGCAGCCGAGTAGTCATGCCTCTGCAAGGCAGAGAGGCATTTGTCCGGGAGCTCCACCGCGAAGGCTCTCTCATTCTCATGAAGGCCATAGCCAGATCCCACGTCTGGTGGCCTGGTATTGACGCGGACTTGCAGCTCTGCATCCGAAGGTGCACCATTTGTGCCCAACTCAGCAATGCCCCCAGGGAGGCTCCACTGAGCCCCTGGCCCTGGCCTACCAAACCGTGGTCGCAGGTGCACGTAGACTATGCGGGCCCATTCATGGGCAAAATGTTCCTCGTAGTTGTAGATGCATTTTCAAAGTGGATCGAATGCACCATTTTAAACTCGAGCACAACCTCTACCACTGTGGAGAGCCTCGCAACCATGTTTGCAACGCACGGAATCCCTGACATATTGGTCAGTGACAATGGTCCGTGCTTCACCAGCGCAGAATTCCAAGACTTTATAATTGACCACGGCATAAATCACGTCAAGACGGCACCGTTCAAGCCAGCCTCCAACGGCCAGGCGGAGAGAGCAGTGCAAATCATTAAACAAGGCATGCTTAAAATCCAAGGTCCCACACTGCAGGGTTGCCTGTCACGACTGCTGCTGGCATACAGATCTCGTCCGCACTCACTGACTGGGATCCCCCCCACGCAACTGTTGATGAAAAGGACTTTAAAAACAAGGCTCTCATTAATCCTCCCAGACATGCACGAAATCGTTGAGGCAAAGCGCCGTAAGCTGACTGAGTACCATGACAGAAATTCGAGGGGGAGATGGAATGAGATAGGGGATAAAGTGTTTGTACTAAACTATGGCAGGGGTCCCAAATGGCTTTCAGGGACAGTAACGGGCAAGGAAAGAAACAGGCTACTGGTAGTACAAGTGGACAATGGTAAAACCTGCCGGAGGCATGTCGACCAAGTCAAAAGCAGATTTACCAACAACACTGCGGAACCAGAGGCAGACTACAATGTGGAACTCGCACCACACCTGGTGGACAGACAGAGGGAACAACCTGAGGAAAGGGCAATCCCAACAGACAGCCCAGGCGAGTCAACAACAATCACACCAATCGAAACAGACAGCCCAGGCGAGATACCAACAACCACACCCAAAGAAAAACAGACACCAAGGCAAACAACTGAACCACAACTCAGATGCTCCACGCGAGAGTGTAGACCATCTGAGAGACTGAACCTATAAAGACAATAAGACCTTCGGGGAGGGTGATGTCATGTATCTTACATTATTATATATAACTGTATCCTAACATGCTATACATGACTGTAATAAGATATGACCTGTAACCACCAGCATACCTTACCACCAGGGGTGCACTTGCAAGAGACAGGTATATAAGGACAGGTCTCAGGTAAGTGCAGCATTCCAGAGCTGTGAAATAAAGGTGTAGGTCCAGAGTGACCTTGACTTCACTAGATGCCTCGTGTGAATCTGTACTGAGGGGACAGGACTTTACACTTCTCACACAGTCTGCATTACTCAGGTGCAGGTACGAATGCCTGTCTCGATATACCCGACATGGGTAAGGCCTCCTGCCCATCATTCTATGTGCTCTGAGGTTCCTCATGCGATGATGTTGAATCAATCATCTCCTCCGCAGCACCATCATGCAGAAGTTTTGCACGAGGTATCGCATTGTCAATATTGCCCCCATAATTAAATTGTACCTTTGCAAGAAGCTCAAAACAGCAGGACAAGGAGTTAAAGCTTCTTTGTTCTCTCTCGCCCCAAGGTTGGCGCCCTAGTATGCCAAACCCAGGTCTGCACATGCACAATAGGTTTGCTTAGAACGGGAAACTAGGCATTCAAATGAAGACATTTGGGGCAACAAAGTCGAATGCAATTCTTTAGTTTTAGACTTTTTCGAAGTACCACCCCACCACCGACCCAACGTCTCCTCATTGGGCTTGAGGGTCGGCTGGCAGAATTGCTCCCTCGCCCAGACACAGGGGCTCGTCAGATACCCATCCCACCCCGTACCCGCTCCCCCCCCGCCCTTCCCTCCCCCTCAGGCTTCTTTTGATGCTGCTGCACAGTGTAAGGCTTCTCATGCCTTCAGTTGTTGCATATCCATCTACTGTGATACACCAGACATCAGAATGATTGTCTATATATTGAGTTCCTATTGGTTTATGCATCTTATTACTGGTTGGTGTAGCAGCGCTTAATTTTTCCAGTTCCCAGTATTAGTGCAATTCTCAGCCAGTCTCCAGTCCAGTTCCCTGGTATTCCAATAGTGGTAGGTGTTCCTTCCCTGGTTATTTATATTTATTGGGAGTGTTAATCTAGTTCCCTAACATTATAATAGTAATATTGTCCAGTTCCTTCCAAATGTGTTTGGGTTGGGGAAACCAGCCTTGTAATAGCAATTTGTTTTTAGGGTTTCAGTTTTGAATAATCCAAATTGAGGAGGAGAGGGAGGATACAAACTTGAAACTAGTCTAAAATACTCATTCGATGAATTCTGGATCCTACGAGTAAGTGTTGCAGTGCAGATTCCTGGACAAAACATCATCCCTCATGCATCCAAAATCTAAGTGATTTGCATCTGGTTTCTGACTCCAACAGCTTGGATTAGCTGGGCCCTGAAAAACCGCAGTGATTTCAGTCATCCCTCAGCTTGCATGCAGGTATTGCTGGTGTGTAGCAGCCCTTAGGAATCAAATACTTCTCGGAGTTCTATGGGTCATATCAAATGTGCTGAAAATGTCATTGTTATTTAACCTTTTTGAAGTTTAACGAATACTTGAACCTTTAAGGAATACTTGATTAATATACCTTTTAATTTATCATTTTAGGTCAAAATAAACTGGCAACTGGATGCCTTAAAATCCTCCTGACTTCAAACGTTCCACACCTTAATTTCAAAGAATCTGGTGGTGATGAATTTTGTATTGTACAGTGTGGAGCACTGAGCATGTTTGGAGTGTTGGCCTAGCTCAGAGACTTGGGAAAACAGAAGACCCAACTAAAATGCAGACATATGAAAGACTTTAAAGTTTTAAAACTGTACACAACAACCAGCAATCTTCCTCCTGTGCGTTTCAACGTGCTGAATAAAACAAATGGACGTTTGGTGCCTAAAAGATCAAACTAAAGTATTGGTGCCCTCTGCAGGCCAATATGAAAATCTCACTGCACAGTTCTCTTGTATAATTCCAGATTGCCAATTATAGATGCAACTGTTCATCAACAAATTAGATTAACTGCTTATGTTTGGAGGTCATTGGTGAATACGAATTTTTCTGGATTAGCCACAAATGGTGAATTGAATCAGTGCCATGATTTTACTAAGGATTAGATGATGCTACCAAATGTGAGCTATTTTTCACACTAGCTACACATTTGCCTTAATACATCCATGTCTAATCATCTCTGAATAAAATGAAAATGTAGGCATCTTTTTTTATAATGTTGAAACTGTTTCCCCGAGTGACAGCTGATGGAGTCAGCGCTCTGTGATAACACTGCCACCATAGCTTTGCAGGAGATGCTTTGAATACCCCTGGCTCTTCAGTAAGTAGCCCACTTCACCTTTTTCTGTTGCTGCACAGAAGTAAATGTGAAGCTGTGGAATAAATAGGCTGTATAGTATATATGAATTGTTGAAAGCCTTTATACGTCACATAAAAAATAGATGAAAGGCAAGAGCCAAACAAAAGTTGGTATTAGAAAGTAGTGAAGAGAGATTTGTTTCTTAGTCCACTGCTTCTGCCAAGATCCACTAAAGCTGTGTACATTTTTTCTACCTTAATGTACACTGCAGCTATTACGTTTGAACACAGGGATATATGTACATTTACATTCATTGATGCAAACTAAAGGCTAGACGTTGTATTTACTGTTATTTTTTAATGCACAAGTCTGTTGAAATACTCTGTGGTGATCACCTTTGTTACTACCTGTATAAAAGGAACATAATTTTATTATCAGTATTAGCGCTCTGTTGGTCCCATGGTGTATGGGGAAACCAAATCTGCAATAGAATATGTCTCAAACATTATATCTTAGCTGTTGTGCTTTGTTTGGTAGTTTGGCGGTGCTAATAAGAACTAAACTGTAGTAAAATGTGCTTGTAAAAATGTTCTGTACTTGCCTGCTCAAACCCCCTTTTATTTTTTTGCCGAATGCTTGTATTTGATGCCAAATATTACAGCTTGGAGTTACATTTCAGTTTATTTATCTCTGTTTATAATACTACAGGGGCACAGTGATTGTTTCATTACTTTACATATTACCAGAGCACTTAAACCATACCATTTTTCTTTAAGGTAGAGGTTGGATGATATGGTGAGCAAAAGCATATTCTTAATTCTCGTTGATTATGTTGGGACTAGTCCAAAAGCTAAGGGAAACATTGCCCAGAAGGCAGTCTACCATCTGTGCAAATCAGATGTGATTCTCCGAGACCAGGTAATGGCCAGATTGAGATCTTTATTAATACAAATAAAATTAATAGTTTATTAGATTAAATTTTTTTTAAATACTGCCTTCAAACTCGGTTTATGTTGGTTAGGCTTGAAAAATGGAAACCTGGGCTGATTTATTTGGAAATCTTTTTTTGCCCTACCATTGTCTGGAAATCAAGGGGTAGAAATTCACCTTGTGTGGTAGTGCAATATCACAGCATCCACCCATTATACGCCCGTCCCGATATTCAGTCCCATTGACTTCACTACAGGCAGCCAATTCAATACGATGGCCAATTCGATACCGCCCATTTGGACTGCCGCCCAAGATGAATTTTACCCCCAAGGGTCTGTACCAAGATCATCAAAAACACCTGGACAGTATTAAGAATATTTTACTTTTAATTATTTACAATTTGTTGTCATTAGTGAGTGATAAGTCACTAAAATAATGACTACGTCCTAAATTATTAAGTCCATTGTTTTCATTTGTCGGTATAAACCGACAAGCAAGTTACCAGCAGGAACACTAGGGTAGATATTCGTCTTCACCAGCTGAAATCAATGGAATGAAAATCGGGCAGGTTCGATAAAGGAAAGATGATCTGCTCCACCAGATCACTTTCCAGCTGGTGGAGTCGAAAATCTATCCATTTTGTTTTACATAGTTCAATGAAATGTTTATCTTTATAGTTGCAGATAATGGTAAGGAACATTTGTTTCGTGCTCTACTATAAAAGGAAGTCTGAGCACTAATTGATTTACATCTAATAAGAAATCAGTGATTGGAGTCAAATTTAGCAGTATTAAGTTTACACTTGTTTTTAACTCCTTGTAATGTCTGATTTTTACTATTTGATCTCTTTGAAGGGAAGTATAGTCCCTGTTTACTTGCACACCCTTGTGCTGTAGGCACTTTTGAAAAAACCTTTTTATTTTAAACAAATAAATTTTGCAGGATTAATATATTGCTGTGGGAAATTATTTAATGCTCTGCGTATTTATTGCAATAATGTATAACAAAATGCTATTGCCTTAAAAAATGCCAATATTATTGCTCTTTATAAGAATTGAACACTTTTCCCCCTTTGTCAGCCAGTGCAAGCATCAATTCACAGGTAATTGTGAGCTCCACATGAATGAATCAATGAATTAATATGTTACACTCATAATAAATGGTCAGGCTGAGTACTGTGTGTCATGAGCAAGTGTGACCTTAGCTCCTTTATTAAGGTTCCAGAGTGCAGGTACCTCGAAGGTGGCCTGCTTATATACTGTGCTCCCAAGGGATGCTGGGATCCCTTGGGACTCCAACAGGTAGGCCCTCTGGTGGACAGTTGTGATGCAGGTTACAAGGGGTTAAATCCATAACATCACTCTCCCATGAAGTCAACAGTACAATTATTTACAGGGTGAGACGATCTGGGGCTTTGCGCTCCCTTGTCGAACATCTCGGTACAAATGCTGGTGTGGATGGGTTGGTCAGTTCTTCACTGGGCTGTTGGGCAAGCCGGCCTTGCTGGGCTGCTGGAGATGATGAGTTCAGTTTTGTGGTCAACTGTGATGTCTGTTGCCACTTGTGTGTGTGTTGGAAGGTCAACATTGGTGGTGTCCTCTTCAGGTTGTTCGTAGCTGTTGGTGAACCACAATTTGATTTGGTCTAAGTGTTTTCTGTGCGTTTCTCCATTGGTCAGTTTGACCTGAAATACCCTACTCCCCATTTGGCTGTGACCGTGCCAGTGAGCCATTTGGGACCATGTCCATAATTGAGCACAAACATAGGATCATTGATCTCAATATCGCGTGACAATTTTGCGCGGTCATGATATACACTTTGTTGATGCCGCTTGTCCTCCACGTGATCATGTAGATCAGGGTGGATAAGAGAGAGCCTTGTTTTAAGCGCCCTTTTCATGAGCAGCTCAGCTGGGGGAATCCCGGTGAGTGAGTGGGGTCTGGTGCGGTAGCTGAGCAGTACTCGGGACAACAGGGTCTGCAGAGAGCCTTCCGACTCATGTTTCAAGCTGTGCTTGATGGTCTGAACTGCCCGTTCTGCCTGGCTATTGGATGCAGGCTTGAATGGGGCAGATGTGACATGTTTGATCCCATTGCGGGTCATGAATTCTTTGAATTCAGCACTGTTGAAGCACGGCCCATTGTCGCTGACTAGGACATCAGGCAAGCCGTGCATGGCAAACATGGCTCGTAGGCTTTCAATGGTGGCCGTGGATGTGCTTACAGACATTATTGCACATTCAATCCACTTTGAGTAAGCGTCCACGACAACCAAAAACATTTTGCCTAGGAATGGGCCCACGTAGTCTACATGGATCCTTGACCACGGTTTGGATGGCCATGACCACAAACTTAGCGGTGCCTCTCTGGGTGCATTGCTCAACTGAGAGCAAGTTTTGCAACGGCGCACACATGATTCTAAATCTGAGTCGATGCCAGGCCAGCACACGTGAGATCTGGCTTTGGCTTTCATCATTACGATGCCTGGGTGGGTGTTGTGCAGTTCGCAAATATATGTGTCTCTGCCTTTCTTGGGCAAGGCTACACGTTTGCCCCACCTACAGTCCACCTGCAGGGACAGCTCATCTTTTCTTAATCGCTTCCTGCATCTCCACTGAGACACTGGACCAGCTCCCATGGAGGACACAGTTTTTTACCAAGGACAGTAAAGGATCCTGGCTGATCCTGGCTGGTCCAGGTCCTGATCTGGTGGGCCGTAACGGGGGATTTTTCATTCTCAAATGCCTCCATGACCAAGAGCAAGTCTGCTGGCTGTGCCATTTCCATCCCGATGATGGGCAATGGTAGCCGACTGAGAGCATCTGCGCAGTTCTCTGTGCCTGGTCTATGGCGGATTACATAGTTGTATGCCGACTGCGTGAGCGCCCATCTTTGGATGCGGGCAGAGGTATTGGTATTAATCCCTTTGCTCTCTGAGAATATCGATATGAGCGGCTTGAGGTCAGTTTCAAGCTCGAACTTGAGGCCAAATAAGTACTGGTGCATTTTTTTTACCCTATAAACACACACCAGAGCCTCTTTTTCAACCATGCTGTAGGCCCTTTCAGCCTTGGACAAACTCCTGGATGCATACACAACTGGCTGCAAAATTTCCGATTCATTAGCCTGTTGTAACACACACCCGACTCCGTATGACGACGCATCACAAGCTAACACCAAGCGTTTACATGGGTTATATAGGACAAGCAGTTTGTTAGAACACAATAAGTTTCTGGCTTTCTTAAAGGCAGCCTCTTGTGAATTGTCCCATACCCAGTCGTCTCCCTTGCGCAGTAGCGCATGTAGGGGTTCCAGCAGGGTGCTTAACCCAGGTAGGAAATTATCGAAGTAGTCCCAGGAGTCCCAGGAACGACCGCAGCTCCGTCACGTTCTGTGGTCGCGGTGCGTTCTTGATGGCCTCTGTCTTGGTGTCGGTGGGTCTGATGCCGTCTGCTGCGATTCTCCTTCCTAAGAATTCGGCGTCCTGTGCCAGGAAAACACATTTCGAGCATTTCAACCTGAGCCCCACGCGATCCAACCGACTAAGAACCTCCTCCAGGTTCTTCAAGTGCTCCAAGGTGTCTCGACCTATAACCAATATATCATCCTGGAAGACCACTGTGCAAGGAACCGACTTTGGCAGGCTCTCCATGTTCCGCTGGAAGATCGCTGCGGCCAACCGAATCCTGAACAGGCACCAGTTGTAGATAAACAGACCTTTGGGCGTGTTGATGCAGATGAGACCTTTCGAAGACTCCTCCAGCTCCTGCGTCATGTAGGCCGAGATCAGGTCCAGCTTGGTGGACATCTTCCCTCCAGCCAGGGTTGCGAATAGGTCATCTGCCTTGGGTAGCGGGCACTTATTAGTCAGGAAATTGTGTTAGGGAAATTGATGGGATTGAAGGCCAATAAATCCCCAGGGCCTGATAGTCTGCATCCTAGAGTACTTAAGGAAGTGGCCCTAGAAATAGTGGATGCATTGGTGATCATTTTCCAACAGTCTATCGACTCGGGATCAGTTCCTATGGACTGGAGGGTAACACCACTTTTTAAAAAAGGAGGGAGAGAGAAAACAGGGAATTATAGACTGGTTAGTCTGACATCAGTCATGGGGATAATGTTGGAATCAATTATTAAAGATGAAATTGCAGCGCATTTTGAAAGCAGTGACAGGATCAGTCCAAGTCAGCATGGATTTATGAAGGGGAAATCATGCTTGACAAATCTTCTAGAATTTTTTGAGGATGTAACTAGTAGAGTGGACAAGGGAGAACCAGTGGATGTGGTGTATTTGGATTTTCAAAAGGCTTTTGACAAGGTCCCACACAAGAGATTGGTATGCAAAATTAAAGCACATGGTATTGGGGGGAAATGTATTGACGTGGATAGAGAACTGGTTGGCAGACAGGAAGCAGAGAGTTGGGATAAACGGGTCCTTTTCAGAATGGCAGGCAGTGACTAGTGGGGTGCCACAGGGCTCAGTGCTGGGACCCCAGCTATTTACAATATACATCAATGATTTAGATGAAGGAATTGAGAGTAATATCTCCAAGTTTGCAGATGACACTAAGCTGGGTGGTAGATGCTAAGAGGCTGCAGGGTGACTTAGACAGGTTAGGTGAGTGGGCAAATGCATGGCAGATGCAGTATAATGTGGAAAAATGTAAGGTTATCTACTTTGAAGGCAAAAACATGAAGGCAGAATATTATCTGAATGGCGGCAGATTAGGAAAAGGGGAGGTGCAACAAGACCTGGGTGTCATGGTACGTCAGTCATTGAAGGTTGCCATGCAGGTACAGCAGGCGGTGAAGAAGGCAAATGGCATGTTGGCCTTCATAGCTAGGGGATTTGAGTATAGGAGCAGGAAGGTCTTACTGCAGTTGTACAGGACCTTGGTGAGGCCTCACCTGGAATATTATGTTCAGTTTTGGCCTCCTAATCTGAGGAAGGACGTTCTTGCTGTTGAGGGAGTGCAGCAAAGGTTCACCAGACTGATTCCCGGGATGGCAGGACTGACATATGAGGAGAGACTGGATCGACTGGACCTGTATTCATTGGAGTTTAGTGGAGTTTATAAAATTCTGATGGGACTGGACAGGTTAGATGCAAGAAGAATGTTCCCGATGTTGGGGAAGTCCAGAACCAGGGGTCACAGTCTAAGGGTAAGGGATAAGACATTTAGGACAGAGATGAGGAGAAACTTCTTCACTCAGAGAGTTGTTAACCTGTGGAGTTCTCTACCGCAGAGAGTTGTTGATGCCAGTTCGTTAGATATATTAAAGTGAGTGCTAGATATGGCCCTTATGGCTAAAGGCATCAAGGGGTATGGAGAGAAAGCAGGAAAGGGTATTGAGATGAATGATCAGCCATGATCTTATTGAATGGTGGTGCAGGCTCGAAGGGCCGAATGGCCTACTCCTGCACCTATTTTCTATGTTTCTATGTACTGGTCCTGCAGCGAAAAACTGTTAATCGTTACTTTATATTCCCCACAAATTCTAACCGTACCGTCCTCCTTGAGAACCGGAACAATTGGACTGGCCCAGTCGTTAAATTCCACCGGCGCGCTGGTGCCTTCACATTGCAGCCTGTCCAGCTCGATTTCCACTTTTTCACGCACCGAGCCTTGTGGTGGATGGGTCGCGTACCGCGAACCAAATGGATCTGCACTTCCGCCCCCGAAAAGCTTCCAATGTCTGGCTCGAATAACGAAGGGTACTTGCTTACAACCTAGGTACATGTGGTGTCGTCGACCGCCGAAAGCGCTCGGATGTCATCCCAGTTCCAGCGGATTTTCCCCAGCCAGCTTCTGCCAAACAACGTGGGGCCATCCCCTGGCACAATCCACAGCGGGAATTCGTGTACTGCTCCATCATAGGAAACTTTGACGTCAGCACTGCCAATTACAGGGATTAGTTCCTTGGTGTGAGTCCTTAGTTTGGTGTGAATGGGGCTGAGCTTGGGTCTGTGTGCCTTCTTCCCCCACAGCCTGTCGAAGGCCGTTTTACTCATTATGGTCTGACTTGCCCCCGTGTCCAGCTCCATCGACACTGGAATACCGTTCAGTTCAACTTTCAATATTATTGGTGGGCATTTTGTCGTGAACGTGTGTACCCCGTACACCTCTGCCTCCTCAATACGAGTTTCCAATTCCGTCTGATCCACTGTGGATCGATCTTTCTGTGCAACATGGTGGTTTGCAGAGTTTGCAGGATTTGCAGTTCGCCTGCACATTCGTTGGAGGTGTCCCATTGTTCTGAAGCCATTGCACGCATAATGCTTAAAGTGGCATTGATGGGGCCGATGATCACCCCCGCAGCGCCAACAGGGTGTTAACTGCCTCGCATTAACAGATGATGGCGGACTCTGGGTCAATTGAGGTCGGGCCACAGCAGCCAGCGTGTACGTTCTGCCCTGTACATTTCGGCTCAAAACCGACGTTACTTTATGCACAGTCCTGGCCAAAACTTCTTTGTTCTGCGAAATCTGCTTGGTGTTGTCGCTGATGGACATAAATGCCTGGGCTATCGTTATGGCTTTACTCAGATTCGGAGTTTCTACAGTCAACAGTTTGCGAAGGATTGTCTCATGTCCGATGCCCAGTACAAAAATGTCTCTGAGCATTTGTTCCAGGAATCCCTCAAACTCACAATGCCCTGCAAGGCACCTTAGTTCGGCGACGTAGCTCGCCACTTCCTGGCCCTCTGATCGTTGACACATGTGGAACCGATATCTCGCCATCAAAACGTTTTCCTTAGGATTTAGGTGCTCCCGGACCAGCGTACACAGTTCTCTGTAGGATTTCTCTCTTGGTTTTGCCGGGGCCAGGAGATTCTTCATGAGGCCATAGGCTGTTGCCCCACTGACAGTTAGGAGGATCGCCCTTCGTTTGGTGGCGTTCTCGTCCCCTTCCAGCTCGTTGGCCACTAGTATTGGTCGAGTCTCTCCACGAAGGCCTCCCAATCACTCCCTTTGAGAACTTCTCCAGGATGCCGACTGTTCTTTGCATTTTCGTGCGGTTGTTCGTTACCTCGTCGCCAATTGTTACACTCATAATAAAGGGTGTGACTGAGTACTGTGTGTAATGAGCAAGTGTGACCTTAGCTCCTTTATTAAGGTTCCAGAGTGCAGATACCTCGTGGGTGGCCTGCTTATATACTGTGCTCCCAAGGGATGCTGGGATTCCTTGGGACTCCAACAGATAGGCCCTCTGGTGGACAGGTATGATGTAGGGTACAAGGAGTTAAATACATAACAGAATGAATAAGAGAAAATTGCTCCTATTCCTTAGCAATGACCTAGTCAATGGAAGCAAAAGTGATTGTTGATGGTGCCACATTCAATGTTGTTGACTCCCTAAGTAAAACTGAGCACAATGTTGTTCATTCAAGCATAGCCAGATAGTGAGTAAAGTTCCCTCTCATCTGCTCCAACTATGCAACTTGACACTAACCTCAGGAAAGTAGGCCACTAGAACAATCTGAATTTCTATTTCCCACAACAAATATTCTTATGGTGCCAATTTAGTTCAATTACTGTCATGGATTTGTGCTTGTCAGGAGCTGAATTAATATTCATTTCATTTGTGACTTTAACTGAGAGAGAAGACCTTCTTCCCATCGCAAGATCACGACAGATGTGGATGAAGAAGCTCATCCATCCGTGAAAAAAAAACATAAGGTCAGATTTTCCTCTTATTGTGCTTGAGCATAAAGGATCACCTGGGTGCAACCTGAAAATCGGGTGGGGACACTCATACATGTTTAGTGGAGCCTGTCAATTTTTTTCCATTAATTTAAGTGGACGTCAATCAGGCAGGCTACATTACGCACCTAATCCTCCCCGTCTGATTTACCTGTCTACGCTCCACTCAGGTAATCCTTTGCATTCAATTGCAATAACAGGAAAATCTTCCCCGCAGCCACCAATTACAGCATACAGCTGTTTCTTAAATGTAAGCATTCTAATTGGAATTTTGTTTTATTGTTGTTGTTGTTATAAGCATGTGGGGTATCTTATTATTCACAGTTCCTTTACTTGAGGTGGTTTTCATCGAAGGCTTTGGTGCCTTTTGCTATTTAAAAATTTAAGTTAACTTCCACAGCCCCCAAAATACTATTTTTCAGTGGAGCGGGGCCCTACTTAACATTTAAATGTCAGGGTGTGTCCTGCATTATCAGCAACCACAACAGAATCACTGGTCATAAGAGGCCAAGGTAAGTTAAAAAATTTTCTTTTTTGAAATGGTCACCTCCCATTCGTGCTGGAACACCCTTCCCTCGCCCAGCCCCCCATGATGTCTGATCTCTGATCTCCTTCAGAGCCCTGCTCCTACTGCCTGCCGGGGTCCGTTCCCATAACCCCCAAATTCCCACGCCTCCCGCCACCCAAATAGTGACGTGGCCGGATGCCAGATGGGACTCTGGAAATTTTTATGTAAATGAGCCCCTGTCGTTAAGATCGCCAAGGCCTCCAAATTCCTGAACTATCCAGGTGTGCCGCCCACAGCCAGGCTCGTGTACATCGTTCCTGCCCCAGTAAAAATCGAGGCCCAACAGTATGACAGAACTTTGTAGGATTGTTTTTCTGGTTCAAGTGTTCAGGAGATTTTCCTTTAAGCTTAAATACCCAAGTTTCCTCATCGAGCTAGGCTCCCAGGTTTACGGTTCTGAAATTCTCAGAGGCCCACTCTACTAGCAAAAGAACATAACTCCCATCTGTCTCCAGCTGAAGACACAGACCTCATCCTAAATTGTGGGGACAGTCAATGGGAAGTAAAATTGCCAGAGTGTAAAAGGGACAGTCAATCCAATCCAGTCAGTTTCCAGCTGGGCGGGTTAGGTTACAATGATATTTTTTGTAATACTAACTCACATAAACCAGAGGATCACAGATTCAGTTCTCATTCTGTGCTGAGGTAGCTTCTTCTTCTTAGGCAGTCCCCCGGAGTCAAGGATGAATTGCTCCCACTCCAATATGAGTTCTAAGGTGTGATATATTCTTACGACATCAATAATAATACTACACAAGATGGTTCTTAACTGAAAATTGTCATCATGTGACTTTGCCAAATGACCCTTTTATTGTATTTACATCAGTAGTTGCATTACCACAGTAGTCCACTAGATGGGGCAGTAGTTCACTAGGGGGAGCTCTATATTACACTTCTCCCTCCTTAATGAAGAAGTAATCATAATAAAATAATCATCATACATAAGTTGCATGGTATACACAACAAAAGATATGGACGCACATTTCCATATTTACTAATCAAACTTAACTACTGGTTTTCTGTTTCGAAGAGGATACCTTCGCTCTTGAACAGAACTTTCCAAACTTGTTGTAGAAATTAGACTCAGTCTAGGCTGAGCCTGAGGAGAGTTTTTCTCCAAGGGCAGCCCTTGATCTACATTTGAACTCTCTACAACTTCAGACTATTTGCCTGATTCAGACTCAGACTTAAATTCTGACTTTCGCTTGGACTTGTTTCTAGTACATCTGATGTAGGATTTGCTACTTGTACTCTATTTGTAACAAGACTATCTAATTCATCAGAAATAATTGAATCATTTCAACTTGCAACTCCTTCCACATCTGTAGGTAAAATATAATCATTGTGAACAAACCTAACCTGTCCATGATCAAACTTCTTGACCAAATATGTGCGAGGGCCACATATCTTCACTACTCTTCCTGGTAACCATTTTAACCATTTATGGTGATGGTTCTTCACTCTAACCTTCTGATTCAATTTCACACTTCTCTCTCTTACTCTACTTCTATCATGATTCTCCTTCTGTTTTGATTGCTTCTCTTCCAATGACTGTGCTAAGTTTGGCTTTAACAATGAGAACCTGGTTTACGGTTAGTTTGTAATCACCACACACCTTTCCTTACCATCTGACTCAGGTACAACAACAATGGGTGTAGCCCTTAGACATAATGTTCTCAGTTTCTAATCTTTTGAGTTCTTGCTCAACTTTCTCCTTGAGTGCCTATGGTACGGGATGTGGCTTGCAGTAAACTGATCTTGCGTCCTTCTGTACTCTGACACTCGCCTTGAAGTCTTGAATCGGACTGCCTATTTCACGGAACACCTTCGGATACTGCTTGATGACATCCTCTTCCAGTGCAAATTTTGTTTCCACATGAAAAATCTCATTCCAATCCAGCTTCAGTGATCCCAACCAATTTCGACCTATCAAGGTATGCTTGTCTCTTGCCACTAGTATGAGAGGCAAGCTCTGAAATTGATCCTTATATTTCACCGGTTTGGTGACACATCCTACAACAGGAATTTGCTCTCCTGAGTAGCCTCGCAGCTCTATCTTCAAATTTTCCAGTGGAAAATCATGCAACTTGTCAAGATATAGCAATTCTGCATACTACACTCACGATGCACCAATGTCGATTTCCATAGGTATCCTGGTTCCTGCAATGTCTACTTGGATGACGATACTTTGCGAATCGTTGTTAGATACCCTTCTGCCCCTGATGACGTGTATCTCCAGAACTTCCTTGTCCTGTTGCTTCTCTTCAATGCTCTGTAGGCTCTGGTGATTTCTACTTATAGCATTGAACATCAGTTTATTCTTCAGTCAGCATGCCTTCACAAGATGCCCTATTTTCTTGCCGAAGAAACACTCTTCCTTCACATATGGACAGCTTTGAGCAATGTGTTGCCACAATCACCCATAGCATGATTTCAATTCACTGTTACCTTGGCCAGTTGCTGAGGCCTTGGGGCCCAATGCCTTTTACTTTTAACTTGCAGGCAATTCACCTCAGTTGTCTGATGACTGGAAATGGCGTGAAATTCTCAGGAGTATTGGTCAGCCATATCCATCAACATAGCTGTCTGACAAGCTAAATCTAAAGTCAAGTTAGGGGTTGTCAATAACTTTCTTCTGAGTGCTTCATTTTTCATCCCACAAACAAAGCGGTCATGCATTGCTTGGTCCTGAAAGTTTATGAAATGACAGTGAAATTATAGCTTTTTAAAGTTACAATGTACTCACTGATACCCTCGTCAGTTAATTGATCTCGTGTTCCAAAACAATAACTGTCAGCAATTTCCAGGGGCACAGGATTGTAGTGTTGTTCTAACTTGGTTAGAATCTCTGTCAGTGGCGTGTTCTCTGGCTTGATGGAAACAAGTACATTTTTCGAGGTTTCATAAACCGTATAGCATTGAACATACAAGACTATTTGCTTCAGTCAAGAAAATAGACCATTTTCTTTCCAAGATATGGTTTTTATCATCGGGGACTTCAACAATACTACTCATGGTGAAATAAAATTCTAGCCGCTGCACATGCGCTCCAAAAGCCTCTCGGTCATGATGGAACACATCCAAGCACCCTATTCTTCCCATAGGCATGGGCATCTGGACTCTTCAGTTCAGCCAAGTTTGCTTGTAAAATACCTTGGATTATTAGCTGTCCTGCAAAACAAAGAATCTCTCAAAGTCTCTCTGTTGGTTGGCTGGATCATCCACCAACAAAAATTTCAGCTAGGGAATCTGATTATACTATCCTTGTACGCCAATGTGATATATTCTTATGACATCACTTAGAAGTACACTACACATTATGGCTCTAAACTGAAAACTGTCATCATGTGACTTTGCCACATAACCCTTTTATTGTAATTACATCCATTATTACATTATCACAATAGTCCACTAGGTGGAGCAGTAGTCCACTAGAGGGAGCTCAATATTACACCTCCCTCCTTAATGAAGAAGTAATCATAACAAAATAATCATCAGATATATGGTATGCACAACAAAAGATATTGGCACATGTTTCCATATTTACAAATCAAACATAACCACTGGTTTTCTATTTCAAAGAAACATAGAAACATAGAAAATAGGTGCAGGAGTAGTCCATTTGGCCCTTCGAGCCTGCACCACCATTCCATATGATCATGGCTGATCATGAAACTTCAGTACCCCATTCCTGCTTTCTCTCCATACCCTTTGATCCCGTTAGCCATAAGGGCCGTATCTAACTCACTTTTGAATATATCTAACGAACTGGCCTCAACAACTTTCTGTGGTAGAGAATTCCACAGGTTCACAATTCTCTGAGTGAAGAAGTTTCTCATCTCGGTCCTAAATGGCTTACCCCTTATCCTTAGACTGTGACCCCTGGTTCTGAACTTCCCCAACATCGGGAACATTCTTCTTGAAACTAACCTGTTCAATCCCGGCAGAATTTTATATGTTTCAATGAGATCCCCTCTCATTCTTCCAATTTCCAGTGAATATAAGCCTAGTCAATCCAGTCTTTCTTCATATGTCAGTCCTGCCATTCTAGGAATTAGTGGTGAACCTTCACTGCACTCCCTCAATAGCAAGAATGTCCTTCCTCAGATTAAGAGACCAAAACTGTACACAATACTCAAGGTGTGGCCTCACCAAAGCCCTGTACAACTGCAGTAAGACCTCCCTGCTCCTGTACTCAAATCCTCTCTCTATGAAGGCCAACGTGCCATTTGCCTTCTTCACTGCCTGCTGTACCTGCATGCCAACTTTCAATGACTGATGTACCATGACACCCAGGTCTCGTTGCACCTCCCCTTTTCCTAATCTGTCATCATGCAGATAATATTCTGCCTTCTTGTTTTTGCCACCAAAATGAATAACCTCACATTTATCTCCATTATACTGCACCTACATGCATTTGCCCACTCACCTAACCTGTCCAAGTCACCCTGAAGCCTCTTAGCATCCTCCTCACAGCTCACACTGCCACTCAGCTTAGTGTCATCTGCAAACTTGGAAATATTACACTCAATTCCTTCGTCTTAATCATTAATGTATATTGTAAATAGCTGAGGTCGAAACACTGAACCTTGCAGTACCCCACTAGTCACTGCCTGCCATTCTGAAAAGGACCCGTTTATTCCTACTCTTTGCTTCCTGTCTGCCAACCAGTTCTCTATCCACATCAATACATACCCCCAATACCATGTGCTTTAATTTTGCACACCAATCTCTTGTGTGGGACCTCTTGTGTGTGAAGCTTTTGAAAGTCTCAATACACCACGTTTACAGGCTCTCCCTTGTCCACTCTATTAGTTACATCCTCAAAAAATTCTAGAAATTTGTCAAGCATGATTTCCCTTTCATAAATCCATGCTGACTTGGACCGATCCTGACACTGCTTTCCAAATGTGCTGCTATTACATTTTAATAATTGTTCCAACATTTTCCCCACCACCGATGTCAGGCTGACCAGTCTATAATTCCCTGTTTTCTCTCTCCCTCCATTCTTAAAAAGTGGGGTTACATTAGCTACCCTCCAGTCCATAGGAACTGATCCAGAGTCAATAGAATGTTGGAAAATGACCACCAATGCATCCACTATTTCTAGGGCCATTTCCTTAAGTACTCTGGGATGCAGACTATCAGGCCCTGGGGATTTATCGGCCTTCAATCCCATCAATTTTTCTAACACAATTTGCTGACTAATAAGGATTTCCTTTAGTTCCTTTAGTTCCTTCTCGCTCGACCTACGGTCCCCTCATATTTCCGGAAGGTTATTTGTGTCTTCCTTAATGAAGACAGAAACAAAGTATTTGTTTAATTGGTCTGCCATTTCTTTGTTCCCCATAATAAGTTCACCTGATTCTGACTGTAAGGGACCTATATTTGTCTTCACGAATCTTTTTCTCTTCATGTATCTGTCAGATACGAGACTCCCTAAACAAATGCTATATGCAGAGCTACTCCATGGTAAACGAGGCAAAGGAGGACAGAGGAATCATTATAAGGCCATCCTCAAAGCCTCCCTGATAAAGTGCGACATCACCACTGACACCTGGGAGACCCTGGCCGCAGACCGCCCAAAGTGGAGAAAGTCCATCCGGGAGGGCGTTGAGCTCTTTGAGTCTCGACGCAAGGAGCATGAAGAGGCCAGGCGCAGGCAGTGGAAGGAGCGCGTGGCAAACCAGCCCTACCGACCCCTTCCCCCGATGAATGTCTGTCCCACCTGTAACAGGGTCTGTGGCTCACCTATCGGACTGTTCAGCCATCAAATAACTCACTTTGGGAGTGGAAGCAAGTCCACCTCGATTCCGAGGGACTGCCTATGATGATCTGTAGAAGCTTTTGCAGTCAGTTTATATATTCCCTGCAAGCTTACTCCCATATTTCCCCCTCCTAATGAAACCCTTTGTCCTCCTCTGCTGAATTCTAAATTTCACCCAGTCCTCAGGTTTGCTGCTTTTTTTGGCCAATTTATATGCCTCTTCCTTGGATTTAACACTATCCTTAATTTCCCTTGTAAGCCACGGTTGAGCCACCTTCCCCATTTTATTTTTACATCCCCATTTTATTTTTACGCCAGACAGGGATGTACAATTGTTGAAGTTCATCCATGTGATCTTTAAATGTCTGCCATTGCCTATCCACTGTCAACCCTTTAAGTATCGTTCGCCAGTCTATCCTAGCCAATTCACGTCTTATACAGTCGAAGTTACCTTTCTTTAAGTTCAGGACTCTAGTCTCTGAATTAACTGTGTCACTCTCCATCTTTATGAAGAATTCTATCATATTATGGTCACTCTTCACCAAGGGGCCTCGCACAACAAGATTGTTAATTAATCCTCTCTCATTACACAACACCTAGGCTAGGATGGCCAGCTCTCCAGTTGGTTCCTCGACATATTGGTCTAGAAAACCAATATGTCGAGGAACCTTATACACTCCAGGAAATCCTCCTCCACCGTATTGCTACCCGTTTGTTTAGCCCAATCTATATGTAGATTAAAGTCACCCATGATAACTGCTGTATCTTTATTGCACGCATCCCTAATTTCCTGTTTGATGCCATCCCCAACCTTACTATGAGAATATCTTCTCTCTTGAACAAATCTTTCCAAACGTGTTGTAGTACTTAGGCTCATTCTAGGATGAGTCTGAGGAGAATTTTTTTCCAAGGGCAACCCTTGATCTATATTTGAACTAGGTGACCAATGAGGTCTATGCGGGATCTACAGTCTCTGCAACAGGTGGGGCAGGTGGTTATTGAAGGGTCGGGTAGGTGGGGTGCTTGGTTTGTCGTACGCTCCTTCCGCTGTTTTTATTTGGCTTCTGCTTGCTCCCGATGAAGAAACTCAAAGTGTTCAGTGCCTTCTCAGATGCTTCTCCTCCAATTTGAGCGGTCTTGGACCAGGGCTTCCCAAGAGTCGGTGAGAATGTTACACTTTTTCAAGGAGGCTTTGAGGACGTCCATGAAGCATTTTCTCTGCCCTCCTGGGACTCACTTGCCGTGACGGAGCTCGAAGTCGAGTGCTTTTTTCGGGAGTCTTGTATCAGGCATGCGGACAATGTGGCCCATCCATCGGAGCTGATTGAACTTGATCAATGCCTCGATGCTGGGGATGTTGGCCCAAGAGAGAACACTGACATTGGTATGTCTATCCTGCCAATGAATTTTCAGGATTTTGCGGAGGCAGTATTAGTGGCATTTCTCCAGTGCTTTGAGGTGCCTACTGTATGTTGTCCATGTCACTGAAGCATATAGCAGGGTGGGTATCACTGCTGCTCTATAGTCCATGTGCTTGATGCCGGGTTTGAGATCTTGGACTTCAAACACTCTTTTACTCGGGCAACATGGATTTCATCATCGATGTCTGGCCTGACTGACAGAAGGCTCCTAAGATTTGAAAAATGTTCCATGCTGTCCAAGGTCTTGTCATGGATCTTGATAATCAGGGGACAGTGCTGTGCTGCGGGGTCAGGTTGTTAGAGACCCTTTGTCTTTCGGATGTGTATGGAAAACCCAATCTCTCATACGCTTCAGTGAAGGAATCAACGATGGTTGGGAATTCTGCCTCCGAGTGTGCACAAACGCAAGCATCGTCTGCATACTGTAATTTAATGATAGAGTTGGGACTGGAAGTGACAGAGATTGAACAATTTCCTGTTTGGTCCTGTAAGTTAGCTCTACTCACTTGTTAAAGGTGAGATAAAGTATTGCAGTGAGAAAAATTGAGAAAATCGTTGGTGCATTGACACAGCCTTGTTTGACTCCGGTCTGCACTTGTATTGGGTCTGTGGTGGATCCATTGGTAAGGATCACAGCTTGCATGATCTCAGTGCTGCTCTATAATTTTTTTCAACAGCCCTTGGCAAAAGAGGAGAAAAAAATTATTGCCCACTCTCAATTGATATGTAGTGCATGTGCAGACATAAGAAGAGAATCAGATTCAGCTCACTTGTAATGTACTCCATAAGAAAATAGCCCACCAATATTCACTGTCTAGGTTCACACATAAAGAATGACCCCTTTGGTCAGATATCAGAGGGCTCCTGGCACCCATGTAACCATATCCCAGTGGGAGTCTGCACCGGCAGAAAAGGGGAGAAAAGAGAAAATGAAAAAGAAAATCGTCTGTTCTCTCACATTCATAATGTCCCCTCTTGAACATAGACTGAGGTTCAAACTGATTGTACATGTTGATACATTATCCCACTCCTTGCCTTCTCCCCCCCTCCCACACCTACTGCTCCTCCTCAATGAGGTCTCAGTGCCTGCAGCAAGGCTGGTAGAAGGCCGTTCTGTTGGCGCCGCTGGCACAGCTGATGACCTAGCCAGATTTTCCGCACCAGCTCGAGCCCTGGAAGGCCAGGCTGCAGATTGCATCAACTCAGCATGGGCGGCAGCATTCTGTGGTGCATAAGTTGCAGAGACGGGCAAGGGCAGAACAATGTCGTTCTGAGAGATGACATCACGTTTCAACAGGCCTGACACATTGCTACTGCCTCGGGGCAGAGCCTCAGCAACTGGAGCAATCTGGGTAAGCACTGATTGTTGCCATGCTTTGGCAATGTTAAGTCCCCGTGCAACTGATGGGGGCCCCAGACACGATGGCAGCGGTCAGTGCCTGCATGGATTCAAGTTGGCTCTGCATTAGGGCAGACGGCGATTGCAGCACCCCACAGAGCTGATTGATGCCACCACGCACTGACAACATGAGAGTATGCAGAGAGTATGCAGGCCTACCATAGTGTCGGCCTGCTGCTCAATGGCCACTGCCACATGAGCCATAGCCACCATGTCTGAGACCCCATGATCACTTGAAGCATCCAATATTCAATGGAATCTACCAAGGATGGGCTCAATGGGCTGCTGAAACACAAATGCAAAGGTTTACTTGACCACTGATTATTGTGCAGCAGTTTGGACGGGTAGCTTATATACCAAATCTCTGGGTGCTCAGCTTAATGTCACAGTGAGAATCATAATTGGAACATTAAAATCAATATCCATTCAATGGTTGTGACATATATACCCCCACCCAAAATCTGGAGCGTCATACATACTGCCCATGAGTACAACGGATCCATAGCCAACCTGAACTTACCAATTAATGAAGACGGTCAGAATCTCACAAATCTTTTTCGGATCAGGCTAATGTTCTTAAAGTGCCCTCATTCAATCCTGAGGCACACTGGAAAGAGTTCTAAGGCATTGCCAATTTCCCAAACAAACATCTGATTGCCGACCCCACAAAATAACTCCCAAGCTTCTATCTACCTTGGAAACAATGGACCTTTGAACATTAAAATGTTTCAGAACGTCGTATGGCAGATGCAGTTATTTCTTACAACTTTGAAAAATGAGAGACAACGCACACTGTGACTGCGGACACCAATATCAACAATGAATGATATATCGGGCAGCAAGGTTACAAAGACAAAACCGACAGCATTAAACTCAAACTGCTGGATTTTTGGCTGAGTTGCAACCGGGTTTTCACGGTGTTTTGACCCTCCTCGGTGAAAAACTGGGCACTCAGCTGTTTTTCGCTCGGTCACGATCCTCGGCTCAGTTTTTGCGACAACGCTTGGAAGCACCACCAGGGAGAGCTGCGCCAGGGTGTAATGACTCCGATTGCATCAACATCCGAGTTTCGGCACTCACCCGACCCATATGCCACGCTCCAAAGACTGCCAGGAAGAACACAGCAGTCCAGCCCTGCCAACAGCAATAAGTTGGAAAAACTGAATAAAAAGGTAAGTTAAAGTTTTTATTTTTTAATATTTTTGCAGCGATTTGTCAGGTAAGGGTGTTGGCAATGTTTTTTTAAAACATTTTTTAAATGTTTTTTTTCCCCTCCCAAGGCCTCTCTCGGAGCGCTCGAAAGTTGGCAAGGATTCCGTTTTTGTGCCCCGAAAAATAGGGCAACGCCTCCCTTTGCGCTGCAGCCCTGGGTCAGACCCCAAGAGCCGAAAGTAAGGCAATTAATCACTAACGCTAATTGGGCAGAAATTTTCACGCATCGCCTCCGTTTTTGCCCCGATACAGAGAAAGCTGAAAATCTAGCCCAAAGCTTGATAAGCCCAGGCTCATTTTTTAAAAAATCTGTGATGTTTTAAAGTCTTACATTTTCTGGTCTTATCCTGTCACTAATTGTTTTTTGCTGTAAATTTCTTGGAACCCAAACACTAGATGAAAAAAGCTATTGCAAAACAATATTATTGAAATGAGTTGCAAAAAGATATGCTGAAACTTTGTTGATAATTTCTTTAAAAGCCCCAAAATTGTGATGTTGGCAATTTCAGCATTGTGCCTCAAATGGTGCACGCATACCTGCGCTGGCAAAGAACTGATCTCACTGAAAACTGCAAGATTAACTCTGGTTACCAGAGCCTGGAAAATAGGCACTGGGAGTTAATCCCAGCAATCAACATTACTGTAGGAAAATTGGTAAGGAAATTAAGGAAATAGGCAAAAATCACAGAAGGGAGCAAAATAATCTAAAGCAAGGAGCAAAATTAACTAAATGTCTGTGTCTGCACCAAAACAAACACAACTTTCCATGTATTTCAGAATGGAAGCTAGATGTAAGAATGCAACTACAAAAGGCCAGGACATTGACTTAATAATTCATCCATTAATATGGACACAGGGAGTACTGCGGAAGTGCTCACCACACAATATGAATTGCAATGTGCGACCGACCTCATTGCAAAGAGACTGACCCTGGCAGGCAGTGAAGCTTCTCTTTATCCCACATTTTTTCATGTTAAGAATTGCAATACATACCAATTTAGATAAACGTCCACGTGAAATCAAAATCCCAGCCCTCACCCGAACACAGTGGAGCCTAAACCCAATAGTACCCAATATCGGGTGCAAAATTCTGTGTGCACTGGACTCATGCATGTGAATAAAGAGGCCAAGGACAATCCTTATTTCGTTGTTATAGCTTATTGGAATAAATCCGGCGAGCTGTAGGTGCCAACCGGATGCCGCGATTTAGCTTGCCAATTAGGACCCTTCGCATTTTGTATGTCCGGGGGAGGGAGACAAACTGGTGGGGAGGGACAGGAGTGTCCGTCAGCATCCTGCAGATTTAATGTAGAGCCGGGAAAAGCAGTCCTGCTTCTCCCAGCTTCACAATTAGGTAAGTAAAAAAGTTAAAACGTAATTTTCAGGCGGCAGCCTCCAGCAGTCCCTTTAAGGAACACTAGTTTGGCTGCTAAGTGGCTGAAGAAACTGAGCGCAGCATGCACAGTGCAAGCTTCCATTGCGGAATGAAGCAACAGAGAAGCCTCAATGGGATTAACTCTCCAATTTTGTCTCTCTTCCTGAGGGGAGCAACAATCCTTCACTCAGGAGCTTTCCCTGAAAGGAAGCTGTGTCTGCACCAAAACAAACAGAACTTTCCATGTATTTCAGAATGGAAGCTAGATGTAAGAATGCAACTACAAAAGGCCAGGACATTGACTTAATAATTCATCCATTAATATGGACACAGGGAGTACTGGGGAAGTGCTCACCACACAATATGAATTGCAATGTGCGACCGACCTCATTGCAAAGAGACTGACCCTGGCAAAGAGACTGATACTGGTCCAAATTGGCACCCAACTGACCTTTGGCACATAGTGCTACTAGACAAAGGCATTGTTGTAGTCCTTGTTAAAATTAACTAAATGTTCATCATAGAATAAAGAACTGTTTATAGTGTTTTACCTTCCCCATTCCACACACAGAACAAAGCACTATAATGTATAAAAATTCAGGAAGTATAGCATGGTAACTTCACAGTCTTTTAAATATTTCTGCTTTTTTTTTTCCAAACATACATATTAGAAAATCAAAAGGTTTCTAAGCAGAACTGATCATAGTAACATAGGGTTTAGATTAGATATGGAAAAGGACAGGGAGCTATCGAGAGTAAAAATACTTAATTGGAAGAAGGCCAATTTCAGTGGGTTGAGAATGGATCTGGCCCGAGTAAATTG
This sequence comes from Pristiophorus japonicus, assembly GCF_044704955.1. Taxonomy (NCBI): domain Eukaryota; kingdom Metazoa; phylum Chordata; class Chondrichthyes; family Pristiophoridae; genus Pristiophorus; species Pristiophorus japonicus. Next base: position 120,443,936 of record NC_091983.1, on the reverse strand, counting down.
GAATCAAAGATTGGCAGGTATGTTGCGTATGCAATAACTCAATAGGCTTAGTAACGTGAACTCAATCAGGTGCGACCCGGCTGCTTTATTAGCTCTCAAAATGAGGATTAAACATGGAGCCTTTCTTTATATACAAGAGCTGCACGTGTGTGTCTGTGGCCCAATGACCTCCGACGGTCGCTTCCCCTGGTGGCAGGTAAACCTAGGCATACATACATTACATCATTCCCCTCCAAGATATTGGTATCAGTCCTATTTACAAATTGAGACGGTCTGGGGCTTTCTGCTCCCTCGGTGATCGTCTCAGTTCAATTCCAGATCTGGGTGAGCTCTCCGAGTCATTCATGACTTGAGGCTGGGTAGCCGATGTAATAGGAGTAGCAGTGTCCATGTCGGGGATTGAAGGTCCAGATTCATTGACGACAGCAGGGTCTTCTGATGGATGAATATGAATTGGTTGGTCATTGATGGTGTCTTCTTCAAGTTGTTCCGGTTCATCTGTGTGCCGCAATTTCATCTGATCAATGTGCCTCCTGCATGTTTGCCCATTAGTGAGCCTGACAATAACTACCCTGTTACCCTCCTTGGCCACAACAGTGCCAGTGACCCACTTGGGGCTTTGACCATAATTTAGCACATACACAGGATCATTAATAGAGATGTCATGTGACACAGCAGTGCGATTATGATACCACTGCTGATGTTGACGTCTGTTTTCGATGTGATCATTAAGATCAGGGTGGACAAGCGAGAGCCTGGTCTTGAGACCTCTCTTCATCAACAGTTCAGCAGGGGGGACCCCGGTAAGCGTGTGGGGTCTCGTCCTGTAACTAAACAGTATGCGTGACAAGCGAGTCTGCAAAGAACCGTGAATTACGCGTTTCAGGCTCTGCTTGATGGTTTGGACGGCCCACTCCGCTTGACCATTGGCTGCTGATTTGAATGGTGCTGACCTTACATGCTTGATACCATTGAGTCTCATAAACTCTTCAAATTCCAAACTCGTGAAGCACGATCCGTTGTCGCTCACAACGATGTCAGGCAGATCATGAGTGGTGAACATGGCACAAAGGCTCTCAATGGTGGCTGTGGATGTGTTGGATAACATGATTACACATCCTAGCCATTTGGAATATGCATCCACCATCACCAAAAACATTTTGCCCAGGAAAGGACCCGCATAGTCGATGTGGATCCTCGACCATGGTTTGGATTCTGATGACCGCAGACTTAACGGAGATTCCACTGGTGCATTGCTTCACTGCATGCAAGTGTTGCACTGATGCACACATGACTCCAAATCAGAATCAATGCCAGGTCACCAAATGTGAGACCTGGCAATGGCCTTCATCATCACAATACAAGGATGGGTACTGTGTAAATCCCGTACAAATCTCTCTTGGGCACAACAACATGATTACCACATAGCAAACAATCAGATTGAATGGATAGTTCATCTTTGCGACAGTTGTAAGTCTTGGTCTCATCACATACTTCCCTGGGCATGGCCGACCGATCACCACTAAGGATACAATGTTTTACAACCGATAAGATCGGATCTTGGCTGGTCCAGGTCCTAACTTGTTGAGCAGTGACAGGCAACCCTTCACTCAAAAGCATCCATGACCAACAGTAGGTCTGCGGACTGTGGCGTTTCCACCTCCGGCATGAGCAACGGTAAATGGCTCAATGCATTGGCACAATTCTCAGTGCCAGGCCTATGGTGAATGACATGATCATAGGCAGATAATGTCAGCGCCCACCTCTGGATGCGGGACGACGCGTTGGTATGCTCTGAAAAAAAGCTGTGAGTGGCTTGTGATCGGTTTCAAGCTCGAAACGAAGCCCAAACAGATACTGGTGCATCATTTTAACCCCACATACGCAGGCTAAACCTTCTTTCTCTATCATGCCATAGGCTCTTTCCGCTTTAGGCATGCTTCTCGATGCGTACGCAATGGGTTGTAGTTTGCCCGACTCATTGAATTGTTGGAGCATGCAACTAACCCCATGTGATGAAGCATCACAGGCCAATACTAAACACTTGCACAGGTCATAATGTACCAGCAATTTGTTGGAACAAAGCAGATTTCTAGCCTTCTCGAAGGCCCTGTTCTGAGATACACTCCAAACCCAGTTATCGCCTTTTCTGAGCAGCATATGCAGTGGCTCTAATAATGTGCTCAATTTAGGTAAGAAATTACCGAAGTTGTTGAGAAGACCAAGGAACGAATGCAGCTCCGTCACATTCTGGGGTCTGGGTGCATTTTTGATGGCCTCTGTTTTCGAGTTCGTAGGCCTGATGCCGTCTGCAGCAATCTTCCTTCCCAGTAATTCGACTTCCAGTGCCATAAAGACGCACTTTGAACATTTCAACCTGAGCCCCACTTTGTCCAGACGACGTAGAACCTCTTCCAGGTTGTGCAGGTGTTCGGCAGTGTCACGACCTGTGACCAGAATGTCGTCTTGGAACCCCACAGTTCTAGGGACGGACTTCAGTGAACTCTCCATGTTTCTCTGAAATATGGCTGCAGCCGAGCGAATTCCAAAAGGACACCTGTTGTAAATGAACAGCCCTTTATGCGTATTGATGCACGTAAGTTTCTTCAATGATTCGCCAAGTTCCTGTGTCATTTAGGCCAACGTCAGATCCAATTTGGTGAATGACTTACCCCCAGCTAGCGTTGCAAACAGGTCATCAGCCTTTGATAACGGGTACTGATCCTGTTTCGAAACTCGGTTGATCATAACCTTGTAGGCTCCACAAATCCTGACAGTGCCATCACTCTTTCAGCACAGGAACAATGGGACAAGCCCATTCGTTAAATTCGACTGGTGCAATGACGCCTTCACGTTAGTCTGTCCAGTTCGATTTCAGCCTTCTCCCTCATCATGTATGGGACTGCCCGAGCTTTGTGATGGACGGGTCTTGCATCCGAGTCCAGGTGGATCTGTACCTTGGCTCCCATGAAGTTGCCAATGCCCAGTTCAAACTGCGAGGGAAATTTGCTCAGCACTTGAGCACATGAAGCGTCATCCATCGATGACAAAGCTTTAATATTATTCCAGTTCCACTTTATTTTTTCGAGCCAACTCCTGCCGAACAGCGTTGGACCATTGCCTGGAATGATCCACAGCGATAGATCATGAACCATCCCATCGTACGACACCTTGACCACTGCCAATCACTGGTATGAGCTCTTTGGTGTAGGTACACAATTTTGTATTTACTGGACTCAGCTTGGGTTTCACGGCCTTGGTGTCCCACAGCTTTTCGAAAGTCATTTTTGTTATGTCTCAAATAAAGCAATGTGACTGAATACTATAGACGTGAGTAAGTGCGACCTTAGTCTCTTTATTCTGACTCCAGAGTGCTGGCACAGCATGGGAGGCCTGCTTATATGCAGTGCTCCCAAGGGATGCTGGGATCCCTTGGGACTCCAAAAGATGCGCCCTGTAGTGGCAGTAGAATTCTGGTTACAAGGTGTTGCATACATAACATCACTCCCCTCCAAAGTCAATAGTACACTTATTTACAGGGTGAAACGATCTGGGGCTTTCCGCTCCCTAGTCGATTGTCTTGGTACAAACACAGATGCAGGTGAGTTTGTTGGGCCTTCGCTGGGCTGTTGGGCTGCTGCGCAGCTGGACTTGCTGGGCTGCTGGGGATGATGAGTTCAGCTTCATGGTCAACCGTGATGTCGGCTGCCACTTGTGTGTGTATCAGAGGGTCGAAGTTGGTGGTGTCCTCTTCAGGTTGCTCATGGCTGTCTGTGAATCGCAGTTTGGTTTGGTCCAAATGCTTTCTTCAAGTTGGTCCATTTGCAAGTTTGATCTCAACCCTACTCCCTTCTTTGTCTACGACAGTGCCAGCAAGCCATTTGGGACCATGTCCATAGTTAAATACAAATACAGGGTCATTGACTTCAATATCATGTGACAAATTTGCGCGATCATGGTACATGCTTTGTTGATGCCGCCTGCCCTTGACATGATCATGGAGATCAGGGTGGACTAGAGAGAGCCTTGTTTTGAGTGCCCTTTTCATGAGTAGTTTGGCAGGGGGAGCCCTGGTGAGTGAGTGAGGTCTTGTGCAGTAGCTGAGCAAGACTTTGGACAGGCAGGTCTGCAGGGAGCCTTCGGACATGCGTTTCAAGCTTTGCTTGATGGTTTGGACTGCCCGTTCTGCCTAGCCGTTAGATGCGGGCTTGAACGTGGCAGATGTGACGTGCTTGATCCCATTGCGGGTCATGAATTCCTTGAATTCAGCCCTGGTGAAGTGCGGCCCATTGTCGCTGACAAGGACATCAGGCAGGTCGAGCGTGGCAAAAATGGCTCGTAGGCTTTCGATGGTGGCAGTAGACGTCCTTACAGGCATTATTACATACTCAATCCATTTTGAATAAGCATCCACAACAATCAAGGACATTTTGCCTAGACACGTGCCAGCGAAGTGAACATGGATCCGAGACCACGGTTTGGAGGGCCATGACCACAAACTTAGCCGTGCCGCCCTGGGTGCGTTGCTCAGTTGAGAGCACGTGTTACATTGGCGCAGGCAAGACTCCAAATCTGAGTCGATGCCGGGCCACCAGACATGGGATCTGGCTGTAGCTTTCATCATTACTATGCCTGGGTGGGTACTGTGTAGGTCGTGTATGAACATTTCCCTGCCTTTCTTAGGCAAAACCACGCGATTACCCCACAAAAGACAGTCCGCCTGTATGGACGTTTCGTCTTTGTGCCGCTGAAACGGCTTGATATCTTCATGCACCTTCGCTGGGACGCTGGACCAGCTCCCATGGAGGACACAGTTTTTTACAAGGGACAGTAAAGGATCCTGGCTGGTCCAGGTCCTGATCTGGCGGGCCGTAACGGGAGACTTTTCATTTTCAAATGCATCCATCAACAAGAGCAAATCTGCAGGCTGTGCCATTTCCACCCCGGTGGTGGGCAATGGTAGCCGACTGAGAGCATTAGCGCAGTTCTCTGTGCCTGGCCTATGGCGAATTACATAGTTATATGCAGACAGTGTGAGCGTCCATCTTTGGATGCGAGCAGAGGCGTTGGTATTAATAACTTTGCTCTCTGAGAATATCGATATGAGCGGCTTATAGTCAGTTTCTAACTCGAACTTAAGCCCAAACAGATACTGGTGCATTGTCTTCACCCCGTAAACGCATGCCAGAGCTACTTTTTCAGTCACCCCGTAGGCCCTTTCGGCCTTGGACAAACTCCGGGACGCATAAGCGACCGGTTACAATGTTTCCGATTCGTTTGCTTGCTGTAGCACACACCTGACCCCGTACGAAGACGCAGCGCAAGCTACACTAAATGTTTACATAGGTCATACAGAACAAGTAGTTTGTTGGAACATAACAGATTTCTGGCTTTCTCAAAAGCAGTCTCTTGTGATTTCCCCCATACCCAGTCATCTTCCTTGCGCAGCAACACATGTAGAGGTTCTAGCAAGGTGCTTAACCCGGGTAGGAAATTATCAAAATAACTGAGGAGTCCCAGGAACAACCGCAGCTCCGTCACGTTCTGTGGTCTCGGCGTGTTCTTAATGACCTCCATCTTGGCGTCTGTTAGATCTCTTAATTCCCAATGAAATACGAACTCCGATTGTAGTTTTAATGTCACTTTATTCTGGCAGCAGCAACAAGCTCTTGGCTTTAAGCCAGGCCTTTGTCCTTCTGAGACCACATGGCCAAAATGGCTGTACTTATACCTGGTTCAATTTACAGAAAAGAACTCGCCTTCTTTGACCTTATTGGCTCATTTGATAGTCTGTTAACCTTTAATTGGCTCACTACCCAAAGGTCCTAAAATGTCAAGTTGATTGATGACTTAATGCAATGTGGTCTATGTTCACTCAAAAACTGCAGCCAGGCTGCAGAGCTTGAATTCTCTATCAATCCACCCTTTGATTCTTTCACAAACTGAATCATAAAACATCAGCTATCACTGGTTAAACATTCTACAAAATAATTTCATACATGTTAATAGAGTTTCCTTCTAAAATTTGTTGATGTGTTTCGCCACACGTCCGGACTAGTAGCTTCCACACAAATTTACACAACCCGAGTTCCATCGTGGCCACAATGGAAATCTGGTTTTAGTAGGTTAATTAACCTTATTCCAATTTAATCCAAATCAATATCTTAATTCAACCAGTAAATAACCTTCCCTGAAGCATAACATACCCCTGTGCCACGTACAGACGGTCTGCTGGGATCTGCAAGGTATCTCACATGCGGGACAGCAGCTACAGCCGCCTGGTTGCAACTACATTTAATCAACATAAACAAATAATATAAAAGTATAACAATTACAACAAATAGAATTAAACCTTCCACCAATGAAGTTCCTATTGAACCTAGCCATTCAGTGGCTCTGCTCCACAAAGTGAATGATGGGGGTTGCTTAAGTTTTTCTACCTCCTTTTGGATATGCTCCGCTAAGTGGGTAATTTCTATGGAGCTATCTGGGATATACGTGCAAACTCAGTTCCGATTAGGTCGCAAGTACCTCCCTTTTCAGCCAAGATGTAATCAAGGGCCAGTCTATTCTGTAGGGCTACTGTGCGGATTGCTACCATTTCTGCATTGATTTTAACTAGGGCCTCTGAGGTATCATTGGCTACGCGTTCGACAACGGATGCCATGTTAATGGATTCCCTTGCCAGTTTGGTGGTCCCATACCTGGGGATCAGAATGGCAAAGAACCTCTCTGTTTCTGTGATAGCTCTCTTAGGACGGTGTAAATGTTCCAACAGTGACTTTATATGATACATATAAGGCACAATGTAGGCTAAATAGCAGGATCCCGTCCAATTCTGGGGCAGCCAAGGGTAGGCCTTGTGGCCACACACCCAATAGGTGCCATTATAGGCAATGAAGGTTAGCTGTTTCTTTGTCAGCAACACTCTGGGGCCTGTCCAGGCTTTTCCATCTGTTTTATTCAGAATCCCCGTTACGTTAAGAATTCCCACATCGGCCCAGTTTGGACAGTTCTTTGGCTTGATTATATTATAATTCCGGGACCAGTTACTATACCCCTTGCTATCCTATTTCCCTTTGGTGCAGAGGGTCGGCTAGTAAGAAGTAGGCCTATGCCTAGAATACCTACAATCAGTAATACAGTAAATTTATACATTTTTGCAAAAAGTAAATGTCCTTATTAGATTTCAGCTTCAGTTACGGGTGCTCGTTTAACGTGTGAAGCGTGGGCCTCAGTTGGGCATTACCGTGATAGGTCCAGAATTATTTTTCTGGCAGACCACACAGCGGTCTGCTACCAGCTGGGCATGTTATTTAAATCCCCGACCCCACCAGCTTTTCTGGAACCGTGCCGTCATCTGTGGTGAGGCCAAGTGTCCCCACGAGTGGATCTGTTGGGCTAAAAAAGGCATAAGCGCTTGTGGCGCGACTGGCATGTCGGTAACTCTTTGTCTCCAAACACCATCTTCACATAGCTTAATTCCTGCCTCAATCCATGTCCATTTTTCCTCTCGGGAGCACTCGCCTTGCATTGTTTGAAGGTCTCGTGTCAGAGTCCTGAGTGCTTTCAATCTGCACATCTGTGTTGGTTCTTCTGGGGGAACGCCCAGTGAGGCGGCATCTTTAGTTGCCTGGTCGGCTAGGGCATTTCCCTGTGCTTCCGTGGTATTTTCCTTGGTATGGGCCTTACACTTCAGGATGGACACTTCCTGAGGTAATTGTATGGCCTCTAATAAGTCTCGGACTTTTTTTCCATTTCGGATAGGTGTACCTGCAGCAGTGAGGAATCCTCTTTTCCGCCACAACAGACCAAAGTCGTGAGCAACTCCAAAAGCATAACACAAATCTGTGTAGACATTCGCTGTCTGTCCTTCTGCTATTCGACATGCTTCTGACAGGGCCCGTAACTCGGCCTGTTGTGCTGACGTTCCTGAGGGTAAACATCCTTTTGCCACTACCTCATATAAGGTTGTAACAGCCCATCCTGTTTTCTGGTACCATTGTCAACAAAGGAGGAACCATCGGTAAACAGGATGAGGTCTGGGTTGTGCAGAGGCTCCTCTGCTGCTAAGGCTGCTTCTTCTGTTTCTTTTAAAATCTCCACGCAGTCATGCTCTTCACATTCTCCCCCCTCTTGCTCCCTCGATTCTGACATCGGGAGCATAGTTGTGGGATTAACCGGGCTGGCCCGGACGATATAGAAACATAGAAACATAGAAAATAGGTGCAGGAGCAGGCCATTCGGCCCTTCTAGCCTGCACCGCCATTCAATGAGTTCATGGCTGAACATTCAACTTCAGTACCCCATTCCTGCTTTCTCGCCATATCCCTTGATCCCCCTAGTAGTAAGGACCTCATCTAACTCCTTTTTGAATATATTTAGTGAATTGGCCTCAACAACTTTCTGTGGTAGAGAATTCCACAGGTTCACCACTCTCTGGGTGAAGAAGTTCCTCCGCATCTCGGTCCTAAATGGCTTACCCCTTATCCTTAGACTGTGACCTCTGGTTCTGGACTTCCTCAACATTGGGAACATTCTTCCTGCATCTAACCTGTCTAACCCCGTCAGAATTTTAAATGTTTCTATGAGGTCCCCTCTCATTCTTCTGAACTCCAGTGAATACAAGCCCAGTTGATCCAGTCTTTCTTGATTGGTCAGTCCCGGAGATTAGGAGCTTCCAAAACTGCTGTCCAGCGGGTCCATCTAGCTGCCGTCACCTGAGACATTCTATTCAAAGACAGCAAAGCGTGTACAGTGTGGGGACACTTGACAATCAGCTTTTGGTCGAGGACTTAACCTGCAGTGATCATTACCGCTCGACATGTAGCTTCCATGGCCCTTAGGCAACTTCCCCATCCGAGGGCTACCGCATCCAGTTTTGCCGAATAATAGCGAAAAGGTCTTTGCCGATCAACATGTTCTTGTGTCAGTATAGCTGTCATGTATCCTTCTTTCTCATGGACAAACAGGGTAAATGGCTTACCACTGTCGGGGATTCCACGAGCCGGTGCCGAATACAAAGCCTTTTTCAAACTCAGGAAGGCCTCTTGCTGTTCTTTAACGAGGGTGATGGCTTCTTTAGAGGCACGTTTCCCCTTTAAGATATCATTCAGTGGCTGAGCAAGCTGTGTGAAGGAGTCAATCTAATTTCTGTTAAAGTTACACAATCCCAAAAAAGACCTTAGTTCCTGAATAGTGGTGGGTTTTTTAGCAGCCCGAATGGCTGCAGTTCTATCCTGGATAAGTTCTCTCTTTCCTTGTGAAATCTTTTGTCCCAGGTATACAACCTCTTCTTGGGATATTTGTGCTTTGTCGATGCTGGCTTTATGTCCTTTCAGCCAAAGGTGGTTTAGCAAAGCTCATAAATCTTGTTCATGTTGTTCTTCCGTGTTTGAAGTTAGCAGGATATCGTCTACATATTGGATGACTGTGGATGACAGGGGAGGTAATTCTCGCAAATGGCTTTGTAAAGCCATGTGGAATACCGTAGGTGATACATCCTTACTACACAGTATAAATGCACACGAGGCCCATGCTTGAGAGAAGGTCAGTCTGTGACCTGTCCTTTATTCCTTAGCACTCAAGTGATGAAGGTGGGTGGAGCTTCCCCTTTTATACCTGAAGGTCCAGGTTAGGAGTGTCTCCCACCTAGTGGTCAGTGTTCTCACGGTGTACAACTTAGGTCAGTTTATACATGGGTTACAATGCTGGTTGAATACATGACAGCACCTCCCCCCCCAAAGTCTTCTTGGGATCACAGGTTGAGTCTCCCTGGTGGTTTACGCTCCCTTGTAGAGCGCCTGAGTTGGGGCTCCGGTTGTTGGGCGCTGGCCTGAGTGTCTGCTGTTTGCAGTGCCTCAGGCCTGTCCGGACTGCCCACAGTGACTGGGCTCTCCTCCCTTTGGTTCCGGTGTTCGGTCACCTGTGGTGGAGTGAACTCTATATCGTGTTCTTCCTCTGCTTCTTCTATGGGGTTGCTGAACCTCCTTTTTGTTTGATCCACATGTTTGCGGCAGATTTGTCCATTGGTAAGTTTAACCACCAGAATCCTCTTTGGCAACCACAGTGCCTGCGAGCCATTTGGGCCCTGCAGCGTAGTTGAGGACAAAAACAGGATCATTTACATCAATACATCGCGCCCTCGCATTCCTGTCATGGTAGTGATATTGTGACTGGTGCCTGCTCTCGACAATTTCTTTCATGGTGGGGTGTATAAGGGATAATCGGGTTTTGAGCGTCCTCTTCATTAGTAGCTCTGCGGGTGGAACCCCTGTGAGCGAGTGTGGTCGGGATCTATAGGCCAACAGGAGGCGTGATAAGCGGGTTTGTAGGGAACCCCCTTGGAATCTGAGCATCCCCTGTTTGATTATCTGCACAGCTCATTCTGCCTGGCTGTTTGAGGCCAGCTTGAACGGTGCCGTTCTAACATAGTTAATTCCATTGCCTGCCATGAAGTCTTGGAATTCAGTGCTTGTGAAGCACGGGCCATTGTCGCTGACCAAGATGTCCGGTAGACCGTGGGCGGCGCACATTGCCCGTAGACTTTCTACCGTGGCAGAGGATGTGCTTGAATTTAAAATGTCACACTCGATCCATTTGGAGTAGGCGTCTACTACAACCAAAAACATTTTCCCCATGAAAGGACCTGCGTAGTCCACATGGATGCGTGACCAAGGCTTGGCGGGCCATGGCCAGGGGCTAAGGGATGCTTCCCTGGGCGCATGGCCCAGCTGGGCACACGTGTTGCACCTGCGAACACAAAGTTTCAGATTTGCGTCTATCCTTGGCCACCAAACGTGTGACCTGTCAATTGCCTTCATCGTGACAATGCCCGGGTGCCCATTGTGGAGTTCTCTGATGAACACCTCTCTGCCCATCTGGGGCATGACTACGCAGTTTCCCCACAGTAGGCAATCGGCCTGAATCGAGAGTTCATCCTTGCGCCTGTGAAATGGTTTAAATTTCTCAGGGCATGCCCTGTACATGGCTGCCCAGTCCCCATTCAGGACACATTTCTTGACTAGAGACAATAGCGGGTCTCTATTTGTCCAGACTTTAATCTGGCGGGCTGTCACGGGTGAGCCTTCGCTTCCGAAAGCTTCAACAGCCATGACCATCTCAGCACCATGCTCGGTAGCCCCCTCAGTGGTGGCTAGTGGGAGCCTGCTGAGTGCATCGGCGCAGTTTTCGGTGCCCGGTCTGTGCCGAATTGTGTAGTCATAGGCAGCTAACGTGAGTGCCCACCTCTGTATGCGGGCCGCTGCATTTGCATTTATGGCCTTGTTGTCGGCCAAAAGGGACGTTAGGGGTTTGTGATCTGTCTCCAGCTCAAATTTCCTTCCAAACAGGTACTGGTGCATTTTCTTTACCACATATACACATGCAAGCGCTTCCTTTTCTACCATCCCGTAGCCCCTTTCTGCCTGGGACAGACTCCTGGAGGCATAAGCTACCGGCTGTAACTGACCCTTGGCATTGACATGCTGCAACACACATGCGACACCATAGGACGACACATCGTACGTTAACGCAAGTTTCTTACATGGGTCATATAGCGTTAACAGATTGTTGGAACATAACAAATTGCGTGCTCTATTAAAAGCCCTTTCCTGGCTGTCCCCCCAGACCCATTCACGACCTTTGCGTAGGAGCACGTGTAGCGGCTCTAGCAGCATGCTCAATTTGGGAAGAAAGTTACCAAAATAGTTCAGGAGCCCCAGGAATGAACGCAGCTCCGTCGTGTTACGGGGTCTGGGTGCTCTCTGGATCGCTTCCATCTTGGATGCAGTAGGGCTGATCCCGTCTGCTGCTACCCTCATCCCCAGGAATTCTACCTCTGGAGCTAGGAAGACGCACTTCACCTTTTTCAGTCGCAGACCTACCCGGTCCAGTCTGCGTAGCACCTCCTCCAGGTTGTGGAGGTGTTCTTCAGTATTGTAACCCGTAATGAGGATGTTGTCCTGAAAAACCACCGTCCCTGGAATCGACTTGAGGAGGCTTTCCATATTTCGTTGGAAGATCGCGGCGGCCGACCGAATCCCGAACGGACATCTGTTGTACTCAAACAGCCCCTTGTGTGTCGTGATGGTGGTCAGCTTCTTCGACTCACTCGCCAGCTCCTGGGTCATGTAAGGTGAGGTCAGGTCCAATTTTGAAAAAAGTTTGCCACCGGATAGCGTCGCTCTTGGTAGCGGGTACTGGTCTTGGAGTGACACCCGATTGATGGTGGCCTTGTAATCGCCACATATCCTGACCGACCCATCCGCCTTGAGCACCGGCACAATCGGGCTCGCTCAATCACTGAATTCGACTGCCGAAATGATGCCTTCCCTCAACTGGCGGACCAATTCGCCTTCTATCTTTTCCTGCATCACGTACGGCACCGCTCTGACCTTGTGGTGTACTGGTCTGGCGTCCGGGTTTATGTGAATCACTACCTTGGCCCCCATGAAAGTGCCAATGCCGGGTTGAAATAATGAGTCAAATTTGTCCAGGACCTGTGAGCATGATACTCGCTCCACAGAGGAAATTGCATTGACATCGCCCCATTTCCAGTTCATGACAGCAAGCCAACTCCTCCCCAGTTGTGCGGGACTGTCCCCTGGGACAATCCAGAGTGGCCACCTGTTCTCCGAATCTTTGTGGGTCACGACTACCGTGGCGCTGCCTAGCACCGGAATGATCTGCTTTGTGTAAGTCCGTAGCTGTGCATCAATCGGCGATAATTTTGGCCTCCTGGCCTTGGATGCCCACAACTTTTCGAACTGTTTGATACCCATCAGGGACTGGCTGGCACCCGTGTCTAGCTCCATTGATACTGGGATGCCATTGTGGAGCACTTTCATCATTATCGGTGGCGTCCTGGTGTATGAACTGTATATGTGCTCCACATGAACTCGCTGAACTTCAGCTTCCAGCGATTTCCCCCAGTGTCCATTTCTGCAATTTCTGCAGGTATTTTGCTCATCTCTGCAAACTCCGGCTGAATGTATGCCTCCACGCCTCCAGCATGAGTTGCAGTTTGAAACAAAAGGTCCCTTGCCAGTCGATCGTCCCTGACTGCCCCTGTTATTGTCCTTGAGTGCACCATTAACAGGTGTTGATGGCCCCATTACTGGCCGCATTGTCCCTTGCAATGGCGTGAATCGCTGTTCAGCTTGCCATTGTCTCTGTCGAACTCCCCCTCTGGGTTCGACTACATGTTGGGGCATGCCTGAAGAACTGTGTGCTGCTTTAACAATGTTGAATCTCTGTCCCAACCATTCCTTAACACAGTACCTCTCGCCTGTTCTGCTAGTGGCCATGCTTGCGTGGTTTAAATCCCAGTTTCTTGTCGCCATTAATACGTCCTTACTACACAGTATAAATGCACACGAGGCCCATGCTTGAGAGAAGGTCAGTCTGTGACTTGTCCTTTATTCCTTAGCACTCAAGTGATGAAGGTGGGTGGAGGTCCAGGTTTGGAGTGTCTCCCACCTAGTGGTCAGTGTTCTCACGGTGTACAACTTAGGTCAGTTTATACATGGGTTACAATGCTGGTTGAATACATGACAGTTGGGCTGTTGTGGAAACCCTGCGGTAACCGGGTCCAAGTATACTGTTGTCCTTGGACAGTGAAAGCAAACCACTGTCGAACCTCCGGTGCCAGAGGCACCGACCAAAATCCGTTGGCCATATCTTTCACTGAGAAATATTTATGTTCCAGTTTGAGGGCATTAAAAATGGTGGAGGGATCTGCGACCAAAGGAGCTTTTTGATCCATACACTGGTTAGCTTTCCGATAATCGACAGTCAAACGCCAAGTCTCATTAGATTTCTGTACCGGCCACACGGGGCTATTGGAGGAGCTATGCGTTTTAATAAGCACCCCTTGTTTCTCCAATTGCTGAATAACCGGTAAGATTCCCGCGATGGCAGTTGGACTGATGGGATACTGTTTAGTGCATGGAGGCTTGGTCCCGGTAAATGACGCAGGTTCCATCTGGAGTAGGCCACAATCGTTCTTATCTTTAGCCCATATCGGGTGTTCCTTCAATTCTTCTTTCTTCAAAGTTCTAATTGACCATGTCACCCGACCATTCTCAAAATGCAACGATGAATCTATTTCGATTAGAATGTCCATTCCCAAAAGGGGTTGATCTACTGGGTCTATCCAGACCGGCGTGGTTAGTTCATGTGGACCCAGCCCTATAAGTACCGGTGTTGTCCTTTTAATTTCCATTTTATGGCCCCCAACTCCATAGGCTGTACGTGCCCTACCATCCAACGGCAAAAGTCTCCATATTGTAGGGGTAAGCATGTTAATTCCGCCCCGTGTCTAAAAGACAGTCCACATCCTTATCACCCACCCTCACAGTTATATATATATCCCATCTCCCGTCTGTTGTCTTAGTGCGAGGAGGGGGGCCAGGGTGGGCTCTAATTGTTTTTTGCTATCCCAAGTAACTCCTTCTGTTGTTGTATTGTCAGTCGCTTAAATGCTTCTATGAGGTCGGTATCTTGTGACAAGCCTGGTTTGTTGGCTGAATTGTATCCCTGGCTGCGTCCTCTTCACCGGCCGCGACCTTGCTGTTTTGCACTGCACGTCTTGACCCAGTGACCTTCTTTCCCACAATAATGACATTTTCCGGGTAATTTTCCTAATGACTGTTTATTGGAATCCTGGGATTTCCATCCCACAGCCTGTACAGCTCAGACTTTAGCTCCCATATCCCGATCTAATTGGTTACATCAATCCACCAATGCTGCAAGGTAGTTCCTCTACCTTCCCAGTCCGGTAACACTACCTTAAGTATTTTGGACAGTTCTGGCTTTAGACCTGCCACGAAAGCTGCTTTCAGGGTCCAAACATTTGTTCATCCATTTCCTCATCCGTATTATTCATACCCGAATGTTCTAGCCACGTGCATCTAAACCGCTCGTCATACTCCAGGACGTCCTCTGTTCCTTTCTGTTGGCAGGCTGCAATTTTTCCCCAGTCTGTCTTAGCTGGACTGAAGGCTTGCAGCCAGTGTTTAATTGCCTCCCACCCTGCGTTTAATTCTTGCTCATCCTGCCCCAAAGCTTCTTCTACCTTGTCGTGCAGTTTTCTTCCCTGTGTTTTTGGCACCATTATGGTCAAAATTTGCACTCCATCCCAGGGATGAAGTTGATATATATTTCTTAAGCAGTCCAATCCCACGTTTTCACTCCCCCTTTCTTTGGATTGGGCAATTCCTTGGACCATTTATCAATTTTCTCTGGGTCTGCCAGATCATGAAATAAGTATTCTGCATACACCCTTTTCCTTGTTTTTTTGGTTCCGCCCTCATCCGTAGTCTCTTCTGATTTGACTACAACTCGTCTTTTTTTAAACGGGGCAAAGCGCACCCTTAATTCATCATCCTCTGACCCTGTATCGTCAGAGGATTCAGAATCCGTATCTATTCCTCGGTCGTGTCTTCGGGTTTGCACTTTTAATTTATCCAAATATGGGTACCCTGGGAATTGACCGATACATTTTCCTTTTCCTATTACTGTCTCTTGACCTAATGATTTTTTCCAATCTTCAATTTCACCTTTAAGATCTTTAACTTCCGCTTCCGACTTTTCAAGTTCAAGCTTTTTCTCTCTCATTTGTTCACAAACTGCTTGCAATTGATCCTTTGTACTGGTCAGGTCCCTATCATGTTGGGAACGCATGATAATTTCATTCCGCTTTCGGATCTGTCCCAAAACGGCTAGGGACCATCTAGTTCGCTCTTTATTTTTCATACGGGTCATTTTTCCCCAGACCCTTTTAATCTCGTCCAAGGACCATTGTCCTTTGGAGGTTCCGTACTTTTGTTCGATCTTAATACAGGTTTTAGATAAGTTGAATTATTGCTCTGTGTATTCTTTCAACTGTTCGAGGATTTCATCTATCGAAACCTCAGGTGGTACCCACCCGCCTTTAACAGTTGTAGGCAATTCTTTGATCTTATCTCCTGCTGCCATAATACTGATTTCTTTACTGGGGTCTCGAGTCATAGGCTTTCCAGCCGATCAGTGGGTCGGTGATTAATTAACTAACACACCGCCGAAGTTAGACGTCTATGGGACCTCGAGCCGACTACCAACCGGAGGGTTCGCAAACTGGAGGCTTTCGGAATCGTGTAGAAGGAGAGGCGAATTTAGACTTTTGACCGAGGACTTTTATAAAGAGGAGTCCTTACCTCAGTAGTAGGTCCGATGTCCAAAATTCAGTTTCTTTCCTCAGCGATCGTGTTCGTGATGCCAAAATTGTTAGATCTCTTAATTCCCAATGAAATACGAACTCCGATTATAGTTTTAATGTAACTTTATTCTGGCAGCAGCAACAAGCTCTTGGCTTTAAGCCAGGCCTTTGTCCTTCTGAGACCACATGGCCAAAATGGCTGTACTTATACCTGGTTCAATTTACAGAAAAGAACTCACCTTCTTTGACCTTATTGGCTCATTTGATAGTCTGTTATCCTTTAATTGGCTCGCTACCCAAAGGTCCTAAAATGTCAAGTTGATTGATGACTTAATGCAATGTGGTCTATTTTTTCTCAAAAACTGCAGCCAGGCTGCAGAGCTTGAATTCTCTATCAGCGTTGGTGGGTTTGATGCCGTCTGCTGCGATTCTTCTCCCTAAGATCTCGACCTCTGGCACCAGGAAAACACACTTCGAGCGTTTCAACCTGAGTCCCACACGATCTAGCCGATTTAGAACCTCTTCCAGGTTCTGCAAGTGTTTGGTGGTGTCCCGATCTGTGATCAATATGTCGTCCTGGAAAACCATGGTGCGCGGAACCGACTTTAGCAGACTTTCCATGTTCCTTTGACAAATAGCCGTGGCCGATCGAATCCCAAACGGGCATCTATTGTAGATGAACAGACCTTTGTGCGTGTTGATGCAGGTGAGGCATTTCGAAGACTCTGCCAGCTCCTGCGTCATGTAGGCCGAGGTCAGGTCCAACTTGATGAACGTCTTTCCTACTGCCAATAGGTCGTCTGCCTTGGGTAGCAGGTACTGGTCCTGCAGCGAACAATGGTTGATTGTTACTTTATAGTCCCCAAAAATTCTGACCGTGCCATCGCCCTTGAGAACCGGAACAATCGGACTGCCACACTCGTTGGACTCAACCGGCGTGATGTTGCCCTCTCGTTGCAGCTTGTCCAGCTCGATCTCCACTTTCTCTCGCATCATGTATGGTACTGCACGGGTCTTGTGGTGGATGGGTCATATACCGGGAACCAAGTGGATCTGCACCTTCACCCCAGAGAAATTTCCGATGCCTGGTTCAAACAACGATGGGAACTTGCTCAAAACCTGGGCATATGAGGTGTCGTCAACAGACGAAAGCGCTCGGATGTCATCCCAGTTCCAGCGGATTTTTCCCAGCCAGCTTCTGCCGAACAGTGTGGGGCCATCTCCTGGTACAATCCATAGTAGTAGTTCATGCACCGCTCCATCATAGGAGGCTTTTACTGCTGCACTGCCAATTACAGGGATCAGCTCTTTAGTGTAAGTTCTTAGCTTGGTATGAATAAGGCTCAGCTTGGGCCTTTGTGCCTTGTTGCACCACAGCCTCTCGAAGGCCTTTTTGCTCCCAATAGACTAACTCGCACCCATGTCCAATTCCATGGATACTGGAATTCCATTCAGTTCAACTTTTAACATGATTGGTGGACAGTTCGTGGTGAACGTGTGTACCCCGTACACTTCTGCCTCCTCGGTTCAAGTCTCTAGTTCAGTTTGATTCGCCATGGATCAGTCTTTCTCTGCAACGTGGTGGTTTGCAGGGTTTGCAGCTCATCTGCACATTCGCTGGAGGTGTCCCATTGTTCCACAGTCGTCGCACACATAGTGATCACCTCCGCAGCCCCAACAAGGTGTTAATTGCCCCGCATTCACACTTGATGGCGAACTCTGTGTCATCTGAGGTCATGCAGCTACAGGCGTGTATGTTCTGCCATATACATTCCTGCCTGAAAATGACGTTACTTATGTACAGTACTTGCCGATGCATCTTTATGCTGTAAAATTTGTTTGGTGTTATCGCTGGTGGACATAAATGCCTGGGCTATCGTTATGGCTTTGCTCAGGTTCTTGGTTCAACAGTCAATAGTTTGTGAAGGATAACCTCATGGCCAGTGCCAAGCACAAAAAAGTCTCTAAACATTTGCTCCAGGAATCCACTAAATTCACAATGTCCTGCAAGGCGCCTTAGTTCGGCGACGTAGCTCGCCACTTCCTGTCCTTCAAACCATTGACATGTGTAAAACTGATACCTTGCCATTAGCACGCTCTCCTTCGGAATTAGGTGCAGCCGGACCAGCGTACACAGTTCTTCATACGATTTGGTTGTTGGTTTCACCAGAGCAAGAAGATTCTTCATGAGGCTATAGGTTGTTGCCCCACAGACGGTGAGGAGGATCGCCCTTTGTTTGGCAGCGTTCTCATTACCTTCCAGCTCATTGGCCATGAAGTATTGGTCGAGTCCCTCCCTGAAACCTTCCCAATCATCACCTTCTGAGACTTTCTCAAGGATACCAACAGTTCTCTGCATTTTCGCGTGATGGTTTGTTATCTTTTACTCGTCACCAGTTACAATGCCTCAAATAAAGCAATGTGGCTGAGTACTGTCGACTTGAGTATGTGTGACCTTAGTCTCTTTATTCTGACTCTAGAGTGCTGGTACAGCATGAGAGGCCTGCTTATATGCAGTACTCCCAAGGGATGCTGGGATCCCTTGGGACTCCAACAGATGCGCCCTTTGGTGGTGATAGAATGCTGGTTACAAGGTGTTGCATACATAACACTTTGGCTCATAATTGATTGATTTGCACCCGTGTCTAATTTCATAGATACTGGCACGCTGTTCAATTTTACTTCAATCATGATCGGTTGGCTCTTTGTCAGGAACGAATACACTATACACTCCTTCCTCGTGTATCTCGGGTTACATTACTGGATCTGCTCTGGATCAGTCATCATCATCCGCGTTGTGTGTCGCAGCACGCTTGCTGAGCTGCGGACACATCTGCTGAAGGTGCCCCATTTTCACACAGCCTCTACAAATATACTGTCTGAAACGGCACTGATGAGGCCGATGATTGCACCCACAACACCAACAGGGTAAAATCGGATTTGTGCCCAATGGCAGACTTCGGGCAGCTACAAGTTTCGCAAACACAGTTGGGTAGGCCCTGCCAGGTGCAGCTCTGCCAACCGACGACACAATCTGGTTCACGGTGCTTGCCGTGGAGTTCCGACTCTGCAAGGATATCTGCTTTGTACTATCGACCGTGGTCAGGCAAGCCTGGGCGATCGTGATGGCCCTGCTCAGATCTAGTGTCTCCGCAGCCAGCAGCCTCCACAAGAGCACCTCGTGATTTATGCCTATTACAAAGATGTCGCGCAGCATGTCTTCCAATGCAGTTCCAAGCTTACACGGCCCAGCGAGACGTCTCAGGTCGGCAACAAATTCTGCCACGTCCTGTCCCTCAGAACAAACATGCTTGTAAAAGCGATATCTCGAGATAATTATGCCTTTTTTAGGTTTGAGATGGTCCCGAATCAGAGCACATAATTCCTCATCGGTCTTTTTCATTGGACGTGCAGGTGAGAGCAGATTTTTTATGAGGCCATAGATTTTTGGACCACAAACCATGAGGAAAACCGCCCTGCGCCTAACTGCATCATCGTCTTCATCCATCTTGTTTGCCACGAAGTACTGGTCGAGGCTGTAATGTTCAAAATAAAGTAATGTAACTGAGTACTGTGGACATGAGTAAGTGTGACCTTAGCTCCAGAGTGCTCGTACAGCATGGGAGACCTGCTTATATGCAGTGCTCCCAAAGAATGCTGGTATCCCTTGGGACTCCAACAGGTATGCCCTCTGGTGGCAGTATGATGCAGGTTACACAGGGTTGCATAAATAACAGAGGCGATCTGTAAAATCCTCCCAGTCTTTTCCCTCCACGAACCACTCCAAGATTCCAATGGTGCTCATTTTTTTGGTTTGTGTGTGAAAGTTCATATTGTGCCTCGTCGCCAAATGTTGCATATGCAATAACTCAATACGCTTAGTACCTTGAACTCAATCAAGTGCGACCTGACTCTACTTTATTAGCTCTCAAAGTGAGGATTAAACATGGAGGCTTTCTTTATATACAAAGGCTGCACGTGTATGTCTGTGGCCCAATGAGCTCCGATGGTCGCTCCCCCTGGTGGCAGGTAAATGCAGGCATACATACATTACAAGGTAAAACTGTAATCGAACAATAGGCTGCCTTTAAAGAGGAGATGGTTCAGATACAGTTGAGATACATTCCTACGCGTGGGAAAGGTAGGGCAACCAAAGTCAGAGCTCCTTGGATGACGAAAGAGATAGAGAGTAAGATGAAGCAGAAAAAGGGGGCATATGACAGATGACAGGTTGAGAATACAAGTGAGAACCAGGCTGAATATAGAAAGTTCAGAGGGGCAGTGAAAAAGGAAATAAGAGGGGCAAGGAGAGAGTATGAGAATAGATTGGCAGCTAACATAAAAGGTAATCCAAAAATCTTCTGTAGACATAGAAATAGTAAACAGGTCGTAAGAAGAGAGGTGAGGCCCATTTCGGGATGAAAATGGAGACATAGGCATGGAGGCAGAGGGAATGGCTGAGGTACTCAATGAGTACCATCTATCTTAACCAAGGAAGAAGATGCTACCAAAGTCATAGTGAAAGAGGAAGTAGTTGAGATATTGGATGGGATAAAAATTGATAAGGAGGAGGTACTAGAAAGGCTGGTTGTACTTAAGTCACCAGGACCGGATGGGATGCATCCTAGGACACTGAGGAAGTAAAGGTGGATATTGCGGAGGTACTGATCATAATCTTCCAATCCTCCTTAGATACGGGTGTGGTGCCAGTGGACTGTAGAATTGCAAATGTTACACCCTTGTACAAAAAAGGGTGTAAGAATAAACCCAGCAACTATATGCATGTCAGTTTAACCTCGGTAGTGGGGAAGATTTAAAAACAATAATCCAAGACAAAATTAACAGTCACTTGGACAAGTATGGATTAATTAAGGAAAGCCAGCACAGATTTGTTAAAGGCAAATCATGTTTAACCAACTTGATCGAGTTTTTGATGAGGTGACAAAGAGGGTTGATGAGAGCAATGCAGTTGACGTGGTGTACATGGACTTCCAAAAGGCATTTGATAAAGTGCCACATAATGCCAGCAAAGTTGAAGCCCATGGAATAAAACAGACAGTGGCAGCATGGATATGAAAGTGACTAAGTGACAGGAAACAGAGAGTAGTGGTGAATGGTTGTTTATCGGGCTGGAAGAAGGTGTACACTGTTGTTCCCCAGGGGTCGGATCTCGGACCACTGCTTTTCTTGATATATATGTTATTGACTTGGAATTGGGTATACAGGGCAAAATTTCAAAATCTGCCGATGACACAAAACTTGGAAGTATAGTGAACAGTGAGGAGGACAGTGAAAAACTTCAAGAGGACATAGACAGGCTGGTGGAATGGGCGGACATGTGGCAGATGAAATTTAACGCAGAAAAGTGCAAAGTGATGCATTTTGGTAGGAAAGATGAGGAGAGGCAATATGAACTAAAGGGTACAATTCTAAAGGGGGTGCATGAACAGAGAGACCTGGGGGGTATATGTACACAAATTGTATAGGGCAGGTTGAGAAAACGGTTAAAAAAGCAAATGGGATCCTGGGCTTCATAATTAGAGGCATAGAATACAAAAGCAGGAAGTTATGATGAACTTGTATCAAACACTGGTTCGGCCTCAACTGGAGTATTGTGTCCAATCCTGGCCATCGCACTTTAGGAGGGATGTGAAGGCCTTAGAGAGGGTGCAGAAAATATTTCTAAGAATGGTTCCAGGGATGAAGGACTTCAGTTACGTTGGGAGCCTGGAGAAGCTGGGTTTGTTCTCCTTAGAGCAGCGAAGGTTGAGAGGAGATTTGATAGCAGTGTTTAAAATCATGAGGGGTCTAGACAGAGTAGATTGAGATAAACTGTTCCGATTGACAGAAGGGTCGAGAACCAGAGGACACAGATTTAAGGTGATTGACAGAAGAACCAAGGACGACATGAGGAAAACTTTTTTATGCAGCATAGTGGTCAGGATCTGGAGTGCACTACCTGAAAGGGTGGTGGAGGCAGATTCAATTGTGGCTTTCAAAAGGAAATAGGATAAATACCCGAAGGAAATAAATTTGTAGGGCTACGGGGAAAGGGTGGGGGAGTGGAACAAGCTGAAGTGCTCTTGGAGAGCCGCCATGGGCTCGACAGGCCGAATGGCCTCCTTCTGTGCTGTATCCTTTCTATGATTCTATGATTCTAGATCAAAAAAAGCACAGGATCGTGGAAGTGATATATCCATACAAAGAGACTGCTCATCTGTTTGGTTCAATTCCAAAAGGCGGCTGCAATAAAAAGGGGGAAATACACAATGGCAAGAATGAAAAAAAGATTACCCTTAAATGAATGAATCACAGAAAGCAGAAATAGGAACAATAATTAGAAAACTACTGTAAAATGTTGCCACGTCTCCACATAGAATAGGCCAAAGCTGGCCGATATGTATCCTTCAACCAAAAAGTAAGACTTGGATTTATATAGCGCCTTTCACGACCGCCAGATGTCTCAAAACGCTTTACAGCCAATGAAGTACTTTTGGAGTGTAATCACTGTTGTAATGTGGGAGATGCGGCAGCCAACTTGCGAACAGCAAACTCTTACAAACTGCAATGTGATAATCTTCCAGATAATCTGCTTTTGTTATGTTGATTGAGAGATAAATATTGGCCAGGGCACCAGAGATAACTTCACTGCTCTTCTTCGAAATAGTGCCATTGGATCTTTTACATCCACCCAAGAGGGCTGACGTAAAACATCACTAAAGCAGATTATCTGGTCATTATCATATTGCTGTTTGTGGAAGCTTGCAGTGTGCAAATTGGCGGCCGCATTTCCTACATTACAACAGTGACTACATGTCATAAAGTACTTCATTGGCTGTAAAGCACTTTGGGATGTCCAGTGGTTGTGAAAGACCCTTTATAAATGCAAGTCTTTCTTTCTTCACAAGAATTGATACAACATCTCATAACATAGGACTGTTATTGGAAATGTTATTCAGTTAGTCCTGTTCACTGTTGGGCAGGAAATCAATATCACCTGACATCCAGATAGTTATAACGATGGTTTATAAAACCCTTCTTACAGCTATATTGCTTACTAACAGAGTTATGGGAAATGTTAATTTTTTTCCTTCAATCACAGCTACTCAAAAGCTACACTTCACTCACAACATCAGTAGTACAGTATAACAACTGCTTCACAAGATCCATGCACCATTGCTCCACGATTTTGTGAATTTGGAATTTGGAATCCTCTTAAGAAAGAATTAAAAGGCAAATCTGTGCATTTTACTCTTCACTGAGAAGTCAGTACTTAAAAATACAAAGATGCTAGAGATTTAAGGAATGGGAGTGTACATCGTAGGGAACTACAGGGACAGGAAGGAAGATAGATAGACAGACAGACTAACTTGCATTAAATATAACATCGTCCATGACCTCGGGACATCCCAAAGCAGCCAATGAAGTACTTTTGAAGTGAAGTCACTATTGTAATGTAAGAAACAAGGCAGCCAATTTATGCATAGCAAGATCCCACAAACAATGAACTAAATGATCAAATTATCTATTTTAGACGTTGTTTGAGGGATAAAGGTTGACAGGATACTGAGAAGAACTCCCCTGCTCTTTTTCAAAATGTAGTGCCATGTGATCTTTTAAATCGAATGCAGGCGGGGCCTCAGTCTCATTCGAAGGACACTCTTCTAACTCATGGCTCAGTTGGTAGCACTCTCACCTCTGTGTCAGAAGGTTGTGGATTCAAGTCCCAATCCAGAGACTTGAGCACAAAATTTAGGCTGACACGCCAGTGCAGAGGGGGTGCTGCACTACCAGAAAAGCCTATTCCAATACTCTCCTGGCTGGTCTCCCATGTTCCACCCTAGATAAACTTAAGCTCATTCAAACCTCTGCTGCCCTTATCCTAACTAACACCAAGTCCCATTCATCCATCACCTCTGTGCTTGCTGATCTACATTGGCTCCTGGTCCAGCACCGGCTCAATTTTAAAATTCTCATCCTTGTTTTCAAATCCCTCCATGGCCTTGCCCTTTCTTATCTCTGTAACCTCCCCCTGCCCTACTATCAATACTCCCCGGAATTTTTTGTGGGATTCAAGCCCCTTTAAGAGCTGGGTGGCCCATTCACAGTTTCACATATGCGCAAACATTGACATTGTAAAAGCTGGACCTGGGCTGCATCATCCACTAATATAAATAGACAGAAAATCAGACAGGCTCTGTTATGCACAACTGATCCGCCCTGTCCAATTTTCCTTTATACGTTCTGCCCAGGTGATTATACCCAAGGGTAAAAGAGAAAAATCAGCCCAGGAATAAAAGATCTCAATTAGGGTAAAGCCAATTTTGCTGAACTGAGATGGGATTTGGCCCAAGTGGACTGAAAATGGCTACTTGATGGTAAATCAGTGTGAGAGCAGTGGAAGGCATTCAAGGTGGAGATCCTGAGGATACAAGTATGTTTCCTTAAAAAAAAAGGGTCTAAAAAATCAAGGGACATACCGGGTAAGAAAAAGAAAAAAAGAGAATCTTATGACAGATACCGAGAACTCAACACTGCAGAAACTCTAGAGGAGTATAAGAAGCGCAGGGGTACAATTAAAAAAGATATCAGGAAAGCAAAGAGCGAGCATGAAAGAATGTTGGCAAGTAAAATCAGGAGAAACCCAAAGATGTTTTATAAATACATTAAGAGCAAGAAGACAACTAGAGAAAGAGTGGGGCCTATTAGAGACCATGGGCTAGATTTTCCATTATTTTTGCATGCATACCGCCCACTTAATGTCCATTTTAACGCTGAAATGTGGTGCAACGCCCATATATAGCCCATTTAGCCATAAAATGGAAAGTAACGGCCATTTCTCGGTCACTTATCGCCGAGCGTTACTTTCGGCATGTACGTAATGCCGATAAAAAATAATACCGCCTGCCCACTTATTTTGAGCGGAAAGATTAGAAGGGGCGAAACCAACGCTCATAATATCGCCCAGCATTACTTTCGGCACGTAATTAATGCCGAGATTTAATAATACCTCCCGGCCACTGTTTTTTGTCATAAAGATCACATTTGCTGAAACTAACGCCCAGAAAATCGACCAGCATTACTTTCGGCACCTCGCACACATCTCACTGACAATATCACTCGCCAAGAAAACCGCTGTGAAAAAGTTGAACTGACCTGAACTAATTACAGCAGTATGGATGCCATTTTCTAAATCGCAGGTTGCATCATTTAAGAGGCTGCTCTGCTTCAACTTTGGGGGAGTTTGGATGTACTCTAGAGGTCTTTTAAGGTGATGTGAACATCTGAACAAACATCTTTTCATATTGTGGACAATTGAAATTTACTTTAGGTGTCTTCGTGGGGACATTTTTTGTTTGTGAACAATCGGTGTAATACTGATAGCTATTGGAATGGGGCCTGTCATTTCTCAACCTGTCTTGATGACCAGGCACATGCTGCAGACTCGAGATGGCAGAAGGTACATTCAACAGCATTATGTGCCCAATGTAAGATGTGACAGACTGATAAGGAGGACCAGATGTTACATCTCCCGCACTTACAGGGAGAAGCAGTCTTACCTCAACTTGTCCGAACCACCTGCCTTAGGAAACTGCACTTCCACAAGGAGGTTATCAGTGAGATATGCCAGCTCATCAGGGGCGATCTACAGCTTGCCAGTACCATCAGCCTGACAGTACCTGCACTGTCTGTCGGGGTCAAGGTCACCACAGCACTTTCGTTCTACACATTGGGTTCCTTTCAGGCATCAGCTTGCAACATTTGCGCTATATCTCAGCATGCCACACATTGCTGCATTAGACAGGTCACTGAAGCCCTTTACGCACACAGGATGGACTTTACCAGCTTCCCTATGACCAAGGAGGCTAGGACTGAGAGGGGTTTAGGATTCTACCGAATTGCTAACTTTCCCAAGGTGCAGGGAGCAATAGACTGTACACACATCACGATGTGGGCACCTTTTCAGGATGCAGAGGTTTTTAGAAACCGCAAGGGATTCCACTCCCTGAATGTGCAACTCGTTGTCAACCACCATCAAATTATTATGGCAGTGAATGCTAAATTTCCGGGCAGCATCCATGATGCTCACATCCTGCGTGAGAGCACTGTATCTGACTTGTTTACCAGTCAACCACAAGGTCAATGCTGGATGCTTGGTGACAAAAGATATGGCCTTGCCACCTGGCTGATGACCCCGCTGCGTGACACCCACACCGAAGCCGAGAAGCGATACAATGAGAGCCACAGAGCCACTTGCAATATCATCGAGAATATCATTGGAGTGCTTAAGCAGCGCTTTAGATGCCTGGACCACTCAGGAGGCAAGCTCCAATACCACCCTGAGCAGGTAGCTCAATTCGTGGTGCTGTGCTCCATGCAGCACAACTTGGCTATCACGAGGGGACAAGAATTGCCAGAAGGGAAATAACAGTCCACCTCAGGAATGAGAGGAAGAGGAGGACGAGGAGGTGGATGCTGACCTCGGGCCAGACTATCAGGCTGACTATGCAACCATGCCCACCCCCCCACAGACCGCAGGAAAGGGCCCGTGGTGGCTACATAGCTATAAGACCCTTACGCCAGCAGCTCATAAATGAGCGCTTTGCTTGAAAGAATGTTGTTATTTACAAAGCTGCAACACTGCAGGGTGTGAAGGTCTCACATCAATGGTGTGCATCACCTTGGTGACAGTTAAAGTTTAAGTTGATTCAAGTTAAGTGTAATTATACCCTTTCATGTTAAGGAATCACCAGTGTGTAACGGTGCAGCTATCTGAGACAATGCACAACAAGGTTATGTTAAATAAAAAACATTTCATCTGACCATTTGTCTGAAATCATAAGTATAGCTGTAAAAAAACTCCCCACCTCACCCCCACTGCACCCCACAATAAATTTATCACATTTACATCATTACAATGGTCCGCATTTCCAGCAAAACAGAACACAAATGCAAACCAACAAGGTAGTTCCCTCACCCCTTACCCTGACTCTCCCACCAAAATAGCAGCAGCAACCTAAAAATATGCCCCAGACAATACCTGGGGCCATGCACCTCACTTTCCTCCCACAGCCCCCACGCTTCTCCTCCCCACCTCTACCCCTTCCCCTTCCCCTCCTGACTCCAAGCTGCCTAGCGAGGAGCTCCTCAGGCACTGCTTCATTGAGGGGGGATGACGGCAGAACCGCTGTTTGGACGGATACGAGAGAGGATGGTCCCGAGGTGGGAACGTGCTCCGAGTCAGAAGCAAGATGTTGCTCCTGGTTCTCATGTGTCATTGGCAATGGGGGTGCAGCACCTTGGGGTGCAGTGCCACGCTCCAGAACAACTGGGAGCCCTCTGCCAGCAGTGTTCGGGGCTAACAGCTCCAGGGCCTCCTCCATCCCTTCCATGTTATATATTATTTGTTGGACAAAAATTCGGTGCCAACTACCTTCTTGGTGCTTAGTAAGCTTTTTGCTACTGGTGAATCTCCCTTCTGCCTCCCACAATAGCCAAACAAGCACACACCACACCCACACGCTTTCAGACCCTCTCTGCTCCCTCTCTCTCTGTCTCCTCTTCTGTGCATGTAATGATGGCCCCTGACCTCCTGAAATGCGAGAAACGAGTGGTGCCATGCCATGGTCAGCGACACTTTATGGCAGAAGGTCTAAAAAATTTAACGCAAACGCCCATTTCAGATCGCTCACGGTAACGCCCATTTTAAAAAATGGAAAGTTAGGGTTTTGGAAATGTGCGATAATCCGCCGATCTCAAAACCCATATTTACCACCCACATTGGAAATAACGCCCATTTTTGGTCGATTTGCACAAAAGTGGAAAATCTAGCCCCATAAAGGAAATTTGTGCATGGAGGTGGAAGATGGGGGTAGGATTCTTAATGACTACTTTGCATCCATTTTCACAAAAGAGAGGGGCGATGCAGACTTTGCAATGAGGGAGGAGGAGTGTGAAATATTAGACGAGATAAACATAGTGAGAGAGGAAGTATTAAGGGGCTTTGCAGCTTTGAAAGTGGATAAATCCCCAGGCCTGGATGAAATGTATCTCAGGCTGTTAGAGGAAATAGCAGAGGCTCTGACCTTCATGTTCCAATCCTCTCTGGCTACAGGTGTTGTACCAGAGGACTGAAGGACTGTTAATGTTGTACCCTTGTTTAAAAAGGGAGAAAGGGATAGACTGAGTAATTACAGGCCAGTCAGCCGAACCTCGATGGTGGGAAAATTATTGGAAAAAATCCTGAGGGACAGGATAAATCTTCATTTGGAAAGACATGGATTAATCAAGGACAGTCAGCATGGATTTGTCAAGGGAAGGTCGTGTCTGACTAACTTGATTGAATTTTTCGAGAAGGGAACCAGGAGGGTCGATGAGGACAGTGCGTATGATGTAGTGTATATGGATTTTAGCAAAGCTTTTGATAAAGTCCCACATGGCAGACTGGTCACGAAAGTAAAAGCCCATGGGATCCAAGGCAAAGTGGCAAGTTGGATCCAAAATTGGATCGGAGGCAGGAAGCAAAGGCTAATGGTTGAGGGGCGTTTTTGTGACTGGAAGGCGGTATCCAGTGGGGTTCCGCAGGGCTCAGTGCTGGGTCCTTTCCTTTTTGTGGTATGTATCAATGACTTGGACTTGAATGTTGGGGGTATGATTAAGAAGTTTGCAGATGACACTAAAATAGGCTGTGTGGTTGATAATGAAGAAAAAAGCTGCAGACTGCAGGAAGATATCAATGCACTGGTGAGGTGGGCAGATCAATGGCAAGTGGAATTGAATCCAGATAAGTGTGAGGTAATGCATTTGGGGAGGTCTAACAAGGCAAAAGAATGCACATTAAATGGTATGATACTGAAAAGTGTAAAGGAACAAAGGACCTTGGAATGCACGTCCACAGATCCCTGAAGGTAGCAGGCCAGGTAGATAAGGTGGTTAAGAAGGCATTTGGAATACTTACCTTTCTAAGTCTAGGCATGGAATACAAGAGCAAGGATGTTATCCTTGAACTGTATAAAACACTGGTTAGGCTGCAGCTAGAGTACTGTATGCAGTTCTAGTCACCACATTACAGGAAAGATTTGATTGCACTGGAAAAGGTGTAGAGGAGATTTACAAGAATGTTGCCTGGACTGGAGAATTTTGGCTATGAGGAAGGATTGGAGATGCAGGGTCTGTTTTCTTTGGAACAGAGGAGGCTAAGGGGAGACCTAATTGAGGTGTACAAAATTATAAAGGGCCCGGATAGAGTGGATAGGAAGGACCTGTTTCTCTTGGCAGAGGGGTCAACAATCAAGGGGAATAGATTTAAAGTAATTGGGGGGAGGTTTAGAGAAGATATGAGGGGAAATTTCTTCACCCAGAGGGTGGTGGGGGTCTGGAACTCACTGCCTGCAAGGGTGGTAGAGGCAGAAACCCTTACCACATTTAAAAGTTACTTGGATGTGCACTTAAAATGCTGTATCTTACAGGGCTACGGACCAAGAGCTAGAGAGTGGGATTAGGCTGGATAGCTCTTGGTCGGCCGACGCGGACACGATGGGCCGTAATGATGTTCTTCCGTTCTGTAAATTTCTATGATTCTATAACATGTCCTTTATTAGCAATAGGTAAACAATAAACACTCAAGTTCTGAAATTCCAATTGATACCAAGACAGAAACCCAGTGGAACTCCTGGATGAGAGCCAGAAAATGTTTCATGACCTGGTTCTGCTGAGATTCAGCTCCATATTTTAGAGTAAACCATTTTCTTGGTTGGGGAGGCAGAGGTGAATATTCTGCCTGTGGCCCAAATATCAAAGAGTCATATTTGTGGGAGTCCATTCAGTATATCTTTATAATTTCTCAGCAGAACTCTCACTGAGATGAGCACTGATGGAAGGGCCAGGAAATTTAAGTACAGCTGCAGCCTCCCCACGAGCTCAGGACCTTCTGGCTACTGCTGATCAGCAGTGATACGTCCTTACTATACAGTATAAATGCACACGAGGCCCATGCTTGAGAGAAGGTCAGTCTGTGACCTGTCCTTTATTCCTTAGCACTCAAGTGATGAATGTGGGTGGAGCTTCCCCTTTTATACCTGAAGGTCCACGTTAGGCGTGTCTCCCACCTAGTGGTCAGTGTTCTCACGGTGTACAACTTAGGTCAGTTTATACATGGGTTACAATGCTGGTTGAATACATGACATCACCTCCCCCCCCAAAGTCTTATTGGGATTACAGGTTGAGTCTCTCTGGTGGTTTACACTCCCTTGTAGAGCGCCTGAGTTGGGGCTCCGGTTGTTGGGCGCTGGCCTGAGTGTCTGCTGTTTGCAGTGCCTCAGGCCTGTCCGGACTGCCCACAGTGACTGGGCTCTCCTCCCTTTGGTTCCGGTGTTCGGTCACCTGTGGTGGAGTGAACTCTATATCGTGTTCTTCCTCTGCTTCTTCTATGGGGTTGCTGAACCTCCTTTTTGTTTGATCCACATGTTTGCGGCAGATTTGTCCATTGGTAAATTTAACCACCAGAATCCTATTTCCCTCTTTGGCAACCACAGTGCCTGCGAGCCATTTGGGCCCTGCAGCATAGCTGAGGACAAAAACAGGATCATTTACATCAATACATCGCGCCCTCGCATTCCTGTCATGGTAGTGATATTGTGACTGGCGCCTGCTCTCGACAATTTCTTTCATGGCGGGGTGTATAAGGGATAATCGGGTTTTGAGCGTCCTTTTCATCAGTAGCTCTGCGGGTGGAACCCCTGTGAGCGAGTGTGGTCGGGATCTATAGGCCAACAGGAGGCGTGATAAGCAGCTTTGTAGGGAACCCCCTTGGAATCTGAGCATCCCCTGTTTGATTATCTGCACAGCTCGTTCTGCCTGGCCGTTTGAGGCCGGCTTGAACGGTGCCGTTCTAACATGGTTAATTCCATTGCCTGCCATGAAGTCTTGGAATTCAGTGCTTGTGAAGCACAGGCCATTGTCGCTGACCAAGATGTCCGGTAGACCGTGGGCGGCGAACATTGCCCGTAGACTTTCTACCGTGGCAGAGGATGTGCTTGAATTTAAAATGTCACACTCGATCCATTTGGAGTAGGCGTCTACTACAACCAAAAACATTTTCCCCATGAAAGGACCTGCGTAGTCCACATGGATGCGTGACCAAGGCTTGGCAGGCCATGGCCAGGGGCTAAGGGGGGCTTCCCTGGGCGCATGGCCCAGCTGGGCACACGTGTTGCACCTGCGAACACAAAGTTCCAGATCTGCGTCTATCCCTAGCCACCAAACGTGTGACCTGGCAATTGCCTTCATCGTGACAATGCCCGGGTGCCCATTGTGGAGTTCTCTGATGAACACCTCTCTGCCCATCTGGGGCATGACTATGCGGTTTCCCCACAGTAGGCAATCGACCTGAATCGTGAGTTCATCCTTGCGCCTATGAAATGGTTTAAATTTCTCAGGGCATGCCCTGTACGTGGCTGCCCAGTCCCCATTCAGGACACATTTCTTGACTAGAGACAATAGCGGGTCTCTATTTGTCCAGACTTTAATCTGACGAGCTGTCACGGGTGAGCTTTCGCTTCCGAAAGCTTCAACAGCCATGACCATCTCAGCGCCATGCTCGGTAGCCCCCTCAGTGGTGGCTAGTGGGAGCCCGCTGAGTGCATCGGCGCAGTTTTCGGTGCCCAGTCTGTGCCGAATTGTGTAGTCATAGGCAGCAAACGTGAGTGCCCACCTCTGTATGCGGGTCGATGCGTTTGCATTAATGGCCTTGTTGTCAGCCAAAAGGGACGTTAGGGGTTTGTGATCTGTCTCCAGCTCAAATTTCCTGCCAAACAGGTACTGGTGCATTTTCTTTACTGCATATACACATGCGAGCACCTCCTTTTCTACCATCCCGTAGCACCTTTCTGCCTGGGACAGACTTCTGGAGGCATAAGCTACCGGCTGTATCTGACGCTTGGCATTGACATGCTGCAACACACATGCGACACCATAGGACGACGCATCGTACGTTAACACAAGTTTCTTACATGGGTCATATAGCGTTAACAGATTGTTGGAACATAACAAATTGCGTGCTCTATTAAAAGCCCTTTCCTGGCTGTCCCCCCAGACCCAATCGCGACCTTTGCATAGGAGCACGTGTAGCAGCTCTAGCAGCGTGCTCAATTTGGGAAGAAAGTTACCAAAATAGTTCAGGAGCCCAGGAACGAATGCAGCTCCGTCGTGTTACGGGGTCTGGGTGCTCTCTGGATCGCTTCCGTCTTGGATGCAGTAGGGCTGATCCCGTCTGCTGCTATCCTCATCCCCAGGAATTCTACCTCTGGAGCTAGGAAGACGCACTTCGCCTTTTTCAGTCGCAGACCTACCCGGTCCAGTCTGCGTAGCACCTCTTCCAGGTTGTGGAGGTGTTCTTCAGTATCGTAACCCGTAATGAGGATGTCGTCCTGAAGAACCACCGTCCCTGGAATCGACTTGAGGAGGCTTTCCATATTTCGTTGGAAGATCGCGGCGGCCGACCGAATCCCGAACGGACATCTGTTGTACTCAAACAGCCCCTTGTGTGTCGTGATGGTGGTCAGCTTCTTCGACTCACTCGCCAGCTCCTGGGTCATGTAAGCTGAGGTCAGGTCCAATTTTGAAAAAAGTTTGCTACCGGATAGCATCGCAAAGAGGTCCTCCGCTCTCGGTAGCGGGTACTGGTCTTGGAGTGACACCCGATTGATGGTGGCCTTGTAATCGCCACATATCCTGACCGACTCATCCGCCTTGAGCACCGGCACAATCGGGCTCGCCCAGTCACTGAATTCGACTGGCGAGATGATGCCTTCCCTCAACAGGCGGTCCAATTCGCCTTCTATCTTTTCCCGCATCACGTACGGCACCGCTCTGGCCTTGTGGTATACTGGTCTGGCGTCCGGGTTTATGTGAATCACTACCTTAGCCCCCATGAAAGTGCCAATGCCGGGTTGAAATAATGAGTCAAATTTGTCCAGGACCTGTGAGCATGATACTCGCTCCACAGAGGAAATTGCATTGACATCGCCCCATTTCCAGTTCATGACAGCAAGCCAACTCCTCCCCAGTAGTGCAGGACCGTCCCCTGGGACAATCCAGAGTGGCAACCTGTTCTCCGAATCTTTGTGGGTCACGACTACCGTGGCGCTGCCTAGCACCGGAATGATCTGCTTTGTGTAAGTCCGTAGCTGTGTGTCAATCGGCGATAATTTTGGCCTCCTGGCCTTGGATGCCCACAACTTTTTGAACTGTTTGATACCCATCAGGCACTGGCTGGCAACCGTGTCTAACTCCATTGATACTGGGATGCCATTGAGGAGCACTTTCATCATTATCGGTGGCGTCCTGGTGTATGAACTGTTTATGTGTTCCACATGAACTCGCTGAACTTCAGCTTCCAGCGATTTCCCCCAGTGTCCATTTCTGCAATTTCTGCAGGTATTTTGCTCATCTCTGCAAACTCCGGCTGAATGTATGCCTCCACGCCTCCAGCATGAGTTGCGGTTTGAAACAAAAGGTCCCTTGCCAGTCGATCATCCCTGACTGCCCCTGTTATTGTCCTTGAGTGCACCATTAACAGGTGTTGATGGCCCCATTACTGGCCGCATTGTCCCTTGCAATGGAGTGAATCGCCGTTCAGCTTGCCATTGTCTCTGTCGAACTCCTCCTCTGGGTTCGACTACATGTTGGGGCATGCCTGACTGCCCTTGTCTGCCTGGAGAACTGTGTGCTGCTTTAACAATGTTGAATCTCTGTCCCAACCATTCCTTAACCCAGTACCTCTCGTCTGTTCTGCTACTGGCCATGCTCGCGTGGTTTAAATCCCAGTTTCTTGTCGCCATTGATACGTCCTTACTACACAGTATAAATACACACGAGGCCCATGCTTGCGAGAAGGTCAGTCTGTGACCTGTCCTTTATTCCTTAGCACTCAAGTGATGAAGGTGGGTGGAGCTTCCCTTTTTATACCTGAAGGTCCAGGTTCGGAGTGTCTCCCACCTGGTGGTCAGTGTTCTCACGGTGTACAACTTAGGTCAGTTTATACATGGGTTACAATGCTGGTTGAATACATGACAAGCAGAATGTCCCAATTAGACCTAAACTTCTTGGAACATGGGGTGGGGGGTGTTGAACGATGTTTTCAATTCTCATATTTCGGTCTTGGGCCTGTCCTGGGTCCAGTGCACATTCTCCAGCTGGCAAGGATTCAAGGATACTCACCAGTGGTCTCCTGGAACTTGTGTGATTATCTTTGGGGATGAGAGAGGAATTTTCCAGAAATTTTCCAGAAATTAACCTCTGTTTTTTTCTCTGGCTTTTTGCCTCTTCCGGGAGATTTTATGGCTGGTTGGTGGGGGAGGGGAATGGGAGTCATAAGTTGCATTATGACAGTATGTCATGGGCTTGATAGACCAGCTGGTCTTTACCTTCATTTTTGTATCTACATGTGTTTGTAAGTGCTGTAATGTAAAACAAGTTAAATATTTTAGTGCAATAATGGAACATCTAGGCAAAAGTGCCCATAATATAATATGCTTTAAGATGATAATAGAGATGGACATAATTATGATAAAAAGCAGGTTAATAGATTGGCAAAAAGCTGATTTTAAGGGGCTGAGAATAGAATTTGGAAAAATAAAATTGGCAACAATATTGGCAAACAATGATGTAGAACCATCGGAAACATTTAAAACGGTGTTCAACAGAGTGCAGGAAAAACATATTCCGCTAAAAGGAAAGACCAAGCCAAACACCAATGATCCTCCATAGATGAATAACGACATAAGGGAACAACTGAGGCTAAGGAAAGAGGCATACATTCAATACATAGTCAGCAGGGGAGTGCATGATAAGATAGAATACGAAAAGATATGGAGAGAAGTCAAAAAAAACTATTAGGAAGGCAAAGAGGAACTATGAAATTAAATTATCAAGGAACATAAAACAAAATAGTGAAATATTTTACAGGCACATCAATAAAAAAAGGAAGGTAGGGATGGGAAAAGGGCCTTTAAATGATAGACAAAATAATACCACAGGTAACGATCGGAGCTACTAGAAATAATAAATCATTATTTTGCTTCAGTATTTACCAGGGAGATAAAAAGGTGAACATAACATTGGATGATGAGATGAGTAATAAGATAAATGCATTTAAAATTAAAAAGGGGATATATTAAATAAACTAATCAAATTCAATGAGGATAAAAACCCTGGTCGGGTTGGATTGCATCCACGCATTTTAAAATAATCCAAGGAAGAGATAGCAGAGACATTATTACACATATTTAATAACTCATTGGAAAAAGATTTAGTGCCAGAGGACTGGTGGATAGCTAACGTAGTACCTATATTTAAGAAGGGGGTTAGAACTTGTCCATGGAATTATAGACCAATCAGCTTAACATTGGTGGTAGGAAATATAATGGAATCCCTACTAAAGGCGAGAATAAAAGAACATCTAGGAACAAAAAGTATAATAATGAATAGTCATCATGGATTTCAAAAGGGAAAGTCTTGCTTGACTAACCTTGTTGAATTTTTTGAAGAAGTAACAGAGAGAGTAGATAAGGGTAATGCAGTACATGTAATTTATCTAGATTTTCAAAAGGCTTTCGACATGGTACCCCATGATAGACTGATGAACAAGGTCAGAACATAAAAACACAAGAACATAAGAAATAGGAGCAGGAGTAGGCCATTTGGCCCCTCAAGCCTGTTCTGCTATTCAATAAGATCATGGCTGATCTGATCATGGACTCAGCTCCACTTTTCTGCCTGCTCCCCATAACCCTTTATTTTCTTATTGCTCAAAAATCTGTCTATCTCCGTCTTAAATATATTCAATGACTCAGCCTCCACAGCTCTCTGGGGCAGAGAATTCCATAGATTTACAACCCTCTGAGAGAGGAAAGTCCTCCTCATCTCAGTTTTAAATGGGCGGCCCCTTATTCTGAGACTATGTCCCCGAGTCTTAGTTTCCCCTATGAGTGGAAATATCTTCTCTGCATCCACCTTCTCGAGCCCCCTCATTATGTTATATGTTTCGATATGATCATCTCTCATTCGTCTGAACTACAATGTGTATAGACCCAACCTACTCAATCTATCATCATAAGTCAACCCCCTCATCTCCAGAATCAACCGAGTGAACCTTCTCTCAACAGTCCCCAGGGCAAACAAGCCAAAGGTGATCAGAGGAAACGTTACAAGGACACCCTCAAAGCCTCTCTGATAAAGTGCAACATCTCCACTGACACCTGGGAGTCCTTGGCCAAAGACCGCCCTAAGTGGAGGATGTTATGTCTTCAGATGCTCTAATAATGACTCCACGAGACAATGTGACCTTAGTCCATTTAATGTAACTCCAGAATGAGGCCTTTTATACTGGTCCTGGCACACCTGTACAGGTAACCTACATGTCTCCCACTGCAGTGCCCTCTGGTGGCACAACTTGTAATAGTACAAGTAGTAACCATGTAGGATACATGACATCACTCTCTCCCAAGTCCGTAGTGCAAATCGCCTTTGCATTGACTGTGCTCTGGGCTTAGCTCTATCTGGTTGACCCTTTGAGGGTCGTTTCCATCTTGGGTGAGTAGGTGGTGTTTCATTGGCAGTAGAATTGCTGGTGGTTTCTGTTTGTGCATCCATGACCACTCCATTCTCTCCCCCCGCCCCACCCCACAGGTTGTGCTGTTGGCTCATTACATTCATATACATTCAAGTCCAAAAAAAAATTGCATTTACTGTATTGCATTCGTGGTACTGTGCTGAGGTAAGTACATTCGAATGGTGAGGTACATACTTGGAATATACTTGGAGTTAGTGCTGGGGTCAGCACCGGTGCATGAGGACAAACTAGTGCCAGAACTGCTGGATGGTGTCCAGGTAGTCTGGTGGCGGTGCGGTGCCCAGTGCTGGCAATGAGAACCCAGTTGGCTCAAGTTGCCTGCTCTCTGGGCTTTTGCCATTGCTTCTAGCGTCAGGCAGGTTCCAAATGTCTTTGACCTCCCTGTCCTGTCCTGTCCTTGTGCTCCGAGTCGCTGCTGCTCCCTGAGGAGCAGTCGTCTGGCAGTGCACAGGGAACTTCTGACTCGCTTGCCTGGGCATTATTTGGTTTGAGATCCTGGCTGGTCCCAGTCCCATTTTGGTGAACAGTTGCGGGTGACCCTTCGTTCCCGGGTGTAGCCTTGGTGGCGATAGGGTCTGGGGTTGCGCCTTAGCGCAGTTTGCTCTTTCAGACTTATGGCGGTTGGTGCCATCGAGTGCCTGAGAGGTGGAGCACATCGGGGGTAGGGTATCCATAACAGTGCCATTGCCCTCCTGAGATCGCTTGCTCTGCAGCTTGTATATATTAGCTGCTTGTGGCCACACTCCGTGGTGCATCACTCTGGTCCCGGGGACGCAGGCTACAGTATTGGGTAGCTCACTGGACCTGTGTGCTCCTGATGGGTGTTTGTCCGCTGCATTGACTGGATGCAGTTGAAAACCTACATCGCACAATGTTTCATTACTTATGGTAAATAACCCTGTAGCTCCAATCGTAATTGCGCGACTTTTCTTTGCTTATTGCATTTACACAACTCTGATCATCAATTACACATTTTACATGATCGTAATCGCACGACTTTTCCTTGTTTATTGCATGTACATAACTCTGATCATCAATTACACAGTTTACATCTAACTCACAGTTTCTGTTACATTGATTGAGAGTGTGGAACTGTCCCTTTAAGTGTCGTGAGTTGTATGCCTCCTTTAAGAGAGCCTTGCTATCTTTACCCCAATCCTCTTCTCCGTTTGGTGCCACGTGTTACTCCATCAGCGCTGCACCTCGTGGTCCGGCCACCGCCATCTTTTTCTTCAGCGCCTCACCTCGTGGTTTGGGCGCCATCCTTCTTCCATCCACGATGTCGACTGCTGTGATCCTCTTCTCCCCAGGTTCTGCCACCGAAGCTGGGAAGACGCCTCTGGGTTCGATTTTCTTCCTCCGGAGTCCTGCCACTGGGGCCTAGAAGGTACGTTCGGGTCGTCTCAGCTGGATCATCTCCACGCAGTCATGCTGAGTGGTCTGTGCCTTGGGTGCTGTGCTGACCTGCTCTCTGGTGCTGGATCCAACCTCAGGTGGGGGTTTGCTTTGGCTCAGCGCGAGGACGTCGATCGCTGGAGGGATGAAATCTTCTCAGCTCCAGTGGATCTTCTCCATCCATCTTCTTCCAAGAAGCGTTGGTCCATCACCTGCAACAATTCTCAGGGGTAACTTGTGCACCGTGCCATCATGGAGTACCTTTATATCCGCACTACCAATGACTGGGATAAGTTCATTGGAGTAGATGCTCAGCTTTGCCTAAACCGGGACCAACTTGGATCGTTCAGACTGATTGTCCCATAGCCTCTCAAAGGCTTCTTGATTCATTATTGACTGGCTCGCTCCCGTGTCCACTCCCATGAAGACTGGAATGCCATTTATCTCGATCCTCAACGGAGAACATTCGGTGGTGCAGGTAAACATGCTATATACCTCATTGTGGGGCTGAGCTGCATCTCTGACTATCGCTTCATAATCCACGCTGGATTCATGGCCATCTGCAGACTGTACATCAACACAGTGAGTCATATTTCTTTTATACATTCGCTGCAGGTGGCCCTTTATGCTGCAGCCTTTACACACATAGTCTTTAAAACAGAACTGGTGAGCCCTGTGATTCCCTCCGCAATGCCAGCATGGAGCTACTCGATAGCCCTCCTCGGCAGACTCTGAATTAAGATACTCAGGGGCCTGTTCTTTCTCCTCTGAGATGATTCACATTCTACAGTCCAGCCTCAAAAAGGCACCATTCTGTGCACAGTACTTACTGAGTTTGACTCCTGAGGATGAGTCATCTGCCTAGAGCTGCAGGACGAGGTCATGAATGCTTGGCTCAAGGAGATGGCCTTCTGCAGTGTGATTGTGGTATCCGCAGATAGTAGCTTATGAAGAAGGCCCTCATGGCCGATTCTGATGATAAAGATATCCCGCAGCGCTTCGATGAGGTGGTCACCAAAATCACACGGTGCCACCAGCCTCCTGAGGTCTGCAGCATATTTCGCGATCTCCTGGCCTTCGGGCCATTGGTGTGTATAAAACTGGTGTCTGGCTGTGAGGATGCTCTCTTTGAGCTTGAGTTGTTCTTGGATCAGCGTTACAAGCACCTCGTACGTCTTGGTCATTGTCTCTGCTGGTGCCAGCAAGTCCCTGATGAGGCCATTGACGGTGGGCCCACAAATGGCTAGCAAGATAGCCTTGCTCTTATCAGCTAGTGTGGCCTACCAGGTCATTTGCTGTGAAGAGATGGTCGAGCCTCTCCACAAAGGCTTCCTAATCATCACCATCGGCGAACCAAAGTTAGCCATTTTTGCGTGAAGGTCCGTAATCTTGTCGCCAATTGTTATGTCTTCAGATGCTCTAATAATGACTCCACGAGACAATGTGTTGTGCTTGAACTGTGGTGACCTTAGTCCACTTAATGTAACTAGAGAGTGAGGATCTACTAGACTAGACCTGGCACACCTGTACAGGTAACCTACAAGTCTCCCACTGCAATGCCCTCTGGTGGCACACTTTGTAATAATACAAGCAGTAACTGTTGTGTAGGCATGCCTGTTCACTGTGTGATGTCTGTAACACTGTTATGCCACATTGAATGTACCCTTGTACTGTACACACCTTACCGGTACACCAGAGGGTGCTGTTGCTGGAGACCCAGGGGTTGCCTGCACACGGCAGGTAACCCAGTATAAAAGATAACTCACAGCAGCATTGTAGATTCCCTTTTTTGATTCTGGATCCCCCTTTAACTGTTTAGTCAAGTAGATGTAGCATTCTTTAGTTATTCTTGTGTGTGGGTGCTTGTTGTTGGCACTCAGGAGCTGCTAATAAAGGACTGCAGGTCTGCACAGTTTAAGCACCATACCCTGCCTCGTGGAGTCATTACTAAAGGTGTCTACATACACGACAGTAACCATGTAGGATAGCTGATAGAGGAAGTGCATCTGGGAGGGCGCTGAGCACTTCGAGTCTCATCGCTGAGAGTATGCAGAAATCAAGCGCAGGCAGCGGAAAGAACGTGCGGCAAACCTGTCCCTCCTTCACTTACCCTCAACGACTATCTGTCCCACCTGTGACAGGGACTGTGGTTCTCGTATTGGACTGCTCAGCCACCAAAGGACTCATTTTAAGAGTGGAAGCAAGTGTTCCTCGATTCCGAGGGACTGCCTATGATGATGATGATGATCCTTCCTAAAATACGGAGACCAAAACTTTACGCAGTACTCTAGGTGTGTGGCCTTACCAATACCCTGTATAGTTGCAGCAGGACTTCTCTGCTTTTATATTCTATCCCCCTTGCAATAAAGGCCAACATTCCATTTGGCTTCCTGATTACTTGCTGTACCTCATACTAACCTTTTGTGTTTCATGTACAAGGACCCCCAGGTCCCTCTGTACTGCAGCACTTTGCAATTTCTCTCCATTTAAATTATAATTTGCTTTCTATTTTTTCTGCCAAAGTGGATAATCTCACATTTTCCCACATTATACTCCATCTGCCAAATTTTTGCCCACTCACCGAGCCTATCTATATCCCTTTGCAGATTTTTTGCGTCCTCCTCAAAATTTGCTTTCCCACCCATCTTTGTTTCATCAGCAAACTTGGCTACATTACACTCGGTCCCTTCATCCAAGTCATTATAAAGAACATAAGAACCTAAGAATTAGGAACAGGAGTAGGCCATCTAGCCCCTCGAGCCTGCTCCGCCATTTAACAAGATCATGGCTGATCTGGCCGTGGACTCAGCTCCACTTACCCGCCCGCTCCCCGTAACCCTTAATTCACTTATTGGTTAAAAATCTATCTATCTGTGATTTGAATACATTCAATGAGCTAGCCTCAACTGCTTCCTTGGGCAGAGAATTCCACAGATTCACAACCCTCTGGGAGAAGAAATTCCTTCTCAACTCGGTTTTAAATTGGCTCCCCCATATTTTGAGGCTGTGCCCCTAGTTCTAGTCTCCCCGACCAGTGGAAACAACCTCTCCGCCTCTATCTTGTCTATCCCTTTCATTATTTTAAATGTTTCTATAAGATCACCCCTCATCCTTCTGAACTCCAACGAGTAAAGACCCAGTCTACTCAATCTATCATCATAAGGTAACCCCCTCATCTCCGGAATGAGCCTCATGAATCGTCTCTGTACCCCCCCCCCCCAAAGCTAGTATATCCTTCCTTAAGTAAGGTGACCAAAACTGCACGTAGTACTCCAGGTGTGGCCTCACCAATACCCTATACAGTTGCAGAAGGACCTCCCTGCTTTTGTATTCCACCCCTCTCGCAATGAAGGCCAACATTCCATTCGCCTTCCTGATTACCTGCTGCACCTGCAAACTAACTTTTTGGGATTCATGCACAAGGACCCCCAGGTCCCTCTGCACTGCAGCATGTTGTAATTTCTCCCCATTCAAATAATATTTCCTTTTTGGGATTCATGCACAAGGACCCCCAGGTCCCTCTGCACTGCAGCATGTTGTAATTTCTCCCCATTCAAATAATATT
This sequence comes from Pristiophorus japonicus, assembly GCF_044704955.1. NCBI lineage: Eukaryota > Metazoa > Chordata > Chondrichthyes > Pristiophoridae > Pristiophorus > Pristiophorus japonicus. The sequence continues at coordinate 120,402,146 of NC_091983.1, read as the reverse complement.
TCCTTTTACTGTTTTTTTCCCCAAGGTGGATGACCTCACACTTTCCGACATTGTATTCCATCTGCCAAACCTTAGCCCATTCGCTTAACCTATCTAAATCTCTTTGCAGCCTTTCTGTGTCTTCTACACAACCTGCTTTCCCACTAATCTTTGTGTCATCTGCAAATTTTGTTGCACTACACTCTGTCCCCTCTTCCAGGTCATCTCTGTAAATTGTAAACAGTTGTGGTCCCAGCACCAATCCCTGTGGCACACCACTAACCACCGATTTCCAATCCAAAAAGGACCCATTTATCCCGACTCTCTGCTCTCTGTTCGCCAGCCAATTCTCTATCCATGTTAATACATTTCCTCTGACTCCGCGAACCTCTATCTTCTGCAGTAACCTTTTGTGTGTCACCTTATCGAATGCCTTTTGGAAATCTAAATACACCACATCCATCGGTACACCTCTATCCACCATGCTCGTTATATCCTCAAAGAATTCCAGTAAATTAGTTCAACATGATTTCCCCTGCATGAATCCATGCTGCGTCTGCTTGATTGCACTATTCCTATCTAGATGTCCCGCTATTTCTTCCTTAATGATAGTTTCAAGCATTTTCCCCACTACAGATGTTAAACTAACCGGCCTATAGTTACCTGCCTTTTGTCTGCCCCCTTTTTTAAACAGAGGCGTTACATTAGCTGCTTTCCAATCCGCTGGTACCTCCTCAGAGTCCAGAGAATTTTGGTAGATTATAACGAATGTATCTGCTATAACTTCCGCCATCTCTTTTAATACCCTGGGATGCATTTCATCAGGACCAGGGGACTTGTCTACCTTGAGTCCCATTAGCCTGTCCAGCACTACCCCCCTAGTGATAGTGATTGTCTCAAGGTCATCCCTTCCCACATTCCTGTGACCAGCAATTTTTGGCATGGTTTTTGTGTCTTCCACTGTGAAGACCGAAGCAAAATAATTGTTCAAGGTCTCAGCCATTTCCACATTTCCCATTATTAAATCCCCCTTCTCATCTTCTAAGGGACCAACATTTACTTTAGTCACTCTTTTCCGTTTTATATATCGGTAAAAGCTTTTACTACTTGTTTTTATGTTTTGCGCAAGTTTACTTTCGTAATCTATCTTTCCTTTCTTTATTGCTTTCTTAGTCATTCTTTGCTGTCGTTTAAAATTTTCCCAATCTTCTATTTTCCCACTAACCTTGGCCACCTTATATGCATTGGATTTAAATTTGATACTCTCCTTTATTTCCTTGGTTATCCACGGCTGGTTATCCCTTCTCTTAGCGCCCTTCTTTTTCACTGGAATATATTCTTGTTGCGCACTATGAAAGAGCTCCTTAAAAGTTCTCCACTGTTGCTCAATTGTGCCACCGTTTAGTCTGTGTTTCCAGTCTACTTTAGCCAACTCTGCCCTCATCCCACTGTAGTCCCCTTTGTTTAAGCATAGTACGCTCTTTTGAGACACTACTTCCTCATCCTCAATCTGTATTACAAATTCAACCATACTGTGATCACTCATTCCGAGAGGATCTTTTACTCGGAGATCGTTTATTATTCCTGTCTCATTACACAGGACCAGATCTAAGATAGCTTGCTCCCTTGTAGGTTCTGTAACATACTGTTCTAAGAAACAATCCCGTATGCATTTTATGAATTCCTCCTCTCGGCTACCCCGTGCGATTTGATTTGACCAATCGATATGTAGGTTAAAATCCCCCATGATTACTGCCGTTCCTTTTTCACATGCCTCCATTAGTCCCTTGATTATTGCCCTCCCCACCGTGAAGTTATTATTTGGGGCCCTATAAACTACGCCCACCAGTGACTTTTTCCCCTTACTATCTCTAATCTCCACCCACAATGATTCAACATTTTGTTCATTAGAGCCAATATCATCTCTCACAACTGCCCTGATATCATCCTTTATTAACAGAGCTACCCCACCTCCTTTCCCTTCTTGTCTATCTTTCCGAATCGTCAGATAACCCCTGTATGTTTAATTCCCAGTCTTGGCCACCCTGCAACCACGTTTCTGTAATGGCCACCAAATCATACCCATTTGTAATGATTTGTGCCGTCAACTCATTTACTTTATTTCGAATGCTGCGCGTGTTTAGGTCGAGTGTTTTAATACTAGTTTTTAAACCATAATTTTTAGATTTGACCCCACCTGCAGCCCCTTTATATTCAGAGGCCCTTTTTGTTTTTTGCCTTGGGTTTCTCTGCCCTCCACTTTTACTCATCTCCTTTCTGTCTTTTGCTTTTGTCTCCTTTTTGTTTCCCTCTGTCTCCCTGCACTGGTTCCCATCCCCCTGCCATTTAGTTTAACTCCTCCCCAACAGCATATAGATTGTAAATAGTTGAGGCCCCAGCACCGATCCCTGTGGCACCCCACTAGCTACAGTTTGCCAACCTGAAAATGACCCATTTATCCCGAATCTCTGTTTTCTGTTCGTTAGCTAATCCTCTATCCACACTAATATATTACCCCAACCCCGTTAATTTTTATCTTGTGCAGTAACCTTTTATGTGGCACCTTATCGAATGCTTTCTGGAAATCCAAATACACCACATCCAGAGAATGCAGAGTCAGGGGACAAGGAGCAGAATGGATAGGTATCTGGCTTCAAGACAGAATGCAGAGAGTGGGAGTAACGGATAGCTATTCACAGTAGCAGAAGGTGGGTAGTGGTGTTCCACAAGGATCAGTGCTGAGACCACTGCTGTTCAAAATTTACATTAACGATTTAAGGATCAAAATTCGGTTCCTGCCATTTTTGAGGTGGTGTCACCGGCTGAGTGCTGATTTTAACACCAGGTGGTAGGTGCCGTCTCATACTGCAATACTCAACTTTGCAACCCAAAGATTAGAGAGCAGCATTAAAAGTGACGTTGCACACTCATCCTCGGGCAGCTCAGGAGGACTGATGAATTTCATGAACATAGGCTGCCGGCATGCAAGTTTTTTTAAAAAGGGAAAAAAAGTTCCCCACACTTTCCTACACACACATGAACACATCCCCACTGGTCCCATTAATACCTAAATGCTAAAAAAAATAAACGTAAACACTTACCTTGACCCCTGGACGCTACCGCCCCAGGATCCCCAATGTCCCACCATCTTTCGCAGGCTGTATGGACGCCTGCCGGTAAGGCCACCGTACTCACCAAGTGTCGCATCAGCGGAGGCTTGGGGGCATTGCACCCTCGATGACATCACCACATGGGTGGCGGCCGAATGCGCAGCGCTACATCTTACTGCCACTCCCACCACCCATCTAAATTTAGCGACAGCCCAGGAACCCGGTCGACACCGATGGTAAGTAATTAGCCGCCCGTTAGCCATCCCTCTCCAGCGGTAACTAAGTTTCAACCCCTTAGACTTTGGAATCAAAAACACAATTTCTAAATTTGTGGATGACACCAAATTGGGGGGGGAGGCGGGGGGGAATAATCAATACTGAGGAGGACTGCAACAAGTTACAGGAGTCATTCATAAACTTGCAGAATGGGCAAATAATTGGCAAATGAAGTTCAACACAGATAAGTATGAGGCAGTACATTTTGGTGGGAAGAATAGGAAGGTCACTTATTACTTGGAGGGTGCGAGTCTAGGTGGGATAGAGGAACAAAGGGATCACGGTGTACAAATACACCAATCACTAAAAGCAGGTGGGGAATTTAAATTCTGCTCATTTCGGGGCGGTAATGGCGGTTGGGCAGTAAAGTTTGTATCCAGGAACAATTTGCGCCTCAATCATCAAAATTCATCAGCTGAGCCTTGAGTTTGGGGCGGAACTCTAAGGTCCCTCCCTTAGGGCACTAGGCAGGCTAAGCAACTGAAATGTGGATAAATGTGAGGTTATCCACTTTGGTGATAAAAACAGAGAGACAGACTATTATCTGAATGGTGACAGATTAGGAAAAGGGAAGGTGCAACGAGACCTGGGTGTCATGGTACATCAGTCATTGAAGGTTAGCATGCAGGTACAGCAGGCGGTTAAGAAAGCAAATGGCATGTTGGCCTTCATAGCGAGGGGATTTGAATACAGGGGCAGGGAGGTGTTGCTACAGTTGTACAGGGCCTTGCGTGAGGCCACACCTGGAGTATTGTGTACAGTTTTGGTCTCCTAACTTGAGGAAGGACATTCTTGCTATTGAGGGAGTGCAGCGAAGATTCACCAGACTGATTCCCGGGATGGCGGGACTGACCTATCAAGAAAGACTGGATCAACTGGGCTTGTATTCACTGGAGTTCAGAAGAATGAGAGGGAACCTCATGGAAACGTTTAAAATTCTGACGGGTTTAGACAGGTTAGATGCAGGAAGAATGTTCCCAATGTTGGGGAAGTCCAGAACCAGGGGTCACAGTCTGAGGATAAGGGGTAAGCCATTTAGGACCGAGATGAGGAGAAACTTCTTCACCCAGAGAGTGGTGAACCTGTGGAATTCTCTACCACAGAAAGTAGTTGAGGCCAATTCACTAAATATATTCAAAAGGGAGTTAGATGAAGTCCTTACTACTCGGGGGATCAAGGGGTATGGCGAGAAAGCAGGAAGGGGGTACTGAAGTTTCATGTTCAGCCATGAACTCATTGAATGGCGGTGCAGGCTAGAAGGGCTGAATGGCCTGCTCCTGCACCTATTTTCTATGTTTCTATGTTTCTATGAAAAACCCAAGCTAAATAGCCAGCCTCGGAGCGATGTAAGAGGGGGAATTAAAAACCTGAAAAAAAACACCAAAAGCTTTCCCAATAAATAACTCACACCACCACAACATAAATCACAAAAAAGTTAAAATAAAAAATAATCAACTTACCAGAGGCTGACATTACTGACCTCACTGCAGTCATTACAGCTCAGACCGCCGGCTTTCACAGGCGGTCCCAGCAGAGCGCTCTACTGACGCTATGGATCGAATGGCAGCCAAAATTGAAGCCGATGTCGCAAACAGGAACATTGCACACCAACTCACCCCTTCCGGGTGGTACTGCTCCGCACCCCGTTGAAACCAGCACTGAAAGTCCCGGCAGGGCGCTGGGAGCTGGCCGCCCACCCAGAAGTGCTTACCGCTGCTATTGCCACCCCTCCGGGGCGCTAACAGGGGCAGCAGAAGACCAAAAATCCAGCCCCTAGTGTCAGTAATGTTGACCATGAAACTACCAGATTGTCACAAAAACCCATCTGGTTCAGTAATGTCCTTTAGGGAAGGAAAATCTTCATATGGCTGCCATATTCTGCGCAAGGTTGGCACTACCCCATCCTTAATGGTCTGGCCTATATATGACTCCAGCCCCACAGCAATGTGGTTGACTCTTAGCTGTCCTCTGAAATGGCCTAGCAAGCCACTCAGTTGTAACAAGCCACTATAAAGACTGCAACAGTTCAAGAAGGTGGCTCACCACCACCTTCTCAGGGCAATCAGGGATGGGCAATAAATGCTTGCATTGCCAATGACACTCACATCTCAGGAACGAATACAAATAAAAAGCTGATCACTTTCCTCAGGCAGAAACTGTTGCTGACTACATTGTCAGCAGAGAGTTAGCTTTCTGCAAGCTGCAAGTGTTTCAAGAAAAGTCTCCATCTAGAGTCACCTCATTGGAAGAACCTCTCTCACCATTGACAGATTGCTTCTGTCAACTCTACTTGACCTGCCATCTATTCTATCAGCATGGGTGCCTTTTATACTCTCTCACCTTGGTCCTCAGAATCAGGCCAAGATCAGCCCCCAACATCAGCAGCACTAACAACAACAACACCACCAACCTTCTCCGCAACCACCTGATGCTGCACAGGACAGAGGGCATCAGCATCTGACCACATTGGTGCCTGGGTGACCAGGGCTGGTCTCATCATGTCCAGATTTACTTAACTTTATGTTGCACACCCATATGGCTGCCAAATGATGTGCAAGGTTGGCACCACCCCCAGCAACACCATAAAGCATCTCACAATGACCATGCTATTCCTTTCACACTGACCGCCATTGCTGGAGGTTCCGTTATGTCTTGCTATTCACTGCAACTCACGAAGACGCTTCCAAAGGAAGACAGCAAAGTGATGAAAATTGTAATGTATGTATGCGTGGGTTTACCTGCCACCAGGGGGAGCGACCGTCGGAGGTCATTGGGCCACAGACACACACGTGCAGCCCTTGTAAAAAAAGAAAGCCTCCATGTTTAATCCTCACTTTGAAAGCTAATAAAGAAGAATCAGGTCGCACCTGATTGAGTTCACGGTACTAAGCCCATTGAGTTTTTGCATACGCAACATTTGGTGACGAGGCACAATATGAACTTTCACGCACAAAAAAGAAATGAGCACCGTTGGAATCCTGGAGTGATTCGTGGAGGGAGAAGACTGTGAGGATTTTACAGATCACCTCGACCAGTACTTTGTGACCAACAAGATGGATGAAGATGCTGACGCCGTTAGGTGCAGGGCGGTTTTCCTCACGGTTTGTGGTACAAAAATCTATGGCCTCATAAAGAATCTGCTCTCACCTGCATGTCCAACTTAAAAGACCTATGAGGAATTGTGTGCTCTGATTCGGGACCATCTCAAACCTAAAGAAGGCATCATTATCTCGAGATATCGCTTTTACAAGCATGTTCGTTCTGAGGGCCAGGACATGGCGGAATTTGTTACTGACCTGAAACGTCTCGCTGGGCCGTGTAAGTTTGGAACCATTTTGGTCTTTGTAATAGGCATAAACCACGATGTGATCCTGCGGAAGCTACTGGCTGCGGAGACGCTGGATCTGAGCAGGGCCATCACGATCGCCCAAGCTTGCCTGACCACAGTCGATAGTACAAAGCAGATATCCTCGCAGAGTCGGAACTCCATGGCAAGTACAGTGAACCAGATTGTGTCGTCGGTTGGCAGAGCTGCACCTGCCAGGGCCTACCCGACTGTGTTTGCGAAACCTGTAGCTGCTCGAAGTCTGCCATTGGGCACGAATCAGATTTCACTCTGTTGGCGTTGTGGGGGCAATCATCGGCCTCATCAGTGCCATTTCAGACAGTATATTTGTAGAGGCGAAAATGGGGCACCTTCAGTGGATGTGTCCGCAGCTCAGCAAGCGTGCTGCGACACATCACGTGGATGATGATGACCGATCCGGAGCGGATCCGGCAATGCAACCCGAGATACCCGAGGAGGAAGTGTATAGTGTATATTCGTTCCTGACAAAGAGCCAACCGATAATAATTGAAGTAAAATTGAATGGCATGCCGGTATCTATGGAATTAGACATGGGTGCGAGTCAGTCAATTATGAGCCAGAGGACTTTCAAAAAGCTGTGGGACACCAAGGCCGTGAAACTCAAGCTGAGTGCAGTAAGTGCAAAATTGTGTACCTACACCAAAGAGCTCATACCAGTGATTGGCAATGCAGCAGTCAAGGTTCTCGTACGATGGGATGGTTCATGATCTATCGCTGTGGATCGTTCCAGGCAATGGTCCAACACTGTTCGGCAGGAGTTGGCTCGAAAAAGTAAAGTGGAACTGGAACAATATTAAAGCTTTGTCATTGGTGGATGACGCTTCATGTGCTCAAGTGCTGAGCAAATTTTCCTCGCAGTTTGAACCAGGCAACGGCAACTTCACGGGAGCCAAGGTGCAGATCCACCTGGACTCGGATGCAAGACCCGTCTATCACAAAGCCCAGGCGGTCCCGTACATGATGAGGGAGAAGGTCGAAATCGAACTGGGCAGACTCCAACGTGTAGGGGTCATTTCACCGGTTGAATTTAACGAATGGGCTTGTCCCATTTTTCCTGTGCTGAAGAGTGATGGCACTGTCAGGATTTGTGGAGACTACAAGGTTACAATCGTTTGGCAGAGCTCTCTTCCCCATCTAGCTCTTTGGCCACGAAGTATTGGTCGAATCGCTCCACAAAAGTTTCCCAATCATCTCCCTCCGAGAATTTTTCCAGGATGCCCACTGTTCTCTGCATCTTTGGGTTCGCTATCTGTATCTCGTCACCAGTTGTTGTGTGTGGAGAAAGAGTCAGACTGAACATTGTGAGCTCAAAGTAAAGTGTGACCTTAGTCTTTTATTGCAGGTCTCCAGAGTGCCTCTCCAACCTGTGAAGCCTCCTTAAATACCTGTGCTCCCAAGGGATTATGGGATCCCTTGGGACTCCAGGGGATGAGCCCTCTGGTAGCTGTACAGAGTAAATACAAGTATACATATATAACAGTATTGGCCTGTGATGCTCCAACAATCCAATGAGTCAGGCAAACTACAATCCGGTTGCATACGCGTCGAGAGCCATGTCTGAAGCGGAAAGAGCCTATGGCATGGTAACGAAAGAAGCTTTAGCCTGCGTATTTGGGATTAAAAAGATGCACCTGTATCTGTTTCGGCTTCCTTTCGAGCTTGAAACTGATTACAAGCCACTCATATCTTTGTTTTCAGAGCATAGAACTATCAAACTATCAATACCAACGCATTGTTCTGCATCCAGAGGTGGGCGCTGACATTATCTGCCTATGATTATATCATTCGCCATAGACCCCTGGCACTGAGAATTGTGCCAATGCATTGAGCTGTACCATTGCCCACGCCGGAGGTGGAAACACCACAGCCCGCAGACCTACTGTTGGTCATGGATGCCTTTGAGAGTGAAGGGTGGCCCTGTCACTGCTCAACAAGTTAGGACCTGGACCAGCCAGGATCAGATTTTATCGGTTGTAAAACATTGTGGCCTTAGTGGTGATTGGTCAGCCATTCCCAGGGAAGTGTGTGATGAGACCAAGACTTACAACCGTCGCAAAAATGAACTATCCATTCAATCTGATTGTTTGCTAAAGGGTAATCATGTTGTTATGCCCAAGAAAGACAGGGAGAGATTTGTACAGGATTTACACAGTACCCATCCCGGTATAGTGATGATGAAGGCCATTGCAGGTCTCACGTTTGGTGGCCTGACATTGATTCTGATTTGGAGTCATGTGTGCATCAGTACAACACTTGCATGCAGTGAAGCAATGCACCAGTGGAATCTCCGCTAAGTCTGTGGTCATCGGCATCCAAACCATGGTCGAGGATCCACAGCGACTATGCAGGTCCTTTCCTGAGCAAAATGTTTTTGGTGGTGGTGGATGCGTATTCCAAATGGATAGAATGTGTAATCATGTCATCCAGCACATCCACAGCCACCATTGAGAGCCTTCGTGCCATGTTCTCCACTCATGGTCTGCCCGACATCGTTTTGAGCGACAATGGATTGTGCTTCACGAGTTTGGAGTTTCAAGAGTTTATGAGACTCAATGGTATTAAGCACGTAAGGTCAGCACCATTCAAACCAGCAGCCAATGGTCAAGCGGAACAGGCCGTCCAAACCATCAAGCAGAGCCTGAAACGCGTAACTCACGTTTCTTTGCAGACTCGCTTGTCACACATACTGCTTAGTTACAGGACGCAACCCCACACGCTTACCGGGGTCCCCACTGCTGATCTGTTGATGAAGAGAGGTCTCAAGACCAGGCTTTCGCTTGTCCACCCTGATCTTAATGATAACGTCGAAAGCAGACGTCAACATCAGCAGTGATATCATGATCACACTGCCATGTCACGCGACATCTCTATTAATGATCCTGTGTATGTGCTAAATTATGGTCAAGGCCCCAAGTGGATCACTGGCACTGTTATGGCCAAGGAGGGTAACAGGGTGCTTATTGTCAGGCTCACTAATGGGCAAACATGCAAGAGGCACATTGATCAAACAAAATTCCAGCACACAGACAAACCGGAACAGCTTGAAGAAGACACCATCAATGACCAACCGATTCACATTCAGCCATCAGAAGACCCTGCTGTTATCAATGAATCTGGACTTCAATCCCCGACATGGACACTGCCACTCCCATTAATGGGAGTTCATTGGGCCACAGACACACACGTGCAACCCTTGTAAAAAAGAAAACTTCCAGGTTTAATCCTCACTTTGAGAGCTAATAAAGTAGAGTCAGTTCGCACCTGATTGAGTTCACGGTACTAAGCCTATTGAGTTATTGCATACGCATCAAAAATAAAGATTTTAATGGTTGACAACACTTTAACGGAATCTTGCCATTAACATTGACTAAAATACCCAAGTGGCTATCCATGTGAATCTGTATGTGCGTCATCTTTCTCTTCCGCGTGCTTCTATGACATGATACCCCTGTGGCTTCAGCAGAGGTAGAAGCAGCTTGCTCACGTCCCTGCTGCGACTGCTTTTACATTCTTGGCGGACATCTTCTAAGTATTGGAGCCTGTGAGGGCCCCGCCAACGGCTGCTCCTCCTGTGACTGTGCAAGGGCAGACTCGGCCATCACGATGCAAAGAGGCATCAGGGGCTCTGACTGATGGGGAGGCAACGGGGGACAAGTGTGAGTGCTTTAAGAGAATCCCCCACTTCCATATGCCCTCTCATAGGCCACCCGCACTTTCGTGCTTGCAAGGAGCAGGATACTGCACATCAGTGGGGCCATGACAACCCAAGTCTACACTGACAACCCTCCTAGACAGGAGGTCTATGAGCCTCTGCCATCTATGCTCCATTGATAACCATCTACTCTCCATAGATAACCATCTACTCTCCATAGATAGCATGTGCTCCTGTGAGAGGCGCATCAGCTGCTCCATGCTGACAGTCATCATCGCCTACAACACAGTGGTGCTCATGTTGGAGATGGACTCCTCCATTCTCTGAACATTTGCAGACAGTGCACTCGCAAAATCTGTCAAAGCCTCCTGAATTTCTTGCTGCACCTCCAGGATCTCCCTTTTCTGGATGGCCCCCGAGGATCTGCATGCAGCTGAGCAGAGCTGGGAGCATCTTGCGACCTCCGGCAAGGAATCTCCACTGCTGCTCCTGTCTCCACCATCTGCTCTTGCTCACTTGTGACTTGTGACAGACCTGGTGACAATAGTACTCTATCTTGTGTTTGACCCACCGAGGTGTGGGTCTCTGCGCTAGTACTGGGTGCATTCATGTCTGGTGATGGTGCACCCACTCAGAGGCTGGAGGCTCCTCTAAGAAGTCATCTTGCTCTTCCTCCTGGACAGTGGGGGCTCTTGATGGACCTGTGGGAGAGTAAAGAGATGAGTTAGATACGCTGTATGAAGAGTGAGTGCACATACCATTATGTACATGATGACCATTCAGTAGCTGATGACATCAGTCTCCATCTGAGTGACTGATGTATGCCATAGCTGTATGATATGTAATTCTGTCACCAGATGAGATGTCCCCTCCCTCTGTCTCCCATGTCCAGCTGCTCGGCCACTCTTGAGACTTCTAACACAACCTCCTCTGCAGTTGTGAGGGTTGCAAATGTTGGAGGCCCACCTCCAGTTCTCTCGCTCACCCTCTTATTGTGTGCTCTCTTCTCCTGCAAGGAGGGAAAGAAGAGAAGGTTGAGTGAGAGTGATGGAATGAGTGTAAGGCATGGATGGGTTACATTATTTGAGGGAGACTGATGGATGACAATGCCAAGTGGGCTCCTTCCGTGTTGTTAGTTGATATGATTGTATTAGGATGAGGGTGAGTGTGAGGGGTGGCTCGTAAGATGGGGATGTGATGATGTAGATAGAGAGGGATAGGTGGAGGTGCAAGGTAAGTTGGTGTGAGTAAGGATGTGCAGGAGTAGGGTAGGGAAGGCAGAGTGATGGGGATGTGATGAGAAGCACAGCAGGATGAAGTTGAGTGTGGCTTTGTACTCACCTTTCCAGATCTAATGAGATCATTGAAACCTTTGCGCACTGCAGTCAGGTCCTTCTAAACACATTCCTTTTGTTGACCTCTGCAATTTGGAACCAGGCTCTTTTTGTCTCCCGGGGAGGTCTCTTCTGCTCACTGGAAGGAAGGAGGACCTCCCTTGTGCTCTGACTCCCTCCACAAGGGGGGAGTCATCCAGGAACCTGGATGCAGCCCTCTGCCGCTGCACAGCCATCTCTCCAACTGTTTGGAGCAATGAAAACCTCCAGTGTGTTGCCTGCTCACTCCTAGGTGAACCTCCAAATGCAATATGGCCATGGCCCCTTTAAATATACTGGCTGAAAATGCATCATGAATGATGCCTACAGACCCACACCATATAATTGGGCAGGCTTAACAGTGCCCATTATCGTTTTGTGCAATGGGATGGAAGCAGTAACGGGATTGCAACCCGCCATGCTGACCGCCAGCACCCAACCCGCCCAGGTACAGAAAATTCCAGTGATTGATAATAACTCTGAACATGTGGCAGTGCTATTTACAGAATGACTGCAGGCCGTTTCTTAATCCAGACATTCTTGTTATCACTGATAATGATAAATGCATTCGTAAACTGATCAAAGCTCAAAGAGAAATCTTTTCTTCTCTGTTTATAGGTTATTGATAAAGATTTACTGCCCTCCTAATTCCATATTTTTAAAACAGAAACAATCCATTTATCTTCTTTGTACATCCAAGTGATTTTCCATTTTGGATCCTCTAGGTTTTATGTATGGACTGTCTCAAAAGAAATTACAATTCATTGATTGTAATTGCATGATTTGCTTTACTGTACTTTCAACTGAATATGAAAATCTGTGCAAATATTTTGTATAAATTCCAATAAACCTATTAATTTAAATAAATAACTTATTTGTATTTTAACAGATTTAGAGTAATACTCTACAGTTTTATTTTATCTCATTTTCACCCACTGAATGGTTGGATTGGATTATTTTACTCTTATCTACATGTTCCCATGGAAAAGAGTGCTGGACTTTGCAATGTATTAGTTCAGACTCGACGGGGGTCATTTTGAAATAAAAACAGAAAATGCTGGTAATGCTCAGCAGGTCAGGCAGCATCTATGGAGAGAGAAAGAAAGTTAACGTTTCAGGTCGATGACCTTTCGTCAGAACTGGTCATCGACCTGAAATGTTCATTCTGTACCTGTGAGGAAAAGGAGAAAGACTATTGGGAGGACAGCCACAATGCTGACCCAGGCACCGTGGAACAGGAAGCTGTCCAATGGGGGGAGAAGCAGAATAGAAATGTAGGACAAAATTTTGCCGGCACTCAGAGGACGGGATTGGTGGCTGGTCAGCTGTTAAATTTAAAATGATTAACAGCGGGTCAGGACCCTGCTGTCAACCTGCTGCCACGCTATTCTCCCAGATGTTGGGTCTGTCAACGCGAGGAGACAATTCAGGTGATTAAGACCTTGTTAAGAGACTATTGAAGACAATTTTTCCAGGTTTTTCACGAGGTTCCCCTGATCGGGGATCACGTAAGAATGTCGGCATGAATTCATTTCTTTACCTGACAGCTGCAAGCATGCTATAAAAGCTCCCGTCTCACAGCTGTTCACTTTCCAAGATCAGAAGCTCTTGCTTACTGCATTTGGAAGGCACATTGGGCTAGAAATTTCACATTTAGGAATAGCATAGTTTTTTTGGCATTATTTGCAATTAATGGCCTTTTTTGTGCTGAAATAACGCCAAAAAAATAAGGCTTAAGTTTCGTCAAAAGTTTTTAAAATTTTGGTGTAGCATTAAAATACCACCGTTTTTAAGGCCGGGGATAAATTTTTTCGCGTTAAAAATAATGCCCATTCTGAGCATGCACAACAATCGAAACAAATAGTTGAGACTCCTTAAAAGTTAAATTCCATCTGCACGTGCACAGCTCTGGGTAATGATATGGTGAATGCAGCTCAGTTCACTCAGACTATTTTTTCTATCAATGTACTATAAACAGGTGTAAAAATCTAATATTTGTGCTTGTTAAAGTGTTCTAAATGCAAGAGTTTATACACTGCTGTGGTTTGTAACCAAAATTACACCCATTAAATAGGGTTATGGCTCAAGGTGGTTTAGGAAGTTGGAGCAGCAAAGTGTGAAACCATTGAGCAGTACATGTTTGAACAATCTCAGTGAATGCAATCACACTTGTAAGATTTCTAAATCTCTGGCATTAAATTGACAGCAAGACCAATTCTAAAACAATTTGGAACAGTTTATTAAACACACACACATGCACATCTATCAGCAGTCATCAGCTACCCTACGGATCTACTTAGTGACAACAGATACAATGATGTTGCAATAATAATTTATAAAAAGGTATAAAAAGGTATACGTCACTTCCCTCTGGCAAAGCACACGGCCTGCTTCTTGGTCTGAAGAGGAAGGTCCTGCTTTTGCCGTGTGCTTAAGAAAAGAGAGCGAGCAATATTTTTGCTTGAGTTTTTGTATCCCTTAAGCCCATTGTTTCTCAGAAAGCCCCAGCATTGGATATTGCTTCCAAGGCCGTTCCTGATTGGCTTCTCCTCATACATGTGTCTGTCTGGAGGGCCGGTGCCATTCTTTGATTAGGTTAATGGCTTTCCAATTAACATCTTTTCTCGTTTTGTGAGTTTCAAAGCCATGTTTCCTTTGTTCCTTGAGCTCTGCCCAGCCAGAGGAGACATGAACTTGGGGAAGGTATCCATTTTGTCTCTTTAAACTTGTCTTTTCGTATAATCTCATTTATATATATATATATACATAGAATCAATTTTATCATCAATAAACACTTTTATTCTTACACACTGCTGCAGAGAGGCAACAAGAGGAGGGACTCAGACCACTTGATGGTTAACCAAGAGCTTATTGGCCTAGAGCAGATAAAGAAGGGCAACCAAGTGTAAGCTAGGGAACTGCAGAAAAGGCTAGATTTGAAAAATTCCCACTGACCCGATTATGGATGGCAGAGATTTCAGACATGTTCCGTCTCCGCTGCTCACCCGGCTCGGCATGGAGGCACACAAGGGCGGCACGCCAGCCGGCAGGATCGCTCCCGCGACCGGACACATGAGCTGGGTGCTCAGCTCCAACTCCCCTCAGGCAAGTACCTCTCCTCCCTGGTCTCGGTGCATGGGCACTCAGGTAAGTCTTGCCTTCCTCTTCCAATAATTTTGAGTAGATTTTATTTTAAAAAGGCGAATATGTGTTACATGTGTGGCCCACCTTAGAGTTGTTGGAAATGTGTGTTTAAAAAAAAAACAATGATTTTTCAAAACCACGAGAGTTTGTTCAGTACATTTCTGCAGAAGCTCTGTTTCCCAAGGTGGCGCGTTAACGCTGGCTTCGATGGGACTCAACCAGGTGAGGCAAGCTTTTTCAAATCTGTAATTATCACTGTCCTTCAAAATTTCCTTATGGGGGAAATTCTCAAAAACGGCATTATCATTGGTTTTGACACTGAGTGATGTCACAAAAACAGTTCAAATAAGAAATCGGCCCTTATTTTTTATTGATGGCATTACACCATTGGCGAAACTAGCAAAAGGGCTTTAAATTTATTTAGCACCAAAAAATTTTTTAACACCAATAAATGGAGCTAAATCAATTGTTACAGTGGAAAATTTCTAGCCCATTGAGCTTTATGCAGTTTGAAAGTTTTTGAAACAATCTCTCTATCCAGTGAAATCGCATCGGAACAGCCTCTCTCACCATTGACAGATTGCTTCTGTCAACTCAAGTTCATCTGATATCTATTACATTAGCATCGGTGCCCTTGAAACTCTCTCACCTTGGTCCTGAGAATCCCACCCTGATCAGCAGCACTGGGCACAACAGCAGCACCACCAACAACACCAAACTTCTCAGCAATCAATTGATGCTGCACATGACACAGGGCAACAGCACCCGACTACCTTGCTGCCTGGGATGCCAGGGATGACCTCACCATAGCCAGATTTACTTCACATGACACTGCCACATGATGCACCAGGTTGGCACCACCCCACAACAACACCATAAAGCATCCTTACAATCCCCAAGCCATTCCCTTCACACTCATCGCCATTTCCGGGGAAGGGGCGGGGGTGTTGGGGGGGTGGTACCGTTATGTCTCACCATTCACAGCAACTCACTAAGCCACTTCCAAAGGTGCAAGAACCTAAAGTGTTGAAAATAAAAATTTCAATATTTGACAGAACATTAACAGAAACTGGTTGGCAGACAGGAAGCAGAGAGTCGGGATAAACTGGTCCTTTTCAGAATGGCAGGCAGTGACTAGTGGAGTGCCACAGGGCTCAGTGCTTGGGCCCCAGCTCTTTACAATATACATCAATGATATGGATGAAGGAATTGAGTGTAATATCTCCAAGTTTGCAGATGACACTAAACTGGGTGGCGGTGTGAGCTGTGAGGAGGACGCTAAGAGGCTGCAGGGTGACTTGGACAGGTTAGGTGAGTGGGTAAATGCATGGCAGATGCAGTATAATGTGGATAAATGTGAGGTTATCCATTTTGGGGACAAAAACACAAACGCAGAATATTATCTGAATGGCAGCAGACTAGGAAAAGGGGAGGTGCAACGAGACCTGGGTGTCATGGTTCATCAGTCACTGAAAGTGGGCACGCAGGTATAGAAACATAGAAACATAGAAAATAGGTGCAGGAGTAGGCCATTCGGCCCTTCTAGCCTGCACCGCCATTCAATGAGTTCATGGCTGAACATGCAACTTCAGTACCCCATTCCTGCTTTCTCACCATACCCCTTGATTCCCCTAGTAGTAAGGACTTCATCTAACTCCTTTTTGAATATATTTAATGAATTGGCCTCAACAACTTTCTGTGGTAGAGAATTCCACAGGTTCACCACTCTCTGGGTGAAGAAATTCCTCCTCATCTCGGTCCTAAATGGCTTCCCCCTTATCCTTAGACTGTGTCCCCTGGTTCTGGACTTCCCCAACATTGGGAACATTCTTCCTGCATCTAACCTGTCTAACCCCTGTATAGCAGGCGGTGAAGAAGGCAAATGGTATGTTGGCCTTCATAGCTAGGGGATTTGAATATAGAAGCAGGGAGGTCTTACTGCAGTTGTACAGGGCCTTAGTGAGGCCTCACCTGGAATATTGTGTTCAGATTTGGTCTCCTAGTCTGAGGAAGGACGTTCTTGCTATTGAAGGAGTGCAGCGAAGGTTCAACAGACTGATTCCAGGGATGGCTGGGCTGTCATATGAGGAGAGACTGGATCAACTGGGCCTTTATTCACTGGAGTTTAGAAGAATGAGAGGGGATCTCATAGAAACATATTAAGATTCTGACGGGACTGGACAGGTTAGGTGCGGGAAGAATGTTCCCGATGTTGGGGAGGTCCAGAACCAGGGGACATAGTCTTAGGATAAGGGGTAGGCCATTTAGGACTGAGATGAGGAGAAACTTCTTCACTCAGAGAGTTGTTAACCTGTGGAATTCCCTGCTGCAGAGAGTTGTTGATGCCAGTTCACTGGATATATTCAAGAGGGAGTTAGATATGGCTCTTACGGTGAAGGGGATCAAGGGGTATGGAGAGAAAGCAGGAAAGGGGTACTGAAGGAATGATCAGCCATGATCTTATTGCATGGTGGTGCAGGCTCAAAGGGCCGAATGGCCTACTCCTGCACCTGTTTTTTTTTCTATGTTTACATGAACATCGGCTAAAACACCCAATTTCCTACCCTTGTGTGTTGTTAGTTGGTATGCTTGGAATAGGGTGAGGGTGAGTGTGAGGAGTGGCTACTGGGATGGGGAAGTGATAATATAGATAGAGAGGGATGGGTGGAGGTGCAAGGTAAGTTGGTGTAAGGATGTGCAGGTGTAGGATAGGGAAAGCAGAGTGATGAGGAAGTGATGAGAGGCACAGCAGGATAAGGTTGACTATGGCTGTGCAGTAACATTTCGCGATCCACTGAGATCATTGAAAGGTTTGCGCCACTGCAGCCTGGTCCTCCTGACGACATCCCTGCTTGTGCCCTCCTGTGTAATGTTCAACTAGGCTATGTTGTTCTTCTGCGGAGGTCTATTCTGCCCATCGGAAGGGAATAGAACCTCACTGCGTGTTGTGACTCCCTCCAGAAGCATCTGGAGGGAGTCATGGGTGAGCCTGGGTGCAGCCGTGCACCTTTGTTGCCAGGGTAAGAGATATCTCGATGAGGCTAAAAATAAACGTGGAAAAGGAGGCGGGATGCACCAGTTGTCATGGTCCATGTCGGAACCAAGGACATAGGGAAGAACAGGGAGGCGCTTCTGCTGAAGGAGTATCAGGAGTTTGGAGCTAAATTAAAAAGAAGAACCTCAAGGGTGGTAATCACAGGATTATTACCCGAGCCACGTGCTAATTGGCAAAGGGACAGACAGATCGGGAAGGTTAACACATAGCTAAAGGAATGGTTTGAGAAGGAGGGGTTCCATTTCATGGGACATTGATACCAGTACTGGGACAGAAGAGAACTGTACTGTTGGGACAGGTTTCACCTGAACTGGGTTCAGACCAAGGTCCTAGCAGAAAAGACAAATAGGGTGGTAGAAAGGATATTAAACTAATATATAAGGGGGCTCAGTCAGAAACAATAATAAAATGATAGTTTAAATATTTGAAAGGGGATAACAGGAGAGTTCAGGTCACAAACAGTGGTGTAGATATTCCAGGTGAAGGGAATACTAAAATAACTGAAGTAGTTGGAGCAGGAGTGACAAATAAGAAGCAATGCTGGGTTTTCCACTCTTTTGCGCATCTGTTTGCGATCCGGAGGGATGGTAAATGGTGCTTCTGGCCGGAACGCAGGGCATCCAGGTTTTAGCGCTCGGCCAGTAAATTAGGCTCCTGATTTGATGTGGCATAAAAACTTACCGCCCCGACCTCCAGTTTGACTGAGATCATGATGTCAATCGTCGTGCAACTATGCGCTAGTGCCCTGGATGGAAAATTCAGCCCTTACGACTCATTTAACGTCCGTCCCTGGAAACATCTGAAGAAACGGCATTTCCACAGTGCAGCAGGCGGCATTTTTAAATGGAGGGATGAGACTCCTACATCACAGGTCACATCATGCTGTGTGAAGCTCCGACTTGCAAACGGCACTTTTATCTGCCATTATAAGGTCAGTGAGAGAATTTAATGGGGGAATTACTATTTCGCCAGCGTATCATGCTGCTACTATTGGCAGGTGGCATCAAGATAGAAGAAAGGCTGCTGGCCATGTTGGGCCACGGATGAGGAGAGGCCGAAGACATCTGAGGAGGTGGCCTTACCCCCCCACGTTTTTACAGGCATCAATGCTCATACCTCCAGCTCTCTGAGAAGCAGTGTATGAGAAGGCTGCCATCCCCTACAGGCAGAACTGCAACCTTACAGCACCAGCAGGACCGCGCTTCCTGTCGCAGTGAAAGTGACTGTGGCGTTGGCCTTCTATGTCTCCGGCTCCTTTCAGGCAGCAGCAGGGGACATATGCAGTGTCTCTCAATACTCCACACATCGCTGCATTCACCACGTCACAAAGGCTCTGTATGTCCGCAGAACGGACTTCATAAAGTTCCCAATGAGCAGGGACAGAATTGCAGGCTTCGCGAGGGTTCAAGGAGCCATTGACTGCACACACATCACCTTGCGAGCTCCATTCGACACTGCAGAGGTATTCAGAAACCGAAAGGGATACCACTCCCTAAACGTACAGCTGCTGTGTGACCATACACAGCACATCCTCACATTAAATGCCCACTGTGATGTATGTAGCACTCAAATCACTGACTCCACACAGTCTGGTGTTGTAGTAACTGCTATGACCTTGGTCCTTTATTGTGTAACTCCAGAGTGCCCATCAGGTGTGGTGGGCAGCCTTTTATACTCTGTCTCGCAGGTACTTTCGGGTCTCCCACCACAGTGCCCCTTGTGGCGCACCATTGTAACTATACATTTAATGTACATGGACAATACACAACATCTCACTCCTCCCCCGCCCCCCAATTCCAAAAGCAAATTGCCGGTAACCTCGGCCTTGTTCGTCCTGGTTGATTTGTGAGTGTGAGTCCATGACCATCCACTTCCCTCTTCCCCCCCATGTAGAGATTATGCTTGCGATCCGGTGCAAGCATGTGGTATTTGCAGTCCTTACATGGGTGATACAAGTACACAAACATAATCTCCAGTAGAAAGCAGATACACATAGACAGTACATTTGTGTGATACATATAGATGCGTTGAAGAGTTATATCAAAAGGTTGCAGGTACACTGAACAGTTATTAAATCCCAGCTCCACTGGGTGAGGTATGGTGGCGGCATAATGCCCCTTTTTGCCCGAGGTAATGGGCTGCACTGAGACAGGGTATGGCAACTAGTACGTTGCCTCTGTTCTCAGAAAATAGTTGCCTTTGCGGCTTGTCTGCAGCCGCTGAACAATTGAATAAATCACATAAAATCAGAAATCACATTAATCCATTAGGCATGTTAGTCACAGATCCATTAACCCTTTTA
The DNA here is from genome assembly GCF_044704955.1 of Pristiophorus japonicus. NCBI lineage: Eukaryota > Metazoa > Chordata > Chondrichthyes > Pristiophoridae > Pristiophorus > Pristiophorus japonicus. The sequence goes on along the minus strand of NC_091983.1, from coordinate 120,381,888 downwards.
ACTGTGCATTGTGATATTAACTCTTTTCACCAATCATATCAATCATTTTAATCACAGTAATCATTTTGACTCACTCTTGCCCTTACAAAAGTCTCTTTGTGGGGACCGCCAACGGTGTAAGGCCCCTTTAAGACTCCCGGGTACATTTCCCTTTTATGTCACCATTTTTTTTTCCCACGAGGTTTCTACTGGGCGCCGCCATTTTAGGTGCTCTGCTGGTGCCTGCCTGCCTCTCTCTGCATAATTCTGCAAACTGCCGATTCACCGCTCCTCCCGCTGCAAACCCCGCGAATGGCCGCCTCTGCCCGTCAAAAGCTTTCTCTCTTCTTCAACTCAGTCGGCGCTGCTGCTGGTTCCAGCGCCTCTTTCTCACTCTCAGACTTTGCAGGAGAGAGTCGACGGCCGCCGCTGCTCTGCCCAACCCCACACACGTTTCCTTCGCTGCCATCCGATCCGAAGGTGGAGGCCTGCTCTGCCTGTGAACACGGGGGTTAGCGGTCTGTGGAGAAATGAAGTCTTCCCAGCTCCCATGGACCTTCCCCATCCATCTCCTGCTGAATAGCGACAGCCTATCGCCTGCAATGATCCACAAAGGTAAACCGTGCATCTCGCCACCGTGAGATACCTGCACATCCGCTCTGCCAAGAACAGGTATCAGTTCCTTGGTGTAGGTACGCAGCTTCGCCGTGACCGGGACCAGCTTGGGCCGTGCAGCTGGGTTGATCCACAGTTTATCAAAAGTTTCCTGACTCATCAGCGACTGAACCGACCCCGTGTCCACTTCCATACTCACTGGGACTCCGTTAATCTTGACTTCCATAACCACTGGGGCCGAATCATCAGTACATGTATACAGTCTGAATGCATCATCTTCTTCTACCTGGGGCTGGGATGCCCGTCGAGCCAAACTGCAATGCTCCTCGCGGGATAGCAGATCATCTACCATCTTCTCAGCCACATGGTGAGTCGTGTCTCTTTTGCATAGACGCTGAGGGTGGCCTTTCGTGTGGCAGGTATTGCACGTTTACTCCGCAAACCTGCTCCAGTGAGCCCCATGGCTTCCTCCGCAGTGCCAGCATGGTGCTACTCGATTAGCCCCCCTCGGCGGACTGAGTTCCAGGACCCTGAGGTCCGTGCTCCCTGCCCTGGGCGGAGCCACGTTCTACAGTTTTGTCCGTGACGGGCGCTATCCTATGAATAGTATCTGCCGGATTCGAGACCGTGTGGATCATCAGCTTGGTGCTGCAAGTCGAGATCATAAATGCCCGGCTGATGTTGATGACCTGCTGCAGGCTGACTGTAGGTTCAGTAGATAGCAGCTTGTGAAGGAGACCCTCATGGCCAATCCCCATAACAAAGACGTCTCGCAACGCCTCGTTAAGGTGTGTGCCAAAATCGCACGGCGCCGCGAGTCTCCTGATGTCCGCATCATATTTTCAGACATCCTAGCCCTCAGGTCTGCAATGGTGGTAGAATTTGTGCCTGGCCGAGAGGATGCTCTCCTTCGGTTTCAGTTGGTTACAAATGAGTTCAATCAGCTCCTCATATGACTTGTCCTTGGCGCTCGCGGGTGCCAGCAAATCCCTGAGGAGACGATAAACCTCATTGCCACAAGTGAACAGCAATATCGCCTTACGCTTCTCTATCAGTGCGTTCGTGTTCCCTGTCAGGTCGTTTGCTATAAAATAGTACTTGAGCCTTTCCGTAAAGGCATCCCAGTTATTACCCTCTGTGAAATCCTTTAGCGTGCCCAAAGTAGCCATGGTTGCGTGAAGAGCTCGTCCGTGTCCTCGTCGCCAATTTGTGATGTATGTAGCACTCAAATCACTGACTCCACACAGTCTGGTGTTATAGTAACTGCTGTGACCTTGGTCCTTTATTGTGTAACTCCAGAGTGCCCCTCAGGTGTGGTGGGCAGCTTTTTATACTCTGTCTCGCAGGTACTTTCGGATCTCCCACCACAGTGCCCCTTGTGGCGCACCATTATAACTATACATTTAATGTACATGGACAATACATAACACCCACAATCCAGGCAGCGCACATGATGCTTTCATCTTGTGTGAGAGCAGTGTCTCAAGAATGTTTCAGCGACCAAGAGAAGGACAGGGCTGGCTGATCGGGGATAAAGGATACGGCCTAGCCACCTGACTCATGATTCCCCTCCGCAACCCCACTACAGAAGCCGAACAGCGCTACAATGAGAGCCATGCAACTTCCCGCAACATCATCAAACAGACAAGTAGTGTGCTCAAGCAGCGCATCCGATGCCTGGACCACTCTGGAGGCTGCCTGCAATACTCCCCTCAACAGGTCTCCGAATTCATTGTCATGTGCTGCATGCTACACAATTTGGCCAGGAAATGCCAGTGGGGATTGCAGGCGCACCTCAGGAGGAGGAGGATGATGAAGAGGACCCCGGCAAGGCTCCAATTACACAGTCACCCCCTGTGTCCAGATGCTTCCGGAGCAATAGCCGCACATCGCCAGCTCATAGTTGAATGGAGGAAGCTGAGGGGTGCATCTAATACTGGCCATGCTATGTGCCACCATACAGGCATATCTACACTAAGCTTTTGAATGATACATACGACACCAACGTCAAAGAGTCAAAGTGAAAATTTTATCAAAAAAGTTACAAACAATCCACCCCCAACAAAACCAAACGAGATAATAAACCATCAGAACCAAACGATACAATAAGCAGCATTCTGCTGCAAGTAACTTTAAAACAAGAGCATTAAAAAACTATTTACAGACATTCTCATAATTTAGCAAGGCATCTGCAGAAGGCTGTCCCACCCTGAATGTGACTTGGCTTGAGATTTCCCCCCATTCCCTTCAGCTCCCTCCCACACCTCCTGCTCCTCCTCAATGAGTGCCTTTAGCAAGGCAGCTTGAGGGCTGCTGTGTCAGGGGGGCAGGCAGTGCAGACGCCCTGGACCAGCTCTGGGCCTGGAAGGTCCGGCTGTGGAATGCTGTGCCTCATCATTGGTGGAAGCAGTCATTGGTGTACCGTGTAGGGTGCAGGGTTGGAGAATCAATGGTGGTAGCCAGAATGCTGTCATCCTGAGGAAGGTCAACACCTTCCATTTCCTAGGAGCCACTGAGACACCGACAGGGCTGGGCCTTAACATCCAGAGTACAATGTATCTCCCCAACTTGCTGGCCTGCTCCAGCACAATCCCTTCCCCTTTGGACAGTGGGGAACACAGAGAGGATGGCACCAGTCATCGACCACATCACATCACCAAGCTGCAGCGTAGCTTGTGCCTGCGATTCGATCGATGCTGCAACATGATCAATGACACACACCACACACTCTGGAATGCCACTGTCACTGCTGGAGGCCACCTGCCTCTGTGAGTGGGCAATGATGGCCTCGCTGGAATCCTGAGTTGCACCGACAATGCGTGATGCTGCCTCCGCAAAAGTTGCAGAAAATTTGTTGATGCTCTCTGGAATCCGACCCAATGACCTCACGGTGCATGTCTGTGTTTTCCCTGGACATTTTCACCAAGTCCAGTTCCATGCCTGCCTGCTGTTGAGCAGACTGACTTTGCCGACTCATCCTCCGGAGAGCTGTCGTACTAGATTCCTCTCTTGCTGCACGTTGCTGTAGGCGACAGGGGCCAGGAGCTTCCAACGACTCAAAGCCAGGAAAATCGGGCTTGTCCCCAGATGTGCTTTGTTGTGACAGGCCAACTGGTGGGCTCTGAGGCTCAGGCACTGCAGTCTCCTCGTACGCTTCATCATCTCCCCCATGGCCTGATGTCAATGGCTCCCTAACGCCTGTCGCGATTGTGGCTATTCTTCTGCAAGCAGAAAACAACAGACGTGTGGTTAGCAGCAGAGTAGAGAGCAGGACCTTACTGGCCATAGACTGAGAACATAAGAACATAAGAACATAAGAATTAGGAACAGGAGTAGGCCATCTAGCCCCTTGAGCCTGCTCCACCATTCAACAAGATCATGGCTGATCTGGCTGTGGACTCAGCTCCACTTATCCGCCCGCTCCCCGTAACCCTTAATTCCCTTATTGGTTAAAAATCTATCTATCTGTGACTTGAATACATTCAATGAGCTAGCCTCAACTGCTTCCTTGGGCAGAGAATTCCACAGATTCACAACCCTCTGGGAGAAGAAATTCCTTCTCAACTCGGTTTTAAATTGGCTCCCCCGTATTTTGAGGCTGTGCCCCCTAGTTCTAGTCTCCCCTACCAGTGGAAACAACCTCTCTGCCTTTAACCTGTCTATCCCTTTCATGATTTTAAATGTTTCTATAAGATCACCCCTCATCCTTCTGAACTCCAACGAGTAAAGACCCAGTCTACTCAATCTATCATCATAAGTAATCCCCTCATCTCCGGAATCAGCCGAGTGAATCATCTCTGTACCCCCTCCAAAGCCAATATATCCTTCCTTAAGTAAGGTGACCAAAACTGCACGCAGTACTCCAGGTGCGGCCTTACCAATACCCTATACAGTTGCAGCAGGACCTCCCTGCTTTTGTACTCCATCCCTCTCACAATGAAGGCCAACATTCCATTTGCCTTCCTGATTACCTGCTGCACCTGCAAACTAACTTTTTGGGATTCATGCACAAGGACCCCCAGGTCCCTCTGCATCTCAGCATGTTGGAATTTCTCCCCATTCAAATAATATTCCCTTTTACTGTTTTTTTTCCCAAGGTGGATGACCTCACACTTTCCGACATTGTATTCCATCTGCCAAACCTTAGCCCATTTGCTTAACCTATCCAAATCTCTTTGCAGCCTCTCTGTGTCCTCTACACAACCCGCTTTCCCACTAATCTTTGTGTCATCTGCAAATTTTGTTACACTACACTCTGTCCCCTCTTCCAGGTCATCTATGTATATTGTAAATAGTTGTGGTCCCAGCACCGATCCCTGTGGCACACCACTAACCACCGATTTCCAATCCGAAAAGGACCCATTTATCCCGACTCTCTGCTTTCTGTTCGCCAGCCAATTCTCTATCCATGCTAATACATTTCCTCTGACTTCTGCAGTAACCTTTTGTGTGGCACCTTATCGAATGCCTTTTGGCAATCTAAATACACCACATCCATCGGTACACCTCTATCCACCATGCTCGTTATATCCTCAAAGAATTCCAGTAAATTAGTTAAACATGATTTCCCCTGCATGAATCCATGTTGCGTCTGCTTGATTGCACTATTCCTAACTAGATGACCCGCTATTTCTTCCTTAATGATAGTTTCAAGTGAGGGCAGTAGAGCCAACAGCATTATCTGTAATTAAAGAGCTTGTAAGCCAAAATGTCAGCCCATCTAAGACCACAGCAAAATCATCCCAGTTCCACTCAGAGTAACCAATGATGGTTTAAATCGTTGGCCTTTCTTCCTGTGTCCACGAAGTTTGCATATTGGACAATAACACAAGACACAAAAAAACTTGTTTAAACAAAGAACAACTGGCCACCACGCCAAAATATTTGGTGGCCACCAACACCATTTTAAACCCTTGGTTCCAATTGGCTCTTGGCCCCCTTGCCCACCCATGGCCACAGTCCTGACTTTTCTCCCAGTTCACTGGCATTCCAGCAAATTCTGTGCCCAGGGCCTGGTACAATTGTGCAACTTTAAAAAAGCATCACACGACTGGAAAAATGTTTTTGGGTTCAAGTGCATTATCCGACGCATCACTAGAAACACACACTCCAGAAACAGGGTCTACATATTGCATAGGGCAGACTGGGGGAAGGAAAAAAAAATGACGTGGGTTAGAACTCCCTGCCCAGGGCAAATGCGGACAGTGCTCAACGGAGTTCCGGCCATCGCTCCTGCTGTAGCTGCCCACGCTCCAATCAGCGACCTGGATTATGGTGACGTCCAATTCAGTCGCACTCTTCTTAGCCGTCGCTCTCCAGCACGCGCTGTACCTTGAAGTGATATGCTCCTTTGAAGGCTGCGACCTGCTGATGGTTCTTGCAGGTCGGGGCCGTCGCGCCGAATGCCGGGCCGCACGCCACTCCCCCGAAGGCCCTGACCCGCCGATTAGCGAGGGCCCAGGGACAGCACGGGGCAGCACGGGGCAGCCCACACTGCAATATGTGTGCGCACTAGGTCAGTGCAGCAGAGCTGGTCTCCAGTTGTCTTGGTTAATCCTTGCCACTAGACCAAGGCCTAGCTCTGTCAAGCCCGTGTGGTGGCTGGTGTGCAACGGCCACCACACGTTAAAAAAATCCATGCACAGGCATCTTCCACCCTTCACGATGTAGTTCGGAATCTGGAATATTCGGTCCTTCATTGAAACATCTGTGAACTCATCCCTTTTTGGCGTGGAAGCAAGTCATCTTTGAAAAGAGGGACCACATATGATGATGATGAGGGGGCAGGGTGAGAGCAGGTAGGTGGCATTGCATATGTACATGTGAAGGCATCACGCCACTTCATAATATGTCTCAATTAAGTCACATCAGTCGCTCAACCATTTACATACGCTCACTACCTGAAGGGGCCTCAGTATCGCTGGTGCTCCATTGAGGACGGACACTTGTTCCTCCACATCTGTTAAATCGAAGAGCTGAGGCAGACTCCCGCCTGTCCGATGCTGCTCATGTCTGTTGTGTGAGAGCGCCACCTGCAATGAGAAAAATAGGAAGTGTTCAGAAAGGGTACATCTCCTGTTGTGCCACATATGCATACTATAGTTCAAAAGCTCAGACTGTGTGGATGTGCAAATGTCTTCACTTCAATCTGTGTGGATGTTGCATGAGCTTTGTGAGCGATTGGTAGGAGGTGAGAGGCAGGTAGCATAGGGGCTTCAGGTTTATGAAACCCATACCAGCAGTGGGAGTGTATTGCGAGGATGGTTCTCAATGATTAGGGAACACAAGAATAGTAAGAAATTATATTGGCTCAAATGATAAGGGTGTTCAAACAGTTTGGGTGGAGATAAGGAACAATAAGAGGTAAAAGTCACTGGTGGGCGTAGTCTATAGGCCCCCAAACAGTAGCAACTCTGTTGTTTAGAGCATAAACCAGGAAATAGTGGCAGCTTGTAAAAAGGGAACAGCAATAATCATGGGTGATTTTAACCTCCATATTGATTGGACAAATCAAATTTGTCAGGGTAGCCTTGAGGAGGAGTTCATAGAGTGCGTAAGGGACAGGTTTCTTGAGCAGTATGTAACGGAAACAACCAGGGGCAGGCTATCGTTGATCTGGTCCTGTGTAATAAGACAGCATTAATAAACAATCTCCTAGTAAAAGATCCCCTCGGAATGAGTGATCATAGCATGATTGAATTTCAAATTCAGATGGAGGGTGAGAAAGTTGAATCTCTAACCAGCGTACTACGCTTAAATAAAGGAGACGATGAAGGTATAAGGGCAGAGTTTGGTAAAGTGGATTGGGAAAATAGATTAGAATGTAGGATGGTTGATGAATGTAGGATGTAGGATGGTGTACATTTAAGAAGATATTTCACAACTCTCAAGAAAAATATATTCCAGTGAGGAGGAAAGGGTGTAAGAGAAAAGGTAGCCATCTGTGGCTAACTAAAGAAATAAAGGACAATATCCAATTAAAAACAAGGGCATACAAAGGGGCCAAAACTAGTAGAAGACTGGGAAGCTTTTGAAAGCCAGCATAGAATGACTAAAAAAAATTTTAAGAAAGGGAAGATAGACTTTGAAAGTGAAGTAGCGCAAAATGTAAAACAAATAGCAAGAGCTTCTATAGGTATATAAAAAGGAAAAGAATGGCTAAAGTAAATGTTGGTCCCTTAGAGGACGAGACTGGGGAATTAGTAATGGGGAACATGGAGATGGCAGAAACTCTGAATAAATACTTGGTATCAGTCTTTACAGTAGAGGACACTAACAATATTCCAACAGTGGATAGTCTAGGGGCTATAGGGGGGGGGAGGAATTTAACACAATCACAATCACGAAGGAGGTGGTACTCAGAATGATAATGGGACTAAAGACAGATAAATCCCCTGGACCTGGTGGCTTGCATCCTAGGGTCTTAAGAGAAGTAGCGGTAGGGATTGCAGATGCTCTGGTTGTAATTTACCAAAATTCCCTGGATTCTGGAGAGGTCCCAGCAGATTGGAAATCTGAAAATGTAATGCCCCTATTTTAAAAAGGAGGCAGACAAAAAGCGGGAAACTATAGACAGAAAGGAGATGAGGAAAAGTGGAGTGCAGAGAACAAAAAGGGCCACTGTACAGCAAAATTCTAAAAGGACAGAGGGCGTTAAAAAAACAAGCCTAAAGGCTTTGTGTCTTAATGCAAGGAGTATCCGCAATTAGGTGGATGAATTAACTGTGCAAATAGATGTTAACAAATATGATGTGATTGGGATTACGGAAATGTGGCTCCAGGATGATCAGGGCTGGGAACTCAACATCCAGGGGTATTCAAAATTCAGGAAGGATAGAATAAAAGGAAAAGGAGGTGGGGTAGCATTGCTGGTTAAGGAGGAGATTAAGGCAATAGTTAGGAAGGACATTAGCTTGGATGATGTGGAATCTATATGGATAGAGCTACAGAACACCAAAGGGCAAAAAACGTTAGTGGGAGTTGTGTACAGACCTCCAAACAGTAGTAGTGATGTTGGGGAGGGCATCAAACAGGAAATTAGGAGTGCATGCAATAAAGGTGCAGCAGTTATAATGGGTGACTTTAATATGCACATAGATTGGGTTAACCAAACTGGAAGCAATACGGTGGAGGAGGATTTCCTGGAGTGCATAAGGGATGGTTTTTTAGACCAATATGTCGAGGAACCAACTAGGGGGGAGGCCATCTTAGACTGGGTGTTATGTAATGAGAGAGGATTAATTAGCAATCTCGTTGTGCGAGGCCCCTTGGGGAACAGTGACCATAATATGGTGGAATTCTGCATTAGGATGGAGAATGAAACAGTAAATTCAGAGACCATGGTCCAGAACTTAAAGAAGGTTAACTTTGAAGGTATGAGGCGTGAATTGGCTGGGATGGATTGGCGAATGATACTTAAGGGGTTGACTGTGGATGGGCAATGGCAGACATTTAGAGACCGCATGGATGAACTACAACAATTGTACATTCCTGTCTGGCATAAAAATAAAAAAGGGAAGGTGGCTCAACCGTGGCTATCAAGGGAAATCAGGGATAGTATTAAAGCCAAGGAAGTGGCATACAAATTGGCCAGAAATAGCAGCGAACCTGGGGACTGGGAGAAATTTAGAACTCAGCAGAGGAGGACAAAGGGTTTGATTAGGGCAGGGAAAATGGAGTATGAGAAGAAGCTTGCAGGGAACATTAAGACGGATTGCAAAACTTTCTATAGATATGTAAAGAGAAAAAGGTTAGTAAAGACAAATGTAGGTCCCCTGCAGTCAGAATCAGGGGAAGTCATAACGGGGAACAAAGAAATGGCGGACCAATTGAACAAGTACTTTGGTTCGGTATTCACGAAGGAGGACACAAACAACCTTCCGGTTATAAAAGGGGTCGGGGGGTCTAGTAAGGAGGAGGAACTGAGGGAAATCCTTATTAGCCGGGAAATTGTGTTGGGGAAATTGATGGGATTGAAGGCCGATAAATCCCCAGGGCCTGATGGACTGCATCCCAGAGTACTTAAGGAGGTGGCCTTGGAAATAGTGGATGCATTGACAGTCATTTTCCAACATTCCATTGACTCTGGATCAGTTCCTATAGAGTGGAGGGTAGCCAATGTAACCCCACTTTTTAAAAAAGAAGGGAGAGAGAAAACAGGGAATTATAGACCGGTCAGCCTGACATCGGTAGTGGGTAAAATGATGGAATCAATTATTAAAGATGTCATAGCAGTGCATTTGGAAAGAGGTGACATGATAGGTCCAAGTCAGCATGGATTTGTGAAAGGGAAATCATGCTTGACAAATCTTCTGGAATTTTTTGAGGATGTTTCCAGTAAAGTGGACAAGGGAGAACCAGTTGATGTGGTATATTTGGACTTTCAGAAGGCGTTCGAGAAGGTCCCACACAAGAGATTGATGTGCAAAGTTAGAGCACATGGGATTGGGGGTAGTGTGCTGACATGGATTGAGAACTGGTTGTCAGACAGGAAGCAAAGAGTTGGAGTAAATGGGTACTTTTCAGAATGGCAGGCAGTGACTAGTGGGGTACCGCAAGGTTCTGTCCTGGGGCCCCAGCTGTTTACACTGTACATTAATGATTTAGATGAGGGGATTAAATGTAGTATCTCCAAATTTGCGGATGACACTAAGTTGGGTGGCAGTGTGAGCTGCGAGGAGGATGCTGTGAGGCTGCAGAGCGACTTGGATAGGTTAGGTGAGTGGGCAAATGCATGGCAGATGAAGTATAATGTGGATAAATGTGGTAAAAACAGAGAGACAGACTATTGTCTGAATGGTGACAGATTAGGAAAAGGGGAGGTGCAAAGAGACCTGGGTGTCGTGGTACATCAGTCATTGAAGGTTGGCATGCAGGTGCAGCAGGCGGTTAAGAAAGCAAATGGCATGTTGGCCTTCATAGCAAGGGGATTTGAGTACAGGGGCAGGGAGGTGTTGCTACAGTTGTACAGGGCATTGGTGAGGCCACACCTGGAGTATTGTGTACAGTTTTGGTCTCCTAACCTGAGGAAGGACATTCTTGCTATTGAGGGAGTGCAGCGAAGGTTCACCAGACTGATTCCCGGGATGACGGGACTGACCTATCAAGAAAGACTGGATCAACTGGGCTTGTATTCACTGGAGTTCAGAAGAATGAGAGGGGACCTCATAGAAACATTTAAAATTCTGACGGGGTTAGACAGGTTAGATGCAGGAAGAATGTTCCCAATGTTGGGGAAGTCCAGAACCAGAGGTCACAGTCTAAGGATAAGGGGTAAGCCATTTAGGACCGAGATGCGGAGGAACTTCTTCACCCAGAGAGTGGTGAACCTGTGGAATTCTCTACCACAGAAAGTTGTTGAGGCCAATTCACTAAATATATTCAAAAAGGAGTCAGATGAGGTCCTTACTACTAGGGGGATCAAGGGGTATGGCGAGAAAGCAGGAATGGGGTACTGAAGTTGAATGTTCAGCCATGAACTCATTGAATGGCGGTGCAGGCTAGAAGGGCCGAATGGCCTACTCCTGCACCTATTTTCTATGTTTCTATGTTTCTATGACCAGTTAGCCTAACATCTCTGGTTGGGAAAATGTTGGAGTCCATTAATAAAGAAGCAGTAGCAGGACATTTGGAAAAGCAAAATTCGGTCAGACAGAGTCAGCATGGATTTATGAAGGGGAAGTCATGTTTGACAAATTTGCTGGAGTTCTTTGAGGATGTAACGAACAGGGTGGATAAAGGGGAACCAGTGGATGTGGTGTATTTGGACTTCCAGAGGGCATTTGACAAGGTGCCACATAAAAGGTTACTGCACAAGATAAAAATTCACGGGGTTGGGGATAATATATGAGCATGAATAGAGGATTGGCTAACTAACAGAGAACAGAGAGTTGGGATAAATGGTTCATTCTCTGGTTGGCAAGCAGTAGTGGGATGCCGCAGGGATCAGTGCTGGGACCCCAACTATTTATAATCTATATTGACAACTTGGAAGAAGGGACTGAGTGTAACGTAGCCAAGTTTGCTGATGATACAAAGATGGGAAGAAAAGCAATGTGTGAAGAGGACACAAAAAATCTGCAAAAGGACATAGACAGGCTAAGTGAGTGTGCAAAAATTTGGCAGATGGAGTATAATGTTGGAAAGTGTGAGGTCATACACTTTGGCAGAAAAAATTAAGGAGCAAGTTATTATTTAAATGGAGAAAGATTGCAAAGTGCCGCAGTACAGCGCGACCTGGGGGTACTTGTGCATGAAACACAAAAAGATAGTATGCAGGTACAGCAAGTGATCAGGAAGGACAATGATATCTTGGCCTTTATTCCAAAGGGGATGGAGTATAAAAGCAGGGAAGTCTTGCGACAGCTATATAAGGTATTGGTGAGGCCACACCTGGAATACTGCATGCAGTTTTGGTTTCCATATTGACGAAAGGATATACTTGCTTTGGAGGCAGTTCAAAGAAGGGTCACTAGGTTGATTCCAGGGATGAGGGGGTTGAGTTATGAGGAAAGGTTGAGTAGGTTGGACCTCTACTCATTGGAATTTAGAAGAATGAGAGGTGATCTTACTGAAACGTATAAGATTATGAGGGCACTTGACAAGGTGGATGCAGAGAGGATGTTTCCACTGATGGGGGAGTCTAGAACTAGAGGGCACGATCTTAGAATAAGGGGCCACCCATTTAAAATAGAGATGAGGAGAAATTTCTTCTCTCAGAGGGTTGTAAATCTGTGGAATTCGCTGCCTCAGAGAGCTGTGGAAGCTAGGACATTGAATAAATTTGACAGAAATAGACAGTTTCTTAAACAATAGGGGGATAAAGGGTTATGGGGAATGGGCAGGGAAGTGAAGCTGAGTCCATGATCAGATCAGCCATGATCTCATTGAATTGCAGAGCAGGCTCGAGGGACCGTATGGCCTTCTCCTGTTCCTATTTCTTATGTTCTTATGTAAGAAATACGAGCAGAAGTAGGCCATTTGACCCCTCGAGCCTGCTCCGCCATTTAATAAGATCATGGCTGATCTGATCATGGACTCAGCTCCATTTCTCTGCCCGCTCCCCATAACCCTTTATTCCCTCGTCGCTCAAAAATCTGTCTATCTTTGCCTTAAATATATTCAATGCCCCAACCTCCACAGCTCTCTGGGTCAGAGAATTCCACAGATTTACTACCCTCTGAAAGAAGAAACTCCTCCTCATCTCAGTTTTAAATAGGCAGCCCCTTATTCTGAGACATAGACCCCTAGTTTTAGTTTCCCCTATGAGTGGAAATATTCTCTCTGCATCCACCTTGTCAAGCCCCCTCATTATCTTAAATGTTTCGGTAAGATCACCTCTCATTCTTCTGAACTTCAATGAGTATAGGCCCAACATACTCAACCTATCTTCATAAGTCAACCCCCTTTTCTCTGGAATCAACCTTGTGAATCTTCTCTGAACATCCTCCAATGCAAGTATATCCTTCCTTAAATACGGAGACCAAAACTGCACACAGTACTCCAGGTGTGACCTCACCACTACCCTGTGCAGTTGTAGCAGGACTTCTCTGCTTTTATACTTTATTCCCCTTGCAATAAAGACAAACATTCAATTTGCCTACCTGATTACTTGCTGAACCTGCATACTACCTTTTTGTGCTTCATGCACAAGGACCCCCAGGTCCCTGTGTACTACGGCACTTTGCAATTTTTCTCCATTTAAATTATAATCTGCTTTTCTATTTTTTCTGCCAAAGTGGATAACCTCACATTTTCCCACATTATACTCCATCTGCTAAATTTTTGCCCACTCACTTAGCCTGTCTTTTTCCCTTTGCAGATTTTTTGTGTCCTCCTCACAATTTGCTTTCCCACCCATCTTTGTATCATCAGCAAACTTGGCTACATTACACTCAGTCACTTCATCCAAGTCATTAATTTTGATTGTATAAATAGTTGAGGCCCCAGCACCAATCCCTGCGGCACCCCACTAGTTACTGTTTGCCAACCGGAAAATGACCCGTTTATCCCGACTCTGTTTTCTGTTCGTTAGCCAATCCTCAATCCATGCTAATATATTATCCCCAACCCTGTGAACTTTTATCTGATGCAGTAACCTTTTATTTGGCACCTTATTGAATGCCTTCTGAAAATCCAAATACACCAAGTCCACTAGTTTCCCCTTATCCACCCTGCTCATTACATCTTCAAAGAACTCCAGCAAATTTGTCAAACATGAGTTCCCTTTCATAAAACCAAGCTGGCTCTGCTTGATTGAATTATGCTTTTTCAAATGTCCCACTACTGCTTCCTTAATAATGGACTCCAGCATTTTCCCAGCGACAGATGTTAGGCTAACCAGTCTATAGTTTGTTGCATTCCATCTGCCTCCTTTTTTAAATAGTGGCGTTACATTTGCGGTTTTCCAATCTGCTGTGACCTCTCCAGAATCCAGGCAATTTTGGTAGATTACAACCAATGCATCCACTATCTCTGCAGCCACTTCTTTTAGGACCCCAGAATGCAAGCCTCAAGGTCCAGGGGACTTGTCCGCTTTTAGTCCCATTATTTTACTTCTTTAGTGATAGTAATTGTATTAAGTTCCTCCCTCCCTATAGCCCTTGATTTTCCCCTATTGGGATGTTTTTAGTGTCTTCTACTGTGAAGACCGATACAAAATATTTGTTCAAAGTCTCTGCCATTTCCCTGTTCCCCATTATTAATTCCCCAGTCTCATCCTCAAGGGGACCAACATTTATTTAAGCCATTCTTTTCCTTTTTAGATACCTGTAGAAACTCTTACTATCTGTTTTTATATTTTGTGCTAGTTTACTTTCATAATCTATCTTTCCTCTCTGTCATTTTTTTAGTCATTCTTTGCTGGCTTTTAAAAGTTTCCCAATTCTCTGGCCTCTCACTAGTCTTGGCCACATTGTATGCTATTATTTTCAATTTAATACCATCCCTTATTTCTTTAGTTAGCCATAGATGGTTATCCCTTCTCTTACAGCCTTTCCTTTTCATAGTTTTGTTGAGAGTTTAGAAATATCTCCTTAAATGTTTGCCACTGCTCATCAACCGTCCCACACTTTAATCTATTATCCCAGTCCACTTTAGCCAACTCTGCCTTCATACCTTTGTAATCTCCTTTATTTATGCTTAGGACACTGTTTAGAGATCCAACTTTCTCACCCTCAAACTGAATTTGAAATTCAACTATGTTATGGTCACTCATTCCTAGAGGATTCTTTACTAGGAGTTTGTTTATTATCCTGTCGCATTACACAGTACCAGATCTAAGATAACTTGTTCTCTGGTTGGTTCTGCAATGTACTGTTCAAGGAAGCTATCCCGGATACGCTCTATGAACTCTTCCTCAAGGCTACTTTGACCAAATTGCTTTTTCCAATCAACATGAAGGTTAAAACCGCCCATGATTATTGCCATTCCTTTTTTACAAGCCTCCATTATTTCTTGAACAAGAGGGTATGTGCATCCTTAATTAAGAGACAATGGTTGTAGAAGTCAGTCTTCAGCTTTCTGATGCATTGTGAAACCCCACACCACAGGCTGGAAGACTTTCAGAATGGGCAGATACACGAAAGACTTCAAATCATGTCTTACAGTCATATTGAAAGGAAAGCAGGCATATATAAATTTGAAGGGTACTTGTTGTGTATCTGTAAAGCATGCACTCCCATGTTCCGCCACCAGGGAGCTCATCCACTGAAGTCCCAAGAGATCCCAGCATCCCTTGGGAGCACTGTATATAAGACGGCCCCTAAGGCCTGTTACTCAATCTGGAGTGTCTTATTAAAGACTGAGGTCACTGTTACTTTAACTTCCCTGTGTGCAGCCTCATCTGTGTTAAGAACACAATAATTGGCGATGAGAATACGAATCCAACGCAAAAATGCAGCAAACTGTGGGCACCCTGGAGAAGTTCTCGGAGGGTGAGGACTGTGAAGCCTATGTCGAACGGCTAGACCAGTACGTTGTAGCCAGCGAGCTGGACGGAGAAGGAAGCGCTGCAAAAAGGAGAACGGTCCTCCTCACAGTCTGTGGGGCACCTACCTACAGCCTCATGAAGAATCTTCTGGCTCCGGTGAAACCCACAGAAAAGTCATATGAGGAGCTGTGTACACTGGTTCGGGAGCATTTTAACCCAAGGGAGAGCATTCTGATGGCGAGATATCGGTTCTACACGTGCCAGCGATCTGAAGGTCAGGAAGTGGCGAGCTAAGCCGAGCTAAGGCGACTTGCAGGACAATGTGAGTTTGATGGCTACCTGGAGCAAATGCTCAGAGACTTTTTTGTACTGAGCATTGGCCACGACACCATCCTATGAAAACTTTTGACTGTAGAGACACCGACCCTCAGTAAGGCCATTGCGACAGCACAGGCGTTTATGTCCATCAGTGATAATACTAAACAAATCTCTCAGCACACAAGTGCTAGCAATGTTCATAAATTAACTTGAACTGTGTTTGCGAGCAGAAATGTACAGGGCAGAACCCATGAGTCTGCAACTGCCAGCAGGCCTCAGGTGACCCAGATGACTCAGAGTCCCCAACAAAGGATGAATGCAAGGCAATTCACACCTTGTTGGTGTTGTGGAGGCTTCCATTCAGCCGATTCATGCCACTTTAAAGGGTATGTTTGCAAGAGCTATGGAACAATGGGGCACCTCCAATGAGCTTGCAAACGAGCTGTAAGCTCTGCAAAACCTGCTAACCACCACGTGACAGAGGAAGATCAGTCCATGATGGATCAAAGCAATTTCGAGCCTCAGAGAGAGGAGGCAGATGCTGAAGTACACAGGGTGCACACATTTTCGAAGAAATGTCCACCTATAATGCTAAACATAAAATTGAATGGCTTACCCGTAGCCATGGAACTGGACACTGGCGCGAGCCAATCCATCATAAGTAAAAAGATGTTTGAGAGACCGTGGTGCAACAAGGCATTCAGACCAGCCCTGAGCCCCATCCACATAAAACTGAGAATGTAAACCAAAGAGCTTATCACTGTCCTGGGCAGCGCCATGGTCAAGGTCATCTACGACGGCACGGTGCACGAACTGCCACTCTGGATTGTTCCGGGCGATGGCCCCACACTGCTTGGAAGGAGCTGGCTGGGCAAAATCCACTAGAACTGGGATGACATCCGAACACTATAACATGCCGATGAGGCTTCATGTACCCAGGTTCTTCACAAATTTCCTTCCCTTTGCATTGGAAACTTTTCCAGGGTGAAGGTGCGGATCCACTTGGTTCCAGAGGCATGACCCATTCACCACAAGGCGCGAGCGGTACCTCATATGATGAGGGAGAGAATGGAAATCGAGCTGGACAGGCTGCAATGCGAGGGCATCATCTCCCCAGTAGAATTCAGCGAGTGGGCCAGCCCGATTGTTCCAGTACTCAAAAGTAATGGCACGGTCAGGATTTGCGGCGATTATAAAGTAACTATTAATCGTTTCTCGCTACAGGACCAATACCCGCTACCTAAGGCAGACGACATATTTGCGATGCTGGCTGGAGGCAAGATGTTCACCAAGCTCGACCTGACTTCGGCCTACATGATGCAGGAGCTGGAGGAGTCTTCAAAGGGCATCACCTGCATCAACACACACAAGGGACTGTTCATCTACAGTAGATGCCCGTTTGGAATTTGGTCGGCTGCAGCGATTTTCCAGAAAAACATGGAGAGCCGAATCAAGTCAGTACCACACACGGTGGTCTTTCAGGATGACGAAATATTGGTCACAGGTCGGGACACCGCCGAGCACCTACAAAACCTGGAGGAGGTCCTCCAGCGACTTGATCGTATCGGGCTGCGGCTGAAGAGGTCGAAATGCGTCTTTATGGCAACAGAAGTGGAGTTTTTGGCGAGAAAGATCGCGGCGGACGGCACTCGGCCCACAGACGCCAAGACAGAGGCCATCAGGCATGCGCCCAGGCCACAGAATGTCACGGAGCTGCGGTCGTTCCTGGGACTCCTCAACTATTTTGGTAACTTCCTAGCGGGGTTAAGCACCCTTTTAGAGCCCCTACATGTGTTATTGCGCAAAGGTGAAAACTGGGTATGGGGAAAAAAAACAAGTAATTGCTTTTGAGAAAACCAGAAACATTTTATGCTCCAACAAGCTGCTTGTGTGGTATAACCCGTGTAAAAGACTTATGCTAGCATGTGACGCATCGTCGTACAGAGTCAGATGTGTATTACAACAAGCTAACGTTGCGGGGAAGTTGCAACCTGTCGCCTATGCTTCCAGGAGCTTGTCTAAAGCCATGAGGGCCTACAGCATGATTGAGAAAGAGGCATTAGCGTGTGTGTTCGGGGTAAAGAAAATGCATCAGTACCTGCTGGAAACTGATTACAAGCCCCTCACATCCCTGTTCGCTGAAAACAAGGGGATAAATATTAATGCCTCAGCCCGCATACAAAGGTGGCCACTCGCGCTATCAGCATATAACAATACCATCCGCCACAGGCCAGGCACCGAGAACTGTGCGGATGCTCTCAGTCGGCTACCATTGCCCACCACAGGGTGGAAATGGCGCAGCCTGCAAACTTGTTGATGATGGCGCAGCCCGCAGACTTGTTGATGGTCATGGAAGCGATTGAAAATGATAAATCACCTGTCACGGCCCGCCAGATTAGGTCTTGGACCAGCCAAGATCCTCTGCTGTCCCTAGTAAAAAACTGTGTACTGCATGGTAGCTGGGCCAGCATCCCCGTTGAAATGCAAGAGCCAATCAAGCCGTTCCAGCGGCAAAAGGACAAGCTGTCCATTCAGGCAGACTGCCTGTTGTGGGGTAACCGCGTAGTGCTACCCAAAAATGGCAGGGAGACATTCATCTCGGGTCTCCACAGCACACACCCGGGTATAGTAGTGATGAAAGCGATAGCCAGATCCCATGTGTGGTGGCCCGGTATCAACTCTGACTTAGAGTCCTGTGTACGGCAATGCAGCGTGTGTGCTCAGTTGAGCAACGCGCCCAGAGAGGCACCACGAAGTTTGTGGTCCTGGCCCTCCAGACCATGGTCGAGGATTCATGTCGACTATGCGGGCCCGTTTCTCGGTAAAATGTTCCTGGTGCTGGTGGATGCTTTTTCAAAATGGATTGAATGTGAAATAATGTCGGGAAGCACCGCCACTGCCACCATTGAAAGCCTGAGGGCCATGTTTGCCACCCACGGCCTGCCTGACATACTGGTCAGTGACAACGGGCCATGTTTCACCAGTGCCGAATTTAAAGAATTCATGACCCACAATGGGATCCAGCATGTCACCTCGGCCCCGTTTAAACCAGCCTCCAATGGGCAGGCAGAGCGGACAGTACAAACCATCAAACAGAGCCTTAAACGAGTCACAGAAGGCTCACTCCAAACCCGCCTGTCCCGAGTACTGCTCAGCTACCGCATGAGACCCCACTCACTCACAGGGCTGTCCCCGGCTGAGCTACTCATGAAAAGGACACTTAAACCAGACTCTCGCTGGTTCAACCCAACCTGCATGATCAGGTAGAGAGCAGGCAGCAGCAACAAAATGTAAACGATGGTCGCGCCACTGTGTCACGGGAAATTGATCTGAATGACCCTGTGTATGTGCTAAACTATGGACATGGTCCCAAGTGGATCACGGGCACGGTGATAGCTAAAGAAGCGAATAGGGTGTTTGTCGTCAAACTAGACAATGGACAAATTTGCAGAAAGCACCTGGACCAAACGAGGCTGCGGTTCAGAGACTGACCTGAACAACCCACAGCAGACACCACCTTTTTCGAACCCACAAAACACAAAGAATCAACGACACCACGCCGGACCAGGAAATCGAACCCATCACGCCCAACAGCCCAGCAAGGCCAGGCTCACCTAGCAGCCCTACAGGGCCAACAACATGCCAGCCCAGTGAGGGCACAGCCAACACACCAGAACAGACATTTGTACCGAGGCGGTCAACCAGGGAAAGAAAGGCTCCCGACCGTCTCACCTTGTAAATAGTTTTCACTTTGACTTTGGGGCGGGAGTGATGTTGTGTATCTGTAAAGCATGCACTCCCATGTTCCACCACCAGGGAGCTCATCCCCTGAAGTCCCAAAGGATCCCAGCATCACTTGGGAGCACTGTATATAAGCCGGCCCCTAAGGCCTGCTCCTCACACTGGAGTGTCTTATTAAAGACTGAGGTCACTGTTACTTTAACCTCCCTGTGTGCAGCCTCATCTGTGTTAGGAACACAACAGTACTCACCCTCACAACGCAGGTAAGGTCGTTGAACTTTTTGTGGCATGGGTGCCAGTTCTGGCAACCGTATTTGCCACAGGCACTTCCTGGGCAATTTCAAACCATAAACTTTTCAAAATTGTTGGCAGCGGTCTTCCTCCCCCAACCAGATGGAGTGATGTCCACCTCCTCTCTACTGCCTGGACTAAGGGCTCAGCATTCTCTGTTGAAAAATGACTGGCATGCTACCTGCCTTCCTGCTGCTCCATCACTGCAGATGTGCCAGCGATCAGGCAGGTCATCTGTGCATGCACAGAGGAAGTCGCCGCTCCCTGAAATAATGTCTGTGCCTGGAAAAACAAAAACGCGACTCAGCATGCGCAAAATGGCCACCTCTTTTAACGCCGCAATTTGCGGCTAGGGCGAAAAGGTCTGTTGTGCAATGCCTGATTTGATGCCCCCGATCATGGATCCTCAGTTTTTGCCAAAATTCCCAGTCGAAACGCAAATCTTTTTCAGGCTGTATCGGGACTGCCCTGCTGCGAGTAGCTCCACGAAATCGGGAAAGCCGAAAATCCAGCCCATGTTAAGTTGAATGGTGCATTAAAGGCAGCATCAGGGCAGAAGAACAAGTTTGCAACTCTTGACCAAATAAGACACTAACACACAGACTATAAGAAATAAATTGAGTGAATTTAGAGTCTCAAATACAGCTTAGAGGGCGTGTCATGGTGGCCATTACAGAGACATGGCTGCAAGTCAGTCATGTTTGGGAGTTAAATATTCCAGATTATAAGGTCTTTAAAAAGGATAGGGAAATTGGAAGAGGAGGAGAGGTAGCCTTATTGATCGGAGGTTTCCTTCGGACGAATGTCTCCGACCCGAGAAGTTTTTACAAAATTACCTGGTGGTCCCGGAGGCACCTGTGATTGCGGAGGGAGACCTTCTCTTCCTGCGCTTCGGAGCGCGCCCCATTCCTCGAGGTTCACACCAAGAGGTGGAGTCACGTGTGACTGGACAACCAATGGGTACAGTATTCTCATTGATCGCAATGAGAACTCCGTATTTCCAAGTTCTTATTGCTATCAATGAGGAAAAAAAACACAAAACACAATAAACACAACATGAAATATAAAAAAAACACCTCACATAATTAAAAATAAAGTTAGTTTTGGAAAAAATATATACTTTTTGGATTTTTAAAAAAGTGTTTTAATATGTTTTAAAATAAACTTACCTTAGTGGACTGGCTTTTTAACATAATAATGTGTATTTAAATTTTATTTTTATATGTTTTAAAACTCTTACGCTGGTAAAAGTAAGCCATGTGCCTGCTTTTACCAGGTGCAAGAATTTTAAGGACATTCGCTGGGCAAGAGTTGGGCAAATAGCCCAATCTCGCCCATGCCAATGTCCGGGCTGCGGGGATGCGTTCAATCTGTCAAGCCAAAACTTGACAGATCGGAAAAGCCGGTTTTCGGCACACACGCATTGCATGCCGAAAATCAGCTTTTGCGGGGCCTTGCCAGGTCCATATGTATTCCAAGGCCAAAATTTTAGCCCCATTATTACAACATTACTAAGAGAGGATATCGGTAAGGAGAAGCAATCAGTGGAGACTCTGGAATTAAGGAGAGGATGTAAAACTATAATGAGAGTTGACTACAAGCCTCCTCAGAATGTATTAATTCAGAGATTAGACAGACATAGGAACAGCAAAGTTATTTTAATGGGAGACTTCAATTTTCAAATAGATTGGGAAGAGCAGAGTTGCTCAAATCAAAAAAGAAGTGAATTTATTTTGTGCATTCAGGATAGTTTTCTGGAGCAATATGTTCTCGAACCAACAAGAGGATAGGCCATTCTCGATTTTGTAATGAGTAATGAGCCAGACTTCATGAATAATCAAACAGCAAGGGAACATTTATCTAACAGTAATCATAATATAATCGAATTCGATGTTAGGTTTGAAAGGAAGAAACTTAACACAATTACTAAGATTCAAGAAATTGATAAGGTTAACTTTAACAAGTTGAGACAAAGATTGATGCCAGAAAGCTAGTTAAAACTGTTATCGGATAAAACTGCAGATGAACAGTGGGAGATGTTCAAAAAGAATTTAGCTTAATCCAGCATCTGTAAGGGGAAAGAGCTCTACCTACCAAAGAAAACAGCCAGGGTCAACAAAGGAGCTGAGGGATAACAGAAAAATAAAGGAAAGAACATATAAAAGTGCAAAGAATAGTGTAAATCCAGGGAACTGAGAGATAAAAAAAAGAACAGCAAAGCAAGGCAAAAAAGATAGTGAGAACTGCAAAAAGGGAATACAAAAACAAACATGCGAGGGATGTCAAAATTAACTCAAAATGTTTTTACAATTATATTAGAAGGGAAAAGGTAGTCAAGAGTAATGTGGGCCTGGAGAAACAGATGCAGGTAATAGTGCAAATACAAATAAGGAAATGGCAGACTTGTTGAGTAATTATTTTGTGTCAGTCTTCACAGTAGAGGATAATATGTCTGCCATTCCAGGGAAATTAATAATGAATCAAGGGCTGGAATTCACTAAGTTAAGGTGAACAAGAAAACAGTATTAGAAAAATTAAGCACTAAAGACTGACAAATCCACAGGACCTGATAATTTCTACCCCTTTGTTTTAAAGGAGGTAGGTCAAGAAATTGAAGATGCTTTTAATCTTCCAATCCTCTCTCAATTCAGGAATTGTCCCTTTAGATTAGAAAATTCCAATTGTAACTCCATTATTTAGGAAAAGCGAGAAAGAGAAACCAGAAAACTATAGACCTGTTAGTCTAACATCTGTTGTGGGGAAGTTATTGAATCTATAATTAAGGACAGAGTGATCGAGCACTTCGAGAAATTTGTGCTGATTAGAGAAAGCCAACATGGATTTCTAAAGGGTAGGTCATGTCTAACAAACTTAATTGATTTTTTGGAGGATGTAAATAAAGTCATCATCATCATAGGCAGTCCCTCGGAATCAAGGAAGACTTGCTTCCACTCTTAGCATGAGTTCTTACGTGGCTGTACAGTCCAATACGAGAACCACAGTCTCGGTCACAGGTGGGACAGATAGCCGTTGAGGGAAAGGGTGGGCAGGGAGCCTGGTTTGCTGCATGCTCCTTCCGCTGCCTGCGCTTGATTTCTGCATGCTCTCGGTGATGATACTTGAGGAGCTCAGCGCCCTCCCGAATGCACTTCCTCCACTTAGGGCGGTCTATGGCCAGGTGTCAGTGGGGATGTTGCACTTTATCAGGGAGGCTTTGAGGGTGTCCTTGTAATGTTTCCTCTGCCCGCCTTTGGCTCATTTGCCGTGGCCGAGTTCCGAGTAGAGCGCTTGCTTTGGGAATCTCGTGTCTGGCATGCGGACTATGTGGCCTGCCCAGCGGAGCTGATCAAGTGTGGTCAGTGCTTCAGTGCTGTTGGCCTGGACGAGGACGCTAATGTTTGTGCGTCTGTCCTCCCATGGGATTTGCAGGATCTTGTGGAGACATTGCTGGTGGTATTTCTCCAGCGACTTGAGGTGTCTACTGTAAATGGTCCATGTCTCTGAGCCATACAGGAGGGCAGGTATTACTACAGCCCTGTAGACCATGAGCTTGGTGACAGTTTTGAGGGACTGGTCTTCAAACACTCTTTTCCTCAGGTGGCCGAAGGCTGCACTGGCGCACTGGAGGCGGTGTCGGATCTCGTCGTCAATGACTGCTCTTGTTGGTAGGAGGCTCCCGAGGTATGAGAAGTGGTCCACGTTGTCCAGGGCCATGCCGTGGATCTTGATGTCTGGGGGGCAGTGCTGTGCGGCGAGGACAGGCTGGTGGAGGATCTTTGCCTTACTAACGTTTAGCATAAGGCCCATGCTTTCATACGCCTCGATAAATACGTCGACTATGTCCTGGAGTTCAGCCTCTGTGTGTACACAGACACAGGCGTTGTCCACATAATGTAGCTCGACGACAGAGGTTGGAGTGGTCTTGGACCTGGACTGGAGATGGCAAAGGGTGAACAGCTTCCCACTGGTTCTGTAGTTTAGTTCCACTCCAGCGGGGAGCTTATCAACTGTGAGGTGTAACATGGTAGCGAGGAAGATTGAGAAGAGGGTTGGGGCGATGACGCAGCCCTGCTTGACCCCAGTCTGGACGTGAATTGGGTCTGTGATGGATCCGTTGGTAAGGATCATGGCTTGCATGTCGTCATGGAGCAGGCGGAGGATGGTGACTTACTTTTGGGGGCACAGCGGTAACTAAAGTAGTAGACAGGGGATTGTCTTTGGATGTAGTTTATATGGAATTTCAGAAGGCATTCGATATGGTTCCACATATGAGGCTGTTAATTAAAATTAAAGCTCATGGAATTGAAGGCAAATTATTGACCGGGTTAGGCAATTGGTTAGGCAGTAGAACACAGAGAGTAGGGATAATGGGTACATGCTGAATTGGAAGGAAGTGATTAGTGGTGCCACACAGAGATCTGTGCTGGAGCCTCAACTATACACTATATTTATTGATGACTTTGATAACACAATAGAGAGCCACATATCTAAGTTTGCTGATGACACAAAAATTGGTGATATAGGACCCAAATTTGGCCAGTACATATTTCTGGCACACTCACCAGAGGTGCGCTGCTTTTGTAGAGCGATTGGGGCGCCAAAAATCTTCAGGCCAAGTTTGACCACTCCCCAGCCTCTCCTCGATGGTGGCGTAGCGTGGGAACTGGATTTTGGGGGCAGTGCCGGGACCTCTTCACATGCGCGCTAGAGTGTGCGCGCATGCTCAGTAGCTCCTCGCCCCCAGAATCTGTGAGTGTGCTCTGCAGGCTGTGTGGGAGTGGCCAGAAGCATGCCGCCCCTATCCCTGGCTCAATGGGCTCCCTCATCAGCGGCCAGATTAGCTACCAGAATATATGTATTTGTAAGTAAGATTGAAATTATGTTGACATATTGCAAAGTACTTGAGGGTTGGCCATTAAGGTGTTTTATCAGCATACTGGCATGTACATGTTTGAGGGCAAATCTGCTGGATTTTATTGCAATTGTAGATTAAATTGCCCATGAAAGTGCAAATTATATCAATGTAGCAGGCCATGTTTTGGTAGGACTTCTATTTTTTATTTGTTAATTAATTGCTTATTACTTTTTGTGCTTTGTTTAGTGCTTTGTAAGTCTTGGTGCTAGGTGCAGGTCCTCTCAGCTTCCTTGCATTTTTTATTTGTTATTGAATGCTTATTTTTGTGCTTTGTTTAGTGCTTGGTGCTTTAAATGTATTGTTTTGTTTAGGGCCTGGTGCTTTAAATGTTCTTACCTGCACTGATTTCTTAACTCTCCACAAGGGTTTTCTGTGCGGGCCACAAGTGGCCACATACGCTGGCCTAAGTTAGTTTGGAGCAACTATTAGCTGTCCAAACTGGCCTAAATGGCCAAAGCAGGCATAGGTGGCTGGTAACGCCCCCTTTTGAAAAGAAAACGAAACAAAAAAAAATCCTAACTAACTAACTAGCACTAGCGCAAATTAAATGTGCAGAATTGCGATTTTTAAGATACTCCAAAAAAATCAAGTTGCTCCAAAAAAAACGGAGCAACTCTTGGCCAAATTTGGGCCCTAAGTAGTGTAGACAGGAGCATGAAATTACAAAGAGACATTGATAGATTAAGTGAGTGCGCGAAACTGTGACAGATGGATTTTGATGCAGATAAGTGTTTGGACAAAAAAAAGGATAGTATTTAAATGGTAAAATCTAGGAACAGTGGAGGTCCAAAGAGACTTAGGGGTCCATGTACACAGATCACTAAAATGCAGTAGTCAGGTACAAAAATAATCAAAACGGCTAATGGAATGTTAGCCTTTATAACTAGACAGCTAGAATATATAGGGGAGGGAGTTTTGCTACTGCTATACAAAGACCACATCTGGAATACGATGTACCATTCTGAGCACTGCACCTTAGAAAGGATACATTAGCCTTGAAAGGAGTGTAGCACAGATTTGCCAGAATATTGCCAGGGTTGCAAAAGTTAGATTGTGAGGAGAGATTATGTAAACTAGGCTTGTATTTCCTGGAATTTTAAAGGTTATGGGGTGATTTGATTGAGTTTTTTAGGATTTTGAAAGGAATTGGCAGGGTGGTTAGAGAAACTTTTTCTGTTGGTGGGGAAGTCTTGGACAAGGGGTCATATCCTTAAAATCAGAACCAGGTCATTCAGGAGAGAAGTTAGGAAACACTTCTTCACATAAAGAGTGGTGGAAGTGTGAAACTCTCTCCCACAAAAAGCAGTAGATGCTAGTTCAATTAATAATTTTAAATCCGAGATCGATAGTGTTATGTATGTAACCCTTGGCAACCTATGTATCACACCACCATCAGAGGGCCTACCTGTTAGAGTCCCAAGGGATCCCAGCATCCCTTGGGAACACTGTATATAAGCAGGCCTCCCACGCTGTACTAGCACTCTGGAGTTCAATTAAAGGAGCTAAGGTCACACTTACTCATTGCATACAGTACTCAGTTTCATCCTTTATTATGAGCATAATAATTGGCGATGAGGTAACGAACAACCGCGCGAAAATGCAAAGGACTGTTGGTACCCTGGAGAAATTCTCAGAAGGGGACAATTGGGAGGCCTTCGTGGAGAGACTCGACCAATACTTCGTGGCCAACGAGCTGGAAGGGGACGATAACGCCGCCAAATGAAGGGCGATTCTCCTTACCGTCTGTGAGGCAACAAACTATGGCCTCATGAAGAATCTTCTAGCTCCAGTGAAACCAACAACCAAATCCTATGAAGAACTGTGTACGCTGCTCCGGGAGCACCTAAATCCGAAGGAAAGCGTTTTGATGGCGAGGTATCGGTTCTACACGTGTCAACAGTCGGAGGGCCAGGAAGTGGCGAGCTAAGTCGCCGAACTAAGGCACCTTGTAGGACATTGCGAATTCGATGGATTCCTTGAACAAATGCTAAGAGACTTTTTTGTGCTTGGCATTGGCCATGAGGTTATCCTTTGCAAACTACTGACTATTGAAACACCAAATCTGAGCAAAGCCATAATGATAGTCCAGGCATTTATGTCCACCAGCGATAACACCAAACAAATTTCGCAGCTTAAAGAGGTTTTGTTTAGTACTGTGCACAAAGTAACGTCGTTTCCAAGCAGGAATATACATGGCAGAACGTATATGCCGGCTGCTGCATGACCTCAGATGACCCAGAGTCCGCCATCAATTGTTAATGCGAGGCAGTTAACACCTTGTTGGCATTGTGGAGATGATCATCGGGCCCATCAATGCCATTTCAAACACTATGCGTGCAACGGCTGCAGAACAATGGGACACCTCCAGCGAATGTGCAGGCGAGTTGCAAACCCTGCAAACCCTGCAAACCACCACATTGCAGAGGAAGATCAATCCACTGTGGATCAGGCTGAACTAGAGATTCGAACTGAGGAGGCAGAAGTATACGGGGTACACACCTTCACCACGAAGTGTCCACCGATTATGTAAAAAGTTGAACTGAACGGAATTCCAGTATCCATGGAACTAGACAAATGTGCGAATCAGTCTATAATGAGCAAAAAGGCCTTCGACAGGCTGTGGTGCAACAAAGCACACAGGCCCAAGCTCAGCCCCATTCACACCAAGCTAAGAACTTACACCAAAGAGCTGATCTCTGTAATTGATAGCGCAGAAATAAAAGTCTGCTATGATGGAGCAGTGCACGAACTCCCACTGTGGATTGTGCCAGGGGATGGCCCCACACTGTTCGGCAGAAGTTGGCTGGGGAAAATCCGTTGGAACTGGGACGACATCTGAGCGCTTTCATCTGTCAACGACGCCTCATGTGCCCAGGTTCTGAGCAGATTTCTATCGTTGTTCGAGCCAGGCATTGGAAACTTCTCAGAGGCGAAGCTACAGATCCACTTGGTTCCCGGTACACGACACATCCACCACAAGGCACAGGCAGTACCGTATATGATGCGAGAGAAAGTGGAAATTGAGCTGCAGCGAGAAGGCATCATCGCGCCGGTGGAATTCAACGAGTGGGCCAGTCCGATTGTCCCAGGACTCAAAGATGACGGCACGGTCAGAATTTGTGGGGACTATAAAGTAACGATTAACTGTTTTTCGCGACAGGAACAGTACCCGCTACCCAAGGCAAGGACCAGCCAGGATCCTTTACTGTCCTTGGTCCTCCATGGGAGCTGGTCCAGCATCCCAGCGGAGATGTAGGAAGAGATTAAGCCGTTTCATAGGCGCAAGGACGAAGTGTCCATACAGGCGGACTGTCTTTTGTGGGGTAATTGCATGGTCTTGCCCAAGAAAGGCAGAAAAACGTTCATACGTGACCTACACAGCACCCACCCAGGCATAGTAATGATGAAAGCCATAGCCAGATCCCATGTGTGGTGGCCCGGCATCGACTCAGATTTAGAGTCATGCGTGCGCCAGTGCAACACTTGCTCTCAACTGAGCATTGCACCCAGAGAGGCACCACTATGTTTGTGGTCGTGGCCCTCCATGGTCTAGGATCCACGTTGACTTTGCGGGCCCATTTCTAGGCAAAATGTTCTTGGTTGTTGTGGATGCTTATTCAGAATGGATTGAATGAGTAATAATGTCTGTAAGCACGTCCACCGCCAGCATCGAAAGCCTAGAAGCCATGTTTGCCACACATGGCCTGCCTGATGTCCTTGTCAGCTACAATGGGTCGTGTTTCACCAGTGCTGAATTTAAGGAATTCATGACCCACAATGGGATCAAGCACGTCACATCTGCCCCATTCAAGCCCGCATCCAACGGCCAGGCAGAACGGGCAGTTCAAAACATCAAGCAAAGCTTGAAACATGTGTCGGAAGGCTCCCTGCAGACCTGACTGTCCCAAGTCCTGCTCAGTTACCGCACCAGACCCCACTCGCTCACCGGGGTTCCCCCAGCCGAGCTGCTCATGAAAATGGCGCTCAAAACAAGGCTCTCCCTTGTCCACCCTGATCTCCATGATCACGTCGAGTACAGGCAGCATCAACAAAGCATGTACCATGATCGCGCAATCTTGTCACGCGATATTGAGGTCAATGACTCTGTGTTTTTACTCAATTATGGACATGGTCCCAAATGTCTTGCTGGCGCAGTCATAGCCAAAGAAAGGAGTCGGGTGTTTCAGGTCAAATTGGCTAATGGACTAACGTGCAGAAAGCATATGGACCAAACCAAATTGCGGTTCACTCACAGCTACGAGCAGCCTGAAGAGGACACCACCAACTTCGACCCTCCAACACACACACAAGTGGCAATCGACATCATGGTTGACCACGAAAGCGAACTCACCATCCCCAGCAGCCCGGCAAGGTTAGCTGTCCAGCAGCCCAGTGAAGAACCAACTAACTCATCCACACCTGCATTTGTACCGAGACGATCGACAAGGGAGTAAAAAGCCCCAGATCGTCTCACTCTGTAAATAAGTATACTATTGACTTTACGAGGGAGTGATGTTATGTATGTAACCCTTGGCAACTGTATCACACCACCACCAGAGGGCCTACCTGTTGGAGTCCCAAGGGATCCCAGCATCTCTTGAGAGCACTGTTTATAAGCAGGCCTTCCATGCTGTACCAGCACTCTGGAGTTCAATTAAAGGCGCTAAGGTCACACTTACTCATTGCATACAGTACTCAGTTTCATCCTTTATTATGAGCATAATAGATTGATTTTTGATAGACAGGGGTATAAAGGGATATGGAGCCAAGGCGGGTGGATGGTTAAGATGAAGATCAGCCATGATTTCATTGAATGGCGGAATCAGCCCAAGAGGTTGAGTAGCCTACTCCTATACCTATGTCCCCTCATACAACAAAAATAAAATAAGATCTAGTTGGTCAACAAGAGATCATGGATTGTGAGTACTGCAGTAAATCACAAGAGTAAAAATGCCAAATGTATGGACAAGTGTGTATAAAATTTTAAAAAACAAATCCATTGTGCTGAAGTTTGGAAAACCATTTTTAGTGGACAGAGAATGGAAAAGAAATTTCAGAGAGTGCAGCAATGAGTGAGAGTGAGAATGACTTTTTAATGGATGTATTTAAAACAGGAAATTAAACTGAATGAACAACAGAACTGTCCATTTTAAAGACATGGGCCGCTATTTTGCCTACCGAGGCAAGTTCGATGCGGCTGGGGTCTTAGTGAAGTTCCAGCCCGCTGCCGACTCCAGCCTGCTCTGTTGAAGTGATCTTATTGCATTTGGGATTGTTAAGCCCACCCAGTGAGCCAAATAAAAGAAAGCAGGTGTAATGACGTAATTGGATGGTGGATCATCAGCCGGTGTCCTTAAAGGGACCATGTCCAAATTGATTTTGACAGTTGTGCTGTCAATGTTCTACAGCATTGAGCTGTTGCAAACACTGACAAGCACTACACAAAGTTGCACGGTTGCACCCAGGCTCTCCCATGACTCCCTCCAGATGCTTATCAAGGGAGTCACAGCACACAGGGAGATTCTCTTCTCTTCCAATGGACAGAAGAGACCTCCCCAGGACACCAACCCAGCCTAGTTGCACATTGAACAGAAGGGCACATGCAGGGATGTTGTCAGAAGCACCTAGCTCTCCCATGGCGCCCTCCATATGTTTCTGGAGGGAGTCACAGCACGCAGGGAGGTTCTCTTCTTTTCCAATGGGTGGAAGAGACCTTCCCAGGAGACCAGGAGAACACAAGCAGGGATATTGTCAGGAGGACCTGGTTGCAGTGGCACAAACCTTTCAATGATCTCAGTAGATCACAAAACATTGCTGCAAAGCCACACTCAACCTCATTTGCTGTGCCACTCATCACATCCCGATCACTTGGTCTTCCCTATCCCACTCCTGCACATTCTTACTCACACCAACTTACCTTGCACCTCCACCCATACCTCTCTCTCTATCTACATTATCACATCCCCATCTCATTAATCACCCCTCACACTCACCCTCATACCAACTAACAACACACAAGGGTAGGCACTTGGGTTTTTCAGCCAATGTTTACGTAAAGTTTCGGTTAGGGAGTTGTCAAGCATTGAAATCTTTATTTTCAACACTTTGCATTCCTGGACAGATTTGTGTGCACCTTTGGATGTGGCTTAGTGAGTTCCAGTGAATGGTGAGACATAACGGTATGCCCCACTATGGTGATGTGTGTGAAAGGAATGGCTTGGGCATTGTTGGGATGCTTTATGGTGTTGGAGTGGAGTGGTGCCAACCTGGTGCATCATGTGCCAGTCAGGGTGTACAGCATCAAGTGAAGTAAATCTGGCCATGATGTGGCCATCCCTGGCGTCCTGGGCAGCAATGTGGTCGGGTGCTGATGCCCCGTGTCCTGTGCAGCATCAGGTGATTGCGGAGAAGGTTGGTGTTTTTGTTGGTGCTGCTGATGTGCCTGGTGATGCTGGTGTTGTGGTTGATTGTGGTGGGATTCTCAGGACCAAGATGAGATTTTTCAAGGGCACCGATGCCGGTGGAATAAATGGCAGATGAACTTGAGATAACAGAAGCGGTCTGTCAATGGTGAGAGAGGTTGGTCCAATGAGGTGGCACTGGATAGAGAATTTGCTCCAAACACTTAGGGGTCAAAATTTGGCATTCCTGTTTTGGAGGCAGTATCACCGCTTGAGTGCTGTCATACACGCCATTTTTCTGCTTCATCTTACTCTCTATCTCTTTTGTCATCCAAGGAGCTCTGACTTTAGTTGCTCTATCTTTCCCCATAGTGGGAATGTACCTCGACTGTACCCAAACTATTTTCTTTTAAAGGCAGCCCATTGTTCCACTACAGTTTAGCTTGCCAATCTTTGATTCCAATTTACCCGGGCCAGATGTGTTTTCATCCCACTGTAATTTGCCTTCTTTTTACTCTCAATTGCTCCCTGTCCTTTTCCATAGCTAACCTAAATCTTATGATGCTATAATCATTGTTCCTTATATGTTCACCTACTGACACTTGACCTACCTCATTCCCCAGAACCAAATCCAGCAATGCCTACTTCCTCATTGAGCCGGAAACAAACTGATCAAGAAAGTTCTCCTCAACACACCTCAGAAATGTTTCCCCCTCTCTGCCCTTTACACTATTATTATCCCTGTCTATATTAGGATAGTTGAAGTCCCCCATTATCACTACTCTATAATTCTTGCATCTCTCTGTTACTTCTCTGCAAATTTGTTCCACCATACTTTTCCCAGTAGTTGGTGGCCTATAGAATACAACTAGTAGTGTAATGGCAGCTCTATTATTTCTTATCTCGAGCCATATAGATTCTGTCCTTGCCCCCTCCAGGACATCCTCTCTCTCCAGCACTGTAACATTCTCCTTAACCAATACTGCCACATCACGTCCTATATTTCCTTCCCTATCTTTCCTGAACACCCTATATCCAGGAATATTTCATACCCAATCCTGCCATTTTTTGAGCCAGGTCTCCGCTATTGCCACGACATCATATTCCCATATGGCTATTTGTGCCTGCAGCTCACCAACCTTGTTTACTATGCTTTGTGCATTCATATACATACACTGTAAACCTATCTTAGACTTTCCTGTGTTCTCTCGTAGTTTACTATTTCTTTCTTTAGTGCTATCTGTTTCCCCCAATCCTTTGTGCCCTTTGTTTCTCCTTTCTAATGCCACATCCTAGTGCCCAACCCCTGCCATTTTAGTTTAAAACTTTGTGGGATTGCAAAATCCGTGGGAAACCCCCCCTAGTGTTTGGACTCTTGGAAAGGAAATTTAATTTGGAACTATCAACCAGAAAATTTGGGATCCTAAAGTGCACATGGAAGAAACTACGAGTTTTAATCAAATTTGGGATATTACAAGACAGATTGGGTCTGTGTGGAAAGGGCTGAGAAATAAAGGATAACTATCCTTCAAAGAAACCAGTTTTCGGTATTGACGCTGTCTGGGGTATTGAAGCTAAACAAATTGTCTGGGGAATTGTGTAAACTCGAAAACCCTTCTCCCTGGGAGACAGTAAAATAGCAACAATCAATCCAGAGATAGCCAGCCATCACTCTGAGCAGGAAACCCATCCAGCGCATACATAATGATAATGGCCCATCCAGCCCGCATGGAAAACCCAGGCCTAAGCAGACATTGCAAATACCAAAAAACTAATTTTCCCGATCAAGAAACAAATTCCAAAGATCGATACATCCGAGACAGGTTACCATTAATGGGCCCGCCAAAATATAACAAAGAGATATCAAGCCCGCCAAAATTAAAACAAAGAATCGGGGCTGATTAGGCGCACAGATTAGAACGGCTCTCAAAGTATAACTGGGACCCTGTTTTTTAACGAAAGGAGGAGGGAAAGGAGGGATAAAGGAAAGAGAGACCACCGCAGCAGTTTTTAACAAGCCTTCCAGAGAGCTTGCTGCACAGCCTCCTATGCAGCTCTTCTGAGCACCACCCTCTCCAGCCTCGACGACAGTCCTGGGCCACACTGCCCTGCTATCGACGAAGAAGGAAGAACATCATCACGGCAGAGAAAGCAGTTCCCAGTAACTTCGGACATCATCATCGAGGCAACAACTGACCACAGCCAACCGGGAAACATCGAAAACACCGTGATCGACAAATTCTAAGAACAAAATTCCTCAAGAAGAACCCAAAGATTCGAAAGTTTCCACTCTACAATCTGTTTCTAGCTACCAACAGGTGAAACATTACCTAAAGAGACTTTGAAACCTACTGCTGACGGAAGAAAGTGGGTACTCACTCCAAACGTCCAATACGTGCCCTACCGCATCAGCGGACACCACCCAATTGAAGACTACGCAGTAAGAAGTCTTCCACGACGTTCGGGGTATGGCAAGCAGAACCTACAGAGTCCAGTGAACCCCGAAATCGCGAACCACTGCCAATTGACAATAAAAGGATTGGTGAGCATAATCCCTGTTTGCCCTGGAGTTCAACCTAGTCAGAGTTAGGCACTGGGAGGTGGGAGGTGTATTATTTTTCTGTAACCCCTTTGAATATGTGATAAAGTGTTTTTTTATTCTAGTAATTACAAGCTTGACATTGTACGTTTTTGTCCTTAATAAAATCGAAGCTCTTTGCACCAAAACCAGTTGTCTCTTGCACTTTGTCACATCCCCAAATAAATCCAAAGTCTAGAACCCAGTGAGTAGGAGCGATTCGAATCGCTCAGAAGGTCAGAGGTGAACCTGACCCCTGAGACCACTCCCTACAGAATGGCGACCATGGCAGGACTTTGGTATAAAGGATGTGATGCAGAGAGTGCTGTTTTGGAGGAAAGAACCAAGATGGAAGAGAGGATTTCCTCCTTTTTGTATAAGAAAGTGAATGTCGCTAAGGAATGGGTGCTTGGTCTGTTGCGCGCTGAGCGTCCAGGAGATGCTGCGGCCCAGTGGACAGCCAGCAAGGACCATAAGGAATCAGTAGAAAAGGCAATTTGGTTGGACTGCCTACAGTGACAGGTCCAACTGCTAGATAACAACATCGAGGCACTGTAGGCAGAACTATAGGAATGTGCAGAAACAACACATGAAAGGGCTATGGCAGGAGAAAGGTTATGGGGAGAACCCCACAAGCTGAAGCATGGAAAGGTGCTGCTGATGGAGAGGTTCAAGAACAGCCAGGACTATTTTCAGTGTCAGGTTACCGAGGTTAGGAATAATGAAAAGATACTGCGGGAGGAAAACACTCGCCTTACCCTTCAAGTAAAAGAGCTGGAGGAGAAGTTAAGAGACGTACAGGCAGCTTATAAAGTAGCCAGCACTAATGAGTTTGAGTCAGGAGACCATGGTCCCTGCCAGCAACAAATCAAGAGTCTAACCCTTGCTCTGTCCAAGGCAAAAGGCATGGTATGCCTAATAAGCCCAGGTACGGCCCGGGTAAACCTGCAATAGAAGGAGGAAACTGTTCAACCACCACCTGTGGCACCGGTGACGATACCAGTTTGGCAGCAGGAGGAGCGAACGGGTTGCGGGGCGGACAGGGATAGCGGACCACCACCACCTGTGACGCCAAGGTTCGGCTCGGTTTGGCAGCAGGGAGATGTGAGCGAGCCAGAACAGGAAGAGCCAGAGCCAGGGCCGATATGCCCGGTCCGGCAACAGAAGTTTGGCCCGCCCAACGGCACTGGGGGTCAGGGGCTCCTGGAAAGTGAATTTGTGGTTCCCCACACTACCCAACAGCTTTGGGCTATGATAAATCACCTGGGAAAGCTCGCTCCAAAAGGAGCCCCCCTCGGTCCACTTTATGGAAGTGGAACAGGCAGGGGATATTAATGGGTGCGATGATGCTGAGATAGCAAAAATGCTTCTCCTCTCACTGGACGGCAAGCTGTACCAGTTCCTCTCTGCCGAGAGCAAAAGGGGGCAAAGCACATGTGCCACCATCCAGGAAGACATTCTAGAAGCCTTGGGCTGTAATGACGGGAGTCCCTTCTCCCGAGTGGAGAAGACACTGCAGCTCACAGGGGAAATGCCACAGGCTTTCGCAGACAGACTGTGGCCTGTGTACCAGAGCGCCTGTGGTGGGGACCTCAACCGGGATCACCTAACCCGGGACGAAAGAGCCCGCTGGCTCCGAAGCCTGGTGGCAAACAGTTCACCACGGATCAGAACAAAGGCTGAGGCCTGGTTTGAACCAAGAGATCCCCAGGCCACCGAGCAGGGAGTGGTCAGGCAACTGACCCTAGCCTACCTGAACGGCAGGGGAACGGAAGAGCACCCACCCAAGGGAAGGGTCCACGAAATCAGACCTAGTCAGGATAAGAGGGAATGGCGCCAGGAGGGGGGCAACCCACTCCGATACAAAATGTAACTGCTTCGGGTGCGGAAAGAGTGGGCACTGGAGAAAGGATTGTAGGAATCCATGGAAGAATAGAGCAGGGAAGAATTCTCCAGCCCCTGCCCAAAAGACCGAGACCGATAAACCAGTCGCTCCCCACATGTTTGACACATTTATGACTGCGCTCCAAACAATGCTAGATGGCCATGGGAGGGTAGCCGCCGCCACTGGTACCAAAATCCCATCTGCCCCATCCCATCCAAAATAGTGACTAGGACAGGCACAGCCTATTCACCTGGGTTCCCTCGAGTACGATGCGTGGGGGAGACCGACCATTCAGATGGAAGTGGAAAGGTGAAAGGGACTTATCTGCTGGATACCGGTGCATCAAGCACCCTCGTCTATGCAACTAACCCCGCCGCCTCACCTCTGTCTAGTGGGGTCCCCTACAGCTTGATGGGTTTCACAGGCGCTGAGCAGGCTGGCTCATTCTCCGTTCCACTCTCTATTCGTTTGGGAACACTCCACACCAAGTGGACGTGTCCTGATGAAGTGGGAACAGGAAGGGAGGGAAATCCTGGGGGCTGACTTCATTCGAGGTCACGGGATCCTAGTGGATTTAAGAAACCAGTCTTTGGGGGGCAGTATGTAGGGACAGGAGAGTGAGGTGGTGGTTATCCCAGAAAAATGGAGAAAAGGGACAGTGTGCACCGTGAAGCCAAAGGAGGGTTATGACCTTGAATCACTGGTCAGTAACACTCCGATGGAGTATCAAGAGTATGTGACGGCAAACCTTGCAGCTTTTGCCACTCACAAACACGATTGTGGGAGGATAAACGGGGTCGAGGTTAGTGTAGATGGGGACCCCATGACCCGACTGCAGAAACAGTATAACTTCCCCAGGGAGGCGGCGGCAGACATGGAAACCGCCTTGGGTTCTTTGGTTAAACAGGGGGTATTGAGATCAATAGCTACCCATGTGAACTCTCTATTGTGGCCGGTTAAGAAACCGGACAACTCCTTGAGAGCCACGGTGGACAATCGAGTACTCAACCGTAACATCCCCGCCTGTTCATCCACGGTTGCTGCCGTCGCCGACCTCAATGGAAGTATCCCAGCCTCTGTGGCCACCTTCACGGTGCTGGATATTTCCAAAGGGTTTTGGTCCATCCCTTTACGAAGAGAAGACCAGTATAAGTTTGCTTTTACCTTTAAGGGCCAGCAATACACTTGGAACTGTCTCCCTCAGGGCTTCCACAATAGCCCCAGTATTTTCCATCAGTGTATGGCCAACTGTTTAAAGAACTTCAGTAGACCCCAGCAGTTGGTACAGTATGTGGACGACCTGCTCCTATTCACCGATGAGGGGGAGGAGCATGGCCTACTGCTGGCTGAACTGCTGGAGCTGCTGAAAGAAGAAGAGTTTAAAGTGAATCCCAAGAAGGCACAATTGGCCAGAAGGAAGTAAAATTCCTGGGACTGGCTGTACGCGCTGGGGAAAAGGCCATTGACAAAGCTAGAAGGGAAGCAGTGCAGAAGTTACCCGCCCCCAATACAGTAACAGGAGTAAGATTTTTTCTAGGGCTGACCGGGTACTGCAGAGATTTCATTGAGGATTATGTAGCCACAGCAACCCCTCTGCTCCGACTCCTACACAAGGGAGTGGAGTGGGATTGGGACGAAGGTTGCAAGGCAGCATTTATCCAACTCAAGAAAGACCTGCAGACTGCGCCAGCTCTCGGGGCTATTGATGGGGGAAAAGAGTTTTTCCTGGAGGTTGCAGCCAGCGGGGACAGTCTGAGCACAGTACTGCTCCAGGAGCGGCACGGCCGGCTGAGGCCAGTGGTCTACTCCTCCAGGATACTCAGGGACATGGAGAAGGGATACTCCAACTGTGAGCGGCACCTCCTAGCCACTCACCGGGCTGTGAAAGGATCACTGATCTTTACAGGGGTTCCCCTATCACACTCCTTACCCATCAAACACCCATCCAAATGCTCCTGGACAGGAGAATCAAGGTCGGGACAGTGAGCACTGCCTGCATTGCTCGCTGGCCCCTACTCCTCTCTCAGATGGACCTAAGGGTAAAGGGTCTCTGCGAGCCGAGGCTCGCAGCCAACATGATCTATCCAGGGACAGCCCACCGGTGTTCCGTAGGAGGGGTATGGGAAGTTAACATAGGCCTTCGGGCCGGATTATGCCCCACAGGCCGAGAAATCTATGTAGACGGTTCAAGCACCATATCTACGGGCGAATGACTCACAGGCTGCGGAGTGTATGACCCAGAGGCAGGCATTGCCCTGGCAATTAAACTCCCCAGTACTATAAGCGTCCAGCATGCTGAACTGTCAGCGGTGGTGTACGTGGTCACACACCCCGAAGAATTCCCTACCCCATACACGATTTGCTCGGACAGCATGTTCACATGCAATTCGTGTACGGAGTACCTGGCTATCTGGTCCCGTCGTGGATATACACATCTGCAGACAGAAGACCCCTGACAATTAAGCATTTACTGAAAAAGATCTTGGCAGCCATGGGGAAGTAAGGGAAAGTCTATATACATAAAGTGAAGGCACATTCCACCATTGAACCCCGTAGCGAGGGAAATCAGCAGACTGACATGTTGGCCAAGCAGGGTGCCCGCGCAGGCAAGCTCTGGGATCCGTACAACCCAGGCTCCATCGTAGCAGTCAGGCGCTGGATTGGGACAACAGGGAGGGCAGGGGTAGCATTGCCCCCGGATCTGAAAACGGTTCAGACCCAAGACCCGTCCTCAAAACTGTCCTAAACACTCTAACTAAAGGGGAAAAGGTAGACGACCCATATGGCACCGCAGCGATTGCCATTAAAGAAGGCATTTTGTTCAGTGGGGAGCAATGGGTGGTACCGCAACAACACCGGAGAGAATTCCTCCAGCTGGCCCACGAGGGTCCAGGAGCAGGACACTCCGGACCTGAGACCATTTGGCAATGGGTGGATCAGGCATGGCGGTGGCCGGGACTCAGGGAAGATGTCCGCAAATTCTGCGCCAGCTGTCTGGTGTGCGCTGCCAATAATCCTGACCCCTAGAAAAGGAAGGTGTGTATGGGACATATCAGGAGGGTAGAGGGACCCTGGCAGTCGATCCAGGTCGATTACATCAGGCCCCTACCCACTGCCCAGGGAGGCTACAAGTACTGCCTAGTGTTGGTGGATGTATTCACCAAATGGGTGGAAACCTTCCCATGCCGAACAGCCACTGCTCTGGGAGCAGCCAGGATCCTGTTCCAGGAGGTGTTTTCCCGATGGAGACTACCCCAGTACGTGGAGTCCGACCAAGGGAGTCAGTTCACCGGGCAGGTGATGCAGGAGACCCTTAAGGTGCTCGGCATCGAGGGGAAATGGCATGTCGCCCACAATCCGCAGTCATCCGGGCCTGTGGAGCGTTTAAACCACACTATAAAAGAAAGGTTATGTAAGGAGATGGGGAACTCACCCAAGAAGAAGGTAGAGGTCCTACCACTGGTCCTTATGGGGATCTGGGCCAGCCAGTCAAAGAGCACGGGGTACTCCCCGTACGAGCTCATGACCGGCAGAGCCATGCGAACCCCTACCCATGTATTAGCTCCGATGCTCACGGAAGGTCAGCTTAGGGAAGCGTGCCAGGACAGCTTTGTCAGGAATCTGTTTGAACACCTTAAACAGATTCACTGGCAGGCTGCTAACAACATGTCAAAACAGCATCGGAGCAACCCACTGCTGCTAGAACCCCGCAAACACCACGTATGGGAGGAAGGAGACCAGGTCATGGTATGGAACTACGCTCGACTAGGGGTTTTTGAGGAACTGTACATGGTCGACAAGGCAAGCCCCATGGTCTATGCCGTAAAAATGCCCCACCGTACAAAGTGGTTCCACGTAAACCAGTGCAAACTTATCAACCACGGAGTAGCAGCTAAGCTTAAGGGACAGCCAGGAACAGTGAACTGTTCTAAGGGCGGGGATCCTCAGCCAGCAGCCCCCAACTGTGGAAATCCCACAGGGGACGCAGCAGACTCACAGACTGCACCTAGAGGGGCGGTGGACTGTGTTACTGGAGGAGCTATCCCCCCCAATCATTTGGGACTCAAACGCACCCCCAGTAGTCAGGACCCTGAGAAGGACTCCCTGCATGCCACGGCCTAAGACACCGTGGTCACCAGCGCCCCAATTTAAGTGGCTCGGCCCCGGGAGAGGGACCAGCCGCAAAGGGGTACCGAAGATCAGGGACCAGCCTGCGAGCAGGGACCCCCAGCCAGTAGCCTTGGGTGACGACGGACCCCTGGAAGAGATAGTGGTGGACCAGCCAACAATTGGGAGTCTCCAGCCCGCAGCCCTCGACCAGGTAGAATCCTCAGATAACGAAATGAACTGCGCCGCCACCCTCAAAGGAGCGTGTGCTGTAGCAACGGAGGGGACATTCTCCCAATACTGTGGGACTCAGACCCACCTCCGGTCAGACACTTCGGGCCCTGCGGTACAGGCCGACCTATTACCGGCCCCACTGGAAACCCAGAGGCCCAAGAAGAAAGGAGTAGAATAGATGTTAACCTGGCTACCCGGAGACGGGTGGCAGATGTACATAAATAGGACGACACGAGTTTTAGGTGTTTTTAATAAGAATCTAGCGTAGGGTAGGATTATGAGTGTAAGGTTTTTTTTGGTCACTATGACAGTAAAGAAACCACGCGTATGGAAGTAGTGAAATGAGTAAAATAGGATAAGAATGTTTAGACGAATACGAAATGAAAGCTATTAAAAAGGAAGCACTGGTAATACTTCTTGGGGAAAGGAAAAGACCCCACCTTGTAGGCAGTAAAAGAGGCACTACAAGAATGAGAAAAATAAAATGACTATGAGACAAAAGTTAAAAACAGACATCAGTTCCAATAGGAACTGGAAAAGATAGCCAGTTGATTAAAGACTTTATTATATTTCCGAGAAGAAATGAGCCCAAATTGGAACTCGATCACCTTTTGTCAAGCCAGAGAGCTTTTCTCAGGGCTGGATTATCTGTTTTATGTGCCCCTACAGGAAGGAGAATGATATGAAAAGGGTCCTGTTCCTGCTCGCCCTGATAAGGATGAGCAGTGGCGGTCGAGGAGACGTGGAAGAATCCCTCATTTATGGGTGCTCGGGAGAGAGAGCACCGATCGTAACTACAGGGAGTGGCACACCGGGTGTGGAGGAGCTCGCCGTTTATGCCCACGAAGGGAGGTGGCCAGGGTGGCTAGGATCTAATTCCACTCGCTACTCCAGCCAGGAAAGGTTTACCTATGGGGAGGCTTCCGTTCCATGCCCCAGGATATGGGTCGTGTAGATGGTGGTGGCTCAGAAAGCTGAGCAAGGACGCGGGGGACCAGGAATCTGACTGGGAACGACTCGGTAATGATACGTACCGTACCATCACGGGGACACGGGGAGGAGTGAAGGTGTGTTGGAACAAGTGATGGGAGTCTTAACAGGGAATTTACGTCTGTATGTGAGGGTCAGAGAAGATCTGTCCCGCAGGCATATCAATCGCCTTCGCCAGGCAATGGCAAGATGACGGAGAAGGGTTGGGGTGGGATTCCAGCCTACACGCGTGTGCGGTCCGACACTCCCCACTGCCAATTAATGCCACCGAACTTATAGCATGCATTAAGAAACCCCTGCCCACAACCCCGCTAATGTGAACAATAATAGAGAGGTGTCCTACCACCACCAAGGGACCAGGGAACGGATTAGTATTGGTACCGACCGAAAAGGTGTTATACCAGGGGGTGCACTATGCAGTAGCTTCAGTCATTTTAAACCTTACCGAGATGTACTTAGCTGACTGGTGCCCGAAGGAAACAGAGCTGCTGTACCAGGCCCTACTCAGAGAAATGTTCAAATAATTTTACGAGTTAGATTTTGGGAACGGAGATAAAGCAGATTTATACACCCTACAAGCTAGGGACGCCATGGGCACGGAGAGACCTACAAGGGGAACCTTGAACGACATTTTTATTGCATATAATACAGGATCCTCTGTGATAAATAGCCTGGACGATATAGAACTGCAAACGCAGATAAATGGTATAAAGAACCAACTGAGAAAGATCCTAAAAGAGGAAAACACAGTAGTTGGCTCAGAGCTACACGAGGACCAGGCTATGATGGTCCATTTAAAAGAGAACATTGCTAAGCTGGAAAAACATGCACAAACAGTGAATGCACTAATACGGGAGGATAGGAATGCTTCAGACCAGGCTGCACAGAATGAGGTGTGCGTGATGGACGGGGCATGGTTGTTGGGCGAGGGCCGCAACAACCTGGAGGACTTAAAACAACGTTTGTTCCCCTCCTGGATCAGCAACAAGCACCTCACAGCACTCCACCCGTATAGTAATTCACTAAGCCCATATCAGCTC
Source organism: Pristiophorus japonicus (assembly GCF_044704955.1). Classification (NCBI taxonomy): domain Eukaryota; kingdom Metazoa; phylum Chordata; class Chondrichthyes; family Pristiophoridae; genus Pristiophorus; species Pristiophorus japonicus. The sequence continues at coordinate 120,339,865 of NC_091983.1, read as the reverse complement.
CGCCTAGCTTCTGAAGCCTAGCCTGTCCCAGTAGATTGCGGGCGTTCTAATCACACCATCATGGGGATAGTACTAAGGATGCCGGTCATGGTGGGACAGGGTGGAGAACATTGGAGTCATTCAAGGAGGTGCACACGTTCGTTTCACAGCGGTCCCACCGTATGTCATAAAGTGGGAGCACACTATGACAAGTACTGACCTCTCCAGGTGCCGGAGCCGGGGTGCACACATAATACTGTGTCTCCAGCACTTGACCGCCTTTTGTAAACCACAGTGCGGGTTTAAAGCTGCTGGAGCACAGCCTATTAACTGTACCATGGAGGCAATGGCACAAGACCATGTCCCTCCACAGGTAACATACATAGGGGGTGGGACATATTGTGTCACCACCAGTGCGCCCCACTACCAGCATGGACACTTCTGGTGTCCAGTAAATGACAGCAGTTTTTGCTTCAAACCTGAGGCATCAGTTCAAGTGGCCCAGGAATGGATTGTCCCCATTCCCAAACCCTTCACTGTTCACCTCACTATGAGTGAAAACATCACAAACCTGCAGGATTATGTTGCACATTTTGGCTATGAAATTCCCCCTCTACCCGAACATCTTACCGCTTTGCTAGAAGCTGTAGTAATCTCACAAAAACATTTCTGTACTCTAGAACAGAAAACAATTGAGATAGGGAGAAAAATTCTCACAATTCCGCCTTGGTGGGACATTTTCAGAAGTTTCTGCCGGGATCAGAATAGCTTCCCACGTTTTAGTTGTCTGCCAACTCGCGATTATGCTTTACTTATGGTGTCTCACTTGCCGAGTGAAACGCAGAGGCCGTCAGGTCCGGCACCAAAGGGTGCTGTATGCTCCCTGGCCAAACTTGGGGATCGCACAGAGAGGGGTAATACCATATTACCATGTTTGATTTGTTTTAATTTTCACCTGCTGTAAAAACGCAGAGATCGAGTGTTGTAAGAATGTTACTTAAAAATGTGTTTGACTATGTAGCTTTATTTTCTGTAAAGTCGGAGTAATGAAGGGCCGTCGGACCCCCTCTATGCTGTAACATAATTGGAATGACTGTATTTGCCTGTACACTGCATTGCATTTCAAAGTGGGCATCCACGTTTAGGTTTAGTTAGGTAAACACAGGGGAAGGTTGATTCACGCGGATCAGGAATTTTGCTCACCTAGCATGACACTCCAGCATGTAGAGTATCACAGTGGGGCGGGGGAGGGCTGTAGGATTGCAAAATTCATGGGAAAACCCCCCCCACCAGTGTTTGGACTCATTGGAAAGGAAATTTAATTTGGAACTATCAACCAGAAAATTTGGGATCCTAAAGTGCACATGGAAGAAACTACGAGTTTTAATCGAATTTGGGATATTACAAAGCAGATTGGGTCAGTGTGGAAAAGGCTGAGAACTAAAGGATAACTATCCTTCAAAGAAACCAGTTTTGGGTATTGAAGCTATCTGGGGTATTGAAGCTAAACAAATTGTCTGGGGAATTGTGTAAACTCGAAAACCCTTCTCTCCAGGAGACATTATCACAGCAACAATCAAACCAGAGATAGCCAGCCATCACTCTGAGCAGGAAACCCATCCAGCGCACACATAATGATAATGGTCCATCCAGCCCACATGGAAAACCCAGGCCTAGGCAGACATTGCAAATACCAAAAAGCTAATTTTCCCGATCAAGAAACAAATTTGAAAGATCGACACAGCCGAGACAGGTTACCATTAATGGGCCCGCCAAAATATAACAAAGAGATATCAAGCCCGCCAAAATTAAAACAAAGAATCGGGGCTGATTAGGCGCGCAGATTAGAATGGCTCCCAAAGTATAACTGGTGCCCTGTTTTTTAATGAAAGGAGGAGGAGAAGGAGGGAAAAAGGAGAGAGACCATGGCAGCAGTTTTTAACAAGCCTTCCAGAGAGCTTGCTACATAGCCTCCTATGCAGCTCTTCTGAGCACCAACATCTCCAGCCTCGATGACCCTCCTGGGCCACACTGCCCTGCTATCGAAGAAGAAGGAAGAACATCATCACGGCAGAGAAAGCAGTTCCCAGTCACTTCGAACATCATCATCGAGGCAGCAACTGACCGCAGCCAACGTGGTAACATCGAAAATACCGCGATTGACAAATTCAGAACAAAACTCCTCAAGAAGAAACCGAAGATTCGAAAGTTTCCACTCTACAATCTGTTTCTAGCTACCAACAGGTGAAACATTACCTAAAGAGACTTTGAAACCTACTGCTGACGGAAGAAAGTGGGTACTCACCCCAAACGTCGAATACGCGCCCTACCGCATCAGCGGACACCACCCAACTGAAGACTACGCAGTAAGAAGTCTTCCACGATGTTCGGGGTAAGGCAAGCAGAGTCCAGCGAACCCTGAAATCGTAAACCTCCGCCAACTGACAAGAAAAGGATTGGTGAGCATAATCCCTGTTTGCCCTGGAGTTCAACCTAGTCAGAGTTAAGCATTGGGAGGTGGGAGGTGTATTATTTTTCTGTAACCCCTTTGAATGTGTGATAAAGTGTTTTTTTATTCTAGTAATTACAAGCTTGATATTGTATGTTCTTGTCCTTAATAAAATCGAAGTTCTTTGCACCAAAACCAGTTGTCTCTTGCACTTTGTCACATCCCCAAATAAATCCGAAGTCTAGAACCCAGTGAGTGGGAGCGATTTGAAACGCTCAGAAGGTCAGAGATGAATCTGACCCCCGAGACCACTCCCTACAACCTCCCCAACAGCACTAGCAAATCTCCCCGCGAGGATATTGGTACCGGCTCTGTTGAGGTGCGGGGGTTGCTAGCCTGCTAGCTGCATAAACCTCAATCTGTCTTCCAAATGCGGTAAGCAACAGCTTCTAAGTAAATACCTATGAAATGGAAGCTTTTCTTGATCATTTGCAGCTGTCAAGTTAAGAAATCATCGCATGCTGACACAACACCCGACCTCCTTACCTGACGTGATCTCCAAGCAGCGGCGAAGCCTTTGGCAATCTCTTAAAATCGAAAGGTGAGCTCAAAATAGTTTTTAAGTACCTGTTAACAAGCTCTTCATTATCTAAATTGCCTCCCAACTGCTTGGTGTTGGGTCTGTTCAGTGCTGACAGTCCTGACATCTGGGAGACTAGCGTGGAGGCAGGTTGACAACTGGGTCCCAACCTGCTGTCAATCATTTCAAATTTGACAGCTGACCCACCTCCGATCCTGTCCTCAATACCAGTAAATTCTGGCCATGGAAAATGTTTTGCCAAAGTCTTCTTATAAGAAGCTAAGCATAAAATTGCACAAATCTAAAACAAAGCTAGTGGTGTGCTGTGGCCAACATGTCAAATTGATAGGAGAATGAAATGTAATGTCGGAACATAAAAACAAATACCAAGGTCTAGGATTTCAAACTCTGAAACTATCCTTGGAGATGCCAACAGTTACAATTGATCAAGAGAACCGATGCAGTTACTAACTGCCAAAAGTGACAGAATTATGTTGATGTTTGTGGAGGCTTGGGATGCACAGTAGGAAAGCAGAGCATACAACTAAAGTCAGATACTCAACCAGCTATATAGCCACCAAAGAAAGTGCTTGTTGCAATTTGTGATAAAATTCATGATGAGCTATATAGAATTGAGGAACTTGGCATAGTCATGAAAATCAAAGACTAAGGCTAGATTTTCCATTAGTTTTGCATCGCCAGTTTAAAGCTGAGATGATGTAAACCATACAGATATCGCCCATTTCGCTAAAAAAATGGAAACTAACGCCCATTTATCGCTCACTTATCACCCAGCGTTACTTTCGGCATTTAGTTAACGCCGAGAATTAATAATATCGCCCGCTCATTTTTTTCCTGCCGTAAACGTCAGAAAAATGGAGACTAACACCCATAATATCGCCGAGCGTTACTTTCGGCATATCGAACACATATCGCCGAAAATATCACTCACCGAAACAAACGTTGAGAAAAAGTTGCTCTCACCTGAACTAAACCCAGCGGTATGGACGCCATGCTGTAAATCGGAGGAGTCTTCATAAAAAGGCTTCTTCAACTTCTGGGGAGTTTTGATGTAATCTGGAGTTATTTTAAGGTGATTTGAACATCTGAACAAACATCTTATCATACTTCGGACGATTTGAATTTATTTTATTTGTTTTAGACGGTAAATTTATTTTTTGTGAACAATAGGTCTAATACTGATTGTTATTGTAATGGTCTGTCATTTCTCACCTGTCTTAATGACTACACACATGCTGCAGACTAGGGATGGCAGAAGGTTTATTGAAGAGCATTATGTGCCCAATCAAAGAGTTGGCAGACTGAAGAGGAGGATGAGAACTTACACCCGACGCATTTACCGGGAGAAGCGGTCTTATCTGAGAAAATGCGCAACAATGTTATGTCAAATAAAATTAATTTAATATCTGTATTAAGTAATACTGAGAACGGTACAAAACACCCCACCTCACCCCCATCCAAACCCCACCCCACCCCACAACAAAATTAAAACATTTATATCATCTGTAACATTTTTTACACTCCCACAACACTTCAAAAGAACACAAGTGCAAAAAAACAAGGTAACCCCTTCCCCCTCCCCCCAACCTCCCAACAAAATAGCAACAACATCATCAAAATACTGTCACCAATACAACTCCTGCGGCCATGCACCTCACTTTCCTTCCCCCCCTGCCCGCTTCTCCTCCCCACCTCTACCGCTTCCCCTCCCGACTCCAAGCCGCCTTGCCGAAGTGCTCCTCAGGTGCTGCTTTATTGGGGAGGATGATGGCAGATCCACTGGTTGGCCGGATACTGGAGAAGACGGTCCCGAGGAGGGAACGGCCTCCGAGGCAGAAGCAAGAGCTTCCTCCTGGCTCGCATGTGTTGTTGGCAATGGGGTTGCGGCACCTTGGGGTTCAGTGCCGCGCTCCGGGACGACTGGTGGCCCTCTGGCACCAGTGTTCCTGGACACTATCTCCAGGTCCTCCGCCATCCATGGCATGTACTCGGTCATGGTGGCAGACATGGTGGCCAGCTGTTGGGATATGCCCCCCATTGTCTGTTGGATCTGCTAACCTATTTCAACACTCCTCCTGGACAAGTGTACCATGTCCCCACTTAGATTTGCTCCTCGTGGAGCAGTCCTGCTGCGTCGAACCAACCTCCGCGGGGTCGGCACCGGCATGGAGACATTTGGGGTGCCCTGTGGCAAAGTGCTTGGGCCCGCTACCTCCACAGTGGAGAAGGACATGGCCACAGGAGCACCAGATGTCATCGGGTTTGCATAGATGATGGAGCTTGTCGCTGCAAGCTCCTCAAAGTCGGCACTGTCATCAATGGAGAAGGCACCCTGCAGCTCCATGGACGAGATTCGGGGCACCTCAGCACCAGATTGATGATCCCCTGCCGAGGCCGCCTCCGGATCCGCACCTTGGCTCAGTGGTGTTGCATGGGGCTGCGCTGAGGTTATTAGAGGAGAAGGGTTGCTAGGATCACAGGGTGATTCAAACGCTACACACAGCATATGCACGACAAAAGCATTACCGCTATCAAAATTATTACAGACATCACATTTCATGAACATGACCAAATTCTGTATTACAATGATTTTCATGAGGCCATCATTAATTAGATAACATTTTCATCAATCATCTATCATATATTATTGTTCGGATATAAGTGGGTGTGGCATCTATTGACTTTACATCATGCAATGGTGTGTACTTTACTCACGTGGCATCACATCAGGTTCTGCTGCTGCTTGCGTGGCCGATCGGGGGTGGCTCTCCACTAGTGCCAGCACCCGCTCCTCGATGTCTGTCAGCTCGCTGATGACTGGTGGTCAGCCACCCGTGCGCAGCTGCTCGTCCCTATTCTTCGAGACCTTCTTCTGCAAAAGGTAACAACAGCATGACATAGCATGAATGAGATCATTGCGTAAGATCATTGCTACGTACTATCACAGAGACTGATACAACACATAACCAACAGATGTAATCATGACTGGGTGTAGGTTGGTTGGTCATCGATTGTCTCCTCCTCTGACTGTTCCGGTTCATCTGTGTGCCACAACTTTGTCTGATCCATATGTTTCCTGCATGTTTGCCCATTTTTGAGCTTGACAATAAATACTCTGTTGCCCTCCTTGGCCATGACAGTACCAGCGGATCATTCACAGCTGCGCGATCATGATACCCTTGCTAACTTTGTCTTCTATATTCAACATAATTATTCAAGTCAGGTGTACAAGAGATTGCTTGGTCTTAAGACCTCTCTTCATCATTAGTTCACCAGGCGGGACCCCGGTAAGCGTATGTGGTCTTGTCCTGTAACTAAGCAGAATGCATGACAGGCGGGTCTGCAGTGACCCTTGGGTTACTCGCTTCAGACTCTGCTTTATGATTTGGACAGCACGTTCTGCTTGCCCATTGGATGCAGGTTTGAATGGTGCTGACCTTATATGTTTGATACCATTGAGTTTCATGAACTCTTGAAACTCCTGACTGGTGAAGCACGATCCATTGTCACTAACATGACACTGAGACTCTCAATGGTAGCTGTGGATGTGCTGGATGTGATGATTATACACTCTATTCACTTTGAATATGCATCCACCACAACTAAAAACATCTTCTCCAGGAAGGGACCTGCAAAGTCTATGTGGATCCTGGACCATAGTTACACGGCCACAACCATAGACTCAGCAGCGATTCTGCTGGTGCTTTGCTGAGCTGCATGCAAGTGTTGCACTGTTACACACATGATTCCAGCTCAGAGTCAATTACCGGCCACCGTGCATGAGACCTGCCGATGGCTTTCATCATTACAATGCTGGGATGTGTGCTATGTAGCTCACGTACAAATTTCTCTCTCCCTTTCTTGGGCGTAACAACACGATTGCCCCACAGTATACAATCCGACTGAATGGACAGTTCTTTTTTGCAACAAATGTAGGGTTTGGTTTCCTCGCACATTGGCTTGGGTATGGCAGACCAATCACCTTTGAGGATGCAATTCTTCACTACCGATAAAATTGGGTCCTGGCTGGTCCAAGTCTTAACTTGTTGAGCCATGACAGGGGTTCCTTCACTCTCAAAAGCATCCATAACTAACAATAGGTCCGCTGGTTGTGGTGTTTCCATCTCCGGTGTGGGCAACGACAGACGGCTCAAAGCATCAGCACAATTCTCAGTGCCAGGTCTATGCTGAATGACATAATCATAAGCCGATAATGTCAGCGCCCACCTCTGGATGCGGGATGAAGCATTGGTATTGATACCTTTGTTTTCAGAGAAAGGTGAAATGAGCGGCTTGTGATCTGTCTCCAGTTCAAAACGAAAACTGAAAAGTACTGATGCATCTTTTTAACCCCTTACACACAGACTAGTGCTTCTTTCTCTACCATGCTGTAGGCTTTTTCCGCTTTAGACAAATGTTTTGAAGCATACGCGACTGATTGAAGTTTCCCCAACTCATTAGTTTGTTGGAATACGCAACCAATTCCAGAGAATGAAGCATCACAGGCCAATACTAAACGTTTACATGGGTCATAATGTACCAGCAGCTTGTTAGAGCAAAGCAGATTAGTGGCTTTCTCAAAAGCTCTGTCATGAGACACACCCCACACCTTTTCTTAGCCACATGTGCAATAGTTCTAATAATGTGCTCAAATTAGTTAGGAAGTTACCGAAGTAGTTGAGTAGACCCAGGAACGAATGCAGCTCCGTCACATTCTGCGGCTTGGGTGCATTCTTGATGGCCTTGGTTTTCGCGTCCGTGGGCCTGATGCTGTCAGCAGTAATTTTCCTCCCCAGGAATTCAACCTCTGGTGCACTTCGAGCATTTCAGTCTGAGTCCCACTTTGTTCAGACGATGTAGAACCTCTTCCAGGTTGTTCAGATGGTCCTCGGAGTCACGACCTGTGATCAGGATGTCATCTTGGAACACGACGGTTCTGGGAACAGACTTCAGTAGACTTTCCATGTTCCTCTGAAATATTGCTGCAGCCGAGCGAATTCCAAAAGGACACCTGTAATAAACAAAGAAACATAGAAAATAGGTGCAGGAGTAGGCCATTCGACCCTTCGAGCCTGCACCACCATTCAATAATATCATGGCTGATCATTCCCTCAGTACACCTTTCCTGCTTTCTCTCCAAGCCCCTTGATCCCCTTAGCCGTAAGGGCCAAATCTAACTCCCTCTTGAATACATCCAATGAACTGGCATCAACAACTCTCTGCGGCAGGGAATTCTACAGGTTAACAACTCTCTGAGTGAAGAGGTTTCTCCTCATCTCAGTCCTAAATGGCCTATCCCTTATCCTAAGACTGTGTCCCCTGGTTCTGGATTTCCCCAACATCGGGAACATACTACCCGCCTTTAACCTATCCCGTCCCGTCAGAATCTTATAGGTTTCTATGAGATCCCCTCTCATTCTTCTAAACTCCAATGTATAAAGGCCCAGTTGATCCAGTCTCTCCTCATATGTCAGTCCTGCCATCCCGGGAATCAGCCTGGTGAGCCTTCGCTGCACTCTCTCAATAGCAAGAACGTCCTTCCTCAGATTAGGAGACCAAAACGGAACACAATATTCTAGGTGAGGCCTCACCAAGGCCCTGTACAACTGCAGTAAGACCTCCCTGCTCCTATACTCAAATCCCCTAGCTATGAAGGCCAACATACCATTTGCCTTCTTCACTACCTGCTGTACCTGTATGCCACCTTTCAATGACTGATGAACCATGACACCCACGTCTCGTTGCACCTCCCCTTTTCCTAATCTGTCGCCATTCAGATAATATTCTGTCTTCGTGTTTTTGCCCCCAAAGTGGATAACCTCACATTTATCCACATTATTTTGCATCTGTCATGCATTTTCCCACTCACCTAACCTGTCCAAATCACCCTGCAGCCTCCTAGCGTCCCCCTCACAGCTCACACCGCCACCCAGTTCAGTGTCATCTGCAAACTTGGAGATATTATTCTCAATTCCTTCATCCAAATCATTGATGTATATTGTAAAGAGCTGGGGTCCCAGCACTGAGCCCTGCAGCACTCCACTAGTCACTGCCTGCCATTCTGAAAAGGATCCGTTTATCCCGACTCTCTGCTTCCTGTCTGCGAACCAGTTCTCTATCCAAGTCAGTATATTACCCCCAATACCATGTGCTTTGATTTTGCACACCAATCTCTTGTGTGGGACCTTATCAAAAGTCTTTTGAAAGTCCAAATACACCACATCCACTGGTTCTCCCTTGTCCACTCTACTAGTTACATCCTCAAAAAATTCCAGAAGATTTGTCAAGCATGATTTCCCTTTCATAAATCCATGCTGACTTGGACCGATCTTGTCACTGCTTTCCAAATGCGCTGCTATTTCATCCTTAAGAATTGATTTCAACATTTACCCCACTACTGATGTCAGGCTAATCAGTCGATAATTACCTGCTTTCTCTCTCCCTCCCTTTTTAAAAAGTAGTGTTACATTAGCTACCCTCCAGTCCATAGGAACTGATCCAGAGTCGATAGACTGTTCGAAAATGATCACCAATGCATCCACTATTTATATGGCCACTTCCTTAAGTACTGTGGGATGCAGACTATCAGGCCCCAGGGATTTATCGGCCTTCAATCCCATCAATTTCCCTTACACAATTTCCCACCTAATAAGGATATCCTTCAGTTCCTCCTTCTCACTAGACCCTCGGTCCCCTAGTACTTCCGGAAGGTTATTTGTGTCTTCCTTTGTGAAGACAGAACCAAAGTCTTTGTTCAATTGGTCTGCCATTTCTTTGTTCCCCATTATAAATTCACCTGAATCCAACTGCAAGGGACCTACGTTTGTCTTCATTAATCTTTTTCTCTTCACATATCTATAGAAGCTTTTGCAGTCAGTTTTTATGTTCCTGGCAAGCTTCTTCTTCTACTCTATTTTCCCCCTCTTAACTAAACCCTTTGTCCTCCTTTGCTGAATTCTAAATTTCTCGCAGTTCTCAGGTTTGTTGCTTTTTCTGGCCAATTTATATGCCTCTTCCTTGGATTTAACACTATCCTTAATTTACCTTGTTAACCACGGTTGAGCCACCTTCCCCGTTTTATTTTTACTCCAGACAGGGATGTACAATTGCTGAAGTTCATCCATGTGATCTTTAAATGTTTGCCATTGCTTATCCACTGTCAACCCTTTAATTATAATTTGCCAGTCTATTCTAGCCAATTCACGCCTCAAACCATCGAAGTTACCTTTCCTTAAGTTCAGGACCCTAGTTTCTGAATTAACTGTGTCACTTTACGTGTGTTAATGCACATAAGTCTCTTCAACATCTCGACCAGCTCCTGTGTCATGTAGGCCGACGTCAAGTCCAGTTTGGTGAACGACTTCCCCCCGGCTAGCGTTGCAAACAAGTCATCAGCCTTCGGTAATGGGTATTGATCCTGCTTTGAAACCCTGTTGATCGTAGCCTTGTAGTCTGCACAGATTCTGACTGTGCCATCACTTTTCAGCACAGGAACAATGGGGCTGGCCCATTCATTAAATTCAACCAGTGATATGATCCCTTCATGCTGGAGTCTGTCCAGTTCGATTTCGACCTTCTCCCTCATCATATACGGAACTGCATGAGCTTTATGATGGACAGGTCTTGCATCCAAGGCCATGTGGTTCTGCACCTTGGCTCCCGTGAAGTTGCCGATGCCTGGTTCGAACAGCGAGGGGAACTTGCTCAGTACTTGGGCACATGTGTCTTTCTCCGGCGACAATGCTTTGATGTCGTTCCAGTCGCATCTGATTTTTTTAAGCCAGTTCCTGCCTAACGGCGTTGGGCCATTGCCTGGGACAATCCATAGCGGTAACTCATGAACCGCACCGTCATATGACACTTTAATTGTGGCACTGCCATCACCGTTATAAGTTCTTTGGTGTACGTGCGCAACTTGGCATTGACTGGACTCAGCCTGGGCCTCACAGCCTTTGTATCCCACAGCTTGTCGAATGCCCTCTGGCTCATTATCGATTGACTCGCCCCCGTGTCTAGTTCCATCGATACCAGCACCCCATTAAATTTCACGTTGATCATTATCGGTTTGTTCTTAGTTAGGAACGAGTACAGTCCATATACTTCCTCCTCTGGTATCTTGGATTGCGTATTAGGATCTGCGCGAGTCTTACAATCATCCTCTGCACGGTGTGTCGCAGCACACTTGCTCATCTGCGGATACTTGCACTGGAGGTGCCCCAATCTCAGACAGCCTTTGCAACTATGTTGCTTAAATCGGCACTGCTGGTGCCGGTGATTTCCCCCACAATGCCAACACGGAGAAATCAGATGCATTCCCGCTGGCGGACTTTGGGCAACCACGGGTTTTACGTACGCAGTCGGGTAGGCCCTGCCATGTGTCGCTCTGCCAAACGCCGAATCAATCATATTTACAGTACTTGCCGAGTTTTGATTTTTCACTGATATCTGCTTTAGACTTCTATCCGTTGTCATGCATGACTGAGCGATCGTGATGGCCCTGTTCCAGTCCAATGTCTCCACCGCAGGATCACCTCGTGGTTGATGCCGCTTACAAAGAAGTCCCGCAGCATGTCTGCCAACACAGCCCCGAACTTACACGGTCCCGCTAGACGTCTCAGGTCGGCAACAAATTCCGCCGCATTCTGGCCCTCTGAACGAACGTGCGTATAAAATCTGTAACTCGAGATGATGATGCCTTCGTCTGGCTTAAGTTGGTCCTGTACCAGTGTACACAATTCTTCATACGTCTTCTCTGTTGGACTCACAGGCAGGAGTAGATTCTTTATCAGACCATAAATTTTTAGACCGCAAACCGTGAGGAACATCGCCCGGCGCCGATCTACATCGCCGACCTCCTCCATTTTGTTGGCCACAAAGAACTGGCTCAAACAGCTCACAAGGTCTGCCCAATCTTCTCCTTCCACAAATCACTCCAACAATCCGATTGTGCTCATTTTTGCTTGCAAAGGTTCTTGTTGCCTTGTCGCCAAATGTTGTGTATGCAATAACTGTTAGACTGAGTACTGTTTAACTCCAAGAGGTATGACCTTGGCTCTGCTTTATTAAGGCCCAAAGTGACTAATATACAAAATGGCTGGCCTTTTATACTTGGGCTGCACACACGTGCGTGCAGCCCAATGGCCTCCAACAGTGACGCCATCTAGTGGCTAGTGATACCAAAAGTACATACATGACAATTATACTTACAATTTATATAAATATATAAGTAAATGTAAATAAATATAATACCTACTCTGGCAGATCGGACGTCGTTCCAGCGTTTGCGACACTGGTTGCCCTCACGCACCTCGTGTGTCACCGATGAGACCACCTTGGCCATGTCGGCTCAAATTTTCTGGTAACCCTTTGGGGTGGGCTTTCCATGCCCACCCCAGGTCAATTGACCCCAGCGTGACTTCACCTCCTGCAGGAGGGAGGCATTTGCCTCGTCGGAGAATCTCCGAGCTCATTTCGTCCTCCCACTTTGAGTTCCTCTCCTACCTCGCTGCTCTTGCCAGCGTCCTCCCCTCCACATTGTGCTGGCTCGCCTCCTCCATGCCTTCATGTTAATAATTTTTTTTCCCCAAAATTTCCGTGCAAACTAAGTAATTTGTGCTCTCAATTCTTTTTACTGCTGCTAAATCTCTTTCCTGCCTCCCACAACAGCCAAACAACCAGGCAACACAGCCACACACGCTTTCAGTTTCTCTCTGCTCTCTCTCTCTCTCTCTCCGCTTCTGCGCATACATTGATGACCCCTGACCTCCTGAAATGCGGGAAACGACTGTTGCCATGGCGTTGCTGTGGACGCTGACATTTTACAGCAGAAGGGCAAAAAAATTACCGCTATCATCCATTTCACATCGCTCCCGGTAATGCCCATTTTACAAAGTGAAAAGTTGGTGTTTTGAAAATGGGCGATAATCCGGCGATCTCAATACCCATAATAAACACCAACGCTCGAAATAACGTTCATTTTTGGGTGATCTGCACTGTTGTGTATGGAGAAAGAGTCAGACTGAACACTGTGAGCTCAAAGTAAAGTGTGACCTTAGTCTTTTATTGCAGGTCTCCAGAGTGCCAATTCCACCTGTGAAGCCTCCTTAAATACCTGTGCTCCCAAGGGATTATGGGATCCCTTGGGACTCCAGAGGATGAGCCCTCTGGTGGCTGTACAGCATAAATACAAGTGTACATATATAACATGCACAATAATGGAAAGTCTAGCCCTAAGCCAGTGGGAATATGGTATGTTGGAGGAAGGTAGAGTGGTCAACCATGTCAAAGGCTGCAGACAGGTCGAGAAGGATGATCAGGAATAGTTTACCTTTGTCACAGTCACAAAGGATGTAATTTGTGACTTTGATAAGAGCCGTTTCAGTACTGTGGCATGGGTGGAAACCTGATTAGAGGGATTCAAACATGGAGTTGTGGGAAAGTTGGGCAGAGATTTGGGAGGTGAAATCTTCAAGGACTTTGGAGAGGAAAGGGAGGTTGGCGATGGGGTGATTGGAGATGATGCAATATTTATTAATTTAACTTCTCCCACACCACTGTCCAGGGCCCAAACAGTTTTCTACTTGAGACAGCAATTCACTTGTACTCTCTCCAATCTAATATACTGTATTTGCTGCTCACATTGCAGTCTCGTCTACAGTGGGAAAACAAAATGATAATTAGGTGACTGCTTCACCGAACATCTTTGTTCTGTCTGCAAGTGACTCCCTGGCCACCATGTAGCTCACCATTTTAACCCTCTTTCATATTCCCATTGTGATCTCTCAGTCTTTGGTCTCCTATAATGTTAAAAAAAGCTCAATGCAAACTTCAGGAATAGTATCTTATCTTTCTGCTCTTGTCTGAATATTAGAGGATGAGTTGAGAGTAACTGCCCTTGACATCAAGGCAGAGTGTGGCATTAAGGAGCCGTGGTAAAATTGAAGTCAATGGGAATCAGAGCGAAAACTCACCACTGGCTGGAGTCAATTCTAACACAAAGGAAGATGGTTATGCTTGTTGGCGGTCAATCATATCAGCCTCAGGTCATCACTGCAGGAGTTCCTCAGGGCAGTGTCATAGGCCCAACCACCTTCAACTGCTTCATCAATGACCTTCTCTCCATCATAAGATCATATGTCGGGATGTTCGCTGATGATTGCACATAGTTCAGTTCCATTCGCAACACCCCAGATAATGAAGCAGTCCCTGCCCACATGCAGCATGACCTGGACAACATTCAGGCTTGGGCTGATAAGTGGCAAGTAAAATTCGTGGCACACAAGTGCCAGGCAATGACCCTCTCCAACAAGAGAGAGTTTAAACACCACCCCTTGACATTCAATGGCATTACCATCGTCGAATTCCCCACCATTAACATCCTGGGGGTCACCATTGACCAGAAACCTAACTGGACCAGCCACATAAATACTGTGGCTACAAGAGCAGGTCAGAGGCTGGGTATTCTGCAGTGAGTGTCTCACCTCCTGACTCCCAAAGCCTTTCCACCATCTACAGGGCATAAGTCAGGAGTGTGATGGAATACTCTCCACTTGCCTGGATGAGTGCAGCTCCAACAACACTGAAAAAGCTCGACATTATCCAAGACAAAGCAGCCCGCTTGATTGGCACCATATCCACCACCTTAAACGTTCACTCCCTCCTCAGCGTGGCTGCAGTATGTGCCACTCGCCAAGGCTTCGTCGGCAGCAGCTCCCAAACCCGCGACCTCTACCACCTAGAAGGACAAGGGCAGCAGGCGCATGGGAAAACTGTCACTTGCAAATTCCCCTCCAAGTTACACACCGTACTGACTTGGAAGTATATTGCCGAGTCCTTCATTGTTGCTGGCTCAAAATCCTGAAACTCCCTCCCTAACAGCACTGTGGGAGTACCTGCACCACACGGACTGCAGCAGTTGAAGAAGGCAGCTCACCCCACCTTCTCAAGGACAATTAGGGGTGGGCAATAAATGTTGGCCTTGCCAGTGACGCCCACATCCTAGGAACAAATTTTTTAAAAACCTTAGCTATATCTGCCATTGTCTTTATAGCAAGGGTGCTTGGTAGGTCTGTTGGTGTCTGGATGGAGGGGAGGCAAGTTGACATTTGGGATGCAGGCCATGCATCAGAACACAGTGCTTGGTAGGGGTCTGAGCCCGTTAAGATGACCTGTGTTAGATGAAGAAGCGTGGGAGGCTCGTATGAAGCATAAACATCGGCATGGACCTGTTGGACCAAATGGCCTGTTTCTACGCTGTAAATATTACGTAATACTATGTTTTTTTTCTTCTGAGGACTGATGAACCCACTGTATTTTCATAGTATTTCTTTTTCATTTTCAATTTGCATCAATTGCATTGCTTCTCAAGAGTAGCATCAATTGACACTGCAGATCTTTTAAATCATAATGCTTGAAGAACTTCAGCCACTAGAGGGTGATATTACATTCATGAAAGATGTTATAAACACTGCTGGAATTAATTTTTATTTAACGCCATACATTCATAGTGCCTATAAATATGAAGAATTTAAAAGCAGCAGTCTTCAGCTAGTTCTTCAGTAAAATCCAAAATATAATCTACAATAAACCTAAAAATGCAATTGTATCATTGTTAATTTCATAATATATTCAGGTCACAATGGGTTGGGCTCAGCTAATTATTGATGCAGAGGTATAAAATTCCACATTGGTAGACA
Source organism: Pristiophorus japonicus (assembly GCF_044704955.1). Lineage (NCBI taxonomy): Eukaryota > Metazoa > Chordata > Chondrichthyes > Pristiophoridae > Pristiophorus > Pristiophorus japonicus. The sequence continues at coordinate 120,324,141 of NC_091983.1, read as the reverse complement.
TTCATGAAATACACATCTAAAGATTCATCTATCTTACATACAGCTCATTTAATGCCAGTGTTAAGGTTTCCAACTGCCCAAAAATGACATTTAAAAGCATTCTATTATTGGAGATAGAAAAAATGTGTAGACCCAGTACGACACTATGATATCAAATATCCACATAGCTACTGTTGTGTCCCTTGTACTGTTGTTGTTGCTGTGCAGAACTTTCACAGAGACTCGTAGCTGCAGCCCTTGAACTACTTATATTCCCTTTCACCTGACTAACTTTAAAAATATTTTCATTGTCCTTAACACTTTCTGTACTGAATTTCTTTTATATAAGTAACTTGATTGAGTTGAACATGTGGTGAACAGCAGACCTGGTTTCTCTGTTGTATAAGTATATAAGAAAATGTAGTGGATGATATAAGTTTTGGATGATATAAGTTTGCATTCATTAATGTATAAGTAGAAAAATTATAATGCACTGAAACCAGACAACTATTCAGGCCCTGGTGGCTCCATCAAAGGTATCAATAGAGATAGGTGAGGATTTGTTAGCTGATAATCTTCGAAGCTCACTGGACACTGGAGGTACTAGCAAACATTACAGAATTATTCAAAATAAAGAGGAAGGGAAATCAGACAGTGTAATATCAATAGTGAGAAAATTGCTAGAACATATCATGGGGTCAAAGTGCACACTTGGAAAAGCATAAGCTAATTAGGAAGTGGCTATATAATTTTGTGAAAAGTGGGTCATATCTAAGTAACTAATAGAATTATTTGACAGGCAGGATGATCAATGGATTTTCAGAAGGCATTTAATAAGATACCTCACAAGAGAATGAAATTAAAATTGAGATTAAATGATTTGGAGACAATCTTGTAATGTAAATAGGAAACTAATTGAAAGGCACATTTTTGGGCTAGTCGGCAATGCTGACAAACAGTGCCGGGACCCCAGCTTTTCAATTAAAATATTTTTTTTAATGGATTTTGGAATTTATTATTTAGCATATGCAAATTTGCCATTGCAATTCCAGTAATCCTAGAGCGTTGTCATCACCAGACTGCAAAGCGCTTAGACCACCAGATACTTTAGTTAGTAAGCATGATGTAACAATGCGGAACGTGGTTTATATTTGTTTACAAGGATATTTGTCGTTGTCTCAAAGGCCTCATAGGTAAAGATTTGAGGTGCGCAGTCCCTGTAAAGTTGGAAAGTGGTTGAGAAAAGCCCGACTACGACATGGCCAATTGACTCCTAGTTGGGAGCCTATAGGTTTGGAGACGATCTGGTGATTTATAGGAGCATCTGCTGTTCACTCACCACACCAGTGAGTTGGTAAGAAAATTCAAAGGAATCAGGAAAGGTTGACCTTAGTAGGTGTCATGTGCTGTTAGTGGATAGAACAAATCAGAGTGAATTTGCAACTTGATTTTATCACAAGGTCTATTCACCAATTTTTGCACTGTATCTTAACAATGAAGATGTGGAGGAGCTTTGTTGCAGAGGACCATTGGATTTGGGAAGTAGGACGCTATGTGCCTGATACATGATACATAGTAGCATGCTGTTGAGTATCCACCAGCTTAGTGCGGCAGATGAGGATAAACTGCAAATATTTGTTCCCTAGGCATCACTGCAAGTTTGGGAATTTGGTTTTCTGGGTTTTTCATCAGTTTTCAGTAGATGTTTTTTGTAGGCTAGTGACCAGTTGAAAGGAACGCCCAAGTAAACAGGATGAGCATCATGTTTATGAAGTTGGGCAATTATCATTATAGTGAGTTCATGAGAGGCAGTAACAATGATTCGTTCAACAGTCTCTGTAAACAAAGTCCAATTAGCTTTCCTGATGTTCCATCAAGGTTTCCTTGTATTTTTGATGAGTGATAATCACAGGCTAACATGGTTAAGTGATGGTCGGTGTTGACTGTGTGGAATGTCATTGAGAACAGTGCACGATCCTGATTGTGGCTGACTGATGATTGTTGTGACCAAGCCGATGTCAGGGGAGTAGTCTTCCTGACCCTATCTCACTGAGTGGAAGGTGCCACACTCTTTAACGTCGTGGGACAGGGAAAGATCATTACTAGATGTCCAACTTTGTAACCAATCACCATCTTTATTTTTTGGTAGGTACAGGTTTTGACAGTCAAGATCCATGATGCTCCCCACCCTGCATTCTCTCTTGTTAGTAGGTGGCCCAGGTCTTGCTCCCAACAGCTATGATGGCTTTCTGTTTTTTTATTGTCATGAAAGACAGTATGGAGTAGAAGTGGGAAATGTGTACGTTGAGAAGCTCTATATTACATAGGTACAATTCAAATGGAGGTTGTTTAGCATTTAATTTTGGTGAGTAAAACAAGCTTGTCATTATTTTTAAAGATCTGGAAGTAATGGAAGAAATTCTGTAGCATGACGGTGAACATATCAACATCTTGTGGAATAACCTGGGCATTGTGGAGGAACATGTCCTTCTTATGCTATGCTTTAACATTTACTGGGAGGTCACAAATGCAGCATAGTCGACATATCCAAGGGCACTCATCATACAATGGGTTTCTGGGTTTTCCTGGTCTTTTCCATCAGTCTGTGATACATAGAGTGTATGGGAGTGTAGCTGTTAGATCAGCCATTGTTATTCACCATCCATAAAAATCAAGAACATAAGACAAGAAATAATAGTAAAAAATAAAATGCATGTAAGTAATAGCGGGTAAACACAATGCTAATAACCTGAGAGACAAAACTTTGCTTCTTAATTATTCATTTCAATTTGACATTTTTATGAAAGTTCCTTACAGAAATTAATCTGAAAGTCTGTGGGAGGAAAGTACTGTTTGTCCTACCCTTTTAATAACTGATGTACATCAAACAATTGGCTGCTGTTAATTGCAGCATCAGTTCTAGAAATTTAACAGTTCACAAAATAACACAGAAATGCTATTTCTTCAAAGGTTCATATTCCAGTTTGCATTGTGACAGACTGTTGGTTCCATCCACCTAGCCCGCTACAAAACTTGAGCAAATTAGAGCTTCCTGAGCTTGATTCTGTGAAGTACAATGAAAGGGTCTTGCAAACAGGGGCAGCCAGTCATACGCAACCCTGACTCCACCTTCTTGATTAATGGTCTGAGAGTCTGAGGACCTTCTTTTGGATCTTGGAAATCTCAGCAGGTCAAGCAGCATCTGTGGAGAGTCACTGTTTATTCAGGGTAAGGGTCACTCACTGTAACTGTACAGAGAACCTCGTTTTTCCAGTTTTGCTGGCTCTGGCCTTTGGCTTGAGCCAGGCGCCAATTGGAGAGAGGAGACAAAATCTGCATGTCGACTGACGATTCGACGGGCCTTTGGGCCTGTCAAGGGGTGGGCCTGGAGGTCCGCCCATGCCCCGGACTGGGGCAACGCCAGGTTGAAGGCTTCGGCCAAAACTCACAGCGAAAGGAGGAATCTGCAACCCGGATGGCGGCCAACCGAGCGGCGAATCAGGGAGTCCGAAACACCATCCGAGTGATGGTAAAGAAAGTGGATGGACAGACAATGATCAACCGGGAACTTTTCGTGAAGAAAATCCTGCTGGGAACATGTGGCATGAAAGTCGCCGACGTCTTCGCCTTGCAGGACCTCCCGAAGAGAGGTTACTTCGATGTGACCTTCAGAACCGTCACCCTCTGCCTGAAGTTCCTGAAGGGTTTGAAGGAGGCGAGTGAACCGGTGCGCTCAGTGCTAACTTGGGAGCCGCTGTTCACCCTCCCGTCGCAGAGAAGACGCACTATCACAGTGCAAATGTACGACCCCCACATCCCCGTCATCGATGTGCTGACTTTCTTCAACAGGTTTGTCGATGGGGCAGGAAGCAGCAGTGACTTGAAAGACGGGCACGGAATATGGACCAGCAAGCGCCAGATCCAGGTCACCTTGAAGGTGGACGCCAGCGGAACCATCCTGCACCCACCCTCCAGCTTTTCCATCGGAGGAAGCCGGGGCTACATGGTGTACGCTGGCCAACCCAACGTGTGCCGCACCTGCAGGAAGGCAGGCCATGTGGCGGCAAGCTGCAAGACTGTCATCTGCCGAAACTGCAAGAACGAGGGCCACCAGACAAAAGACTGCAAGGAGACCAAGTGCTGCAACCTCTGTGGTCTGGCTGGGTACCTTTACAAAAACTGCCCCAAACACAATCGCAGCTATGCGCAGGCAGCAAAGAACTTTGTACCATAGGAGGAGGAAGCTGACGAACACAACGCTCCAGAGGAGAGCCACACCCTCCCCCCGACCATGAACTCGGGACAAGACGGCGAGGAAGAGAACACTGCTACCGCGAGCTGCGAGCCACCAGCAGCCAGCAGCGAACCTCGCCCCCAGAGCACCGAACCCAGAGACGAGCAGACATCAGACGAGGAAGCGGAATGGCAGACAGTAAGGAAAAGGCGCAAGACCAAGAAGCGACCACCAAGCTCGGCAGAAACCAGCGACGGCAGCTTGTCTGATGAGGAAAAGTGCCACCGCCTGAAGAAGAGGCAATGCGCCATCCCACGGCCACGGAAAACCGGGAGCAGGGAAACGACCAACACAGCCCTGCCCCAGGAACCTGAGAGCAACAAAGGGCCCAGCGCACACGAGCTCCGGGACACCGGGAGCGAAGGAGTAACCAACGCAGACCAGCCCCGGGATAACGGGAGCAGCGAAGTGCCCAGCACACCCCACCTCCGGAACACCGGGAGCGACGCAGCGATCGACACCGCCGCGACTGAGGAAAAGGGGGAACCACCAACACCAGGCGAGGACAGTGCAGAGAACATTGAGGACTTAATCACAGAACTGCAGCAGTCCCCTGGTCAAAACATCCCCACAACAGAGGACGATGATGACCACGCCACCCCAGGTGCAGTAAATGTTCAACTTGATGTGGATAGTAATAACTTACACATGCTGGAAATCGCCATTGTGGAATATGGGGTAATTGACAACGGTTTACCTGAAATTGAAAACGATGTATCTGAACTGCAATGTATGTAAATGTAAAACATAGCTTAAAAATGGATTTAAAAATTGCTAGTATTAACGTGCGTAGCGTGAAATCGACTACGCGGTGTGTTTCCACCTTGGGGTACCTCGCCAAGGTCAAAGCGGACCTGCTGTTCTTGCAGGAGTGCGGTCTGCCGCACTTCAGCAGTTACCGGCAGTGGTCACGATGGTGGGCCCATGGGCCATCTATATGGTCAGGGGGCAACGACAGCCGGGCTTCCGGCTTGGGCATTCTGCTGCGGGGAGGCCACTTCACCATCACCGAAGTTAAGAAGGTGGTGGGCGGCCGCCTCCTCGTAGCAGATGTAATGTACAAAAACTCCCCTCTCAGGTTAATTAATGTTTACGCTCCAGCTGTGAAGAACGAGAGGCTGGCCCTCTTCCAGCAGCTCCCACTGTTACTGGCAACGTCCAGGCCGGTCATTCTGGGCGGTGACTTCAACTGCATCATCGATGCGGCTGGACGATCCAGCAGAGCCGACAGCAAACTGGACGCCATGTCCAAACTCCTGATGGATGCGGTAAAAGATGCCAAGCTGTGCGACGTCTTCAGCAACCCTGCAGACGGAGCACCGCGCAGATACACCTGGTCGAGACCAGACGGGTTCGTCCGTTCCAGAATTGACTTCCTGTTTGTGTCTGACACGCTCAAGGTCAGATCCACCGACGTCACGCCGGTGTTCTTCTCTGACCACTGTCTCCTACTGGCCGACTGTCACACACAGGACAACCAGAAAGTTGGCAGAGGGATATGGAAGCTGAACGTGAAACTGTTGACTCCGGAAAACATTGAGGAACTCAAGAGGGATTACAACGGTTGGAGAACCGTAAAGCCCCTCTGCGATTCCCCGATGCACTGGTGGGAAACAATCAAGACGAACATCAAGAGGTTCTTCATCCTCAAAGGTGTTCAGGAGGCGAGAGGGAGACAGAGGGAATTGTCCCGACTCCAGACAAATATGCAAAACCTGCTCCTGCTGCAGTCGATGGGGGTCGATGTCGCGGAGGAACTCGAAGAGGTGAAGGGCCAGCAAGCCTCGCTCTTTGCCTCGGAGTCCTCCAAGATCATCTTCCGATCCAGAGTCCGCTCCGTCGAGCAGGATGAGACGTGTTCACGTTTCTTCTTCCAAAAGGTACACAGGGGGAGCTCTGTGATCACCAGCCTAAAGGAAGAAGACGGTTCTGTGACGTCTTCGCAGCCTGACATGCAGAGGATCAGTGAATCCTTCTATGCCAGGCTGTACGACGTCAAGCCCACAGACTGTGCGGCCTCCCAGTCTTTCCTGTCGTCTATTTCGGAGGTCTTAGACGCCGGCAAGCGAGAGAGTCTGGACCACCCGCTAACTCTGGACGAGCTGACAAAGGCCGTCCGGTCCTTCGAGACGAATAAAACTCCCGGAAGCGATGGCTTACCGGTCGAGTTGTACTCGGCTCTGTGGGACTGGATAGGCCCAGACCTGCTGGAAGTGTACGGAGGTATGCTTCTGGCCGGCAGCATGTCAGAATCGATGAGGAAAGGCATCATCACCCTCATCTACAAGCAGAAGGGGGAGAGGGAGGAAATCAAAAACTGGCGGCCCATTTCGCTGCTCAATGTGGACTACAAGATCCTGTCAAAGGTCATCGCCAACAGGGTCAAGTCTGCTCTTGAGCTGGTGATTCACCCGGACCAGACCTGCGCTGTCCCCGGCAGGAAGATCTCTGATAGCCTCGCGCTACTCAGAGATACGATCGCCTACGTATGGGACAGGAGGGTGAACACCTGTTTAATCAGCTTAGACCAGGAGAAAGCCTTTGACAGGATATCGCACACGTACCTGATGGACGTGCTCTCCAAAATGGGGTTCGGGGAGGGCATCCGCAATTGGGTCAAACTGCTCTACACAGACATCAGTAGCGCAGTTCTAATCAACGGGTGGGAAACTCAAAGCTTTCCAATCAGATCTGGAGTCAGGCAAGGCTGTCCTCTCTCGTCTGTCTTGTTTGTGTGTTGTATCGAGCCCTTTGCCGAGTCCATCAGGAAGGATGCGGGCATCAGAGGGGTGACGATCCCAGGCAGCGGAGGCGCCCAGGTCAAAACCTCCCTGTACATGGACGACGTCGCCGTCTTTTGCTCGGACCCGCAGTCGGTCCGCAGATTGCTCGCAATCTGCGACCAGTTTGAACTGGCCTCGGGAGCAAAGGTCAACCGCACCAAAAGCGAGGCCATGCTCTTTGGTCACTGGACCGACCGAGCCTCCATTCCCTTCACCGTCAAGCCAGATTTCCTGAAGGTGCTGGGAATATGGTTCGGAGCGGACGGGGCGTGCGCCAAAAACTGGGACGAGCGCATTGCCAAGGTCAGACAGAAACTGGCATTTTGGGAGCAGCGCTCCCTTTCCATCACAGGCAAGAACCTGGTCATCAGGAGTGAGGTGCTCTCGGTGTTGTTGTACGTGGCGCAGGTCTGGCCCATCTCACGCTCCTGCGCTGCGGCAGTCACCCGAGCCGTCTTCCACTTTGTCAGGAGATCCAAAATGGACCGTGTCCGCAGAGACACGATGTACAAATCTCTGGACAGTGGAGGAAAGGACGTTCCGAATGTGGCCCTCATCCTGATGGCCACCTTTGTGTGCAGCTGCATCAAGCTATGCACAGCCCCCCAGTACGCAAACACCAAGTGTCACTATGTGCTGAGGTTCTACCTGTCCCCATTGTTGAGAAGGATGGGTCTGGCCACGCTGCCGCGAAACGCCCCCACCAGTTGGACCATGCCTGTCCACCTGTCCTTCGTGGAAAAGTTCTTCAAAAGAAACCCCTTTGACCACAAGGCCATCAAACAGTGGTCAGCACGTAAGGTCCTGGACGCCTTCCGAAAGAAGGAGACGGTGGACCCTGTCGGGTGGTTCCCTGAGCGGACTGTCGAACTTGTTTGGCAGAACGTCTCATCGCCAGAGCTTACAGACAAGCACCAAGACGTAGCTTGGTTGGCGGTGAGGAGGGCCCTACCCGTCAGAGTGTTCATGCACAGCCGACGCCTCAGCAGCACGGCACGGAGCCCCCGGGCCGGCTGCGGGGCGGACGAGACTGTCACCCATCTCCTTCAGGATTGCGCCTTTGCAATGCAGGTCTGGAAAGAGATGCAGTGGTTGCTGTCGAGGTTCATCCCAAGCAGCTCCGTAACACAGGACTCTGTGCTCTACGGGCTGTTCCCATGGACACACACCGAGACAGACATCACCTGCTGCTGGAGGGCCATCAACTCGGTCAAAGACGCTCTTTGGTCTTGCCGAAACTTGCTGGTTTTCCAGAACAAGGAGATGACCACGTCCGCATGTTGCAGACTGGCGCAATCCAAGATCCAGGATTACGTGCTGAGGGACGCACTGAAAATTGGTGCAGTCGCCGCAAAGGCACGGTGGGGAAGAGCCACAGTCTAAAGCCCTTCCGCCACGGAAAACCCGGGGGCAGAAATCAGCACCAAACTCCCTCGGGCTGTATATGTAATTTACACTTTGTGTACATAGAGCACCAAATCTGTAAACACCAATGTCGTGCCATGTACAATGCAAGGTGTGTTATGAAATGCATGTTTGGAAAGAAAAAATGTAAATGTACCGTCACCCATTCCGGGCACTGTATTGTAACACATAAAATGTAATTTGTGTAAATGTACCACAATGTACCCTGTTAATTGTAGTGAATCGCAGTTGAACAGAAAAAAACGAGAAATGTAACGAACGGAACTGCCGTCAGCACCCAGATGTATTGTATGGGATTGCTGACCGCAGCGAAATGTAATGAAATGCCATTGAATGTACTGTACAGATTCTTTTTATGAATAAAGTATATTTTGAAATAAAAAAAAATAAAAAAATCTGTGGAGAAAAACAGAGTTAACGTTTCAGGTCTGTGACCCTTTGTCAGAAGGGTCTCTCCACAGATGCTGCTTGACCTGCTGACATTTCCAGCATTTCCTGTTTTTATTTCAGATTCCAACATCCGCAGAATTTTGCTTTTGTATCTTGTCAGCTGAATCTGAATTAGAAATCCCTCTGCCTCATTTCCTACCGAACAATTCAAGTTGGGGTGTTTTATTAACCACATGACACCAGCATCTGCAATGGATGGGCTTTTGGCTGGATCATTTTTCCAGAGCAGTGGGGCACTTGTGCTCAAGGATACTGTGTGGCACTCTGATCAGTCATTTGTTCCTTGCTATTTTGCAGAATCCTGTGCTGCATGCCTATTTCAGCAACATAGAGTCATGAATGTCAACCATCAACATTTCAACCAGCTATGTATGGGATGAGCAGGCTGGAAGACCTGGTTAAATTTGCTGCCCGTACATCTTGCATACATAGGAGTGGCTGGCCAGCGTTTCTTGGACTGCTTACCTGTGTTTTAATCTCCAATATATCTGGTGACCTTAGGGTACTAGGTTTGCTGGAAACTTTCTGTGACCAGGGAGCAATGCAGGGTACCTACTATATTCTTGCACCTTACCTCTCAGTTCTGACTTCCTTCATCAGATTATCGTTTATCCCTTAATATGTGTTTGGAGAGACCCTTGTCCCCCCACTCCCACGATCCTGCAAAATACTTGTGGTGCCCTGTCCACAAAATGGGAAGCACTTGTTGATCATCCCAGCAACCATTGGTGTGTGCCAAAATAGACATCAACTTCCAGTGCAGGACTATCGGAGGTGCCGTCTTTCAGATGAGATGTTAAACTGAAATCCAGTCTGCTCTCTCAGGTGGATGTAAAAGATCCATGTAACTATTTCCAAGAAGAGCAGGGAGTTATCCCCAGTGAACCGGCCAATCCCTCAACCAACATAACAAAACAGATTATCTGGTCATTATCACATTGCTGTTTGTGGGAGCTTGCTGTGCGCAAATTGGTTGCTGCTTTTCCTACATTACAACAGTGAGGACACTTCAAAAGTACTTCATTGGCTGTAAAGCACTTTGGGACGTCTGGTGGTCGCGAAAGGCGCTATATAAATACAAGTCTTTCTTTCAATTCAGTGGCTACCCGTTGTTGTAACAGTTCAACTCACACGAACAGCAGATCGTTTCTTCGAGTGATTTTCATGTTACCGGGTTAACCTGATAATTACGGTAAGTGGAGCGTGCCTGTTTTTTACGGTAATTACAGTAAGCGCCGAGCTCGACACAGCTGAATCGAACCGACTTTGTTGTGAAAGTATGAATCTGGGATATAGCCTGCGCGCTAACTTCAAGGGAACTCCGGATTTTTGAGCTTGTTCCTAATCTATCGTTTGCAAATCGGTGTGGGGTTGAAGTGTGGTCTCTGTCCTGAGAATGGATGCAATGACGGGGAAGGGAAAGGCGACATTCCTGAGATGCTACATTTAAAATAAAAAAAAGCTGGACCTTCGCCTCCCCCCAAAGTGAGTGAGTGGATATTTTCAGTGGCGATCGTGAAATAAATTTTTTTGGGGGGAGGAGGGGGGAAAGAGAGAGAGAGGTGGGGAGTAGGACCCGGAAGCAGATGCGGGACTAGGCTTGTTTGGAGCTTGTGCCTATGGGATTGGAGGCAGGAATGGAAGATGAAAGTGTGAGAGAGAGGGGAGACATGCCTGCGTGCAGCGACCAGGAGGAGGATGCGGCGGAGATAAGCCGGGCCATGGAACGTCGGCCGGATGGAATGGAGAACGCCGGCCAGCCGGACAATGGCGAGTGTTCCAGCCGCGCGGCGCTGGGCTCCGGCTCCGGCTCCGGGCTCGCGCTCCGGTCGCCAGCCGCCCAGCCGCGCTCGCAGCATGTTTACTGCACCGTGTACTGTGTGGAGAATGAGAATTACCAGAGCTCGGCGGTGGAGGACGAGACCGGGAAGCAGATCAATCACCCCTCCGCCCGACCCACGCCGACTCCTTCCAGTCGACAGACGGATCGGGATACCAGCCCGTCCCCGAGCCAGGCGGTTCTGGGACCTTCCAGCACCGAACCTTTCAACATCTCCCGGCAGATCGACATTAATTCGGCGGGATCCCCTTCTGCCGGGGAGTATAAACATTTTATTATTTTGACCTGTCGAGTTTGCCTGGATGATAAGCCCATCCGACCACTTCCGTGTTGCAAGAAGGCTGTGTGCGAGGAGTGTTTGAAGAGATACCTTAGCAATCAGGTAATTCCCACCCGTCACACTTGCCAGAACAGTAAGTTTAGGTGTTCCCTTTAGCGCAGACAATGCACGGAGCCATAACCCTACAGGGACTGATACTGAAACCCTGATTGTTACATGAAGTTTTACAGGTCGCATTCATAATTCATGCAGGGTATCTTATGTTCGCGTTTAAGTTGTGTTGCAACTATCCATTTTCAAACCAACTTGCTCGCTATTAACAGAATTTAAAATCGCTCAGTGTTGGCCTTTGGGCGCACTTTTGATTTCTAATACGATAAAATATTTTTGTTTAGGACTATTTTAAATAGCGTAAAATAAAACTGCTTCCTATTTTGTTTTTATACGGTTGGGAATGTTATGAAATTAATTCAGTGCAACTGCAATCAACAAAGCTAGCTGACATTCTGCAGACGGGTTATCTATTTATCAGATTAAATTGAATTGAGGGAAGTCTGTTTTATGTACACACTTGATTACTGAGGTTTGTCAAGGATGAGTATATTTGTTTTAAAAAAAAAGGCAGTATAATCTTCGTGGTATTTTCTGTTACTTTGTTGTTAACGATCTGCAATGTAACTTGTTAGACCAATTTCAAGTGTAATTAGGATTCGTTTTTTTTACTCTACCTGAATTGAACGGTTTTGTTCCTTTTCTGCAAATAAACGTGAAATGAGGCATACAATCAGTATAAGTAGTAGAAACAAAGGGGAGGTCTGAAATGTTTTCCATACAAAGGGGATTATTAGAATATGGAATACATTGGAACACTGTATACAGTTTTGTCTCTTTGCCTAAGGAAAGATATACTTGCCTGAGAGGGAGGGAGTGCAACAAAGGTTCACTGGGCTGATTCCTAGGATTGTCCTATGAGGAGAGATTGAGTAGACTAGGGCTATATTCTCTATAGAATTTCGAAGAATGAGAGGTGATCACATTGAAACATAACATTTTTAAGGGGCTTGACAGGGTAGATTCAGAGAGGATGTTTTCCCTGGCTGGAGAAATGGACTGGTCAGGTGAGTAGAACAGTGAGTGACAAATGGAATTAAATCCGGAGGAGTGTCAGGCAATACATCTGGGGAGGGCTAACAAGGCAAGGAACTACACAATAAATGGTAGGACACTGGGAAGTGTGGAGGAACAGAGGGACCTTGGAGTGCATGTCCATAGATCCCTGAAGGTAGCAGGACATGTAGATAATGTTGTTAAGAAGGCATATGGGATACTTGCCCTTATTAGCCGAGGCATAGAACATAAGAGCAGGGAGGTTATGCTTGAACTCTATAAAACACTAGTTAGGCCAGAGCTAGAGTACTGCACACAGTTCTGGTCACCACATTACAGGAAAGATGTTATTGCACTAGAGAGGGTATAGAGGAGATTTACGAGGATGTTGCCTGGACTGGAGAATTTTAGCTATGAGGAAAGATTGGATAGGCTGGGATTGTTTTCTTTGGAACAGAGGAGGCTGAGGGGAGACCTAATTGAGGTGTATAAAATTCTGAGAGGCCTAGATAGGTACCTCTTTCCCTTAGCAGAGGGGTCAATAACCAGGGGACATAGATTTAAAGTAATTGGTAGGAGGTTTTGAGGAGAAATCTTTCTGCCTGAAAGGGTGGTAGAGTCAGAAACCCTCATAGCATTTAAAAAGAACTTGGATATGCACTTGAAGTGCCGTAACCTACATGCCTACAGACCAAGAGCTGGAAAGTGGGATTAGGCTGGATAGCTCTTTGTCGGTTGGCACGGACACGATAGGCCAAATGGTCTTCTGTACTGTAATGTTCTATGATTCTATGGGAGTATAGAACTAAGGCTCACAGTCTTGGCAATTGAGGACTGAGAATGAGGAGAAATTTCATCGCTCAAAGGGAATTCTTTACTCCAGAGATTGTGGATGATCAGTTGAGTATATTCAAGACAGAAATAGATAGATTTTTGGATACTAAGGGACTTCAGGGATATGGGGATAGTGCAGGAAAGTGGAGTGGAAGTAGATCATCAGCCATGATCTTATTGAATGGCGGAGCAGGCTGGGAGGGCCAAATGGCTTACTCCTGCTCTTATTTCTTATGTTCTTGTGTTCTTCTTAAGGCCAAATCAGTTGTGATTGTTAGAGGGAATTGGATAAACAGTTAACAAAATATATTAAAGGGGATGGGAAAAGAGCAGAAAAGTAGGATTCAAGTAGATGGCTGTAATGCAGAGCTAGCATTCACACAGGCACAATAGGCCAAATAGCTAAAACTTCTATGATTCATGATTTTATCACAATCAATACTTTTGTTAATTACAAAAGAAATCCAGAATGGAACTGGGTAACAATATCCAGGTTTCTTAAAATGCTTGGTTCAATATCCTAAATTTAAAGCAGTCTCCTCCAGTTCGACCTCTGTCAGTTATGCAATTATGTCAAGAGCCCAGTCTCTGAAGATCCTGAAAACTAGACCATAGTCTGTGAACTAAAGGTGAAAACTTAAAGCTGGTTTAGTGAGTCAAGCGGTCTGTTTATAATTACAGTAGTTTATTTTTGATTTGTACAGATGGTATCCTCTTTCACATTCTTCATCTTTTGTTTTTCTTTTTAATCCATGATTTACTTTATTTGCTTTCCAAAACAATACTCTTAAAGATAAAGGTTAGAAAACATAATCAACCTACTTTAAACTAATGTGATTTGCTGTGGAACCCTGAAGATAAATGACTTTGTACATTTGTAGTTAATTGATTGCATACCTGTCAAAAGAATGTTAATCATCTGATTGTCTGGCTATAAACCAGTTGGTTGCAGATCGTACAATACTAACTGCATTTGATCCGTAGAGATGGAAATTATAGCACTTTACAAAACCAAACTTGATTTTGTATAAGGCAGTTTTTAACTACCTTTACTAAGTAGCAATTCAAAGTAATTTCTGTGTCTTAGCCTCAAAAGTTTCAAATTGTTAGCTACAGCATATTTTCAAAATGATAGAGGACCTTTTTGATTTTTTTTGAGTATTATTTATCCTGTCAATCTAATTATTCAGATAATGTTCTACATTTGTACTATGTTATTGCCAAAACTCATACTGAAATCTGTTTATTCTTCAGTCTATTAATTGATAAACTGATATGTGTCAAGTACAAAATGTTAAATAGAAAACATAATGGGCACAAGTTTCGAGCCGCGCCTAGAATGGCGCAGTCCCGACCTGGACGCCCGTTTTTCGCGCCACAAAGTGCGCCTAAAAAAACCCTCCAGATTCTCCACCTCCCTGCAGGTCCTCTGGCCCTCGGCACAGCGCAGCAGGAGCTGTAGGGGGCGGAGCCAGGTCCCTGCGCTGAAAACAGTGTCGGGACCTCTGCACATGCGCGCTACAGTAGGCGCGCATGTTCAGGAGCTCCAGGCGCCCAAAACTGTGTGGGAGGGGCCCGAAGCACGCAGCCCCCTAGCCCTGACCGAATGGCCTCACTGGGGCTGCGTGAATAAGGCTCCTCCCACGGCCAGCTCCTGCTACCTCCCGACCCGACGCGACTCCCGCCACCCCCACCCCCAGCCCCGGACTGCACCCGACACCGACCTGACTCCCGCTTCCACCCCCCCCTCCCCCGCCCCTCCCCACACCCGGGACCCGACCCGCTCCCCCCCTGCCCCTGGACTGGATCCGACCTGACCTCCCTCCCCACGACCTGACCTCCCTCCCCCCGGCCTGACCTCCCTCCCCCCGACCCGAACCGAACCGACCTCCCTCCCACCACCCCCCCGACCCGCGCTCCCCCCGACACGACCCAACGCCATCTACCTGTAAATCTGGTGCTGGGGATGGGCCCTGCCCGAAGTTTTGGGCCCGGCCCATTCAGCCTCCCTCCCTCTTCTCTTTCCCCCCCACCCCCCAATCTCCTTCCCCCCCCCCAATCTCCTTCCCCCCCCCCAATCTCCTTCCCCCCCCCCAATCTCCTTCCCCCCCCCAATCTCCTTCCCCCCCCCCAATCTCCTTCCCCCCCCCCATCTCCTTCCCCCTCCCCCAATCTCCTTCCCCCCCCCAATCTCCTTCCCCCCCCCAATCTCCTTCCCCCCCCCAATCTCCTTCCCCCCCCAATCTCCTTCCCCCCCCCAATCTCCTTCCCCCCCCAATCTCCTTCCCCCCCCCAATCTCCTTCCCCCCCCCAATCTCCTTCCCCCCCCCAATCTCCTTCCCCCCCCCAATCTCCTTCCCCCCCCCAATCTCCTTCCCCCCCCCAATCTCCTTCCCCCCCCCAATCTCCTTCCCCCCCCCAATCTCCTTCCCCCCCCAATCTCCTTCCCCCCCCCAATCTCCTTCCCCCCCCCCAATCTCCTTCCCCCCCCCAATCTCCTTCCCCCCCCCAATCTCCTTCCCCCCCCCAATCTCCTTCCCCCCCCAATCTCCTTCCCCCCCCAATCTCCTTCCCCCCCCAATCTCCTTCCCCCCCCAATCTCCTTCCCCCCCCAATCTCCTTCCCCCCCCAATCTCCTTCCCCCCCCAATCTCCTTCCCCCCCCAATCTCCTTCCCCCCCCAATCTCCTTCCCCCCCCAATCTCCTTCCCCCCCCCCAATCTCCTTCCCCCCCCCCAATCTCCTTCCCCCCCCCCAATCTCCTTCCCCCCCCCACATCTCCTTCCCCCCCCCCACATCTCCTTCCCCCCCCCACATCTCCTTCCCCCCCCCCACATCTCCTTCCCCCCCCCCACATCTCCTTCCCCCCCCCCCACATCTCCTTCCCCCCCCCCACATCTCCTTCCCCCCCCACATCTCCTTCCCCCCCCCCCACATCTCCTTCCCCCCCCCCACATCTCCTTCCCCCCCCCCACATCTCTTTCCCCCCCCCCACATCTCTTTCCCCCCCCCACATCTCTTTCCCCCCCCCCACATCTCCTTCCCCCCCCCACATCTCCTTCCCCCCCCCCACATCTCCTTCCCCCCCCCCACATCTCCTTCCCCCCCCCCACATCTCCTTCCCCCCCCCCACATCTCCTTCCCCCCCCCACATCTCCTTCCCCCCCCCACATCTCCTTCCCCCCCCCCACATCTCCTTCCCCCCCCCCACATCTCCTTCCCCCCCCCCACATCTCCTTCCCCCCCCCCACATCTCCTTCCCCCCCCCCCACATCTCCTTCCCCCCCCCCACATCTCCTTCCCCCCCCCCACATCTCCTTCCCCCCCGCCCACATCTCCTTCCCCCCCCCCACATCTCCTTCCCCCCCCCCACATCTCCTTCCCCCCCCCCCACATCTCCTTCCCCCCCCCCACATCTCCTTCCCCCCCCCCCCCCACATCTCCTTCCCCCCCCCCCCCACATCTCCTTCCCCCCCCCCCCCACATCTCCTTCCCCCCCCCCCACATCTCCTTCCCCCCCCCCACATCTCCTCCCCCCCCCTCCCACATCTCCTTCCCCCCCCCCACATCTCCTTCCCCCCCCCCACATCTCCTTCCCCCCCCCCCCACATCTCCTTCCCCCCCCCCCACATCTCCTTCCCCCCCCCCCACATCTCCTTCCCCCCCCCACATCTCCTTCCCCCCCCCCACATCTCCTTCCCCCCCCCCCCACATCTCCTTCCCCCCCCCCCACATCTCCTTCCCCCCCCCCCACATCTCCTTCCCCCCCCCCCACATCTCCTTCCCCCCCCCCCCACATCTCCTTCCCCCCCCCCCCACATCTCCTTCCCCCCCCCACATCTCCTTCCCCCCCCCACATCTCCTTCCCCCCCCCACATCTCCTTCCCCCCCCCACATCTCCTTCCCCCCCCCACATCTCCTTCCCCCCCCCACATCTCCTTCCCCCCCCCCCACATCTCCTTCCCCCCCATCTCCTTTAACCCCTTCTCCCCCATCCCTCCCCCTTCCCTCCCTCTGCTCCCCCCCCCTCTCTCCCTCTACCCCCTCCTGCCCCTCCCCTCGCTGTCAGAAACACAGACACTGACAGACAGAGAATGAGAGACACACACAGACAGACAGAGAGATAGAGATACTGACAGAGACAGGGCGCGGGGGGCATCCCAGCACGCTGTTTGAGGGCTCCCGGTGCTGCAGTCGGTAAGTAGAAAATGTTTTATTTATTGATCTTTTTAAAAAAAAAAATTATTTCTTATTAATTTTTTTTGATTGATTTATTGGTTGATTTATTGATGTATTTATCATTTATTATTGATGATGGCTCTTTATTTGTAAAACTGAAGTGTTTAATGTTTGTAAACTTCCCTTTAAACACACCCCCCCCCCCCACCCCACCATTCCCTACGCCTGATTTGTAACCTACGCCTGATTTTCTAAAGTGTAGACAAGGTTTTTTTCGAGCGTACAAAAATCTTCACTTACTCCATTCTAAGTTAGTTTTGAGTAAGTTTTCACTCACGAAACTTTGAAATCAGGCGTAAGTGGCCGGATACGCCCCCTTTTGAAAAAAAAATATTCTGTTCCAAAGTGAAACTGTATTAACTGACTAGAACTGGAGCAAATTAAATGACGAGAATTCCGATTTCTAAGATACTCCGTTCTACACCAGTTGCTCCTAAAAATCAGGAGCAAATCATGTGGAAACTTGGGGCCAATAGATGAGGCTCGTTCACAGCCTATTGCTGTGCAAGGTGCTGAACCGGGAAGTGGTATCCACTTTACAACATTTTTGTTTCAATGCATTTGTATCGTAATCCTTTCAATAATAGAGTATTCAGGTAAGAAATAATTGAGCGTTAAGGCAGTATCCCACAGGTTTCAAACAAAAACTTTTTGAAGAGGATGTTGTGTAGCTATGAAACATGCAAAATCCTGGTTATTGTCTAGTCAGTATTGTTGGGAGAAGCCAAAAAGGACACAGCAAATGTAAAAATTTGGCAGATATGCTGGGTGGTGCATTGGGTTAAACTGTGCCCTTGCACTCCGGGCTCTAGATTTGCATCCAGTTCGTGTCCTCTGTCTACTGGCTGTGAGGCTGTGAGTTTGATAAGATTCAGTTCCTTGGGCATATGGGGCGAGACTTTCGGCTTCATTGTCGGTGACTTTCTCGGTGGTAGAGCTGTTTTTCCGCCCGGCGAAAGTTTCCACTTAAGTTTCTTCATGGTATCACCCACATCTGAAGACGCCCGAACGGTCCACATGCAATGCCGAGAACAATCGCTAGGGCGTAGGTTTGGCCTCAACCGCCGACGTCCAGATCGCCGAGAGAACCGCCCTGTAAAAGCTGCTTAAACAGGGCGGTAGGTGAGTACTCTGCAAAGAAAGCTAAGTTAAAGGTTCTTTATTTAAAAAAAAAAATTTAAGACGGCAATTAGGTTTGAAACTGTCTTGGGAATGCTTTATACGTTTTTATTTTTATTGAAATATTTTTTTTAAGTTTCCCCCCCCCTCCCTAGGCCCAACCGCAGCCTCAGACTAAATGTTAGTACTTACTGTCCATTCCGGTAACGACCGCACATGTTGCTAACTTTCCACCTTACCCACCGAGAAAACCACCGAAAATTAGTGTACAACGTCCATTTTCGCGCCAGGTGATTAGTTTTATTGACTTTGAAGATAAAAATGCAAATTCTCGCCAGCGTTACTCACCGAATGTTAGCGGTGCTTCGTAGCGGGCAATCGGGTGTTACATAGAAACATAGAAAATAGGTGCTGGAGTAGGCCATTCAGCCCTTCTAGCCTGCACCAACATTCAATATGATCATGGTTGATCATGCAACTTCAGTATCTCTTTCCTGCTTTCTCTCCATACCCCTTGATCCCTTTAGCCGTAAGGGCCATATCTAACTCTCTTTTGAATATATCTAACGAACTGGCCTCAACAACTTTCTGTGGTAGAGAATTCCATGGGTTAACAACTCTCTGAGTGAAGAAGTTTCTCTTCATCTCGGTTCTAAATGGCTTACCCCTTATCCTTAGATTGTGACCCCTGGTTCTGGACTTCCCCAACATCAGGAACATTCTTCTTGCATCTAACCTGTCCAATCCTGTCAGAATTTTATATGTTTCTATGAGATCCCCTCTCATTCTTCTAGATTCCAGTGAATATAAGCCTAGTCGATCCAGTCTTTCTTCATATGTCAGTCCCGCCATCCCGAGAATCAGTCTGGTGAATCTTCGCTGCACTCCCTCAATAGCAAGAATGTCCTTCCTCAGATTAGAAGACCAAAACTGTACACAATATTCAAGGTGTGGCCTCACCAAGGCTCTGTACAACTGCAGTAAGACCTCCCTGCTCCTATACTCAAATCCCTCTCGCTATGAAGGCCAACATACCATTTGAGGGGCTTTAGGGAATGTCTAGCCCATGGACTTGACAGCACAAGACTGCACCTAAACTGGCAATCGTACTCAACAGTGGGAGATATTCCTCTGAGTTTGAAGTTGAGACATTGTTGTCTCAAATGAGTAAACCATGCTATACCTAATATGGGAGTAATGTTAATGTTAAAACCAAGTTGTGTGGAGCATAAATATCAGCACAGGCCAGTTGCCAGTTTCTGTGCTGTAAATTCTATGTAATTCATCTTGATGTGTGCAAACTTCACAAGCAAATTTTCGTTAAATTACATAATTAGTACACAGAAAAAAAGTATTGGAGGCGCATTGCAGTTAGCTAACACGATTTTCTGGCTTCTAAATGAATAGTAATCGGGTTTATGCATCTTAAATTTATGTCCCTAATTGGCAACTCATTTGTTGTCTGCACTTATTTTATCAAATTTCATTAGTTAGGCATGAAAGTCCCACTATACAAGTGTTCAAATATGTATATGTTTGTAGTCCATTTCAGTTAATATCCAGTTGTTGAAGTAACTCTTACCTACCACCAGCTTTAAAGGAAGACTCTACTTTGATGAGAGTGAATCATTATTTCTGTGAAGTTAATGTGTAATGTATTCAAGTTAGAAATTATTGGTTATGTTTTTCTCTACTTTCTAATGGAAGTGAAAAAATTGGTATGAATATAAAGTGGGGAAACCTGCTTGATAATGATGCTGACTTTTTCTGAAACATTAGAAGAGAGAGGAACATATCTCTTATAAGGCATTTGACAAGGTGTCACATATAAAGTTACTGCACAAGATAAAAGTTCACGGGATTGGGGGTAATATATTAGCATGGATAGAGGATTGGCTAACTAACAGAAAACAGAGAGTTGGGATAAATGGTTCATTCTCTGGTTGGCAACCAATAACTAGTGGGGTGCCGCAGGGATCAGTGCTGGGACCCCAACTATTTACAATCTATATTAACGACTTGGAGGAAGGGACTGAGTGTAACATAGCCAAGTTTGCTGACGATACAAAGATGGGAGGGAAAGCATGTGTGAGGAGGACACAAAATCTGCAAAAGGACACAGACAGGCTAAGTGAGTGGACAACAATTTGGCAGATGGAGTATAATGTTGGAAAGTGTGAGGTCATGCACTTTGGCAGAAAAAAATCAAAAAGCAAGTTATTATTTAAATGAAGAAAGATTTCAAAGTGCCGCAGTACAGCAGGTCCTGGGGGTATTTGTGCATGAAACACAAAAGGATAGTATGCAGGTGCAGCAAGTGATCAGGAAGGCCAATGGTATCTTGGCCTTTATTGCAAAGGGGATGGAGCATAAAAGCAGGGAAGTCTTGCTATAGCTATATAAGGTATTGGTGAGTCCACACCTGGAATACTGCGTGCAGTTTTGGTTTCCATATTTAGGAAAGGATGTACTTGCTTTGGAGGCAGTTCAGAGAAGGTTCACTAGATTGATTCCGAGGATGAGGGGGTTGACTTTTGAGGAAAGGTTGAGTAGGTTGGGCCTCTACTCATTGGAATTCAGAAGAATGAGAGGTGATCTTATTGAAAAGTATAAGATTGTGAGGGGGCTTGACAAGGTGGATGCAGAGAGGATGTTTCCACTGATGGGGGAGACTAGAACTAGAGGGCATGATCTTAGAACAAGGGGCCGCCCATTTAAAACAGAGATGAGAAATTTCTTCTCTGAGGGTTGTAAATCTTTGGAATCCACTGCCTCAGAGAGCTGTGGAAGCTGGGACATTGAATAAATTTAAGACAGAAATAGACAGTTTCTTAACCGATAAGGGGATAAGGGGTTATGGGGAGCGGGCGGGGAAGTGGAGCTGAGTCCATGATCAGATCAGCCATGATCTTATTGAATGGCGGAGCAGACTCGAAGGGCCATATGGCTTACTCCTGTTCCTATTTCTTATGTTCTTATCTCTCTTATGTCTGCCTCCATTTAATTTTTCGTTTTGGAAGAGAGGCTGAATTTATTATTTAGATTCCAGAAAAGCGATCCTGCAGCTCCCGTAAAGTTATGCCTACATCACGGCTTCAAAACCTCATTACTGACCATCAGCTAAAAAGTTATTAACTGATGTGCTGCTCAAAAATTCCCAACTGCATTTGGAAGGTCTGTTGCTGCAGGAAATTGTATTTTTCACTTGAAACTT
Source organism: Pristiophorus japonicus (assembly GCF_044704955.1). NCBI lineage: Eukaryota > Metazoa > Chordata > Chondrichthyes > Pristiophoridae > Pristiophorus > Pristiophorus japonicus. The sequence continues at coordinate 120,302,578 of NC_091983.1, read as the reverse complement.
GGTCACAGAAGAATTCCAGAATGTGTGATCTACACCCTAATGAAGATTTATTTAAAATTCAGCTATAAATGACTTCAGGCACCTACCAGCTTGTCATCAGTACTTGTTTTACAGTGGTGAGGAGAGAATGCCAAGTTATGCTGTCTCTCATGCTGTTCTCCAATTAGATAAAGCAGATCATTGGGCATATTTACTTAAACTCACACATAGAACTTTGTTCACTGGCCTTTGGCTGCAGGTGATACTTCTAATGTTCGGAAAAGGTTGAGGGAACAGTTGGCTCTTTTTTTAACATTAGGAACTTAAAAAGGCAGTCTTTACTTTTAAAGAGTGGAAAAGTTGGCCTTTCATTGGATGCAGTTATATGCAACAAGTGTGAAGCTGAAGTGGTGTGCGATAGCATGATCCAGGTGGTTTCATACCCAATAAAAAAATTATGAATTGTAACTGGTTTAGTATTATTTATGCTCCACATTTTGTGCCCGTGCAATGTAACCACAACATCAACTTGCATTTATACAACACCTTTTAATTTAGAAAATTGTGCTTCCTAGAGGCCTAATAAGAAATCAGTGGACACTAAGCCAAAGAAGGATATATTAGAAGGGGTGACCCAATGTTTTGCTAGAGGTGGGTTTTAAGAAGAGTCTTAAATGAGGAGAGGGAGATGGAGTGACACAGGGATTTTGTAAGGAATTCCAGTGTGGTGGCCTAGGTGGTTGAAGGCATGGCCACTGATGCTGGGTCAAAGGGAAGAGATTAGTACAAATAGAATTTAAAACATCCTCAATGACAAAATTCTGTTTCCTTGCAGCTCGAGGTAAGTATGGCATTTTGCATGTGTGAAACAAATGTAATTTATAACTCATCATCGCAAAGATAGCTTTGCAGTAATGCATTTTTTAAATGGTGAGAAACTTTTAAATGTTGGTGTTCAGAGAGATTTGGGTATCCTTGCGCAAGAAACACAGATAGCTAGCATACAGATACAGCATGCAATAAGGAAGGCAAATGACATGTTATCCTTTATTGCAAGGGGGCTGGAGTATAAGAGTAAGGAAGTCTTGCTACAATTGTGCAGGGCCTGGGTGAGACCAAACCTGGAGTACTGTGCACAGTTTTGGTCTCCTTTTCTAAGGAAGGATATACTTGCCTTGGAGGCGGTAAAACAAGATTGATTCCTGGGATGAGAGGGCTGTCTTATGATGAGAGATTGTGTAGAATGGGCCTAAACCCGCTGGTGTTTAGAAGAATGAGAGATGATCTCATTGAAACATACAAGACTGGAGTATCTGGAACTAGGGGGCACAGTCTCGGGATAATGAAAAGGCCTATTAAGACAGATGAAGAGGAATTTCTTCACTCAGTGGGTTGTGAATCTTTGGAATTCTCTGTCCCAGAGGGCTGTCTATGCTGAATCTCTAAATATATTCAAGGCTGAGATAGAGATGGAGATTGGGCGGGAAAGTGGAGTTGAGGCCGATGATCAGCCATGATCTTATTGAATGGTGGAGCAGGTTCGATGGGCCGTAGGGCCTACTCCTGCTCCTATTTCCTATGTTCTTAAGGTGCATAGTATAACTGGATGATCAATTTCCACTTTCTTTTTCTAGCCCACGCAAAGTGCAATGCAGTAGTAGCATGATTGTAAAAGACGTTAGCCTAGAAATTTTGGGCACTAATCAACCTCCTAAGCCTCCAATATGGTGGACAGGTAGCGCACGCTCATTACAAGGCAGAAGTGCACCACCTGCCATATTGATGAAGGCCAAATAATCGCCATGCAGTGTTCATGTACCAAAGAGGCTTAATGCTTGTTTGAGGCCCTCACTGCAATATTGGCTTGCCCAGAGGCAGCCGGTCTTGGCTGCACTCAGGAAAACCAGATCTATATGCTTCCTAACCAGCGGTCATTGACTCTTGAAATAGACTTCACTGAATATGGAGCCGGGAGGAGCTCCTCTTGACTCCACATTCAAAGAACGCAGAACAACAACAAATTGTATTTATATAGCATCTTTAACATACTAAAACATCCCAAGGAGCTTCACAGGAGTGCTCTAAAACAAAATTTGATACAGCCACATACGGAGATATTGGGGCAAATGACCAAAAGCATGGTCAAAGAAGTAAGTTTTAAGGAGCTTCTTAAAGGAGGAAAGAGAGGCAGAGAGGTTTCGGGAGGGAATTCCAGAGCTCAGGGCCTTGGCAGCTGAAAGCACGGTCACCAATAGTGAGGCTGAAAATGGATCAATAAAATGGATTGGATTCCTGCTATCAGGTTATATTTGTGAGCCAAATAATTGATCATGTCTGACTGGTTCCAAATGCAAAACTATGGGCCCAAATTTTGCTGGAGCGGGTTATCTTGTGGTGTGTCCTGTTGGTTAGACTTGTTCATGCACGTTTAAGTTTAAAAAAAAATGTGCCCACAAAGTTGTTGGAAGTGCGAGCTGATAATGGCACAGCGAGAGCAACAGGGCATCTGGGAACTTGAACAATGGGACAAATAGTGTATCTCCTAAACCAATGATGTTAAAAGATTTGAGAAATAAATAGAGGACAGACTAAGAAGGAGGGTGAATTCCATGTCAAATCAGGTACAGAAAGAGAAATAAAGAGATGGAAAGAAAGATTGGATTAAGAAAGCTGGAAAAGTGGACAAAGGAAAAGTAAGAAAAATAATTTAAAATTTGACATTTTTAAAATCTCCAACAACAATTCGCAACCTGAAGGAATGAGATTCTACACTTCTAATTGTTTACCTTCTGGGCGAGAAAGGTTGATTTGGCAGTCACTAACAATTATCACGTTGTTAAAAGGGTACTTACCCTAATAATTACTAGACATAACTTTCTGTGGCGAGTTTAATGGACAACTACTTTACAAATGCAGCAACTTCATAACTCACGGGGAGGTTAAGGGCAAGGATAACGGCGGGACAGCACAAATTATCTAGCAATTTGTAACAGGTTGCCACAAGTTGCTCGGCAACTTGTGCATTAATAACGACATGGGTCATTTGCATGCCGCTATTTTTTTCAGCAATATCTGGGCCAGTAACTCGACGTAGAGTGCTAAGAATGCAGGGATCATTTAATTTGTGGTTCGGTCAGTCTCTTATTCCTAATTTCTATTTTCTTTTTAATTGTTCCCCAATGGCTTAATTGGGTGAAGAAGTGTGAGTAGCTGAGCTGTCCAGACCAGGAATATCTCTGGTTCAATCCCGGATCTGTGCTGAGTTAGCTAATCTCCTCAGCCAAAGTGGTGGTAGAGATGCTATAATTGGACTCTCCACCCCTGATTAGAAAGGGGAAACATCGGCCAGGATTTCTATTCCTAATTGCTTTCCAGTGTGCCCCTTCCACACTGAAAATGTGCATGTTTGGACATTGTCTGAAGACAAAATTGGGTTGTGATGTCTCGTGACACATCCAGTTCTGATGAGCAGAAATGTTCTCCAATTGAATATTGGAAGACCGAAACCATTGTTTTCGGTCCCTGCCACAAACTCCGTTCCCTAGCCACTCACTCCATCCCTCTCCCCAACTTCTGTCTGAGGCTGAACCAGACTGTTCACAACTTGGTGTCGTATTTGACCCTGAAATGAGCTTTCGACCACACATCCGCAGCATAACTAAGACCGCCTATTTCCACCTCTGTAACATTGTCCTTCTCCGCCCTTGCCTCAACTCATCTGTTGCTGAAGCCCTCATTCATGGCTTTGTTACATCTAGACTTGTCTATTCCAACGCACCCCTGGCTGGCCTCCCACATTCTACCCTACGTAAACTCGAGGTGATCCAAAACTCGGCTGCCCGTGTTCTAACGCACCAAGTCCCATTCACCCATCACCCCTGTGCTCGCTGACCTATTTTGGCTCCTGGTTATTCTCATCCTTGTTTTCAAATCCCTCCATAGCCTCGCCCCTCCCTACCTGTAATCTCCTCCAGCCCCACAACCCCCCGAGATGTCTCCGTTCCTTTAATTCTGCCCTCTTGAGTATCCCTGATTATAATCGCTCAACCATTGGTGGCTGTGCCTTCTGTTGCCTAGGCCCTAGGCTCTGGAATTCCCTGCCTAAACCTCTCCGCTTCTCTATCTCTCTTTCCTCCTTCAAGACGCTCCTTGAAACCTACCTCTTTGACCAAGCTTTTGGTCACCTGCCCTAATTTATCCTTATGTGGCTCGTGTCAAATTTATTGTCTCATAATCCTCCTGTAAAGCTCCTTGGGACATTTCACTATGTTAAAGGTGCTATATACATGCTGTTGTCGTTAATACCTGTCTGAATAGCCAGTGAAGATAAGGCTAATGGATGACCAGCAAGGGGAGGAGAAAATTGGTAAAAAAAATGGAGAGACAACAAACTGGGGAAATTATAAAACAAAGTAAATGCTTCACAGAGGAAAAACAATGCATGACGGAATATAACTAAATTGTATAACTGAAAGGAAACAAAGAGAATACAGATTGGAAAGTGCTTTACTGGACGCGAATGTCATTGATTGAGAATACGTGGGCCCGTAACTGGCTGACAAAGCAAGAAATGTTTCTGACCAGCAGAGAGGAAGATCATCAAATTTGATTTGTTGTGGATTCTGGCTGGGAGCAAAGTTGATGCCAAATTCATTTCAGCTCGTCCGTATTTAAGTTATTCCCCTCCCCCGCCCACAGTGAGAGTCCACTGGAGCTTAGCAAAAGCATAAAAGGAGACCCAAGAACATTAAAGGACACGTCTGTTTATTCTGAGCGACAGCCCATAAATGTTGCTTCCAATTGCAGGTAACTAACAATCACCATGCTGATTCCACAAGTAACATCATGCTTTGAATTGCTATTAAAGTATATAGCTTCAATGTGCAGGCAGCAGCTGCCTTTGATTCTTAAATTAAGTTCATTTTAAAAAAAACAATCTGAACCCTGGATAGGAAATTGTCTTATTCTTAGAATGATACTGTCATGTATCTTACATTATTATATATAACTGTATCCTAACATGCTATACATGACTGTAATAAGATATGACCTGTAACCACCAGTATACCTTACCACCAGGGGTGCACTTGCAAGAGACAGGTATATAAGGATAGGTCTCAGGCAAGTGCAGCATTCCAGAGCTGTGAAATAAAGGTGTAGGTCCAGAGTGACCTTGACTTCACTACATGCCTCGTGTGAATCTGTACTGCGGGGACAGGATTTTACAGTGGCGACGGGTTACGGGATTACAGAATCCACAGAATGGCGAACAACGGATCAGATGAAAAGTACAATGCGGGAGACAATTGGGAGGACTTTATAGAAAGGCTCCAGCCAAGCTTTGTAACCAAAGACTTGTTAGGCGACGATAAGGCAGACAAGAGAAGAGCCCATCTCTTGACCAGCTGTGGCTCGAAAACATACGCTTGAATGAAGGATCTGTTGGCACCCGAGAAACTAGCAAGCAAGTCGTTTGAAGAATTGAGCACACTGGTAAGAGACCACCTGAAGCCAGCGAGCAGCCTACACATGGCCAGACACAGGTTCTACAACTACAGACACTGTGTGGGCCAGAGCATACCCGACTTCGTGGCGGAACTTCGGAGGTTGGCTAGTTTATGTGAGTTCTCCAATGAACTGAGGAGAGAAATGCTGAGAGACTTTTTCATTGAAGGAATAGGCCACGCAGGCATATTCCGAAAGCTCATAGAACCTGACCTTAGAGGCAGCAGCACTGGGTGCACAGACATTCTTGGTAGGGGAAGAAGAAACGAGGTTGATTTACAATGCAGGTACGACAACTAATGAAATATTGGAACAAGAAGTTCACAGCACTGAACAAGAAGTTCACAGCACTAAACAAGCTGCTACCCCCACACACAGACAAAACCGGGAGAACAGGTTCTCGACAGCAGGCAGAAGCCATCAAGGGCCACAGGAGCGGCCGTTTACACCTCATCAACCCACAATGCGAGCAATCAACTACAAACTGAGAGAAGCTCAAGAGAGATCAGCCAGACGCAGCTCATTCTTTGGAAACTCTTTGAACAATGGAACAGGTCTGTGCTGGAGTTGTGGGGGTGGGCACTCGTCAAGGGGATGTCAATTTCAGCAGGCTGTTTGCAGAAATTGTGAATATACAGGGCATTTGGCCCGCATGTGCAAAAAAACGGCAGCTCGATTGGTATACGAATCGGATGGGTCGGAAAGCAGACCAGAAGATGGTGGGGACCGTACCCGGGACACCGGTGTACAGCGGGTCAACACGATCAATGGCCGCTGCTCCTACAACAGGACGCCTCCGATAATGATGAGGGTCCTACTCAATGGGATATCTGTCAACATGGAGCTGGGTACGGGAGCGAGTCAATCTCTCATGGGCGCTCAACAATTTGAACAACTGTGGCCGCATAAAAGAGACAGACCAAAACTCACAAGGGTCGACACCACACTAAGGACCTATACCAAAGAAATCGTTCCAGTCCTCGGCAGCGCCATGCTCTCTCTCACACACGCACAAAGGGATAGTGAACCGCCTTCCCCTGTGGATTGTCCCCGGAGACCCCCCAGCACTGCTGGGGAGAAGCTGGCTGGCAAAACTAAATTGGAAATGGGATGATGTCCATGCCATGTCATTAGAGGAACGACCTCCTGCTCAACAGTTATAAAGCGATTTGAACATCTCTTTCAGCCAGGTGTGGGCACTTTCAAAGGGGCCAAAGTCAAAATCTACATCACACAGGATGCTAGACCGGTCCATCACAAGGCCAGAGCTGTACCCTATGTGATGAGGGAAAAGATTGAACATGAACTAGACAGGCTTCTGCGGGAAGGCATTATATCACCTGTGGAATTTAGCGACTGGGCAAGTCCCATCGTCCCAGTCATGAAGCCTGATGGATCCGTACGAATCTGTGGGGACTACAAATCTACCATAAACAGAGTCTCCCTACAGGACCAGTATCCGCTGCCCAGAGCGGAGGACTTATTTGCCACATTGGCTGGAGGTAAACTTTTCTCAAAATTAGACCTCACATCTGCGTATATGACGCAAGAATTGACCGAGGAATCCAAGCTACTCACCACCATCAACACACATCGAGGCCTTTTCATGTACAATCGATGCCCATTCGGCATCAGGTCGGCAGCTGCCATATTCCAGCGCAACATGGAGAGTCTGCTCAAGTCCATCCCGGGGACGGTTGTATTTCAAGACGACATACTTATCACGGGCAGGGACACCGACTCCCATCTCCGTAATTTGGAGGAAGTACTAAAGCGGTTGGATCGGGTAGGCCTACGAGTCAAAAAATCCAAGTGCCTGTTTCTTGCACCCGAGGTTGAATTTTTGGGCAGAAGGATTGCCGCTGATGAAATCCGCCCAACAGAGTCCAAAACAGAAGCAATTTGCCTGGCACCCAGGCCCCGGAATGTCTCAGAACTGCGTGCCTTTCTCGGGCTACTCAATTACTTTGGGAACTTTATGCAGAACTTAAGCACGCTGCTGGAGCCTCTCCACGTGCTACTCAGAAAGGGGTGCGATTGGTTTTGGGGGGATGCCCAGGAACGCGCCTTCAATAAGGCACGCAACCTTCTGTGTTCGAACAGTGTTTTGACTTTCTTTGACCCAGGTAAAAAGCTAGTTCTCACATGCGATGCGTCAGCTTATGGAGTCGGGTGCGTTTTGCAACATGTCAATAGTGCGGGCAAATTACAACCCATAGCTTATGCCTCCAGGTCATTCTCGCGGGCGGAGCGTGGGTACGGAATGGTAGAGAAGGAGGCGCTTGCGTGCGTGAACGGTGTCAAAAAGATGCACCTATACCTTTTCGGGGCCAAGTTCGCGTTAGAAACCGACCACAAGCCCCTCACGGCCCTCCTATCCGAGAGCAAGGCAATAAACGCCAACGCCTTGGCGCGAATTCAACGGTGGGCACTCATGCTGGCATCCTACGACTATACCATAAGGCACAGACAATTGTGCTGACGCGCTCAGCTGGCGACCACGGAAGGGTCTGACGAACAGGACTGAGATAGTCATGGCAATCACTGCCTTTAAGTCCACAGGTTTGCCCATGACGGCTCGGCAAATCAGAGCCTGGACGGCCAGCGACCCCACGTTATCCTTAGTAAAAAGATGTGTCCTAACCGGTGCCTGGACACAGGCTCGCGATGCCTGCCCCGAGGAATTAAAACCCTTTCACAGGCGCATGCATGAGCTATCACTACAAGCAGACTGCCTGATGTGGAGCAGCCGAGTAGTTTTGTCCGGGAGCTCCACCGCGCGCACCAGGGGATCGTTTTCATGAAGGCCATAGCCAGATCCCACGTCTGGTGGCCTGGTATTGACGCGGACCTGGAGCTCTGCGTCCGAAGGTGCACCATTTGTGCCCAACTTAGCAATGCCCCCGGGGAGGCTCCACTGAGCCCCTGGGCCTGGCCTACCAAACCGTGGTCGTGGGTGCACGTAGACTATGCGGGCCCATTCATGGGCAAAATGTTCCTGTAGTTGCAGATGCATTTTCAAAGTGGATCGAATGCACCATTTTAAACTCGAGCACAACCTCCACCACTGGAGAGCCTCGCAACCATGTTTGCAACGCACGGAATCCCTGACATATTGGTCAGTGATAATGGTCCGTGCTTCACCAGCACAGAATTCCAAGACTTTTTAATTGACCACGGCATAAATCACATCAAGACGGCACCGTTCAAGCTGGCCTCCACCGGCCAGGCAGAGAGAACAGTGCAAATCATTAAACAAGGCATGCTTAAAATCCAAGGTGCAATGCTGCAGGGTCGCCTGTCGTGACTGCTGCTGGCATACAGATCTCGTCCGCACTCATTGACTGGGATCCCCCCCTGCGCAACTGTTGATGAAAAGGACTTTAACATAGAAACATAGAAAATAGGTGCAGGAGTAGGCCATTCGGCCCTTCTAGCCTGCACCGCCATTCAATGAGTTCATGGCTGAACATGCAACTTCAGTACCCCATTCCTGCTTTCTCGCCATACCCCTTGATCCCCCGAGTAGCAAGGACTTCATCTAACTCCTTTTTGAATATATTTAGTGAATTGGCCTCAACAACTTTCTGTGGTAGAGAATTCCACAGGTTCACCACTCTCTGGGTGAAGAAGTTTCTCCTCATCTCGGTCCTAAATGGCTTACCCCTTATCCTTAGACTGTGACCCCTGGTTCTGGACTTCTCCAACATTGGGAACATTCTTCCTGCATCTAACCTGTCTGAACCCATCAGAATTTTAAACGTTTCTATGAGGTTCCCTCTCATTCTTCTGAACTCCAGTGAATACAAGCCCAATTGATCCAGTCTTTCTTGATAGGTCAGTCCCGCCATCCCGGGAATCAGTCTGGTGAACCTTTGCTGCACTCCCTCAATAGCAAGAATGTCCTTCCTCAAGTTAGGAGACCAAAACTGTACACAAAACTCCAGGTGTGGCCTCACCAAGGCCATGTACAACTGTAGCAACACCTCCCTGCCCCTGTACTCAAATCCCCTCGCTATGAAGGCCAACATGCCATTTGTTTTCTTAACCGCCTGCTGTACCTGCATGCTAACCTTCAATGACTGATGTACCATGACACCCAGGTCTCGTTGCACCTTCCCTTTTCCTAATTTGTCACCATTCAGATAATAGTCTGTCTCTCTGTTTTTACCACCAAAGTGGATAACCTCACATTTATCCACATTATACTTCATCTGCCATGCATTTGCCCACTCACCTAACCTATCCAAGTCACTCTGCAGCCGCAAAGCATCCTCCTCGCAGCTCACACTGCCACCCAACTTAGTGTCATCCGCAACTTTGGAGATACTACATTTAATCCCCTCGTCTAAATCATTAATGTACAGTGTAAACAGCTGGGGCCCCAGCACAGAACCTTGCGGTACCCCACTAGTCACTGCCTGCCATTCTGAAAAGTACCCATTTACTCCTACTCTTTGCTTCCTGTCTGACAACCAGTTCTCAATCCATGTCAGCATACTACCCCAATCCCATGTGCTTTAACTTTGCATATTAATCTCTTGTGTGGGACCTTGTCGAAAGCCTTCTGAAAGTCCAAATACACCACATCAACTGGTTCTCCCTTGTTCACTCTACTGGAAACATCCTCAAAAAATTCCAAAAGATTTGTCAAGCATGATTTCCCTTTCACAAATCCATGCTGACTTGGACCTATCATGTCACCTCTTTCCAAATGCGCTGCTGTGACATCCTTAATAATTGATTCCATCATTTTACCCACTACTGAGGTCAGGCTGACCGGTCTATAATTCCCTGTTTTCTCTCTCCCTCCTTTTTTAAAAAGTGGGGTTACATTGGCTATCATCCACTCAATAGGAACTGATCCAGAGTCAATGGAATGTTGGAAAATGACTGTCAATGCATCCGCTATTTCCAAGGCTACCTCCTTAAGTGCTCTGGGATGCAATCCATCACGCCCTGGGGATTTATCGGCCTTCAATCCCATCAATTTCCCCAACACAATTTCCCGACTAATAAGGATTTCCCTCAGTTCCTCCTCCTTACTAGACCCTCTGACCCCTTTTATATCCGGAAGGTTGTTTGTGTCCTCCTTAGTGAATACCGAACCAAAGTACTTGTTCAATTGGTCTGCCATTTCTTTGTTCCCAGTTATGACTTCCCCTGATTCTGACTGCAGGGGACCTACGTTTGTCTTTACTAACCTTTTTCTTTTTACATATCTATAGAAACTTTTGCAATCCGTCTTAATGTTCCCTGCAAGCTTCTTCTCGTACTCCATTTTCCCTGCCCTAATCAAACCCTTTGTCCTCCTCTGCTGAGTTCTAAATTTCTCCCAGTCCCCGGGTTCGCTGCTATTTCTGGCTAATTTGTATGCCACTTCCTTGGCTTTAATACTATCCCTGATTTCCCTTGATAGCCACGGTTGAGCCACCTTCCCTTTTTTATTTTTACGCCAGACAGGAATGTACAATTGTTGTAGTTCATCCATGCGGTCTCTAAATTTCTGCCATTGCCCATCCACAGTCAATCCCTTAAGTATCATTCGCCAATCTATCCTAGCCAATTCACGCCTCATACCTTCAAAGTTACCCTTCTTTAAGTTCTGGACCATGGTCTCTGAATTAACTGTTTAATTCTCCATCCTAATGCAGAATTCCACCATATTATGGTCACTCTTCCCCAAGGGGCCTCGCACTACGAGATTGCTAATTAATCCTCTCTCATTACACAACACCCAGTCTAACACCCCCTAGTTGGTTCCTCAACATATTGGTCTAGAAAACCATCCCTTATGCACTCCAGGAAATCCTCCTCCTCCGTATTGCTTCCAGTTTGGCTAGCCCAATCTATGTGCATATTAAAGTCACCCATTATAACTGCTGCACCTTTATTGTATGCACCCCTAATTTCCTGTTTGATGCCCTCCCCAACATCACTACTACTGTTTGGAGGTCTGTACACAACTCCCACTAACGTTTTTTGCCCTTTGGTGTTCTGCAGCTCTACCCATATAGATTCCACATCATTCAAGCTAATGTCCTTCCTAACTATTGCATTCAACTCCTCTTTAACCAGTAATGCTACCCTACCTCCTTTTCCTTTTATTCTATCCTTCCTGAATGTTGAATACCCCTGGATGTTGAGTTCCTGGAGCCACGTCTCTGTAATCCCAATCACATCTTATTTGGTAACATCTATTTGCACAGTTAATTAATCCACCTTATTACGGATACTCCTTGCATTAAAACACAAAGCCTTCAGGCTTGTTTTTTTAGCACCCTTTGTCCTTTTAGAATTTTGCTGTACAGTGGCCCTTTTTGTTCTTTGCCTTGGGTTTCTCTGCCCTCCACTTTTCCTCATCTCCTTTCTGTCTTTTGCTTTTGTCTCCTTTTTGTTTCCCTCTGTCTCCCTGCATTGGTTCCCATCCCCCTGCCATATCAGTTTAACTCCTCCCCAACAGCACTAGCAAACACTCCCACTCGGACATTGGTTCCGGTCCTGCCCAGGTGCAGACCGTCTGGTTTGTACTGGTCCCACCTCCCCCAGAACCGGTTCCAATGCCCCAGGAATTTGAATTCCCTCCCTGCTGCACCACTGCTCAAGCCACGTATTCATTTGCGCTATCCTGCGATTCCTACTCTGACTAGCACGTGGCATTAGTAGCAATCCCGAGATTACTACTTTTGAGGTCCTACTTTTTAATTTAGCTCCGAGCTCCTTAAATTCGTTTCGTAGGACCTCATCCCTTTTTTTTTAACCTATGTCGTTGGTACCAATGTGCACCACGACAACTGGCTGTTCTCCCTCCCTTTTTAGAATGTCCTGCATCCGCTCTGAGACATCCTTGACCCTTGCACCAGGGAGGCAACATACCATCCTGGAGTCTCTGTTGCGGCCACAGAAACGCCTATCTATTCCCCTTACAATTGAATCCCCTATCACTATCGCTCTCCCATTCTTTTTCCTGCCCTCCTGTGTAACAGAGCCAGCCACGTGCCATGAACTTGGCTGCTGCTGCCCTCCCCTGATGAGTCATCCCCCTCAACAGTACTCAAAGCAGTGTATCTGTTTTGCAGGGGGATGACCACAGGGCACCCCTGCACTACCTTCCTTGCACTACTCTTCCTGCTGGTCTTCCATTCCCTAGCTGGCTGTGGACCCTTCACCTGCGGTAAGACCAACTCGCTACACGTGCTACTCATGTCATTCTCAGCATCGTGGATGCTCCAGAGTGAATCCACCCTCAGCTCCAATTCCACAACGAGGTTAAAAACAAGGCTCTCATTACTCCTCCCAGACATGCACGAAATCGTTGAGGCAAAGCGCCGTAAGGTGACTTGAGTACCATGACAGAAATTCGAGGGGGAGAAGGAATGAGATTGGGGACAAAGTGTTTGTACTAAACTATGGCAGGGGTCCCAAATGGCTTGCAGGGACAGTAATGGGGAAGGAAGGAAACAGGCTACTGGTAGTGCAAGTGGACAATGGCAAAACCTGCTGGAGGCATGTAGACCAAGTCAAAAGCAGATTTACCAACAACACTGCGGAACCAGAGGCAGACTACAAGGTGGAACTCGCACCACACCTGGTGGACAGACAGAGGGAACAACCTGAGGAAAGGGCAATCCCAACAGACAGCCCAGGCGAGTCAACAACAATCACACCAGTCGAAACAGACAGCCTCGGCGAGATACCAGCAACCACACCCAAAGAAAAACAGACACCAAGGCAAACAACTGAACCACAACTCGGACGCTCCACGTAGACCACCTGAGAGACTGAACCTACAAAAGACAATAAGACCTTGGGGGAGGGTGATGTCATGTATCTTACATTATTATATATAACTGTATCCTAACATGCTATACATGACTGTAATAAGATATGACCTGTAACCACCAGCATACCTTACCACCAGGGGTGCACTTGTAAGAGACAGGTATATAAGGACAGGTCTCAGGCAAGTGCAGCATTCCAGAGCTGTGAAATAAAGATGCAGGTCCAGAGTGACCTTGACTTCACTACATGCCTCGTGTGAATCTGTACTGAGGGGACAGGACTTTACAGATACAACATAGAAAGTGACCATTTGGCCTATTGTGCCTGTGCCGACTCTTTGAAAGAGCAATCCAATTAGTCCATTCCCCTGCCCTTTCGTCATAGCCCTAGTATCTCCTCAGCACTTTCTCTAAGGTCTTGGAACCCTTCTTAAAGTGTGGTGCCCAGAATTGAACACTATACTCCAGCTGGGGTCCAACTAGTGTTTTATAAAGGTTTAGCATAACTTCCTTGATTTAGTACTCTGTTTCCAAAACCAAGGATACCTTATGCTTTTGGAACAGCCTTCTCAACTTGTCTTGCCACCTTCAAAGACTTGTGTATGTACATCCCATGTCTCTCTCTTTCTGTACTCCCTTTAAAATTGCACCATTTTAATTTATATTGCCTCTTGTCATTCTTCCTACCAAAATAAATCACGTCACACTTCTCTGCATTGAATTGCATCTGCCGTGTGTCTACCCATTTCACCAGTCTATGTACTCCTGAAGTCCATATACACAACATCTATCATACTACCTTCATCCACCCTGTCTGTTACTTCATCAAAGAACTCAATCAAGTTAGTCAAATATAATTTGCCTTTTACAAAGCCGTGCTGGCTGTCATTATTAACTCATAATTTGGCTCAGATTATTGTCTCTCAAAGTTTCCCCATATTAAGCTGACTGGCCTCTAATTGCCGGGTTTATTACACGCCTCCTTTTTCAACAGGGGTGTAACATTTGCAATCTTTCATTCCTCTGTCCCCGCTCCCGGTCCCGTATCTAAGGAGAGCCGCCACAATTTCCACCCTTGCTTCCCTCAGCAACCTAGGATGCATCCCATCTGGAATGGGCGACTTCTCTACTTCTCTACTGCCAACCTTTATCTAACTTATCCTATCCAATTTCTCTACTACTTCCTACTTTACTATGACATTGGCAGCATCCTCTTCTTTAAAGAAGACAGATGAAAAATATTCATTTAGTACCTCAGCCATGCCCTTTACCTCTACGAGAAGATCTCTGTTTGGCCCCTAATCAGCCCCACCCTTCCGTTGACTCCGCTTTTACTATTTATATGTTTATAAAAGAATTTTGGGTTTACTTTTATGTTACTCGGCCGCCTGAGGAAAAGAGTCTTCGAAGACCAGGCCCTCAAATCTGCCACCAAGCTCATGGTCTACAGGGCTGTCGTGATACCCGCCCTCCTGTACAGCTCAGAAACATGGACCATGTATTGTAGACACCTCAAGTCGCTGGAGAAATACCACCAATGATGTCTCCGCTAGATCCTGCAAAGCCCCTGGGAGGACAGACGCATCAACGTTAGCGTCCTCGACCAGGCCAATATCCCCAGCATTGAAGCACTGACCACACTCGATCAGCTCCGCTGGGCAGGCCATGTTGTTCGCAGGCCTGACATGAGACTCCCAAAGCAAGTGCTCTATTCTGAACTCCTTCAAGGCTACACGAGCCAAAGGTGGGCAGAGGAAACATTTCAAGGACACCCTCAAAGCCTCGTTGTTGAAGTGCAACATCCCCACTGACACCTGGTCAAAGACCATCCCAAGTGGAGGAAGTGCATCTGGGAGGGCACTGAGCACCTCAAGTGTCATCGTCGAGAGCATGCAGAAATCAAGCGCAGGCAGCAGAAAGAGCGTATGGCAAACCAGTCCCACCCACCCTTTCCCTCAACGACTATCTGTCTCACCTGTGACAGGGATTGTGGTTCTCGTATTGGACTGTTCAGCCACCTAAGAACTCATTTTTAGAGTGGAAGCAAGTCTTCCTTGATTCTGAGGGACTGCCTATGATGATGATGACTCGCTAATCTATTCTCATTCTTTGCCCCTCATTTCCTTTTTCATTTCTCCTCTGTACTTTCTGTATTCACCTTGGCTCTCCGCTGTATTATGAGCCTGACAGTTATCATAAGCCTCTTTTTTTTGTCTCATTTCAATCTCTATTATCTGCAGCCATCCAGGAACCTCCAGCTTTGGATGCCATTCCTTACCCTCTTGTGGAAATATTTCTAGTCTGTACTCAATCTATCTCCCCTTTGAAGACCTCCCATTGCTCGTTTACTTTTGTACCTGCCAACCCTTGATTCCTCTCCACCTGGGCCAGATCCCTTTTCAACTCACTGAAATTAACCCTCCTCCAGTTAAGTATTTTCACGTTTGATTGCTCGTTGTCCTTTTCCATAACTATTCTAAACCTAATGATATTGTGATCACTGTTTCCCAAATGCTCTCCCACTTCAGAGCTTTGCTAACCATTCAAATCCTTAAATTTCATTGCTAAGTAAATAGAGTATTAGTCCTGTTATTCACCAAGATCCCAGAAGCCCTGTTGACCTCGCCGCGCCATTATCAATTCACACTTCCAGCAATTTGCGGTACAAAATTATGCGTGCTGAAAGGTGAGGAAGAAAATCTAACTCTCTCAACACACGCCACAAGATGCCCTGCTCCAGCAAATTCTGGGCTATTGATTTTTCTTTTTGTCTATTGCAGATTTTTGTTTTCAAATTCTGCTGAGAAGCAATATGTCTGATTCACTAGCAATTCAGAACAGCTGTTAATGAGGCATAACTATTGTTGGTGTTTTCACACACACAGATCTTTGGATACGTGATCCTTTAACTAACACAATTTGTACAACAAAAGTATTTTAGATACTGAAAGTCTTGAAGATAAAAGAGAAGACTTGCAGAGAGATTTATTTTATTTCAAAATTACTTTTTATATGCAGTAAAGATAGAAGGGGCGGGGGGGAGAGATAATTGATAAACTAAACAAACTTAGAAAGGATAAAACTCCTGGTCTAGATGGATTGCATCTGCGCATATTAGAAGAAGTTGGGGAAGAGATAGCAGAGGTACTACTACATAATATATATTCATTAGTTCTCTGGCACTATTCCCTTTTCTAATGAACAGCTAAAATATATATATATATATATAGTGGAGATAGAACAAGCCCAGGGAATTCAGGAGAAACATCTTCACTCAGAGTGTTGTTAGATTGCGGAACTCGCTACCACAGGGAGTAGTTGAGGTGAATAGCATAGATGCATTCAAGGGAAGCTAGATAAACACATGAGGGAGAATGGAATAGAAGGATATGTTGATGGAGTTAGGTGAAGAAGGGTGGGAGGAGGCTCGTGTGGAATATAAAAGACCGGCATGGACTTGTTTGCCTGAAAGGCATGTTTCTGTGCTGTAAATACTTTGTAACTTTGTATCTGTATTTAATAAATAAGTGAAATAATGTTTGTTTGAACCAGTATTAGCAAGAGTTGGTACTGGCAGTCCAACACAGTGGAACCCTATTATATTCGCTGGTACAGGAAGGACCCTTTCATGTAAGGGGAGTGAATGAGTAAATTGGAAGCATTTATCAATACCGCGACTTGCTTAGATCAGCATTGGATTGAGGTGGATTTGACTCTGTAAATCTGGTACAGTTGCCAGTTATTTATTTGAAAGCTACATATAAAAACTGGTTAATATAACTGGCTGGATCTCTTAGTCTGCCATGTGCATGAATATTTCTGTGGACTATCAGTTTCACGCTGAATTAATAATGCTTAATGTGCTACAACATTGAAATTAGTACAATGTATCAGTTACCTGATGAGTCAGTTAAATTGAATACTTTTTGTTTCTGCAAACCAATTTCTGCATTGCAAGGATATTATTGCCCTTGAGAGATGATGATTCCATATTTCAGGAACTTGAGTTTTGATGAATGGTTCAGGAAGTTGAGCTTGTTTTCTTTGGAATAGTGAAAACATTGAGGTAATCTAATTTAATTTTTTAATGTTGTTATGAAGGGAACTGTAACAAAATTGGTCCATGCAAATAGTTTACTATGTGTGGTGGGGTGGGGGGAAGTTGGATGAAATTTGTTCACCTCCAGCGTAGTAGATAACAGAGAAGACCACTGAATGGCTCGAGGCAATTGGATATATTTCTGGAGAAAGAGGATTGAGGGATATGGTGAGAACATGGGTAAATTGGGCTCTTCTAAGGAAAAAGGGTCTGATTTTTTGGGCTTACCTGTTACAAAAATAAATGCCATGTTCTTATTCTTGTGTTCAAAATGTGTTGTATAACTACAGCCAAATGGTATTTTGTCTCTGACATGATGCCACATGGAACAAATAGTGCCACATAGATTCAGCTTCACACTGTAGTACCTGTATAATATCAATCAGTGCAAAGCCAAAATTTTACATTTTAAAATTGAAGTCCACTAGAAGCCCAGATAGTCCGTTGGACCACTATTGATTAGCTCCGCTGGGCAGGCCACATTGTTCGCATGCCAGAAACGAGACTCCCAAAGTTCTACTCGGAACTCTTTCACGACAAACGAGCCAAAGCTGGGCAGCGGAAATGTTACAAGGACACCCTCAAAGCCTCCCTGATAAAGTGCAACATTGCAACATCGCCACGCCACTGACACCAGGGGAGTCCCTGGCCAGAGACCGCCCTAAGTGGAGGAAGTGCATCCAGGAGGGCACGGAGCACCTCTAGTGTCCTCGCCGTGAGCATGCAGAAATCAAGCGCAGGCAGCGGAAAGAGCGTGCGGCAAACCAGTCCCACCCACCCCTTCCCTCAACGACTATCTGTCCCACCTGTGACAGAGACTATGGTTCTCATATTGGACTGCACAGCCACCTAAGACCTCATGTTAAGAGTGGAAGCAAGTCTTCCTTGATTCTGAGAGACTACCTATGATGATGATTGAGCTCTTTTTTAAAAAGAGTTGATTTACCCATAATTTCTTCCTCGAACAGAAATTTCACCATCAGTCCGTGGCAGGTGAACAGAGCTCTCTGCGTGTGTATTTAAATAGACACAAGCAGAGCCCTGATGAACCTGATAAGTGTATGGTGCTAAGCAGGGCTGTACAAATGATTCTCTAATGCATGCAGTGGTATTTCCTGATCTGCAGAGATATTAACATAAAGGCCAAGGATGAGACCAGTTAGCCCGTCAAAGCTCACTCTTTTGGTAGATTAATTCTTTTGTCAGGCAACTAATTCTATTTTGAAAATCTCTGTGATTTTTGTCCCTTAATTGTTAGATTATTCCATAATGTTTATCACTCTTCGAATAAAATAGCTGTACTTTCCTTCTTAATTTACTTTTCCCTTATTTTCATTTATGGCTACTCATTTCCTTTCTTGAAATAAAATCCAGTGTTACTTTATGAAATTATGTTTCCATTGCAGAACCTCATCCACTGGGATTTAATTTCAGAATTCAGGAGCAATTTTTTGTCCATTCTAATTAATTTCTTACAATCAATTTCATAAAATGACCCTATTTAATATTTTATATACTTTGGGTTCCCCATGAACATCCTTCTTCCCAAACAGTAAAGGTGTAAAACAGTAAAAACTAGAGCATCTCTGATCTTTCCTCCTGGATCACCCACTTTATATCTGCGATCAGTCTTGTTGCTCTTTTTCTGCGTCCTTTCTGATTTTGCGGAATGGTGACCATAACCAAATGCAGTACTCTAGGTGTGCTCTAACCAATAGAAAGAAGAAAGAAATAACTTGCATTTATATAGCATCTTTCTCAACCTCCGGATATGAGAAGTCATTGTTTTAATGTAAGGAATGCATTGTAGAGTCCTAATTCCTGTAGACTTGTGTTCTGATGATGAATTCCTGTATTCTACAAACTTTATTGATTGCCTCGCCATACAGTCTGGATGTTGAAAGTGGCATGACTATTCCCAGGACCCTTTCTAAGACACTTCATGATAATTCGGTTCCATTCGTTGTATATTTATGCCCACATTTTTTTGACCTTTATATAATATCAATATTTAAATTTCTGTGTGTCTACTTAATTGCATAACTAATTAAAAATCATCTGCCAAATCCTCAGAGGTAATTTTCTAAATTTGTGCTTCTGGAGAATAGTCTCGCCTACTAGACATGCAAATCAGAAAACCACTGGTGTGTTGCCCCTGATTTTCTGCCAATACACACATCCCACTTGATACATTTTAGTCATCACTACCTAGGCGATAATATGGCAGAGTGGCTCGCCAACAGTTGTAGGATCCGCCTGATTTTCATTCCTTTCATCTCTGTTTCCTATTTTTTTAAACCAGCTTATTATCCGGTCCCATATTCTTCCCTGAATTTCTGCAACTATTGGTTTAATTGAGTCTATCATGTGGAAATTCGTTCAAAGCTTCTGACAGTTCAAATAAACTACATCACACATTTAAAATAAATACTGGAAATCTGAAATAAAAACAGAAAATTATGTAAATATGTAATTTTTCTGTCTGCATCGAAAAAGCAAAACCACAGGTTGAAGTTTTGTGTAGTGACCCTTCATCAGTTTTCACCTAGAAAACTAACCTACCTAATCTCATTTCAGATGCTGATGAGCTGTTGTTTCTGTCATTCATATCTGCAACTTTTTTTACATAGCAATTAAGTTGATCAGCATAATCTTTTGCATGAAGTGAAATTTCTTCTTTCTGTCTTGATACAATGGGCCCAAATTTGGCCCTCCGTCCCAAACGGCGGCAAAAATATAGCTCCGTATTCTCCCCGCTCCGTGGACCGTCCTAGGCCTTGGCGTGACGTGGCAAGCATAGTGGGGGGGGCGGAGCTAGGGCCATGCTGCTGAAAGAGCTGGCGGGGCTAGGGCCCAGTGTCTGTAACAGTGCCGGCAGCATTGCACATGCGCGTTGGAGCGTTCGCGCATGCACAATGGGGGATTAACATGAGCAATCGACCATTTTTCAAGGGAAAGCCTTCTCATTGATTTTTGGTGCCTGAAGGAGCGGAAAGCCTTCTCATTGATTTTTGGTGCCTGAAGGAGCGCTGTGAGCTGCCAGCCCCCCTTTAAGTTCCCTCCTGCAGCCTGTGTGTTCCCAGCCCCCCTTTAAGTTCCTTCCTGCCAGCCCCCCTTTAAGTTCCCTCCTGCAGCCTCCTTCTGCGAGCTCAGCCTGCTGCTACTTGTGCGTGTGTGTGGCCAGTTCACTGCTCTCCCGCCCGGGTTTCCCACCCACTGCCCCTAGCCCTGGGCGAAGGGCTTTCCGGTGCATGCTGGAGTCGCTGTGTTCTCCCGCTCCTAGCCCTGGCTGAAAGGCTTGCGGTGCTTGCTGCAGTCAGTGTGTTCTCCCGCTGACTTCCCGAGCCGAGGTAGGACTTAAGTTTTATTTTTTATTTATTTATTATTGATGGTTTTTATGCTTCTTGAATATTGTTGTGAAGGTGTTTAGTGTTTTGCAAGGTCCTCTGTGCTTCCCTTCCTCCCGCCCTCTCATTTCTGGCTACCTGCGCTGATTTTTTAATTCTCTGCAAGGGTTTTCTGTGCGGCCACAAGTGGCCACATACGCTGGCCTAAGTTAGTTTGGAGCAACTATTAGCTGTCAAACTGGCTTAAATGGCCATAACTGGCGTAGGTGGCTCGTAACGCCCCCTTTTGGGGGAAAAAAAAACTAAACTTAAAAAAAAATCCTAACTCACTTACACTGTCGCAAATTAAATGTGCAGAAGGGGGATTTTTAAGATACTCCAGAAAAATCAAGTTGCTCCAAAAAAAAACGGAGCAACTCCTGGGAAAATTTGGGCCCAATAAAACTAAATTCAGTGCCACAGTTATTCTACTTATTCCTATCCATGTGGTGTTCTGATATCACTGTAGACCCGGTACTTATTAACTTTTTGTGGAAGACCATAATCTTGCACCCACTCCCACATAAAAACAATTATATTTTTTTAAGTTACATTTTTTTCAATTTTAATCTTTTTCTGCCCACCCCCAAAATTCTGCCTCCAGCAGCACAACAAAGCTGTCAGCCTGTTAATTGAGGTCGAGGGACAAATGGAGGTTGATACCACAATGGTGGGTATCTAGTGCATGGAAACCTATCCGATGCCTGCTCACAATATTCTGGGCCAGGACGCCTGAGAGTTTAACACAACTCAATGTGAAGGGCTCTGGGAACCTGCACCTGATGCATCTGGTTTGTTAAGGTAAATGGCTTCTATGAATAGAAACATAGAAACATAGAAAATAGGTGCAGGAGTAGGCCATTCGGCCCTTCTAGCCTGCACCGCCATTCAATGAGTTCATGGCTGAACATGCAACTTCAGTACCCCATTCCTGCTTTCTCACCATACCCCTTGATTCCCCTAGTAGTAAGGACTTCATCTAACTCCTTTTTGAATATATTTAGTGAATTGGCCTCAACAACTTTCTGTGGTAGAGAATTCCACAGGTTCACCACTCTCTGGGTGAAGAAATTCCTCCTCATCTCGTTCCTAAATGGCTTCCCCCTTATCCTTAGACTGTGTCCCCTGGTTCTGGACTTCCCCAACATTGGGAACATTCTTCCTGCATCTAACCTGTCTAACCGCGTCAGAATTTTAAACGTTTCTATGAGGTCCCCTCTCATTCTTCTGAACTCCAGTGAATACAAGCCCAGTTGATCCAGACTTTCTTGATAGGTCAGTCCCGCCATCCCGGGAATCAGTCTGGTGAACCTTCGCTGCACTCCCTCAATAGCAAGAATGTCCTTCCTCAGGTTAGGAGACCAAAACTGTACACAATACTCCAGGTGTGGCCTCACCAAGGCCCTGTACAATTGTAGCAACACCTCCCTGCCCTTGTACTCAAATCCCCTCGCTATGAAGGCCAACATGCCATTTGCTTTCTTAACCGCCTGCTGTACCTGCATGCCAACCTTCAATGACTGATGTACCATGACACCCAGGTCTCTTTGCACCTGCCCTTTTCCTAATCTGTCACCATTCAGATAATAGTCTGTCTCTCTGTTTTTACCACCAAAGTGGATAACCTCACATTTATCCACATTATACTTCATCTGCCATGCATTTGCCCACTCACCTAACCTATCCAAGTCGCTCTGCAGCCTCATAGAAATCTCCTTGCAGCTCACACTGCCACCCAACTTAGTGTCATCCGCAAATTTGGAGATGCTACATTTAATCCCCTCGTCTAAATCATTAATGTACAGTGTAAACAGCTGGGGCCCCAGCACAGAACCTTGCGATACCCCACTAGTCACTGCCTGCCATTCTGAAAAGTCCCCATTTACTCCTACTCTTTGCTTCCTGTCTGACAACCAGTTCTCAATCCATGTCAGCACACTACCCCCAATCCCATGTGCTTTAACTTTGCACATTAATCTCTTGTGTGGGACCTTGTCGAAAACCTTCTGAAAGTCCAAATATACCACATCAACTGGTTCTCCCTTGTCCACTCTACTGGAAACATCCTCAAAAAATTCCAGAAGATTTGTCAAGCATGATTTCCCTTTCACAAATCCATGCTGACTTGGACCTATCATATTACCTCTTTCCAAATGCACTGCTATGACATCCTTAATAATTGATTCCATCATTTTACCCACTACCGATGTCAGGCTGTAATTCCCTGTTTTCTCTCTCCCTCCTTTTTTAAAAAGTGGGGTTACATTGGCTACCCTCCACTCCATAGGAACTGATCCAGAGTCAATGGAATGTTGGAAAATGACTGTCAATGCATCCACTATTTCCAAGGCCACCTCCTTAAGTACTCTGGGATGCAGTCCATCAGGCCCTGGGGATTTATCGGCCTTCAATCCCATCAATTTCCCCAACACAATTTCCTGACTAATAAGGATTTCCCTCAGTTCCTCCTCCTTACTAGACCCTCCGACCCCTTTTATATCCGGAAGGTTGTTTGTGTCCTCCTCAGTGAACCAAAGTACTTGTTCAATTGGTCCGCCATTTCTTTGTTCCCCGTTATGACTTCCCCTGATTCTGACTGCAGGGGACCTACGTTTGTCTTTACTAACCTTTTTCTCTTTACATATCTATAGAAACTTTTGCAATCCGTCTTAATGTTCCCTGCAAGCTTCTTCTCGTACTCCATTTTCCCTGCCCTAATCAAAGCCTTTGTCCTCCTCTGCTGAGTTCTAAATTTCTCCCAGTCCCCGGGTTCTCTGCTATTTCTGGCCAATTTGTATGCCACTTCCTTGGCTTTAATGCTATCCCTGATTTCCCTTGATAGCCACGGTTGAGCCACCTTCCCTTTTTTATTTTTACGACAGACAGGAATGTACAATTGTTGTAGTTCATCCATGCGGTCTCTAAATGTCTGCCATTGCCCATCCACAGTCAACCCCTTCAGTATCATTTGCCAATCTATCCTAGCCAATTCACGCCTCATACCTTCAAAGTTACCCTTCTTTAAGTTCTGGACCATGGTCTCTGAATTAACTGTTTCATTCTCCATCCTAATGCAGAATTCCACCATATTATGGTCACTCTTCCCCAAGGGGCCTCGCACAACGAGATTGCTAATTAATCCTCTCTCATTACACAACACCCAGTCTAAGATGGCCTCCCCCCTCGGTTCCTCGACATATTGGTCTAAAAAACCATCCCTTATGCACTCCAGGAAATCCTCCTCTACCGTATTGCTTCCAGTTTGGTTAACCCAATCTATGTGCATATTAAAGTCACCCATTATAACTGCTGCACCTTTATTGCACGCACCCCTAATTTCATGTTTGATGCCCTCCCCAACATCACTACTACTGTTTGGAGGTCTGTACACAACTCCCACTAACGTTTTTTGTCCTTTGGTATTCTGCAGCTCTACCCATATAGATTCCACATCATCCAAGCTAATGTCCTTCCGAACTATTGCCTTAATTTGCTCCTTAACCAGCAATGCTACCCCACCTCCTTTTCCTTTTATTCTATCTTTCCTGAATGTTGAATACCCCTGGATGTTGAGTTCCCAGCCCTGATCATCCTGGAGCCACGTCTCCGTAATCCCAATCACATCATATTTGTTAACATCTATTTGCACAGTTAATTCATCCAATTTATTGCGGATACTCCTTGCATTAAGACACAAAGCCTTCAGGCTTGTTCTTTTAACACCCTTTGTCCTTTTAGAATTTTGCTGTACAGTGGCCCTTTTTGTTCTTTGCCTTGGGTTTCTCTGCCCTCCACTTTTCCTCATCTCCTTTTGCTTTTGCCTCCTTTTTGTTTCCCTCTGTCTCCCTGCATTGGTTCCCATCCCCCTGCCATAGCAGTTTAAATCCTCCCCAACAGCACAAGCAAACACTCCCCCTAGGACATTGGTTCCAGTCCTGCCCAGGTGCAGACCGTCCGGTTTGTACTGGTCCCACCTCCCCCAGAACCGGTTCCAATGCCCCAGGAATTTGAATCCCTCCCTGTTGCATCACTGCTCAAGCCACGTATTCATCTGCACTATCCTGCGATTCCTACTATGACTATCACGTGGCACTGGTAGCAATCCCGAGATTACTACTTTTGAGGTCCTACTTTTTAATTTAGCTCCTAGCTCCTTAAATTCGTTTCGTAGGACCTCATCCCTTTTTTTACCAATGTGCACCACGACAACTGGCTGTTCTCCCTCCCTTTTTAGAATGTCCTGCACCCGCTCCGAGACATCCTTGACCCTTGCACCAGGGAGGCAACATACCATCCTGGAGTCTCGGTTGCGGCCGCAGAAACGCCTATCTATTCTCCTCACCATTGAATCCCCAATCACTATTGCTCTCCCACTCTTTTTCCTGCCCTCCTGTGCAGCAGAGCCAGCCATGGTGCCATGAACTTGGCTGCTGCTGCCCTCCCCTGATGAGTCATCCCCCTCAACAGTACCCAAAGCAGTGTATCTGTTTTGCAGGGGGTTGACCACAGGGGACTCCTGCACTACCTTCCTTGCACTGCTCTTCCTGTTGGTCTTCCATTCCCTATCTGGCTGTGGACCCTTTCCCTGCGGTACGACCAACTCGCTACACGTGATACTCACGTCATTCTCAGCATCGTGGATGCTCCAGAGTGAATCCACCCTCAGCTCCAACTCAGCAACGCGGTCTATCAGGAGCTGGAGGCAGATACACTTCCCGCACGCGTAATCATCAGGGACACCGGAAGTGTCCCTGAGTTCCCACATGGTACAGGAGGAGCATAACACCCGACCGAGCTCTCCTGCCATGACTTAACCCTTATATACACTTAAATTGGCAACAACAATGTTAAAAGTTACTCACTGATATAGAAGAGAAAAAAGAAAAACGACTCACCAATCACCAGCCAATCACTTACCCTCTTGGCTGTGACGTCAGCTTTTGATTTCTTTCTACTTTTTTGCCTTCTCCCTGTAGCTGCACAAGTACATCTTTTATAGGCCTCTCCACGCACCTCCTCGCGCTGCTCCCGACGCTGGGCCCCGGACTCCCTGCTGTGCCTTTTATAGGCCTCACCACGCAACTCCGACGGTGCTCCCGACTGCCGCCGACGCTGGGCCCCGGACTCCCTGCTGTGCCTTTTTATAGGCCTCTCCACCCACCTCCGACGCTGCTCCCGACTGCCGCCGACGCTGGGCCCCGGACTCCCTGCTGTGCCTTTTATAGGCCTCTCCACGCACCTCCTCGACGCTGCTCCCGACTGCCGCCGACGCTGGGCCCCGGACCCCCTGCTGTGCCTTTTATAGGCCTCTCCACGCACCTCCGACGCTGCTCCCGACTGCCGCCGACGCTGGGCCCCGGACTCCCTGCTGTGCCTTTTATAGGTCTCTCCACGCACCTCCGACGCTGCTCCCGACTGCCGCCGACATATGTTGCCTCCCTGGTGCAAGGGTCAAGGATGTCTCGGAGCGGGTGCAGGACATTCTAAAAAGGGAGGGAGAATATTATGAGTATCACTGCTATAGACAATTTATTTACATCTGCTACCAAGTATGCATGCCATAAAGCAAGAAATTAAACTAAGATTTATATCGTAGCTTATTGGGTTCAATTTTGGCCAGGAATTGCTCCGTTTTTTTTTGGAGTACGCTGCTTTTTCTGGCGTAACTTAAAAATCCCCAGTTTCGCCAATCAATTTACACCAGTGTAACTCACTTAATTATATTTTTTGTGGTTTGTTTTTCTTTCTCAGCAGTGGGCGTTACCAGCCACCTACGCCAGTTCTGCCCATTTAGGCAACTTTGGCCAGCTAATAGCTACTCCATTTCTACTTAGGCCAGCGTATGTGGCTACTTGAGAAAACCCTTGCAGAGAGATAAAGAAATCGGCGCAGGTAGGTACATCGGAGGCCATTCGGCCGGGGCTAGGGATGGAAGTGGAGAGGACCTGGGCCTAAACCAACCAAGCCCTACTCGTAGCAATGTTTGCAAACAAAAACTACTAACAATTCTATAAGAAATAAAAAATGAAAGTCCTACCTTCATCTTCAAACTGTAATTCACCTTTCTGCACTCCCCGGGATGGCAGCGAGCCGGTGCGGGAGGTCACTCGGCCTGGGCTAGGGGCGAGACAACGCACCGGGAGGCCACTCGGCCTGGGCTAGGGGCGGGACAACGCACTGGGAGGCCACTCGGCCTGGGCTAGGGGCGGGACAACGCACCGGGAGGCCACTCGGCCTGGGCTAGGGGCGGGACAACGCACCGGGAGGCCACTCGGCCTGGGCTAGGGGCGGGACAACGCACCGGGAGGCCACTCGGCCTGGGCTAGGGGCGGGACAACGCACCGGGAGGCCACTCGGCCTGGGCTAGGGGCGGGACAACGCACCGGGAGGCCACTCGGCCTGGGCTAGGGGCGAGACAACGCACCGGGAGGCCACTCGGCCTGGGCTAGGGGCGAGACAACGCACCGGGAGGCCACTCGGCCTGGGCTAGGGGTGGGACAACGCACCGGGAGGCCACTCAGCCTGGGCTAGGGGCGGGCAGGAGAACTGATAGAAATCACCGGCAGGCAGGAGAACGCAAGAGATCGCACCGGCAGGCAGGAGATGTCACAGAACGCACGCATAGGTGCTCCAATGCAACACTCAATTATTTTACCAATGAGAATGATTGAGTTAAGTTCAAAAATACCGGCAGTTCTATAAAGTTGTATAGGTTCATCACTTTGTGATTAAACATTAAGTATTCCATAAGAATAGTAATAGAGAAGTGACCGAACTCACCGGCAGGCAGGAGAACTCACAGGTTACCATAGCAGCCTAATCTTTTGGGCGCAAATCAAGACTCCACCCCCCTTGAGTTAGGCCGCGCCAAAATGAAGAGATCGTAAGGGGAAACTTAGAACACTTTTTTTGGCATACTCGGGCCACATAAAATCAGGCATAACTCTTGAAGTACGCCAAAAAAATGCTTTGTGGAAAATTGAACCCATTATGTCTACGGACGTTTAAAGTGCTTCACGGACAATGAATTACATTGAAGTGTTGCCACTGTTGTTACATAGAAACATAGAAAATAGGCGCAGGAGTAGGCCATTCGGCCCTTCGAACCTGCACCACCATTCAATATGATCATAGCTGATCATGCAACTTCAGCACCCCATTCCTGCTTTCTCTCCATACCACTTGATCCCTTTAGCTGTAAGGGCCACATCTAACTCCCTTTTGAATATATCTTAACGAACTGGCCTCAATAACTTTCTGTGGTAGAGAATTCCACAGCTTCACAATTCTCTGAGTGAAAAAGTTTTTCATCTCTGTCCTAAATGGCTTACCTCTTATCCTTGCCCCTTATCCTTACCCCTGGTTCTGGACTTCCCCAACATCGGGAACATTCTTCCTGCATCTAACTTGTCCAATCCCATCAGAATTTTATATGTTTCTATGAGATCCCCTCTCATTCTTCTAAATTCCAGTGAATATAAGCCTAGTCGATCCAGTCTTTCTTCATATGTCAGTCCTGCCATCCTGGGAATCAGTCTGGTGAACCTTCGCTGCACTCCCTCAATAGTAAAAATGTCCTTCCTCAGATTAGGAGACCAAAACTGTACACAATATTCAAGGTGTGGCCTCACCAAGGCCCTTTACAACTGCAGTAAGACCTCCCTGCTCCTGTACTCAAATCTCTCTTTATGAAGGACAACATGCCATTTGCCACCTTCACCGCCTGCTGTACCTGCATGCCAACTTTCAATGACTGATGTACCATGACACCCAGGTCTCGTTGCACCTCCCCTTTTCCTAATCTGTCACCATTCGGATAATATTCTGCCTCCCTGTTTTTGCCACCAAAGTGGATAACCTCACATTTATCTACATTATACTGCATCTGCCATGCATTTGCCCACTCACCTAACCTGTCCAAGTCACCCTGCAGCCTCTTAGCATCCTCCTCACAGCTCACACTACCACCCAGCTTAGTGTCATCTGCAAAATTGGAGATATTACATTCAATTCCTGCGTCCAAATCATTAATGTATATTGTAAATAGCTGGGAGCCCTGCACTGAACCTTGCGATACCCCACTAGTCACTGCCTGCCATTCTGAAAAGAACCCATTTATTCCTACTCTTTGCTTCCTGTCTGCCAACCAGTTCTCTATCCACGTCAATACATTACCCCCAATACCATGTGCTTTAATTTTGCACACTAATCTCTTGTGTGGGACCTTGTCAAAAGCCTTTTGAAAGTCCAAATACACCACATCCACTGGTTCTCCCTTGTCCACTCTTCTAGAATTTTTTGAGGATGTAACGAGAAGATTTGTTAAGCATGATTTCCCTTTCATAAATCCATGCTGACTTGGACCGATCATGTCACTGCTTTCCAAATGCGCTGCTATTAAGTCTTTATAATAATTGATTCCAACATTTTTCCCACCATCGATGTCAGGCTAACCAGTCTACAATTCTCTGTTTTTTCTCTCTCTTTTTTTAAAAAGTGGGGTTACATTAGCTACCCTCCAATCCATAGGAACTGATCCAGAGTCTATAGAATGTTGGAAAATGATCATCAATGCATCCACTATTTCTAGTGCCACTTCCTTAAGTGCTCCGGGATGCAGACTATCAGGCCCTGGAGATTTATCAGCCTTCAATCCCATCAATTTCCCAAACACAATTTCCATAGTGAAACGTGACAGAAATTGTGTACAATATGATTCTGCAAACAGCAAATGTGCTAAATGGAGAGTGAATCTGTTTTATTTAATATAGTGTTGGCCAGGAATAGGTGACCTTTTATGTCCGTCTGAGCAGATAGACCTCATTCAAAAGACAGTGCAGCACTTTCTTAATGGAGTAATTACTTGCACTAAGTCTCCCTTCTGCGCATGCAGTTAGGACAAATATCACTGACTCCACCCCCGCCCCCCAGTGCAATTCCCACTAACCCTATTCTGCACATGCATCCTCCTCTCCCAGCCTCCACCCCTCCCCGACGGCCGATCTGAAACCAGCTCCACATGTTGCCTCGACTGCCTCCGATCCATCAGCAGCCCCGAGCCTCTGATCAGGCAGCGGGCGGCCAGGACCAGTGGCAGTTTGAGTGAAGAGTCAAGCGGCACCATAAAGTGCTCTGTGAGGAGAGAGACACTTTGGGGGACTGAGAGCTTGGTGGAGGGGCAGAGAGAGAGAGCTTGGCGGAGGGGTGGGGGGGTGGGAGAGAGAGTGAGCCTGGGGCGGGGGGGGGGAGGGAAGAGGAGAATGAGCCTGGGGGAATTGGGGCAGGGGCGGAGTGAGCCTGAGGGGTGCGGGGGGATCGGAGAGTGAGCCTGGGGGAATTGGAGGGGGTGGGGGGAAGGGGGAGTGAGCCTGGGGGAATTGGGGGGGGGGGGGGGGGGGAGTGAGCCGGGGGAGAGTGGAGTTAGCCGGGGGGGGAGGAGGAGGGGAGTGACCCGGGGGTGGGGGGTGGGGAGGAGAGAGAGACATAGGTGCGGGGGGGATCGGAGGGGAGAGAGGGAACTTGGAGAAAACTGATTACGTTCTTCCAGCCTCCTGAGTGTGTTACAAGAGACATCGTTGGGGTGGATGAAATCCAGAAGTCACAACACTGTCTATTCACTTCATACCCAATAAACATGTTAACAATCCGCACACAATGCCCCATCTATGGGCGTGGGGGAGGGGGCGGGCGCTGGTGTGTAAGATCTTGGGCTTGGGCAAGGGACTTCTGCTGCGGGAGGGATGCACTTTGGCTGGAACTTGGCTGGGGGTGGCGGCACATGTGCTGGGGTAAGGGTCTTCAGCTGGCGGAGGCAGCACTTGCGTTGGTGTAAGGGATTTCAGCTGGGAGAGGGATGCACTTGCGCTGGAGTAAGGAACTTTGGTTGGAACTTGGTAGATTTTGGGAGATCTATCCTCTGTGGCTTCTGAAGTCAAAATGGATCGAATTGCAAATTGGAAAGTCAGTCTGAACTTGGACGGGGCGGTTCCAGTTACTCATTCCAGAAGAACTTCAGAGCGTGGCTTATCCTCCAAGGGGACCAATCAGCAATAGATCATGTGATAATCAAGAGCCAATCCGAGAAACGGCTGCATTTCAGTTGGTACAAATAGACATAGCCTTTTCTTAATGCTTTTTGAAGTATCAACCTGGTCATGTGCTTAAGTCCTGCAGTGATAGGAATTAATTGTTTTCATTACGAGTAATATCTGAAATTTCATTTTAGGTTTTCCTATTGAATGTTTTGGTGTCTATATATGCAAGTGCATTATATATTTAACCTAACATTGTTTTAAAGTTCAGGACAATCAAGGTGAAAGCTTAACAACATACTGATGAGTCTGTAAAAACAAAAAGTGAAAAGCAGTTTTTGCTTGCGTGGGTTTATGATTGAGGCAAGCCTGTTGCATTCGCTTGGTTTACATTACCTATCAGAACTGTGATCAGTTTTGTAAGTTCCATTTAGATAAGTTGGCACATTGCCTTATTTCATGGCTTCACAAGACAGCTCCCCCGAAGAACTTGGATAACATAATTTGCTTTATGACAAGTAAAGTTAAGTTGTCCCCCTCCCCCTGCCCCACCACCAGCACTATCCCTCGCGGTCTGATTTGTGATTTCTAGGATACAGCAGTGTGCTTCTGCTATGTCAGTTCTTAACCTTAACAGAACCACTGGCATAAAAGCAATATGTGAGTCAGAACAGTGGAGGTGACTTATTATATTGGATTCATAATGGCATGTAATTCCATCTTGCCAACCGAAAGTATGACTGCAATACTAGTTCCCTATTATAAAGATCATGCAATCAAAGCTTAACATAGGAACAGGAGCAGACCATTCAGCCCCTTGAGCCTGTTCTGCCCTTGAATTAGTCATAGCTCATGTGTATCTTAATTCCATCTCAGCAGGTCAGGCAACATATCGAAACATAGACATTAGAAACATAGAAAATAGGAGCAGTAGTAGGTTATTCGGCCCTTCGAGTCTGCACCTCCATTCAGTATGATCATGGCTGATCCTCTATCTCAACACCATATTCCCGCTTTTCCCCCATACCCCTTGATGTCTTTTGTTTCTAGAAATCGATCTATCTCCCTCTTAAATATATTCAGTGACTTGGCCTCCACAGCCTTCTGTGGTAGAGAATTCCACAGGTTCACCACCCTCTGAGTGAAAAAATTTCTCCTCATCTCGGTCCTAAATTTCCTACCCCGTATTCTGAGACTGCGACCCATTGTTCTAGACTTCCCAGCCACGGGAAACATCTTCCCCGCATCCAGTCTATCCAACCTAGTCATAATTTTATACGTTTCAATGAGATCTCCTCTCATTCTTCTAAACTCGAGTGAATACAGGCCTAGTCGACCCAATCTTTCCTCATACGACAGTCCTGCCATCCCAGAAATCAGTCTGGTGAACCTTCGCTGCACTCCCTCCATGGCAAGAAGATCCTTTCTTGGGTAAGGAGACCAAAATACTCCAGGTGCGGTCTCACCAAGGCCCTGTATAACTGTAGTAAGACATCCTTGCTCCTATACTCCAATTCTCTTGCAATGAAGGCCAACATACCATTTGTCTTCCTAACTGCTTGCTGCACCTGCATGTTTGCTTTTAATGACTGGTGTACAAGGACACCCAAGTCCCTCTGTATATCGACACTTCCCAAGCTATCACCATTGAAATAATACTTTGTCCTTATGTTTTTTCTACCAAAGTGGATAACTTCACATTTATCCACGTTATACTGCATCTGTCATGTGTTTGCCCACTCACTCAACCTATCTAAATCGTCTTGCAGCGTCTTTGCATCCTCCTCACAACTCACAATCCCTAGTTTTGTGTCGTCAGCAAACTTAGAAATATTACATTTGGTTCCCTCATCCAAATCATTATATTGTGAATAGCTGGGGCCCAAACATTGATCCCTGTGGTACCCCACTAGTCACTGCCCACCACCCCGACAAAGACCCGTTTATTCCTATTCGCTGTTTCCTCTCAGTTAAGCAATTTTCAATCCATGCCAATACATTACCCCCAATGTGGAGAAAGAAACAAGAGTTTCAGGTTGATGACCTTTTTTCAGAACTGGAAAATATTAGAGATGTAACAGGTTTTAAGCAAGTGCAGAGACAGGGAAATGGGAGAGTGGAGGAAAGAACAAAAGGGAGGGTCTGTGATGGGGTGGAAGACAGGAGTGATTAAATGACAAAAGGTATGATTGTACAAAGCAAAAGGAGATGGTAATGGGACAAGTAAAGAAACAAAAGATGGGTCTAGAATGAGAATGGCAGAATCATCATCGGCTGCTGTCTGGAAAGAAGTGGGGCAGAGGTTATGATTTGAAACTGTTGAATTCGATGTTGAGTCCAGAAGGCTGTAAAGTGCCTATTCGAAAGATGAGGTGCTGTTCCTCGAGCTTAGTGCAAGAGGCCAAGGGCCGACTGGTCAGAGCGGCAGTGGAACAAAGAATTAACCTTCCCTTTTGTTCTTTTCTCCCCTCCCCTCTTTGCCTGTCTCTGCACTAGCTTAAAACCTATTACATCTCTAACTTTCTCTCTCTTCCCTGTTTTTATTTCAGATTTTCAGCATCCGTAATATTTTGCTTTTGTCTTAATTCCATCTACCTGCTTTGATTCCGTAACCCTTAATATCCTTGACTAACAAAAATTTATCGATCTCCATTTTGAAATTTTCAATTGCTCTAGTCTCAACAGCTTTTTGGGAGAAGGAGTTCCTGATTTCCACTATCCTTTGTGTGAACCTAATTTTAAGGTTATGCCCCCTTGTTCGGGACTCCCCCACCTGAAGAAATAGTTTTTCTCTACCATATCAACCCCTTTAATCATCTTAAATTCCTCAATTAGATCAGCCCTTAAACTTCTATACTCAAGGGAATAAAAGCCTAGTATATGCAACCTGTCCACATAATTGAACTCTCTTAGCCCTGAAATCATTCTGGTGAATCTGTGCTGCACACCTCCAAGAACAATATATCCTTCCTGAACTATGCCCAAGACCAATATATCCTTCCTAGAACTGAACTCTCTACTCCAGATGCAGTCTAACCAGAGCTATATACAACTGTAGCATAACTTCCACCTCTTTGTATTCCAACCCCCTTGAGATAAATGCCAACATTCCAATTGCCTTTTAATTATTTTTTTGTGGTCTGTCCACTAGTTTTTAGTGATTTCTGTACCTGGACCCCTAAATCTCTCATGCTCCATAGTTCTTAGCTTCTCACCATTAAAAAAAAAAAAATACTCTGATCTATCTGTGGAGAGACGTGAGTCCGGGGTCGGCAAGAGGCCTACAAAAGGCCGCGAGAGACGTCGGGAGGTGCGTGGAGAGACGTGAGTCCGACAAAAGGCCGCGAGAGGCGTCGGGAGGTGCGTGGAGAGATGTGAATCCGGGGTCGGCAAGAGGCCTACAAAAGGCCGAGAGAGGCGTCGGAGGTGCGTGGAGAGGCGTGCCGGTGCAGCTACAGGGACAGGGCAAAAAAGAAGTAGAAAGAAACAGAAAGGTGACGTCACAGCCAAGGGGGTAAGTGATTGGCTGGTGATTGGTGAGTAGTTTTTCTTTTTTCTCTTCTATAACGGTGAGTAAACTTTAGCATTGTTGATGCCAATTTAAGTTAATCTAAGGGTTAAATCATGACAGGAGAGCTCGGTCACGTGATATGCTCCTCCTGTACCATGTGGGAACTCGGGGACACTTCCGGTGTCCCTGACGACTACGTGTGCGGGAAGTGTATCCGCCTCCAGCTCCTGACACCGCGATGCGGAGTTGGAGCTGAAGGTGGATTTACTCTGGAGCATCCATGATGCTGAGAATGACGTGAGTAGCACGTGTAGCGAGTTGGTCTTACCGCAGGTGAAGAGTCCACAGCCAGCTAGGGAATGGAAGACCAGCAGGAAGAGCAGTGCAAGGAAGGTAGTGCAGGGGTCCCCTGCGGTCATCCCCCTGCAAAACAGATACACTGCTTTGGGGACTGTTGAGGAGGATGACTCATCAGGGGAGGGCAGCAGCAGCCAAGTTCATGGCACCGTGGCTGGCTCTGCTGCACAGAAGGGTGGGAAAAAGAGTGGGAGAGCTATAGTGATAGGGGACTCTATTGTAAGGGGAATAGATAGAGTTTCTGCGGCCGCAACCGGGACTCCAGAATGGTATGTTGCCTCCCTGGTGCAAGAGTCAAGGATGTCTCAGAGCGGCTGCAGAGCATTCTGGAAAGGGAGGGTGAACAGCCAGTTGTCGTGGTACATGTAGGTACCAACGATATAGGTAAGAAGCAAGAAGAGGTCCTACAAGTTGAATTTAGGGAGCTAGGAGTTAAATTTAAAAAGTAGGACCTCAAAGGTAGTAATCTCTGGATGGCTACCAGTGCCACGTGCTAATCAGAGTAGAGGGAGCAGGATAGTTAGAATAAATACGTGGTTTGAGCAGTGGTGCAAGAGGGAGGGATTCAAATTCCTGGGACATTGGAACCAGTTCTGGGGGAAGTGGGACCTGTACAAAAGGGACGGTCTGCACTTGGGCAGGACTGGAACTGATATCCTGGGGGTAACATTTGCTAATGCTGTTCGGGAGTGTTTAAACTAATATGGCAGGGGGATGGGAACCTATGCAGCGAGATAGGGCGAAGTAATATGGAGTCAGAAACAGATGGTAGAAAGGTAAAAAGCAATAGTGGAAGGCCGAGTAAACAAAGGCAAGAAACAAAAAGGGCCACACCACATCATAATTCTAAAAGGACAAAGGGTGTTAAAAAAAACAAGCCTGAAGACTTTGTGTCTTAATGCAAGGAGTATCTGTATTAAGGTGGATGAATTAACTGTGCAAATAGATGTTAACGGATATGATGTGATTGGGATTACGGAGATGTGGCTCCAGGATGATCAGGGCTGGGAACTCAACATCCATGGGTATTCAACATTCAGGAAGGATAGAATAAAAGGAAAAGGAGGTGGGGTAGCATTGCTGGTTAAAGAGGAGATTAATGCAATAGTTAGGAAGGACATTAGCTTGGATGATGTGGAATCTATATGGGTAGAGCTGCAGAGCACCAAAGGGCAAAAAACATTAGTGGGAGTTGTGTACAGACCTCCAAACAGTAGTAGTGATGTTGGGGAGGGCATCAAACAGGAAATTAGGGGTGCATGCAATAAAGGTGCAGCAGTTATCATGGGTGACTTTAATATGCATATTGATTGGGCGAACCAAACTGGAAGCAATACGGTGGAGGAGGATTTCCTGGAGTGCATAAGGGATGGTTTTCCAGACCAATATTTCGAGGAACCAACTACGGCGGAGGTCATCTTAGACTGGGTGTTGTGTAATGAGAGAGGATTAATTAGCAATCTCGTTGTGCGAGGCCCCTTGGGGAAGAGTGACCATAATATGGTGGAATTCTGCATTAGGATGGAAAATGAAACAGTTAATTCAGAGACCATGGTCCAGAACTTAAAGAAGGGTAACTTTGAAGGTATGAGGCGTGAATTGGCTAGGATAGATTGGCGAATGATACTTAAGGGGTTGACAGTGGATGGGCAATGGCAGACATTTAGAGACCGCATGGATGAACTACAACAATTGTACATCCCTGTCTGGCGTAAAAATAAAAAAGGGAAGGTGGCTCAACCGTGGCTATCAAGGGAAATCAGGGATAGTATTAAAGCCAAGGAAGTGGCATACAAATTGGCCAGAAATAGCAGTGAACCTGGGGACTGGGAGAAATTTAGAACTCAGCAGAGGAGGACAAAGGGTTTGATTAGGGCAGGGAAACTAGAGTATGAGAGGAAGCTTGCAGGGAACATTAAGACGGACTGCAAAAATTTCTATAGATATGTAAAGAGAAAAAGGTTAATAAAGACAAACGTAGGTCCCCTGCAGTCAGAATCAGGGGAAGTCATAACGGGGAACAAAGAAATGGGGGACCAATTGAACAAGTACTTTGGTTCGGTATTCACTAAGGAGGACACAAACAACCTTCCGGATATAAAAGGGGTCAGAGGGTCTAGTAAGAAGGAGGAACTGAGGGAAATTCTTATTAGTCGGGAAATTGTGTTGGGGAAATTGATGGGATTGAAGGCCGATAAATCCCCAGGGCCTGATGGTCTCCATCCCAGAGTACTTAAGGAGATGGCCTTGGAAATAGCGAATGCATTGACAGTCATTTTCCAACATTCCATAGACTCTGGATCAGTTCCTATCGAGTGGAGGGTAGCCAATGTAACCCCACTTTTTAAAAAAGGAGGGAGAGAGAAAACAGGGAATTATAGACCAGTCAGCCTGACATCAGTAGTGTGTAAAATAATGGAATTAATTATTAAGGATGTCATAGCAGCGCATTTGGAAAGAGGTGTCATGATAGGTCCAAGTCAGCATGGATTTGTGAAAGGGAAATCATGCTTGACAAATCTTCTGGAATTTTTTGAGGATGTTTTCAGTAGAGTGGACAAGGGAGAACCTGTTGATGTGGTATATTTGGACTTTCAGAAGGCTTTCGACAAGGTCCCACACAAGAGATTAATGTGCAAAGTTAAAGCACATGGGATTGGGGGTAGTGTGCTGACATGGATTGAGAACTGGTTGTCAGACAGGAAGCAAAGAGTAGGAGTAAATGGGTTCTTTTCAGAATGGCAGGCAGTGACTAGTGGGGTACCGCAAGGTTCTGTCCTGGGGCCCCAGCTGTTTACATTGTACATTAATGATTTGGACGAGGGGATTAAATGTAGTATCTCCAAATTTGCGGATGACGCTAAGTTGGGTGGCAGTGTGAGCTGCGAGGAGGATGCTATGAGGCTGCAGAGTGATTTGGATAGATTAGTTGAGTGGGCAAATGCATGGCAGATGAAGTATAATGTGGATAAATGTGAGGTTATCCACTTTGGTGGTAAAAACAGAGAGACAGACTATTATCTGAATGGTGACAGATTAGGAAAAGGGGAGGTGCAACGAGACCTGGGTGTCATGGTACATCAGTCATTGAAGGTTGGCATGCAGGTACAGCAGGCGGTTAAGAAAGCAAATGGCATGTTGGCCCTCATAGCGAGGGGATTTGAGTACAGGGGTAGGGAGGTGTTGCTACAGTTGTACAGGGCCTTGGTGAGGCCACACCTGGAGTATTGTGTACAGTTTTGGTCTCCTAACTTGAGGAAGGACATTCTTGCTATTGAGGGAGTGCAGCGAAGGTTCACCAGACTGATTCCCGGGATGGCGGGACTGACATATCAAGAAAGACTGGATCAACTGGGCTTGTATTCATTGGAGTTCAGAAGAATGAGAGGGGATCTCATAGAAACGTTTAAAGTTCTGATGGGTTTAGATGCAGGAAGAATGTTCCCAATGTTGGGGAAGACCAGAACCAGGGGTCACAGTCTAAGGATAAGGGGTAAGCCATTTAGGACCGAGATGAGGAGAAACTTCTTCACCAGAGAGTGGTGAACCTGTGGAATTCTCTACCACAGAAAGTTGTTGAGGCCAATTCACTAAATATATTCAAAAAGGAGTTAGATGTAGTCCTTACTACGAGGGGGAATCAAGGGGTATGGCGAGAAAGCAGGAATGGGGTACTGAGGTTGCATGTTCAGCCATGAACTCATTGAATGGCGGTGCAGGTTCGAAGGGCCGAATGGCCTACTCCTGCACCTATTTTCTATGTTTCTGTCTTGGCTCCAAAGTGGATGACCTCACATATCCCCACATTGAACTTCATCTACCACAGATTTGCCCACTCACTTAATCTATCAATGTCTCTTTGCAACTTCCTGCACTCATCTACTAGTCACTGTGCCACCTAATTTGGTGTCATCAGCAAATGTTGATATACGGCCCTCTCATCTTTCATCTAAGTCATTTATAAATATGGTGAAAAGCTGAGCCCCCAACACAGATCCTGAGGAAACATCACTAGCTACATCCTGAAATTTGATCACATACCTATTATCGCTACTCTGTCTCCTACCTACGAACCAAGTCCGTACCCATGTCAATAGATTCTCTTCAATTCCATGTGCTCTTATTTAGTTGTGGAACTTTAACAAATGTCTTCTGGAAGACCATATAAATAACATCCATAGACACTCCCTTACCTACCATGTTAGTTACCTCCTCAAAAAATTCAACTAGGTTCGTGAGACATGACTTATCCTTTACAAATCCACGCTGGCTCTCTGATCAATTCATATTCACCCAAGTGCTTAGTCATTCTGTCTCTAATAAGAGTCTCAAGTGGAACTTGTGAAGTTATAATCCCTGAGATGGTCAAGCTCCATCCACCTTGCTGCACCATCTTGGCGTCCAATAGCAGTAAATAGTGAACATCATAGTAGAAGACTTCTGGAGGACGTAGCCAGACTGGATAAATGGGCAGACACATGGTAGATGCAATTTAATGCAGATAATTGGGAAGTGATGCACTTTGGGAGAAATAACATGGAGAGGCAGCATAATCTAAATGGTAATATTTTGAGGGGAGTGCAAGAACAGAGGGTCCTGGGGGTACATAATCACAAATTTTTGAAGGTGGCAGGGCAAGTTGATAAGATGGTTAAGAAAGTGTATGGGGGGATTCTTGGCTTTGTAAATAGGGGCATTGAATACTCAACTGGTGTATTGTGTACAATTTTGGGCACCACATTTTAGGAAGAATGCCAAGGCCCTGAAGAGGGTACAGAGGAGGTTTACCAGGATTATACCAGGGATGGGGGACTTCAGTTATGTGGACAGATTGGAGAAGCTGGAATTGTTCTCCTTGGAGCAAAGAAGGTTACGGGGAGATCTAATAGAGGTATTCAAAATTATGAGGCGTTTTGATAAAGTAGGGAGAAACTACTTCCTCTGGCAACTGGGTCAATAACTAGAGGTCATAGATTTAAAATAATTAGCAGAAGAATTATAGGGAACTGGGAAGAAATTTCTTCAGACATGGTTGTTGAAATCTGGAATGCACTATCT